>NC_052047.1:163953158-165309161 GCF_903992535.2 Arvicola amphibius
TCCTACTTTTGTATTCTCCTTTGCTTTCTTGTTCTAGCTAAGTCTTCAAGAACTGTATTGAATGAGAATGGAGGGTCTGCTCTCATGCCTTCTTTCACTGCCAATGCTTTGGTTTTGCCCATCTGTTGGAATACTGGTTACTGACTTGTCACGTGTGATCCTCTATGTTGGCATATGCTCCTTTTATTCTAGAGTTTTCAGAGCTTTTACAACAGTGCTAGGGTTGGTCTTTGTTGAATTCCTCTTCTAAATTCATTGAGATGATTCTGTGGTTTCTGTCATTGAGCCCACGAGTATGCTGTATTATGAATATGATTTATATATATATATATATATATATTTGCATATGCTGCTCCATCTATACATTTCAGGAATGAAAGCCACTCAGTCATGGTGCTGTTTCTCTCTACCACCACTTGTTGCTATTCTGCCCAGGAGGGATGGGGAAAGGAAAGAAATCTATACCAGAGAAGAGAATCACAGACTCACCTACATCTGAGTTCTAGACCGGAATAACAGATAGAATGCTAACCAGTCCTGACACCATTGTGTGATGATTTCAGAGCAAGATCAAGTTACCCATACTGAGTAGAAGCACTATAGATGTAACCAGGAAAGTAAAGAATATCCCTGAGGCTTCCTTTTCTGAAAGTCCTAATGAATGAAGGCTCCAAGGAACTATTTTAAGCCATTATTACAGACATTTCAAAGCCTACGTTTACCCACTTGTAACTATTGTATAATCCATGGGTTTTGTTTGCACACACACACACATATGCACACCTGCTGTGCCTCAGCATCACTTCAACTTCTCATTGTGTCTACAGTGACTAAGATGACAGAGATTTTCAGGCATCACCAAGGGCTATGTTCTGTCTGTGTGTCAAGGAGCAATATACAGTACCCGTACCACCATCATTCTGTTCTTTTCCCGAGTCTTCCCATAATCAATAGAGCATACTGGTGACCCAGCATTTGGGTGGGTGTGATCTGTGGCCACCATACAGAAGAAATCAAGAACCTGCATCTTTACTTTTTTAAATAATTACATTTATTCATTTACTTTATATCCCAACTAAAGTTTCCAGTCCCTCTTCTCCCATTTCTTCCCATCTCCCCTCTGCCCCCTCCCCACCAAAACACTTCTGTTTCTCTTTAGAAAGTGGCAGGCCTCCCATGGGTGTCAAAAAAGATGGCATATCAAGTTGAGGTAGTACTAGCCTCCTTCCCTTGATTAAGACTTGGTAAGGTAACCCAGTATGAGAAATAGGTTCCCAAAGCCCTGCCAAAACATCAGGGACAGGTCCCACTCCCACAACTAGGAGTTTCACAAGTAGATCAAGCTATACAACTGTCACACATATGCAGAGGGCCTAGGTCAGTCCCATGGAATCCTTAGCTCTTGGTCCAGTGTCTGTGAACTCCTATGAGCCCAAGTTAGTTTTTTTCTGTTTGCTCCCTTGTGATGAACTTGACCCCTGGCTCATACAATCCTCCCTCTCTCTCTTCAACAGGATTCCCTATTAGAGTTCATCCCAGTGCTTGGCTGTGAATCTCTGCATTTGCTTCCACCAGATATTGTATCTCTGATGACAATTAGGGTAGTCACCAATCTGATTACAGGAGATGGCCAATTCAGGCTACCTGTTCTATATTGCTAGAGGTCTTAGCTGGGATCATCTTGTAGATTTGTGGGAGTTTCCCTTGCACCAGGTTTCTACCTGAGCCTGAAATGCCTTCCCCACACCATGACATCTCTTTCATTACTCTTGTCCCTCAACTAAAGAGCGGATATATAAAATGTAATACATTTACACAATGGAGTATTACTCAGCTGTAAGAAAACAGTGACATCAGAAAATTGAAGCCAAACAGATGGGACTAAGAAAAAAAATCCTGAGGTTACCCAGACCCAGAAAGACAAGCAAGGTACGTTCTCACTCATAAGTGGATATTAGCTGTAAAGTAAAAGGATAACCTTGCTACAAAACACAGCCACAAAGAGGCTAGGTAACAAGGAGGGCCCAAAGAGGAATGCATGGATTTCCCTGGGAAGGAGAAATAGAAGATATCTCCTGGGTAAACTGGGGGTGGGTGGAGATGGGAACATATGGGGTCGGATTGGATGCAGGATAGTGGGGGAGAGTAATGAAACAGTTTGACCATTTTAATGTAGTTAAGACTTTGATACATAAATTCATATTTTACACCTGAAGAATTACAGAGTGATTGCTATGGATTGCTATGTATACCCCAGACACTCAGTAAATTATATTTAAGGTTAAAAAAAGCCAATTTACTCACTTATGTATCACAGCTTGATATATTTATATATAGTTCCAGACATTAAAAAAAAGAAAACACAAAAACAAAATACAAGGAACATTCCTTGTGTAGAGTTAGTTCTTGAAAACACTTAACTAGTCAAAAACAAAACACAAAATACTTTCCCTGTGTCTAGCTATTTCTTGGAAACACTAACAAGTCATACATTTAAATCACTGTTTTATAACGAACTGTTCATGTCTTCCTATAGAAGTCTTGAGATTTTAGCAGCAGCTATTTTCCTTACTGCCTTTGGCTTACGTGTTAGAAAGTAACTGGGAACCTATTGGCTTTTGTTTTCCGCTGCATGCCCTTCTCCAGAGCACCCTCACCTATGGTGGTGATATGAAAAGCAGGAAGTCTGGGGCCAATAACTCTGGGCAGTGGAGTGTGGAGAGGTCGCTCTGTACTGCGGTCAGATTTTGGCCTGAAGTGGCTGTTAGGAATAGAATAGCAATTTATTTCGGAGCAAATCAAATAAAACTATTGGCTTCTCTGTGTTCACAGATAGAATTCCAAAGTCCATACCTCCGAATGACACTGGAGGAGCAGCATCCTGGAAAACAAAATTAGATATTGTTAAAGATGGCTTAACCAAATTTGGAAATAAAAAAAAAGAAAAGAAATCACTTTCTGTCATTTGGGGTAGAATTGGGTTTGACAATGCTACTGTAAAAGTGTGTACACAGAAGCCATATCCATTTGTAAGCCACCAAATTTGGTAATATTTACAGCAATCCTCTCAATAAGTTGGATAACTAATGATCCTGGACTTGGTCTAGAAAGTGAAGATTACAGATAAGAAATCTTGGTGTTGATATAAAAGCATATACATGTGTAGTGATGATTTGATGCTTTTGTATGTTCTTCTCTTTTAACTGTACATTTCGGGAGAGTACAGTTCATCCCACGTCAAATGTGCCTTAGTAACTCCATGGAAGCCAGGGGACAGAAGGAGAGTGGCAGGGAGCAAAGTGTAGACCACCATACACCATGCCTGCAGTGGAGCTGGTGATCCACGTGTCGTTAGCTTTCTCCATCCTATCATTTCTTGCCTTTGGAGTCTTCCTCCCTAAGACTCCTCTCACAAACTCAGGAGCAGTGCACACCTTTGCTTTGGCTTCCCATAGGCTTCTCATGGGCTGTGCAGTGTTTTGTAAACACTGGCGTAGATTTTAAGATTAACTCCCCAAATATGGTTTCATGTCCACCCTGTAGACTGTTCCAGCCCCGTTTATTCTGTCTCTTTACTCTCCCAGCTGGGTAGAATCTGAACTAAGAGGATATCGCACCCCATCTAGCCCTCAGGACCTCAGCACACCGTAGGAAAGCTGTTGACTTTTTCACCAAGTGGCAAAATGATTTTCCTCAGCATAATATGTATTTCACAAAAATGTTGTATACAACATTTTAACTCTTGTATTTTAACTCTTGAGAAAGCCTTTAACATGTAGCTGATACCCTTCATGCCTTTGGGTAAAATAATACTGAGAATTACGGGCTGCTTTAAATACAAAAATTCACTATGATTCTTTTCAGAGATGATATTAATTCTTATAAATATTTAGTTGTCCTCCTTCAGTCTTCCTCTCTTCTCCTCCTTTTTCTCCTCCTCCTCCTTCTCATTTACCCTGGCCACAACAGTCTTTTGCTATCAACCCCAGTGGAGAAAAAAAGGATAGGGCAGCTACTTTGACTATGATGGGCTTCTTCTATGGATAGTGAGCTGGGAAAAGGGGAAGGGGTCACCGAAACAGATGCCCTGACAGTAAAGGAAAGCAGGTGCACAGCATCACTACAAACCAGACTCCAAAGAGCTCCATGGTTTTCAGCTGGAGAGTGGGAATAGAGGAATGGACATTCAGGTTGCTGAGGGAATCTGATAGGCTAGAGACAGCAATGATCACTAACAGATGAGGGAGAGAGAGAGAGAGAGAGAGAGAGAGAGAGAGAGAGAGGGAGACGTATTGGCAGAATCTCATGAGTTGATTCGGACACTTGAATTTTTTTGATACTCCTTTTTATTTTTTTATTATTTTATTATTTAAAAAAAATACCAACCCAAATTCCCACTCCCTCCCCTCTTCCCACTCCCTCCACACACTCTCCCATTCCACCCCGCTCCAATCCTAAGAGAGGGCAAGGCACCCTGCCTTGTGGAAAGTTCAAGGCCCTCCCTATTACATCTAGATTGAGCAAGGTGTATATATATATCCAAAGTGAATAGGATCCCAAAAAGCCAGTACATGCAGTAGAGACAAATCCCAGTGCCACTGTCAGTGACCCTTCAGTCTGCCACAACTGCCAACCACATTCAAAGGGACTAGTTTGATCCCATCTAGTTGGAGTTGGTGAGCTCCCATTAGCTCAGGCAAACTGTCGGACACTTGAAATTAAAGGTGACTTTGGAGGTTCCAGTTGGAACCAGCTGGAAGATGTTTGTATATGTGGAAGTAGAATAAAGAAGAAAGAGATAGCTTCATGTTGGTATCATTGAAGTTCCAGAGGTGTTTCTGACATCGGGACATGACACTGTCATGCACAAATGTGTTCAGCCATATTCCTAGCTATCTTAGGACATATGCAGTCAATGGACCACTGTTGTGCTTGCCTTGTTAGACTGATGCATGATTCTATATGCTGTTAGCCAGGAAAAGAAATAGTAACATAAGGAACATCTATCCAAATAAAGCCTCAGGGGAAACATTAGTATTTTTTTAAATGGTCCTAAAAGAGGACCTTGATAAAGAGACCAAAAATAGCCATGAAGTGCAGGAAAAGCATAACAGTCATGAAAGAAAATCTATCCACTGTGTGTTCTGCACAACACCAGTCCTACCATTTGAACCCTCCAACAGGCTTGGGAATGGCCCCCATCACATCTCTCTTTCACGGCCCTCATCTGAGAAGACCTCCAACAGTGAAATTCATTAGGCTGTATGATCTAGGGATTTCAAACATGCTGGCTCACAAAGCATTAGTCAAGCTCCATACACCTTGCAGGGTCTCACGAGAGCAGCATTCTCCAGTCACACTTTTGGAAAAATGTGGTGCACAGGTCAACAGGAACTCAAACATCAGGCAGGACAAGCAGCGACACTGAGAGAATTAGACGAGGCAGGAAAGGCACACACTGCAGGCCCCAGGGATGACTGCGAGCTCAGACAATGAGACTAATCACCACCTAGGGCTGCCAGAGGACAGAAACAGTAAGTGTACACACGGGCGTGGAGGGGCGCCTGTGCTGAGTGTCATCTGTGCTCACATGGGGTCCCAGAACCTTCACAGTCAGAACATAAACAGAAAGCTACAATGCAATAGCCCAAGGATTCACCTTCTCTAGATATATTTCTGTCTGTCTCATATTTTCCTCATTCAGATTTTCAGTAAACTGTAAAGCTTAAGAAACAGGAAAAAAAACATACATGATTAAGAATATGGTTCTCACAGAAACTTTCTGAGACTTTGGCTATCTGTTTAATTGACTACATACGCTAATTCTACGAATTTTCTCTGCTGTAGAGTAATATTGGGCTTCAACATGGCTCCCTGGTGTCTGATATATTAGTCATGGTTCTCGAAAGGAACAGAACTGACAGAATGAACGTGTGTGTGTGTGTGTGTGTGCGTGTGAGAGAGAGAGAGAGAGACAGAGAGACAGAGAGAGAGAGAGAGAGAGAGAGAGAGAGAGAGAGAGAGAGAGAGAGAGAGAGAGAGAGAATGGGCTTTATTAGAGTGGCTTTCAGGCTATGGTCTAAGTAGCCCAACAATGACCATCTCCTGACTGAAAGGTATCTGGTATCTGGTAGTTGTTCTGTCCTGTCGTCCATGAGACTGGATGTCTCTGCAGTCCCAATCTGGTGCTGGAGTCCCAGGGAGGTAGTAGAGAGCTGCCCATTTCCAGCTCATGTTGGAAACCCAAAGGAGTGAAGGAATGGTCCAGGGACAGGGTAGATGAACTTGCCAGTGAGGGTGAGGGCAAGCAGGCAATGAGCAAAAACTTCCTTCTTCCAGGTTCTCTATACGCTGCCACCAGAAGCTGTGGCCCAGATTTAGGATAGGTCTTCCATTTGAAATAATCCATCCAGAAAAATCCTTCCGAGGAGTGCCCAGCTGCTCGGGTTTTAGTTAATTCCAGGTGTAGTCAAATTGATAGCCAAGGTTAGTCATCACACCTGTTACGGCTTCAGTATAGCTTGCTCCTTCGTGCCAGCTATGACTGGCGCTATAGCAACTCTGGTCCACATGTCCAAACCTCCCTCATTATGGAGGGTCTGGGCGCGTGCTCCATCATCTCCCTAGAAGTTTCCTAAAGTCAACTTGCAAAGACCAGCTGTCTCAACTAAGAGCCAATGTTCTAAGGAGATGACTTTTGACAATGTGAGATGGGGGCCAGAGAAAGTGTACTAATTCTACCTCTTCTCACACTCTCTCTTCTGAGTTTGGTGGCTTTTGCATTTTATCTGGAACCTGGGTAACTGGCTAGTGATTTCTATTTTAATCCCCATAACTGAGTTTTAGAGTGGAGAGATGGACACATATTAAACATACCATGTTTGTCTTATTCAGCTTGTGCTACTGAGATGTACCACACAAGGCTTTGCCAGCCTCAAAAATAAGTTGTCTTCAAGAGAGCTTGTTTCCTTTTCCCCATTTAAAACCTCACCCACCTGCGGAATATGCTTGGTGATGAGAGGTGATGTCATTTTATTTGTCTCTGACAAGATCAGTGGTTTTCAACCACCCTAATACTGCTACCCTTTACTCCATTCCACATGTTGTGATGACCCCCAAGCATAAAATTATTTTGTTTCTACTTCATAACTATTATGAATTATGTTGTAAATATCTGAATATGTAGGATATCTGATACACAACCCCTGTGAAAAGATTGTTCCACCTCCCAAGAGGTAATGACCCATTGGTTGAGAACCACTAAACTAGATAGTCAGTTCACATAGTAACATTTGTTCTTTCCTGCTGCTGGGAAGTGCTGCTTGGGTTATGTGCCCAAGTGTTGATCTGCTCCTTTTTTCTCTCTCCCATTGCTTCTGTCTGTTTGCTGTGATTGTGCAGACTGTCATAATGACCTGTTTCCGTGTGTGCACTGGCCGAGTGTAAACACTTAATTTGCTGTTCTTCAAACTCACAATCTTTAACTCTTTACATCCCAGATGCTTTCAGTAAAATTATATTGACTTTAGATCAGTTTATAGAGATGGAAATTTCCCAGGATTTGGTCTCCCAATCCACGCATCTAGTTCAAGCTTCTTGTGCTTTTACCTTCCTTAGTTTCTCCCAATATCACTGTGCTAACTCGGTGGCTTTCTCTTTGTTGTGCTTTTGGACCCGCAAGTTCATGCTGACTTGACAGCTCAACATCATCAAACATTTACATACAGTTCTCTAGTTCTTGGTGCCAGGTTGATCTGAAACCAACTACTCTGCTACCCTGCATAGTGAGTCACCCCCTCCTCTATTTATAGTCTATATTCTGATGTACGATTGGGTTCTGGGAAGTCTCTACTAACCGCGTTTCACAACTGTGCGTCACACGCAGCTGATGCACATCACTGAGCCACACACACATCTCTTTAAGGGACGCTAGTTTTGTATAATGGTTCATTTGCTTACTTACTTCTGGAGGGATTTTAAGACAGGACCTCACTGTGTCGTCCTTCCTGAGTTCATATGCACTATGCTCCTCTCCTCTGCAGTCTCTTGAGTGCTAGAATTACAGGTGGGCCCACCATGCTTGACAGAGACACATTATTTAATACACATCACTGGCTCATTAACACTGCGTTCAGGGACGGCTGCCCCAGAATTTGTGCCTGAACAAGGCTTATCTAAAATGTCCTTCCTCCCCAGTGCATGGCACTGATATCTCGTGCTCAGGGACACTGTATGGTACTTCAGTACTAGGCTTGGGAAGGATTTAACAGCAAATAGCCAATGCAAAGCATTATAATGTGAAAACCCTTGGTGCCAAATAGAGCATGAGAGTTTGTAGTATGCAAACGAAGCGGGCAGTCAGAGCGCTGCCTCCCTCCTACTCCACCAGGAACACTTGACGGATGATGGGAGCTTTTTACTATGCTGCACACGCCAGCAAATCCCGGGAAAGTAACAACAGTACTGATTTTGAGGTCACAGGTACATCATATCAAGAATGCAAACTCAAAGAGGCAAAAATCTATGAAAAAACCACAGATCAAGTGTGTTGTTTATATAAAACCACACTGTTTTCAGTAAGTTATAGTATATAAATAGAATTCCAAATGTCCATGACAGGGCTTGGGCATGGCTCAGCTAGTGCTGGACATGCAAACATGAACCTGTGTTCCATCCCCAGAACCTACAGGAGATGACCAGCAAGCTGGGGTACAGGTGTAATCCTAGCGCTGGGAAGGCAAGAGACAGGACGATCCCTTGGGCCACTGGCCACCTAGTTTAATTTAATTGGTGAGCTCCAAGCTAATGAGAGGCCATGTCTCAAGAGAGGTGGATGGTCTTTGTCTCCACAATCACACACACACACACACACACACAGAGAGAGAGAGAGAGAGAGAGAGAGAGAGAGAGAGAGAGAGAGAGAGAGAGAGAAAGAGAGAGAGAGACACACTATGCACATATGGAAAAGTGAATAAATGACATTTCATACATTTGGCTTCTTACATATTTGACTTCTTACTTATCCTTGAGATTGCATGCCTTCCCTACTTTGTAGCTCAACTTCTCTTTTTTGCGTTTCTGTGTATGCGTGTACCCGAGCATGTGTGCCAAGGCACACGTATGAAGGTCAGAGGGTTACTGAGGGAGTCAGTTCTCACCACCATCTGGGTTCTAAGAATCAAACTCAGGCTTTAGAGCAAGTGCCTTTACCCAGTGAGCCATCCTGCTGGTACTCAACTTCTCCTTTAAGACACCATCCATTTTAACTTTGGTGATATCCAATCCCCATGTCAGCATTACCACAAGGGCTTGAAAGAGACTTCCCCAAACTTCAGGGACCCTCATGGTAGTAACTTCCCTATAATCTAGCAGACAGGTGACACCAGGATCCCTCCAGAGTCCTTGATCCTCACCACTTTGACCTTATCCTTCTCTCTCTAGTCCAGATTGAAGGAAGGGTCGATCTGAGATCTTCAGTTTGCCTCCTCTCACAAGCTTACCAACAGAAAACAAAACCTGTGTTCAACCTAACCTTATACTTTCTTCTGTCATTCTTCCTTGTGTCTTCTGTGGTTGGTGGGAACATAAAAATTATTGCCTACTCCATTAAGGCCCTTTGTATAAGACAGGGAGTAGTTGGTGGCTCACAATATTCCTCAAATATTATCACAGGAAGGAAAGTCCATCAGAAAAAAAGCGTTACGCTGTCCAGGAAGAGCAAAGTCCTGGTTTCATTTTGTGTTAGTGTCGCCTGTACTCATTGGTTGATTTGAGACCACAGAAGTCAGAATGGTCACATAAGAAAAGACCTTCCTGTCAGAATCCTGAAGAGTGTGGTTCAGTGTTTATTTCGATCCTCTTTGGGGTGGCGTATTTTAGATGATAAAAGTTCATTTGTTAAGTTTCTGCTTTCCAGATACTTGAAAGCGCTGGTGCTTTCATGTGTGGCTAGAAAACTGGTCAATACCATGGAGTGCTACTCCTCAGAGAGATTTAGTAGATGCTGTTGAGAGAATAAATTGAATAAAATGCTAGGTAAAGGCTGCTGTCCCCTTCGTTTACAATGCTCGCTGAAAATTACACGGTAGGTGCTTCAATGTCTTCTAGAAGATGTTTACCTTTGTTGCTGGTCTCTAAATGAAGGGTTGAGGGACTTCTGATTAAGTAGTTTGAACGTGTTGGCATAACCAAAGTTAAAAGGCTTTCTCTACTGGCATGTACACAGCGTTTAATATGGTGACACCCTTGGTATCTATGGAAGGGAGCAGTCAGGAAACACGCTCAGCTTCACAAACCTCTGAAGCAATACCTGGCAGAAATAGTGCACTGACTGACGTGGATTCGGGATATCCTGTCCTAGAACACGACCCACTCGTGAGCACAGACTTTTAAGTGACAGTATGAATAATTAATGACTCACTGACTGACAGGAGCCATGTCTAATTGTCAGCTTGCTATGGATGCTCTGGAAGTTGTCATTCAGGCTAACAGGCATCTTGCCAGATATCTTGAAACCTGCCAAAGCAGTTGGATTCTGCTTGCCTGCCTCTTTAAAAGGTACCATGAGTGAGGTAGGTGTATTGAGACTGAGATCACTATGAGAATGTTCCCAGCATAAGGTCGCTTTACTTTCTGGGCTATAGACAGGATGTTAGAATAGCTTCTTTCAGATTAGATATTAAAAACAAAACACTAGTGGCTGGAGAGATGGCTCCATGGTTAAGAGCACTTGCTGCTCTTGCAGAGGACCCAGGTTCAGTTCCCTGCTCCCACATAGTGGTTTGCAGCCATTGTAATCCCAGTACCAGGGGATCTGATGCCCTCTTTTGACTACTGTGGGAACTTCCCCCACATGATACACAGACACACTTGTAGACAAAACAGTCATACATATAACATAAAACAAATAAATCTGAAAAAAATTAAATACTGTTCAGTGAAAAGACAGGCCATTAATGGATCTCTAAAATGTTTTTATATTACTAAAAGTTTATGTTATTCCCTTTGAAAAGAAAATATTCTGAATGACCATTTTGCCTCCCCAGACTGCTAAATCCAGTTCAACCCTTCCCTGGGGCATCTCATCTTGGCACCACTGAGAATTGTGTAGAAATACAACCAGGCTGCTCCTGGCCCATCAGTGTGTTTTGGCTCTCTGTGAGAGCCCCAGAGCCCTGCAAGCTCTACTTTCTGAAGGGACTGCCTACTTCTTGTCTTCCTCTGAGACTCTTCATATTCCTCCTCTTCCTCAGACCCTTCCTGGAGCAGTTTCTGTTCTCAAATCAGGAAAACACAACTAACACACATTTGGGAACTGAAGATGGATCAGAAGAATGGCCAGGAATGAGCGCCTGGCTGCTGCTTCATTGATTAGAAATAACTTAGCGTCTCAAGATTCTGTTTTTCTTCATAGGGCAAGTGTTTAGCTGGTAAATACAACTTTTGAGGCTGTTTTAGGAGAGTTGAATTTCCCAGAGAAGATGGGGTGTCCTTTTATTTTTATTAATTAATTTAAAATATAACAACTAAAACCTCTGGCAATAGAAATTTCTATCAAATTCTGCGTTTTAGGAAAACCAGTATTTCCTCCTTAGTTTACTTGGTTACCTGATGTGCATGCTCCCCTAAGTAATGTCTGACTACATCTCCTCAGTGTAGACTTACACAGGAGAAACCTGCTAGGTGCCGACAATCTGACCCAAACCATTACAAACAGAACCCCGTCTCTTGATGTGGATGTCATGGTTTGCCTGTGATCCCTCTGCAGTATTTTCTGTTCAGAATCTTGTGCTCCCATTCTCTCCAGAGTAACTACCTTCACCAGAAAGGCAAGCTGCTTGCATTTCAGTTCCTTGTTAAGAAATGCGCAGCTTCCTTGCCGCAGTCCCGTCCCTTTGCCTGCAAGTTCTTTATTTTAATAAGTACCCCAAACACTTTCCACAGAAAGGAGCACATTCCTCCTAAGGCAGTGGCGTGAAGAGGTGCAGAGTGCAAGCTCAGGGGGCCAGCATGGCATTCCACCCAACCCAGCTAATCCTCACAACCAAACACGCCAGTCATCTGTCTGTGCCTTCATGTCCGAGCTCTCTTTGAACAGGCAGGAAAATCCAGATCTTTGTTTTAAGTGCAAAGCCCTGCTGCTAGGCCAGCTTTGGCAGTTCCTGAACACATTGTCTGTGTTTAGTGGCCTGGAAAAAAAAAGAAGCTCATTATATCTGAAAATGTTAATGTTTCAACACAGGAAAGGATGGTGAGCTACCAACTAACATGGCTCATCTTTCCTTTGTGCTGGGTTTGGTTTCTGAATTCCTTCCTGGGAAAGAGCTCTGCTGTGATTTTTCTCTTGCCAGCTAAGTGGATAACATCTCTACATCCCCTGTCCACTTCGCCTTCTCTTCTACATTTCCAGAAAAACACACAGTCCCTTGTCTTTGGTATACTGAATACCAGTGACAGACGCTTTACCAGGCTGTAGGGGCTACCCATGATCTGCCGCAGGGCCCAGGATTGTGAGCTTCCGGCAGCATCTGAGCTTTATTGAGATGCCAGCCATCAACCTTCTTTGTTCCTGAACATCGTTAGGATCCAGTTACAGGTTGTTCGCCCATCCACATCCTCACAGGATGAACTGGACACCAGGAGCCATGATTTATACATCAAGGATTCTGGGCACCTGTAGTCACCCTAAGAACAAAATGGACCCTCAAAAGAAATATCCTATGTTTTTCCCATTGTGGTATCTCAAGAAAAAACAAACTGAAAACAGTTGACATGATTTCCATTCAAATCAGAGATGACAGATGACTAACCTAATGAGTAACCATCCCCTCCTTAAGCCTCACTCAGATAAAAAAATACTTTCTTTTGGAGTAACACACTCCCAGCAGCTCCTGCTCAGTGGCAGCATTTGCTGAACACAGAGAAAGTCTGACACAGAGGAAATGAGGCCTCCCAGGTTTGGAATGCACTGATGACAACTGAAATCACTGTTTTGCCGAGTGTGGAGTACTGCTAGGTGAAAGTACATACCATATACATGCACCAAGCCGGACCAGCACTGGGACGAGGCAGCTCATGCTCGTCTGTACCTCGAATATATTGAATCTTGTCCATGCTCACCCCCTCACCGGTTTCTATGTAGTGAGTTTGCCTCTTAATCAGCTGGACATGCTGGAAAGAGCAGCCTCAGGGAAAGAAAATTACACGCATGTCGCTGTGTGTTGCCAAGGAAATAGTCTGTGTTGACCTTCACATTCTGTATGACCCCCTCCCCCCAGCCACCAGAGAAAAAGAATGTCTGTGCACAGAGCGTGTTCTATGGGACTCAGGCGTGTAGCAAGCACACCGTGTGACATTTATTTCCTAGAGGTAGGAAAGTGGCAAACACCAGCTGTGTCCACACTACAGAACACTTGCAGGTGTGTGTGATAGACTCTCCAAACTACAGCCGCACACCATCCTCTGGCTCATCAACCAGTTATTAAAACCTGGAAATGAATAACCTTGAAGCAGGCACCACTGCCTCTCTCTGCACCATCAGGTGCCATTCAGATAATAACGCTCCCAACTTTTAACTTTTTAAATTTAATAGTTATTAAGAACCTCACTGCTGGTTGTCTCTCTTTATGAACCAGTTTCTTTATTTTTGCTAATAATTTTCTTATATCTGATAATTACTTTCAAATTTGCGCATTGAATTTATTTTTGGTTATGCAATAAAATTTCCTGTGTGTATTCTCTTCATGGTATAGTTCAAATTCTGTGATTTTTCTCTTTTAAAAAAGATGTATTTTTATTATTTGAGAGTTGTATACATTCACACAATATATTTTGTTCATAATCGCTCCCTAATCTAAATGCCTCCTTGATCATCTTGACTCCACCCAACTTCCTGTTTTTTTTTTTTTTAATAGCCCACCAAGTCTTTTTTTTGCTGTCTATATACTCATAGTATGGGACCATACACTGGAACTGAGTCAGCCTTCTAGGGACCACACCCTTAAGAACCCAACTCTCCTTCTGGAAGCCAACAATTGTCAATAGCTCTGCAGCTAGGGAAGCCGGGCTTGTGAATCCTACCCTGTCAAGCTGGACTGTTTACTGCTTTACTGCGGTGCAGTCAACCAAAGCCACTCTGAGTTCATGAGTGCAATGGTGTTCTCATGGCCTGGACATGGCTTCACTCCAGCCCTTCTGAGCTTTGGCTCCTATAGTATCTTATGCCCATCTTCTGCAATAGTTCCCGAGCCTTGGGAGCTGTGATGGTATAGATATCTCATTTCTGGACAGTACACTGCAGAAAGAAACTTCTCTGATAAAGTCAGAGAGCCGCACGAATCTCTGGGTATCGAGATGCAAACGTAGATGGCACTTTGATTCTATGTTCAGTTAGTATAATAGCAGTAGATCCATTGCTAGGTCCAATGAGCTCCCCAGACATGCGTTCTTGGCTATATTTATGTTCCAGATATTTTTTTTCCTGTGGAGTAGGTCTTAAATCTGATGAGAAAGCTGTCAGTTACCCCATAATATTCACACCAACATGGGAGCTAGGTCCACACCAGTCATTTTTGTAGCTAGCGTGGTTTACGTTGGGGTAAAACTGCTGATAGCCTTTCCCCATCCCCCGGCAATGTACATAGCACCATCTAGTACTATGTAAGCCAGTGAGTAGGGAGGGAGCTCCCAGGTCAGTACCATGTTATTTCTTCCATGTTCTGTGACCAAAGTGTTTAGAGCCTTCAGTAATACGGCCTTCCCATCAAGTTCTGTGGATAATCGAGAGCAATAGCAACAGCCAATATTGCTTCTTGTGGGGTGGGGTGGCTTTGACAACCAGGATTTCTCAGACGAACACAATCACATAGTTTCCCACATGGCCTTTTCAAACATCCTTGGTGTTAGCAATCCCTCTCCCACCCTGTCTCTGCCTTCTCCTCCCATTTCTCTCTTCACTTATGAACACAAAGTTGCTCACCAAAATCACATTCAAATTACCCTACTGAAAAGCAAAGTCGATGGCTGGGCTTGGTGGCACACACATTTAATCCAAGCACTTAGAAGGCAGGCTAATCTCAGAGTATAGTGAATTTGAGGCCAGCCTGGTCTGCATAATAGGCTCCAGGCAAGTCAGGGCTATATAGTGAGACCCCTGTCTCAAAAGAAAAAAAAATTGAGCAAACAAAAAATTAAATCTTTTATCTTAAGTTTTGCTCACACAGGTGAACTGTTGGGCTAGATATGAGAGTCCAGATAGTAGTATTTCATTTTCATAACTGTCCCTCCATCTTCATGGGGATTCACTCTAGGAAGTGACTTGGGTATTAGTCCCTGTATTAATTAAACAGTGTGACAATTACCTGTTAAAAGTGGCATCTCTTCAAAAACTGCAGGTTGTCTCTAGGTCCCTCGTATCAAATGCAATGTCAAGTTAGAAGATGCTATTAGCATGCACGATTTTTCATGGAAGCGTTTTTAAAAGGTCTCTTAGTACGGCTTCTAACAGTGAGAGCAGGACCTCTCCCTAGTGCTTAGGTGGCTTTTGGTTGCCTGTTCCCTATGCCGGATTACCTGGCCCCACTTAGATGTAAGGGGAAGAGCTAGGTCCTGTCTCAACTTGATGCTTTGTGCAAGCCCGTGGGAGGTCTGTCCCTTTCTGAACAGAGATGGAGGAGGAGTGGATGGGAAGTGAGTAGGTGGGAAAGGGGAGGGGATGGGGGGATAAGAGGGAGAAATTTTAAAAGAGTCATTAATCCACAGTGTCCAATGCCAAGGGAGTTCAATGATCAACATAGTGTTTGGTTCTGATTTGTATTATCACAAATACGCCCAGTGGGCCAGTCCCATGAGCAGTTTACCTAATGCCTAGTAACATATGGGGCTCCTCCCTAATTCTTCCTTCCTTTTCACGTTGCTTTCATATGTGGCCGAGCAGTTTCTCCTGGAGCAAGACAATATATAAATAGCATGGAATGAAAGGGGAGTATTAAAGCAAACCAACTTGCGATTTATGTTGAAGACAAATGCGAAGTCGCCCTCTGTATCCTACTGGGCAAATGGTAGAAAACAGCTTTGGAAGCCTTTTCAGAACCTCAAAGGCATGTGCTTCACAGTGTTTCAGCCCAGCAGGAAAATCCTGCTCTTTTAAATGTATTGCGAGTGTCTGGCCAGGTAAGGCCAAGTTCATTTTCTTGTGCACTCACCTTGTCCCTCTGTTAGTCCCATGAACCAGGAACCAAGGATTAGGTCAGACCATTGCCGTGATTTAGGGAAAAATCACAAATTCTGCCCTTCAGTCAGGGTGTGTAGGTAGGGCCACAAAGTGAGAAGGGCATATTTACAAAGTTTGGCCTCATTGAATGATGGCTCATAATACCAGGCAATACAATTTATGCTAAAGGATACAATGATACTTCCTGATTGGATGCTGTAGGTTACAGTGCGTGCTTCCAGGAGTGACTGATTGATCATCAATACTCTGGTCCATTTTCTGCTCTTATTCCTAGTTGTGCATGGAATTCCCAATTCCATTACTATATTTTTAATTTTCTTTTCTTTTTTCTTTTCTTTCTTCCTTTCTTCTTTCCTTCCTCCCTCCCTTCCTTTCTCTCTTTCTTTTTCTTTTCTCATACAATATGCCCTAGTCACAGCCTTCCCTCCCTCCACTCCTACCTTCTCCTCTCTGTGCCTCATTCACCTGACTTACTAGAGATTTATTCCTTGACTTATAATAAGTTTGGTCACATCTCTATGATCGAAGCTATGATTCCTTAACTTGTAACTTAATTTCTTTTTCTATAAACATGCTTTAAGTGTCCTTCCAAGTCTGAGATTATCTTAAATATTTCCTCCCAAGCAAGGAAAGGATGCAGTATATGCAGGAGTTATTCTTAGACTTTTTGAGGAACTTCAGGTATAATGCAGTAACAAAACTAAGTCCCATCTCATCAGATGTGTTTTTTCTCATCGTTGGCTGACTGATTGATGAATTCATCAAGTATTAGAGTATTGCTTTTGCGAACATGACGCTAAGTACTATGCGTACATTGACAAATCAATGAGTATTCCTAATCCAAAAGAGTTCATAGTCATGGTCTTGACCCCTTTGCTCATTTTATCACTTCTCCCTCTCTTGGACTGGTCTCTGGAAGCTCGGCCAAGTGCTTTACTGTAGAACTCTGTATCTGCTTCCATCAGTTTCTAGATGAAGGTTCTATGATGACAATTAAGGTAGTCATCAATCTGATTACAGGGGAAGGCCAGTTTAGGCATCCTCTTTACTGTTGCTTAGAGTATTCACTGGGGTCATCCTTGTGGATTCCTGGGTATTTCCCTAGTGCCATGTTTCTTGCTAACCCTTTGAATGCTCCCACAATCAAGATATCTCTCTTCTTGCTCTCCTTCTCTGTCCTTCCCCCTTCTTGAGCATCCTGTTCCCTCGTGTATTCCTCCTTCATCTCTTCTCCCCTCCCCCTCCCTCTATCCCTCCCTTCTCTGTCCTTTCACCCCTGCATACTCTCAGTCTTTTCAGGAGATGAAAAGGCTGACCTGAGCTAGTGAGAATTCACTGACTCTGGAATGATTGTGTGTGTGTGTGTGTGTGTGTGTGTGTGTGTGTGTGTGTGTAGGCAGCTGCATAGGACCAAACTAGGTCTATTGAATGTGGGTGACAGTTGTGAGGCTTGGCAGTCTTTGGGGCAACTGGCAATGGGACCAGGATTTATCACTAGTACTTAAACTGACATCTTGGAGCACATTCTCTTTGCAGGGATACCATGTCCAGCCTAGATATAGGGGTGAAAGCTTTGGTCTTGCCTGGAAGTAAAGTGTCAGACTTTGTTGACTCCCATGAGAAACCTTACTCTTTCTGAGGAGTGGATGGGAGCGCATAAAGGGAAGTTTGGGATGGAAGGAAGGGAAGAGGTGGGAAAGAGGATTGCTATGTAAAATGAGAAAAGATTGTACTAAAAAAGTTCTTAATTCTTTTTTTAAAAAAAACCTTCATAGTCTAGAGGACAAAATACAAATAGACTGGTGGCCAAAGATGAACTCATCTTTGTGGTCTCTGCATCTTGGGACAGAAGGTAGTGATCAGAGACCCCGAGAAGCAAGGTTGAGAACACTTTATAGACAACACCAGGATTTAGTTGACTCTAACAAAACTGCATATCTTAAGAAACAAGAAGAGGCCAAAGGGGCAGCTGAGGCCACAGACAGAGGAAAAGCCGAAGGACCTGAGCTAATACAGGCAGCTTAGGAAGTGACCAATGGTTCTGCACTCATGATGGGCACGGGACACAGGAGGAGAGTTAGCAAATAATAAAAAATGGTTCAGAACATCATAGGAAAATTAGACAAAAACTCTTGGGAAATAGGGGATAGCTAAAGGATATAATCACTTTTACCCACAATAAAGCAAACAAAAATAAAAGTATCTTAATAAAATAAACAGTAAGGCTTTCTCCAGAAATGGCAAATCATCTTTAAGGCCACAGTCATTATGGTGTTGGGTTTGTTCCAGTACAAAAAGAAATATCTCTTTCCCTCTGTGAATTTTGGTTCGCCCCATTGTTTTAGGTTCTGGCTCCAGCAGTCTAGCTGTCTTGCTTCTTCCTCTCTCCCGTAATTGTCTGGCTCTCTGAACACATAATAAACTCTGGTCCTGGCTTCCATTCCTTTTACTGAGGCACATTCTCATTATCACTGCAGTTCATGTTTAATATATGCACTCTGTTTGCCAGGTGAAAGGGTCCCCTGTCAAAGGCTGCCATTTGAACCCCTTCATTCCCAACAAGGTTCAAATTAGAAAACTTAGCTCAGTTCTTAGTGTATCAGAATTTGGGATGTCTTCAGATGCCTTTCAAACTAGTAGAAGCAGCAGAAAATCATGGTGATTTGTTTGTTTGTTTAACACTTGGACTGCTGATAATTTAGGTATGCAAATACCCAAAGACTGATCCTGAAGTCATTCAGTAGATAGCCCCTTGTCAGAGATCTTATTCAAGCAGGGAAACCTCAGAACAAAGCAAGATCCAGAAAAAAAAAAAAAAAGTAAATGTATTTTGTTCTGACTTAAACTCTTGGTTATCTGTGACCTGATAGATAACTTTAGCCCTGGTGTATTTTCCTGTCTGGCCTTCTTTGAACTTGAACTGCAAATGCCCTTAAAGGCCATTGAGTTGATACACAGCAGTGAAGAGAATTTTCTCCTACATTACTGGCATAATTTAGAAACCATTGTTTCTTTCATCTTTTAAGCCATAGCATACTGTGTTTCTGCTCTCTGCTAAATGAAATCATTTCCTTTTCCCAGTTGGGGACATTTAACAGATTTCTTATCATTTTTTAAGAACTGTCCTCTGGGAAAACATGTTTTTCTACATAACTTCAGCCTAGATTTTGTGAAGTTTTAAACACTGTCCAATCAAATTTTTAAGAAAGTCTTCAGTGGGATTTGTAGAAAGTGAGGGTTCAGCTCCCCTTAATAGACAGGGATCATTGTAGAAGACTATATCAATAATCTTGTTTCATTTTTAAAACCCTAGATAGTTAACAGTGTTTGTGTTAGTTTTAGCATCTTTGTGGTCCAAATCCCTGAGAAAGAACATAAAGAGAAAGATTTCTTTTAGCTCACAGGTTCAGAGGATTTTGTTAAAGATTGCCTAATCAGGATTTCACAGTGTGGGAGAGTGTGGCAAAGGAAGCTTCTACCTCAAGGCAGACAGGAAGCAGAGAGTGAGGAACCAGGTATAGTCCTCATGCCTTTCTCGGGCTAGCCTGCACCTTTCCAGAACCTCCGAAGAAAGCATCGCCATCTGGTGATCACAAAGTGAGCCACAACAGTGTGCCTCTCCATTAAGCACACAGGGCAGTGTAAGTTGTATCTATTAGGATTGACCTAGCGAGTGCTCTCCCATTATAGAAAATTTTAGGCATTTTTAAAGCTTCATTAAATTAAAATAAAAAATAAAAATTGCTGTATTCCTAAAAACTCCAAAGAACACAGAATTCAACTTTAGGCACCTTCACAGTTTAGCTCTGCACATGCTGGCACACAAAATTGTCACACTTGAGTGTGCACTTGACACTTGGAAGAGCGCACTCTTCTATGTTCTCCCTGCTGCTCACTGCAGCTAGAGGAGGGACTAATGTCATCCTTCAGGGCATGCAATACAGTCACCACACTAATCACTGTTGTAGGACTATTTAAAAGGTGCTCTGAGTGCTATTTAAAATGTCCTCCACTCAGGAATTAACATCAGGGTCCCAGCTCACACTGGATTCTATTATAATCAGCACAGCATTAGATGGAAGCTCCTCGAAGACAGTTCTCCCGTAGCTTCTTAAAAGAAGTAGAATTTTCAGAATACTCCTGACATTTTTTTAGTCAAATGCCCAAGTGCTGTATCAGCGGTAGTAGTATTATGGTGAATTTACATAACAGTCAGACACAGATCTGAACTCTGGAAAGGTCCGATGTTTTGCTTTTTTGGGGAGGGGAGAGGGTTATAGCTGTTGTTGTTGTTTAATACACTCAGAAGTACACACACCCTGAACTTCATCCTTTTCCAAAAGGTTTTCTTACTACTAAGCCCCCAAGTGCTAAGATGAGGTCAATACTTGGTTGACACTGTAAAATAAATGAATGAAAGAAAAATGATAGTAATACTTTTGACCTTTGTACTGAAGGCACGAATCTTCATTTATGAAAAACTACTTTATGGATATCAGTGTTGAATGCAGCAAATGATAACAGCCCATATGGTGTTTTTCAGTTCTCTGACCCAGGGATCTATTCACTGTGTATCACAGAAGAGACTTCTGTGGGATCCTCAGCTTCATCCTGCTCCTAACTTGCAGTGGAATAGCCACATTGAAAATATTCCTTAATGTTTGTTCATGAAATGATATGTATGTGTGTGTGTGTGTGTGTGTGTGTGTGTGTTTTGGAGACACAGACACTGCATTTGAGCTTGTCGAATGAGAAGACCTATGTTTAGGTAGTTCTGACTGCTTCTTCTCAATATAATGAGACAGTTGGCTCATGGCCCCTTTTCATGCTGTCTCTGCTATCTATTCTCCACTAACAATTTCCCAAATAACATTCCCAAATTACAAACAGAATCCTGGATATCCATAACTTAGTTCACCCTCTAATTCAGGGTTGTTCCTGTGGGGTAAAACCTTAAGCTTGTTATAAATTCTGACATTTTCCAGTAGAATCAATTTGTGCTTACCTCTTCATATTTTTCAGCTTCTTTGAAAGTACCAAGAGGCTTAGGGTGTTTTGCATAAGACCTCTTTTAGTGTGCTAGGCTTTCCATGGAAGGAAAGAGAAAGAACCCTTTGATGTAAATCTTTTTTGATGTAATCCTTCTCTAATATTAATCTTATTCACTCAGTGTCAATCTTTAATTACTATTAGTCCTTTAATCTGCCCACATGTGGGATTTTGGAGAAGGTATTTTTCTTCCAAAGAACCGTGATTTTCCACGAGTTACAGTGTTCTGTTTCTGGTAGTATGGGACATGACCTTTCCTGGCCTACAAGGTATGATTTCAACCACAAAGTCACCAAGATGTCACTAAAAATACATGTGATATACCAATACCATTCATTGTGGGTTACCACTGGAACATTTTATATTGATTATATAATACTATATATATAGTTTTAATCTCAATAGCATTATGATTTAGATTTCTACAGTATTTTTTATTTATAAAAATACCCCCTCAACTCTCATTCATAGTCTTTGTTTTCTTGAACCTAACAAAAGCCCATATGAAGCAGAGAGGAC
Organism: Arvicola amphibius; assembly: GCF_903992535.2. Classification (NCBI taxonomy): domain Eukaryota; kingdom Metazoa; phylum Chordata; class Mammalia; order Rodentia; family Cricetidae; genus Arvicola; species Arvicola amphibius. The sequence goes on from NC_052047.1 coordinate 163,974,958, forward strand.
TGCAGTTCTATAGCTGTGCAAACTTCACCTCATGGTATTTGAATGAATTGACAAGTTTCCTTGAGACAATGCCAGTTCTCTGGCCAAAGGTCCTGGCATTGTCCACAGGGGTTCACCAAGTTAACTCCCCAACATGATTACATATGTAAGCCTTTGAATTAGGGAACCTATGGGAATAATTTCATGAGCAAACGCAATATTATTAATTTAAACAATGTTTGCACCTAGTTGCGATGGTAGTTATCCAATTCAAGATAACTCTCCATTGAGAAAAACAATCATTGTCAGCCTTTATTTCACTCTGTGTTGTAGATAATAGTGTTTTGTGACTATTCATTTGCACATCTTAGGCTGGGGATGTGCAGCTAAGTGGCAGAGTACTTGCCTACTATGTAAAAAGCCCTTGTCTCATTCCCCAGCATTGCTAAAGAGAAAAGGAAGGAAGTGGGAGGGAGGGAGGGAGAGAGGAAGGCAGGGAAGCAGGCAGGCCTCTCTAATTCCTTTCCATGTTGTAGTGTATTAACAATTTTGCAAAGACAGTAAGGATTTTCTCAGTTTTATACTTGTGTGTGTTTGGTCACAAAGAAACTGTACACCATTCCTAGACACCTTATATATTAGTATAGGTAAGTATTTCCCAGAACATAAAGTCTACAGTATTCATTTTCCTTCAAGAGATTTTTATTTTACTGCAAACAGTGGTAAGCTCTTGGACCCAGTGTTTGTTGAAAATTGGAAGAACTACTTTAATTAGACACCTTTAGCAACATGTGGAAATAGTTTCTTGAAAGTGATCTCAGCCTCCCCAAACATGTGAGTCTTGTAAATGCTTTGCTGGCATTTGTTTAACAGTTGTTTTGTTGTTGTTCAGTTTGTTTTGTTTTTTCTTTTTCTTTTTAATGGGTTAGGAGTCAGTGGGTAAACACAAATCTGCAAGCTGATGAAGCAATACTGTTGAAAATTTTTGCTTTAATCTCCAAAGCCTAAAATATTTCAATAACCAAAATTGAATTGTGTTGAACTCTGGTCATTCTTTAAATATTTGATTATAGAATATGAAGTTCTACTGCCAACACCCAGAGTGAGCTTAAACTGTTCCTTAGAAAATATTCAAGTGCCAGATATTGGCTTCCTACATGACTTCAAAACTAGAATCTGACCCCATTAATGTAAATGACAAGAAGTGCAAATCTAGGAGAATAACCCTATTTCTGTATATTTTTACCAATTTACAGGTATAGTATGGAGTTCTGACCATAATAGAGGTTTTTTTCCCCCCACTGGAGATTAAGAGTTATTGCTAATTCATCTAACATTTGTTAGTGTGAATACCCATGTAGCTACAAAACTATATTTCATAACCTATGAATAATATTTCCACATGTAGCCTTTCAGAGTTTCAAAATAGAGGTATAGAAACAGTGTGGGCAATTCATTCTGAGAATAGAAGTCTCCAATCTTGCTTCTCATTTGTTCCTCTTCCTTTGTGCTCTTGGGCAATCTTTTAGAACTCTGAACCTGAATTCTCTGTCTGGGATGTGAAGGCAAAATTGCTTTGCCTCCTACAGTTCTCATTAGGATGGAATGAGGTGATACCTAACCCAGTGGCTCACAGTAAACAATATGCATTCATTTTACATAAGAGCCAGGGAGGAAATGAGAAGATGGCTAAGGGTCTGAGGTTATGCTAAATAGTTTTATTATGGAGCCTGGAAAGCCAGCTGGTACATAAGCCCTTTGGCTCAAAACTACTTTCTGATCAGTCTCTCCTCACTCCGTATTTCTGTTTGCCACCAACCTTCAGCCCTTCTGCCATATTTTTATGGTGTTTAACTATTTCTGAATAGCATCTCAAGAACCCTACTTTTTAAAAGGTTTTTCATGCCTAGTATTTTTATGGTAAAAGGTGGAGTTCAGCATTGTTCTCCTCTTCAAAAAGCTCCTCTCTTCCCTTACCCACAATATAAATTTAGAGAACTGATGGAGGACTCTCATTGGTTAATAAAGAAACTGCCTTGGCTTTTTGATAGGACAGGATTTAGGTGGGTGGAGTAGACAGAACAGGAAGAAGGAAGTGAGGCAGATGGCTCAGGCAGTCGCCATGCCTCTTCTCTCTGGGGCAGATGTGATGGAGTCAGCCTCCAGATCAGACATGCTGAATCTTTCCCGGTAAGACACCACTTCGTGGTGCTACACAGATTCTTAGAAATGGGTTAATCAAGATGTGAGAATTAGATAATAAGAGGCTGGAACTAATGGGCTAGGCAGTGTTTAAATGAATACAGTTTGTGTGTTGTTATTTCGGGGCATAAACTAGCCAGGCGGCCGGGAGCCGGGTGGCAGGAGCGCAGCCCACAGCTCTCACTACAGAGAACTGTCCTTTGAGCATTTATTTGTAACTTTTGTTCACTGCTAAATCTGACTGTGACATTATCAAATCTTTTCCCAAAGAATATTTCAGGTGATATACATATTAGGTTTTGTTGCTGTTCTTGTGTGTTGTAGCTTTGTCTCACAAGACTTCCCACACCTTCCACATCTCTTTGGAAATCTCTGGCTCTGGCCCTGTTGGTCCGCAGCTGCAGGAGAACTGGCGAGAGCTACTTCCTCTCCCTGACACTTTGCTTTTCTGTATTCTCGAAAATTCCCTCCACTCTGTCCTGTGTGCAGTCCCCCATTCCTTAGACATCTTCCTTCCCCATGTTTATGGAACACATTTTCCAGTAGCCCTCTAGGGAAGGGTGAAGAAGAAGTTACATTTTGAAATATGTCCTATTTTCATACTTGTTCAAAATTGCTTATCCTCGTGATTTCAAGATATCCCTTTGCCTTCTAGATATCACTGCTCTTGGTCTTGCTTATAAAACCATTTCCCCTCTAAAGCCTGGGAAACTTTCTGTTCTGTCTCGTTCTTTGGAAATCCTGCCATTCTATACTTTGTCATAGGTCTACGTCATCCATGAGGGTAAACATTCAGTGGCTTCTCCAACTTGAAAATTTATGTTCTACAATTTTGGAATTCTTAAATCATTTTTGCTTTATTTTTTTCTGTGCTAGGGATCAAATGTTGGGCCTCATATATGCTAGGCAAGCCCACTACTATCACCAAGCCATATCCTGAGCCCAAATAACCAAATTTTTATTCTTACCTTTCAAAACCTTCAAACCATCACTGCTCATTCTTTAATATTTTCATTATTGCTTTATATTTTCTCCTTGTTTTTTCCCTACTGATCTTATCATCTGGTACTTCTGTTGGCTTTTCTACCTCTATCCATCCCTTACTCCTTTTCCCCTCTCGCTCCTCTTTTCTTGTCCTATCACTCAAGTTCCTAGTACTCCCTCCCATTCTGGAGATGTTCTTCATTGTCACTGCCTCGCATCCCCCTTGCCTGGGTCTTCAGCCCTCAGAGTCTCCTGGGAATACTACCACTCCTGTTCTCTACACTGTTTACTGCTGATTTTTATGACTTCTTCATTCATAAAAAAGCTTTCCCTTTCCTGATGAGACATTAAGATGCAAATTGTAATCCTTTGTCCTCATATAGTATTTAGTACCAGGTAATCTTTTCTGTGAATATACATTTTGTTAGGAGATCCCCAAGTTCAAGATAATTAGATCATTCTTTGGTGTTCTTTAATATTTCCAGAGTAAATGATCCAATGTCTGTGTGAAGAGGTCTTTAGGGTAGGACAGAGGATTGCAAAGGAGTCACGGGGAAGATATTTAGCCAAACTGGCCCAGAGAGAGAAGGATCCTGGAGGGTCTCCAGGTAGTTCAAGGTATTTCACCGTGAGTTTTTATCCTCATGCCTGATGCCTTCTTTCAGATGTGCCTTGGGACCCCATGTAAATGTCAGCTTCTCAAAAGAATAAATTTCTAGACTTCTCCAAAAAAGCAGAAAGGACAGTTCCCTGGCTTTTTGAGGTTGAGTAGCAAATTTGGCTGCTTCATTGAAAGAGCATCCAATGAGTTTAGTCCTACAGCGCCACCAGATCTCCAGCCTTTAAAACTCTCGGGTGCCTCTGGTCTAGGCCTGTGGAGTTCAGTTTAGGGTCAGCTTATTTAACACTGACCAGTGCTTTCCAGTCCAGTAACTCAGTTTCACACATTCTCCAGTCAGCCATGCCACTTCTCCCATCCGTTCACTACAAAGGTTGCCGGTGTCCCTCGTGCACTCAGGCCTTCGCTCCTGTGGTCTTGTCCTGGAGGTTTACATATTTTTGTTGGGTTTCGTTGTGTTCCTGTCAATTTAGGAAAATATTTGAAAGGAACCATGAAAAACATAAACACTTAATTGTCTATGTTTGATCAGAGTGCTAATAGACCCAAACCCCTTCTTATTCTAGAATGGGCATTATTAAAAGCCTCAACTAGACAGAGGTTAGCGAGAGGGATACTGTGCTCCATCTCTCTCTGAGCACAAGTCCAGGAGTCATCTGCATCTCTACTGAGCTCAGGTAGACAGGTGGCAACACTGAATTTTCACTGGCTTGAGAAGAGGCTGTAAAACAGGTCTCTCTGTATGACCACCACTAAAATGTGAAAAGGAAATGGAATTCAGTATATACTAACAATGGAAGTAACATGCTATATGAATGTCGAAAGCAAGACATGTACCTTTCAATAACAAAAATATTAGTAAGTTAAATCTCCAATAAATAAAATATAAATATTGCCAATAAAAATTTAAGCTGACATATAACGACAATTTCCAATTTTACTTTGCTATCTGGGACACTTTATGAACAAAACATATACATCTAAATAAAAGGGCAAAGGATACTCCTAGCACCTAGTAATCAAACAAAAACTAGTGAATTCGGTTCATAAAAATTCACATTGCCAGTTGCTCACTGTGGGCTGAGCGGTCACGGTGGGGCACAGCAGATCCCGAAGGCAAGCCTCCACACAGTTGGTTGCAGCTGCATACTTACAGTGACCCGGGGAAAGGCAAATCCAGTTAATATGCCTCCTTAGTTCTATGGAGCATGCCACAATCTATGCCAGATGCAATTAAAGAATGGATGAAGTGGCAGTCTATAGAGCTTTGAAGATATCCGTGGGAACTGGACTGCTTGGCTCTTCATTACTGTTGTAATAGATTAGCAGTGACATTGGTTTGGGGAACAAAAAGCACCTCATCATTCTGGTCCAGTTGACCAATTAGAGCATTCACACTTGTCATACTACAGTTACATAACTGTTGATGTTATTTTTCATAATATGATTGACTATTATGGGAGAGAGAGGAGGTACTTTATGGACTTTATGTTTGCCTTTGTGCAAATTAAAGTCTTCAGAAATAGGAGAGTGCATGTATACATAGGTAACTGAAACCGAGTAAACCATTCTCTCGAGCTGAAGAAGATAGCTGTTGTCAATAACTTGATGTTTAAAAAGCAAATGTTGAAATCCCAAGATACCCTGGTCCTTAGAAAACAGGAGATTTCTATGGACAGACTCATTCTCCACAACTAAGCATGAATGAAATGAATCCTGACTACTCTAAGAACAAATGCACAGGTGACTGTCAGCAATCTAGTTTCATCCCAGCCTTGCAAGGAACTTGCTTCTACAGCAACTCACCAGAAAACATTAAATCAGCAGCAGCAACAGAGCATGAAATCTTACCTGTTCGATTTTCATCACCTGTACTTCCTAATAAGCTCTGAAAGTGAAGGAGAAAGCAGTCTTGAATTTAGACATATTTGTGTGTGTGTGTGTGTGTGTGTGTGTGTGTGTGTGTGTGTGTCACTTAAAATACATGTTGCCTTGGTAGAAGGCTTTCAAAACTTAGTTGTTAATCAGCATCATTCCTAAGAGCTCTAAAGGAAGGCATGGCCACTCACTGTTGCCAGTGGTTGCTTTCTGTCTTTCTCTCCCGACTCATTCCTGTCTCTCCTGGGTGTTTGTCTCTGTCTTCTGGATAAGGCAGCAGGCATATCTACTAGATCTTCCTCACTGACTTCTTTGTAGCTAGATTATATCTACATGCTCTTTTGCATATACGGTCATATTTGACTCACTGGCCAGGGCACTCAGCTGTGAATTTAGAGAAACAATTCAGCCCATAAGTACAAATATTATATACAGGTACTTTAATGTTTTAGAGATATCAGAATGCTTTGGTGTATTTGGTTTTATTTTTTAGTCCCACATATAAGACTGTATTCAGGGGACTCAGTAGCTGCCCTCAGCTCAAAGAAGCCTAGTATCAGAGCATTTGTGAAATCCTGATATTTGATGAGAAGCTAAGAAAGTTAAAAACACATTGTCATTCAAAAGCACATTGTCATTCAAAAGCAGAGTGCAGATACATATTTTTAATGAATATAGGAATTTCTGTCCTAGGGCAATTTCCTCTGTCGTCAATGGAAATCATTAAGACATATGAGAGGATGAATACATCTCACTACAAACTAATCTTATTTGTACTCAAAAATCCTACCTACCACCCTGTGGTAGTTAGTGTTGTGTCAACCTGATAGACACTAGGGTCATGTGGGAAGAAAACTCAATTGAGGAAAAAACGCCTCCATCAGAATGGCCCAGGAGCCAGTCTGTGGTGTATTCTTGTTTAAGGATTGATGTGAGAGTGTTCAGCCCACTGTGGATGGTGCTGTTCTTGGGGCATATCAGAAAGCAAACCAAACAATCCATGAAGAACAAGTCAGTAAGCAGCATTCCTCAATGGCCTCTGAATCAGTTCCTGCCACTAGGTTCTACCCTGCCTTCCCTTCATGATGGACTGGAAGCTGTACTATGAAAGAAGCCCTTTCCTCCTCCATGTTGTTCATAGTCACTGTGTTTAGCAAGGCAATCGAAATCAAACTAAAGCACACCCAAGCTGACTTCCTTGCTACCTTCTTGCTTTAATATTTAAACACAGAAGAATGCACTTTGAAGCACATCTCAGCAGGACCACTGCTTTGCCCTCTGTAAGCCTTTCTGATAAACCTGCACAGATGACCACAGAGCACAGCTGGCATCCAGGGCAGGTAGACAAGATGCTAGAGAGGGAAATTAGCAGTAACTCATACTTTGACGTCATCACTCTTTAAATTTTTATTTGTTTTCTAATTTTGCTTTTGTAAAATATTAAGAAGCCCCAACCTCTCTTTCTCATGCACACACACACACACACACACACACACACACACACACACACACACACACACATCAGAGGTTCTCCTTGGAGAACTATAGAGGGGGTGGAGTCAATGTCGATTTGGAACTAAGCTCCTAACTACCATTTATTTTTTAATTCTGAGGTATCCATGAGTGTCCAAATTTGCTACAATTTGTTGCAAAAAGCCTGCTTTGCTTGAAAATTATGGTAGGATTTTTTTCATGTAGCTATAAACATAGCTATTTAGAAAGTAGTTTGATGTTACATCAATTTAGTTAAGAAATATTCATAAGTTCAATCATTTGTTTCTATGACTTTCTTGTTCTTAGGTTGTTAACTGGGCTCATAGTACCAGGCGTGGGTTTCCTTCCATGTAGCAGGCCTCAAATGCAGAGTGTGTGCCTAATGCCCCGAGTCATGCCACAATTACATTGATGGACACATCTACCTGCAGTTTGGATTCTGGTGCAGAGGGTTCACTGCTGAGTAAGGCTATCAATGCCTTTTGTTCCCCAGCAGCTTGCATATCATCCTCTGACATTTCGAAATCTAGACAGCAAAGAGGACACTTATAGTTCATTTCCACCTGCTTTCTATCTTGCAACTGCAGTGTGCGGTTTCTTTCCGCCGTGGGATATTTTAAACATTATCTTAAAGTTATGAGTATACATAGGCATCCATGTGTGGGTTTGTGCAACATGAGCAGGTGTCCCTAGAAACCAGAAGGCATAACAAGACCCCCTGCAGCTGGAGTAACAGCTGGTTGTAAGCTGTCAGACATGGGTGGTGAGAACTGAGCTAGGACCCACTTCGAGAGTAGTATGTCTGTTTAACCACTGAGCCATCTCTCCAGCCTCAATACAGTGTCTTATCTACTAGTTCGGGTGGGCAACAAGAGTGCTGACGTAAGCCTCCATTCCTCTGTGGGCCCCTGGGGCCTCTTTACACAGCCTGCAAACCGTCCCATCTAGGATGTGGATTTTATTAGCAAGCAATTGCTTCTAGGAGTAGTGTTACTGGCAGTACAGGGTAACTCCCTTCAATCTCTTATCTGGGTTGTAGGATAGAAGGTTTTCATATGTCTTTTTCATAGACCCTTTGTTTAGGTTAATCTTGTCTCACAGACCATTTCTCTCATCCTCCATCTCCCTCCTGTTTAAACCTTTCTGTCCCCAGTACCCCCTCTTTACTTTGCTTTTACGTAGTTTTAATATTTCCCCTCCCCACGTCGGTAAGGGTCAAACACTTCCCCTATGTCTCATTCCTAGTTTAATGACTTCCACAGCTTTTCTGTGTTAAGCAGAACTAGAAGTTGAAACGACTGTAAGAGAAAATCTCTCACTCAGTATAATTATTTTTGGTTTCATTCTTTTACCTGCAAATCTCATAATCTCATTTGTTCCTTATGAATCAATAAAATTCCATTCTGTATATGTACCACATTGTCATATGTCGATGAAGATCTAGGCTGCTTAATTTCCTAGCCATTTTCAGTAGAGCAGTAACGGATCTGGTCCTGCAGGTATCTCTGTAGTCAGATAAAGAGTTCTAACTATGTCACATGGTAGTTTTACTTCCAGCTGTTTGAGAAAACTCCATACTGATTTCCAAAGTGATTGAACTAATTTATACTCCCACTAGTAGTGTATGAAAGGAGTTCCTCGCTGGGTGGTGGTGGCACACATCTTTAATCCCAGCACTCGGGAGGCAGAGATAGGCAGATCTCTGTGAGATCAAGGCCAGCCTGGTCTACAAGGGATAGTTCCAGGAGAGGCACCAAAGCTATACAGAGAAACCCTGTCTCAAAAACAAGCAAGCAAGCAAGCAAACAAACAAACAAACAAACAAATAAATAAATAAATAAGGGGTTTCCCACCATTCTCTCTGGAGGGAGATGTTGCTCAGCATAATATAGTGGAGTCCTTGGTTCTGTCTCAAAGCAATGTGCAAGACTTTGTTGACTCCCCTTGGGAAGCCTTATCCTCTCTGAGTGGATGGGGGATGGGATGGAGGGAAAGGTGGAGGGAGCAGGAGGAGGGGAGGGAGTGGGAACTACGACTGATATGTAAAATGAGAAATGATAGTTTATTTAAATAATAAATAATGAATAAATAAATAAATAAATAAATAAATAAATAAATAAATAAATGGGGGTTACTCCAGAGCATACCAACTGGTTATCCAATACCAAATAGTCAGCCCTGAAAACATACATACAAATATCATTGTATAGACTGAGCAAGTTATAGTTATGTATTTTGGAGTGTGTGTGTGTGTGTGTGTGTGTGTGTGTATGTGTGTGTGTGTGTATGAAATACCAACTTATGAAAAACGTTGCATAATTTGAAAGAGAGCAAGAAGGGGTATGAAGAAAGGGAAGAAATTATGTAATTATATATTAACCTAAAGAAATAATTTTTAAAAAGGGGGTCCCATTTACCACATCAGAACTTGCTGTCATTTGTTTTTCTGATCATGGCTGCATGCCATCCACATGGGTGGGAAGGGAAGGAAGAAATGACAGACAGACACACATATACAAAACCTGGGGTCAGGTGGGCTGTGCATATGCTGATGGAGGGCACCAACTGCTGCAAACCAGGTAGAATTCCAGCATGTTTATTGTGTGTAACACAGGGGTGTGGTAGTCTTGGTAGGAGGTCTCTCATAGGCCAGCAGTCTTGAACTGTAAACATTCCAGAGGAGGAAGATGCAGTTGCTAGTCTTTGTACACACTGATTCATCATCTATAAAGTCTTATACTTGACCCAGGAGAAGAAGACCTTGCTAATTTCAAGCCTATGCTATCTGGGGAAAGGCTTCACTAACTTCCATGGGTCTGAGACCTTGGTCCTCATAACTGTGCCCATGTCAATGATACATATTCACTCAGGGCTTCATTTACTCCCTTCATATGGCCATTCTGACTCCGGTAGAATCGTAAAGCAATTTTAAACTGTAGTTCCCTAGTAGTTAAGGAAGTTAGACATCTTTTAACATGTCTACTAGCCATTTCTATTTCTTCTTCTGCAAATTCTGTTTAATTTTCCAGTCCAATTTTTAGCTGAGTACTTTGCTCTCTTGGTGTTTTATTTTTAGAATAATTTGTACATTCAAGACACTAGTACTCTGTCGTAAGTATAGATGGCAAAGACTTTCTTCCATTCTGTGGGCTGCGTCTTCACTTGACTAATAGTTTCCTTTGATGGACAGAACTTTTCAGTTTTGTGAGAGGCCATGTGTTGATTTTTGGTCTTATTACATATGCTTTCTGAGTCCTACTTAGGAAGTCCCTATTTATATCTATATCTTGAGATTTACTCCTTTTTCTCTCTGTAGTTTTAGAGTACCGTGTCTTAAGTGGGCAGCCTTGATCCATTTGAAGGTGAGTATTGTCCAAGGTGAAAGAGAAGGATCAGGATTCTTTCTTCTGAATGTGGATATGTTGTTTTCTAGTATAATTTATTAAATATTCAGCTCTTTCTTCACTGTATCTTCTTGGCATCTTTGTCAAAAAGTTGCATGGACTTCTATCTAGGTTCTCTATTCTAGTCTATTGATCTATGTGTCGCTTCTTGGATTGGTACCATATGGTTTTATGGTACTAACTATAGCTCTGTAGAATAACTTGAATTCAGATGTGATAATACATTGTTTTTTGTTCCTAAATATTTGGTAATTTGTATCTATTGTAAATGGGATTGATTTTCTGATTTATTTTTTGGTGTGTTTGTCATTAGTATATAGTAATGCTACTGTTTTTTTTTTTTTTTTGGTTTTTCGAGACAGGGTTTCCCTGTAGTTTCTGGAGACTGTCCTGGAACTAGCTCTTGTAGACCAGGCTGGCCTCGAACTCAGAGATCCGCCTGCCTCTGCCTCCCGAGTGCTGGGATTAAATGCTACTGTTTTTTATGTGTTAATTTTATATCCTTTCTCTTCTGGAACATGTTCATCCATTCTAAAAGGGTTTTTTGGCATATTTGTAATATATAGCCTTTATTATGTCAAGGAATGCTTCCTCCATCTTTAGCCTCTCCATTACTTTTATCATGAAGATATAAGTTTTTTCTTAGATGAGCATTGAACATGTAATTTATCTAATCATATATTTCTATCATTATTATGTTCTAGTAAGCAAATGTGCAGGAGCTACTTTCTCGGGAAATGAACTCAGAATTGAAAATAGCGCCCACATATGAAAATGAAGAAATAAACCCTCATTGCCCTTTTTTCTTCATGATATTGTGAAACCATTTGAAATAGTTGTCTTGATCCTTAGTCAAGCACCCTTGTAAAGCCACTTGGTAGAATATTTCATGGAAAACTCTTAGCAGTTGTTTAAGTTCGACTTTTATGATCAGCAGTATGAAGTGGGCGGGCACAAGAGTGAGGTTAACTTGAAGTTTGGATATTGTAAAAATACAAGGTACCTGCATAGCTCATGGACAAAGCATAAACAATCTCTCTTTTCTGGTCCATTAGCCTACATACCTGTACTTTAGATGGCAATCTGACTTCTAAGCACAGACTACCATGAACTTTAGGTGTCATTTCCACCCTACCCAAACAGCAGGCATTCAAGACATGATACGTATTTGAAAAAGACATTCCATGGATAGAGATTGTGTTTTGTAAGCAATAATCAGCACCTCTTGATGAGAAAGTGCAATGGGTATTACGAATATACATGTTGGATTTAGGACCTTAATGAATGTTATCGTGTAAAACAAGAATTATGTTAGGCCTAGATATTTTGGCTTCAGATTCATTCCCATACAAACTTGATGCAGGAAACAATGATAACGAGTGGCATATACTAAAAAGCAAGTGCATAAAGAACATTATTTATTACCGGTTCTACTGTAATATTTTTCATTCTGACTTCTGATCCTTGCAGCTCTCCCCTTAGGTTACTACATCTTCAGTTTCTCCCTACATCTGATTATTCATGGGTGATAAGGTTTGAACTTCTATTGAAGGAGTGCAGCATCTTAAAGGAAACCACACACATGCAGAAGGGGCCAGAAGTGCCATTGCAATGTCATCTTTATTAGACCACAGTGGAGATGTGATTATTCTGCTAAGTCTTCATGTATGATTTGAGAGCAACAAATTAAACCCCACTAATCTACCTCACCGGATGGTACTTACAAAACCTAAGAGGCTTCAATTATCAACAGCTTAATAAATGTCCTAATCTTCGGTAAATGAAGTCCTTTGCAAAATCACACTGAAACAATGCTTAAGTTGTAATCAGCTTGCCTACTACCCAAGCCTGTGCTGGCTGAGCCCCAGAATGCTGTGTGATCAAATTCCATGTTACTTAAATCTAATGAAATCCCTAATAGCTATTTTTTAAGAAGGAGGGGGGGGGGTGTCAAATTAACTCATATAGAGTTTATTCAATCCAAAAGAAATTAACATTACGGTGTAAGTTAAGCAAGAATGTAATTAAAGCTGCTAAAATCCAGTCACCTATAATTATGAAAATAAAGCTTAAAAGAATGTGTCAGTCTGTCCACAAGCCAGCACACCCGTTTTAACAAGTCCTCAGGTGACACTCTAGTTGTTCAGGTTGTCATAGTGTTTGTCTGTTTCAGCCACAGTCCCTAATGAGGTAGCAAATGGAGACTATACTCTCTATTTGCAAAGGAGAACAATAAAATTTGTCGCCAGTCATATCTGGGAGCATGGGTGAGGCAGGATCGTGAGGTCACTAATGAAGCAGCATGGGGATTCAGAGTATTTCCTCCAGGTTATTTGTATTTTACCTCTGATACCGAAGCTAAACTCAAGTGATGGCGCCATGAGGGCTTCATCAGTCAGGTCTGGTGTGATAACAGGGCTTTAGAGAAAATGGTAGGGTGTGTGCATCTAAGGTCATGAAGGACGAGTACTGACATTCAGCTGAACAAGGCATTTCAGGATTGATGTGGGAGGGTCTTCTGTTTGAGTTGATTTCATTGGTTAATAAAGAAACTGCCTGGCCCATTTGATTGGCCAGCCTTTAAGTGGGCAGAGTAGACAGAACAGAATGCTGGGAAGGGAAGTTAATAAATCTGCCATGCCTCTGCTCCCTGGGTCAGATGCGATGAAGCTCCGGCCCAAGATGGACGTACGCTAGAATCTTCCTGGGAAGGCACCACTTCGTGGTGCTACACAGATTATTAGATACGGGTTAATCAAGATGTGAGTAAAAGGCTGAAACTAATGGGCCAGGCAGTGTTTAAATGAATACAGTTTGTGTTGTTATTTCAGGGCATAAGCTAGCCAGGCGGCTGGGAGCCGGGCAGGAATGCGGCCCGCCGCTCCCAATCACTACACAGGATTGTATCCTCAAACTTGTAGAGTGAATTAATCATGTAACCTTATCAACACTATGTATAGATACTCATAGGATATGTGAATGTCAACTGAAAGCTACTAATTCGGAATTGTGTTGGTATAGTCTTTTTAATATAGACTATACAGAAATTTCTATTTGGGTAAGGCAAAGGCTAGCAAAGGCCATCAATTATTATTTATTTATGTGTGAAACAGAGCAATTCTTGATATATAATTTTGCAGAAAGGGATTCCAACGTAGGGAAAAAGCAAAAAAGGCTGCCATGTTGATTTAAAGGTCACCATTTCAAACCCACCTAACAGATAAAGATCTGCTCTCTTTTGTTGCATTAGCCTTTAGACTATCAAAATTAATTTTAATGTAGTCTTACCAGCCTGTGTTAACTATATCTTGCAAAAATGGAAAAGAGGGATTGGGCCAGGACACAGTGGATGAAGTGCTTGCCATGCAATCTTTGTGACCTGAGTTCAATCCCCAGAATCCATAGTAAAGAGCCAGTGTGGAAGGCACATGCCTGAAATTACAGTTGTAGGAAGGCAAAGACAGGAGAATTCAAGGGGGGTTCACAAGCCAGACAATCTAGTCACATCTCCAGGTTCAACAACTAAAGTACAGGGTGACTGAAGCAGCTTTGAGCCAACACTCCTACACACAAGCTCACCCACCACACATGCATGCAGTACACCTAGACATACAAAAATGGGAACAAATGAAAAACAGAACAATTCCTCCAAATTGTGAGGAAACATAGCCAATGGGCAGTAGTGCTACTTATCAAGTGGCTGGGTTGGAATAAGAACACAGATGGACATTAAGCATCCCATATTTTCCCCAAATAGCATTTGCTAATCCAGAACATTCTGAAGATTATTTTATTCTTAGGCCCCTCAGAGCCATCTGTGTTTCTTAGTATTCATTTGAAGACATTCAATAATGATTAGATGGATCCTTTATTCTTTTTATTTAAAGATTTATTTTATTTTAATTATGTTTGCATGTGGGGGTATGTCTATGTGAGTACAAGGACCCATTAATCTTCAAGTGAACTAATCAATTTATAATGCCAGCAAAATGATCAGTGATAAATACATTATATATCACATATATAGTATGATTTCTCTTTTTTTTATCACTTCCAGTGTATTACCTATATTGTAGAACTGGAAAACACAAATCTTGTTAAATGTCTACCAAAATCAACAGAAAATAAGTCATTAATGTGTGTACACAGCATGCACACACATGTGACTCATTGTAACCACTTTTCAACACAGCAGCAATACTTTAAGACTGACAGTTCCATTTTGCCTGGTATTTTAAGACCTGACAGGTCTATTTGTACAGAAGATGTTAGGCAAATACAAAAACAAATTGTTTCATTAATGAGTACCTTACAGAATACTCCTTCCACAGTTGATTTATTTTCTAGGTATCTGTAATATTATTTTTTAAAAGAAATGGTTACTAAGTTTTGAGCAGGCTCAAGGCACTTAAAATCTGGCAAGAGAATGAAAAGGTAAACAGACAACATGGCGTGCTGGCTCCCACCTGTAGTCTCAGCCTTTGGGAGACTGACGCAGGATGATTAGCACAGATTTGAGGCCAGGCTAGTGGATCCAGGACAGCCTGGGACCCATAAAAACAAGCATTCACACACACACACACACACACACACACACACACACACAACTAAAATGTAGGTATTGTCCTGAGCCTAGACCTAAAGACTACCACAATGATAGGAATATGTGACCAACATTGGTCCTAACAGAATGCATAGGGTATGGGGAAGGAGAAAATACTTGGAAGCAAACACCTTCCATTATAGACTTAAGGAGAAAGAAAACTTTAAATATATCTCTAAAATTACAGAGGTTAAGAACAGGTAATTAAGGTTATATCCCTCAGTTATGGAACTAAGGCAGAACACATTATTCGGTGGAATGCAAAGAAGTTCCTGGAATGCACCACCTGTCTTGTACTGCCAGTGCACACCACCCATGGGCCAGGCTAGCTCAATGAACCTTCCAGCCAACACTGACTTCCCTGGTATAATGGCCCCTCATAGCCATCTGAGTCTCATAAGATGTTCTATGTCCATACACTCCACTTTCTGACTGAATGACACTAAACTCATTATAGCTGCCGCCTCATGTTCATACCTGAAAACTGAACATAAATTATAAACCCTAGCTTCACAGGTTTGTGGGAAGGCTCAACTTAGTAAAGACTTGACAACAATTAGACCGCTGAATGGCCTATTTCAAGAGCAATGAAACTGTTCATTATTGCTGCTGGTATTAAATAGGTCTTTACTGTACCTGGCTTTCCCCCAGAACAAATTTACTGTGAAGCAGTCGCCTGAGAATTGCATTAACTTTAGTACTATTTGGGTCAGTCGGTGAAGTGTAAGCATCGCCATTTCTGACAAGTTCCCCAACAGTGCGGATGTGGCTAGAGTCAGACAGTTTACTGCACACAGATTCATGTCTAGTGGTCCATGATCAGATGCTGTCCCTTAAGCCAATGGTGAACGCTGAGAACACAGAGGTTGAGAACAAACATTTGGAAACAATCATAGAAATTTAACATTGCCCAAAAGCCAAGTTCACGATCATGTTATAGTGTCCTACAAAACTATTGGTTTATGATAAATTGAGGAAGTTTTTTATTGATTCTTGTCCAGACTTTATTCGTATTTATGAATTTTTCTTTTTTCGTGGATTTTTGTTATGTTTTTATTATATAAAATATTTTTTAATGCATCCCCACCACAATTTCCCATCCCTCCACTCCTCCCAGTACCGGTCCCACCTCCTCTCTCCCCGAAATCCAGTCTTCCTTCATTTCTCTCCAGAAAAGAGCAGGCCTCCCAGGATTGTACACTGAACGTGGCAGAACAGTTACAATAAGACTAAGTAGGCACAAACCCTCATTTCAAGGTTGGACAAGGCATCCCAGTAGAAGGAAAATGATGTCCCAACAGCAGACGAAAGCGTCAGAGACACCCCTACTCCCACTTCTATGAGTCTCACAAAAACACCAAGCTAGAAACCATAACATCCCAGAGGACTGAGCTCACCCATGCAGGCTTTGTAATTGCTGCTTCAGTCTCTGTGAGCCCCTGTGAGCCTTGCTTAATTGATGTCTGTGGGCTGTGTTCTGGTGGCACACACCCTTATGGCCCACAGAATCAACAAACAGAACTCATTGGGGCCCCAGTTTGTACAGTTGATGCTGTGTGTGTGTGTGTGTGTGTGTGTGTGTGTGTGTGTGAAGTACTTGAAAAAGAAAGTGCAGGTATGACTTAGCCCTAACTGTTCTAGAAAAGGTCTTGAGTATGTTTGGTTCCTAGCAATTTACATGCTGGCTCACAAGCAGCTATAAGTCCAGTTCCAGGAAATCTGACACCCTCTTCTGACCTCTGTGGGTACCAGACATATGCATGATTCACATACATACATGCAGGCAAAACATTCTTATGCATAAAATAAGAGGAATAACTCAAACAATATACAATTTTAAAATTTAACTTGAGCACAACACTGCCCATTTTCCGAGTTTCTAGGCATTGACTCAAGGCTAAGATCCAGGTAGCACTGGCTTTAATAACACATATTAATACAATTAGAGCTTCTCAGCTAGGCCTCTGTTTATAGTTTCTCTTTCAATTTTTTAATTTGCATATATATGAGTAAGTTTCATTGTGGCATTTTCAAATGAAAATTGTTTTTAGTAATTTTCCTCTCTCTCTCTCTCTCTTTCTCTCTCTCTCTCTCTCTCTCTCCCCCTCTCTCTCACCCAACCCCCTTTTCCTCCCCTTTTTATCTTTCCTCACTCCCTATGGCCTCTTTTCTGCTTCCATGTGCTTTCCTCCTCTCCTATCTTCCCCTCCTCTTTGTATGGTCTCAGCTCTAATTTCATAGCCTATACCCACACCCACTTACATATCTACATACAAACATCATAAGCTGGGATCTGCATAGGACTCTACATCTGTATTTTTTGTGTTACCTTCTAAGATTCTTTAAGCATATATTTTAATTTATATTCATTTTCTTGTGCATCAAATGTAAAATATATTTAAAGAAGACTAAATATATACATTAGAATCTACCCCAAGATCTAAAATCTTCTAAAGGGGTTTTATATTAGCAAATAAAGAAACACATAATCGGTAAGATGCAGACTCTGGCAGCAAGTGTTTAGGGAAGATGGCGTTAACAGTGTTTTGGAGATAGGGTTGTTAAACTTCAACATCATGAAAGCTGTTCTGTTGGCATTCACCAAAGGTTGAGTCTATGTAAATGGTTTTATCTTCTACCTAATAACTAAGCAATTTGACTGAGAGCAATGGCTAGCAGATAGAGATAGATACGTTTATGCTGCATTAACTGAATATCTAAACATTCTCCATTCCCCAAAAGATGGTAGGAACAATATTACATTGACATTGCTGGGCCTGTATGCTTTTATGTTGCTACCAATGATACAAATAGGATTGTCTTTACCCTCCAGTTCAGTTATTCTTGATTGTTAGGTTTTAGGGAGGGGTTCTTATAAATCTTTTTTTGTTTTGTTTGGCTTTGTTATAAATCCTGATTAAAATGGCAATATTAAGTTTTAGTTTGTTATTTGGTAAGGAAAGAGGGTAAGGGAACACCATGTTCCAGTCTTAGAAATTTTCTAAAAGGCATAATAAAAAATGCCAAGTTATCATTTAATCATAACAATGTCGTTAATAACACTTGGATTCTCACTGAAACAGAATTACAGTTTTACATATGTGCTGAATAGCTCAGCCAGGGACATTTTTCAGAATGGCTGAAGCCTGGTGAGAATTCTTTCGGGGATTACTTATTAATTCAAATCTTCTTATGTACTTTGTGCTGGATAGGCTGAAAACCTTGTTCCCCGCAATGCTTTCATTGCTTGCTTATAAAAAGAATAATAATTACACAAATGTATAAAGAACTTTAAAATCTTTGCCTTTCAAAACATCCTCTCGACCATCTTTGTCCACATTAATGAGGGACTAAAAACAAAGCTGCAGGTCTCTGTGTCCCAGAATCCTAACTCTCAAGACCTGCAGCTGACCTTGGAGGTCTCTAAGAGCGCACCACTCTCTGAGATTAGGAACCTGGCTATCAATAAATCATGGCCAGGATTCATATCTCCTGGTCAGCCATGCCTCTACCAGGCTCTGCCTTAGTACTTTAAATGGATAAGGAAAATTGGGAGTTCAGAAATAAAATCCTATAGCCAAATTGCACTCTATTTTGTAAATAAAATTTTTTACGTTAAAATTTAACTCAAAGTAGTAGTAGGTAGTTAGGATTGTGATAAAATAAAATTTGTACCATACATACATACAGATAGACAGACAGACAGAGATTGGGATTTCCCTGGGAGTTGATCCTGATAAGACAACTCTCCAAAAATTGGACTGTAGTGATTTATCTAGTCTTACTCTCTATTTGCCTCAGCATCTTCATCCCTCCAGGACAAAAGAACCAAGATTAAAATTGGCCTCTGCACCGGACGTGGCTTGTCACATAAATTCTATCTACATATTCACTGAACATGAAATGCTCTAATTTTTTGACTCAGCAGAATGGCAGGAAAGGGGTGGGAGGCTATGCCTCTTAACAAAATGAGAACGACCACAATGAGCTATTACAAAGCATGGAGCACTTAAAGGATGGCTTTGCACTCTCTACCTGCGTTTAATGACAAAGTCATTGGCACAGCTTCTGCCAACACAGAACACCCCCCTGTCATAGGTGTGTGCTGACATTATCACAGGGATGCGGTTCACTAGCAGTGATCCATCATTTTAAAGTTCCTGGCCCCTGAGGCAGATGCCAAGCTTCAGTCTCATGAGGTGTTTTTTTTTTATACAAATAAATATCTCTCTGTGTGTCTCTCTGTGTGTCTCTGTCTCTCTCTGTCTCTCTCTCGCAAACACACACACACACACACACACACACACACACACACACACACGGCTCCACATCGCTGATTATCTGGAAATACAACTTCAAACCACAACGAGATATCACTTCACTCAAGCAAAAATGGCTTTTAGCCAAAGGACAAAAGGCAGACATACTGGCAAGGACTTGGGGAAGGGAAAATCTGCTCTCTGTTTCGGGAATTGTCAGTTCACGGTTCACGAGGTGTTTTTGGTCATAGCCTTGACTTTCAATTTCTCTTTCTTGGGGTAAAGTTTATTCTGTTGCCTTTTAGGATGTGAACCAGATTCCTAGGGAGCA
Organism: Arvicola amphibius; assembly: GCF_903992535.2. Lineage (NCBI taxonomy): Eukaryota > Metazoa > Chordata > Mammalia > Rodentia > Cricetidae > Arvicola > Arvicola amphibius. The sequence goes on from NC_052047.1 coordinate 163,994,711, forward strand.
GCGGTGTCATGTTTTTGGGTCAACAGAGGCAGTGAGTTCCTAAGTGTGCACATGGAGTATATAAATGTTTAACTATGGAAACGAGTACTGTAGCAAAGCTCGTGGCTAATCTTTGGTAGTTATGGGATAACTTTGAAGTAAAGGCCAATATCTTCATTTTAACTCTTTCATCAGAGCCTTTTAGACCTGATGAAATAAATGCACGTTTTAACAAGCATCAGGATTCTGATGACATTAATCCACCACATCCAAAAGTAAAGCATTATTTTGCATCTTTAAAATCAGTGGCAGAAAAAAAAATCAGTGGCAGAATAAAGAAAGCAGAGACCTCAGTACCAATACAAGTACCAATACAATCCTGATAAGCCAATCACTGGTATAGAACCTTGGCATGATGCTTAATCTGCATAAACCCCAGTTTTCATTTATATAAGAAAATAATGTGATGTCTCTTTTATAACCTTACTTCGAAGGTTATATGAATACTATGTTCAGAAACATTCTGTGTGTAATAGAATGCTGTGGAAAATATAATGTATTATGATTAAGCAACGATTAATTGCCTTACAATGGAGAAGTTTTCCATGTTACACATAAATACATTGGGAGATTATTTCCAAGATGACAATGTAGAATGACCATTCTACATGCAAATTCTGGTCATATTTAAATGCAGTTTTCCCAGCATGGCCTGTTTATAAAGGATGAGTTTTATTTACAACTGGGAAGTGTGGATATTCTCAAGATTAATAGACAAAATAAATAGATATATCTTATAAATTTAGATGCTATGAAGTCATTTCTACTTCAAGTAATTTCAGTCTATAGCCACATTAGTCTCCAAAAGGTAATTCTAGAAATGAGGGTATATCAGTCCTTGAGGAACAAAGGAAAACTAGGATGGGGAAGAAGAGATTTCTTCTACGGGGGTCCAAGCTCTAGCTCTGCCATAGTAGTAGACACAGAAAAGGATGGGGACAGAGGACAGCGGAAGTGGGTGAGTGTACCTACTGAACCAGAAATAAGTGATTAGAACAGTCCGTGAGCCTGCTGTTGATTGGCGTGAGAGCCAAGTATGGAAGCAGAACAAAGTCACGGTTGTTCTGGCTTACAGGGGCTAGCCAAGCCTCTCACAGAACAAAGTGTTTTATGCAGACTTAGGAATACAAAGGCACTCACTTGGTGCAGAAGGAATAATCTAACCTTCCAAGGGAAATAACAACACGCCCAGTGGCTGAGAAGTGTGGAACCACTTGGTGGATCAAGGACGCCATCCATATTCTGGTTGACCTGAACAGAAAGAGTGTTAATGATTACGAGGAAGTTAAGAGATCTGAATAAAACCCTTCCAGAGTCAGATCCCAACGCTTTTCAATACTGAGCTGTTCTCACTTGGGCTCAGATGATGCATAAGGGATTTTTAGGCGACAGCATGATCTGTCACTGGGAAAGGACATGCTTGTGGTGGCGTGATCCAGAAACAGGGACCTTGCTGTGTCCTCTGGCGTTGTTTATTGGTCAATGGCAATTCAGATGGTGAAAACCACAACACACTTATTCTCACACGCTGGAATAAAAACAAGGAGTTTAAGGTTCAAAGGACATTTAAGAGGGGCTGCCTGTGTTTCCTCAACGGCAGTCACTTCAGGAGCGCATCGTGACTTTCATCTACACGTCGTTTTTTGTTTTCGTAGCACTGAGGATTGAATCTAGCCTTTCATGCATTCTAGACAGGCACTCTCCCTGTGAGTTCTGCCTCTAGTGCTCTTCTCACTTTTTATTTGGAGATGGTCCCCCTCAGGTGCCAAAGCAATCCTTCAACTCACGCTGTTGCTCAGGTAAACCTTGAATGTAAAGATAGACCTTCCCCAGCCTTCCGAACAGATGGGATTACAGGCCTGTACCACTAGGCTTGGATAAATACTTCTGATAGACTCTTACGTTTTTCACACTTCCAAATAAGGGAAAAAATGTAATCCCCAAATGATAATATTTTATTAGGTATAGCCCTTCTTTATACAATAATGACAACCCAATATATGCATTTTACATGTTAAAATCCAGTTTCTACCAATAGAAAATCCAATTTTACTTTTTAAAGAATTGTGTGCCAACAAATCCTTTTCAGTATAGTCTTTTCAGATGTAATGTTTCATTAACGATAAATTTGGAGAATAGGGCATTCCGCCATGGCATGAAAGTGGAAGTGAGGAATAGCCGTAGCGACCGTCATTCATGTTATCTTCTACTATTAGAACTCAAGTTCTCTAAAATCTACACCTGAAGCAGTCTGGTAATAAATCCTTCTGGGAGCTGCATCTCGGGTAATGATGCTCTAGGTGTGAAGCGATCCCTATGCAAAGTAGCTCTGAGCTGCAAGTCTCTTTGGAGCTAATTACCTTGCCCAATCAAAGGGTCCTCCCTACCTCATGTGAAAGCTCCATTCTGCTGACTTCACCTGGAGCTTCCTGTTTCAACTCCCACAAAAGGCCCAGGACTCTGTAGCAATATTTTCATCTCTGGTGTAAATTTCATGGACTCATACTCTTTTCTACTGAATATTTACTTCTCTTTAGAAAAGAAAAGCAAGCAAAACTAAACCAAAATAAAAATGGGACCAGAAAGAATCGAAATAAATGCATAGAAAAGTGGTAAAAGACTCTTATCAGAGGGATCTACTGACAGAAGGTGCTGAAGAAGGCGAATTGTTGACTCTTTCTGCATTGGGAAGTTACTGAAAAGCCATTGGTTTAGCATCATAACCAACTGCTGCTACGCTGTCTTCTCAGTAGATCTTCCAAAGTGTCTGTCTGCCCACTTATCCCGCCCTCTCTATTCCCTACCACTTCCTTCCTCTCACCTCTCCCGGTCCATTTCTCTCTTTGTGCCTTTCCAGAAATCTCACACCATATTGAAAACAAAAGTCTTTCTTTTCCAGCATCTCCCTTTGGAGCCCTTCTCATTCTTCACGAACTTCTTTCTAAATACTTTTCTGAGCACATTCCTGTACCATCCTGTGAGCACAAGACAGAGCATGGTAACTGAAAAACAAATGCAAAACGCGTTGTTCTAACTCCACAGTCTCCCGGTGACAAGGAGCACCTGAAAAGCACATGGAATAAAACGAAAACTAGCAGAGTTGCCAATCATCTTTCTATTTAAAATTTGCCATTTTTTCTTCCTATTTTTCTGTGGTCTGCTTCTTTTCACATTGCACCATGAAAATATGTGTTTCTCCCTGAAGCCTTGCTGTGATCATCAAACGGCATAAACCATAATTTATTTAGTTTCCAGTTCTGAAGTTTTAACAATGATGTCGAGACAATCTCTAATGGTTTAATTAGAATGAACACTCACAGAGGCACAGAGGAAAGGACTATATGGCATTATGGCTGTGGCTAATTCCTAAGGACAGGTAGAGGATGTTTGTACCCTTTACCAAATAATAATAATAATAATAATAATAATAATAATAATAATAATAATAATAATAATAATAATAGTCTGCAAGGGATTGGAGAGAGAGAAAGACCAGAGAACATATATATACCACTGTGCATGTGTGGTGGTCAGGTAACGGCCTCAGGTGCCAGTCCCTATCTTTCCATCTTGTATCAGACAAAGTCTCTTTTGTCTGCTGCTGCGCATCCCAGACTAACTGGCCAAGGAGTGCTCAAGGATCGTCCATCTCTGTTTCGTGTTTTGTCGTAGAAGTGCTGGGATTTCAGATGAGCACCAAAGTGTCCAGGTTTCGATGGGATCTGGGCACTCAAACTCAGGACCCCACACTTGCACAGCTAACTGTTCAGGGCACACTCTGAATTCATCTCACCAGCATTCCCTCTTGGGTTTCATGGTAAAGCTTGGCACGATTCACTGAAGTCTTTTTTTTAAACCATGTTTCATCCACTGAAAGTCCCTTAGGTGGGTGACTGTCCCTTGTCTCTGGGGAAATTGTGGTTTAAAACACGAAAGACCAGCAAATATGGGAACCGGTCCTACAAAGAGCACACACAGTAAAGATGGCTGGCTTATGCGCTAATCCACATGCGAAATAAGTCACTTGGTTACTTATTTATTATTATTATTATTGTCATTTTTACTGTACTCAGGACACGAGCTATTCACTCGGACACAAGGTAACAGAAAAATGAAAAGCAAAGTCCCGCTGCCTTGGCTGATTATAGCCCTGAAGGCTTTCTGTGGAAGGGTGCCACCTCTCAGTTGACTGCCAGCCTGGGAAAGAGATGAAGTGCTCAGACACTTGCTTCTTCAGAGCTTGTTTGCCTTGCTTTATTGAAATTTGAACTCTTCTCCCCAGTGTATTTGCTTACCTCGTTATCATCTATCATCAGAAACATTCTCTCTTGGGTGATCTCTGAATGCACCCGATGGGGCCTCGTACAGGCAAGAGTCTCCCAGTGAAGCCCATCACACAGCGTGCTCCCCACAGTTTCTCCACTATCTGTCTGCACCCACATCCATGGGGCACTCAGCAGATGGCTCTTTAGTCCACAAACAGGGAATGCAGGTCTCTCGTGTGTTTGTGCTGGGCAGAGGAAGGCTGCGGGCAAGAAGTCCAATCAGGCAAGTTGTGTTGACATCTAACGGTGAAAGGTGAACGACTTGGCCAATCCCAACTGCGTTCTGCTTAGGTTCATGTGCAAGGACCCGAGGGTTCCTTTGAAACGCTGTGGGTTTTAACAGTTTCTCTTTAAAGAAATACTATCATTCCATGCTGTTCGGCCGAGGAACAATGGCTCTTGTGTGTTCAAACTACTGGCAGCATTAATACACTGTTTCTTTAGAGAGATTCCCTTTCAAAAGCTGAACTTTCAGAACTCCGAGCACCTTATCACTCTTGCAAGCCTCCCTCCCGCCTCGAAAATGGAAAAAGAAAAGGTCGGGGGGTGGGGAAGGAAGCAGTTAGGACTTGTGCTGCTTAAACCCGATCTCTCCAGGGATTTGTTTTTCTTCTGGCTTCAGATTAGATGTTCAAATCAAGCCGTGTTTGAGGACTCTGAGGGAATGTCCATGGGATTCTTAGCCAGGCTAATCCTGGAGCACTAGCACATTCCAAGGGGCCAATCTGCCCAAGTTCATTGCTTACTTGAAATGTCTCTTGGGGAAAGAGCCTGGCAAGTGACTTTTTTTTCCAGTGGGCGGTCATCCGAGCATTATTAGCGGGATGGCCAGCCCCAGTCACAGCAAAATGAAAGCAACAGGAGGAGCTGTGCAGGGGGACTTCTGCCTTGCTACCAGCCAGAGTCGGTGCCCAGGTAGACGGTTTCAGCTAATCTTTCTCGTGTTCACCTTCTCCAGGTTGGTTGTGGGGACTTAGAGGAAGACCAAGGGAATACACAGAGGGGGTGGAGAGCAAGCAGAGGGGGAAATGAACGTATATTTTGGTATTTTGTTCTAATGAAGACTGGGTGGCCTCTTGAAACTGGGATAGCGAACGGCACAGATATGTGTCTCTCGTTATTTGTCTCCAGAAGTTCATCATGCTTTCTTTTTAATCTTTGGATTGCCTGTCCGGGTTACTGAGCTGCTAAGTTTGTGTTGCAACTGTTCCCTCCCGGAGAAGGACCGAGAGTATGGCTAGTAGGGAGGTAAAGGGAGACAGGGCAGAGTTGTTGGTGGCTTCACGTTGGTAGCAGAGCCTGGGTGAGAAAGAGTGGAACCTGTTTAAATGAAATGAGTTAATGTTTCTTTTGTATATGACAATATTTATAGGTTCATTTTGCCTTCTTTCATCTTAAAGTTTTATTGATTTCATGTTTAATTTTTAAAAGTAGCTCTTGTTTTTATTCCTTGGGGTAGTGATTATACTTTGTTCAAAATGCAGATGTCTTTGTTTCTGTTTAAAAAAAAAAGATGTCCTTTAATTATTAGCCTTTGAAAATGTTTCCCTAGTACATATCACACATGTCTGGTACTGAAGAAAGACAAGAAGGAAACAGCCCCTGACAAAGTCAGCTTGGCTACCTGACTGGTCTACCTCCAGGAAAGAATGCACAGAAGTGAATTTCTGAGGGCTGATAGGATCTTTTCGAGAATGACTGGAGACTTCTGTGGAATAGTTAAAAAGCGAAGCTGGTAGGGCAAACCCTCCACTGAAGTTTTGCATTAGAAGAAAATTAAAACGTCAGCAGGAAATGCATGTCAGATTTACTTCATGCTTTCTAACAATGAGGGCAATCATTGTGCGCTAACTTAGTTGCCTGTTGGAGCAAAGTCTAAAGCTTCATGCAGAGTAGTACAAAGCCCTTGAACAAAAGAAAAAGGAATTCTTTTAGGCCACAAGTTAAACCATGATTGTACATCAAAATATGCCCTTTCCAAAAGAAAAAAAATTAAATCGAATATCTGTCCACACTAGCAACCTGAATAAAGGCACAATGAAGCCAACCCAACAATATAGCAGTACCATTTATGCATCTTTGGAGAATTCCTAAGTTGGCTCTTATGCACACCCACTTCCTAGGATAAATTATTCTTGCCTCATAAACAAAGAGTCAAAGTTCATTACGAATGTCGGGAAGACCTTTTTACCTCACCTTTCTTCTCTTCTCAATTGTGCCGTGGCAGAGGAACTGATTAATCTGCTAATACCAAGAAACAGAAGTGATTTCTCATCCATTCACCCTCATAGAGGTTGCTTTTCTTGGAGAATGTAATTAAGTTGCTGGACTGCACACAAGCCAAATCACCTTCCTCTGAAAAACTTACAAACAAATTGACAATCCTTTTGCAATAATTTTTCTACACACCATCTTACTAAAGCTTGCAGGACCTCCCAAATTGAAGCTAATAATAACAGTGCCCTTGAAAAATCTGATTCATTTGGCACGGCCTCCATATTCTCAAATTTAAAGTCTAGTTATCATTCCATTTCCTTGCTGCCACAGAAATAATAACATTTCTCCCCTTCTTTAATTTCAGCCTTATATATTGGGGTCTTCCTAAAGTGGCATCCCATCCATTACCCCGAAGGGAGAGAAAAAACAGGTGGCAGAGAGTGCACCCCCACCTCCATTGGTGAATACTAGACTGTGGATGTGGAAGGGGAAGAAACAAGTCTGAACCAGTTCTCAGCATGCCACTAGGAGTTCAGTGTGGTTCAAACACAGAAATAGTCCCAGGCATCTCAGATGGCACTGCACACATAAAGGACATTCAGAAGCAGTACAGTCTCCTCTGGCAAAGCAATGTATCCAAGGGGTAAAAGGAAAAATCCTTGGGCAAAGATGCTCAAGGTTGAACTATGGCTTTGGAACTTACTTGCCAACTCTCTCGGGCTCCATTTTTTTCATTGATAAAATCGATGTTGTATTGTAGAGGGTCCCTCCCCATCAGTGCTGTCCTATGGGTCCAAGGACATAATGGACCCTTAACAAATGTTAGCTATTGTGCAACCTTGCTGAGCTCCTACTATGTGCTAGGTGTGCAAGATGAACCTCTTGGTCTGTTTATCATAAAACCCTCCATACTAGTTTAGAGTCTCTATGCTATACATGAGGCTCAGAGAAAGTCAGTAACTTTTTTTCTTATCTTGTTAGTTGTCGGTTTAGTGTTCTAAGAGCCAAACAAAGGGGTGGCCATTTCTACCAGTATTTTCTAGAACCCTCATATTACCTTCCAAATGAATGATTAGTTTGAGAATCAGTCCAGAAGTCTGGCATGATGGTGCATGCCTTACTCTCAGTGTCTGGGAGGTTCAGGATAGTGATTGCTCAAGTTTAAGGTCAGCTAGACATACGAATTATTACCAGGCTAACCGGAACTATGGGAGTGAGAACCTGTCTCGATAAACAAACGAAAGCCAAGCATGGTATTCCCCAAGTAACAACAACCCAGTATGTCAAGCTTTATTATTGTACCCAGTATACAGATGGGGAAAATTGAAGCTAGAAGAATTCCTAATTGTTCTCATCTATGAGAGCCCTTCCTGCTCATGCTCCTTTCTCAGCTGTAGATTTCATGTCCCACGCATGCTGCCTTTCCAACTTCCTCTCCTTCAACATGGACCAGCACTAACTGGAGCAGGCAGATGATGCCCCAAAAGATTTGTTTGAAGGCTTGCCAAGACCGGCAACAAAAGTACATTCTTTCTTCACTGTTCCCCAAGGTGTAGGAGAGTGGGTTTCAAATGTCCAGTGAGGAACGTCAGATAACATCAACAAAAGTATTCAGTGTTTCAGCACATTGGGCTATGAATAGTTTAATTTACAGGCTTTTTACAAAGATAAAGACGGTTATCTCTGCTGCTGAGCTCCTTTCTGTTGCAAAGATGGAGTTAGTAGCTTTCTTCTCAAAGAAGGAAACTCTTTGAGAAGAGATTTTTTTTCTTTTTTTTTTCATGTCCTGCTGCAAACAAAATTACAAATGACTTCTGTGTGCATGAAGGTAGAGAGGTGTGCCAGAACCTGGAGACCTTTGAGGCAGTGTGGGCTGCGACTTCAAATGAAGACAATGTAGGGAAACCAGAAATTAAGTGGCCCCGCTGTGACCATTACTGAAAGAGAATATAGTGTCTTGACGGCCCTCAACCATCCTCCGTGTGGCCTTGTGTGGAATATGCATTACTGTTAGTATTAAATGACTCCCGCTGTGGATGTCACATACACAGACCTCCATTGTATGAGATCAAGGGAATAAGTGTACCTCAGAAGGCACAAGACTCAGATAGCACTGTGTGCCCAGGGAATCGGGACTAATTACACATAGCAAGTGGAAACTGGTAACAGCTCCCACCAGTGATTGACACAGGTCAAGTGAACATCTCAATGGTGCATCCGGCCAGGATATTTTAAGAATATGATTTTAGGTGTGACAGTAAAATAACGCCATGTGAAATAACTAAGGTTTGCTCCAGTAACTTCCATCTTAAATGCTTAGGATAGGAATCTTTTAAGAAGTTTAGCAGGTTCCACGGAGACTTCTCTTCTGTTTCAAATGCTTTTGAAGGAAGGGGTCCAGGGTATCCAGGCTTTTGGAATTGTGGTGTGTGTTTTCATCTACAGATGTGCGGAGCTTCATGCATAGTTATGGTTGGATAATGTGGTCTACAGCCTATATATGGAAGATAGATGATGCTTGGGAGGAAAATATCCTTCTGATGGACAGATTATCCTTGCCCATTTAGGAACACCATCTCAATGCCAGGGTGTCTAGGTGTAAGAAGCCATACTTTTTGGCATGTATATAGGATATAAGGGGAAGTGTGCCCATTTGCTTCCCAAGCATTACCTGGGAGCCTGGAGGCTGTCCTATACTTAGCCTCTTTGTCTTCCCATTTCCTTTTCTCCCTCTCTGTTCTTCTGTATCACAAACTTGGTTTTAAAGAACGTTAGTGATGTAGCAGGGATTTGGAGTTATGCACCATCTTCTTTTCCTTCTGTAACGAAAATCTAATAGAAGCTTCAACCGTGAAAACCTGATACTGACCTAGGTGTGTTTCCTCTGACTTCTGAATTTCACTTTTCCTGTAAGATTATAAATGTCATGTTCGGTTCCTTCAATTTCATTTTCTTTATGAATAACCTTGTGTTTCTGTCCTTTAGAAACCATAATGAACATGTCTACAGTCCCATTACTAATACTTTTTCCAGTCTGGCTATTTCCATTCTTCTCAATATTATAATGTCGAAACTGGAAGCAGATTCTGAGAATGGTTGGTTGGATGATATACTGTGTGGCATCCATTTATGACATACTAGTATATTGTATGTTACATTACATGTGTTGTTATCTAGTCAAAAAGATTTAAAATTTATGCTCATCATTCTTCTTTCTCTCTCTCTTTTTCAGGCTCAGAAATCCTGGATTGAACGAGCATTTTATAAAAGAGAATGTGTTCACATCATACCCAGCACCAAAGACCCCCATAGGTAATCCTGTGATCTTTAATGCATTAAGAATTTAAAGTCGAAATTATAGGGATAGAGCCCAATAGTAATTACTACCACTTCAAGGGAACCACTGCCAAATTAAATATATTTTGAAGCAAATATAATATTGCACTGCTTAATATGCAAGGCTAAAGTTAATCTTCAACTAAGTGTCTGTACACAGAGGAACAGATTCACTATTGTAGAAGACTGGTCCCTGTACATAACAATATACTATATTTTTGTAACAAGTACTTATTTTTCCTCTTAACATTTTATCAAACTGTTTCACTGGTGCTAACATGCCCCGCTAAAATAAACAAAACAAAACACAGTATTGAATGAAACACTCCTAGAAGATTCATTAGGGTTTAGACCTTCAGACTGCTCTGCACTTTTTGGCACTGTAATTCTGTAATTACCTTTCTGGAAATCAGCAGTACGTACAGCGGGAAGCTACAATAGTAGTACATCATCATCTGGAAATGCCTTTTGAATGGGAAGAAAAGGTGGCTGAAAACAGACCTTCCAGCCACAGACTAGATACATAACTTTGGATGCATTTCTTAAGCGTCAGCACTACAATAGTTTGTCATCAGTGTATCTTCAATTGTTAGTGTGTAAGAGAATGCTATGTAACTATCATTACTAGTAATTGTAATATTATAACGTTCGAAGGACATTTTTGATGACAAAGGAAACAAATTTTAAGTTTCCAGTTTTTCTCATTTCTTCTTCAAAAAAAAAAAAACCCATAGATTTTTATTCTCAGAACTGAATATTGGACAGTAAATCTCAATTGGAGAGATGAGTTAAGTTGTGGCCCACACATAGCAGAGATTCCTCATTTAAATGTACATGTTAAAAGTCCCCCCCCCCCAAGCTCTTTAGCATCTTTTATGTGAGATTTGATAGATGGGAGCTGTTAAAAGCAGGAACACCTAGAGAACTTCTGCTCACAATTGCCCTGTCCCAAATAATATGCCAAGTACTTAAAGGTGCGGGTGTTGAGGGCCGTTAAGTATGGATAGGCTGGGTGGTGGGGAAGAGCAGTCAATGGGGTGTTATGGGAAGCCTCTCTCCGTCATTTTCCTGATAAGACTGCATGCTGGGATTTCACTTACCACTGAACTGGAATGGGTCAGCATGGTCTGTAGGTTTCTCAGGCTGCTTGCATGTGCATTCTAGTAATGGCTGATACAAGGGGTTCACTTTAACCTCTCATATTATAGGTGTTGCTGTGGGCGCCTAATAGGCCAGCATGTCGGGCTCACTCCCAGTATCTCTGTGCTTCAGAACGAGAAAAATGAGAGTCGCCTCTCCCGAAATGACGTCCAGTCTGAGAAGTGGTCCATCAGCAAGCACACTCAGCTCAGCCCAACAGATGCTTTTGGGACCATTGAGTTCCAAGGAGGTGGCCATTCCAACAAAGCCATGGTAATAAAAGAAAAAAAAGTAATCACATTCTCCCAGACACAATTTCCCATCCTGTAAGGGAACAGCTGAGAGCGACACTGTAGGTTTCAGGCTAACCCAGCCTCTGTCGCTTCCCAGTAGGGGAAGTAAAACCTTCCCCAGGACTTTTTAAACCATTAGGATGAGATCAGGTGATGAGCTGATTTTTACTTTGGTTAACATGCACTATTGTATATGATCTTGCAGTTCAATGTTGTTTCTGTATGTGTATACACACTCATTGCCCAAATCCATCACCTCTTTATTCGTCTCCCGACACAAGCACCTGTATTACCTTCTGTCAATCACTCCTATAATCAGATCTGCTGCTCTCTGCCCTTCACATATGAAAGCAAAGGTGGTACTTGTCCTTCTGAATCTGGTTTGTTTTCTGTAGCTAGGCACAGTTTGAAATATTATTTTCTATGTCTCATCTATTTAGCCTTTTCCTAAATCATTTATCCCAGGTTTGGAGAAAGGAAAAAAATATGTTTCCTTTCGGTTTCTATTTTGTTTTTATAGGCAGCATTTCCCAGCTGTTTCCTTCCTGGTCTTGACAGAGATCTTGTAATCCGTATCAGGTACCTTTTCTCCAAGTAGCTGGGTTAGGAATATTCTCAACGGGAAAGAACAATATCTTTAGCGAGGAATTGGGACATATATAGAAATTCTGTTGTGTCCGAACTATAGTTCCAATGGACTGCACTTAATATGGCTCACAGACTTTTCAAAAAATAAAAAGTATAGCATCGTAGTCTGAAAATTCTGGAAGTTTTGTAATTCATCAGGCTGGCTTCTGGCAGTTGAAAGAGGCAATAGGTGTAAGATACCAGCACAATGCTGGATGTGTCTACAGGCATGAATTAATTTAGCTATGTTATTATTTTATTATTTATTTATTTATTTATTGGTTCTTTTGAGACATGTTTTCTCTGTGTAAAAGCCCTAGCTGTCCTGGAACTAGCTCTATAGACCAAACTGGTTTTGAACTCACAGAGATCCACCTACCTCTGCCTCCCAAGTGCTGGGATTAAAGGCGTGTTCCACCACCGCCTGGCTCTAGCTGGCGTTATTAATAGTCTTATTTTACCCAGTCTCTAAAAGAACTTGGAAAAATATTTGACTCATCTTTTAAAGAATGCACCTTTGATCTATGCCTCTATTAGTTCATATACTTTAATTTATATTTTCAGGCAATGCTTATGTTTAACTCTGAAAGATCAGACCTTGTAGCTTAATGGCTGACTTTTGAGTAGGAATCCATGGGCTGTTTATTCATAGCCTGTTGCTGTCACTTGCTGGTGGTGTGACTGTTCTATTTAAGCCTAGTGCCTTAGTTTCCTTGTGTGAAAAGTGGGGTAGTAACTTCTACTTCCCAGGACCATTTCAAGGTTTTATAGCGCCTCTGTAGATTAAGGGCTTTAGATGGTGCAAAAGCTACAGAAGGTTTTACTCTGAGGGAAACTTTGTAATCAATCAAAATAGATGTGTGCTCCTGAAGTCACAGAACTAGATACCTTCTCACCGTCTGACTGGAAATTCTTAGTTAAGCCATTTAATTTACAAGCACCTCAAGGGTTCTTCCTAGAAAGCTGGTAAAGTTGCCTTCCATGAGGTTCATGAACATAAAGGCACCTGATACAAAGCTAACGCTCAATATACATAGGGAAACGATAGAGACGGGTCAGGGAAACAGCTTCCTGTACTTCCTAGAAGCCCAACGACCCATTAGAATATTTCCACAGGGGCATCAGCTTTCTTGTGCCCACAGTTGAATCTTTGTTCTGTGAAGAACAGCTTTAGTGACAGTCACCATCAGGAAAGCAGGCTAGAGGTTTGTGAGCTGATGGCCACATTCTCTCTGGCCCTGGGAGTCACTCATCCCAGCAAATCAGTACGAGTTCCATGACCTGGGTCCCTGTCTGTAGCTAACCTGCTGTGGGCGTGGTAGAATGAGCACAGCAAGAGCCGATTTGTTGTATAAATTTTCTCTACCGAAAATTTTTTTCATCCCCTGAAAATTTCTGGTGAATCTGAGAGACCCCCTAGAAGCCTAGGGAGCAAAACTCAAAATGGCTTCATTAGCATATGCCCTTCAAAGTGTTCCACAAAGTACTTCAGCAATTTCTTTCATAACCTATAAGGAATAATAGTCATGATCATAAATGAGCAACTAACTGTTCTGCAATCCCCTCAGAGTTCATTTCCCCAACACATACTGACAAATGCTTTTCAGAGCTGTGATGGAGCCCTGATCCTCATGCATGGTCCCAGTCCTCAGATATTAAGAATTTCAAGACAAAAACTCAGGGATGCGAGCTCTAAGCACTGCCCTTCTGGGCACTGTTTTGCACATACTGTGATGCTGACCCTGAGGTTAGAGTGGCCCTAGGTGGCCTAAGGGCAGTCTCTCAAAGGGCCACCCTTTCTTTCTCTCCAAGTCTAATTAGCCTAATGAAGACCAGTTTTTCTTTTCATTACTGCTGTGTATTTAGCAAGTGGAAATCCCCGGCATTCATTCATTCACAAATGAGCATCTTGTGCCCTTTGAAAGCTTGCCCCAGAGTTATTCTGCTGCTCCTACCTAAACAAAGAAGTGGTGCTGTCGGGCCTCCTTTTCCGAGGTAGGGGAATGGATGCTTGCCAACCCTAGCCTCTCTTGCTTCCCAACCTCTCGAGCAAAGCAACAGGGAGTTTGGACAGACAGACCTGGCACCCACTTCCTGTGAAAGAGGCCAGTCTTCGTGAGAACACTGTAGGATTAATTATTCTCCAGAACTGCAGTTGGGCAAGCCAGTAAACTTAATGTGTCTATGGGCCATCGTTTCTGAAAGGAGTCCTTGAAGCGATTTTTAGCAGCGTCATCAAAACACTCCAGGAGCAAGAGTGACTTTTATTTTTTATTTTTTTTAAATTAAGGTAAAGATATAACATTAACTTTTTTCTTTAAGGCAGCCCAGGATACAGCTCTAGCACTGTCCACATGCCAAGGTGGACTGCACACAGTGAGGCAGGTGGCAGGAGGACCAGACTTATTACTAAGATGCCTCCCGTTACTTGAGAGCAGTGTCTGTCCTACCACGTGTGTAGGACAGCAGGGTACCACAGACCCTTAAGCATCGAAGGCACTTGAGGGTCACAATCAGTGGTTCTTGACTTGGGACAAAATAACAAGGAAGGACATCACAAATGGCAATATCTAAGATTGACATATGGTTCATTCATTGACTTTGATGAGCACATGGGTATCCAAAGATCTTTGAATATATACAGAGGAGTTATTCCACTGTGCAGTGGGCCTTGGGAAAAAAATTAAATCTCCATCCCTTCTACCTTCATTATAGGTAAGATAATCGAAGCCACCCAAAAGTAAGTTCTTTTACCAGAGAAGGTTCTTGAACCCAACTTCCTAATGGCCCCCTTTCCATTCTCTTTTTTCTTTGTCACATGTACCCAGGAGAGATGACAGCCACTGTTTTATTTGAAGTTGTTTGGAAATGAATGAAAGGAAACTAATTACTATTGTGCCTCTACCTTTTTCATAGGGGTTCTTAGAATTTTTTGTAGCAGAATTTTTAAATCACTAATATTTAATGAGGTTAATTAAACTTGAAAGCCTCGAGAAGAAGGGAAGTCTTTGTAAAATTACATCTTAGATCATTAGACTCATTTGCCAAGTTCTTTCAAGTGTTTGGTGGTGTTCAGAACGCGGTGTCCAAGCTTATCCAGCCCCAGGAAAATCCACACTTTGCAGAGAGAAACTATGACGTGGGAAGGAGCCAGTCCAAGCTGACAATGAGGGAAGGAACTTGGCTTCCTGCCCATTCCCAAGATACATCCTACCAGATGACAAGCTCTAAACCATACTGAGTGCTGACAAGCTCTAAACCATACTGAGTGCTCTAAGGACCAGATCGCTCCTAGGAATGTCTTATAACTTGCAAACCACCTTAGAGCCACAATAAGATAACCCTGTCAGCAGACATAGTGAGGTTTCTTGGAGACTTGTCTATTGAGGGCTCCGACATGATTTACAAAAACGAGCAGACTATAGACTCACTTGTTTACAGATCATCTCTTCTAATTAACACAAAGCTGGCTTGTAGGCCAGGTAAGGCTGAACCTAATTAAGGGCATGCAGTTTAAGCCTCTCAAGCCAGCCACATAATTCTCTTCTGGCTCTTTTCTGCTATTTACCCTGCCTCTTAGATCATGTGGAGCCCCTTAGAACAGTTTTCATATAATTTAGAAAATTATGCCTAGCCCTTGTTTTCACAAGGAAAGCTATAACTATTGAGCCTACAGAGGTGAAAGCCTTGCTCTCTGAGCACTGGGGGAGGGGACCACATAGTAGCAAGGTTGCCCCTGTTAGCATAGCGTCTATAAATAACCATGTCCTCTTAGAGAGTTTTAGAGTTTGAATTTGAGGTTTACAAATTGTCTCTCTTTGCATTCTGCAGATTTAGTCTGGGAACCCTTGACTAACACATGCTGCATAGGAAATGGTTAAATGGTTCTTTCTTCACACACATGATCAACTAATCACAGCATTATGGCTAACACGAGCTTCCTATAGGCTGATGGGGCTGTGGAGAAACCTTGTGATTGCTCCACTGATTTCCAGTTTGCACCTTGTGGTTGAAGGCTGCAGAGCTAGCAACAGGATCAGATGGTTTGTGTGAAATTAAAAATTAAGGTAGAAGCAGGGCGCAAATTAACCCTAGCACTAAAAAGGCAGAGGCAGGATGATCTCTGTTAGTGAGAGGCCAGCCTAGTCTGCATAGCAAGTTCCAGGACAGCCAGGATGGTTACACAGAGAAACCCTGTCTTAAAGAACAAAAATAACAACAATAAAATTAAAGTAGAATATATGGTTGATATTTCCCATTCTAATTATAGGTATGTAAAATAGGAGAAGCTGGATCTGCTCAGGAAACTGTCCACTTCCTTGCTTCTGGAAAATGCTATACTAAATATTTCTGGTAGAAACCACATAGACTAGCCCCCATGACCCCTGTATGTGCTTAGTGGCATTTTATGTTATTTCTCACTACTGAGCTTCCCATTATCAATATCAATCCTACAAATGCCTGATATCTAACATTGGGAAACTGCAAAAATAATGACACATTTACTTCCAAAGCATTAAGAGTCATCAAACTGGAAATTTAAATGCATTGAATGCAATTCCAAATATTCTCTTTCTAGTGAGATTCTTCTGTCTACTGAACCACCATAACCATTAAGCTGGATGCAAAGTCTCCATGGACTTGGGAAGCTGCTCTCAGCAGATTTCTCTCTGGTGTGACATATTGCGTTTGGCTGCAGCTTTAATTACAAGTACCCCCTTTATATGTGGTGCAAAAATTGAGAAATGAAATGATGCTTGTCACATTTCTCAACAGAGAGAATGGGCCCCATTTCCTACTATGAGCTGGACCTGGGGGGAGTTGGGAGGACCTTGGTCTTAGCATAGAGTGGGGAACCCTGATGGCTCCTTGGCCTTGAGAGGGAGGGAGGGGAGGTATGGGTGGAGGGGAGGGGAGGGAAGGGGGAGAAGGAGGGGAGAGAAAGGGGAGAAGGAGGGGAGGGAGGGGGGAGGAGGAGGGAAGGAGATGGAAATTTTTAAATATAAAAAAAAATAAACCATGAGAAAAAAAAAAAAAATAAAACCACAAACAAATGTAAAAAAAAAAAAAAAAAAAAAAAAAAAAAAAAAAAAAAAAAAAAAAAAAAGAAAGGCATTGTGGAGACCGTTAAAACAGATTTCACAATGGTAGGTCCATTAATCAGAACAAACACTGCTTAAGAAGTACCAAGTGGTTCTTTATAAGAATTAATGATGGCTTTTCAATGAAGGGGAGAGGATTTGTCATTGAACATTTCCAAGAGTCTTTCCAGATTTATTGTACTGCGGCCCATTTTCATTTTCATTAAAACAACTGGGCAATGTTACATGGATAAAAATCTAGGACTAAAAAGATGACATGAATTAGCACAAGCTCAAGTTGTTACCACTGACAGAAGTTCATAGAGTTTTGTCTTTGCTTTGTTTTTTTTTTGTTGTTGTTGTTTTGTTTTGTTTTGTTTTGTTTGTTTGTTTGGTTGGTTGAAGGAAACAGCTTCCATCTCTCCATCTGCTCTAAAACTCTAAAAAGAAATGACTATATCCTCACTCCATCCAGCCTTTGTCCCTGTAGATATGATTTAAGGGGATATGAACACTGCCTGGTGACACCCCGTGAGCTCCATTGCATCCATAAGTGAGCAGAAGCATTTGGATTGATGACGTCGTAATAGCCAATTCAGTAGGAAAATCATCTGCTCAGTACAGGAACCCCAAGATCAGGCATAGCTGACCCTCTGCAGAGGTCATTAACAAAGAGAAGCTCTCATTGCCTATAGAGTCTCACAAAAGGTAATTTCTAGTTTGTTGTCTGGTAATTAAAGTGTGTATATATATATATATATATCTTCATGTGAAAATAGTGCTGAATTCATTGACCTCCACAGAACTCAGGAACATAAAACTATACAATTTCAACAAAATCTAGCTTTTGTCTTACACAGAACATTCCAAAAGTCATCCACCTACTTGATGTGCACAGGCTTCCCAATGTCAAACGAGAGACCTAACAGCCGGCAAAGCAAAGGGCAGGTCATTACATAGATGCACACAGTACTTGATCTCAGATTCCCTTTTGATCAACTGGAGACCTCAAGGTCTGTTGTAAAGGGAGGCCAAGGCCTCCTCCTACCCCCACAAAACTAGAGTGGAAAATAAAAAACTATTTTGAAAAGCATGTGACTTGAATCAGCCAAATGCAGGCACACTATGTCTATGTTGAATGTAAGGAATCTTTACCCACTTTGGACATAACTGGAGCTTCTTGGCCATCACATCATCCACCATTTAACCCATACAGTAGCCTGTGCAGTGGTCAGGGTTGGTCTCCTTTAGCAGGTCAGATACTCACATTATCCAAATAACCAATGCTGTTAGCATCTGATAATGGAGTGAGTTGGAAGTTGCTAAACAGCACCAAGCTGGAGTAATGCCTAGGTGGCCACATTTGAAACACATATTAGGAAGATGTGTGGTCATCTGCATTATGATCCCTTAGCAATTAATGACTCATAATGGGAAAATCGTTCATCATAGGCTGGTGAAATGGTTCAGTGAGGAAAAGGCACTTGCAGCCAAGGCTGATAACCTGAGTTCAATCCCCGGAACATACACGGAGAAAGGAGAGCATTGACTCTCACAAGCTACCCTCTCACCTCCACACATATGCCATCCCCATCCCAAAATCAAAAAAAAAATTGAATTGCTTCTCATGATGACCCAAATTGCTCCTAATTTCAAATCACATTAACAATTTAATAGGAATTGTTGAATTTCTCTGGGCACAGTTAGTGTGAAGCTGCTGAGTGAGCAAGTGAGGTCATTGTTCTATACAACTGAGAGGTGTGGTGGGGAATCTGGTCTCTACATTCATAGGAATAGCATCTTAATAGTTTCTATTTAATTGAAATTTCTAGGTAACCTTAAAATGATGCTTCACCCAATGTTAATAAGAGTTTTACCTCCCAAACCATTTATTCTATTTTCTAAACAAAATTATTTGTATGCCAAATTTCTTTTTATTTTATATCAAAATTATTTTTTTAAAAAAAGTAGAATACAGATTTAATTAAATATTTGCCTTTTGTTTTCCTGGAGAGGAGTAGAATAAGTTATAGATTATGGGCAATATGTAAAAGTCAAGGAAGTGGATGTTTGTGGTCTTTACCAGCTTCTGGATAGTTAGCTGTGGTCTTTGCAGAATATCAACTTTCTCTGCTAGTCCTAGCCAAGATGGATGCCATTAGTGAAGATGCCTTGAGTAGCTTGCCAATTCTTGTACCTTCTCATTTACTGTAGCCAGTTTCTTCCCCATCATCTCTTTGTTTTCCATAGAAAATTTAAGTATATTTTACTTTCCGTTGGCTCCAAACCAAATACCAGATATGTTGCCTTAGTCCTTCCTTGTGCTGCTGTAGAAGAGTATCTGAGAATGAGAAGCATATGAAGAATAGACTCTTACTTTTCACAGTTCTGGAAAATGGGAAGCTCAGAGTTGGGGGCTTGTTGCCAGTGTGGCCCATGGTTTAGTGTCGTCTTTCTGCAGTCGATGCCAAGGCTAGAACTCATGTCTGTGTGCACACATGACCATCGCCAGCAGGAATGAGAGCAAGGTCATCCTTTTCTCAGGACCTCATTCCTGCCATAAGAGCTGTAATCTAGTCAGGGGGACAGTGTCCTCGTGACCTAACTACTCTCCAAACGGCTACACCGAAGATAACCTTTTCAACATAAAAATTTAAGAACACACTCAAACCATATACACACTATTTAGGTCTTGTTTATCTGGGCAGGAGCTGCTTAGGTCTTGTTTATCTGGGCAGGAGCTGCACATGTGCAGACCCCAGGGAGCTGTTAGAAATGAAGATAGCCAAGATCGAACCTAGACCTATTAAATCAGAACCTCCATTTTTGACTAGCTCACCTATCCTATGATTTTTACACTTTAAAGAATTTTTACATTTTTACATGTAAAGACCAAGCCCATCTACAGCCATCAGGGTTCATTGTAACTTTAACAATATGGCTATAATAGTGGAGTAAATGACTGTTGGGTAGCTAGATTTGATATTCCTGTAAGACAGCCCTTGTGCCTCCTCTCTGCGGCTATAAACAGAATAGTTGGAGGAGATGATCTCCAGATCCCCATGATTACATAATCATCTCTCATAATCCTGTGCCTGTTTCACAACAATATTGACAAAGCTTACCAAAAACCATGGGCAGCCAAAGGCAGCCTGTAGCACAAGGTATAAAGTGGCACATAAAGGAAACATCTAGAAAGAACTATCACACTGGGCTTCAGCAAGAATCACATTGTGTCATCGCGGGCTTGCAGTCTCAGGCAGTCACTGGGACGGAAGCGAAAGAGGAGTGTAGTTTCTGTGAGTAACAGGGCAGAGTGTATTACCTTAGAACTTGGGGGTTCCCACGGAGTGGCGCGAGTGAATCATACATGTAAAAGGCAGCTCATTTTGTTCACGTGTTTGGTGATGTTACACTGCCAAGCCTATTTTTTTAAAAAAGTGAAGAATATACAGTGATATGCCACAGACAATACTTGACTACAGACTACTCTGCTGGTTTATGTATTTTCTGTGCTATGCTTCAGTCATCGTCTTGGAGTACTGTTTAAGAGCTGACTGTAAAGTAGTACGGGAGTCAATTGATATGCATGTGAGCCTTGGCACTAACCTCAAAAAAATGAATTTTAGGGCTTAGGGAGTTGTCTCAATTGGTAAGATTCTTACCACACAAATTTGAAAACCCAAGTTTGAATACTAGCACCCACACAACAAAGCCCGGAATAGCATACACCAGTAATCCCAGCACCAAGAAGGTAGAGACAAGGGGTTATCTTGGGCTACACTGGCCAGTCAAACCTGTGAGCTTCAAGTTGAGAGAGATCTTGTTTCAAAATTTAAGATGGATAAGGGCTAGAAAAATGGTTCATTAGGTAAAGGCACTTGGCGGCAAGCAAGTCTGATGACGTGAATTGAATTTCTGGAATCCACATGATGGGAGGAGAGAACCTACTCCCTAAGCTGTCCTTTAATTTCCTCAATTCTAATGTATCATGTGTGCATGCACACATACATGTGCATATGCACACACACATGCATGCACACACAAAAATAATTTAATAAATATATAAAATAAATAAAAAGACAGTGGTTGAGGAAGACACTCAAAATTAACTCATGGTCCACACTTGTATGCAATTGTGTATACATAAATGAATATACACACACATGCACTACACACACGAATAAAGAATAGACTTGAATGTTATTGGCCCAAAGGTAGTGAATAATTTGGAGTTTTTTGAGATAGAATTTCACAAATCCAGGCTAGCCTCAAATTCACTATGTATCCAAGGCTAGCCTTTGAACCCCTGAAAATCCTGCCTCCACCTTACAAGTGCTGATTATAGCAACGTGCCAGAAACCTAGTTAGGCAATTATTTTCTCTCTTGTACAACACTCATTTCAATTCTAAAACATTTTAATTAATTTTCTGTTTGTATATATGTGTGCATACGTGCATATGTGCATATGTGTGTGAGCCATAGTGAGCACACAGAGGTCAGAGAAAACTTTTGGGAGTTGGTACTCTCCTTCTACCATGTCATTCCCAGGGATTGAATTGAGGTCCTCAGGCTTGGTATCCAGGAAGTGCTTCTCACTGAACCATCTCAAGGGTCCAGAATTTACTTTTGTTCTTGTTTTTTTTTTTTTTTTTTTTGAGACAGCATCTCATGTAGTTCAGGATGGTTCCAAACTTCTGATGCTCCTCAAATCTTGGGATTACAGATTACAGACATGCACTATCACAACCTGTTTATATGTGATTAGGTATCAACCAAGAGTTCCCAAAGGCATGCTTCTACAACTGAGATATATCCCCCATGTAAAATACACATAAAAATGCTATGATTTTGATTACTAATCTATTGCCTAATGCTTTATCTCTATCCCTTTATACTATAAATTAGGCATGATTATTGGTTTACATTGTGCAATCAACAGGACTTTGTATTTACCATGTGTGAGTTAACTAATTAGTTATGTGTTTGAGATCATCATTCCGGATCATATAAACTTCCATTTTACTTCAGTGAAAACTTCCAGAGGGAAACTCAGGGTTGCCATCCAAACTTCTTTTCCTGAGCTCTAGACTGACTGGCCTTTTCTCTTGGCTTTAGCTTCCAATGTGGAAGTTGAGGGGTAGGTTTCCTTCCAGTCTAGAGCCTTCGCAGGTGGCGCTTTCTCTCAACTGTTTTGAGGGGTGCTTTCTGTGACATATCATGACTGAAGTTTCCTGTTATTTATCCTGCCTAGGATCCATTGAGCTCCTGGATCTAAGAGTTGGTATCCTTCAGTATTTCTGAGACATATTCCGCCAATGCCTCCTCAAGCAGTGCCTCTTTCAAGGTTGTCTAGAATTTCTAACTCCCTCTCCCGAGCATCTTTAGTTGTTTTAGTTTTTCTGTGTCTTTCTTCAAACCTTCATCTTTCCAGGTCCATGGCTAATTTTTAATATGTTCCTTTTCCATGCTAATTTTCTCTTACAGTATTCATTTTAATTTCTTCACATTGTTCTAGGTTTCAAATGGCCATGGTCATTACAACTTCTTCTTCCTTGTTTTGACATCCATATATAAGATGCTGAATGTGTCTGTCCTGTATTCTAAGACCATCTCACTGTCTTGGAGGGTCTAGAACTGTTGGTATGCAGTTATTCCTGATCTGGATTTATTACACATTTCTTCACAGAGGGTCTGTGTTTGTTTCTACTGCTTACCTGGAGCCATCACTACACCAAAATTGACATTAATATACCACTTTCGACGTCTCAAACCACACTAAGTACTGATGGCGAGCATGTGTTTAGAAATGATACAATGGGAATTATTTTGTCAGCTCACCTAGAGCCTACCTCAGAATGCCATGGTTGAGGCATGCCAGTGTCCCTTACAGCTTTCTTTCATATAATTCCTTAGCTTTTCCTCCTAATGTTTCAGAGTTGAGGACTTTGATGTGTACCAGTTTTCCACAAAAACTCTCCCAGACTTCAGAAAGTCATAAGGACAGATGTTGAGGGGCTGCAAATTTTGGGAGAGCCTCTCAAATCCAGTCCTGCTTCGTGCATCCAAGCAGAGACTTCCTTTTAGAATTGAGTGTCTCTGTATTTCAAGCCATGTCAATAGTAAATTTCACAAGATTTTCTCTAATTGCCTAGTATATCAACTATGCAGTTGAACTAAAACCTGTGCGTCCCTGTATATGATCCTATTCCTATATATTATCATTATACTTACAGCATTTGTTATATATACTTAGAATTTTCTGTTGTGTCCAGTAAAACCCTGATTTCTAGTAAACCCTTGGTTTCTGTTATATATTTTCATTGTACACCATAGAAATAGCTGGCATGTCTTCTGCCACTCATCTTTTAGAATTAAAACATTTGAACTGCATGTGGTGTCACATATCTCTTGTTTCAGCTCTTCGAAGACAGAACCAGGAGGATCACTGATAGTTTGAAGTCAGCCTGATTTTAATAGCATGTTCCAGACCAGTCATAGCTACGCAGTGTCTCATAAAAATTAAAGAAGTACAAATGGTTGGTTGATTGGTTGATTGATGATAGAAAGATACATAGATAAAAGATAGATAAGACAGAGATACATAGATTTTTTTAAGACAGGCTATCTGAGATATATTTACAGTTAAATATAACCTGCTGTAGCCTGATCTTAAATTCTTCATTGTATTCTTTAGAACTTTTGGGTCTTTTGGAACCTCAAAATGACAACAAGATCATAAAAACACAAAGACATAGCTGTATCTACGTCTAGTTTATTTAAAGGGATTGATCATGTTGAAAATATTAGGAGTGTTTGAAGTATACAAATGTGAACAATGGTAAAAAATCAACATGATTTGTTTTAGACAAAAAAGCTTACCAGGAAAATTGTGTTTAAACTATATTTTATAAAAATTAAGTAATTTTTTTTAAGCTGGCAATAACTCAAGCTCAACAAAACCTTTAAAAGCAGGGAGCCCTCTGTCTCCTGAAGCTTCTTTTGGTAAAGGAAATGATCCCTTCTCTTTAAAATATCTAATTTCACACACACACACACACACACACACACACACACACACACACAATTTTCTTCAAGTACAGCACATCTAACTATCGCAAAGTCCAACAGCCCCAGGCGGCCCTACCCATCTCCCTAATTGTCCATCTTTATTCTAGTATGTTCGAGTATCTTTTGATACGAAACCTGATCTCTTGCTACACCTGATGACCAAGGAATGGCAACTGGAGCTTCCCAAACTTCTCATCTCTGTGCACGGAGGGCTGCAGAACTTTGAGCTCCAGCCCAAACTCAAGCAAGTCTTCGGGAAAGGGCTCATCAAAGCGGCCATGACAACCGGAGCATGGATCTTCACGGGAGGGGTCAACACAGGTAATCAGAGTGGGATGAAGAAAGGCAGCTGTGATAATATTGTGTCTAGAATAATTTCACCTCATTGAAAAGTCTATATTTCTCTACATCATCTCTACCAGACATGTCCACCCTCCTCCTCATCCCTCTACTTTCCCTTCTTTCCTTGCCTAAGTCATAGCTATACAGATGATTTTCAGCTAAGAAGAACTGCATGTGAGAAATGGTTTTACTATTTAATGACTTAAAGGATTTGAATACACAACTAATTGAAATTTGCAGGATGTTTTCAGTAGGTCAAATTATCATGGGATTCCACTAGCACTTTAATAAATAACTTTTTGTTTTAAATTGGATTGTTTTCCTTCGTAATTTATGTAATTTCCAGCTTGGTACCAAATAACTTTTTTAAGTGTGTGTGTGTGTGTGTGTGTGTGTGTGTGTGTGTGTGTGTGTGTGTGTGTGTGTGTGAAAGAGAGAGAGAGAGAGAGAGAGAGAGAAAGAGAGAGAGAGAGAGAGATCTACGTGTGTCAATCCTTGCCTTTCCCCTTGTTGAGGCAGGGTTTCTCTGTTGTTCACTGCTGTGTACACCAGACTAGTTATCCAGTGAGCCTCTCACGACTCTCCATTCTCTGCCATTCATCTCTCTATGGGCATGCTACAGATGCTCAGAATACTACTGTATCTGGCTTTTACATGGGTTCTGGTGGTTCGAACTCAGGTCTTTACATTTATATGGCAGTTGCTTTATCTACTGGGCATCTTCCTAGCCCTACATTTTAAATGCCATTTCTATCTGGGGCCTGAATTATCAGGGTAAGTCTAGATTACTGCATGCTTATTTAAGATATTTTACTTTTATTTATATGTATGTGTGCATGTCTGAGTGGGTTTGTACACATTAGTGTAGTGCCCTCAGAAGCCAGATCCTTCTTGGATCTAGAGTTACAGGCAGTTGCTAACTGTCCAACATGGGTACTTGGGTACTTGAAGCCAAACTTGGATCCTCTGCAAAAGCTGTGTATGCTCCTAACCACTGAACATCTCTCCAGACCCATGTATGTTTATAATGTTAAATATTTTTTAAAATATTCTACATCAACAGATGTTTAATTCAAAACTTCCTTGGATTCCAAATACTTTTTTCTGTCTGCCACATAAATTTCCATAGTATGATACAGGCATGTAATTAAATCAATTCTAATAACCACTTAAAGTTAGGTTCTTGTCTGCAGAACATGATTAGTATGCAACAGATAATGGAGTAAACTTTGTTGCCAGAGACCCTGAGTCAGAAATTCCTATTAAAAGGATACCAGTGCCAGGTGTGGTGGTGCATGCCCTTAACGCCAAAACTCAGCAATGAGAGGCAGGTGGATCTCTGTGAGTTTGAGACCAGCCTTGTCTATAACGATGAGTTCCAGGATAGCTAGGGCTTGAGAGGGGGATAAGGAGAGTCTTCCAAAAGAATAGCAAAAGTATCCTAGTAACTTTGTAATAAGCAAATACAAATGTGTCATAAGGCTCAAAGCCTGTACACATGGGCACATTTGAAGTTAGTGGGACATCCAGAGTATATAACTCTAGGCCAACTAATATGTTTTTATTAAACAATAATTGAGTTTTAGCTTGGATGATGCTTAAGTGATACCAAAACTGAAATCTCCTACACAGCTAGAATTTGTGAGCAGTTAGCACTCAGCTAAACAGGCGTGTTTTGGCAGTCAGCTGTACAGATGGTCCACACCCAGTGATGTGTTATAAAATTCCAGCCCAGCCCATCAGCTGGCAACATCATTGGCTGACCTGCTCAGTCAGCTCTTACTGTTGATCCTGTAAAGAAAAATTTTAGTGACTATTCAGATATTAGCCGCCACATTTTTGATTCACTAAGTAAAAAGTGCTTACTTGTAATTATTTTGTCTTTTGCTTTACTGATGTAGAAAGACCTGCCCAATGCAAGACTCAAAAGGCTCGGAAAAAAATTTCAACCAATTTTCTATATTTAGAAGGTTGGATTGCTAGTTGGGTTTCTTCTTTTATGAAATGTATTCAAAAGCAGAGGTGGGGGATTACATCCTAAATACTAGAAACCAAACTACTAATCTCTGGTTCCGAGTACGGGACTTTAATGATAGCTGTTAAATGTGGGGGCAGGAAGAGAAAACCAAGGCAGGCAAAGAGGCATGCCGTAAAGTTAGATTTCTTGTCCAACCCAGCCCTGATGTGTTATGCATATTATATTGATATTTATGGATTTCCTCTTTTTTGTCCGAAAGTTGTGTTCAGAAATCTTTTTACTTAGATGACACATTGGCAAGCTAACAGGTGAGAAGGGCCTCTCCCAGGCTCGCAGGAGAGCGCACTGTGGATTAGTGCTCAAGGTGATTTAGCTGATTCCTAAAAAGAAACTCTTTTTGTCTGATCTCGCGTCTACTTCACAACTGAGCTATTGAAACACATGTGACGTCTCCACAGTGACAGTGCTGGGGGTGTTCTGCCTGGTCAGTGAGTGCATGGTTTCCGAGCCCTTATTTGGAGTCAGCCAGTCCCTCAAGGCCCACAAGTTGACCTCAGAGGGTACGTCTCACATGCTGCTAGGCATCACTAGAGGAAGCCTAGCAATCTGGGGCTGTTGGGGACTCACAAGCTGCTCTATGTGCAAGGAATGATATTCAACTTAATATTCGTAGAAGGGAGGGCACTGAAGATGAATGCTTCCTGAGGAATAGAGAGAATGTTGATGAGCGTAAATTCTTAGAAAATGTATCTTACAAGTCATATATAGAAACAATTGCTCAAGAAGGGAGCTAAGGGATTAGAAACTGTCTATCCTTTAAATGCTTTCTTAAAGTAAGATCAGGTTCCCTACTGCTGCAATCTGAATTTCCTTGCTTTTAACTGTGAGGCAATCATTAGCAGAAGGGGGAAGCAAGGAGGATGGTGAATATTGAAGGTGTGCTCACACGCTTTAGCATAAATTTGCCATTGAGTAAGACAGCATTATTACCAGGCTTTCCACATTATGTGATATAAATAGAAAGAGGAAATTGAAGTTAATAAAATCTTAGGTAAATAACTACAGAAATGACCCTAATTCTTTTACAGACTGTGGAATAAATTAACTTTTTTGCTTTTTATTCCAAGGATGCAAGGATACTAATAAATCACTATGCTTACAAGAAAAGGGTCCTCTAATTATATTATAATTGTATTTATTCTTTGCTGACATTAGATATTCTCTTTTTCCATGCGAGTTAAAGAAATGCATTGTTTAAATTTTTATTAAATCTGATAAATATATCTGCATTATAGCCACTCTTATGAAGTCTCTTCTAAACGTAGCTTTTATAGAAATGTGTCAAACACATATATCCAACACTCTCCCCCAAGTTACAGGCACTCATTAATCTCCTGCAGAATGGTAGGAAGGTCACTGCCCTTAAAAGACAAGGTTAATCCCTCTCTCTCTGCTCCTAGGAGTCATTCGCCATGTTGGAGATGCCTTGAAGGACCATGCCTCTAAGTCTCGAGGGAAGATATGCACCATAGGTATCGCCCCCTGGGGAATTGTGGAAAACCAGGAGGACCTGATTGGAAGAGATGTAAGTCCTGAGGAATGTTCTATTATTTGACTTCCCCTAGCAGCTGTAATACATCAGGATGACACTTTTGAATCCAACTCTCAAAGTCAAATTCCTATTATGAAAGGTTTACTAAATGATTTCTTGGCTTCCAAATTCTATGTAGATACGTTCCCTGTTGATTATCCCAACCAAGAAAAGTCAAATATAAGATAGACCAACTGTTCTGCCTCTGCTCAAACAACATATTCTTGGCATGACAACACCAACCTGCATTTATCCCATGTAACATCTGGCAACATGAACTGGCTGGTTCATCAGAGGGGTAGTCCATCAAAGCTGAAGTTATCTGAGCTGTGCACCATCAGAATGATGGTCCTCTGAGATGTGCTCTATTAGAGCTGTGCTCCATCAGAGTGGTAGTCCCAGAGCAGTAGTCCTCCATCTGAGCTGTGCACCATCAGAACTGTGCTCCGTCAGAGTGGTAGTCCCTCAGAGCAGTAGTCCTCTGAGCTGTGCTGCATCAGAGCTGTAACCATCCAAGCTGTGCTCCATCCAAGCTGTGCTCCATCAGAGCTGTGCTCCATCAGAGCTGTGCTCCATCAGAGCTGTGCTCCATCAGAGTAGGGCTCTCCCATTGCAAGGCTCTGGCTTTTGTAGCATTAGCATGCTCATTGCCCAATTGAGGAAAGCCAAAGGGACTGCCTTCCATGAGACATCATGACTTCCCTTGTTGGCCCCTCCTTTGGTAAGTACTTGGCTATGATTTATTTCTATCTAGCTTTAAAAAGCCCAGGCCAAAATACAAAAGAGTGTCAGTCTCTGTTTTTCTTTCTTATGTCCAGGACTACACACTAACCAACAATAGAAGTCTAGAGCATTTTTCCCCACTTTTTTCTACGTTATGATTTCATTTCTATTTGTTTTCTGGAGAATCCGCTTGCAAAATATAAACAGTATTACCACCTTCCCAGAGATATTGCTCTCTATATAACTTCTCAAAAGTCCATCAACCTGAATTGATAAACTAGTGAGCAGGTGACTATAGTTTATTCCTCCAATAACTCTACAAAACTTTTATCATTATTCAGTACATTAAAGCAATTCACTCTTCTTGAATTAAGGCCCCACAGAGAGTAAAACATTTATGCTAAATAATTTTCTATCAAGAGATCTGTTGGAGCCAAAATAAGATACTAAAGCCTGGGGAGCAACTCGTTCAAAACTGATTCTTTTATTCTGAGATTGCAGCACAGTCTTGCCATTCTCACATCATACAGACAGTTTTTTATTTTTGAAAAATGAACCCCTAAGATGTTTCTCTTTTATTTTTTTTAAATGTTTTTTTTATTAAAAAATTCTGCCTCCTCCCCACCTCCTATTTACCCCTCCCTCCTCCCCTCCCCCTCCCTTTCCTGTCCAGAGAGCAGTAAGGGTTCCCTGCCCTGTGGGAAGTCCAAGTTCCTCCCCCCTCCATCCAGGTGTAGGAAGGTGAGCATCCAAACAGGCCAGTCCCCTCCCCCCGCCCCAAAGCCAGTATGCCTAGTAGGATCCAAATCCAGTGTCATTGTCCTTGGCTTCTCAGCAGCCCTCATTGTCCGCCATGTTCAGGGAGACCGGTTTTATCTCATGCTTTTTCAGTCCCAGTCCAGCTGGGCTTGGTAAGCTCCGAATAGATCAGCCCATACAGACACTTTTTTAATGCAACCCAAGAGAGGATGCCATGAAACGGAAGTGCAGATTCTAGAGGTGATACCCAATGTGCACTCATGGCCAACACTACCAAATAACATACATAAATGCAAAGTTAGCAGGAAGACATGGGATGGAGGAGAGAGAAAGCAAGATAGGAAAGGGGTTTCTTAACTCAAGATTCCTGGATACTTCATCCAGCTGGCAGTCCCCAAACTGTGAGGCAAGGCAGGTCTGACTAGGAAAGAGGCTATCTATCATTTCAGAGTATCTGGGACTAACTTTTCCTAGAATAAACTAGCCTCAAACTCCAACCTGGATTTTAAATAAATGCTGATTTTTTTTTAATTAGACCAAATATGAAGGTATAAATTAATTATTTCAAGTGTTAGGATGACTCAGAAGTCATTTTGGAAGGTTCATGACTTAAATATTTCTATCATAAGCATTATTATTCAACTGGGGTTGCAGTTCTAGAATTTTCTCATCCATATAAACTGAATAAGTCAAAGCATTTTTTAAAGACACAGTAACAAAATAATAACTTCATTGGCCTAGCACAGGCAGAGAATGCTGGCTTATCCTATTCCATATTTGTTGATCTTGTGACTGCCATAGGATGACAGGAAGCAAGATTTCTGTTAGCGATTTCTCCCTTGTGAGTTGGAAAACTCAGTCCCAATTTATTTTCCTCTTCTTATCACTTCTCTATCATATGAAAATAAGAACATACGCATGCTAGTAGGGCCAAGAGATGTTTTATGGTGTCCCAATTAAAATGGTCTTGGTGCTAGCCCAGAGGGTAGGGAAAGGTACTCATATACGCCATAAATTGTGTGCCTTCATCCTTCATGCTCCCAGAGAGCTAACAAAAACAAACCACACCTCACAGAGAACTAGGAGAGCTGGAAGAAAGGTAAAATAAAACGTAGCATGAGATCCAAGACATGTGATCAGAAGTTCCCAGCACTTCCCTCTTTCTTCATGAACAACCAGGTCTTCTCCCCACAAATCCCAAAGGTGCTAAGCTCTGCTTTGAGTCAGAACTGCTTTTAGGGTTATAAAGTCCATGCTGGGGGGTCTACAACATCCCAGACTGACTGTGACCTAAATGCACTAAATGTCCTTTAAAGGATTAGTATTGCAACACAGAAAGAACCCTACCTGCACTTACTGCCTGGATTCTGGACAGTGCAAAAAAATAGCTGCCCAACTAATACTGAGGAATAAACACTTAAGAGAGTGAAAGGACTCAATAATAATTATAAGACACTGGTGAAATATATTTAAGAAGACATTAAATATATTTAAGTAAAAGCCTCTCATGTTTGTGGATTGGAAGAATTAATATTTTTTAAATATACTGTCCATTCAATGGAAGCCCTATTAAAATGTCAATGACATTCTTCACAGAACAAGAAATAATGACCTTTAAGGTCTATATGGAACCACAGTGCCCCAGATAGCCAAAAGACTCCTGAGGGGATAAAAGCTGGCAGCATCACAAAATCTGATGTCAAGATCTGCTGTAGACCAGCAGTGTCCTAGACAGCAGAGCATTGGCAAAAGAAACAAGAGGCACAATGAAACTGAGCAGAGATGCCATGCATGCACATGTACCCAATGCTTAGCAGAGCCCCAAAAGGGCTCACTGTAGAAGTGGTGCTGAGAAGGGTGCAGATCCCCAAAAAAAGGATTCTCTCACTCTCTGTTGGAGATAGAACCAGCTTGGGGGTGGGGTGGGGAGAAGCTGGGAGTTGTACAGGGAGGGGAAATCATAATCAAAACATATTATGTAAGAAAATCTAGTTTCAAAAAAAGGAAAAAAAATCATTGAAATGAGGAGTGGGGATCAAAAACTTAATGAGGTCTGAAGCCACCAGAATCTGAAAAAGAAGGAGGCTTTTAAGACCCCATAGGGGCCGTGAGTTTCTACAGGGGACCTGCAATAGCAGGAAACAAAAGCAAAACTTGACTAGTTGAGATGACATCAAACCCAAAACATCTCCACAGTATGAGAACGATAAATAAGCAGCCTACAGAATGAGAGGAAATAATTACCATTACTTCTCTGACAGAGGGGTAATAGC
Organism: Arvicola amphibius; assembly: GCF_903992535.2. Classification (NCBI taxonomy): domain Eukaryota; kingdom Metazoa; phylum Chordata; class Mammalia; order Rodentia; family Cricetidae; genus Arvicola; species Arvicola amphibius. The sequence continues at coordinate 164,026,507 of NC_052047.1, forward strand.
TAGACTACTTAGAAACTAAAAAAGACTTAAGCAAATCTTCTAACTTTAAAATGGGAAAATAACCAAGTTACTTAACATATTGAAACACTGAATAGGATTAGCTATCAGGGACATGTAAATCCTAACTACACTGAAAACAGGTATTATAAAATAAATAAAAAATTCTGGCAAAGATATGCAAAAATGGACCTCATATACTGGTGATGGTAATATAGATTAGCCCAGTCATTATTCAGAACAGTATAGAGGTTCCTCAAAAACTAAAAAAGCTATACCAGAGGATCCAGCTATCCCACTTCTAGGCATATATCCAAAGGAAGGGAAGTCAGAACACCAAAGCCTGCAGTATAGTTCACAACAGATCCAGATAAGGAATTAGTCTGAATGCCCAGCAGCAAATGATTGAACATCATATGTACATATACACATAGGTATGCTATCAGATATACTATCATATATATTATTTCATATATCTGGTAATATATATTTATATATGTCATATATCATATGTATGATTAAATATTTCCTGGCCATAAAGAAGAATGAGAGCCTGTCATTTGCAGTACAATGGAATTGGTGGCATCGGGTAAAATAAGCTAGATACAGGAAAACAAGGACACCATGGTCTCTCATATGTAGAAGCCTTAAAAATGTTGACATCAGAATAATCACTAGAGACTAGGAGGAATATGTGATTGTAAAGGAAGTTGAATTTGACCAGGCTGTGCTATGTGCACACAGAAAAATTCATGCTGAATCCACTACTATGCATAATCAGCTCACATGATTCAGTTGCATTATTTAAAAGGATATAGTCAAAATCTCTTCTTTGAGTGGAAATTAAAATGGCAGGTTACACCGTGCATTTAAAATATAATGGTAGTCTAGTTTTTCAATAAATCTGTGATCAAGGCTTATTGAATTCTGACCATTCTGCTGCTTTTTTTCTCCCATCACTGATGATCTTGAAGATGCATAGAATTTGTTAGACTCTTTTGTGGTAATAGTGTTTTTTTTTTCAAGTTTCACATTAGAATAAAAGTACTATTCTTATGAAAAGACAAGGCCAGACATAGTGACCCGTGCCTGTATACACCAGCCAAGAGGCTGGGCCTGGAGAATCTCCAAATTGAGAATAGTCTGGGCAATATATATCAGGGGCAGGATTATCAGAACTCAATTTAGAGCATCAATTTCAATAAATATTCCATAATTAAGGTAAATTAGGCATGATGGAATCTAGACTTTATCAGAAAATAATATAAAATGCAATGATGTATCTTTCTCCCTTCTCTCCTTTATGACAATTTCATCTCTCCAGGGTCCCTCTTTATCAGGATCTTTTTTCATCATCATTATTATTATTATTATTACTACTACAAATTTTCACCCCCTCCCCTCCTCCAATTTCCCTCCCCTTCCATCCATTCCCCCTTCCCCTCCCTCTCCAGTCCAAAGAGCAGTCAGGGTTCCCTGCCCTGTGGGAAGTCTAAGGTCCTCCCCCCTCCATCCAGGTGTAGGAAGGTGAGCATCCAAACAGACGAGGTTCCCTCAAAGCCGGTACATGGAGTAGAATCAAAACCTGGTGCCATTGTCCTTGGCTTCTCAGTTAGCCCTCCATGTAAGCCACGTTCAGAGAGTCCGGTTTGATCACATGCTCCATCAGACCCAGTCCAGCTGGCCTTGGTGAGTTCCCATTAGATCGGCCCCACCGTCACAGTGGATGGGCGCACCCCTCCCGGCCCTGACTTCCTTGCTCATGTTCTCTCTCCTTCTGCTCCTCATTTGGACCTTGGGAGCTCATTTGAGGGTTGGCAAGAGACTGGACTCTAGAGGGGTTCCCAGGTGTCCAAGGAGATGTCTCCAGCTTGTTCCTTGAGCAGCTGAGGAGAGGGCGCCTGAACTGGCCCTATACTATAGCCACTCTGATGAATATCATGCATATCACCATAGAACCTTCATCTGACGATGGATGGAGATAGAGACAGAGACCCACACTGGAGCACTGGACTGAACTCCCAAGGTCCAAATGAGGAGCAGAAGGAGAGAGAACATTTATTAGGATCTTAATCGAAGTGGTCTCCATTTTGGGAGGTATGACTCATGAAATAACTACCTCCTAGAGATCTCACTTCCTAACACCATCACCTTGCACATTGGGATTTCAGTTTAGAATTGGGGTGGGAGGGGACATAAACTTTTAGTTTGTTTCACCAGTGTTAGAGTGCCTGGAATATTAAACATTAGAATAACACTTTGCATGAGAATGTAAGTCACTGTAGGCCATTTGAACACTTAATATCTTCATCCCTAAATTAATTGTAAAAATGGTTTTTCTGTTGCTATATAGTGTTATCATGATCATATCTAGAGGAGATAATTATAATTTACTGAATATGCCCTGTAATAGAACAGCATTTCAGGGGTTAAGTAAATGAGCCGTGAACTAGAACCCAAAATCCAACTCTTTCCTGAGACAACTCTTATAATATTTATCATATCAAAAGATCTGAAAAAATCTTGGTTTAGACAGATAACTTATAAAAGTACCTCCAGTGTGAAGTCAGGAAACAATTTCTAGCAAATTCCAATTCTCACTTAACACATTTTAAATTTATATTCCTTTAGAAAACAGCTTAACAAGAATTATAGGAGGCAACTAAAATTTTTTGAAATCTTTATCTCTAACCAACCACATTAACCAGACACATACCAAATTAAAAATCTATAATCAGAAGCAAAGCTATGTTTTTGTTTTAACTTAAGGATGAACATTATGTCTGGCAGATTTTCTAACATATCAAATTATTAAGCTATCTATTCAGAGTTGTACTTCAATAAATTATGTTTATGTCCTTGAGTTTTTATAGCCTTTGAAAATTCTTGTGAAAAGGGTCCTTTTAATGCTATCTTTGCATTTTAAGTCAAGAACTACCAAGGTCCGTAACGCAATTGATTGCTGAATTGGATGTGGTTATCAACTCAGTACACTTGTCAATTATCCTGGGGGCAAGCCAAATATGACTTCACACCATAAGTTGAAAAAGCATCTGAACAGTGGTCCCAGCATGAGATTTTTTTGGACTTCTATGACTGGGTTAGACAGGATGTACCAAGAGGATGTGCAAGGAAAGAGTCAGAGGCAAGGAAACCCAACAACATCTGTTAGTGATACAGGGCAGAGTCAGAGATTGCTGAGCCTGGACCACACAGGTTCTGGGCAAACTGCCAAGGCAATAGTTAGGATCACTTGTGTCAGAAGCGAAGTTTTGGTGAAGGTAATGATGAATTTGGATTTGAGCATGTTTACTTTGAGGTTTCCTTGAGACATTTCCAGGAGAATTTCTGGCAAGCTACTCAGTGTGTGAGGCAAGAGCAGAAAGATTTGTCTATAAGCTTGGATTTGGAAGTCATCTCAGATAGGTGGCAATCAGGCCATCCCAGTGGTTGGCATCACCATGGGAGGGTGGACAGGGAGGGAAAGAAAGCCTGGATCCTGATGATCTCTGCAATTTAGTGGCCAAACAGAGGGGAAAGAGCCAACAAAGGGAAGGTATAAGGGGCTGAGATGTAGGAACTAAACTGTAAGTTATAATGACGAGGGGAAGGCAGTGCTTCGGAAAGGCAGAGCGAAGAGAGCCAAGTGCTAATGACAGACTGAGGATGGTCGGGAATCAGAACTGTTGTTTAGACATTACTGGCACATTGATCCAAACTGCTTTAGTGGCGTGACAAAAAGGCAAGCACAGGCACAAGAAGAAAGGCAGCATCAGCGTCGATGGCACCGAAGAGAGACGGGTCATCTACAGGAGTCCCAGTGTGAGGGATCAAAGCAGCAGAGATGGTGCGGATGTTCCAGGGAACAGGAGAGAGGTGGGGTTGTCTATGCAGTTCTAATGGAAGGGATTAAAAACAATTGTGCCATTGGTGCTTGGGGGATAAGGGTAATAGATGGGGTAGCCCATGGAAGTCAACTGTGAGGGACTCTTCCTTGAGACAAGATGGATTTGAGCTTCATCACATAATGGTCATAGAAAAAGGTTTATGGAAAGACAGATGATAATTCTGCAAAAATTATCCTAGAAGGGTCATGAGGTGGTAAAGAGTCCAAAGCTTAGGAGACAGAAAAAAAGAAACCATCTGTAACTGAAGAAGAGGGAAGAAGTTACACTTGGAAGGTTGTGTCAAGATATTAAAAGGGCTTTAGAATGAAAGTTTATCATTATCAGTTATTATACTAACAGTTTTGTACTAAGAACCACCAGATACCTAGCTACTTGCATAAAAACTCATTTAGTTCTCCACAGGGTGCTCAGAAGTAATTATCATTCATTATGCTCATTTTGTTGGTGGCAAACCTAAATCAGTTGGGGCTCCAAAGATGGTTCAGTGGTTAAGAGCGCTGGCTCCTCTTCCAGAGAACTGGGGTTTGAATCCCAGTACTCACATGGCAGCTCACAGCCATCTATAACTCTAGTCTCAGGAGATTTCTTACCCTCTTCTAGCCTCCAAGGCACTGCATACATGGTACCCAGACATCTGTGTAGGCAAAACGCATACACATAAAATAAGAAAAAATAAAATCTCAAAACTTTTTTTTCAAAAAGAAAGATTGAGTCAACCTTCCAGGTGTTCCATGACCAGTGAAGAATGTGGCTGGGACTTGAGCCAATGCTACCATACTGTACCCTTACCCGCTAAGCAATATTGTTTCTATCCTAAGAGCTATCATTGATTTGAGTGCATCATCCTTTAAGGTTTGCTTCTCAGTTACTCTTTAGGGTATATTGTGGTGAGGTTATGTGCCATAATCCCACTGTGAGCCATGAATACTATAAATTGAAATCCATTTTGAGCATCATTAGGTCAGTCAGCCTTGAACTGCTCAGGATACTTATATCGGCCTACGGTTGAGTCTGTTTTGAAGTGAAGTGTTGAATAGTTCATATGGTTTAGTGGCCACAGGACACTGTAGAGTACCAAATCAATCCTTTAGCTTTCTAACCATATGCATACCTGGATGCTATGGTTTGCTGCCACTAAAAACATTATGATAGAAGATCACTAACCCAGAAAAACCTGGTAGTTTCTACTGAATGTGTATTGCTTTTTGTATCTCCATAAAGTTGAAAAATCGCAAGTTGAACCATTGCATATGAGGTGGGGGGGATATCTCAATAAGGTGACTGTAGTACTAGCCTCAATTTATATATGGAGACACAGAAAACATACAATTCGTAGAGTTACCCTAATCAACTAGCAAGAACAGAAGTCAGACCATCTGCCTAATAGAAAGGGGAGGAATTTGTTCAGCAGTAGGAAGAGACTGGAGGATGCTGGTTACCAACAAAGGCGCACACATCGAAATTGACCAAAAGCACAGGGCAGGAATTCCAGGCAACACTGAGTACTCACGCCTAGAGGCAGAGGGTAACAGCAGTCATGAAATTATTTACACCAACTAGTCCAAAAAAAGAGAAGACATGTTTTGAAGTCTTAAAGAAAGACAACAGTAATACAGGATAGTTTTATCTGTGGAAGTATAAAAATGACCTTCAAACTTAATGGCTTAAGTAACAAAACAGTGGTTTCTCAGTTACTGGGGAAGGAATTTGCAAACGGCTTAGGCAATGATCACATGGCAACTGTGCGGCACAGCTCACTCACTAGGCTGTTGCTGTATGCTGTTCCGGTCACGTGTACCTCTTCAAACAGCTGCAAAATCAACTTCTCAACATGGAACCAGCTTTCTCCAGAGTACATGATCTGATAGAAGGAAAGCTAAGGGGAAGCCTTTTATGGTTATACACTATCAGTTTTCACTTTATCCCTTAGTTGTGAGTCATTGTGTCTGATACAGGCTGAGAGAAGAATTCCAAAGACTTTCTGAACACTCTTTAAATTCGCCCCCAATAGGGCCACCGTGACTGCTGGAGAAAGGAATCCCTCCTGGGGGCCTTTCTTCACTACCAGTAGTGAGTGGCACATGGCTCCCCTCAAGATGGGCCAAAGGGAGGTGAGTCCATCCCAGCACACTGCATAGAATGAGCGTCACAGAACTCTGTGCGACACACCCTGAGGGACGCGTTTTCAAAGGGTTGCAGAAAGATAGCATCGATGCACCTGTAGCGTTTAGTGCGACTCCCAACGCTCAGCAATCTGAGCACATTTTGAAAATGGGTCCTTGGGTTGACTGACTCCCGTGTGGACTGCTGAGCCAATTGGCAGCAGCTGAGCTTTCCGTCGCTTGCTTTATACCTACCCTTAGCAGCTGCACCCACTGAACGTGAAATGTGCAGCCAGGGCCCCAATGGCTGACGCCTCTCCGAGGGTGAAGGCATAGGAAGCCTTTCCTTTTCTCCTTTCATTCTCTCAGTCCCCGTGCTCCTTTATCTCTGACACAAAGGTTGCTTCCCGCTTCTCAGCAGTACCCCTTTTCCCCAGCAGTCACGGGGATGCCAGAATCCTTAGAGAATCTCACCTTTCATTTCTCTCTCACCAAAGTACCATCCCATCTGGCTCCCTTCTGGTCCCTTCCCTGACCTCCTAAATAACTGTTCTAGATGGCTCTACAGGAAACAGTGTGCCCAGCTGTCTGAAGGATTCCAAACCCAGACAAGCCAGTAACCAAAATGCCCAGTGGCAAAGTCAACTGCATCCTCTACAAATTTAAAATGAGACAGTCCTGTGTTCTCCTTCCTAATGCGTGCTGGCTTTAAAAGGAACTTCAGATCTAGACATAAACGAGTGGTGGATCATATTTGGCCAAGATACCTCGCATGTCAGAGCCTTACAGAGCCCCGGATAAAATAAAGACAAAGCGTTACTCCATGGGCTCTTGTCCTCAGTGCACACATGCTAGACGTAGTCAATGAATGCATATTTTCTTCTGGTATAAATTAAAACTGTGTTGCTATTAGGAGAAGGTGACTCTTTAGGCTGCTTGTCCCCAACTCTGCTGTTTGTTTGGGTCGTGTTGGTACACAAGTCACTAAGAAATGGACTTGGAACTGCAGAGGGCCTCTGATTGATGAGAGAAAAACCCAATTTATGCCAACTCAATTCTGTTAGGAAAAGGCATCTTGGGTAGCCAAATTGCCATTGCACTGTACAGAGTGCCACAAGAGATATGAGGTTGCAATGCATGAGAGAGGATGCGACTTTACTTCTGTAGCCAACACTCATTTTAGGCCATTGTTCTCCACTGCCTTGAATCAGGAAGCGTGTTTTCTAGCAAAGTGTATACAGCCTCGAGTGTTAGAGGAAGCTTCCATAAGTTGACAGATAAGAAAACTTAGCATATCCTGAACATTTATTAGGAGATATTATCTTGACATATGGCTATGTATGTCCTCAAGTCAGCATAGTGCCGTCACAGGCTGCATGTCCTCAAGAAATGTATGAAGTAATGAGCCATGGATTCAGATATCTGCCCAGGGTTACAAGGCAGTAGCTATAGAAACTAACTATAGTCCCTATATGTTGATTTCCTGTAACTATTCTTACATGAGACCATGACATGCCTGAACATACTTAGAAAAGCTCCAGCAGCTATCTGCAAATGACTGTTTTAAGCCCAGGTTCAGAATACAAATGGAACAGTCTATGACCAACACATAAAGGACACGTCCTGTTAATGCCTTGCATAACCTCTTACAAGACCTCACTCCTCAAAGGCGTTCTCTTTTGGAACTAGGGTGTACATAGAGGCAGGAGGCAGAATTCTATCAAGCACCCAGTGCAGTACTAAATGATATGCAGTGGGTGAACAAGTAAAGATACGTTCACTTATTCTTGAGGGACAAGAAAAAAAGTTATTACTTATACAACTGTGATCAGTGATGGCCAGAGAGTAGGAAGGTCTAGGGTCCACTTCTAAGTAGACTTACTTGCCAATCATGAAGACTGATTAAAAAACCTTTCAGACACTGCTCAACATTCCTCGATGTAGGTTATGATCTCAAGAATAAAATGCAGAAAATTTTTTGGGTGCCTGCCTTCTCAATTCTTCCAAGGAGGAGTACATGGCTTCAGCTCCCCTAACTTCTTAGGAACGAAAGGGAACATCTTACCCCATATAGGTTATGGATCTTTATGATTTAACCTCTCACAAAGTACCCACTGAGAAGCATCCACAGTCACCCGGTGCATGATGAAAACATCACCATCATAGCAATACCACTTCCAAAGACAGCCATCCTCTCTCCATGAGTTCTTGGTGATGAAACTGGCTGCGTTGCCTCAAAAACCTGGCAGAAGAAGAACATTTGTATTCCTGTTATGAAGAAAGCAATATTTGTTCTATTTGGAAAACACACAAGAATGATCAGGAAATATTTGTATATATGCAGACTGTAACTCTAGTAGGAAGAGACTGTAGACATGTTTGTAATGACGAATATTAAATGGATTTTGTAGGCAAGTTAGACCAAAATACATTTCCCTAAAGTACTTGAAAATTATCTCCAAACTTTCAGTTAATCAACAAATAGTTGCATGCCATCACCCTCTTAGATGCCTTGGGGGGTGTGAAAATTAAAACATATTTTGCATATTTTGCCAACAGATGGTTGATTTTCTTTCTCTTCTTACACTGATCTAAATAAAAAGTGAGTGATTTATCCCATATTATGTTTTGATCACAGGTTTACAACTAGAAGCATATAGTTGGTAAGAGGGAACTTATAAGAAGAGATAAGAGAGCTAGCTAAGGAATACATACTTCTAGAAAGCCTAGTAGGAGCTGGGTATTGAGCCTGGTACTTAACACGTGTCATCTAAAGCAGTCCCCCCTGAGATCAGCAGTGTTATTTCCTCTTTGTAAATTAAGAGACTCGGGTTTCAACAGCCATGAATAGAAATGCAATTCCTCCCTTGATTTATGTTGCTGGGGAAGCTCCAAGACCCCGAAAAGCTTCCTCCAAAGAAGAGAGAAGTACAGGGAAATTTTACTCATTTTTCAGATTTATATATTCTCTATTGTTCAGCAGACAAGGTCTCTGCCAAAATATGGCAATGTATAAATTGTTACACATGAGAACAAAAGAAAAGGTGATTTGGATAATGAAGAAATCAAAATCTGCAGATGTATAGAATTCCCTAAGTACTCCCGAGCTATATTTCATAAGAAAAAGTTGTCACACACCCAAAGACTGAAGCACCAGTGGACATAGGATTCCATAATGGAGGAAAGAGATGTGACGGTCACAGGAAGACTGTGTATTTAATTACCTTTTATTTTGTGATGTGGTACTCAGCTGAATTCACAATAATCTTTATTCCTTTTTTATTCCACTTGAAATTTTTACTTTTACTAGTAGTCTTTAAGTAGATTCAGAACTAAAAATGGAGGAGGAGGGGGAGGGAGATAGCACAAATGAAAATCCCACTCATTTAACCTCCAGAACTCCATTTACCTCTGCCTCTTATAGAGCTGCCCCTCTGCATCCCCTCGACACTGAGTCCTCAGGACCTGCTACTGAGAACCAACACAGTAACTAAAGCATTTGCCCTTGCCCAATGTGCACTGGAGAGGCACTTTCAAAACAGGGAAAAGTCTTTCTGCTAAGCCTTCCAGCAAAGCATTAATATTTATTAGCATGCACTCCCCTGTAGGATGAATGTTTTATGAGCAAATATGAGTGGCAACAAATGGAAATTTCAACCACAAGCCACCCACTCTCCCAGTGCTGCAGCGTGCAGGACAAGCTTCCCAATGCAGGCCTCTTCATTCTGGAAGAATCCCACTCGCTGTTCTGGACAAGACAGCAATTGACTACTGCCCATGAGGCTTTTTGAGGCCACAATCAAGGTTATCAGCTTTAAAAATCAACAAGAAGCAATTAAAATGAAACTGGGCACTGGCATTATAGTAATGCTATGTTTAAAAACTAGAACACATATAACAGGACTGGAGACCATTTCATAATAATAGACGCATTTTAAATTTAAATCAGATCAGCTCCCTAACAGTTCTGAAAAGAGGAGATCCATTGCCTTCCCAGGTTTGAACAAAGGCATGACTGTCTCGGGTTTGCCTATTCATTCAGTTTATTGAGTACATTTCATCTTCCGGGCCCATTGCACTGTAGGTTTTGAATCAAGATCAAGGTCTAAAAACTGACTTACATGAGCTCTTTGCTATTGAAAACTGCCCTCACTAAATCACTCTGTAATGCCCTTAACACATGACTCAATCTTACGCCAGCATTGCATGCTGAGTTATTACATGCCAGAAGAAGCAAGTGCATCTCATCTGTATAATTAATGGATACGCTGCACAAAGACACAAAAATCAGAGCCCAGTAACATCTATTCCTGTTCTGTCAATTTCAGTGATTTTGTGCAGATGTAACCATGCTGAGACTGTGCAACAGAGAGCCTATTGAACGGGCCTCTTTTCTCCCTCTCCAGCTGAAGCTCTAACCTAGATATTTTAGCAATCGTTTGCCAATACAATGTTTGTCTGATTTGCTCTAAGCAGCATGGAAAAAAATCATAAGCTCAGAGTTTTGAATCAGGCATTGAATGTAAAGTCTGATTATTTGTCTAAATTTTTTGATAACTCATATATCTACTTCTTTACTTTTGCACCTACAAAATAAAGATCACGTGTCCGGTAGGATTGTAACGCGGAATGCAGATCCTATATGAAAAGCAACAGATTGAAATAGATATGACTTTTGATAACAAAGATGTCAAAGTCTGTGTTGAAATTACTCTATTTTACAGAGTACAATTCATTTTGAAATTAAAATAAAAGTAGAAGAGAGAGAGAGAGAAAGAGAACAGAATAGAGATGAACTTTTTAGGCCTGATTCAATTTCATCTCTTGAGAGGATTATTTTATAGTCAAGCTGTTTTGTACTCAAGGAGTGTTATTAAGGATATTATTGATTTTCAATAACAGAGTTTCTGGTTGCTAAGTGAGACATTACAACGACAAAACAAACAAACACAACAACAGCAAAATACTGCTCCTTCCCCAGCTCCTGAAACTGACCCCATTCTCCAGAATAGTGACTTCTACCTATGAAACCATGGAGGGAAGAAAGAAATACATGAGTTGAATTTAGAAAGAATGTTTGGCTCAGGAACAAGATATCAGTTTTGAATGAAACAGTCGTCAGAGCACGACTCTAACACAATGAAGGCTCAAACTGTAGATCTGGTAAGAAACACTTCTCTAGGAACAGTCTTCCTTCTAATGGGATTTTTTTTAAAAATATTTTTATGGTTTATAAGACTTCATTTTATGTGCATTGGTGTGAAGGTGTCATATCCCCTGGAACTGGATTTTTCAGACAGTTGTGAGCTGCCATGTGGGTGCTGGGAATTGAACCCGGGTCCTCTGGAAGAGCAGTCAATTCTCTTAACCTCTGAGCCATCTCTCCAGCCCCAAAGATTTATTTATTTATTATGTATACAGTATTCTCAGTGCTCTGCCTGCAGGCCAGAAGAGGGCACCAGATCTTAATACAGATGGTTGTGAGCCACCATGTGGTTGCTGGGAATTGAATTTAGGACCTTTGGAAGAGCAAGCGGTGCTCTTAACCACTGAGCCATCTCTCCAGCCCGCCTAGTGGGATTTTTACCATTAATCCTTCTTCTATTCTAACTCCAGAGAGAGGGTGTCAGCTGCACCTCACTGTACCAGAGGACCACTGAGCTTCCTTTCAATCTCTCTCATCCTTTGTCTCACATCTTCTTTCCTCCTCTCTGACATGGGCTTCATTTTGCTGCCTGCAGGTAGTCCGGCCATACCAGACCATGTCCAACCCCATGAGCAAGCTCACCGTCCTCAACAGTATGCATTCCCACTTCATCCTGGCTGACAACGGGACCACGGGAAAATACGGAGCAGAGGTGAAACTCCGCAGACAACTGGAAAAGCACATTTCACTCCAGAAGATAAACACAAGTAAGCAAGCCTCTCTTCCACTCCCATGCCGCCTAGGGAATACGCTAAGTAATTAAGCATCCTGTGCAGCAATGATATGAAAATTCAAGGAAACAGTAATGCACCAGCCATGGCTCTTCCTGAGCTAGAGTATTGAGTGAAGGAACTTATCCAGGAGAAAACAAGAAGAAGCATGAGAACATTAACACAATGACTGGGCTCAAGCTCAGCATTTTACACATCCAAAAGTCAGCCCCATTTGGAGTTCAGGGATGCAGATAAGCCTTCTCTCAAACTTTTCTGACATCCTTTGCACAGTAGCCAGAGAGGAAGGGCACCCCAGGGAAATGGCTGATATTTATTAAGCCTTTTTTTTTTAGGCTTTGATCTTAGCATAGAGGAGTCTCAGGAGGGTTGAATGTTTTTCTAAACTAAAGCATCCTGGGCAGACATCTTGCTCAAACTTGACCACTGTTTCTATATTTATGTGTGTATACATTCGCTGTCTCCAGCTACGTGTGCACTTTGATGTATGGGAGCACTTGTTTAAGCCACATGCTACATATATGTAAGCCACATGCTACATATCTGATGGCTGTGGTCATTTCTCCTAAGGACTCGGGAGCTCTGTACCAAAGTTGTCATATAAACATTTGGCTGTGAAAAGAAAGGACGCTCCCCCAATCACCTACTAAAGTTTCTCTCAGAAGAAAAATCTTCTGTTTTCACAAAGTGCCATGCGAGGCTTCAGGGACTGGCCAGTTCAGACTGTGTAATTGTCTATATCACAGAAGCTTAAATATAATTGATTATAATTCCAAAGCCTGTAATTCCAAGAAACACTAGATTCTCTTCGGCTACTGTTCAAAAGCTCAGTGCCATGTGGCTCAACTGGTCCAAATCCCATCTCTCTTCTCTGCCTTTGCCCCAAAAGGATCATAGTTCCTATAGCCATCTTCCTCACAGAGCTGGGATGTCAGGCCTCTCTGGCCTTGACTTTTCTTCCTAGGCCCCCCTCTCTCATTGTCCTTCCTGCTACTAACTTAGCCAAGCTTTATTCTTTCATTTTATTCAGAGTGAAATCTCAAATAATAAATTTGGCTCGTCTGAAATAAAAATTATGTTAGGAAACTCCTTTCTTGAATCTTTGCAGCTGGAACCCAAGGGGAGCCTTTAGGGGAGACTATATCAGTCAGGTGGTAAGCTTTGGTGAAAACACTTCATCTGGGAATTCGAGAGAATGAATGGGGAGATGCTATATAATTAGTACTATTTTAAACTATTTTAGGCAACAGTGGTAATTTTTCTCCTGCTATTGGGTTAGATATGAGAGTTTAATGAGAAATAAGCCGGAAACTGAAAGACAGGAGAGCAATAAGGACACAAGAAAAAACTCAAGGTTAAGTTGAGTATAGGACAATGAGAAACACTTGCTAGACCAGCAAAGCCCATCCCTGTGCAGGTCCTGGTGGCTCCTGAGCCAGCCATGCTGTAATGTATAAAGCAGAGGTGGATGTATGGTTAGGTGAGTTAGATACCCAAGCTGAGGATATGCAAGCCAGAGTTAGACGGGCCAGGGCTGTTAGCTGAGCCTTTTGCTTGACAGCTGCCCTGACAATAGGGTGCCTTTCTTCATTCCAAAGAGACACCTTTTGGTATATAATTTATGTACCTAAAAGGATGTCTTTCTCCAAAGGGGTTCAAAGTGCTGAATATACAACTTGCCTTCCAGGAAAGGAGGGACTGAGCAAGGGGCAGGCATAGAGGATCCTGACCAATCAACCTCCTCGTGCCAGTGAGCAGCAGAGTCCAGACACCTAGAAGTGAGGGTGACCATGGCAGATGGTTAGGGACATTAGGGGAGAGCCAACAAGAGGCAGTCTCTGGAGAGATAACTCATCAGGGATCCATCATATCATATTTGTGGAGACATTGGACCATTGCTTTACTATCGCAGAAGGCAGCAGTTTGGGTTCGTATTCATAAATGGGAACCCATACAAGGAATGTGGATACAGAGGAGGAGCACAGAGCCAATTGCTAAAGGGCTTATTTTGTTGATGGATTCTGAGGCAGCATAGAAACCCACATCCTCCCACTCTGCTAGTATGAGCAGTAGCAAGAAATGAATTACAGAAGCCCCGTAGACCCAGATGTCACAGGAAACTAAGAAGAGATATGTCTGTGGACTGCAGTAGGTGTCATGAGATAGAGCCTACCATTCTGCCATTAAACTCATTGAAGTTTTCCTGGCATTGTTCCTGATCCCCCTTGGTCTATGAAAACCTGAGATGAGAAGTCACTAGATGAGTGAGTAATCCCTAAGTTATAAGACAGACCTCATTCCTTACTGTGTTCGGACCCAAGGGGGTAAGAAAACAGCAAACTCCTCAGCTGTGAAAAGTGATCAGGCCCCCTGAAAAGGTTCCATTCACTTAGCAGCATGAGCAATTGTCCATGACAACCACAGTAGCCCCAAGAACAGACCTGGGAAGAGGAGCAGACCTGGTCATAACATGTATCAGCCTAAAAATATCAACATTTGTGGCAACCCTGCTCAGTGTTCAAAACAGCAATTCTACCTTCTTATCTGAGCATACTTTTTGCTTTGTATCATAATTAGAAATTAGTGATTTATCCTTTTATATAATTAAGCTTTATTCTACAAATTCTAAAAACTCCCCCTTGTGTTTGCATTTCCTGCTTCAAAATGGAAATTACAAAGAACTCAATTGCCTGAAAATTAGACATTCAATGGTAGCCATCCTACCCACCCCTTCGTATACCCATGGTGGGTCTTGGACTATCAGGACACATTCAACAGTCTCCTACTGAAACATCAAGCCTCATCAATCAGAGGAGAGAGCTTTCAAAGCAGTAACCTATCCACGAGCCTGTTTACCTACACAAATGGCATCAACTTATGGAGTACACATCTATTAAACATAAAGTATATCCTGTTCAGGAGCCCCTTAAACCCTTTCTCATCAGCATACCAATTATTAGTAACAGAAGCACTGGCCGTCTTTACATTTGATGTGCACTCTGACATCCATCATCCCATCCACAGCCCTCTCTACCAGTCAGTAGAAAAGCCTTGTCAGGGATTACCGAGGGCTCTGTTTAAAGAAGAGAATTATTTTAGACATGCGAAGTTCCCTGCTTTAGACTGCTCAACCAGCCACAATTTTTTAAACTGCAAATTTAACCTACCAGGGGCAATGCCAATTATTCCTGTACTGAATAAATATCTTCTGAACTCTTAGTATATACCTGCTTTTGTTAAGATCTGGAAAAGCAGAAATAATTCATTGAGTTTAACTCAAAGACAAAGAGGGTAAGAGGAAAATAACTGAATATGTGTTCTCTGGTAGTAATGAGTGCTATTAGGGAAAATAAAGCCGAGGAAGGTATCTGTGGGCACACGCATGAATACGTCTGGAGGGCTGTTTGTATTAGTCAGGTGTGGCCTGGAGGAGGAGGGCACTGACGCAGGGCCTTGAATGAAGAGAGGAACGGCTGTGGAAGGACCATTCTGGGTAGCATGCAGGGACAGAATCCCAGGACCTTCAGTGAAGACATGAAAAGCTTAGCAAAGACTCGGATATAATTACAAGGAGCTTGGATCTAAGAACTTACAGATGATCAGCCACTGTGCTTTACAACATTGCTCCAATGGCATGTAGAGAATAGACTAGAGTGATAAACAAGGTTAAAAGCCAGCGGTGCATTTACTAAATGGAGGATCTCACAGGAATGTAGGGCAGACGCAGTGTTGTTTGGCTGAGCAGCTGAAAAGGTCATAAGACATAGACGGGCTGTTCCAGGATCCAAATGTCTTCGTGATACAACTCAGGATAAAATTCCAAATGTGCAAAATTAGAGCATGTTTTGATGGCACAGACTTCTCTCTGTCAATAACACATACTACATATTATCTGCATTTACCAACTCAAGCCCACTCCTGTTCTCTCAGGGCATGTCCCACCTGTTGGATCTCTGGAAAACGGGAAAGGAAGTCCAAATAGCACACAATCCCAATCAGAAATACTTCAGTACCAAAATACTTCTGTCTTATGTTAGCCAGTCATGGGCTGGAACTGAGTGGTAAATAGTGATCTAGAAACCCTTCAAAATTCACTTCTTTCTTGAAAAACTAAAGGTTACGAATGACAATTGTTCAGATGGCACCAAAACAGAGAGGGGGAGAGAGAGCTCACTCTGGTTTGTTAGAGCCCAGTGAGGTGACTCTTGGTTAACACTTCCTACCATATGCCTGTAAGTGACTGAAAGAGGCATTTGAAAGTCCTCACACAGAGAAATGACTAATGTTGGAAGATATGGAAATCCTTGTTACTCTGCTTTGATGACTGAGAACCTGTGTTGACTAGCAGTCATGTACTCCACAAAGACGAATACTCTTAGGAAAACTACACTAGTTCCTTGTCCATTGGTTGAGCTATTTGGCCACAACCACAGCTGTCGATATGCTCTAGACACATTGCATACACGCATAAAATTTTTTAAAGAATAAATAGTGCCTTAAATGTATTATTTTATTGTTAAAATGTATCTTAAAAGTTGGACAATCCTCTCTTCTGATGCGAGATTCTACCCTCAGCTTACCAAAAATCCAATATTGACATTATTGTTCTCAGTAACTAAAGTTATAAACTTTCCAGAAGCTATAACTTTTTTTTTAAGTTTTAACGAAGGAATGTTGTTTTGGGGAGAAGAGGAAGTCTTTGCCTGTTACAAGTGCTATGAAGGTCAATGGCAGGTAGACATGGGAGGGCAGATTATTATAGTTCTAGAATGTTCAGTCATTTGCCAGTTTTCTCCTAGTAATGTTTCTGAATCTGTGAGCCCAGATGATCGTTCACATAGTTGTGACTAAGCGGCTGAACACGTAAAAGAACTATGTCATGTGGCAGTCCAGACCTTTGGTCCCCTTCTGGCCCTCTCAGTAGGGACCATGGACCATGTTTATATAGCCCCGCTGCCTTAGGTCCTACCGTGACCCTGAGCTTCTGCTCAGCAGCCCATCAGAGCCAGGATGTTTATTAGAATAGCTTTACTACTTCTAGCCTGACTCTGCTGATTAAGAGTCTACCTCCCCCTTCAGTTATAGAAAGGGTCCAACGGTAGAAAAGTCGCCAAAATTATATCCTGGCATGTATCATCAAGTGTCTAATATCACTAATTATTAAGTGGTAATTGGTAGAACTTCTTGGTCTCTGAAGTAATAACCAAAAATCACTAGTTTTCCCCGAAGGGTTGAAAATCTAGTGTCACTAGGGCCTGAGTACAAAAGAAAAGGCTGAAGCTGCTTCCCTGTGTATGAGAGATTGTGAATGTCAGTAAGGCTGAAATGTATCCTGCCTGTGCCAGGGCAAGAACTTGGGCTGATGCAAATCAATCCAAAATGTCTAGAATCTTAGAGTTTCTTCTGATCATTTGTCTAAAGGACATTGTAAGAAAAAGACCAAATTCAAGTTGTCTTTGGGATCCAATTGATTAAAGGTGGTGGTGGTGGTGGCGGCTCATCACTTTATATTTTAGATTTCACCAAATGGAAATTTCATTTGGCCTGGGTTTATCATTATATTGCGCACATCAGTCTAGGACATCTTTATGAAGCTAGAATTCCCCGGCTTTTCCTCTCTGCTTAAATGAGAACTCTCCATCAGGCTGAATTCAATCTTAGAAAGCCTCTCATGGCAGCCCACTGCAAACACATGTGCATTGAGGGTTAGTTAATGGAGGTGTCACTGCGTGCACTGAGGTTTCTACACTGCCAGTTTGCTAGAAAGATAATTTGATGCTGTTCACCCCAGAATAACATCTGACATTTAACGGTGGCCCTGCCTGATGAAGCCACCCAGAGCACTTTTCTCTAAAGGAGCAGATTAAAATGAGTTTGACATTTATTTTTTTTAAGTAAACAAGGAACAGAAATGATTGCAGAATTCCTAAAATACAATCAAATGATATTGGAATTTAGAACCCTCCGGGGGAATTCTTTTATATATAAAGTTCTTGTTGCAGTACACCTGTTCATATGTGACTTTGTACTTATTCACACAATTTACAAAAAAGAACAGTGAGGAGAGTGGTGTGTCCCAGTAGACAATGACATATGTAATACATCCCAGATTTTTGTGGAGAGCCTTTCCCCCTTCCACTGAAATGGGTCTTATGAACACACTGGTCCTCAAGATAAGTCAAAGCTTTTTTAAAAAAAAGAAGTTGGTTAAAAGAGATTATGGAAGTTCAGTTGATTAAAATCAAAATTAAATTGGATTTGAAGTTTAGTATGTGCCTATGATGTACATACCAACTTAAAGCAATTTATGACAGGGAGGTTTCTATAACTCGAAATAAGCACTCATGACTGTAGCATTTATATCCTGGTCCCTTTACTACCACACTTGGCCACCACTCTGAAAGATGACTTTTGCATAATTTTCAGCTATGGTGGAACAGCCTCCCTTAACAGACAAATGAGAGAGCAAATCTTTGGAGTTGCCCCAATCTTTGGTAGTTAATTAATGACAGGAAAGGGGCAAGAATACTAACATCCTACAATATGTAAGACAGCTTCATATGAACTCCTGGTACCCAACAATGGCATCCCTTTGGATGCACTTGCTATTTGAATACATATAGAAGAAATATCGCTCAGGAATAGTGGTGAGATTAAAAATATTTAACAGTCTTTAAGGACTTTGGTGCCCTTAAATCCATAATATAAAATGCCAGCTCTAATACATCCTAATATCACTGTAAGAAATTTTCTGTAATATTGAACTTTATTGGTACTGAGAGTGAAGCCTATTCTCTCCTAGAGATGCCCAATAGCATCTCTGTATTGGAACCCTTCGTGTATCGGGAGTCAGGGAATGGAGTTGACCGCTGTGCCATCGTGGTTGTATAAAAGCTAGTCTTTATTTGAAGAGACACACTGACTTGCCTAACAGGCAGAACCAGCCCATGATGTAAATCAAATAAGAATTTGCAATTCAGCAGCACCGGCTCCTAGCCTACTGCTTTAGATGCTCCAGGCTGGGAACTCTCCTGTCGTAGCCTTTGGTGTCCAGAGAAATCCCACAGTTTACAGTTGTCATGAGGATGAGATAAAACCCAGAGAGGCAATTGCTTTACCTCTGAGGCCTTGGCAAGCTCACTCTTTAGATGACATTGCCCAGGGAGCATTCTAATAAATCAGGGTTCTGCCAGAATAGATATCAGATGTGAATAGGCAAAAATGCTAATTTTTATCTATAAATTACTTAGAATTATTCTAGAAGTTAGAGGCAAGGAAGCAACATAAATCTTGAGGGAATGAGTAATTCATGAAGTGAGCACCATGAGGTAATTTTTCTAAAAAATTTACATTGTATATCTGGCAAGTAGCATATATATTTCATATCCCTAGACTATAGTAGATCATATATATATCCATATTCATATTTTCTATTATTAAACCATGGAGCCAAGTCTCCCCAAAGGGTTGACATCAATCAAAAAACCTGTTGCATTCATCAATACACTTATCAACATCACTAACCCTGAGGGGCAGCAGTGCTAAGCAGTAGTCACCACTAGAAGACGAAGGACAGTTAGGAACCTGCCCAGCTATATTATTATAAGAAATGTGAAAACTACAAATGTCTGATGTTTTTTCCTAATTCTCTGAAGAATGACATTGGAATTTTGATGAAAACTGCGTGGAATCTGTAGATCACTTTTTTTCAATATAGCGTTAATTTCATTTTGTTAATCTAGCCATTATAGAAATGTGGAAAGTTTTACCATCATCCGTATCTTCTTTAGATTCCTTTTTCAGTGTCTTGAAGTCTTGAAGTCCTCACTGTAGAGATCATTCACTGCCTTGGTTAGGTTTATTCCTAGAAAATTTCTTTTACTGTTATGAATGAGATAGAACTCTGAGTTTACCATTGTAATATATGAGAGCTACTGAGTTTTTTGCATTGATTTTGTATCTTGCAATCCATTTATTAAATCTTAGAGTTTTCTGATAGGGTATGCAGTCTCTTTTAAATACAAAACTGTGTTGTTTGCAAACAGGCATAGTTTGACTTCTTCCCTTCCTAGCTTTATCACTTTAGTGTCTTTCTTATTCCTCTGAGACTCAAAGTACTATATTGCATAAGAGAGGTCTGAGGAGACAACCTTGCTTCATTACCAATTCTTCCCACTTTTTTCCCATTTGGTATAATGCTGGCTATATGTTTGTTGGATATAGCCTTTATTTTTTAAGTTATACTAAAATTTTCCTAATATCTCCAGAATTTTTACCATGAAGGCTTGTTAGACTTTGTCAAACACATTTCTGCATCCAACAAGATGATGGTTTGGTTTCTGTCCTTAAGTTTAATTATATGATCCTTTATATTTATTGATTTACATATGGTAAGCCAATTCTGTATCTAGAAGGTAAAGCCCACTTGATATGATATATGATTTTCTAAAAAGTGCTCTTGATTTTTGTTGGGAATATCTGCATTTATTTCAACAGGAAGATTGGGCTGTAATTTTCTTTCTTTTTTTGCCTTTATCTGATTTTGATATCAAAATAGTAGATTCACAGAAGGAATTTGGTAGTGTTCCTTCCCATCTCTTCTGTGGAAGTGAGAAGTGTTGGTATTAAATCTTCCTTAAAAGTTGGATAAAATTAATTAGTGAATTCACCTAGTTTATTCTGCTAGACATTTGCCCCATGGAATCCATGCCCTATCACAGAGGCACTTGTACCAAACTCAAGTTTATTGCTGACCTATTTCTGAAAGCAAGATCAGAAGCAGCCTAGATGTCCATCAACAGAGGAATGGACAATAACTGGTACATATGCACAGTGAAATTTTATTCATGTGCAAAGAGAATTAGATTTGCATAAAATAGATGGCTCTGAAAAGTATTGTATTGATGAAAGCTCAGAGAGATACCACATGTTCTCTCTCATATTTTTATTCAAGTTTGTAATATATATATGTATATATATACATATATATGAGAGAGAGAGAGAGAGAGAGAGAGAGCGTGTGTGTAATATATAAATGAAGAGGAGACCAAAGGAAAGTTAAAGGGTGTTAAGGATGGGGGACATGGCAAAAGAGACATATGTCACACATGACATGAAGGAGGAAAGAAAAATCCACTCAAAGGGTTTATTTCATCTCACAGTTTACAGTCCGCCACTGAGGAAGGACAAGGTAGGTAGGGATTCGAGGCAGAAACCACTGTAGAATGTTGTTTCCCGGATTGCACCATCTGATTTGCTTAACTACTTTTCTTACTCAGCCCAGGCCCACCTGCTTAATGATGGCATGGGTGGTACCCTCCTGAATCAACTAGCAATGATGAAAATGCCCACAGATGTGTCCATAAGCCAATATGGTTGAGGTGATTCCTCAGCTGAGGTGCCCTCTTCCCAAGGGACTCTAATTTGTGTCAAGTGAAAACTAGCCAGAATGTGCGCTAATTTTAAATGTTTTGGGTTTTTTAGGCAAAATAAAGTTGTGGTGTGTGTGTGTGTGTGTGTGTGTGTGTGTGTGTGTTTCAGCAATTGGCACTATCATTGAAATAAAGATGGCCTGCAGCACAAACCTCACAGGTCACCTTTTCCTTATACATCTTATAACTCACAGCTATTGGCCTTAGTTAGGAATTAGGCCCTGCTGCTGTGACAGTGACCTAAAGCTAAGAGGCATACATGAGGTCGGAAATGACTATTCTTACTTACATCATGGCATCAGGACTCAAAGTCCTTCTTTGGTTTGCTCTTCATCACCATTTGTGTGGTTCCCATCAGCACACGTACATTCTGGCTTGAATAAATCAGAATCAAGGAACGGAAAAACTCAGGCTTATAAGCAAACCCTTCCTTCACCCCAGCTCCCTCACCCCCTGACACACATACACACCCTTAGAGGCTCAATGAGAAAGTCACATTATTTTGGTTCATGTTTTATATCCATCTTGTGTCAGCCACTAATTATAGGTATACAGTCTTAATCTGGGAGATAGGCAGCAGGATCAAATGTTTTATTAGGAAGGGCAGGAAAGCTGTCGGAAGACAGCTGGAAGTTTTACTGTACCTTTAAAATTGAACATTCCAAGTAGCTACTGGATATTAACTGGGATTGACCTATGGAGAAAGCATGTTTGCTATTCATAAATACCAAGCCTGTCGTACCCAGGATGCTCACTGGAAATATTTTCCTGCATATCACCTATAGCACAGGGGTCAGGCTTGCTCTTTCCCACCTCACCTTTGAACTTTTCAGTATCATGGGGTGGAAATCATATTGAGACCAAGCCGTCCAGTGACAACTGGACTACACCTCAGCCCTGATTTCATTAACCTCGTCAGATAACTAATCCAACAGATGATCCTCTTAGTTTCAAATTTATCACCTATACTGTGCAAGGCACAAATGTGTTGTTACACATTGGGTAGCAAAACAGTAAAAATATGAGGCCAGATACTCTGCTTCTCTCACATCATAGTCCTGATGGGAATGACTCAAAGATAAATCCCAGAAAGCAATTCTCACATGACCTACACATGGCCACAGTCCTGGCAACAGGAAGTAGGACAGAAATGCCTTGGCCCTTTGTGAGAAGGGAAGGAAAGGAGGCCATCCTCCGACTCAGTGGAGGGAATCTTTGTGGAGAGGGAAGAGAAGGTGAGGAGGTGTGATAAGACCTTAATGTCAGTCATCAGTCTGGCTTTCTTACACTTGAATGATCCTGAAGTGATAACTAGTCGTAGTACAGGATAAAGCCTGGAGGGATAGGGTGTCGATGAAGCCATTAAAGGACTAATAAACATATGAATTGGTATGTCTGCTAATGAAAGTTATAAGAAAATATATGACTATAATTAATCTTCATAAGTAAGTTCATCGGGTTCCTTGTTTTAGAGATCATATACATGTCATTATCAATTTAACCCTAATTTTTTTCTTTGATTTTTAACTTGCATTTTCAGTCCAACTTAAGTGCTAGGTCTCTGTGTAGATGCAGTTTCTGTTCTAGCTTAGAGAGTGAGCAAATTCAGGGTGTGTGTGTGTGTGACCTTGCACATTTTAGGAGTTCCCAGCGAGAACTTTGAAAATAAACGTTCTCTTTTCTCCCTTATACTCCATTGTTCACAACAATTTCTTGGTTCCCCTTCTGACTGGGTATCTTTTCCCACTATCATTTTATAAAATAGCTTGAGTTTTCCTTATCTAAAATGCTTGAGAGTTTGTGTTATAGATTTCAGAAAATTGGGGCTACCAAATTTTCAGGTTAGGGGTGTTTGATTGATGCCAAAAAATTGTAAGTATTGTGACTTTTACATTCACACAAGACAGGGTTTTACAGAAAACAAATGTTTAGAAATTCCATTAGAAAAGAAATTTCAAAAGATAGCCAAATGAAGACTATATTTACAACTGTGACAATGAGCCAATTTCCGTAATATGCAAAGTATTTATAAATCAAAAAGAAAAATGTGTAACACCCTATTGGAAATTGAGCAAGACATATCCATAGGAAGGTCATGGGGAAGGAGATAAAGATTTAACATCATTCAACAGTGAAAAAGTTATATCAATCAAATTGGCAAAAATCAAAGCTCAAGGTAAACTTATGTCAATAAATACTGTGTAAATATGAACTGAGAACATCTTTGTTACATGTGTAAATGTGGAAACCCTATTTAGCGATGCTCTACCATCCCTTTAATGTGCACAAAACCTTAGAGTCTACAATTTCACTACTAAAAATTTACTCTGTATATACCTACTATAATATTGCTCACAGTAACAAAACAGAAATAACCTAACCATTACTCAATGATACAAAAAATCATGGAGACATGTAGTAAAATACTCAAATTATTATAGATAGTGAAATAGTTCTGTTTGGGCTCCTATATAAAGCTATCTAGAGGTATCTTTTAAGATATCTAAAGTTAATCTTTAATTTAAAGTCTATCCTATATGTAATTGTTTGTTTACTATAATCACATTTTGACATTTTACTCATATGCTTATGCAAAAGCCCTAAGTATTCTAGGATACTTAGAATTGTAGATAAATAGTATTTACAGTGAACCAGGTGAGAGACAAAAGGCAGGAAGTGATACCTACACTTTTTGCCCTTAAGACTTCTTGATGCTTGTCTAAGTTTAATACTATGATGAAAAACCATGACCAACGCAACTTGGAGAGGAAAGTGTTTATTTGACTTTTGTTTCCTTAACACTTGAGGGAAGTCAGGATGGGAACTCAAACAGAGCAGGAACCTGGAGACAGGAGCTGATGCAGAGGCCATGGAGGAGTGTTGCTTACTGGCTTGCTCCCCATGGCTTACTCAGCCTGCTTTCTTATAGAACCCAGGACCACCAGCACAAGGATGGTACCACCCACAATGGGCTGGGCCCTCCCCATCAATCATTAATTAAGAAAATGCCCTCCAGTGGGATCTCCTGGAGGCAGTTTCTCAATTGAGGTTCCCTCTTTTCAGGTGACTCTAGCTTATGTCAAGCTGGCATAAAAACTAGCCAGCCTGGTGCTGAATTTTACAGCAAACAGAGACAATTTTTGCAAAAGAGTATATGAATAAGTCATTGGATGTAGTTCCCCTATCCCTTTAACACAGGCGTTCGACACCTTCCTTCCCTGAACATATATATACCATGTTTTAAAATAGATATTATGTACAATTAAGGAGTATAAAGTGGAATTATTCGACACATCTATAGTAAAACCATCTTGCATGGTTCCCTATTTCCTCCCTAGGATGGATAGCCGTAACATACTCATTTGGCAAAAATCCTAACTACAGCACACCACTGTCCACTGCTCTCGTGTTGTATGTTATTTTTAAATTGTCCTTTCAACTGTCGTATCCTTTAGCTCTCTTCTCCTTGTTCTCCTACCTCAGCTCTAGGGTGACCCCCATCATACCCGACCAGTAAATGAGAATCTGCATCACACTATTCAAAATACCCCTTCCTTGATCCACGCAGTCTTGGTTTTGTCTTAGGAATAAAGAATCAGCAAAGAATCCAGTCAGGAAGCTGAAAGAAGAGAGGCTGGCTATAGACACAGGAACAATATTCTCAAGTCACATATGAAAGTTATGTAAAAACTATGATACCAGTGTGACAAATTTCATGCTTGTATTTAATAATAACTAAAATCAGATCACACGACATGTTTCTGCTTTGGATTTGGCAGGTTACGGCACAGTCTAAACATGTTCCCAGTACTAAAGTATAAATAGATGTCCTGTCGCAGTGGGGAGACTGAGAGCACCTCACATCTGTGTCTCTACCAAGAGGGGAATATGGCCATCCAATAATAGTCATTTCTCTTTCATCACACTCCTGGGTACCCCAAAGTCCAGTTCCCCCTCTCCCCATTAAGTTGTAGCTCCTTCAACAGCTGTTTCATGTTGAATAGTGCCCATATGCTCACTGTAGCAAAGTGTCTCCAATATACGCTTTACTTCACTATAATTTTAAGATATTTCCTATGTATGCAAAATATATATTGAATTCCTTACTTTTTTTAAATGTGGCAGAACCTCCTATGGTTTAAAATAAACAGTGATTGCACAGTTCCATTTTCCCATGGCAATGCTTCTTTGGGACTTTTGCTCTATAAGTTTGCCTGAGTGCCTGCACTTCAGAAAGCACTGTGGAGGCAGCAAGGTACATAAAGCATCGCTTTGTGTTTGCAGAACTTAGTCTTCCAAAGAAGTCAACACAACCGTGTGTTGATCGAGTCCTACTCTACAGCATTTACAAGGAATAGCTGATCTAATCTCTACAAGAGTTCCTCATCTGTTCTTTAGTAAGCAAACTAAAGCACAGAGGCCAAGGAATGGACCCCAGGTCAGGCTGCTACTAAGTGGCAGACCCAGGAAGTCTAGATCTGAGCCCACGCCTGTACCAGCCTGTTCTGAAGGGCTGGCTGTGTGCGCAGAGGCTGCACTATAGAACAGCAAGTGCCCCATGCCCTTTGTAATACAAAGTACAGCGGCAGTTCAGACAAAAACATTTCTGGATAGAATATTTATGCAGATGCCTGCCAAGCAAGATTTGACAGGCACAATGGGGCCAATACACTTAACATGCCACACAGGTAAAACGCTTTCGATAGGCAGAAATTTAGTACAGTACATAGAGTTGAACCTTGTCTTATTTTTCTTAAATTGTATCCTCTAATGGCACAGGGAAGTTTTCTGGGGCAAACATGAATGAGGACATATGACCTCAAGTTATTTTTTAGAACATATAAATCGTTAAACCCATAAGGAGAGACATGCATGTTTTCCTTCTTCTTTTACTAACAGAGAGTCTTAGGGAAAAACTAAAGTAGAATATAGAACCAGAACATAAATAGTACAGTATGAGTGTGTGTGTGTGTGTGTATGTGTATATGTGTGTGTGTATGTGTGTGTATGTGTGTGTGTGTATGAGTGTGTGTGTGTATGTGTGTGTATGTGTGTGTGTATGTGTGTATGTGTGTGTATGTGTGTGTATGTGTGTGTATGTGTGTGTATGTGTGTGTATGTGTGTATATGTGTGTGTATGTGTGTATATGTGTGTGTATGTGTGTGTATGTGTGTGTATGTGTGTGTATGTGTGTGTATGTGTATGTGTGTTGTATGTGTGTGTATGTGTGTATGTGTGTGTATGTGTGTGTATGTATGTGTGTGTGTATGTGTGTGTATGTGTATGTGTGTTGTATGTGTGTGTATGTGTGTATGTGTGTGTATGTGTGTGTATGTGTGTGTGTGGTGTGTGTGTGTGTCGTGTGTGTATGTGTGTGTGTGTGTGTGTGTGTGTGTGTGGTGTGTGTACAGACATATAGATGATCTTTAGATCTCATCTACCTCACTACTTTTGTTCTTTATATAGAAAAGTCACTTGGAGAAACTTTAAGGTTTTTTTTTTTTTTTGAACTCACAGTGAATGACTTGACAGAGCTTCTGCCTGAACCCAAACTACACACAGTCTGCCATTCCCTGCTTGCAGCACGTTGCTATCTTAGTTTGAGGGATGGTCTCTGTTTGGGACAATGTCCTAGGAATTCTGAGGTAAAAAACAAACCTCAATGTGCAGTTCAGCAACATCCACCAAGACAGCACTTGCGGAATTGATCTTGTTTTGGTACAAAATCTCTAGTCTTTTGCTCCCCATCTTCTCATTCATCATCTCTCTACTGTGTCTTTGGGGGAGAGGGTTCAAGACCACCGGGGACATGATCAGTGCACCCCTTTGCCGTGACACTCCAGTTCTTAACTTTAGTTGCACTTTTTCCCCTGCCCCTTAGCACAGCAGCCTTTGAGATTTTTCTTCATGAGGAGTTTATAGAGAGAGAGAAAGAAAGATTGAAAATACCAACCGGTGGTTCACGCTTCAGGAACGATGTAACAAAGCCAGGTTTATTTAATTTTAATATGTATTTATGAATTGCTCAGTTTCATTCATAATACTTACACTAAATATCTGGAAGAGGGCGGGTGTAGTTGCCATCCATTAGAAGCTTTGCTTATAGTATTAACAAGTGGTCTGATGGCTACACACGATTGTTAGCTGAATTTGTGTCCTCAGAAACACACTAATTAAGGATGCACTGGGAAATGTAACACTGTTACTTTTGACTTGTTATTTTATGAACAGAGGAGAATCTAAAGGAAGCAACCCACGTCCTGGGCTTCAGGGGATGCTGCTTTATGGTTTTCTCCATGTGTTCACTGTTCTAACAACACGGTTTTGTCTGGTGGTGGACCTCAGGAATGGCTCAATGTTGAACCATGAGCAGGGGCTCAGTGCCTTTCACCAACTATCCGTCCCTTTCCAGTATCCCCAGCAACTGCCACAACCTAAGGCTTCTCTAGAAGTCTAGCTCAGACCTAAGAAGCTGAGGTCTGGAATTCCTCTATATGCTGTTCTAAGGCAAGAGCCTCAGGAAGGCAAAGGCAGGCTGGTTCCCTTAGGCCCAGATTTGACAGCAGACGCTGTTTGAGCCACCTAGCCAAAAACAGGCTAACTTTAACCAGTGAGATTTCCCCAGACAGGACTTGCCATCCAATGTCTTTCCTGGGTGAGAGGGAGAAAAGCCAGTTCAGTAGGAAACCTTGCATACTGAAGTGAGAGAAGGCATTGGAGACACAGTCAACCCTCTGGCTAGCCAATGAAAGAGAAAGAGCAGAAGGAGAATCCTTACTAAATAACATTGTTCATGCTTAGTAAAAAATCAAGAAGATTAGCATGTGATCAGCTAATGTAATTCATATGTAGCTCATGTTTGGCAATGGAACGTTTTTCTTTAAAAAAAAAAAACAAAAAACAAACAAAAAATGCAGAAATGTTTCTAAAAGCAATAAACAATATAGGCATGAATCTTCTTGTCCTGCCCTGGAAGACAGAACTGAAAGAGTCATAATTATCATTTTACCTGATACACCAGCCACCAACACTGGGTTTCACCAATACTAAGATGTAATATGAGTGTAAAGCAATTCCTTCACCTCCCATAACTAATCTCGACGGGAACAGGACAAAAATATTCTTCCACCAGCAGAAAGCATGTTGCTAGGAATCTGCTTGTGTTTGGTTTTGAAAAATCATATGATACTTTGCCCAGCTCTGCGTGTGCAGGATTGCACACATAGAGACTCACACAAATTGGGTGGTCCATCTGCTTTAATGAAATGTGTATCCGACCATTGGGTTGTAGAAATTTCAAAGCTTTTGTTTTTTGACAGGATGCCTGCCGTTTTTCTCTCTTGACTCCCGCTTGTTTTATTCATTTTGGGGTAGTTGCCAATTAGACCCAATTGGTAAGTATAATTAACAAGAACCTTGAATTTCCTCTTAAACCCCAATCAAGAAAATTAACCTTAGAAGCTATCATTTCCTTAAAAATTCCTAACCACATCACTCTCCTGACTACTGCTCATCTCTTCTAAGACATCCATCCCTACCGGGGCTTAGTGATTCTTTTTAACATGTCACCGTGAAGATGCCACCTAGGACAGCTTAGCAGCATTCTAAGATATGAGTAAAAGGAAGGAAGCATTTACTCAAGTTCCCGAGACAATATAAGACATCGTCCTATGTACTGTCTCTCTTAATACTTGACAAATCCATCCAAGGTAGAAATCACATGACTTTTTGTAGTTATAAAATGATATCTCAGGTAGGTTATACCCTTACTCTTATGCCCAGCTACTTGGGCACCTGCGTGTCTACCTAGACTGCTGTGATCCCCGAATCTTTACTACCCTGTTCTTCAACGCACGAAACATTAGCTCACTTAAGAAGAGGCTCCTGAAAATTTGTCTCCCTTTGAAAGCTTGAAAGCATTGTTTCATTCAGCACCTAGTTGAGGACTCACTGTGTCCAGGACTGGTTAATCATTGCTTTGAATGAGTCATCAATCAGGACTTAGGTGGGGAGAGATTTCCGGTCAGTGGCTAAGATGCTGGAGAAACAGCACGAGCAGGAAATAGAGAGGATGGCTAAGAGGGGGCAGGCAGATGGAGGCAAGCAAAGGAGCTCCTGACCGTGTACCATGGCTACAACAGTCCTTCTTCATGTGACTCGTGGACTTCCCTTTGTCATCCTATGCCTGAGAATATATGAAGGAGGCTGGGAAGGCAAAGGGACGTTCAATTGTCATCACTGGCATCTTTTTTGATCATTGCACCATCATCCAATGCATTAGGATAACCATAACATGAAATTTTCCATCACTGAGGCCATAACTTTCCCAAGATGGGGGTAGCAACTCTGTACATCATAGAACCTTACCCAGGGAAGTTAAGAAGTGAGAAAGAGTGGATGAGATGCTCACATATTATCAACCCCAAGTTCAAACTCTAACTGGCAAAGGAAGCTGAGCTTCCTCTAAGCAATCATATCATATTAAGGACATCCTAGCACCTTCTGTAGATGCTCTGATCTGTTGAGGCCAATCATACAGACTTTCTTCTGTCTCAACCAGAGATCAAGGCTGAGTACAGTTCTAAGTACCAAAGTCATGTGCAGTTACTGATGACTGTGATGACTATGCCATTTTCCAGATGCTCTCAGTGGTCTAGGTTATTCAAAATTTCCTCTGCCTTTTAGAGGACCTTCTAGCTAAAGAAGAATTTATGTGGTGTGGGGGGGGGGGCTTAGGGGGTGAAACAACAATCTCGGCCTCACTTCTCTCTATTTGGCAAAATGACTTGGGACAAGTTAGTTGTGTAAAACATTAGCCATCCTTGCTAATTAAACCACTTTAAAAATCAAAACAATGAAGTCAAAACAACTTTGGAGAATAGAAGAAATTTTAAGGAAAACAATTTCTTGGTGATTGCCTATCTTGTCCTGCTGACCCTTTCCTATTCAAGCTAGGATCCTTCTCTTTCTGAGAAAAGAAACATTTTCACTTTTAACTTACTTATTTGGGGATGGAACCATTCTTTTAAACAACTTTGACCAGGTAATTCACCCATATTCCAAATGGGATCCCCTAGGCATTTCGCCACAGAGAAAAGAATGGTGAGAAATCTTTATAGATTAGGAAGACTTTAAGTTGGAAATAATTGACATTTTTGTTTTCAAAATCAGTCAAATTTACTTCTTCTGGCCAGTTAAAGTAGATTATTTTCATGAAAACAGGACCTGCCTGGTGGGTCCTGGTCCCTTTTTTATTTCCTTGCTAAGTGAAGGACCCTCCATATTGTTCCTGTTTCTTTCCTAGCTTCTTTTTCCCATAATG
Organism: Arvicola amphibius; assembly: GCF_903992535.2. Lineage (NCBI taxonomy): Eukaryota > Metazoa > Chordata > Mammalia > Rodentia > Cricetidae > Arvicola > Arvicola amphibius. Next base: position 164,057,205 of record NC_052047.1, read on the forward strand.
CCACATGGACATTTTAATCCACTCATTCCAAGATACTTACAGTTTTCTTGAAATAATATACGCTATTGGGTATGTTTTTTCTCTCTTTGAAACCTGATGGAATCCAGCCCTCTCCTATTACTGACGGGCAACATTCTTTTCATCTCTCCGCCTAACAATTTACCTTCCATCCACGAAGTCCCCTTCCTTGGTGAGTCTCCTCCACCCACATCCCTCACATCTTCCACATTACAATTGACTCTCTTAAATTCTGTGTAGCCCTTCTTCCTCATTAGTGATGGTGTGCCCATTTCCCTGCTCACCCGCCTATCACCCGCAAGCTCTGCGACTGTGGAAAGCAGAGCCTGTGTCTTAAGCATTTAATCATCCTGAGAACTGAGTGCAAGTAGCCGCCCGGTAGATCACCGTTGCAAAGGGCGATGCTTCTTCCTAGCCTTGTTTTCAGCTTTGGTTTCCAGCCTGACATGGAGTGGAGTACGAGGCTGTAGACAATGTAGTCCAGACAGGAAGGGACAAATGAGGTGGTGACATGATACAGAGACTTAAGGAAGAAAACTCAACAGGAAGGTGTATGGGCTCAATCACCGTGACCACCATGGCTCGTGCAGAAGAACATGCAGTCTGGGAAATTTTAGTGTGTTCCTATTCCATGGCAATTATTGTTAACCATTTCCAACTAATGCATTAAAAAGACAAAAAAAAATTGCATTAGCCAATGCCATCATAGCTACAGTATTTCTGTTTATACAGAAAAAGAAGTATCTATTGATTTCTCCTCACTGAGCCAACGTAATAGTCACCCACGTCACCACCTAATCTTTGGACCAGATCAGGATCAATTCATTTGGTGGCAACGCAAGGCAAACTTTAGAAAGTTAGACAAACAGAGAATAAATGGGAGAACTTGTGCTGACTGGGTGCTTTTCTGCCATAATCATCAACTCACAGTTAGATATATTTAGAGAAGAGATGGTATCTTATTCCCAAGAGGTATCAAAGGAACGTGGATTTAAACTCTCATTTGCTGAAGATGGTTAGAGCTGAAAATTTCAGCACAAGCCCTCCAACGCCCCCTTTTGAGGATTGTTAATAATTTGTTTAATCCACACAAAATGTTGTTTGGAACATTCCAAGCTCCTGAAACAAATGGATGTAAAAAGCATCATGTACTTCATATACTTCTGAAGAATAAAATAAGGGTCCTGGGCATCACTAATGAAGCTATCATTGTTTTAACAATAAAAACATGTTTTAACCTTTAACTCTCAGCTCATTAACCCCTAAAAAAGTGAGGAAATTAAGAGATTTCATGCCTGAATAATAGCCAAACAGGCAAGCAGCAGATTTTCCCTTCTCTTTTGGCACCCCGGCTGAGATAAAACAGCACTCTTCCCGGCACTGAACAGGCTGTTCCTGTTCCACACTGGAGGCCAGATTTCCAAGCTCAGCAAAGGTCTACATGCCACAGCCCAGCAGGCAAACACTCAAGTCCTACAACACAGGCAAGGGAATGCAGGACCCTAACAAGCCTTGGTTGGCATCTCTGGGTCCACATGGGGAGCTGTGGGCAATTCCTGCTGCAAAGAAGCAGAGTGAATAAAAAAGAATACGCATGCCTATGCCAAAACGGGGAGAGGGAGGGCTGAAGAGTCAGCTTTCCTGGTCATCAAACAAATCGGAGCTGAGCCCTGCCTCATTAGCGGCATTTCTTCCACCCAGAGAGAGAACACAGGAAGTGTGCACCGTCTGTGCTGCACAGTAGGGTTTGTTGTGAAATCCTGGGGGAGGCTGTGAAGCAAGCAGCAACAGACCACAGCACGCCTGCCTGAAAAGTCGAGGCAGCCGTTCCCTGCACCCTTGTTTTCCAGCCTCAGAACCTGGCCCCTTGGAACATAGCATTCGTTTTGCCCTGTTGATTTATATGCTCCCATTAGTCAAATACAAAGAACTGTTGCAGTATGAATTGTTGTTCATAAACTCAGATTCCTGGGAAATGCCACAATAACATTTTCCTTAATTATAATAAATTCCGACGTCCTCCTCCATGTACTTTTAAGTTCAAACTGGCCATCCATATTAGTCTCTGCACCAGCCCTAACCCTGTGCAATTTAGTTCCATATCACCGTAAGAAGCACTTGAGCTGGACATGGTGGTGCACACCTGCACTTCCAGGTCTTTCTGGGAAGACCAAGACAGTAGGATCTCAGGTCTAATGACAGACCAAGATAAAGAGTAAGACCCCATTTCAGAGACACAACAAGACAGAGAATATCAACTTCAAATTCACCTAATTTTGAATACCTGGTCCCTGAGTGGTGAGTTGTGTTGCTTTGGGCCCCGTGGTGAGGCGATACATCAATTGTAGGAGTCACGATCAAGCAAAACCGCTCATCTCATGACTAGGAAGTGAGAGAAAGAGAAGATAAGGCTCCCACTATCCCTTTCAAGGGCAAACCTGCAAAGATCTAAAGAGTTCTTAGTAGGTCCTACTTCTTATTTCCCATGTCCCAGTTAGTGCCCTTCTTGGAGGCTGAGCCTTTAACACATGTACTTAGGGGACTCACAGCTGTATCACCCCCACACGCTCCCTGACTTGCACGCTCCTGTTCACAGACAGCTTAGAAAATTGTGGAGGGGCTCTTAACTTCCCTCACTCGAGGTCACCCATGATGCCAAAGCTGTCCGTATCTGTTCCATCCCTCCAAAGCAGGCAACTCTGGCACTCCCGTGCCAAATAACATCTGTGGGGAATCCTATAATTTTAGATAGAGGCATAGGGAACCCATGAAGAGGCTGTAAAAATTGAAAAATGAGAGGAGAATATAAAACGGGCTTAGGACAGACCTAATATCAGATATCAGCTAAATAAAAGGAATAAGTACAAAAGATGGAGGGAGGGGGAGCAGCTACTGAGCCGAGAGCAATCCAGGGTAGTGGACTGACTGAAGTTAAGCAAGGAAGACATTTCTATCAACAGGATGGCCCCTGGGCTCATGTTGCTAATAGCCAAGTAAGAAGGCCTGAGAACCAAAGTGGCTACTGAGTCAGGGAGTTGAGTTTCTTATCCTGGTTCCTTTCCATGCCACCTGGTCACACTTGTCCCTGTCAAAGATACACCCCTTTCTCTCACCCTCTTCAGGGCAAGAGTTTGGTTTTACACAAAAGCCGTCTAAAAAGCTTGTCTTCAAATCATTTTGCTTTTAGCAGCTCTAGCGAGCAACACGAACCTGCCATGAAGTGGGGGAAAGATGTACCCAGATGACTCCTTGTGAAATGAGCAGAGGGAAAAACAAGCGGGAACCAAAATCGAATTCAAAACTCCACAAATTCTCTTAAATAATAATAAAAAAAATGTTAGTATTTTCTTTACCTATAAGCAAACCACCAAGAAGAAAATGCAGGTAGATGTGAAATTTTTCACTAGTACAGTGAAACTCCTTCTGGGATGGGGGAAAGGATTCTTACACTGTCCCAAGCAGCCAGGTCTAGGGGCTGAATTGTTAGGGAATTCCTCTGCCAATGAACACAGTTTGCCACTGGTACAACGGAAGGTACCTCAACGCTGGGTTTACACATCCACGGTCCCAACTTGGTCATTTCCCGTTGGACCCTCAAGATGAATGAACTAACAGATTTTTCTTCCTCTGAATTCCTTTAGCACATTAGCTAGGCCCATGGGTGAGCAAACTGTAGCCCAGGAACCAAATCCAGCATGCCATCTATTTTTGTAAACAGGGATTTACTACAGGATACATGCTATTCGAAATAAAATCTCCCTGGAATGCTCTGTGTCACAGTCACAAAGCAGAATCCTTTAGCAGAGTCCATCCGGCCTGCAAAGCTAAAAACACTCACCTGACTGGCCCTTTAAGGAAAAAATCTGCTGGTGGTTCCTGTTTTAAAGGAGACTCCTAGGAACCCTGTGGGTGACTCCAGTCTCGCCCCCATGAACTTTTCCTTTACTTGCTTGAGTGGAGCATAGTATAGATGTCAGCTGTTTTTTGTTTGTTCGTTTGTTTTACTGCCTCCCCCTGCAGTTTAGGCTAAGCCATTGGCTCTCAAAGTGTGGTCCCCAGAACAATAGCTCCTGTGGCATCACCTGGAAGCTGCCCTGAAACACTGATTCTCACTGACTGGAAACTCATAGGGATGGGCCAGGCTCTGCTTGCAAGCTGTGGCCTCCACGGGTAATTCTGGTGGGTCTAAAATAAGAGCCTCCATCCTAGCACAGACACTGGCGTGAGATTTCCACACATCTTTTCTACGGATCCTTCTCAATTGGGCGAATGACTTTTGTACATGAGCAGTGCGATTTTTAAGGCAAACCTTAAAGGACCACGTTCTTACTTAATAATCTTAAGAGAGCCCTCTTTTAGATAATAAGGTCATGAGTTATTATTGCAGCCACCCAGATTTTTGGTGCCAGCAGCTACAAAAGGCCGTTTCACACAGACATACAGAATACGATAATAGGATTAAATACTCCCATGATCGAGGGCTGGGAGCACCTACTGCATACCCCTAGGCCATAGCTGTCTCCCAGCTTCTCATCATTCTGCCAAATGAGTTTAAACGAGGGTGTGATGCAGCATGCATCTCCAGAAGAGAAGTAGCAGGGATTTAGCCCCTGCATCACCAAGGATATGCTAGACCATAGGAAAAGCTTTGAACTGATATCTTCCCACTAAGAGATTGACATGGTGCCTCTGTATTATTGCTCTGTTCCTTTGCTTAAAGATCCAATTCTTCTCTAGAGCCTCATCTCTCCTCGTGCAGACAGGGGAACAGCTCTGACAATGAATAGCTGCGTTTAGAAGAAGCAGAAAACTGAACCCACAAAACAGGGCCCTCAACCCCGAACAAACCCAGGGCCTCCTTTAAACACCCCAGAATTGCTGTCTACTTTTAAGAACTGCCAGAGATGACCTTGAGATCGTTAAGTCTGGGAGAGCCACTGTACGTGATGGCTTGTCCAGAATTAAGCTGTTTGGGTTTATAGTTGAAATACCGAAGTCATTATCAATAAGGACACCCACGCATACTTGTAAATGCGCTCTGATTGAATGGTAAATCAAATGATTTCCTTAGCGAGAGACAACACTTCACTACAACCCCGCGGTTCACGAGCAGCCTTGTTTTGACCCATTTGTAATCACCTTCTTTAAAAACCATATTACCATTATTTGCCTATAAAGAGCTGTGATGACATCAAGAAAAACAAATCTTATGCCAGGAAAATTGTATTTTTTTCCACTTAAAAATAGATTTACACTTCCAGCGTGGAGCCAGAGGCTCAGGTTGTCTCGGTGCTGCGGCTGAGTAGATTCTGGAGCTGAAATGGTATTGTAGCTCACAGTGTTAGAGCTGGAAGCCCACCACACCACACCCCACCCTTGACAGGGACCATATTGTGAGTCCGGCACCACAGCCAGGCAGATGGAGAGGAGAATGCCAATTTTGTTGATAACACTGTTGGAGACACTGAGGTAATCGAGGGGGAATCAGTTTCCACAACAGGCACCTTTACCTAGTTAGCTGACTGGCATTCATCCCCTGAGGAAAAATAGGGAACCGGCTGAAAACACTCATCAAAGGACTTTTCGCCAGTCAAGAAGCAGACCACAGAGCCAGGAGTGATGGTGCGCTTCTGTAACCCCAGAACCCAAAAGCCTGAGGCAAGAGAATCATGAATTTGAAGTCGTTCTAATCTACCCAGTAAGAACTTATCCTAAGCAAGAAAACAGACAGAGTAATCAGGGGTGGAACAGTACAGTAATCAGGATGGAATCCTTGAACATGGAAGCATAAAGCCAGAAAAACAGTTTCCTGCAATATAATATAGCGTCATAGTTTCTCCTGAAAGTTCATCAAAGACTGGGGGGGGGGGGGGACTGGATATAACTTATAGATGTACAGATAACCATATAAAAGCAATTATCTAATTTTGTGCTTTGGGTCCAAAATTAGACCCACAATTGGGGATCCAAAATGATCCACATAGTAATTGATCCAAGACAGCCAATGCCTTTTCCCTTAGTCTTGTGTCTAACAATGGCAGTCTGCTATTTTAGTTGTTTTGATACCTTGCTGGTGAAGGTCATCCCTAGCCTACTGCTAAAACATATCAATCAGCTCAGTGGGAAGAAATTTTGGCTTCAATTTCAGGCACATAGCCTCTATTCATTTCAACCAAAGGAAATAATAGCTTCACAGGCATCCTTTTAGCAAGGAGAAGAATGTAAACCTTTGCTTACATCTTTCACCCCAGTGGCCGAGATGCTTTGTCCTCGTAGCTAGGTCCAATCCTGAGAAACAGCACAGCCTCCACTAAAAAGTGCAGACAGTATTCCGTCTCTAAACATCAGATCTTTTCCAATGTAATCCAAGTGGACAGATACAGTCAGAGACCCGCACACCGATCTCTGACCACTGCCGAAACCCTGTAGGAAAGATCTGGGAAAGGATGCTACAGAACCGCCTAAATGGCTACCATATGCATTTTCAGCAGGATGCCTCAGTAGTGTTGATGTGTGTAATAGTCTCTTTGCAACTCTTGATGTGTTTCTGTCCCTTCATCTGGACTGTCCCGAGGTATTGTGCATTTTAGCTTTGTTTTCTGTTTTAAGCACTTGTTTGAACCATCTTCTGAGCATGAAGCATTTGGGAGCCAGTGTGTTGAGATGAGTGGGGAATTACTGTCAAGGAGCTTACAGTGTAGAGAGGGAAAACAACTTCCATTAAACCAAGGCAGAGTAACTACCCAAAGACAATTTTTTGGTGAACAATGAGACCACAAAGGCATAAAAAATTAATGCTGCCTAGGGGGTTGTATAGGGCTTAAGAACTGATAACATGGGAACCAGGCTTTGACAATTGAAATGGAGTTGGGGAGGGCGGCAGAGGGGGCAAAATAAAGTGTCCCTCTTCTTTATCCAAGTTCCAAACAATATTAAGAAATAAAAGTAGTTAAGGTATAGAATTCAAAATACCACTTGTATTGCTTATAGGGGAAAGTGGAAGAACATGGCTTTAGGGCCATTGGCTGAATAAGCTGGATGAATCCCAGAGTTGAGCAGAATCCAACACCGTGCTGCACCCCCTCACATCATACCCACCTCCTGGGCAGGGCGTCAGGAGGACCTGGGAGAGCCCCACCCCACCCCATCCCACCTCTACCTCATGCAGGCAAGAGGGAGGAAAAGTATTGGGCTTGGCCGACCAAACTTAAATATTCTTTTTAAATTTACCAGGGAATCTTGTCTACTTCCAGTATCCAGGAGGATAACTATATGTTTTTCTTTGGGTTCACCTTCTTATATAGCTTCTCTAGGATTTTTTACAAATTATAGGCTCGATGTCCTTTATTTATGGCTAGAACCCAATTATGAGTGAGTACATCCCATGTTCATCTTTTTGGGCCTGGGTTACCTCACTCAGGATGGTGTAAAAAAAAAAAAAATAAATTTACCAGGGGAGAGAAAAGTCCATGGAACTGCTAAAATATCTCCTCCTGGAGACAGTTGTAGGGAGAGAGGGAAGAGGGAGAGAGGGAGAGAGGGAGAGAGGGAGGGAGGGAGGGAGGGAGGGAGGGAGGGAGGGAGGGAGGGAGGGAGGGAGAGGGAGAGATCCTTCTCTGAAGTCTAGGGTGGCTAAAGGAGCTTAAAAATAATCCTACATGAGGGACCCTGAGGATGCTGTGTGAGAACACAGAGTGGAAAACCAAAAAAGTTGAAGATGAAGCTGTGAGCTGAGTCTGGGAGGAGACAAGCCTGCATATCACAGGGAAGGATTTCAGATTTTTCCTATAAGCCGTGAAACCACACTAGATTAAAAAAAAAAGAAGATAATAGCTGTGAATAACGGCTAACTGCTACTTAAAGACTCAAAGAAAGGCCTGAAAGTTACCAAAGGGGCCTTCAATAATCCACAGGAAAACTAGGGAACATACACATGGGGTATTTGCATTTCCGATTGGGGGGCAATCATCTCTCAGTTAACTGAGGACAAATTGCTCATGTTGTAAAAATATTTTAAAAATGTCTGTGGAGGAAGTACATTTTCATTACAATCATCAGGACAGAACTGGAGCAGAAAGGGGGGGAAGCCCTGGGGAGGCTGAGGCAGGTGGAGCTCAATGAGTTCGAGGCCAGCCGTGGCTATGGAGTGAGTTCTAGGACAGGCTCCAGAGCTACACAGAGAAACCCAGTCTCAAAAAACAACAACAACAACAACAGCAAAAACAAAATGACTCTGCCTTCCTGCTCTTCTGTGTTCCAAACTTTAGTGGTCAGCTACTACATAAAGAACTCTGTGTGACATGCTTGAATTACTAAGGTACATCTGCTAGGTATGGAAAAGAGATGCTGGGATACATAAACAAGGAAATAAAATTTCAAGAGTCACAGGGGGGCCATGAGAACCTTCCTCTTTAGATTGTTGTGGATGACTGAAAAATTTATAGGGCATAGTCATGAAGGAGACACCTTTTTTAACTATAAAAAGAACACAGCAAAATATTTAATTCTGCCTCCTAGTGAAGGGGAAGATGTTTAAGAAGACTTATCTTTGAACTTGGAAACAGAAAGGGGTGGAGAAGAAGAAAACACTTCTTGAAGGAAGGACTCTTGGAAATAATTGCATTCTCTTATAACAGATGCAAATCAAAACATATGTACAATTTGAGGATGACCTGTAATACACATTGGCAGTAACACCTTGCCCATCTCCGTCAGTTCTTCCCTGTATGACAGGCCAGGTCCTTCCCTGGGTTCACAACCCACAGTTGCTTTAACTGCTGTTCTTTATTCATTTTGCCACAAAGTGCAGGCACTTACATTGGCTGTATATTTGGATCCCAGGACATTGGGAGAAAAGTGTTGGCAAAATATTTTAAAGTAAAATGAGTTCTGAACTTCTCCAGTTACCCCGCATCTGAGAAGGCAAGGTCAGTCTTTTGATGTGGGTTTTGAACAGTGCAGAGATGAAGATTATAGCTTTGTTTGGATGGGTTTTCTTGTTGTTTTAGATCAATTACGTTAAAACATTCAGTCTTCAAACAATGACCCCAAAGAAAACAATGTTGGATTTTCCCTTTTGGAAAGTAATATCCACTTTATAGCCCATGGGACTAGGTGTCCCTTTCTATTGAAATTATCCACAGTGATTCCACTTGCATAGGAGCACACTGACATTAATAGCAGCATATTTCAATCAGAGCTGTCTGGCCATAAGGGAATAACTTTCCCATTAAGTCAAAAGCTAAGTGAGTTTGAAAGCATATAAAATACTTGGATTTGGTTTATTGGTTTTACTATTTAGTATGTGCATCTCTTTTTTTCAACACACTCAAAAGACTTAATAAATTGATTGAGGCACCAAGAAAAATAATTGAGAACTAGGAAAAAATAATTTAATTTTAAAGGCCATCTACCTCAAACCAGGAGGTTTTGGGTTTTGGATGCAACATAAATGCATATGGTTTTAGCATATTGTTGGTCTGCTCTGGAATCTAGGCACATTTTCAGGGAGGCATGTTTCCCAGTACTTTACTGTCAGAACATGTGTTTGACTTAAATAGATAAATTGCATTCATTTCTTCTATCTTCATGAATCATTTATATGTTTAAATAAGAAAACCTTTTATAAGCTTAATAAACATAAATAAGCATCTTTATATTTGTGTTTATTTAACCAGAAAGCTCTTAGTGAGTGCCAAGCTCTGTTTTAAGAGGCTTTATAAATAATAACTCCTTTATCAGTGTGATAATCTCACAAATTAAGGATCTACTCTTTGTGCTACATACTGTGCAAAATAGCAAAATATGGTTTTAGTACATCTATGTCCATCAAGTTGCCTTCTAAGACAATGAGGTGGAGTTAATGTGCTTTATGAAGTCTAGCCATGCGGACAGGAGGTCTAGCAGTGGCAGTCGGGGCAGGGATACATTAGAAACAGGAATGCTTTCTGAGGACCAGTGAAGGAAATGGGAATGTATGGAAAGCCCAAGCTGGAAAGAGGCTAAGACTGTCCATCGTGGAACTGCAAAGAAGGAGGTAACAATTTCTGCCCAGGTCTAGACAGGGTCCCTCAGAGTCGAGGAAAAAGAGTCCTTCCAGTGTGAGTCAATTGGGACTTCCGGGGTTAAAATAAAACCGGCACCCATGCGAAGCCACATCCTCCAGGAAAGTCACTGAAGTCAAAGGAAGACCCAAGCCTGGAAAGACTTTGCTGTGCCTTGAGCAGCGTATTACGACGGGTTTAGACTTGGGCCCCACTCTCTAAGGGGTCACTAAGGCTGTCAGAATAGGGGAGGGGATCCTAGCCTTAGACTTCGACCACCACAGCTGGTGTTTTTAGACTACTGCAGAGAGATGGGCTCAATCTCCCTCTCCCTTCTGTTCTTAAGGTGCACATGGCTGACTCCTCCTTTTCAGTGAGAGGGGTCCATCAGCAAACCATGACCATTCCATGGCTCCCCATTAATCATCACTTGTGCCTCAACACGAAGCCCCCACATGACACCAGCAGAGCCAAGGGCTCCACGGCCATCATTGACCTCTGTTTTTCTTACAACACCACCTCAAACGAAAATCCCACAATTCTACCCCAAATTTCTCTTCTAAAAAGAATTTTCAAGTACAAGCATATCCTCCCTCTTAGGTTTCTATGCTTAGAAATGTCCCCACCCCCAAGACTCTTCAGAGTAGTTAAAGACGGATGAAGACAGCCATAGAGTATTTTGTAGCAATCAACAGGATGGAGAGAAAGAGATATGTCTATAGGAAGGGTCGGCAAACTATTCCCCACTTGAATCCTACTTAATCATATACCCACCATCCCTTTCTCAGTTACACTTGGGCTATGTGATCTTTCCTCTCCACGGTCCCTCTGCATCCATCAGAGGCACTGTCAATCAAGGCTTCACTCCCTGGGTGAGCATGCTTTCACAGCCCACCTGCCAGTCATTTGCTCCAGACACACTAATTCCGGGACGGTAACCCTGGCCTGACACAGGTCTAGCGTCCAATTGATCTTAACGGATTTAGACAAGACCTCCTCTGCAGTGCTCTATGCAGAGTGATCCCTCCAATAAGAGTGTTTCCAGTAGACCCTCCACAGAACTTAAGCTGACTGACCAGATTTCCCGTCTACCTACTCTTCAAGTCTCTCCATCATTCTATCCTTTGGCCTCTGATTGCTAAATGGAAACAACAGAATAAGAAGACCACACCTAAGTAGAATGCACGCCGGGAGTGGCTAGGATAGGATTCCTAGGCAAATATTTGAGGCATAAATAATGCCCCAAATAAGTCGGTGCAGCAATAGGAAAACAAATAGAAAGCTGAATTTGCCGTATTAATAGATTTTATGGTCTCCGTCTGAAGGATAAGAAATGCTTTGCTTTGTTAGTTTTAGGTTTTTTTTTTTTTAAAATCACTGTCTGGGAAAGGCAGTTCCATCAATCTAAGCCCTCTATTTTTGGATCTTGAGAAGTCCTTATCTCTGACCAAATCTGAGATGTCACATTTCAAGATAAAAATATATGAGATGTTTATTCTTGTGGATTTATTGTAGCTTTAAAACATGCACGTGTCTATGGAGGGACTCTGTTAAGTTAAAATCGAACACAGGGATTCTTATAGTCCAGCAATGGCAGAGAAGGATGTTGACAAAAATCATTCCATTTTACCCCTTCTCAGTCATGGGCATGTGGGATCTGGATAGTCCCAACTCAATGACAGACCACGGCCATCTCTCAAGGAGTTTCTTCCTACTAAAAACCCATAAATAATTTGACTGTTCACTAGTTTATATGGCATTTTATATTTCCACAAACACCTACACATCAATTTTCGTGTAGAATTGTTTGAAGAAAAACATGTGTTGTAATAACAGAACATGGACGAGATTGATCCGTATCAGATTGTTCATTCATCAGCTGGGTATTTCATCACAAGTCACTAAACCCACCTGGCCAGATTGCACCTTCCCGAGTGAGGCCTTACACATTTGTAGATACACTGTCTTGAATGGACTCCACATACCACTTCTAAAAACCAAGGCAATATCTAAAGCCTCTGCTTCCATAGAGAACCTAAGAGACACTTGTGGAAACAAGATGCATTTTTCTCTTAGGACATTGCTCAATGTTTTCCGGGCTCCCTCTTCTTTGAAGCGCCTCTGAGATCCCTAATGTCTCATTCTGAAGGGAGTTTTACTGCAGCGCCATCTTTGTACACAGCATTTCCATAACTGTATCTGAATACTTACCTATCTGTGACAGAGAAACTTGCGAGAAGCATCTTAAATCTAGAGAGAAAAAGATTAGATTTTTGTTAGTTAAACACAACCAGTCAACAGCTGTGTGTGTTTGTGTGTGTGAGTGTGTACACCCATGCACCACAACATGCATGTGGAGGCCAGAGGGCAGCTTTTGGGATTTAGTGCCCTCTTTTCTCCATGTGGGCTCCTGAAAGCAAATGTACCCACTGATCCATCTCATTGGCTTGATTATAGCCTTACCTAACTTTCTTACATCCATTTCACACTATGCAGACCACAGAAGATAGGCCATATCTAGTTACATGTACTAAGAATCTAATCTGAAAAAAAAAGCTATTGGTACTGTATAGGTTCCGTCACTACAATAATTGTTAATGCCTCTCAAATGTGTGGGAGATTCTGTTTGAAACATGCAATAATCTAAGAGGTTACTTGGTTTCGCTGGCCACTCATATAAATATGGGAGACGATGATCATGTGTTTATCGGCAGAATAAACTGCTAAATTAGAGCCCAGGGTATTTGAGTTAGTGGGTGGGTGAAGCCTTTTAATTATAATTGTAATTATGCAAATTTAAATCTGTGCAACATGAAGCATATTGATAAATGCTGACAATATGCAGTATTTCAAAACACAGAAATTCTCGCTCCAAGCAAACTTTTAAATCACTAAGAACTGCATACTCCCAGAGCTGACAAAGCCAAAAATTAACTACGTCAATGCTATTGCCACAGTCTTTGCTTGGTTCCCCACTAGGGGCAGAACTGGTCTTGAACTGGCCACTCTCTTTAGGAAGTCATCTCATGCAAGGAGCAGGGATCGCCTTTCTGAATGACACAGACTATAATATCGTAAGCTTGGCCAGTGGTCATTGAGACTTAGGCCAAGGTCAATCTTGTCTGTTCCACCTTCACGGAAGAATAAATCATCTTTCAACAGAAAATAAATGACTCCATGGACTCCTAAGTACTTTAAATTCTATCTGATCATCTTGACATAGAACCAGAGTATTAGTGTGAACCAAGTCATCTCAGTGAATCAGCCATTTCTGTCCAACACAACAAGTGCTTCTATACTTACCTTTAACTAATTATAGATTATGATTCATGCCAGAGAGGTGGGGAAGGGGATAGATGGGTAGAAAGAGGAGCTTTTTTATTTACAGGGATAGAAGGATGGCTATAGAAAGAGAAGCTTTTTTATTTTTAAAGGGATAGAAGGATGGCTAAGTTAAGATCACTTGGCTACTCTTCCTAAGGTCCTGGGTTTGGTTCCCAGCACCCACATGACAGTCACAAACATCTGGAACTCTATTTCCAGAGGATCCAGTGCTCTTTGCTGGCCTCTGAAGACACCAGACATACATGTGCTGCACAGACACTCAGACAGGCAAGACTTATTCATACATACACAATAACAAAAATAAAATAGAAAAATAATGAGTTGGCATTTTAAGTCTTCCTGCCACCTACGTCTTGAACAATGCCCAACTCAACTCAGTCTTAGTTTACCCCAACTTAGATGCTTCCCACATGGGGGTAAGGAATGCCCCCATTTCTGAATGCCATACTAGCCACAGAAAGATTTGACAGAAGTCAAATATGTTATGCTGTGTAGAGAGAACCGGAACTCTAAATGTAATGAGAGAGCCCAGGTCAACTGGACCCAGCTGAACTCATGTCCATTCCCTGAGCTCACATTTTTGTTACATGTGACAAAATGCTAAGGTTGAAGTGTGTGGCAGGCATGTTACACATTTTCTTGTTAAAGCAATTACATTCTAATAGAAATCTCCTAAAGACCACTGCAAGTCTTTGGATACAGAAGAACTTGTCAGATGATTGTGCTCAGCTAAGGAATTAAACTTCTTTCTCCCCAAACCAAAAGAATAATAATCCAGAGATCCTCAATAATCTACATAATTTTTTCCTAAGAAATAGTTTAATTTTTTTCCAGTATAAATCTGAGTAACTTTTGGGAGAGGGACTGGGAGGCAAACAGCCAACAGTTTCAGCTGAGCAAGACATAGTTTTGCAAGGCTCTTTAAAGGAACTTAAACTAATTTCTGACAGATATAAAGAAAAAGCAGTGAGCTGAGCAAATCTAGGTCAGCTACAGATAAAAGGAATTCCCAAAATGTTTCCTTTCTGTCACTAATAAAAATATACTATGCTTGACTTGTAAAAGGTTATTTCATCCTATGTGGCAACAGCCTACAGTTCGTAATTTGTTAATTTTTCTAGAGATTTCCCTAAGTGTGTTATGCTCAAAATGTGGTTTAGAAAATAAAGTGTGGGTGGAAAAATTAAAGAATGAGAGAAAGAGTGGATGGAATAAGAGATGGGTTCGACAGTGTTTTGCTGGGGAAGGTTTATCCAATCAACATAAAAGAGCAATAAAATAAAAATATAATTTCCTCAGATGTAGACTTTAGCATGAAAAGCCATCAAAGAACTTGTCTCAGTGGGGATCATAAAAGAGCAAGCTAATGCATGAATGTTTCAATGTGGCTAAATACGGTTCTTTATGTACATATTCATTGATGAGCTTCAGGGATCCTAGAACCCCAGGAATTTGCCTAGAAACATCTTTGCCTCTGTCCAGACATGCACTCCCTTTGTAGAGCAAGAGTTTCTCATGTTCTCCACATTCTCGCAGGTATTCTCTAAAGCGTGCTCCACCAACAGACTAACCGCTTAGCTCATGACATAATATTTAATATCCTTTCCCCCTCTCAGATTCAAAACCAATGTGCACGTGTGTGCATCCAGAAAAAAAAAAAAGCTTAATGTTGCCAGATCTTGGCAAGTTCTGTCTGTGTTAAGCATAACAATTGTCTCTGCCATAAGAAATTAAAGTAAAAATAAAATTTTTATTATAAGTATTAAGCATTTTTTTAACCACTGGGTAAACTTCATGTTTTGTCACCAAAGAAAAGAGAGTTTGGGGTATAGATATATAGAATGTTTATAAAAAGGGAGACAAATATTTTTTGCTCTATCCATTTTTTCTAGCACTGAACTTAATTGAATTATTCAATTACCAAGTTCATTACAAATATGGGAAATCTTACCATCCTGAGCATATTTCTGTTTCTTTAGAGATTATAACACTGATATATTGACAACTATGTTTTCAGGAAATAATTGAAATGTATTACCTACCCTGAAATTAGTCCACAAAACTGATCCCTTGTAATTGGCTATCCTTTTGGAAAAGTGATTACCAGTTTTCTTGCCTGCCTTCCACTAGGCCTTAAAACACCGGAACATTCTAGAGGCCCAGCTTAGAACCTCCCTCCACCCCCACCCCCCACCCCCACCCCCAACACTGAGTGGATTTCAAAGGAAAGCCACTTGGGCTCTTAGCTTGAGTTGAAGTCACACTGACAGAAGCTTTGCTCAAGAGTGGAGAATTGAGAAATTTCCATAAATAATTTTCCTTTCCATATTTGGGGTTGAATCCAGAGTCTTGAGGTATACTACTAGGTATACCACTAGGCTACATGCCCAGACCAGAATGAGTCTAGATCTATCCTTGGAAAAAGAGGCTGTGTTTCTCAAGGCACATTAACGTATAAATCCCCCATCTTGTGAGTGTTTTATGACAGCAAATTCTCCCCTAAAAGAAGTGTGCTGTCTGAAGGTCTCCAGTTCATCTTTTTGCTCCCCCAAGCCCTTCAAGACCTTGCTTAGTAGCCCCAGCAGGCAGCACTGCGAAGCCTCTTCCTTCACAGACACTCTAACAGACTTCTTCAGGCGTCTAGTGTCAGGGTTGGAAGGGGCTCCTGGAAAGCAGAGCCGCGGAATATTTCACTGTCCTCTCCTTAAATTTCCAAAAATAATCCTCAAGTCCTACCCATCTTCCAAAACCTAGTGGGACCCAGGTTTCATCTCTCCCCACTTCTCCTTATAGAACACAAAGAACGCACAGGCTTCTACCTTAACCAACACGTGTTCTTTTTGTGACATGTTTTCTTTTGGTTTGGTTGGGTTTTTGGTTTTTGGGTTTTTTTCAAGACGGGGTTTCTCTGTAGCTTTGGAGCCTGTCCTGCTGTCCTGGAACTAGCTCTTATAAACCAGGCTGGCTGCAAACTCACAGAGATCGGCCTGCCTCTGCCCCCCCGCCCCCTGCCCAGTTTCGCTGCCCAGTTTTTGATAGAGATTTAAAACAATACCTATTCATGTGCAACCAGCATTTTGGACCTTTCCTTTAAAATTAAAATCAAACTACAAAAAAAAAAAAATCTATCCTCCGTAACATAGAGTTGATAAGACCCTGTGAGACTGGTGCACTCAGATTTTAGAAGGAAAACAAGTCATGTTAGCCCAGTAAAATCTCCTACCAATAGAGCAAAAACCAAATCCCAAGTCGTTGCTTGTCACTGGGAAGCAGTTTCCTGATACAAGATAAAATGTCAGCAAAAAGACAACCAGAAAACACAGATGACCAAAGTTTTTATCTTATTTTTGTTTTGTTTTATGTAAATTCATATTTACAGAGGTAGCACAAAATTTCAATTATGTCTTTTGTAACAGCACTTTTGGGTACATCATAAAACCAGCTCATTTTTTATGTTGTTCAGTTTAACCCATGCACTATCAAACTGAACAAAAAAGTACGTTATTCAGTGACAGTGATGATACTTACAATGTCACTATAAAATAAGGTGAATCTGTCGCTCATGGTTTCTCACGTGGACATTGGTTTTTCAGTTTTTCTCTTTAACATGTTAGATAGAATCACACATACAATGCTTACACTACAGAAATTGTTACATGTAAATTACAGTGTTTTGTGGCTTGATATAAATAGCTTAAATGCATTGGGAAATACCTTTGAGCCCCACTAATTCAACTGAATACAACAGATGTGTAGTGAGTATCATCATACACGTGACACTTTGCTCACTAGTGCAGGATGCAGTTATGCAGAAACCCACGTATCCAAAATGGTGACCTTTTATGATGCTGGTGTTGCTGGGACCTGCTGGTCAGACAACCAGCTGTGCTTAGAACACATAGACCCATATTGCAGCCAGCAATGGATCCAAAAAAGGCCCTGCTGACTTTATTTTTTTTAAAAAAAAAAAAAAAAACACTTCTTTGGTAACCAGGAATTTGGAAATTTCTAACTTCCAATTTTTTTTTTTTACAAAGAAAACTGAATTGCTAGATAGATAAGACAATCTAACAATCAGAATGTGGCTTCCAACATTTTGACAAACGGTCCAGTCTTTCTCTGTGAGTCCCTTCCCTTCTTGATGTATCAGGTTGTCCGATGTGAAGTGGAATAATATCCCTCTTGTGAGTTATGGGGATAGGGCAAGATCATGTGTACTTTCTGGGGGTGGAAATTCTACTAATGAGTTTTCTACAAATGTCATTCAGTGTTCTATCCTTTCGTATCTCATTACCTCCCCCATGCTCAGTAATTTTAGTTTGTGCTTTTTTTTTTCTCTTTTTGTTTATTTGGTTTGCTGGCTTTGTGTTCTTTTCTCCTTTTTTCCCTTTCTTTTCCTTTTTTAATGCAGGAATCGGCCAAGGGGTTCCAGTGGTGGCGCTCATAGTGGAAGGAGGACCCAACGTGATCTCGATTGTTTTGGAGTACCTTCGAGACACCCCTCCTGTACCAGTCGTGGTCTGTGATGGGAGTGGACGGGCGTCCGACATCCTGGCATTTGGGCATAAATATTCAGAAGAAGGCGGGTAGGTGAATTACCAGGCCCCAGGGTAGACTCCTGAGTACAAAGCTGGTGTTTAAAGTGTGGAAAAGAGGGCATCCGAGCATGTTCTCTGCGGTTCAGTCATGACCTCACATCCTAACCAGCTATGAACAATTATCTAAACATTGCCTGCGGGGTGGTAGAGAAGAACAGAGGACAACATCTAAAATGCCCCTGGAGTGGGGAATCCGTGAAGGCTACCTTGAGACCACGGGAGGATGGGGAGGGAGGAACTTAGAGGGTGTGTTCTTTTATCTCAGTTTCTCCTTCCCTCGTCTCCCTCAAGGAAGGAGAGGCAGGCCCTGGGCTATGAGAAATGAAGCAAACAGAATATGGGTAACAGTGCAGGGTAGCCTCCAGGATAAGCTGAGTTTGGGGCATGAGACTAAGAACCATCATGGTCAAGCTGCTGTAAACACATTCGGAAGATTATCAAGTACTTCTCTATTGTCCTAGGAGGTACAACCTTGATAATTGGTTACAGCTCTGGTCCTTTGTGAAGTGCTCCCAGAACTCCTCAGCCCTATATATTTTGGTTGGAGTATCAGCTTTTGAACGCTGCTGTCTAAAGTCCAAAGCTCCAACTTTTCCTGGGAGGAAGTCTCTCCACAGTGACCTAAGACGACACTCCTGCAGGTCATGGAAGTAATTTGAAACAAGGTGTGAATGAGTTTAAGGAACACAACCAGGGAAACTCACTTAACTTTTGCTTTTGGTTGATGTTGTTTCTGGGTTTTTTGTTTGTTTGTTTGTTTGTTTGTTTGTTTCTGAGAATTTGATATGAAGGGCTATAGACAGACAAAGACTGCTGAGAGAAAGAGAATCATTCTTCTCTACAGACAAGGTCTCTGATAGGTTACCAAATCCATAGTGGTCAACTGTTAATGCATACACACACATCACACACACACACACACACACACACAACATTAAGTCAAACAAAAAAGCAAAAAACTAATTACCCAATTTTTCTAGCATATGGTTAGGGTGACAAGTTCCACAAGACATAAGGCCTCTTATAAATATAGAGTAGCTGCCTAAGGGTACCATGAACTGTGCAAATCATTGAGATATAAAAAAAGAACAGCTTGGAGTTGCCACCCTCAAAAACCATAGTAAGGCTAGTGCACAGACCAGTATGCAACTATAGCAATGAAATTACAGACGAGCTAGCCCGGTGGAGGGCACTCCCCTTCTACCTCTCTCCTCGCCAGTAAAGAGATTCCATATGTCAGCCACTACCTCCTCTCCTTTCCCTTTCTTAATCCCTGTTTTGGCAGCCACTAAGACAGTGTGTTTGCCTGGTTCACACTGGAACCAATACGTGTGAAGTGGAGAATGACAGAAGAGGGCTTCTATGCCACCCCTGAATGCCATGACAGTGACCTGACACCTAGAGATCTGATGGTTCTAAAAACATCCTCATCGAAGTTAAAGCTTAATCACTGCCAAATTTAATTAAAGTGCCATCATCATTCTTCTTTGGGAGTAGGTGCTGACCCATTTTATTACTGAGGATCTAAAGAGAAGACATTTGCTCAATGATCTTTATATTGATTAACAAAGCAGTGTTTCAATAACTTTAACTGTTTCTTGAATTAAATTTTGCCATAGTCCTTATTTCTTTCGATATAGCAATATGTTCCTTTCATTTGAAAACAGCTCTCAGCTCTTGATTGTTTGTTGACCCATTGAGTTTGCTGATTGTTTTTGTCATATGTCCACAAAGCAGATATGGGTTTGCATTTGGAATGCAGGTTTCCTTTTCTTTCCTACAAAAACCCAAAAAGAAGAAAGGCGTTCTCCAGTGTCTCTGCTATCTGGAATCATCCAAGTGACAGTCAGAGTCTGGTGCCTATTATTTATTATTTTTTAGGCTGTGTGTCTTGAACATATTAAAAGCTCTCTGATTGAGCCAGGCAGTGGTGGTGCACACGTTTAATCCCAGCACTCGGGAGGCAGAGGCAAGCGGACCTCTGTGAGTTCAAGGCCAGCCTGGTCTACAAGAGCTAGTTCCAGGACAGATTCCAAAACTACCAAAAAACCTTATCTCAAAAACCAAAAAAAGTCTCTGATTATTACTATTTAAAATATGTAAGAAAAAATTTGAGTTTTAGAATTGGAAGGGGCAGTGGGCAAGTTAATCTAGTGGACAAGAAGTTAAATGCTTTGTCCAAGTCTGCACAGTCTATGAGCTCATCCATCTGGGTTATTAGCAAAATTAACTGAAGTATGTTTCATGATGCATGCTTCTGTCCTACTCAGGAAGGGTCTCGATGACTTCTTTTTCTTAAGAATATATTTTAATACAATCTTTTCTCATTTTGCATAACTATCCCTGTTCCCACTCCCTCCCCTCTTCCTACTTCCTCCACCTTCCCCCTACCTCACCTCCCCAGACTCCTTTAAACTTCAGGTGCACAAAAGTTACCCAGTTTTTCAATAATTTATATTTAATGTTATTATTAGCATATGTATTCCTAACATATAAAAATAGTGCAGTCCTGGTTCTGATCTTGTGTCCAAGTTTTGATTCCTTTCTCATCCTCACCTAGACCATCATCCACCCATACCCATACCCACTTAGACCATCATACACGGATCCCCATCCCCACCTATACCATCATCTACCCATCTTCAACCTCACCTAGACCATCATCCACCCTTTCCCGTTCCCACATAGACCATCATCTACCCATCTCTGACGTCACCTAGACCATCATAAACCTATCCCCATCCTCACCTAGACCATCATACACCCATCTCCAATTTAAAACTCAAAAGGACTGTGAACATCTAACTTCACTTGGAATTCTTATTTCTAACTATTTTATAATCTAAGTATGCAAAATTCCCAATCTATATAGCTTCTACATAAACATATGAACCATGGGCAGTTATCAAAGAATCTGAAGTCACTCACACAATTAACACAGAGGCAAAGAATTAAATGCTATTTATTTCAGTGGGTCTTCAAAGCTTTAAAATTATTCCAAGATATTTTCAATACATAAAACAAATAGAAACCTACATGTAGTCACACACAGAGAGATATTATACATAGTGCTGTGATGAAAGCCTACACTCTTAGGAAATCAATGATAAATTTATCATGATAAAATGAAGTCATAATGTTTCTGTATGTCATTGGAATAACTGCCAGGATTAGTTGTGCCTACTTAGTGTGATAAGAAATTGTTTACCACACATGTGCATGCAATTTAAAGTCATTTCTAATGAACATTAGTTTGTGGCAGTGCACTTTCTTTACATGTACGAAAGGAAGGGAGGGAGGAAGGGAAGGAGGGAGGGAGGGAGGGAAGGAGGGAGGGAGGGAGGGAGGGAGGGAAGGAAAAAGGAAGGAAGGAAGGAAAGCATGATCCAGCTAGCCTAGCCTTCATTGACCAGGAAGGATTTTTTTTTTGATTTTTTTTCAAATTCCAATGGAATTGAACATTCTACTACATACACATGATTTATATAAACAAACCTGTATAAGTAAATGTATCCAAATAAAATTAGATATAGGGAGCACACACATCCTAATTACAAAGCTTTCATTTCCGACTAAATTATTATTTCTGCTGATTTGTTTTATTTGGGAATTTATTTAAATTTTTAAAGTTAATTTAATTTATGGGTTGTTAAATAACATAGCTATAAGGACTATGAGTGTGCGTATTCAGCTATGTAATTTTACATTTTAAAATCTTAAACGACCTTTTCTCCCCTTACATTGTGACCTTTCTAGCCTGTCATTGAGTTTCTTTCCAAGAATATGAATTGGAAAGAGAATATGAATTGGAAAAAAATCACTTTGGAAGTGAATTATAATTGGCAAAACTGATTATCTCCTCTGAATGAGATTGCTTGAGATAAAAACAGACAGACTGTGTCTATCACGGCGCAAATGGGCTTGGATACACTAGGAGACAATCACAATGAAATGCTTTTTCTGTGTGTGGTGCTGAGGTTAAAATTAAATTCTATGTTTTGTCTTTTTCCTCCCTATCTCTTCTGTGACATGTGGTACCTGGAAGAAATGGCCAAAGTCCACATTTCCTTATCACCGTAATGGGTTTTCTGTTTACCTGTCTTAGTTCAGAGTAAGGCAGTAAGCACTTTCCATAATTAATTCTCTTGCTCCAGATATATGATCAAAGCTTCCTTCTTAATGGCAAATGTCTAAACCCCATAACTACAAATATTAATGCTACCAGGAACTGTTAGATTTAATTACCCAGTGTTAAATACAAAGACTTTCTTGTGTTTGACTAAGCAGATAAACAGCATTGCCTGGTCTAAAGCACCTTTCAGTGTGCAGCTTCCTGATGCTGAAGTCATCAGGCCTTTACCTGATAACTGTCATCCTCGAGTCTCAGGCTGCAGAGAAATGGGATCTCACCCCTTCGTTTGTCACACAGGGAACAAGTGCCTGACAATGGACAGTGTCAGCATGAGAACGTCGTCTGAGCCTGTGTGTGCTCTGAGTCGCTGCTCCTCATCCGTCACAGTTTTATTACCAATGCTTGTATTTTCTTTAGAATTTTTGTTCAAAACTTACCTCCTGGATTTAGCATCCAAAAAGAAAAACATGCCTTAAAGGATTTTTAATAATTTGTTCATGACTATTGGGAAATTATCAAATTATCAGTGAGGCATATACCACTCCTATTCTAATATCCTAGTAGCATTTTAATTAGGGATTGACTGTGAAGGGCATGTGAGCAGTCTTTTTTTTTTTTTTTTTTTGAGACAGGGTTTCTCTATGTAGTCTTGGCTGTCCTGGGACTCACTCTGTAGACCAGGGCTGGACTTGAACTCACAGAGATCCACCTGCCTCTGCTTCCCAAATGCTGGGACTAAAGGCATTTGCCACCACTGCTCAGCCATGAGAAATCTTACTCTTGAGAGTAGAAGAAAAGAATGTAGTGTGTTATGAGGTATGGGATGTTTGTGTGAAAAGGGAGATGAGAGAGGTGGGGGGTGATGGGTTTGAGGGTGTGTGTGTGTGTGTGTGTGTGTGTGTGTGTGTGTGTGTGTGTGAAGTGGTAGAGGGGTGGTGTGGGGGGACAGCAGAAGTGGGGATGTGATGAATGGGGAAAGTATACGCAGTATAGGACAGGGGTGATACAGGGTGAATGGGGTATGGGAGAGATTTTGGAGTGTGTGTGTATGTATTAAAAACATTCTGAGACTTTTCTACTTAAAAAGACCTTAAGAATTCTCATAAGTTTTTTTGTTTATTTTCATTTTCTTTGATGTTAGCCTTTTTATTGAAAATAGATTTGGGGGGTGGGGGTCAGCTAGGATGAAGGCATGAAAATATCAACTAACTATAAAAAGGGAAAGCTAAATTGCATGGTTTCCAATTTATGCCTGCAAATTTCTTGAAGAATGTTTGTTTCTCTCCAAATACATATCATGTGTCCAAAGACAAGAGCAAACCATCAGAAAATCAGGTGTATTAGGAAGCTGGGAGTAGTCGGTATTCCCTGGGGCATGTCGTTCTGTGCAATAATCACAAATGTTTACTCCTGCTGCTCCAGAGATTCAGCTCACACTGAAGGATGTCAAAGCCCTATCATTTTTCTGTATTGCTTTCTGCAGAAAGTAATTGATCTGGATGGTCTGCACCCCAGCATGATAGAGACATAATTGGAATGTCAAGTAAGAAAAAGAAACCAATGGCACCTAAGCTGATTTCAAGCATCAATTTTAGTTTTTGTTAATCTCACCTGCCTCATCTCTTTTCTAGAACTTTTTGAAAGAAATGTCAAGCTGATTCTTTTTCAATTTTCTTGAATGAAATCATAGAAAAAGACATCAAAAACAAAGACTAGAAGTGGTTCTCCTGTTACTTCTGTAAGCATTGTTTAAGGGGTACCTACGGTGTGCATAGAACTGTTGGAACTGGCTCTCAGAGACACTGTAATGAATATCCAGACACGTGACTACAGGGCCACATGGGCTAAAAATGCTTAAACAGTACAAGATACAATACTTAGTAGGGCATTTCCAACATGACTTCTATGGTATGTCAGTTATCCGTAAATGCCAAGTATATTCTGACTAGTGAAACACACAGCCAATTTTAAAAGGAAGACAAATAGTAAAGATGAAAAAAAGCAGTATTTGAGGGGAAATGCTCTGGATGATGGGGAAGTTACAGGCAGTAGGAAAAGTGTTAGATCAGCATGGATGTCATCCCACCTCACTTGTCATTGACGTAATAGTTATCGGAGAGAAACACTACAGTCCCAACCTTCCATATGCTTGGTTTTCACCTTTTTGTGTTTTTTATTTATTTTTTTAAATTTCATTTTACATCCCAACCACAGTTCTCCCTCTCACCCCTCTTCTCGCTCCCTCCCCTCCCCAAACCCATCCCCCATCTACTCCTTTCAAAGAACACATCAAAAAAAAGTATCCACCATGACCAAGTAGGCTTCATCCCAGAGATGTAGGGTTTGTTCAACATATAGAACATCTGTCAATGTAATCCACCATATAAGCAAACTGAAAGAAAAAAAATCACATGATCATCTCATTAGATGCTACAAAAGCCTTCTACAAAATCCAACACCCCTTCATGATAAAGATTTTCACTTTTTAAAAATTCTTTGAGAATTTAATTCAATATATCTTGATCAAATTCACCCCCAAATGCTCCCCTAATTATTTCCAGATCTACCCTTACCTCCCTACTCCTCCAATTTTGTGTCCTTTTAGCCTTCATGGGTACCAAGCACACAAATATAGATGCAGGCAAAACAGCCATACACATGGAATAAAGAAACAGTACCTAAATGAAATGACCTTGAATTTATTTTCTGTCCTTTAGAAGCTAATTCTGAAGTATCTTAACAGACATTTGACCCTGTTGCTACACTGGTTTAACTTGCCACCAGTGGTACCACTAAAAATAAATGTCTGGAATGTTCTTAACAGATTTTTTTTTTCCAGAATCCACATGGAATTCTCAAATACACTATTTACAGCACCAACAACCTGCTGGAAAGCTCTTTTTGACAGAAAAGGATCCAATGATTCATGTACTAATCTTGCCAAAAGAAACACGAAACAAAAGCCTCTCAATTTGATTCCAAATTGGATATTGGGTGGATATCCATGTTTATATCACACAACTCTTCATCACAAAGAGAAGCTCCTATAGGTCTTGGATAAGCATTAAAGAATCTATTCCTTTAAGGCCATGCCAGTCATAATTCAGTGTTTCGGGGACAGGCCTAAGATTTGGATGTCTGTAAGACTGTGATCACCTTAGTGTTCATCGTTTGATAGTGTGCTTCAGTTTTATCATTTCTGGTACAAGAATCACAAGCCATTTTCCTCTTGAGTGCCAACTCACATCAGTCAGTGACAGGTTCTAGAAATGCACTGAGAACAACTTTAAGGCTTCGTCTGGGTTCAAAAGAAAGGACCTGGTAGGATAGATTAACAGTGAACCTGGGCAAAGAGAAGATCTTACAATCAGTCAATGTGTTGTGAACATCTAATCTCGCACTTGAATAAAATGGCACCCTTATAAGTGCGCTCATATCTATAAGACTGCCTGATGAGTAACAAGTAGTACAGCGATTTATCTAAACAAAGAGAAAAAAAACAAATTACCACAAAGATATGTGGGATAGAGGAAGCAGTTACTTTTTGATCAATATGCCAAAACATATCAATGTTTCAATCACCTGGCCACATAAGAATGTCCATACAAGGATAAGGCATGAGAGATGAAGGAACAGAAACTCCTTACCACTGGGAATCAGTTGGAAATGCAATGAGGGACAGGTTGACAACACAACTTACTGTTGATAATATATAAGAAATAATAATGTTTAAGTAAGAATTGGGGGCTGGAGAGATGGCGTCAGAGTGAAGAGCGCTGTAGCTCTTGCAGAGGACCAGTTTCAGCTCTCAGCATCCATGTGGTGGCTTCCAGCTATCTTTGACTCCAGTTCTCAGGGATCTGATGCCCTCTTTTGTTCTTTTCTGGTGCCAGGAGCGCATGTGGTACACACACATATGTGCAGGCAAAGCATTCATACACATACAATAAACTGTTTGAAATTTCTTAAGCAAGGAATTAATCCATCCTAGAATATGCAACAAAAATAGAGAAAACTTACATTATCCCAGTATCTGAAAGAAGAAAATATGGTAATAAAGAATAATCTAACAAACTACTCTTCCCCGACCCCTCTGCCCCTATCTCTGACAACATCCTTGACACACTGGAGTTAATTGTTTTCATAAATATGAATATGACTCTTATATATCATTGCAAAACTTTTACATACAAAAACTTGGTCTAAATATATTATTTTGTAATATGAGATAATTATGATATTGATCCCACTGTAGAAATAAGAAAATGTAGGATGAAAAGGTCATGTCATTTGCTAACTTTCTCTTAGTAGCACCATGGTCTTCCCAGGCAGGCTGGAACCATTCTCTTAACACCCATGCCATATTGTATCCTAGGAAGATGGCCCAGTAACTGCAGGAGGCATATCTTGCTTATCCCAGAGTTATTTCAGACAAGAAAGTAGAATGCATCCAGCTTTCTTCTTCTCTCACATGCTACTTAACTTCTCCTCTGAATAAATCTCTAGCCAACATTTAATGTATATCCATTGAAGGCATTCCATAGCTTGGCCTCCCCAGAGGGTCCATATACTCTTTAACTCAGCTCTGATTGTGACTTTGATGCAAGGCCCAAAATAATAAAATCCTGACCATCCCCCTAGCCTGGCTACGGGTGGCATTCACTAATCGGTTTTACTTGGAATGAACTCTGAGTATATTGCTTGACTTACAGTTTTGGCAGAAAATCTGCCTGACCATGTGGCAGTTGCTGTATTCCTTGGAAAGCTTCCTTTTCGCTCTTGTGCACATGAATAGCCACAGGCAAAGGGAAGAGGGGAAATGGCATACAAAAAAAGCCAGCACTGTTTAGAAATTTGTACTTAAATATCCTGCTAGCCATAGCCCTAGCTCTAGTCCAAGGTGGAGCATTTGCCTGTGCTGTAAACCTCAAGAGCAATGCTGGCCAACAGAACTTTGGGGATGATAGAACCTGCCTCTTTGTCATCCATCAGACAGTCCCTGAGTATTTGGGTTATGGCTATGAAGTTGATTTACCCTGTAATTAAACTTAAATGGTCTGTCATAGTTAATGACAGTCACACTGAACACCACAGTTCTTCATGTCTACAGTGGGTTTTCACCAAACTAGAAATGCATGAATTCTGATAGATTTCCCATGTTATTTGATATCTCATTCAATATTACTTATTCATTTGAGAAATACATTGAATAACTATTATGATCTAAACCCTAACCCAGATACTGGCAAAAACACACAAGGAAGCCAAAAGAGCAAAATTCCCTACCCTTGTGAAGCTTAGAGTCTAGCGAAGTTAGATGATAATAATAATAGCAATAATTAAAAATATTAATAAACAGTACTTTAGAAGGTGCATGCAGGAAAACTACAGAGTTAGGTGATCAACGCAAAGACAAAATGGAAAAGTCTTTTAGGATTACTAAGTTGGCACTCCAGAGAAAATACAGATACATAGGTAATAGAACTTGGCATCCAAGCAGTCAAGGAGCTTGGCGTCTAGGTGGTCTTATTAAAGGCCACCAGTAAAACACAGACCACAGAGCTTGTTCTTATCACAAGTACCAAGTGCTCACTTGCCACTCCCAATCCCACCATGCCACTCACCTGTGTTTTCCTTTGGTACATATGCCTACACCTTCTATATTACTATACATGGCTCCAGATTTTGGAATTCAAGAGTGAGAGTTAAATGGGAAATGGTCCCTCTATGGATAGCTGAAATGGAACTTATCAGAGAGAATCCTGTTCCACTGATATGTATATGTCATGACCTATAACAGGCAGTTTCTCTAAGATCCATCTCAGTAGTAGATAGAACCCTCAGGAATAGTCCAGGTGAACAATTTCTTCTAGACGAGACATTAAGACACAGAACTGCTGTCTGTCTTAATTGATAGAGGCTGTTTTGTAGCTGGATTTGATATTCAGTGTCAAAATAATCTAGCCAACCTACATCTGTATTCTAGTCAATCTGTACCAACTTTCTCTCTAGCCATCCTTTTCTGAAAAACAGCATCAGAGTTGCTCTTAGGGATTCTAATTGTTGAATATTTATGTGTATCTTTCAATTAATTAAAGGAACTTTGAGCAGCTGATAAAAAAAAAAAAAACAAAGAATTCCCCTGGGAACACAGTGGATGCCTGGAGTCACATTACTGAATCTTCTCATATGTCAACTACAGAACATCCTCGTGTATATAGTAGAAGATAACACTTGCATGGAGCCCTTTAAACAAATCGTAACATTTCATCAATACACCGAAGTGAGCCTGTACGTGGAGGTTGGCATACATCATTATCAGAGTCTTCCTTTCTCACTCTCTTGTCTCCCCACTCAGCTGGCTCTCACAAGCCACATACTGCTATGGAAGTCAGTTCACCTCTACAGACCTCACATTTTTTTGCTTGCATAAAATGATTAAAGTTGGATCATTCCTTTATTCCAAGTTCAAATCTCTCCAGCAGAATCTTCCAGGTAGGGCCCTCCCTGGCAAACACAGATTTCCAAAGTATCAAAATTGGAAAATCAGGAGGTGTCGAGCATTATGAATTTTGATCCCCACCTGTTTGACTTTGAAATGACATAAGATTAGTTCTGGGGACCTTCTCATCAGCAGCCTACTTCCATCTCACCTGACGAGTGAATGTGATCCTGCCCTTCCCCCACTGAAACCACTGGGCTAATTGGTTTTCAATGGTGCTTGGCCTTCTCATTCAAAGACTTGTTTCATTTAACAACCATGGCACAATTCCACTTTCTCTTCACAGTGTGGATGCTTTGCATGCTGGTTATCTTGTTTCAGCTCTGAGCTGGGTTTCACTAGCACTCCTCTGAAGGTGTAAAAAAAATTCTCAGGTACTTAAATAATCCTTATTTAATATCTCTGCATCAGAGGTAGTTCTAGGTATTTTTCTCACATGACCACTTGACCTAAAAGCATCATTCTTAAGGACATATGCTAGATCTGTTAACAAGTGAGGAGATCAAGACTGAAAGAGCTGAATAATCTTTACAGAATCCTCAGTAGAAAAGGAAGGGATGGTTCCCAATGAGAGGCACCATATCCGAGTGTTTTAATTACATCCCTACATCTGCCACTGGTCATTTATTATATATGTTTGTTGGGTTGACATTTGTGTGATAAAATTACTTCCAGTTGCCAAAGCCGCTAAGCCCTGTGTGGTGGACATTACGTTTGTATCACTGAAATGCTGAATGTCTTCAGATGGTGGGCATTTTTTGTGAATGACTGCCCTACACATTATGAGAATAAAATGATCATCTCCCAGAGCATCTAGTAAGTAAGAATGAGGGATTTTCACACAGGAGTTTCAACTGAGGTTTAAATAGGCTTTGAGTAGAGAGTTCAGGAGCATAGGCTTTGAGTAGAGAGTTCAGGAGCAGAAACCATTCCATGCAGTAGACAGAGCATATTCAAGGGCAGAGAGGTGTACAATAAATGCAGAGATCCTGTATTTATGGGAAGTACATAAGGGTAGCAGATGAGAGCCTAGGTTAGGCGAGAGGCCACAGATAATCTTAAATTACATATGCAAACTAAGATGCCATCTGACTGGTGATGGGGAGCTATTGCAGAATTTTAACAGTGTTCTAGAACATGATCCCTCTACAAAAGAGCCATTTAATCAGTGCAGTGGAGGGTGGACTGGAGGAGGATAGGCAAGAAGCCAATTAGCAGTTTTTCTATTCCAGCTGAGAAAGATAGGACAAACCCAAGCCAAGGTTCATGGAGAATGAGGTGAGTCAGGACAATATTTCCAGAATTCAGATCTCTATGTGCTGGCGTTTCTAACAGGGGGTTGCTAAAACCTGCAGGCATACCATTGCCGCACCACCCCAAGCAGACCTCGATGTGAAATAAAGACCCTGAGGGAAACAACCAAGTGTTTGGTGGTGACTTCCCCTGGTCATGTAGAGCTGGTCCAAGCATGCACATGTGTTACTGCTACTGCCCGTTGCGTACAGCTTTTGACAGGGATAGAAGGATGAGGATGGTAGCCATAGAAAATGGATGCTGGTCAAGTGACAACGTCAAAAAGAAATCCCGGGTCCACCGTGAGTCCCGAGTAAATGTAGAGAATCACCTAAACCAAAAGGAAAATGTTGTAGGCTCTATGCACAGAACTAAGTGGCAGTATTTTGGAAATGTGTGTGAGCGGTTAGGTGGCCACTTTTAAGGATGCATGGTTCTTAACCACATTAACTACTTAAGAGGGAAAAATAGGGAATAATACTACTAATTCCTAGATGCTAAGACTGGAGAGTCTCATCTCCCAACCGACTCTGAAGACAGTACATGATGGTAACAGGTGTAAGTATGATTTGCTGAATGAGCTAATGAATCACATGGGGTCACTGCAAAGCTCCACTTTAATTAAGCTTCCCCTAGATCTAAATATCTCAATTTCCCCCAAAGTAAGAAATCACCGCAGCTCTTTAATCTCTTTCAAATGGGAATATTATTTCTCTTGAGAAATTATAATTCAAGGCCAGCTGCCAACACAGCAAATTCTCGCGTGAGGCATGCCACACACCAGACCCTTTGTGAGGATGGACTTACTTAATTCACATGTCTATGAAAATACTTTATCACCTCCATGTTACATATACAAAGAGAATAAATAAGAGCTAAGTAAGTCTTAAGATCACACAGCCAGTGGGTGAGAACCTATTAAAGGCTGTCCTGTCGGCAGCAGAGGTAAAGCATTTGAAAGAAAGAGGTAGCTTTTCTCGAAAGGAAGGGGAGAGTAAGATTGAAGGGAAGAGAAGGAAGCATAGAGATTGCCATCCTCTATGACCTCATTCAAGGACACCTTTGGGTGTCCTTTGTGTAACACTTAGGCATTTGCTTTGGCTTCAAATAAATGACAAAAGTTTCTGTTTTCTTTAGTAAACTAGAGAGTCCATTGGAAATGATGTCTTTAAAGTACCAAGTGTGGGTATTCACAGTTTTATTTATATAAGTAAAATTCCTCACACTGTGTGTGCGGCATCTCACAGCATCTGCAGGGGTCTCGAGAGGACCACTCTCCTCGAAAGCTGTTAATTAACCTAAGATTAGCTCCTGGAGTCGCACTGAATTCTAGATGCTTTTTTTAATTTTCAAAAATCTGATATTGCAGATAATTAAATTTATTCTGGGAGAAGTATTTTTACATGTGGGCTGCATTTGCAGCGTTTGAATAGAACACTAATTGCAAAGTGTGGGGCGTGTTGCTGGCTATCCTGAGCCCTGGGTAAACACTGACCTATTTTAAACTACTCGGTGACGAATCTAAAAACTACAGGCCATACATGCAGCATTTAAATGGAACCACAAATGCCACGGTGCAGAGATTTTCCTCAGTCGCAAAAACCCTCTAATTTGAGGTGGACCCAAAATAACACTGATGCATATGGAGCCCCCAATTAGGGGTTTCCATAAATAAGTCACCCTGTCACCGATCCGGTTCTAGAGCTACAGTTTCATGGAATGTTACAACCATGTTTGGGTGTCAAGAAGTTTTCAATCACTACTCTAGTGCCATAAAAAGACATCTAACAAGGGGTTGTCTCTAAATCCATTGATCTTCGAATATCGCGGTAAAAATTTTAAAAAGCTATCAATTTCTCCTCTCCAGTGCTGTGGAGTAGGAAAAGAAATGGAAAGAACTAAAAATAAATCAGAATTTCAAGAAAGCGGGCTTCTCAAAGACACGAAAATGTGTATCCACAAAATGAGACAGGGAAACAAAGTGAATCACAGATGAGGGTCTAAAGTCGACAAAAGCTTCATTCAAGCTGCTGAATGCTTTGTCTGGTGTCTTCATTTACCAACCTCCACTTAGACTAATCTCCCTTAAGCCAGTCAGAACACCTGCAACGTTCTCACTTACTCATTTTGTCTCTCTCCTCTCTCCATTTGTCTGCCTGTCTGTCTTCGTCTCTCTCTGTACAAACATATATCCATACATGCATGCATATATACATACATATATACTCGCATATATAAAGGAAAAGCATTTTCCTAATACCTAATTGAGCTTAGATTTCTCCCTATGATGCGTATGACTAGGAAACTGAGTGGCAGAGTGACATAAGACACAGGAAAACTGGAACCATGGCACAAGGGTGAAGTGAACAAACTCAGCCCAGTCTGAGGCCACCAAGCTATGCGACTTATCACAGATCACTCTGGCACCTTTCCCAGTTTCTTCCCCTACAAAGCAGGCCACCTGCCTGCCTCAAAGACTCTTCTCCCATTTCTGCCATGGATTGGTAAACCAGGAGGTGCTAGGAACACAGGAAATGCATAATATGGGGTTGTTCTTAAAGAAGAAGTGTCACTAAACATCTTCAACCAAAGGCATGTGAGCTTTATATGTGCTAGTTCTCTGTTAAGAGGAGTACTGGTAACAATGGGACACTTAAAACAGCAGAGGCATACCAAAAATATTTTCCTTTTGATGTAATCAGAAAGATGTGGTGGGGGGGGAAACAAAGCAGAATTGGAGTTCAGTAAATATAACACGATGCTTCAGATGGACCAAGTCTCCTTTGCTTCCCCAGCCATGTCCGTTCTGTATGTGATGGCTCTTTTCTCCATATTTTCTATTCTACCAGCAATGACCATGTCCACTTTGTAGCTCCAATCCATTGAAAGGTTCTTCTTGCTAAATGATTGATATGAAATAGATATGAAATAGAGATATGAAATAGAGACTCCAAACTATAGAACTTTACGCCTACTTCTGAAAGCTGTGACTAAGTCAATTATACGTCATTCTTTAATTCCCAAACTGACAGACTGGATGGAAGTGACAGACAGCACTTGCAAACAGTTAATGACTTCAGGGAATTCGGAGTTCATTACAGATGGCTGGCAGTAGAGAACAAATTCTGAGCTGTTATCAAAATTAAACACCTGCCGATGAATGATTGGACCTATCAAGTGGCAAATCAGAAGAATCCCTCCTGTAGTCAGTCATGTGCTCCATTATACACTTCTGTTGCTGCAGAACTCTCTGGACTTACCCTCTTGGGTTGCCTGTCAAGTAGACATATGACCAGCTATAACTGAGTCTTAGGAGAGTTAATTAGCACCACAAATAGAAATGGGTCTCTTTCTCCGGATGAAACACTTCTTACCACTGTGGGGACAAAGCCACAGATCTCACAAGACATGGTGGCACTTGTCTGCAATTCTAGCACTTTGAAGGTAAAAGCAGAATTATGAATTTGAGGCTAGCCTAGGTGTACAGTAAGACTGTGTGTCAAAAACTAAATAAACTCTAACATAGTCTCCAAAGGCCCCCATGATCTTGTCCTGGCTAACCCTCACTATAGCCTCGTCTTTTCTTACTTTTTTAACTTGTTCCCCACAATAGCTTTTAGTTATTGTAACAACTGAAATAATCACGTTATATGAGCAGAAAGGGTTTGGAGAGTCACAGTTTTGCACATATAAATGTAGGAATAATTGGCCCATTGGTATGGTGGCAGATCTTAGCCGGAACATGGAGCAGAACAACACCATCCAACCATGTGACTGGGACATGCAAAGCAGCCTGGATCCCTTTGAGGGCACAGTCCCAGCATCTGAAACCCTTCTGTTAGGTGGTGCTTCCATATCAGTCAGTAACTTTTCTGTTGCTGCATGCAATAAAGCACCAGGGCCAAGGCAACTTCCAGAAGACAGGTTTTATTTGGGGCTTACAAGTCCAGATGGCTATGAGTCCATCATGGCAGGGACGAGGCAGCAGACATATCAGCAGTAGCTGAAACTGAAAGTTCACATGTTAAGTCGCAAGCAGGAAGCAGAGAGAGCATGTGGCATGTGACTTTGACACCTCAAAATCCAGCCCCAGTAACATACTTCTTCTGGCAAGTCTGCAATCCCTAAACCTACCCACACAGGTACCACCAACTGGGGACCAAGTGCTCCAACATCTGATCCTGTAAAGGATGTTGTCATTCAAACCACTTTCACCCCTCCCGCTAGCATCAAACTGAGGCCACACCTTTATCAGAGAGACCTTTAGGGGTTCTTTTGTGTCTAAACTACAGTGCTCACATGCTCCAGCCATTCTGCCCTCTTCTCCCTTCTCCAAACCAGGCCTAACCATGCCATTCTGTCTGTCCTTTCCCACCTTTACCAGTTCCAACCTTTTCTAATGCTCACTCTTCTGCCAGTGTCAGGGAAAGCTCCATCTCCTCGGTTTTCCCCAGGTCACCTCTCACCAGCTCCTTTGCTTCTCTACCACTGACAGTTGTGGCTGAATGTCTAATTGATGTCATTCTATTCCACTGGAGGCAGGGAGTGACCATACTGCATCCACATACCCATATATCCATCTGTCCCTGACGCATACCACAGTGCCTACCACCAAGTAGACATCCACTTGAATTTTCTAAATGAGTGAATGACAGATGGGTGGGCGGGTAGGTAGATGAATGAATGGACAGGCAGACAGATGATTTCTAGCTGATTTGATACCAAGACCATGGAGTCAACCAGAATCACTTAATATCAAGAGAACATTTGGGGTAGACTTTCTCATCCTCATCTCTGCACCTCCTTTTCTCTAAGCATGTATATCCTTTGACACTATCCTTCCCGAGAGAGGTGTGAATGTGAGGTGACCCTACCTTCTGATCCTCAGACGAAGGACTTTCAGGATCTTTAGACTTACACTTTTTTCTCAAAGTAAGGGTACCACAATGAGCAGCCCTCTGTGCTCATGGGAACCCCGCATATCCAAGCCACAGCAGGTCACTGATAGAAAGGCATTCTCAAGATTCTTGCCCTGCTTTCCTGTGAAAGGAATTCTCACAATTGCCTGCTGTAGGGGCCACAGCATTGAATGGGGTAATGGTGTGGGGTCCACGCTGCAGAGAGGCAGCAGGTGACATGGAAGAGCACCGGGCAGTATCCTGCTCTGCCATTGTTTGTTGGCTGTGTGGATCTAAGTTTTTGACTCCATCTGGCTAAAATCCATGCTCATAAAATTAAGCAAATCCCTTGCCAACAGGGTTCCTGCCAGCATCAAATGAAATAATATTCTTTCTATCTGATGTAGGAGTTGCTGATACTTCAATAATGAAAGTGATGTGTGCCATATAAAATGTACAAATGATAGGCAGAAAATATGATTACCACTGTCCCGGAGAAGAGTGTCTATTCTCCTGATTTTGAACAGTTAGAACAGTTATCTTTTTATAGCAAAATATGTTTTCACACCTTGTCATTTGGTGACTGACAGATACCTTTCTCTCCAGGCTAGTGGGAGGAGTTAAAAATTAGTAGCTGAGGCCTAAGTGTGCATTGATTGATTGGGCATGCTGAAGTAAACAGTGCTTTGCTTTGGGAATGCTGCTTCCTATGAATCAAACTTTTGGCTCACTAGAAAAAAAAGTAAAACCGTTTTTAAAGTTTTAAAAAAAAACTTTAGCTTAAAATAGTAACCTAATTCCTATTTCCTCTTGGGGGTGCTTGTTTCTGCCTGTTTCTGTGGGGGAATACATGTACATGTATGTGTCTGTGTATATATGTATGTGGAAGCTAGATGTTAACCTGGAGTGTTACTTCTCAGGAGCCGCCCTCCTTCAGTTTTTAGACCATCTCACATTGGGACCTGGGACAAGCTGATTAGGCTGTCTAGCCAGGGAACCCCAGAGATTCTTTTGGGTCTGCCTCCCCAGTGCTAAGATGCAAGGTGTATGCCACATCTGACTTTTACAAGGGTGCTGGGGATCAAACTCCCGTCTTCATGTTTGTACAATAAGTATTTTACTGATGTCCAGATCTTACATTGATGTTGAAAGATGCATTGCTGAGATGTAATTTTTATTCCCATAAATAGTTATAACTTTACAGTTTGTGGGGAAATGACACAGCAAATCCTTTCCAAGATGTAAATAATGCAATTGAAGGCATCTTTAATAACAGAATCTGAGGTAGCAGTCATTAAACACATGGCAATGGAAAAGGCAAATGGCAGCAAATGACTGTCTACTTCCTACTTCACCCTGTGAGGTTTTGAGGCACAAATTTATTTTTAAATGAACTGCTTTGCAAACTGACACATTCAAAACAGCTATTGTTGGGAAAACATAGGAAGAAGTTACTCTGATTAAAAATAAATCCTCAGTGTTCTCTTGTGTTCTACAATGTTCCAGCTGCACTGTAGGGTGACCATGGTAAAGAATACCATGCTAGGTATTTTGAAGTAGCTAGAATGGAGGGTTTTGAGTGTTATCACTGAGAAAAATGATAAACACATAAGGTGCTAGATACGGTAAATACCTTGATTTTATTATTCCATAGTCCCTAGTGTATTAAAACATCACCCTATCAATTATGAGCAATTATGTGTAAATTAAAATAAACTACAATAACGCACATGCACACACACACAGAATAGAAGCTGTGTTGAACTAACTGATCTTGGTTTTCGTTGCAGACTTATCAATGAATCTTTGAGGGACCAGCTGTTGGTGACAATACAGAAGACCTTCACATACACTCGCACCCAAGCTCAGCACCTCTTCATCATCCTCATGGAATGCATGAAGAAGAAGGAACTGGTATGTCAGCCCTGTAGGTAGCAGGGCACTCTCCATGCTCCCAAATGTTTGCTTCCATCCCGTGCCCCTTTCTCCTCCGGGCCTTGCTTTCACGGTCCTCCAGAGGAGCCACTGGCCCCAGAACTCATGAATTTTGGGGTGTTGGCTCCAATGATGTGTGTAGCCAGGTTTGCCTCAGTTTTCCTGGTTTTGGTTCACCCCAATACTTCAGAATATCTCAACCAAATGAGCCAAGGAGAATATAAAATTGGTTTCCTCTGGGAATGTTCAGTGGAGCCTCTCTTGGGGGTGGGGTTCCATTTTGCTTGTAAACTGAGAGATACTGGGTGCTTCTTGTCACCACAGATTTAGTGATATAGCATCCAAGTCAATATGCTTAGTAGTACAGATGGAAAATTGATTGAGTACCGTAGAAGTCCTGGCACATCTGTGTAGAGTTTCTGCCGTGCTATCTAGATGCTGCTCAAATGTTTCTTACATCAGTTAGGAGTGTACTCCAGATGTGGAGTGACCTGCAGAGACTCTCTGGCAGGGTGAAGAGAAACAACACAAGCTAACACTAAGGAGCCTTTAATATACACCAGGAAGAGAGTTGATTCTTCCTGTCTATTAACACAGGTGATCTTATCAACTCTCCCAGTAAGAGAAACAAATGGTCCCTTCACCTTTCACTTAAGGGAGCTCAGGCTCACTTGCTGAGCAGTGAGAAGATGAGATGTAGAACCAGTGATGGTCAGTATTGTTATTCAGCAGTTGTCTCATTCAAACTGACAAGAGTGAATTGCCCACTCTGGGGAGATTCCTGTCAGGCTCCCAGGAAACAAACTATTCTCAAAGGCCAATTGGGCTGGTGATGAAGGCAACCAAACATTTAGATGAAATAACAGGTTCGATAAACAAGGCATTCTTCAGAAGACATCCACTCACCCCTGTCAATCAAGGTTTCCAGA
This sequence comes from Arvicola amphibius, assembly GCF_903992535.2. Taxonomy (NCBI): domain Eukaryota; kingdom Metazoa; phylum Chordata; class Mammalia; order Rodentia; family Cricetidae; genus Arvicola; species Arvicola amphibius. Next base: position 164,094,898 of record NC_052047.1, read on the forward strand.
AGCTTCCAGGCTTGGGATGACAACAGAGAAACTGGAGACATCTCTAATTCCTGAATAATTCCTATCTGCCACATACATACCCTGACAGCTGGTAGAAAGAGGCCAAAAAAGCCACGAGAGTCCATGGCCACGAGACTCTCATGCTTGTTCCTTCCATGAGACTTGAGAGGATTTTCTTCTGAGTTCTGATTGGGTTTAGACACCGAGGCCAAAGCTAATGATGAACTCTCACCATGACTAGAATTTTCAGTAGCCTTGAAATTTCCTAGAAAGGCAATTCCAGCAAAAATTCTAGGAGCCGTTAGAGGTTATAAAACTAAATGATATTGGATGAACTTGCCGGGGTGTTTTGTGAGACTGTCCTATATGATTCTGCTAGATAATTATCATTTCATCATGAACCCTGAGGAAAAGGTTGAGTGCATTTCTAGGGCAGAAATGATAAGGGCTAATAACGTTGTACTTAATTTAAATGATTTCCATTTCTGAGGGACAATGTGGACAGTACTCGATGCTTTACAAATAAGGGAACACAAGGTAGTAGTTTCTCTTTTGGGGGAAGCAGAAGAGCAAATTGGGGCATCACCTCCCATACAGTTAAACACACAATCCAAAAGAGCCAGTTGGGAGGGTCTTGGTGTAAACTGATCTGCACTCGCCAGACTGTAGCACACCGTATACAGAATAAACAGGACACTGCAAGGTGAAATCCCTCTTCCTTCTTACACTTCAGCTGTTCTTTGATTTCCTTTCCAAGCTCTATGAAATAAAATTTTCTATGGCAAATCTAACTAATTCAACTAAAGCTCCCAGTTCTATGGCTAATGTAGCATCATTCCCCTGACCACAGCCAGTTAGCGCACACAGTAAAGAACATCATAGAAACACATATTTAGATGGCTCTGTTGATGTTTCTGGCAGGGGAAGCAGCCCTGGGCATTCTACTAGCTTCATATAGTTCTTAAAATTCATTTCTCCTCTGCTTATGCAAAGCCTGCCACGTCATACCTCCAAGAAACCAGCAGTCTCCAGGCTGCTCAGGCATTTTTCCCTCTACTCACCCGTGAATTTTAAAGTTGTATTGCCAGATCTGCACGCATGAACACTAGTAAATGGAAACAGCAAATGCGTTGATGACTCATCCCCTCGTATTCAACAGAGGCTGCCGTTGAGAGAAATCAAAGCCCATACACTTGTCCACTTGCTTCCCCCATCACAAAATATCTAGGTTTCTTCCTTTTTCTCTGGTATCAGAGGAAAGGGTATTCTAAGAGGGTTCTCCCAATGTGGGCCACATACCCCCCCACTCCATACTTCCTCTGTGGTCTTGCCCTAGGAAGGGTGCTTGCTTTTTCTTTTCAACAAAAACCTTCTTTGTTACTCTGCCTGAGAGGTCCACCTTTATTCCCACTTTGCCAGTCCCACTCATCCTCAAACTTCTACATCCTCTCCTCTTTTCCTTCCCTTTCTCGTAGTTTTTGCCCATTGACGCCACACCATGTGAAGTTTTGTTATTTTTCCTTTGTGTCATTTTAAAGAGAATTTAAAATCTACTATCATGGGAGATTGCATCCATTTCTCCTTGAAATTCTGTCAAATTTTTCCTTTAATGTGTTCTGGGATTATGTCCCTGGGCTCATAAGACTTTACAATTGGCTGTATTTCCTAGTGAATCATTGTCTGCCATTCTTCAACAACCTTATTCGTTCCTGACAATGTCTCTGCCTTACATTTCAGCTCATCTGCTATTAATACAATTACATCAGCTTCTCTCAGCTCATACTTTCCTGGTAATGAAAGCTTCCATGTCTTTTTTTTTCATTTCCAATCTTTGTATACCTTACTGTTAGGTGCATTTCTCAAGATATACAGCTTTCATCTTTAATACCATTTAAATAGAGCTAGTATCATCAGCTTGGCCTATTTGCATGTGTTTCTGAGCTGTTTGCCCTAAATAAACTTCTTTTACATTTTATTCAGTCACTAAGACAGTCTCACCTGCTGAGCTTCCTAAAGTATTTCAGCGTAATACCCCATTTTCTTGATTGTAACTCACACCCATTGCTGGCTTCAGCAATAACCTGTTTGGATGTTATTGATAAAACTGTATTTCTGGCCTTAACCTCTCACTTTGTCTCCACAAGCATAATTGAAACTTGCTTAGAATGCCTTGCTTGGTTTCCCATTGTTAATTCAAATTTTTAATGTCTCGAAACATCAGCTTCCCCAGTTCCCCCAAAGGGACACCCCTACACCTCCATAACACGCCACCTTCCTGCTCTCACGTCATTTTCTCAGTCCTGTGCTTCGCTCCTCCCTTTTTCTACCAATACTGCCACCCCAGCCATTCATTGCCAAGCTGTCTCGGTGTTCTTTGGCACTGTCTCTGGTGTCTGCCGGCTTTGCCTGGCTCCAGTTGCCACCATTCTCACTCTTCTTCATTAGGACTCTGTGGATTGTTTCCCCTGACTTGGGAGGGAAACCCTTTCCTGTCTTTATGCTTTCTACACACTGCTCCTGCCTTCACCTTTTGGGAGCCCAGTTCAGAATTTGTCACCTGCTTCCTTGGCAATCCTCATTATGGCCAAATTCATGGATCTTTTGATTCTAGGTGCAGCTGGGTGTGTGGTTACCACATGATCGCTTCCCTTTACCACCCTTCCTTCCATTGAGTAATTCAGGCTCCCAAGTTCCCAGCTCTTAGTCAAAACAAACCATTCTTTCCATCTGTTCAAATCATGCAGCTGAGAGCATCCAGTCCAGTTGAGACGTCTCATAACCGCTGGGTACAATTCCAACCTGAAAGATCAGGGAATAGGTTAATTACAGTTACCTTGTGGCCTGTTTCTAAAATAAGCATGGTGGAAGCCATTCACACTGGGTCTCTTACACAATTTGCTATGCGTACCCTCTAACTGGCTTTGTGATAGCCCATGTTTTAAATGAGATACTTGACAGCAGTGGCAGGAGAGTGAGCCCGTGAGTTTGATTTTAACGATGACCCATTGAGTCGACAGGAATAAATGCATTTTGTTCATGATATTTCCCTCAAAGTATTCATACACCAGATTTTCCCCATAAAGACGAAATGCAACTTCACATTTATGTTGGAAGATAAAAATCAAATAAAATACTAATGACATCACACTCATTTATTGCTTTGTCCAAGATGGCTTCTGAGTACTACTTGATTAGGAGATACTACAGGAGGGGGGATCTGAATTAAATTCTTAACTTGAAATATAGAAGATTGCAATTTTCCTACTTTATCACATGATTTTAGTTGATAGCTTCAAGAGTTGTAGTAATTATACCACTATTATTTCTTACAACCTACAGTTGCAAGAATAATGTAACTACCCAGTGGTTTGTTTTGACTTTCAGTTGTATATTGAGAATTTATTGGAGATCTGGTGGTTTGAAAAGGGGGATTGGGAATCTCTTAATTACAGTTTATGATAAAATTAATTTAATATTGTTTTTTCTGAGTACTTGAGAGACTGTGGTGCACTTTCATAACCTTTATGACTTGGAAGCATGGCTTTCCTACTCACTTCCTTAGAGCCAATTCTCATTTGTAACAATCGTTCTAAAACCAATAAGCACTGAATGGTATTAGCAGCATTTATCCAACTCAGCAAATTAGAATGGACAGGAATGAAAATTAACCAAATTTTCCTTAAACTTTTCCAGTTAAGAAGCATATAAGGACTACTGTTCAATTCTGGTCAATTTGGACTTTTCCTGAGTAAGTGGCTTATAAACAAAGTTTATTGCCCAAAGTTCTGAAGGTGGTAAATTTCAGAGCGAGGTACCAGAAGACTGGGCATCTGGTAGGGACTTTCTCATAGAAGATGGTTTCTTTCTGAGCCTCCACAGGATGGAAGGGGCAAGCAGGCTTCTTAAGAACACTTTTCTGAAGACGCTAATCCCATTCATGAGGGTGAAGCCTCTATGACCAAGTAAGTTCAGAAGCACTCCACTTGGTGACACCATCATGTCTCTGATTAAGATTCAATATATGCAAATGTGGAGGGCCGGTCACAAATATTCAGAGCACAGCAATCATAGCAACATCTGCTAGGGAACATGGAAAAGAGCCGGATGGGGCTGGGGAAGGGCACATTATATCTACTCTTAACTTAGACAATAATGGATACACAATCAGATAAGCTCCACTGATAGGCTGGTTGATCTAGTCTCCTCATAGTAGCTGAAGCTGTATCACTTCATTAGCATCATAGCCTCCCTTGGGTAGGACACAGAAGTAAGGCCAGGAAATACAACATGTGCTGATAAGAAGCAGGGAGGAGGGTCAAGAGTGACATAGCTGTGGGGTTCATGTATGCCGTTCTCAAAAAAAAAAGCTAAAAACAATGTGCTAATGGAGTAATGGAAGCAAGGACATTAGATCACCATTTTGTTTCCTTTCCAGACCTTTCTTTGAAGTACTGGGCATTCCATTTTCTCTTCCTGCAGAGACTTTTCTACAGATCTAATTTAGACTCTCAACTTTCCATTTTTCTCCCTCTCCTTCCCAGCTCCGTAAGCTGATGTTTATCAAAGATTGATTCGTGACGCTTTTCCTTTGGTTTGCTATGATAACTTCTGCTGCCTTAGGACTAGGTGTGGACGCACAGCTGCCTCGTCTCATCATCTGCATTCCACACCCTCGCTCACACCCTCCTGCCTTGCTCCGACTACTGCTGCTTTATGGAAGCCTGCCCTGGTGATCCACCATCCCTACCTGTACACTGCATGAACTGGCGGATTTCCATAAATAGTAGAGCGCTTTTATACCAGGCATACTCTGTAGGTTTTTGCTCCCCAACAACCCTGTAAAACTAAAGCCATTCTGAACGTCTCAGCCACAGAAAAGAAAGCCATTAACGGTGAAATTACCTGGCGCGAGTGAGAAGGAAACACAGAACACGCAACGAACCTGCTTAGGAGTTTATTAGAGGGGGCGTGTGTAGGCCTGGTGAAGGATGGTGTGGAGAGAGAGAGAGAGAGAGAGAGAGAGAGAGAGAGAGAGAGAGAGAGAGAGCTGAAGATAGCGCCTGCAGCTTTTAAAAGCTGCCTAGCGCATGTGCACAGGGGGTTGATGTGACTATGTCATAAGCAGATGGCAGAGTTCACACATGTGCGCAAGCACTCACACAACTGCGAAATACATAGATGATGCAACCATGCTGCACATGGATCACACGGGATCCTTTCAGATTCCTGGTGCCATTAGGCACTTCTGTCTGAAGGCTTGTCTACACATGCCCTGGAACCTGGAAGTGTCAGCCATGTTGTGTGGCTGAATCATTACAAAAAGAACTTCACCAACCGATAGAGTTGAGTTGGTTCCTTGCTATAATAATGCCAGATTCTCCTTGCTTGCACACAGAGAGAATCATATCCCTCATTTGAATATAAATTATGTATAGAAGAATATAAATTATGTATATGTGTCCCGCCACCCGGCTAGCTTTACCCAAAATAATTACATGGAAACTGTATTCTTTTAAACACTGCCTGGCCTATAGTTTTGGTCTCTTATTGGCTAATTAACCCATATTTAGTAATTCGTGTAGCACCACGAGGTGGTCGCTTACCAGGAGAGATCTTAACCTGCGTCCATCTCGGAGAGGAGAGGCATGGCGACTGCATATGGCGACTGCCTGAAGCATCTCCCAAACTCTGCTTCCTTTCTCCCACAATTCTGTTCTGTCTACTCCGCCTACCTAATTTTCTGTCTCTTAAAGGGCCAAGGCAGTTTCTTTATTAATAATGAAAGTAACACATAGACACTCCTCCATCAATTATGGTGATGTTTTCCTACAGTTCGGTCTGAAAATCCATTCATTCTTTATGAATGCTTCCTAGCAACCAAACTGACCTTCTTACTTGTTTTAATTTCCTAATTTTCTACATATTCTCATATGTGGAGCACTTTCATTTACCATATTCAATACCAGATCCTCCCTCCATCCCTCCCCGCCTCTTCGTTCTCTTGTCTTCCTTCCCCCTCCACACACACACACACATCTGGATTACATTTAATTATTAATTCCCTTACCTACATCTCTTATCTTCATTGTAACATATTCATATATATATATACATAAGCATGTAAGTGCTTAAGAACCAAATCCACATTTTATTCATTATTCTCTTTTCCTATACTCACTCAGCCTAATTGTGCACAGTACCACAGTATATACATAGCAGATGCTCAATAAATATTTGTTTACCGGATTGCCAAATGAAAAAACTCAGGTTGGGAATAACATTTGAATCCACATAGTTCATAGATCTCTGGTAACAAGAGCACATCTCCTTGGGGAGTTGCAGATTTGGTTTCTGACCTAGATTTGATGCAGGCCATCTGTTTGAATCTTTTGACCTGTGGACAACCATCTAATCTGGTGACTGGGGAGCGAGCTCTAGCAGACAAACCTGGTTCTATCCTGGCTTCATCACTGGAGTGGCTTACCCAGTACTGTTTCTTGGGATCTCAACTTTAAAACAAAGTGACAATGATCTCACTGGATTCTGCAATCTGTTTTATTCCATTGTAACCCAGAGCACATTTTGATTTTTTTTTTAACTCAGTAAGACAAACATCAATCTACTAGAAGATTAAGGATTCTCAGAGGGCTCTTCAAGTCCAATACCCCAACCAAATGAAAAGCTAAAATGTACCCAGATGTTACATGTCTTCTTGTGCTCTACAAAAGAGTCCTGGCCTCTGGGGATGATGACTCTGCCCTAGACACTAGATAAGACAAGAGAGGACTATTGTCTTTGCCTTATAGATGAGTCTCTGGATACCCAAATCACATCATCATCCCATGCAGCAAAATTAACTGTTTCTGTGAGGGCAGAAGATGGTGCTAGCATTCAAAAACATATCTCTTTAGGAAAATGAGGATTTCTCTACCCTTCCTATCAGAGCTTCATTAGAGTCAAGCAGGCAAGACCTCTAAAGCAGTCTCCTCTTCTACTGAAGATAGGTCTGTCTGTTGACAGAGGTTTCTGTCCTGCCTGGTCTTAATCCTGCATTAACCCATAATTCGTATCTGTGTCAGCCATGTGGCTTGGTACTTTTTATCAGTGAGGCATTCTCATCTTGCTTCCTCTGTGTCTGGATGACAACTGCAGACTGAGTCTTTCCTCTTCCCAGTATTCTCCTGTTCTCATTGCCCCACCTCTACTTCCAGCCTGGCTACTGATCAATCAGTGTTTTATTAAAACAATACAAGTGACAGGGTACAAGACCATTGTCCCACAGCATCTGACACATCTAAGAAACAAACCCAAATCCCCAAATGTCTATTGCTAACAAAAATAGATACAAGCAAGACACTTATATCGTTAGCAAGGGTGATTAGTGTATCCTGGAAGACTGGAGCCTCAGCATCACGTGAATGTTCCCAGGGACATCAGTACTTCCACCCAAGGTTATTGGTAGAGTTCAGAGTCAGCATGTCTAAAGAATGTCAGCAAAGTCTGTGGCTCCTAGGATACATTTGGTATTAATTTTATGAGTTATTTGATGTGTCACTATGGGAACTAAACAAAGTATATGCCTAGATATATCCTTTTCCCCTTGGATTTTCCCCAGTCCTAGATAAAATTGTCAGGGAGTAATGCTTTGACACCATTGTATCATCATGTCCCCTCCTCCAACTTCCTCATCATAACAGATGCGTTACAAGAAATATATATAACCTCCAGATGACAAAAAAAGAAGCAAGTTGAACCTTTGTTAGAAAAGAACCAAATCAATAACTGAAAGACAAGGTCTTAGAATGGCCATGGTCAGGGATTTGACTTTGGCCTGCTGACAAAGCAACTGATCACCGCTGCTGCATGCAATGTTTTAAATAACTAAGGCATTCCAGCACAGAGAGCAGACTTTTACCTACACCGTATAATTTTAACAGCACATCCAATAATGCCTCCACACATTATTTGATTTTATAGATTTTGTAATCTGTAAAGTCAAACATTAGAAGCCCCACAGCCACAGGAGAAGCCTCCACTCTGCAACGGAATGGACACACAGTGCTCAAACGACCCAATATTGTTCTGGTCCCTATTGGCAGAAAATAGATCCTCAAAAAGAAATAAATAAAATAAAACTTGCTTTTCAGCACAGAGCTAAATCCTAATTTTGCATATACTTTGGATATGAGCATTTGATTCTTAGAAAAAAATTTACAATTCCTTTCTAATTTAAGCCAGCCTGGCCACATACAAAAACCCCTTTTACAATCATGCAGCTTTATTCATGTTTCACATCACTCTGAGCAGGCTACAAATAAAGAAAAACTGTTCTTGTCCCCAGCAACAGAAAAATACAACTTAGACCTCCTTAACTTTTACCACAAAAACGCCTCATTCTCCTCACACGAGGAGATATTTCCAGTTTTTCATTAATTTTTTTGTGATTTTAGCTGCTAGTAGCTTAAATTCCTTTGAAGATCTAGGAAATAAACGACTTTGACCTCATGTGTATGAGTATTTTGTGGTTGTATTCTGTTTAATCTACTCATTGACAAGCACTGTAGTGTGTACCCGACAAATGAGTGTAAGTGGCGGCTGCAAGGCTCTCAGTTCAACCCCTGTGTATTTACACCAAGGCAGGCATGTCCTTACCCTCACAGTCCAAAGCACTAGTTGTCTATGTTTTCTTACACTGTGGTGTGCATGCTCTTGTTTCTCATATGCCCTTCAAAGAGAAGGCAACTGTGCCTTCCTTGGCTGTCATTATACCCTGGCCCAAGGAGAAACTGCTACCCATAAAACATAGTCAAATATCTACTAAGAGAACACATTTTTCCATGTTGTCAAGTTAGTCAACACCTGTAGGAGGAGGGCCCACTTGTTCATCCTGGCCGCCCGGCTAGCTTAGCCCCAAAATAATCACACAGAAATTGTATTAATTAAATCACTGCTTGGCCCATTAGCTCTAGCTTCTTATTGGCTAACTCATATTAATTTAACCCATTTCTATTCATCTGTATATCGCCATGTGGAAGTGGCTTACCGGCAAAGATTTGGCATGTTTGACTCTGGCAACTCCGTGGTGTCTCTCTCTGCCTTCCTTCTCCCAGTGTTCCTTTTAGTTCCCCCCACACCTAGCTTGGTTCCCCTACAGCTCTGCTATAGGCCCAAAGCAGTTCCTTTATTAACCAATGAAAGCAACACATAGAATGACTTTCTACACCAAACGCCCTCTATGTTTTCTGGATGAAGCCACTGAACGACCGTCTTACCTTCAGAACAATTTTTAGTAGCTCACCCAACCATGTCATGTAGCCTGGAAATCTCCCACTAGTCAGAATCACATTGACCCTGGCTTTGTCACCTGTCCCTCCTCCAACACATGACACAATCAGAATGAATGAGGTTTAGTGTTTTAACTTAAAAATGAAGCAGACATCTCTTAACTCTCTACCAGTTAATTCACCATAGTATGAATCGAAGACTTCAAAGCACTGCTGATGAACATCTTCAATGCCAACATTTAGGAGGCAGAGGCAGGCAGATTACATAAATTTCAGGCCTGCCTGGTCTACATAGCAAGTTCCGGGTCAGCCCAAACATTATAGCAAGACATTCACAAAAGAAAGTTACTACCAGGCAGTGGTAGCACACACCTTTAATGCCAGCAGTCAGAGGCAGAAGCAGGTGGAGCTCTGTGAGTCCACTGCCAGCCTGGTCTACAAGACCTAGTTCTAGGACAGCCAGGGCTGCTATACAGAGAAACCCTGTCTTGAATAAAACCAAGAAAGGAAGAAAGGAAGGAAGGAAGGAAGGAAGGAAGGAAGGAAGGAAGGAAGGAAGGAAGGAAGGAAGGAAGGAAGGGAGGGAATGGAATGATCCTGAAACCACAAGTTCACAAGTTCTTCCACAAACTTCTATCCCGTTGTTTGTTTGTTTGTTTGTTTGTTTGTTTGAGACAGGTTTCCCTGTGTATCCCTGGTTTTCCTGGAACTCACTCTGTGGACCAGGCTGGCCTTGAATTCACAGAGATTCACCTGCCCAGTGCTGGGATTAAAGGTGTGTGCCGCCACCACCCAATGAGTATACTCATTCTTAGCGAATCTTAATTGTTTGGAATTTTCATTAAGCAAAGACAGCCACTGAAAGTGTCCAGAAAATGCTATTCAAAAATATATTGCTTTCGTATGTTTATCAAAATACTTGTAAACATAAACATGCAAGCCTTGCAATACCCTCTGTATTTTCTTACAGATAGATAAATTCTGCAAAGAACACAGTCATTGACAATACTCTGAAAATTAACCCTCATCAAGATTTCAGAGGCAGAAAGGAAAGAAACTCACCAGAGACTCAGATAGGTCTTGGACAAACCATCTCTGCCCTTCTCAAAGTCTATGCATCACCACCGAGAAAAGTGGTTCTCAACCTGTAGGTGGCAGCCTCATAGGGGGTCACATATCGGACAACCTGCATATCAGATATTCACATTACAATTCATAACAGTAGCAAAATTACAGTTATAAAGTAGCAACAAAATAATGTTATGGTTGGGTTCACCACAACATGAGGAATGAATTAAAGGGCCGAAGCTTTAGGAAGGTTGAGAACCACTGTTCTACACTCTGAAGATACACTCCCCCAACGCACACCATTTCTCTGACTTCAGCAAGCGAGTTAGTCAACAGGCCCTTGCCATTTTCTTGGTGGTCCTGTCTAATTATTCTCCTCAAGGAATAGCTCAGTCATCATGATAAGCATGAATAAGTCAAAAAGGGAGGGGGGATCAAGGGTATACTATATAGACCCCAATCCTTTTGCCTTCTCCACTGGAAACACTTGTAGAGAGTCTCCCTTGCCCTCCTCCCAGTGTATGATGGGATATGGCCCTCCTTCCTAAGCATCTTCCATGCCAGGCTAGGATACCTTTCCCCACTTCCCAGTTGAAGGCTTAAGTGACCCGAGGGATGCATTTCTATGTGTTTTCCTCATTGAGTCCTCTCAAAACTTCTCTGTGCCTTTTAGTTAAATCATCCCATCCCAACACATGGAAACTGAGGGAAGATTGTAGGGCCAGCCTGGGCTGTATAGGGAAACACTTGCCTTCGCCCCCCATCACCTCTCCCCACCCCATTCAAACCATCCCATCACCTTTGCACAATCATTAACACGAATTAAATTTTTTTTAATCGTAGCCACTGAAATTCCAAAATATTTCTGGTTCTCTATTTCTTCCTGGTTCTCTAAGAAAATAAAGTACAGGTTCTAGCAATTCCCGTCCATGAAATTTACTGAAATTCCAAAGTGGAAGGTTCCAGATGCTGGACTCAGTGCAGTTTCTGTCTTACCTAAGCAACATCACCAAACCCCAGGAGGTGGCAAGTTCCTCCCCAGCACAAACTACCCTGGAGTAAAACTCCAGGTAATGGAGTCCTTGACGCCTTGAAATTCAGAACACCTGTGGCTTCCTATTACTTGGCTACCCCACGCTTTCACTCAGACCCAGACACTTGGGGCCTCTCCCACAGAGAGCAAGCCAGCTTGTTTTGACTTCCAAACATCATCTAGAGTAAAGCTATGCTCAAGAATAATCAGGAACTCTGTACACAAATCCATAAAAATTGAGAGTACTTACCCACTGTCCTCAGGTGTAGCAAAAAACGTAGAAGTGTGGAGGACTCTGAGCAGGGCTGGGGGAGGGGTGACTGTGTCTGGTCACCTGGTCAGCTATCACTCAAGTTCCTCCTCTGCATCTTCTGCTAAGTGATAGCAGAAGAGAAAGTTCCTTGGACTAGTCAAACTTAGTAGTGCTTGAGTAAAGAGAAAAAAAAAAAAAAAGGTCTCACCAATAGGGAAAATCACAGACTACACTGGGTTCTGAGAATATGCTTTAATACATCTGCTCACAATCTGTAGGCTAGCAGACATCAGGCACAGAAAACTTAATTGACTACACCTTGGCCAATCAGCCAGTCAACTGATTACAGCTCGATGAACAACTAATTATGTCTTACTTAGTTCATCAGCTATAGGGCCTCGTGAAACCAGGCAAAACTCACTTGCTGTAATTAAACTCGTGATTTGGTCTTTGGAGCCCCGTTCAAAAACACTCAAGCCAAGTAGATGGCCTTCTGCAAGTTTTACATAACTCCCATGACCAGGCACACTCCATAAACTTCTTATGGCCAGGAGAAGAAACCTTTCATCTCTGAGACAAGAGTGTTCAGGAATGGATCATACCGACACTATGTAGCACAATGTTTGGAAAGAAATGGGAAATATTTTAGAGATACATAATGAACTATCCCTGAACTACTTAAACTTTATCTGAACTTCATCTTAATTACTTAAGTTCAAACACTTTCAATGAGTTAGAGGATGTTTGGAAAGCCCCTTGCTAAGTCAGGCTTCCAATATCAGAGCAGCTACCTAGCCTGCCCTGAAGAGAAATGTAGGGGGATGGGTATCTACTGTGGGTCTTGCACAGGGTACCTTATTCACCTAGTGGAGGGTCGGAGGCCTAACTGTTTGCCCTGTGTGCAGAAATTACACACACACACACACACACACACACACGCACGCACGCACACACAAAGCAGCTTATGCAGACAGATGCTGTTCATGGCTCTTGTAGAATCCCTTCTGTGGGAAAAAAAAAAAGTATTCACATTGGAAAGATATGCTTGGTGGCTGTTGCCTGACTTAGATCTGATACTAGGAGCCAGATCTTGCGACTTTCCTACCTTATTGCACCTGGCATCCCAGGGTAAGCCACGCCCAGCAACGGCCATCTTCCTTCACACACAAGGCACAAACTCAGCAAAGCACTGGAATAGAAAAGTAATTCAAACGTTTTTTTACTTACAAATCCTGGGCAGGAAGCGTGTGATGAATCCAGAAATAGTCCTCCATCCTGTGGTGTATGAGAAGAGCGAGGCAGAGAAAAAGAGAGAGCATGAGCAGAAACTAGCATGCTGTTTAAGGGAGCAGAGTGTGGGTCAGTTTAATCGCACCAACCGATACCTGAATGGTCATCCCTTAAAAGCTGGGAAAGCTGAGAACACAGTCTGTTAAGCAAGATCCTGTCTCTGGGCATTGGCTTGTGTAAGTTAGGTGAGATGCACACCTTGTGGTTGACAAGGGTGACAGAGTCTTGCTTCAGTTAAACTTGGACTCCAGATGGATGACAAGATGCCAAGGCGAAGTTATAAGCACTTGCTGCCTGTGGGACAGAAGTGCACAGCTTCTTAGAAAACCTCTTATGGGGCTGGAGAGATGGGTCAGTAGTGGAGAATGCATAATGCTCTCGTAGAAGACCTGAGTTCTGTTCCCAGCACTACACGTGGTGGCTCACAACTGCCTATAACTCCCTCCCACATCCTCATACCCGCACAGAGACACACATGTGTACACATAATTCATATTTAAATCTTAAAAATAATAGAAACCATCTCCCAATGCATGAAGGATTTCTGATGTATTTTTGGAGGTTCTGAAACTCTCAAGCAATTGAAATCTCACTGTTCTGGGAATAAAGGTGTTGCAAGCCTGAGAATTGTTTGCCCGCTTTAAATCTCAGCTCTTCCATGAAATGCTTTCAGTGTTGGCCAAGTGATCTGGGAATGGATCCTGAGGTCCTTGCTTCATCCTCCAGAAAAGTGGAGTGATAATATCTAAATCATGAGATTAGGATTAAAGGAACTACATACACAAAGAACACAATAAGCATTCAAAAATATTTTATTGCAACTGATGGCAATATTGTTTCTATATCACTTTATATTTAGCTAAGAGTGCTTCAAATTACCCTGATACTAAAGTAAACTTTGTTGGGGTCACTATTTATAGCACTACTTTATAAAAGAAAACAAACACTCAATGACACTAAATCACAGACCCAATACCATTTCCTTAGTTAGTGACAATCTTGAACCAAGACCATCTTTCTGCAAGTTATAGCTTCTAACTGGCAAGTATGAACAAGTCGAAGTCATTTTAAAGAACCCACTTATATTTTAAACTTTAAGATTCCTGGAAAGAAAGGGCTCACTTGCTATTTGGCATTCCTGCCTGCCCTCTGCCCCCATGCTGCAGGCTAAAATCCCTTTGAGAATCATGGAAGCCCAGTGCCCAATTTTCCTATGCTCTCACAATACTCAATAAAAGAAAAAAGGAACTGGAAGGTAATGTCATTTAGAGCATTGCTTGTCAAGACAGCAGACAATAGTAACACCTTTTCTCATGCCATGTATGTATTACAAAGTAAATGCTTTATATACACAAAATTATGCTGCACATCTTGTGTCACTTGGAGCACATAACCATATAGCCAGAATTGTATTTGCTCATCATTTAACCAGAATTGAGAACTAGATAGAAAGAGGATGGGAGTGAATGGCAAGAGTCACTTTGGTTCCATCTCCTCATATCAGGGTCGTAAGGTTCTAGCTCCTAGCTGCTAAAAATGCAGAATTTTAATACCTAAGATCTCCTGTATCCACAGTCATAAAAGAAAATGCCAGTGGAAAGAATGGGAGAACACGAGTACCCTAGTTATTGTGGAAACTAAAATATAAATGCCTTTACACATAATAATCAGCACGTGGTATTACTTTGTTCCCATAAAATGCTAACAAAGTGGTTAAGCATGGTGGCATATACTTTTAACTCTGGAGGCAGAGACAGACAGATCTCTGTGAGTTGGAGGCCAGCCTGGTCTACACACAGAGAGAAATATTTAACCTGTAACCTGTCTAAGAGATGCTGAGAGATTTGTCTAACTGTTGTATATGGTTCTGGGCAACAAACCTATGACATGAGTCTATGGCATTCATAAGCTAATAATATTGACAATAATAATTGCATTGTTTTTCTAGTTATAAAAATATTCAACCATAGAAATATATAGAATAAAGGTAATAAATGAGAACTTTAAATAAATATTATTATTACATTAGTGCATTTTTCTATTAATACTTTTTACATAATAGAGGTAATTGTTTACACATATTTCTACACCCAAGGATTTTTAAACTTAACTATATGCATGATTTTTTTCATGACTTCAAAAATGTGACTATAATAAACAAATATTTTTCAGAAATCTGCCTTTTTTTTTTTGTTTTTGGTTTTTTCGAGACAGGGTTTCCCTGTAGTTTCTAGAGCCTGTCCTGGAACTAGCTCTTGTAGACCAGGCTGGCCTCGAACTCAGAGATCCACCTGCCTCTGCCTCCCGAGTGCTGGGATTAAAGGCGTGCGCCACCACCGCCCAGCTTCTGCCTGTTTTTAAGAGCCAGAAAAACCATTAAAACTTTAAGGAACAAAATTGTCCAATAGAGCTTTAGTCAAATATCTCAGATTAAAGGTTTCCTGGAGGGAGTCAAGACGATGTCTGGAGGTTGAAGATACAGCTCAGCAGTCCTGGGTTTGGGTCCCAGCACTCTCAGCAGGTGGCATCTGTTACTCCAGCTCCAGGGGGATCTGATGCCCTCTTCTGACCTCTGTGGGTACTGCACACATTGGATGTATACAGAGGAATAGGCACACACACATATGCATAAAACTAGAAATTTTTCAAAGACAACGTCTGGGAGACAGTGACACAGGTCTGAGCCACAGGCACAGACATCTGGGGAGCACACTCATGTGTCAGCCTTGCAGAATTGTCACTGCGTTGCTCCTTCTCACTAGTTTAAAGCAACAGAATGTAAAGAATAAAATAGTGACTGCAGAGATGGCTCAGCATGCGGAGTGCTGTCCATGTAAGTTCAGATCCAGAGCAGCCATATACAATCCAGGTGTGGGAAATAGAAACCCTAGTGCTGAGAAACAGACCCAGCAGATGGTGAGGGTTTGCTGGCCGGCTCTTGTAGCCTAAACAATGAACTGTAGATCCAGTCCAAGACACTTTTTTTATTTAATTTTTTTGAGAATTTTATGTGTGAGTACATTGCTCTCCAACTTCTCTTGTATTGCTACTATTCCTTCTCAAATTTATGACCCCTTCTTCAATTGTCATTGTTACACACACATATGTAAATATAACATGCTGAGCCCATTCAGTGGTGTGTGTGTGTGTGTATGTGTGTGTGTGTGCGTGTGTATGTGTGTGTGCGTGTGTATGTGTCTGGGGCTGACCACTTAGGATACTGATAACCTATCAGGAAGCTTATCACTGGAGAAAGCTAATTCTTCTCTCAGCAGCCATTGGCTGCCTCTAGCTCTTCATCTAGTGACAAGGCTTTATAAGAGTTCCTTTATTCCCATTGGTTTGTCAGCTGATGTTGTCAATGTGCTGGCCTTGTTCAGGCAACCGTGTGGTTGGGATTTCACAGGTACAGCTTCCCTATCATATGCAGAAGACATTCTCTCCCAGAAGACGTCCTGGTCCTCTGGCTTCACAATCCTTCTGACCCCTCTTCCATCTTGTCCCCTGGGCCTTAGGTGGAGGGGTAATGTTGTGGACATAGCAGTTCGTGTTGGGTACTGCAGAGGAGAGGCCCCGCCTTGAAAAATCAAGTGGGGGTGATGGAGGAGGAGACTCCACTTTGGCCTCTGACCTCCACATGTGAATGCATGGGCAAGCTTATCCCTCTCATGTACATGGACACCAAAAGAATTCAAATTGAAAAGTGGGCATTATCATGTGCACTTATACTAGCCCTGAGGAGGTAGATTCAGGAGAACCTGAGGTTCTAGGTCATCCTTGGCCACACAGTGAATTAGAGATCAGTGTGGGCTACAGGAGACCCATTCCCAAAAGATAAACAAACTTAGAACACTAACCGAAGGGTCACCCTGAGAAGGATCTATATTTTACAGACAAGCAAACAAAGGTGTGGTCCCATTCCCAGCTTTTCACAACTGAGGGACTAGTGTGGATGTGAACCTGAGAACACGGGCCAGAAAGGGCTCTCTTCAGCCCCACCTCACCAGGATGCAAAGTTTGCCTGCTGCAAGACAGCATGCAACTAAATGGAAAAGACAGCCTTCTACATGTCTGTGTCCCCTAAAAACCTAGAACAGGGGCCCTTCACATAATTAGTGTTTAGTACCTGAGAACAAATAACAAAGAAATTATTGTTTCCTGTCTTCTGGCAACACTTCTTCCTTTTTTCTTCTTATAGGATTGAACTTGATTTTGTTCATACCAAAAATTTTTACTCTTTTGACAGAGACCCAGAAAAAAATATATTTCAATATTTTTCTACAATCTGGCAACATTCCTATGGGGTGACCCATCTTCTTGTTTTATACAACTGCGGAGCCTTCTTGGACATCGCATGTATGTGCCTACAGGGCAGATTACAGGCTCTCTAACTTTTGTATTTGTGTAATGCAGGAGGAACGAAAGTCTTTGAATAACAAAGTCTTACTCATATATTTAATATGGGTGCTGGGGATGTAGTTCAGAAGGAAAGTACTGGTCTATCAGAAGCCCCAGGTTAGATCCCCGGGACACCCTAAAAATGGGGTGGTGAAGGCACACAGGTTTATAATGTCATCTCTGCCACTCCAAAGGTGGACACTGGAGGGTCAGGACCTTCAGAATCTTGCTTGACATGAGATTATCACTGAGTTTATCCCATGTATGAGGGAGGGTTGCTTTTTAACCTTGCAATGTATGTGAACCTCCACAGAAGATACATACTGATCCAAAGGAAATTACTGTTTAGTGTCCCAGGTAGAATGACACCGAGACAAGAAATGAAGGTGGTGGAGGGTACAAAGGGTTAAGATGCCACATCAATTAATTCTTCCCAGACATCTCCTTCTGATGCCAACTCTTGTATTCAAATGATTTCCAGACTCTGCTAAGATCTTAAATACACTAAGTCCCATTGAGATCCTCCAGCCCTATGCCACAGCTACTGCTAACAGGAATGTTCCTTTATTTATAGCCTTGTGTTTTCCCTCCATTCACTAAAGCGGCAACCCCTACCCTAAAACCCCTGAACAATTCAGTCTGTAGGGAGTCCTGAGAACCCTCTGAAAACAAATGCATGATTTAGTGTGCATGACCTCATAGGGGGAAAATATACACAGGTCTCCAATTTCCCAAGGTAGCAGTAACTCCCAGGAGTTAAGAGGGACTGCAATCGAGGACTCTGTGCTGCGACATATAAGGACCACGGAACCACAAGTGTTCCTTAATGGGCTGGAAAGATGCATCCATGGTTTAGAGAACTCGCTCTCTTATAAAACACAAAGAGCTCAATTGTTAGCACCCTTGTCAAGTAGCTCACACCTGCCTGTAACTCCAGTTCTAGGGTATATCTCAGGCCTTCTTCTGTCACATCACACACACACACACATACACACACATCATACATGCACACATGTGCACACATGTACGTATGCATACACACACTAATTGATCAATTAATTACTTAAAATCCTTTTGGAAAAAAGTTTCTTAAAGGCACCTCACTGCCTTTAAAAATGCTAATAAATATTTAACAGTCTCTGAGCAATATGTAAACCTCACCTTTATCATTGGCCAGGTTTGCCAAGGTAAGCTTTCTGTGTGACATCATCAATCATGCATTTCAGAAAGTCATCAAGTTATCTATGGGCTACGATACAATGTTCTACTTATAGGCAGAACCTGTTTTCTCAGAAAACAAGCAAAATATTTTAACTAATTTCTCATTTTTGTGGAGACTAAGAATAAGAAATCAAGCAGGAAAGGAGGAAGGAAGAAAAGAGGGTACCCCTTCCTTGGGAGACACCTGACCTGGCAAAGTAGTTGTAAACGCCACGTGCTTTCGTTTCCATGCAGAAACTAAAAAGTTGCCTCATGTAAGTTGGGAGCAGAAGAATGTTCGGAGAGTCTGGGACAAGTGTAGACAACTGCTTATCAGATCATGGAACACAGAGATGTCACACTGTGCCCGGAGATATGTGCAACCACTGCGAGTAGACACAAAACACATATGTGTACACATTATTATAGATGTCTATACACATAAATAGCATTTTAAAGATAAAGAAATAAGCTAAGTCTGTAGTTTCCACTCCCTCTTCTGCAGGATCGCTCCCATGAGCCCCCTTCCAAGTTCCTTTTAATGGCAGAAAAGAATTTCTCACCTTCTTTTACCACGTTCACCACAGGTCCCCACCTTCCCCTACACAGACTACTCTTCTGTACTACTACCCTGGGAACCTAAAGCCAGGGTTTCCAGAGTTCCATGTATAAAGGAGGGTGGCATTTTAACCTTGCAATGTCTGTGAGCTTTCAACAGAGGACACATTCTGATCCAAATGCACTCGCTAGTTAGTGTTTCAGGTCAGGTGACAGAAAGGTGAGAGATGCAGATGGGGAAGGCCACAGCGGGGCAAGATGCCACCTCGATTTATTCTTCCCAGACATCTGCTTCTGATCTCAACTCTTATATGCAAATGATTTCCAAACTCTAATTTATAAGCATATCCAATTGCAAAGAGAAAATAAATGTTGAAAATAAAACTCTGGTCACTCTCAGCTTAATTATTTAATTATTGGGGGAACTGGTATGTTGCCCAGTGGTTGGCCACTTATCTAGCAAGTGCAAAGTCTGGATTCAGTTCTGGGCCCCCAAAAATAATCAGATTAATTTTGGTTCTGTAATACTTTCCCAGTAATACCACCACTGACTAAAGCCATAGTATTCAAGCTAGGAACCGACTGCTTCAGAATAGATATTTCCAGGCTTTTTGCCATCTTCCACTGTCATTTTCTCCAAATGTGATTGAAATTTGGGCTTTTACAATTGTGGAGATGTTTTTGATCCAGTAGGATTGGAGCAAGTAGAAAATGGAAGGGGATTGAAAATGAACTACAGAGGCCACCACATCTACAGGTCATCAGTCAACCTAGAGTCTGTAAACAAGATACCCGCCATTTTCTCTCCCACGCTAATTAATACACATAAAACACTCGTGTGGTGGGAGCTTGGCCACAGAGCCTCATGTCACCACTGCCTCTTGTTCATGGTGAAGCTCAATAAAGGATGGCATTCTTCAGATTTTAAGGGTGCAGCCAGAGCCAGTGGTCCTGATGCTGGGTACATGTAACAGTCTCTCAGTTCATTATCTGCCTTCATCAAATCCAAACCCTGATGAAAGCACCCCAACGGGGGAGCAAGTACACAAAGCCCAGAGGCTGTTGCTACTCCCATAGTTCCTCTTCATCTATCCTGGGGTTTACCTGCTTCACTTAGCCAATCTCTCCTTGGAGGGGAACTGAAATGCCTCTTTGTCTCCTTCACGGTAAGGAGCATGCTCACTCTTTTTTGCCTTACTCATTGGTCTTCTCAGAATTTTGTTAACTTTCCGGCCAAGGTCCACTGTTGGTATTCACCACTTGAGGTCTGATGCCTATGCTCACTCTGCCGCTCACAGCTCATGCTGGCCTCCATCATGATATGCTCACCCTGCTGTGCACTTTGCTCCTCTGTCCCTGTGGGCCACCACACTAGCCTATGGCAGCCACATAGCCATGATTGCCTATATTTTCTTTTCCCTTTTCCTTTTCTTTTCCTTGTATTGAAAATAGACTCTTTTCTCATGCAATATATCCTAATTATATTTTCCCCTCCATCTACTCATCCCAGTCCTCTCCTCCTCCCCTTCTCTATAGACCTACTCCCTTTCTGTTTCTCACTAGAAAAGTAGATTCTTCCAAGGGATAACAGCCAGACATGACAAAAATAAAATATAATAAACTCAAACCATCTCATTGCAGCTTGACACAGCAACCTAACAGAAGGAAAGAGTCTCAGGAACAGACATGAGAACAGAAACCCTCTCATTCACACACTCAGGAGTCCCATAAAAATACTAAGCCGAAAGCTATAATATGTATGCAGAGAACCTGGCACAGGCCCATGTTGGCCCTGGGCTTTCTGTTTGAGTTCCTGTGAATTCCTGTGAGTCTTGCTCAGTTGATCAGAGGGCCTTGCTGCCCCATTGTTCTTCATACTCTCTGGCTCTTATAGTCTTTCCACCTCCTCTTCCCAGGGGTTCCCTGAGTCCTGAGAGGAAGGATTTGATGGAGGCATCCAATTTAGAGCTGTGCGTTCCAAGGACTCCCCTGAACTCAGTATAATACCTAGATCTCTTCATCTTTCCTGTCTACTGCAAGAGGAAGCTTCTCTAATGATGCCTAAGTAAGGCATCGGTCTATGAATATAGCAGAATATCATTAGGAATCATTTTACTGATACTTTTTATAGATGAGTAGTGTTTGATTTTAGCCTAGGTCTCTTGCCTATCTCTGGTTCTTGGTCACCAAAGCAGTGTTAGGCTTTGTCTCATAGACAATTAAATCAAATTAAATCAAATCAGACATTGGTCGGTTACTTCCACAATTTCTGTGTCACCATTGCCATAACATACAGGCAGGGCATTTGTAGGTCAAAGTACTTGTGGATAAGCTGGTGTTTGTTTCTTTTTTGGTAGCCTGCAGAGTGCCTTTCAACACTGAAGACACTACAGCATAGGGGTGAAGGCTTCATGAAGGCGCCAGCTCAATTTTTCCATGTTCAATGAATTGTGTGGGTATTGTCCTCCACAATAGGCTCCACTGTTGTGGTTTAAGTAAAAATGCTGTGGATCCCCAAGTGGCTGCAGTGGGCAGTGGGCCCTGAGACCATGCCGTAAGTCCCCAAAGTGGTAGCAAGCATCAGTCAGTGGGTCCCGAGAGCAATCAGTCTCAGGCAGGGAAGCTGCATGGTAGGTGAGAGATCTTGATGGGACAGCAAGTCCCATGAGGAGAGACAGACAGATGGACACACCACAAGACCATGCTGCAGGTCTCCGAAGGTGGTTGGTCCCAGGCAGGGAACCACATGGTGGGTGAGAGACAGAGACATGGATAGGCATGCCATGCAGAGTGAGTTTGGATATTCATTTATTAAGGAAAGGAAAGAAGGGGAGAAGAGGAGAGAGAGAGAGAGAGAGAGAGAGAGAGAGAGAGAGAGAGAGAGAGAGAGAGAGAGAGAGAGAGAGAGAGAGAGAAACAGAAGGGGGAAAAGTGAGAAGTGGGGAGAAGGGAGAGACAGAAGCTGCCTCTTTGAGAGAGAGACAGAAAGGAAGAGAATCAGCCTGGAAGCTGAAGATCAGCTTGCCTTAGTGGAGGGAGGGAGGGAGTGGGTGTGTCTTGTCTCTTAAAGGGACAGAGCAGACCATTACACCTACTGTCAGTTAGCAAAGAGCAACTAGTTGTTTTGGCAACAGCCTGGTTTGTTTGGTAATTTCCACAAGACCTCCCTGACCAACAATTCAACTGAATGTAACCCAGTCCTGATACTGAACACCTCATTTGGTGACAAGAGATGGCTAATAGGGACTCTGTCTCTTCTATTATTAGAAAACTTCATTAGGATCACCTTCATACATTTTAGGAAGTTTCCACTACATTAGGTTTCCATACCATCTCTCAAATGCCCCTCAATTCCAGCTTTCTCTCTCAACATTACCTCTCTCAACCCTATTTCCCCTCACCCTCCTATCTGGTCCTCCCATTCCCAGGACCACAACCCAAGTAAACCCATAAAATCAATTCTATTCTCCTTCCCCAGAAGATTCATTTGTACCAACCTAATCCCTTCCTCTATACCTAACCTCTCAGGGTCTATGGATTGTAGGATGGTTATCATTTATTTAATGGATAATATGCATATATAAGTGAATATGTAACATATTTATTTTTCTGGGTCTGGGTTACTTCATGGGATATTTTTTTCTTGTTCCATCCATTTACCTGCAAAATTTCATAATGTCATTTTAACAGCCAAGTAATACTCCATTGTGTAAATGAACCACATTTCTCTTTATCCTTTCTTGTGTTAAGAGATATCTAGGTTGTTTCCAGTTTCTGGTTATTATGAATAGAGCTGTAAAAAACATGGTTGCGCAAGTATCATTGTGTTAGAATAAAGCACCTTTTAGGTATATGCCCAAGGGTGGTTTGGCTGAATCTTGATCAATTTCTAACTTTCTGAGGAACTGCCATATTGATTTCCATAGTGGCTGTACAAGTTTGCACTCCCACCAGCAATGGATGAGTGTTCTCCTTATTCTACATCTTTACCAACATGAGCTATTGCTTGTGTTTTTGATCTTAGCCATTCTGGCTGGTGCAAAATGGAATGTCCAAGTAGTTTTGATTAGCATTTCCCTGATTGTCGGGGACCATCCTTGACAAAAATACCTCTCGCCAGGGTAAGAGCATGGGAATTAGAAATACAGTAAAGAATATGAATATGCAAATGAAAATAATAAAAGGGAGAAATATATAGGATAGTGTCAGGAGGGAATTTCTGTGAGTACTGAAAATTTGCCCACATTTAATTTCCAACTGCTTAAAATACCCTTGACCCCAAAAGGTAGGAGTAAGACAAAAGACTGCATTAACATATGGTACAAGGAAAGGAACATACCAATTGAAAGTCACGGGCTACATTCATAGTTAAACATTCTGTTGCTAGAACAAAACAAGTCACCAAGTCCACTCACTACTGCAGTTTGCAGTAGAAGAATGCAAATAGATCCAGACTTAACACTGCACAAAGCTCAAGTCAAAATGGATCAAAGACCTCAACTTAAAACCAGATACACTGTACTTGATTGGCTCTATTTTCTTTAACTCATAGAAACCTAGATAGTGCAGAGGTTTGCCTGCTAAGAAGCCATACAGTCTGGGGCTGAAGAGATAGCTCAGAGGTTAAGAGCACTGACTGTTCTTCCAGAGGACCTAGGTTCAACTCCCAGCACCCACAGGGCAGCTCACAGATGTCTGTAATCCCAGTTCCAGGGGATATAACATCCTCACACATATGTGCCAGCAAAATACCAATGTACATAAAAAAGAAAAAATGAAATTATATAATTGTGCTTCTCAATGTTGGCTACATATAAAATTACCTGAGGAGCTTAGGGCCTCAAAAGGATCTGCCATCATTTGCTGTAAGGAGAAAAGTAATCAAATTTCGCCCATATGAAATCCTTTCTTTTTCAGTGATATCCCAATAAAGCATTATTATGCATCAGGAGTAGGCCTAGTTGGGAACAGAGGAGACAGACAGAACAGTTAAGTCAAACTGGCTCCGCTGACATGATTTTCAATGTTTGATTGTTTCTTTTTTCTATGCACTTGGCCATTAACATTAATAATAAATGGTAAGAATGATTGGATTTCACCACCACATTATGGGCTCTGCACACCCCACAGATGAGCTATTCAGTAACAAGTAAAAATCAGGGTGGGGGTGCATTGGCTAGGAGAAGGAAGTGGGAAAAAAGAAAGGAAGAGTCAATTCCTGCCATACAGGTAGATCACTTTGGTAATTTTATCTTCTCCACAAAACTAAGATATAGGTAGGTAATACTGTTCTCATCTTCATAGGAAAAACAAAATGCATGCTTGGAGCATGTACTCTACTCAAGTTTGCTCAGCTAGCACGAGGTATGACTTGTCCTCTGCCTGCCCCTCCAGTTCTCTGTTCAAATACACCACTCTAGCGTTGAATGAAGAACCAAGGGAACAAAAAGACTGTCAAGATACCCATGTAATAAGCTCTGCTGCTTCTGCTAGTTCAGCTGCAGATAGGAGGAGATTGGGTATCTGTGTAGGGCAAGGAAGGGTTTACCATTCTGTCCTCATCATAGGGATAGGCTGACTTGAGTGTCCAAAATTAAAGACTGAGTCTTCCTGGTCCCAAAGAAGACCTAGATTAATTTTATCAGGTCAAGGTAGAGACAAATATTCTACAAGAGGGTCCAAAAAGTACACCATGAATATGGAACTATCGAAATACCAAATTTTCAGGACCACGCCCAGGCCCTATGTCATAGAAAGATGATGCCTTGGGCTGCTTGAGGTCTCTGGGAAAAAGACAGCATGCCTAAGGGCAATCACCACCATCCCAATCTCTTACCTCTCCAGAATCAAAGCACAAGCTTCCCTATAAAAACAGAATTGAGGGCAGAGTGATGGGGGAGAAAGGCCTGCAGCAGAGCTCTCAAAAAAAAAAAAAAAAAAAAAGATCAAAGGGACTTTTCAGCTTTAACTGCCAATGTTGCAGCACCGACTAAGACAAAAGGTTTCTCCAAAGCCCATCTCTATCCAGACCTCCACCATCTGCCACCCAAGAGCCCTGATCTCATTGTCTTTCCCTATCACCAGCTCCCAGAAGTGCTCCATCCCCATTGCAGCTGCCTTGTCTCCTTGTGTGTGGATTGATTGTCATTCCTCCAGTTTAGCAATACTCTATAGGTTTCTGAAACCTAATGGGACAAGCCAGAGGGCTCCAAAAGAAGGATATTCCATGTACCTTATAACATGCCTTCAAATTCCCAATACCCCTTGGATCCAGGCACACAGAGGGCTGGACACAGAACAGCTGCCAGGCACATAACACCCTGCATATAAATAAACAAGGTACTCAGGAATTACTGAAGGTATCCATGGAGTAGGCTTCAGCTTGGAACCCACAGAGTAGGCTTCAGCTTGGAACCCATGGAGCAGGCTTCAACTTGGAACATCCATTCACATTCCACCTAGAACTGAGCCCTTCCCAAGTTACACAGGGCAAGGGAAAGTGCCTGTGACAGTCTCCTGTTTACCAAACCAGTTTTTGTTTCTCCAGAGACATACATAGCATGCCTACTGTCTGCCAGATATTATTCTAACACCGAGATATTTTCATTCTGTCTGCCTTCTAATGAGGAAGAGACAGTGAGGATTTAAGATATATAGTCATACAGATAATTTATAAACAGCCTTAAAAGTAGGATTAGTAGATAGCAACAATATAGAACAAAATGAACAAGACTCCTGATATGGGTGCTGTTTTCTATTGTCTCTAACCACTTCCGCCAGCATGGATTTGATGAGTGTACACAAAGGGAGAATAGAGAAACCCTTCTTCAGTGTCTACCACTGAACATGCTGTTGGAAAACAATGAAGGGCGGGCTCACTGTCAAAGATCTAAAGACAGAATATTCCAAGAAGATTGAGGCATAGGTGCAAAGGTACCAGTGGTCCCTACAGCATTAGAGATATAACAAGAAGGTTAGAATACCCAGAAGTAAATTGGTAAGAGCTGAGGTGATAGATGTTGCAGAAACAGCCTTGGGGGGGGGGGTGTAGGTACCAACCAAACACAGCAGAGTGTGGGCTTTGAGTCAGAGGGGAATCCTGTCTGGTGATGAGCCCTGCAGTAACATGATCTTTTGGGGCCTTCAAAAGAACCCCTTGGTCCATGGCCAGCATGAAAGCAGGCAGAGCAACAAGGAATGTCCCTAGGAATCTCAACAAAGTGGATGGTGATATGCACTGGAGTGAGAGACAGTGAAATGGGCTGAGCTGGCTTGGGAGTCTTGCTTGAACCTAGAACTAGCAGGACTTGTCTGGCAAACCAGATGAGGCATCATGGACAAAGACGAGACAATGGCTACTTTCTGACTCCTGGCCCTATAAAGAGGATTGCATGGCCATCTACTAAAAGGTGAGAGAACAATTTTAAAAAGAAGTGGACTTTATTTTGGAAAAAATGATTTGAAGCATCCTATTGGACAGCTGAGGAGCATTACCATACGGCAGTGGATTTATGAACTTGGGCTTCAGGAACAGTTACACTGGCATGCTTACTGTATTTGCACCATAGAGTAGAATGAGCCACTGAGGAAGGAACACAGAGAGTCATGGAAGCCGGGGCTGAGACCTGGGTCACCATGACGTCTAGATACCCAGCAGAGAAGGGAGGCTCTGAAGGAGACCAGCGATAAGGTCAGTGAGACAGGAAAAGGGAAAAAAAAAACCACAAAGAAAGGTCTGTGCTGGAGCCAAGGGAAGAAAGAATTTCCAGGGAGGCGCGCTCCTTTCTGATGCACTCCATGCTGCGAATATTAAAATCGGCCAACGGATTTAGAAAACAGAGCTCATTGGTGCCCTGAGTAAGTAAAATTTCCATAGTTTTGGAAGAAAATCCTGTCTGTACAGCCCACAGGGTTCATGAGGGGAGGAGAGAAGAGACAGCAAGAAAACAAAATGCTCCTGGGGAAGTTCAGTAAAGGCAGAAAAATGAGGACAAAATTGGAGAATCATGGAAACTGAGAGATAACTTGTCCATTAGAAAAAAATATGCCATGATCTTAACTACCCATTCTACCCAATGCTGGAAGACAGGGGCTTTGGAGAATCTAAGAAAGTCAGACTCAGAAGCAGAGAGCAAGGTTGCCTGGCAACACAAGTAAAGAGAAACAGTGCTGTTATACCTAGTTAGTGACATGCTTAGTGCTATTAATGATGCCATATTCTACACTTCAAGTTCTGGGTATGTTTACCACAATTAAACAAAAAGAGACAGTAAATCTTCATTTTTTTCTAAACCCAAATTAAAGTCATCAAAATATTTCAGGCAGAGACTGGAGAAATATTTCAGTTGGTAAGAATATCTGCTGTGCAACCATGACATCCCGAGATCAAATCCCAGCACCCACATAAAGAGCTGGGCATGATGACCAGTATTGGTAAGCACCTGGCATTAGGTCAAAGGTACAAACAGATCCCAAGATCTTGCCAGCTGGCAAGACTAGCTAAAAGGATGAGCTTCTAGTACAGTGTCAGGGCAAAAAGACAGTAAGTGACAAAGGAAGCCACCCACCCAGCTCCCTGCTCTAGCCTCCTCAAGTGTGCACAGATATGCACACCAGCACACTCACATGCACATGCTACATGTGCATGTGGTACACGCAAAATATTCCAAATCCATTGAGAAGTCAGAGTTCAACTAATAAGAAGAGCAACATTGTGAGGAGGAGGAGGCACAGATACCACCAGGTATGGTGCAGTATTGGTTGCAGTCCCTTGCAACCACTGCACTTGGGAAGTAGATGCAACAGGATGCAGGAGTTCGTGATCTTCCTCAACTACAAGTAAATAAGTAGATGTAATAAAAATAACAAAGATGTTGTATCTGGTACACGCTTGGTATTGGACAATTATATATACATGCATGCATTCGTGTGTTTTGTGTGTGTGTGTGTGCTTATTCTCCCCGTCTTAATCTGAAAATCACCTTTAAAAGATATTAATGTGGCTTCCACCTCTAAAGCACAATGTGCTAAATATGTTGTCCCTAGAACTGAGAGGATCATGAAAACCTGAATGTAGGCTTACTTAATAAAAAGCCCGGACTCTCTCTACACACACCACTCTAAATTTCTAGCCTAGAAGTTTCACCACCAAGTGAGCTGGTGAGACAGAATGCCTGTCTACATGGCCCCAGTCCCATTCATCTGGTCTTTAGGGATTTTAGTGACATTTCCATAGTAAGAGTTTCTTTTCATATATGAAACTAATTTCACATTTCTTAGTGAACGTGAAACTTACAACTGAATACAACTTTGATTTGATTTCTTTAATTGTGTAATAGATACTGATGAAAATATGTTGATTATAAAAAAAAGTTAGAACTACCATCATAAAAAGAAGGGACAGTATCATCTAGGGTGCCCCAGGCTGGAGTTCTCTTCCACAATGGTTGTTCTTTATACATGTGATTTCTTAGGCTATTCTCTTTGTTTTTAAACACAGTTGTAGTCGTATAGTGGATATTTATACATAGCAATTAAATTTTGTATCTTTGAACACTATTCATAAACATTGTGTAAGCTAGATCTTCTAGGAGCTGGAAGATGGCTCAGTTTGTCATGCAAGTATGCAGAGCTGAGCTGTGATCCCCAGGATTCACAGAAAAGCCAGGTGCCCATGTCATGTGTCTGTCACACCAGCACTGGGAAGGCAAAGACAGAAGGCTCCCATGGGCTCTATAGCCAGCAAATCTAGATGAATCGGTCAGCTTCAAGTTCAGTGAGAGTGTGTCTCAAAAACCTAAGGTGGGAAATCATTGAGTAAGACATCCAACATCAACTTCTGGCTCCACAGGCATGTGCGTGCACACCTACCAACACAAAGACACACAAACACACACACACACACACAATCTACAGAAACACACACCTGAAAAATAAAGCTGGATCATTCCATTTCAGAGTAGCACCCCCACTGAAAGCATTAAACTGAGTTTAAAACTAAAGCACCAATAGCACTTAGCCCTAGTGACTGTCAGTTCTGAAGAATGTATGCCAGATTGTGAGGAGTCCCCGTTCAGTGCTCTTAACATCTTCACCACACTATGAAAATGTTCTGCAGGGCGTCTGCGTGGCAGGTGCGAACAACCATTGGGGCCATCCGGACATCAACGCCACAAACCTATGGAGTCTGTCTAAACCCTAGGATTGACTAGTATGTTAAACCCACATCTGCCTAACAGAGACACACCCCCCCCGCCAATAACTGTGTGGGAGTGCTGCTTAGGAGACTACTAAAGATCGCCTGTGACTATAACATTTGAATAGGGGTCATTGTTAAACCTTATAACACAGAGATGACCCTTCCTACTTGCCCTTCCCACTCATGAATTTCATATAATACAGTGAATTTTAATTGAGTTAATGTCCACACACTTTAGTTGGGCAACTTCCTGAGTTGGTGAGTGGCACTGGCTCTCAGGCATTGTGGGTTTTGACCTTCCTGGAAGCCTACCAAAGAAGCTTTGTTCCGAGAACACAGCCCCAGTGAAGGGGCCACAGGATAAGAAGTAATTGCATGGCAAAAAGAAATATGAAGACCTAGCCTGTCCTGGCTGTGATGAATGCAGGTTTTCCCTAATGAGCTGCCAGCCCCGCCTGCCTGCCTTTGAATTTGTGTTTCCCATCAATGTGCTTTCAGAGTAGCTCCGGCAAGGTTCCCTGCAAGACCCATTTTCTAGTGTGTTACCACCAGCAAGACTGCTTCCTAACCGCTGCTGATTCATAAAGCAATGACCCACTTCTGCAGGGTCATAGGTCACTGTACCAGCCCCACGAGTTATGCTGCATCCACACACATTATAAGTAGATCGGAACCACCAAAGTGAATCCCTGTTCATGCTCCGCTGAAGAATGCTCCTCATCTCTGTCCCTCTTCTCCTTTGCAATGGTTGACAAGCGCTGGGTCTGAGAAATAGCTGACTTTGTAGCTGGACTGTGGATACACAGAAAACCTGTATCTTCCTGACTGCTTTGCGGCTCGTCCAGGCTTCCACTTTTTTCTTTTATTTAAAAATACTTTTCCATGCATTTGATAATAAGGAAGATAGCCCCTGGCCCTGGGTAGAACCAAAATGCAAAGAAATATATAGATTAATTTTGGGGGAAGCAGACATTCTCACTAGCCCCAAGCCTAGTTTTACATGGTCTCCAGCCCCCATGACTGGCATTTACTCTGCCCGGTAAGGTATCTGAGAGAGAGAACCACTGTCAGGGGAATGGGGGATTTATAGCAGCAGTTACTGAAACAACTGGCCCTCAGCCTGTCCAAACATTCTCCCAGATTTACAACATGAAATTACCTTCCTGGAATGAGCCTCCAGGAGGCTCAGACAACTAATTGACAAGCTGTTCTTCTCCCTGTTAAAGCTGACCTGAGTCTCTCCTTCTAGGTCCCAAAACATGTGAAGCCAGACCAAGTTTTCCTACCCCTAAGGGAAATTACCTACTTATTATCATTTCATCATTCCAAGAGTATAAAAAAGAACAAACCCATAACCCTACTTGCGTGGAGCAAGACAAAACACACTCCTGCTGGCTCACGGTGGTCTCGCAACACTGTAGGGTAAACTCCCTTTTGTACTAAATTGGCAGAAGTTCAAGTGCACTCTGCAGAATATCCACGACAGGATGGAAGCTGCAGGGTGAGCCAGCTGACCCAGCCCTTCTGTCGCCAGTGAGGACAGTGGACTCTTACCAATAGCAGCAGCCTTTGCTGAGTGGGCACAGCTCCGTGTCTGCTGGAGCTCTGCACCACGGATGTCAATCAACCCAGGTTCCCCAAGAATACAGCATGATCCTTTCCATTATTTTTAACTGTTAATTCACTTCCTTCATGGCTTGTGATGGAAATATTGTTAGCACCCTATTGATAAAACAAGAATTAAGATGACTGATTTTCAAGTAACAAGACTAATATGCTAAATAATCTTATCTGACGTACTTATATGATATAGCATAGCATAATAATATGGATATATAATGCATAATGAGTAATAGTTAACAGATATAAACTTGTGTTTGATATATATTTGGAAAGTTGAGACAAGGTTATCCTGATCTAAGCCATTGCACAGTGTGTATAGATCACTCCCCATAAATAGACACAATTGTGAGGCAATGACCAAATTACTTTTAGGCTCTCACAGGGGAGAATTTTATTGTGCACATTATGAGGACTGTATTAGAGGGCCAGTAAACTAAGCTTTTTATTAAAGGTCTGTGAAGTCTTTCTGTCCTTGCCCCTGGCCCAGGCCACACTGTGACTGCTGAGTATGGCCAATGAAGCAGTACTTGAAGAGCTATTGAAACCTGCAGTTGACTGGGCCCAGAACCGCAGCCAGTCCCCTTGAAATTACAAGCTGCACTGCTTGAAATGAAACTTGTCATGCCCGGCAAAGCTGTTGACGGCCTGTCACATCTGGGAGTTCTCGTGGGACTGAACCAGGCTGACAGACAGACAGGCTCGGAAACTTGAGCAACTGGGAAAATGTCCTGAGCCTTTCCTCCCTGGAATGCTGGAAGTGGAGGTTTGTCTTCCCTGATGGCCCCGTGTAACATGGAAGATGTGTTCTAGGTGGCCTTTTAAGAAAGAGAATGAGATCGTGGGCATAACTAGATTTGTCTTTTTTGGTTTTGTTTTTGTTTTTTCGAGACAGGGTTTCCCTGTAGTTTCTAGAGTCTGTCCTGGAACTAGCTCTTGTAGACCAGGCTGGCCTCGAACTCAGAGATCCGCCTGCCTCTGCCTCCTGAGTGCTGGGATTAAAGGCATGCGCCACCACCGCCCGGATTTGTCTTTTGTTTTTGAGATAATTCTCACTCTGCAGTCCATGTTGGTCTTGATTGAACTCATGATCCCTCTGCCTCTCAGCCTTCTAAGTGCTGGGACTCTAAATGTCATCATCATAGCAAGTGACATATGCTGAAATAAAGTGAGTAATGTTTTGATAGTTAAAGAACTTATCATTCATACTTTTTAGACAGAAAAGACTTCCAGCCCATTTTCTTTAGAGATTGCCTGGATTCCATCAAGCCTGGAGACCATTAGGCTATGGTCTGCATAGTTGCTGGAATATGGCCTTAGCTCCTCTTTCAGAGTGGTTCCTGGTTGTAAGGAGCCAGTAATGCTGTTGTAAGACTCTACTTCCTTACAGAAATCAGACCTTCCATTTTATAGAGTGGATGAAAATAACACCCGATTCCTCCTCAGAAAACTAACATTTTCCTTTTATTTAAGATTTCAGGAGTCTGCTGTATAGTGTATAATCTGCTAATGTTCCCCACTGATAAATCTAGGTTCATTTATCAGTTAATATAAGATATTTTATTTTAGAAATTATGATCCCAAAAGGCACATTTTGTTAATTATCTAACAACAACAATTGTTCTTCCAATGACATTTTTTAAATTAAAAGTGTTGATTAAGTCTACGAAATTTCAGTTCCTCTGTGTAGAAACACAAAATGACAGTCTCCTTAAAATGCAGTAATCAAAGAATTGACTAACTCCTCTGGTCCTTTCTTCTCAACATCTAAAATGTGAGATAAATGCTGAGAGTGATCATAAAGGAAGTACATGCACGCACACACACACACACACACACACACACACACACATGCAATATGTACATATCCTTCATAATACGCATCCCACATATTAGTGTGTTACACTAGCTTAGATCTGTACAGTTCATGCTGTACCAGATTGGTGGCCTTCTAAGACTTCTAGCTAATAGCTTTGCAAAGAGAAATTGAAGGAATGAGGGAGGAAAGAGAAGAGCAGGCTGAAATTTAACCTGAAGAAATGTAGGGTTGCATGAGACAGGGATCCCCCTCCAACAAATGTCCCCATGACATCTGTACATAACTCGGAAGCTGGCAGGCATTTTGTTGCAATTGTCACACAATGGAGAAATTCAACAGAAAGCAATTTCTGTCCCTGAAATCCAGAAATAAATACCAAGTAATGGACAGAAAATAATTAGATTTTACTTTATGCGGCTCTTAGACTTATGATTACTAACTACAAACACACATCTTTTCATGCCATTACCATGCCAGTGTGCCATTTACCATGACGGCATGCCATTTACCATGACGGCATGCCATTTACATGATGGCATGCCACTTACCACGCCAGTTTTTGTAGCTCAACATTTTCTTTAGCATCTTTTTCTTCCACACTACAGCTTTTTGTAGGTGTACAGGAATTCTCTACTTAAGAAACACAACATACAATGATCCAAGGTCACTGATGAAATACATTTGGATAATTAGACCAAGCAGGAGTTGCCAAAACCATGGAGAGGTGGTGGTTCAGTAGCCCTGTGTCTTTCTTTCCAACTAAGGTTCTTTTTACCCTGGATGGTTATCAGATGGTGTTTCAGGAAGACAGAGAGGGGGAGAGAGAGAGAGAGAGAGAGAGAGAGAGAGAGAGAGAGAGAGAGAGAGGAGAGGAGGGAGAGAGAGAGAGGGAGGGAGGGAGGGAGGGAGGGAGGGAGGGAGGGAGGGAGGGAGGAAGGGAAAGGGAGAGGGAGAGGGAGAAAGACAGAGAGAGAAAGAGCACACAATTTCTGTGCAAAGGAAGGATGAGCAAGCATGATTCTTTCTCCCCATAGATAGTGGGGTTTTTTTCAAAGACATATTAAGTAGGAAGGAAGAGACTATGGAGGCGGGGAGGAGCTTTAATACCAGAACAACTCCTCACTGTGGCTGCGGAGCTGCCAGACCTCCCAGGCGAGCAGCCAGGCACTGCAGCGGTCCCTTCTCTTAGCAGGTTCTTTGCTATGAAGCACTGGTTACCAACAACAAATATGGAACAATTGTGACCTCACGGAGACATCAAGCTGTTTCTCCTTAGAATCCATAAAACCATAATGAGTCATCTGGCAGGAGCTGCAAGGCCTCCAACTATGTGCTCACACTACAGGGAATTCCACCTCCCTGACTGTCGAGGAGTGTTTTTAAGTCGCCATTCATTCCATTAGAGAAATACGAATGCTAACACTCAGTGCTGTTGCAGGGAGTGAGACTCCCAGGAGCACAATGCTTCAAGGAGAGCTGCAGCATGACCATGAGTGTTTGGCTGTTTCCACTTACAGACAGACACGGCTTCACTTAGCAACTCTCTGCCTTCAGAGTCTGGATATGTTCAACCCTTCACTTACTCATAAATACTGGCAGAAAAGAACTCAGCTAAAATCAGAGGGGCTGCAGAGAGGGCGCAGCAGCTCATGCAGCACACTCAATCTGGTCCCTAACACCCATGTCAGATGGTTCACAACTGCCTGTAACTCCATCTCCAGGGATTCTATCTCCCTCTTCTGGCTTCTGTGAGAACTGCACACACATGCAGTCACACAAAAATATAGTAAATCTTCTTTAAAAGTTAGAAGATAATATAGCAATATCCAATTTATATAAAGTATATAATGTCCTGAACAACCTAGAATACATGCAAGATGCATGAAATTGTAAAATAAAATAAGAACATTAATTTGAATTTTGACACTATCAGACAGCCTACACACCAGATCATACATAGTCCTGGGTATCAAATGCCCCCAGAACCATGACTCTCTGCTCAGTTTTAAGCTAGCACCCCCACCTGTTTCAGTTAGGAATCAGGGACCACATGACTGAGAGATAAAAAAGTGTTAAACCATAGAGGCAAGACCCTGAAACAGCAGACATGTAGTACTGGGCTATGGCTTGGCAGAAGAATGATTGCCTGGCATATGTGAGGCCCTGCGTTCAATTCTGGCACCATGAAATACTAAAAATAAAGTAAGAAATGTTTACGGGTCGGGTTTTAGCTTAGTGCTAGAACATATGGTTAGCAAACAGAAAACCCTGGGTTTGATCATCTTCAGCCCTTCGCTGTCGTGTGTGTCTGTGTGTGTGTGTGTGTGTGTGTGTGTGACATGAACTTTACATGTGAACAGTATGGGGTCATTTAGACATGTCCCAGTACCCATTACCACCACCCCTGGCAGTCAATGAGAAAGAAGTTCACAGAATCATTACAAAAGAAGATAATGAGCCTCACTGGAACTAAAATGGAAATAGTGTTGAGATAAATGATCTTAGACAACTAATTTACACTTCAAAACACAAAATGTTGTGTGTATAAGAGAGATTTAGATAGATGGATGGCTAATTGGATGGATGGATGGATGGATGGATGGATGGATGGATGGATGGATGGATGGGTGTATGGATGGATAGACAAGACAGACAGATAGAGATATATGGCACAAGGTATAGTAAGCCCAAATATCTATTGTATTTCCATAAGTGAGAATTAACATATTTTTATTTACATTAGTGAACAATCCAGAGTTAACTAGAAAATTTGCTTCTATGTGAATGTTTACTTCATTCTTTTGTATGTGTAAATAAATTGGGTGTCATCATGTAACCCAGCCAATGTGACAGAGATGTAAGGAAGGTTCTGGCATTCGACTAAAATGGTGAACACAAAGTTATAGACTCTGCAGAGACTGTGGTTCTCTTGCTTACAGATAACCACAGTCAAATCACACACAGTCAAATCCACACATCTGGAACAACATCTGGCACATGCAGCATGTTCCATGTTTAACACGGCCCAGGGTCTCACAGAAACACTCTGTTTGTACACTCGGGCATACCTCCTTTAGCCAGGGTACCAGTTGGTGAGTATAAAAACAACCCTGTAGATTTACTCTCCAGGGAATTTGTCAGAGGTTCTGTCTTCCTCCTGAATGTGTATACATCCCTCTGTGACAGACATTTGTATAATATCCTGAAGCAAGGTCATCCCTGCAGTCCCCCCTCACACCTCAAAGCTTCAGTTGCCTCTGACTCGCTTTGACTTTAGCAAAAGATCTTTGTGTGAACTAGATGGATTCGAGACCAGGTCTTGACTCTGTCTCTCTTTCATCACATAAGTGATCTTGGGCAGTGAACGTACTCTCCAAGCCTAACAAAACTGATGTATGGGTTAATAGAGGGGCGTGTGTGTGTGTGTGTGTGCGCGCGCGCGCGCGTGTGTGATGTATATATAATGTGTGTGTATGTGTGTAGATGTATATATGTATGTGTGTGTGTGTGATGTATATATAATATATGTGTGTGTATGTGTGTAGATGTATATATCTATGTGTATGTATATATGTGTATGTATGTATATATGGCACAAGGCATAGTGCATAGTGTGCCCAAATGCGGTGACACTGAAAATCGCCTGCAGTGTGTCCCCAACCTTGCTTTCCAGCCTGTCATCACTAATGGCCTTTCCTCCACCCATAGCCTCAGCCAAGTTCACACTCAGACGTAAGATTCAGTGTTCGTCTTTTCTCGTTTTCACCTATGCTTTCCTCTTCCGGCTGATCCCCCCACCCCCAAGAAAATTCCTGCAATCGAAGCTCTAATACAGCTTACAATGGCCAATCACATCTTAGCCTTCTCTGTAAGCCCAGGCAAGTCCCTTTGAGGCATGTCCGTCTCTAACTAGAATTCCCCCATGGTGTTTGTCAGTGCGCTCTGATTTTGATTATACGGTTATTTGCCACATAACAATGTCACCAGCAGTGCTGAGCTGCAGATGACACCAAGGCCACAAGATTATAACAGGAGTGAGAAATTCCGCTCTCCTTAGAAACGTGACTGACAGCACGGCGTCAGAGCACACACTGTTTTCGCTGGCATTGATGTCAAGGCCCAGTGTGTGTGTACCACTTGTATAAAAGTATAGCATATGGAACATCACACTTGCTAATGGCAATGAACCACTGTGCTACTGGTTCGTGTATGTAGACTTCTATCATTATTTGAGGATATTCGGTCCCATGAACACGTTAGCTGCAAAATAGCGCGCTGTGACGTGCTGACAGTAGCCTCCTTCCTCTTGAGTTCACTACGTCCTTTAACCGCATCAAAGGCCCAAGTCACGTACTGCAGGCCTATAGTGCCAGCTACTCCCAAGGCTAAGGCAGGGGGATCATAAGTTTGTCCAATGCTTGCCTGAACTACAGAGTGAGCTTATGGTCTGGGTAATCCTGTCTCAATAATCAAAAGTCATTAAAAAAAAAAAACCTAGGGACACAGCTTAGTGGTAGAATGCTTCTCAGTATGTGTGAGGCCCTAGGTTCAATCCCCACTAAAAAATATATGATAACGTAAGAAGCTGTGTACAGACATCAGGTGACTTATCTTTGTCCGCACACTCTATAGAAGGAGGATCACAGTGATGGAGGTGCCTAGTGGTGTAGTCTATTATGAAGCTGCTGTTAAGTAATGCATCACAGTATTTGAGCATTTATTCCTCTCCACACATTTTTAATGGAAGGGGCCATGTTAGCCAACATTGTGCCTTGGGTGCCTGGAAGTGGGAGAAGGAGGAAGGGGAGAAAGGAGAGGGTGTGTGGTGCTGAGTGTGCTCAAAGAACATGATATGCTTGAAAGAAGATGTCTTTATGAAACCCGTCATTCTGCCCAGTGAGTGTATGCCAATATATTTTAAAACCTTTCGGTGTATGTGGGGATTTACATCACTATTCACCATTCAGCAGGGCTTCCCCTGAGGAAGGGACAGAATGAACCATGCCATTTCCCTGGTGCCCTTTACGTATCCCACCGCTTGTCTCTCTATAAAGTCTCAAAGCCTTTGAATCCATAAGAATCGAAGTTGTGGGCTTATGTTTGGCTTGGTTTGGTCCTTTTCTGTACTGGGTATCAAACCTAGGTCCCCACTCTTGCTAGGCAATTGTTGTAACACTAATCTACACCACAGTTTGTAGTTGATTTCTTTTTTACTCTTTACTCTTTGGGAGGGTCTGCCATCCAGTTCCCGAATAAATACATGGAGACTTATTCTTGCTTAAGACTGCCTGACCTTAGCTTGGCTTGTTTCTAGCCATCTTTTCTTCACTTAAACTATCCCATCTACTTTTGCATCTGGGCTTTTACCTTTCTGTATTCTATGTCTTTCTCTACTTCTTACTCCATTGCTGGCTAGGTGTCTCAGTGGCTGGCCCCTGGCACCCTCGTCTCCTTCTCCCCTTCTCACTCCTCCTTCTTCTCGTTCTTTCCTTCTATTTATTCTCTCTGCCTGGAAGCCCCACCTATCCCTCTCCTGCCTAGCTATTGGACATTCAGCTCTTTATTAGACCAATCAGGTGTTTCAGGCAGGCAAAGTAACACAGATTCACATATTTAAATAAATGCAGCATAGAATAATGTGACATATCTTTGCATCATTAAACAAATATTCTGCAGCATAAATGAATGTAACACATCTTCAACTAATATTCCACAACAGTAGAATGCACTTCTGCACATGGGGTCTACATAATTTCCTTATAGATCTTGCTATAGACCTTTCATCATGTCAAAACAGACCCCTTTTACAATTCAGTAATAATGTGCACACATAGTAGGCCTGTGCCAAGAACTTAGCATGCAGTTGTCTCTTTTGACTTTCCATAGAAAACGACTATAAGGGGAATGGCAATGACTCCCATTTTCCAGATGAGGAAATGGAGGTTTCCAGATGGAAATGAACTTGCTCAGGATATAGCCAATATAGCAGAGTTGACCCCAGAGACAGCTGGCTTCAGTGCTCT
This sequence comes from Arvicola amphibius, assembly GCF_903992535.2. Lineage (NCBI taxonomy): Eukaryota > Metazoa > Chordata > Mammalia > Rodentia > Cricetidae > Arvicola > Arvicola amphibius. Next base: position 164,133,642 of record NC_052047.1, read on the forward strand.
GCTGTTCTTCAGAGAATGGGTTTGATGAAGAGGCAAGGAAGGAAGCAAGGACGCTGCTCAATGAGGCTTCTGTAATAAGGTAGGAGAGAGGACTGGAGTTTGCACCTGGCGATAGTGGGCGTTGGTCAAATCCTGGATTCAGTATACAGGAGGTACCAGAACCATGAACAGTATCCACAACTGATGATAGTAGCAAATATTCTTGAGACTTCCTAACGAGCTATCATGGAGGTCCAGGTAACGTTTTACATGTGGCATAGAAAATAAAAGCAATCCTGGGAGCAGGAGGATGCAGGGCTGTGTGTTCGTATTGGCACTAGGAAGGGAGAGAGATCACTCCGGCTTCCAGAGAAACAATACAGCCAATAGACTGAATTGTTCTTCCTTTGAATCAATTCCATCTGAGCTTGAAAGAATAGAAAACTTTTCAAAACAAGGCTCACCGTGGGTCAGGATAATGTGGCCCTAGACTGATAGCTCTTTTCACCGCTGAACTAAAGTCACACTCTTCCTTTGTCGGGTCAGAAAATGCAGTTTCGTGTGAAGGCTTCATTCTCCCACCAGCTTTCTTTTTAATTTGCCAAGCTGGTTTCGGGGGAAAGCCAACTGGGGCTACATTTTGTTTCCTTTTGTATTTCCATTCAGTCATGTGAAAAAGGAACCCACACACACACATACACAACGCCCGCTGGCTTCTCATTCTTCTCCAGTGGCTCTAGGAAAAAAAGCTGTGGAGGAAGCCAAGTTGGGAAAAAAAAAAAAGAACAGCAAGAAAGGAAGAGAAAAATGACAGTGTCCCCAGGCTCAGCATTGTGTAAATAAACAAGGGACAGTTTCTGCCCATGGGACCGAAGCCAGGCACATAGGACCAATTTGAGGCAGGGGAGAGTCTAGTTAGATTTAATTCCAGTAACTGGCTTTGTGATTTTCTCATTTATTTGCTCTCTGTTATTCGTCTTTGTTTAAGACAATAAAATCATGTGATGGTATAATCTTATACCTTCATTTACAAGTGCTTTCAAACATATTAACTCAAGTAAGCAAAAGTTGGGATTATCTTGGAGCAAATACACTCTCCATGAAGTCTGGGCACTAGCCTCGCACATCTACCACCAGCGGGCTTCTATTTATCCACAAGGCCAGAAAGGCTTGCTTCTTACTATCTCTCATTTCAGGAATACTATTTCTTATGACATAGACTTTTCAGATAGCCCATATACAGTCATGACCCGATTGGGTTCAGGCAGGGCTGACCAGGATCGTATGATTCACATCTGGTCACAGCATGGATATGTCTTTGCAGTGTTTCTCATCCAGAGGCTAGGTACAGTTCCCTCCCAACATCCCCAGTCATACCTGCCATGCTCAGTGCTCCACTTTTGAGGAGCTTAAGCCTCAGTAACTCTGGACTCACTTTGCTTGTAGATTGGAAGGTTAATCATAAGCAATACAAGCGTTCAATCTGGGATTTTAGTGTAGCAAGGCCCTAAGAGTATGGCCTTTCCTAACTGCATGGCCTTTTGCCAAGCTGTGAAGTGGGGTCAGTGATGGGAACTAGCGATGGGTATTTGTAAGACTAGTTGAAGTCATTATGGTGGCATGCATGCAGTGTTTGAGACACTGCATATGCACATTGAGCAATCATCGGTAGTACCGATGTAATGCTGCCGGGGTCTCTGTGCTGAGATAGGGAAATAGTCACAGCCACCAAGAGGGGCACACAAGAAGTGATGCTTGAATCCTGTCTCAAAGAGCAAAGAGCTGAAAGCTTGGCAGAGTTTTTGGATAGAGCAGACCAACAGAGAGAAGAGAAGGGGGGAGACCTGCAAGGAGAACAGAGGCAGGGGAATTGTCATGAACACACCTATGCCTGAAAGTAGGAACTGACTCCACATCAAATTGTGCAGTAATCCTGTGAAGGACAATTAATAAAAACTCAGAGATAGATATTGGGGTTCAACCTGAAGACCAGAAAAGCAAAGCAGCCAGCCACTGGCTCTTAACTCAACCTTAGTTTGAAAATGGTGATTCTGCCTCCAGGAAGCCTCAGAATGAGACTGAGACAGAGAGCTGTCTCCTCCTGTTTTATATTCCTCTCTAGTGCTGGGATTAAGGTCGTGCACCACTACCTCCTGGTGTCTATGGCCAGCTAGTGCGGCTACTGGGATTAAAGGTGTGTGTCATTGCTGCCTGGTCTGTAAGGCTGGCCAGTGTGACTGTTTTGCTTTTCTGGTATTAAGACAAGCTTTATTTATTAAAATACAAATGAGATGCCACTACGATCCTGAGATGAAGAGCTGTCCCCATTTCTCTCACATAGGGAGGTACAGAGAGGAGCCATGGTGACATAAGGGTATGCTTCTAGTAAGTAGAGAGGAGCCATGGTGACATAAGGGTATGCTTCTAGTAGGTAGAGAGGAGCCATGGTGACATAAGGGTATGCTTCTAGTAGGTAGCATCATCCTCTCTTTGGCACACCTTGTTCAAAGTCCATGCTCTGTTTAATGATCTGTCGTCTTAAAGACAACACAGAATGTGTCTAGGTATTGGGAAGGAGTAGAGACCAGTCCAGAGACAGACTGTGTGCTTGCCAGTTTTCACAGTGAGGAGTCCGTGTCCCTGGGCACAGATGGAGGAGTATAACTTGAAGAGTGACAGGTTTAGGGAGTGGAAAAAGGATTGTCATATGCCAACAAGGGCAACCGCCAACAATGTGGGTTTATGGCCAAGAACCAGATTAAGGAATCACACAGCACCACAAGGGGTAAGGGATGCTTACAGCACACATTTCCCCTAAATCACTGGACAGACTACAAAAGACAGAAAATGTGATTTTTGAGTTGGTACCACCCATAAAAACCAAGATTGCTTCTTCCGGTTTTGATGGAGAATTGGTGGATCACCTAGGAGGTTGGTGCTTATTTTCTGACATTCTGAGGGCAAAGAGGCATAGCCTCTAGGGAAAAGAGAGCCCCAGTGACCATCCGTCAAACTGATTTGACTCTGAGACGTTAGAACATTACACCAGGAGTCCTTCAGCCCTGGACATCTGCCAAACTAAACTAACCTCATCCTGCAAACCACAGAGAGAAAACCATGAACTCAGGCTTAAGTAAGTTTTTTCTTCCCAAGCGTTTCACCTGGCCACAATCTTTTGGGCTCTAGTGGGAATTTAAGCAGCTCTCTTCTTCAGTGTTTCACTGGATATGGTACTGAAAGCCTGCCTAATGGAAACCAAAGACCATGCCCTCAGAGAGCCTGTCATGCCTCCGAGACATGTGTCTCTGGTGTTATTATTAGACACAGAAGAAGAAATGAAATATATAAAGAAATTTATATTAATTGATATTCTTATTCCCCATAGTTTCAAAGCTCCCTCAGTTGCTCAGTCTTAAGGTTGTACTGCCCAAGTCTGAAAAGTGGGGTTGGCCCAGTAACAGGTGGGTAGATTCCCAGAGAGGCAAATTAAGGACATCTGGTATACCCAACTTGTAAACTGCCAGTCGTGCTGTTGCCAGGGACCTGAACTACCTTGAAGAGGAAAGTGAGAACCTTTTCTGTCCGGAGCCCTTTATGGTACCTTTGTAATTTCTCTCGCCAAGCGACAGTGTCTGGTGGAAGTGCTTTTACTAAAGAGACGTGTGATGTCGTGGTAAACATGACAGAAAAACAAGGGGACAAAGATGCAGTTCTGTCTGGTGGTGATGAAAAGGGTAGGGAAAAACAATGACAAAAAAAGCAGAAAGATTGTTATAACTCAATAAGAAGCACATATGGTGTTAGACTAGAAGCATATCTGTGGTCCTGGGTATTACTCCCCGGAGATACTTAGACTTATTTTTAAACATATATGAAAGAACTGCATGTGAATACAACAATACTCTTTTCCTAAAAAGGAAAATGCTACCTTGAGTCACATTAATTTTCACCCATCTGATTGGCTGACAAGATATAAATAACAATTATTTCTTTAGTCTCTATTTTTTATTATCTGTCATGAGATTTACAGAGACGTTTCTGGGAATGTGACTGCAGGTCCTACCACATCTGTCCCATGAGCGCCCAGTGAGGTACATCACACATGTATATGATAAGTGAACATGGAAATACCAGTTATCAGGAAAAGAACTAAGGTGGGGAGACAGTAGATGACAGACTGCCGTCTCATCTCCACCTTCTAGAAGGTGCGAACTACATGAAGGGTTGCACCCACTCTGTTTTCCCCTCATCACAGAAGCAGCTGAGGAGTTTTGTTCTGCCTTTCTATGTGTCATCTTAGGATGGGAGCACTCTTTCGATGATGAATGCTACATCAGTCACGAGTTTAGGAAACCTTGGGTGAATTACTGACCCATATTTTAAATTCTTCTTACTGTGATATGACTTACGTGCTGTAAAAATTAATCCCCATGCAGTATGTTCACTGAATGATTTCACTTGCATATGCCCAGTTATATAAGCCAGAATGGCCTAGAGACCCTAAGCTGTCTTCAGAGAGCTGGAGGAAAAATGAGGCAGGTCAAACCGGGAGAGAAACTTGAACTGAAGCTCCACCTGGTGGCTGGTAGTCGTAAAGACAAGCTCTGACCCAGCTCGCTTCTCAACAGAGACAGGTGTCTGTTCTCTGGTACTGTTTTGGAACCAGCAGCTCTCCCTCAGGCACTTGTTAATGAATTTAGAGGGTTAGCCAGCAAATCAGGTTCAAAGACAACCCAAGCTTCCTCTGACTTCAGCTCACCCTGATGCTAAGACTCCTCTCTAGCTATGACAAAGGTTGTGGCAAAAGCTCCACATGTCTAAGACTTATTGTAAGGACTATGTGCTAAGCACAGAACAAGATCCGCACTCCAAACATTCATCCTATCTCTATTCACAGCAAACAGTTAGAAGCAATGTAATTAACTACAGGACACTGATTAAGAGAACTATAATATGCCTATCAGATAAAATACCCTGCAAATATCAAAAGTATATTCTTGAAGAGTTCTCAACAGTTCACAAATATTATGTTAACTGAGAACATGGCATGCAAAATAATATTTCAAAATATGCTCCTGTTTCTCTTCAATGAAGAGAAAGGGGAAAGAAAGAGAGGGAAGGGAAGGGATGGAAGAGAAAGAAGTTATAAAGGGGAGGGAATGGAAGTGCAGAGAAGGGAAGGGGAGGGGAGGGGAGAAAAGGAAGCACCGAAGTGTGCAAGCGTCTTACCTTTACAGGACGAAAACTACATCTCTGGCCTCTTAACTACAGTTCTTGGTGGGGAAACTTCTAGTATTTTGAAATTATGGCAGGATTAAAAAGGTAAAAAGGGAATCTAAGATTAGAGTTCAAACTATCTTTCTGCAGCTCCATTCATTAACTGCCACGTCGTTGTCTTTGGGGTCCCTTGGGGTAACACAGAGCTGAACAATGGTGTAGACATGACTCATTCTATAAGACAATCCTCCACCAAAATCAACCTAAGTCAAATTATGTATCAAAGGTCAAATGATGAAAATAAACTAACAAGCCCATGGTGTAACAACACATCCTTTTTCAAAGTTAAAAAAAAAAAACCTTACTTATATAATATGCAAATTTATACACAAAAGCTTTATAGGACATGCTGGAATTTTATTAATGTCACCCAATTTCTGTCTCTGCAGCACTTTTTATTCAACTAGCTCAGTGCAAAATGTGAGGCTCGTTAAAAATTATTCCATAAAGAGTTAGGCCAGTATCCCTTCAGTATCCATAGGTCTTACAACCACATGTTCAACCAGATGCAGACCAAAAATATTTAAAAGGAACTGTATCTGTGATGAACATGTACATGAATTTCTCCTCATAGTTCACTGAATAATAATACAACCAAACAGCTATTCACAAACACTTACAATGCAGTATGTAGTCATTTAGAGTTGACATAACCTGTATGGCAGGTTATTCATAGTCTAGATGTCAAAATTCTGTTAAATCAAGGGGACCTGTGCAACCTCTGAGTGTGATGCCCATGGATACTAAAGGATGTTTATGGGTCATATGGAAGTTGGGACAAGTAATTGAATCTGTTATTAATATTTTCATTTTAAATTTGCATTTCGGTCTCCAATGCTGTTTTGCTTTCTCATCTGAAATTATACTTGAATTTCCTCTTGTTTCCTTCCTTCTTACATATTAATATGCATGTCCCTTGCTAGAGTCAATAACATTGACAAAGTGACAGTTTTAACAATTTCATCCAAAAGTTCATCAAAACAGCTGGGAAATAAGGAAGAAGTTTCAGGTTCCCAGCATTCTGCTCCTGAAAGTTCATCATTCTCCCCCGTATCAAGTCCCTTCTGATAAGGCCAGAAAGAAAACTAAAGTCATCGTGTGCTTAGAAGCCTTTGATTTCCAACTGAGATTCCTGTTTTCCCTGTCAATAGACTTTTATCATTCCATATCTTAATGATCATGTATTTTGCATTTTTATTCAATTGTCTCAAGTTATTTTAAATACTATTGATTCGTAGGGGGAAATGCTATTATAAGCCTGTGGACTTTAAAAGGCCCTGGGACTGGGGATGTCACTCAGTGGTAAACCATTCTTCCAGCATGTGCAAGGCCCTCAATTTGATCCCCAGCACTGTTTAAAAAAAATTAAAAATAAAATAAAAAGCACAGTATTGTGACGACTGAATTCTTGGATCTAATCCTTCTTTTCTTCTGAAGCCTCTACAGAATTTAGTGATAATCCAAGCAGGGGACACACCAGAAATGTATCCTCTCATGTGTGGGGAGGTAGGGGATCTGCTGTTTAGTTTTGAGACAATATTTTATTCTGTAGCTCAGGTTGGCCTAAAACTCATGGCAACCTTCACACCTCAACTTCCTGATACTGGGATTCTGGCTTGAGCCACCATTTCCAGGTTGACATTTTTCTTCTGCGGAAACTGTCCTGCAGCATTTTAGTGTTCTTGAGTCTACGGGGTAATGTTATTATAGGTGGGTATTTTGAAATTGCATGAATTTCCTATGCTGATCATCTATGCGTAGTTACAGCATTTCTGTAAACTTCTCAGACATGCTCCAAACCATTTGTCAAACTCAGATGTCATCTCCCAAACAGCGAGCAGCAGGGTACGAGTGTGGAATGTTCCTTTCTATTTCTGATCGATTGAGCCAAAATGTCCTTGCAGCTTATGCCTGGTTTTCAGTGTAATATCACAGTTATTTTCATTTTCAGAAGCTCTACTCGATATCTATGCCTGCTTTCCCAGATTCGATGCCCACTGAGACAGAAATATGTCACGAATTAAGCTGATAAATAGGCACTTTGAAAATGAGTCGGTTTAATTTTTTCCAGTGTATTCTTCCATACCTTCTTCCTGTTTGACCCAAGACTTACTGAGTTTTAAAATGGAATGTCCATGATTAATTCAGGGCATGCCCTTTATTCTATTTTGTTGTTTTCACGGTGAGAAAAGATTCACTTATTTCCAAGAAAAAGAATGAATTAGGCTGCCCCCTAAGTCATTTTATGTTTCTGCTGCATTTCCCTGGAGTATATTTTTACTTTGAGTCTTTTTTCCTGTATGGAGTATAGTTTAGTATACATGGAAACAAGGATTCTGACACCTTGGTGAAACATATTTTGGAGTATCTTATGCTGCTGTAGCTCCAAATTTTCTCATGTATATGAAGTCCCAGTAAACAATGCATTTAAGCTACACCCTACCCTCCTTCACATAAGACCTGTTCAATCTCGCGACAACGGCACAGTATCGGGCAGACTCTTGTGCTGAAATTGATTCTTGGCACTTTGGGGGTATAACCTACTTCTTTTTAAATGTTTTATTTTCTTTAACTCAGTCTTTTAAACACAGCCATTTGGAGGTAGTTCATCCACTCAACAAATGTTTACTGAGCTGGGGCTGGGACTCCTCCCTGGAAGCTAGTCTCTCCTTTATACAAAGTGTGCATACAGGAGTCATAAAGGTGGAAAGCAGAGTCTCAGAAAGCCTTATAGAATAATAGGAGCATAAAGAAAGTGTGTAAATTTCTTAAAATGGTTCATATGGAGAAAAAGACCTACGGTTAGCTCACCAAGGAAATGGAGGAAATTTAGCTAAGAATCCTCTGAATGGACAAAAGCCGAGAAACCAAAATCATCAGGGTCTCAAAAAAGGAATATGTTGGTCCACACAGCAGGATGGATGTCTGGTATGTGGACATGGGCTGTGGCTGTGACAAGGAGAAATGGCAGCAAGAGGCATGACGACGTGTGCAATCAGCAACAGGTGGGGTTAAAGAACAGCTGGGAGCACCATACCAGCGATCTTTGAATGCCCTGCTAAGAATCTCTCTGCCTTATATAGGGATGGAAGCCACTAAAAAAGTTAATACAGATGTTTGCATGACTAGCCTAATGGGAAAGAATATGAGAGACAGGACCATGGTGTGGGAGGTCCTTCTGTCTATGTGTTGCTTTTATTGGTTAATGAATAAAGAACTGCTTTGGCCTATAGCAGGGCAGAACTTAGGTAGGTGGTGAAAACTAAACTGAATGCTGGGAGAAGGAGGGTAGAGTTTAGAGAGAAGCCATGTAGCCCCACTGGAGACAGACACCAGAACTTTACCTGGTAAGTCACAACCTTGTGGTAATACACAGATTAATGGAAATGGGTTAAATTAAGAGTTAGCCAGAAATTTGTTTAAGCTATTGGCCAAATGGTACTGCAATAATATGGTTTCTGTATGGTTATTTTGGGGCTGAGCAGACAGGAACAAACAAGTGGCCACTCACCACAGGACCAGAATCACCACAAAACTGAAGCTGTTACAGTCTGAGCAAGGCTGTGAGAGCAGGCACAGAGAGAAAGGGGTCGAGAGGAGGCAGAAGCAATGCTGTACAGAACATCGCACAACATGGCACTGCATACTGCACCTGCTCCGTCATTTCCCCTTCTCGGGATGGCGGCACAGGGGAGCATGGATCCCATCTGCCCACTTTGGTACTGCACCCCCGACACTCAGCACATTGGGCAGAGAGGCTCGGGAAAGCAACTCAGTGAATCAGAAACATACACAACTTGGGAGTGACAAGCATGGTGACCAAATTTGTGACTTTTATAAGGGGGCGCAAAATGGAAATGAGGACAAGCAGTGAAGCTGGCTGGCAGTCGGGCGGAAGGGGTAGAAAATAAGGGAAGGCTGTGAATTTTAAACTCCACTTCCCTTCCATATGAAAGTCTTAATTTTATCTAAGCTCGGGTACTTTGTCAAGAAGAAAGCTGAATTTGGGGGAAAACTTTTTTAATCTGGAAAACTGAGTTAATCTTCCTGTATCCCATAATGTAACTTTGTGAATATAACCAGCCATGTCAGACAAGTGTTAGAGTTGGAGCTACCGTTCAGATTGAAAATCTCAGTGTTAAAAAGAAAACTGAGCCTTTACTAAACTATCTATAAAACAATTAGGTTAGCATTCTATTTAGTTTCCATTTTTATTACACTTATGTTTATGATATTTGAAAACATAAACACATAAACACATAGGTATCTCCTTTTCTGCCCCTCAAATGACAAAACTAGACAAAATGAATTCCTAAAATATTGTTTCTTAAGCCGGGCAGTGGTGGCGCATGCCTTTAATCCCAGCACTCAGGAGGCAGAGGCAGGCGGATCTCTGAGTTCGAGGCCAGCCTGGTCTACAAGAGCTAGTTCCAGGACAGGCTCTAGAAACTACAGGGAAACCCTGTCTCAAAAAACAAAAAAAAGTTTCTTTTATGCTTACATTGTAGTAGAGAGAAGAGGATACTATGGGAAGGAACAAGAATTTTTCCCCATAATTTCCAAATTAAAAACAAGAAAACTAGGCTGGGCATGGTGGCGCATGCCTTTAATCCCAATATTTGGGAAGCGGAAGCAGGTGGATGAACTAGAATTTCAAACTACAGGACAAAAAATGCATATTGTAAACTTAGCTGTTCTCTTCAGACATCATGAGAATCAGAATCTGCGAAGGAAAGAGTGAAGGCACCGTAGACAGCAGAGAGAAGCAGGCGAAGGAACCCTCCCTCAGAGCAGCAGGGCCAGAACATTTACTCTGCAAGCTTTCTCCTACAGATGCATACCCCTCCCCCGTGTGCACATGAGGGTGCTCACTGCAGCAATGTTTACAAAGACAGACAATGGAAGCCTGCGTTGGGATAGTGGCTAGATTCACTACAGCACGCATAGATAGTGAACATCAGGCCAATGACAAATCCACGACACCCACCTCTGCAGCTGAGAGCCCTGCTCTTCAGAACAAACTGCCACGTGGAAAGGAAGGGGTAGAACAGCCTAGAAAGCTGTCAACCCTGTAGAAGCAAAGCTGTAGAAGGCAGCTCTATGCAGCTAATTTTCGCAACATATTCATTTCAAATTTTAGCAGTTTTCGAATAGTGATAGCAACATAACATCTTGGGTCAGACAGGGGAGCTTATAATGTAAAACTTGTCTTTGGCGTCCCCAGCTCTCCTTGGAGCTCCTTTGGTTCTTCTGAAGGCTACCTTGCTCACTATGGCAGCCCGGGTCCTTGTGTTTTTCAACAGCAGCATTCAGGATGGCAAATGGACAAGAAGGCAACCATGCCCACACTTCAGTTTTCAAAAATAAAAAACCCACAAAGCCCTTGCATGCCAACACCATCTCAAGCTCCTTGATAACAATGCCAGGCACCTCTACAAGCACCCCTATAAATCCCTTAGGAACTCCCCACTCGTTGCCCCCATTCACATCTGTTGCTATGAAAGCCTGCTCCTCTTAAATTTTAGAGTAAATTTAACAGTGTATCAGGAGGATTTCCGTCTGAAATGTGATCTCTAATTGTTCAGTGAGGTTTAGGCATTGGAGAGTTGAACAGGTCAGGCGTGTAAAGAATCCCATTTCATATTGCATTTTTTTTTGTTCTTTTAAATAATGGGCTCAAATACGACCCTGAATTCCTTCATCTTGCCATAAGTTAAATGCTTTTTGCATATCTTTCAGGCCATCCAGCCCTGAAGAAAAGAGTTAACTTAAGCAATTAGTCAAATTATTACTTCTAACCTCAGGTTACTTCTCCAGCGTCTTTTCTTGAGTTCAGAACAAGATACAGCCACTTCTCATCTCCCACCTGGAATCTATGAGGTTATCAGTAATACTAGGTACACTATCCCCATGCCCTATGAAAACCTAAGTCAGCACACACCTCCACCTGGAAGCCCTTACCAGAGACCCAGCTGTGACCACAACTCGAATACACTACATAGATGGGCTTTGTTTGGTCATTTTTCTTATTTTTTTTTATTTCAAATGCCTATGAAGGTGTGTTAGTCTTTTATCTCTGTGATAAATACCTGAGGGGGAAATTAAATGAGAGAATTACTTTATCTCATTGTTTCAGTCCATGGTCGGCTGGCTTTACTGTTGTGAGCCAAAAAGAGAACACCACGGCAGTGTTGTGGTAGAAGCTGATCACCTCATGGCAGCCAGGGAGCAAAGAGAGTGACCATAGAACAGGACAGCACCCAAGATGCACTCCCCAGTGACCTACTTCCTCCAACTAGGCCCCATCCACCAATGTTCCTAAAGCACCACAGAATAATGCCAGAGAACCAAGCCTTCAACACATGAACCTATGGAAGAACATCTCAGACCAAAACAGAAGGCTGTTCCGTTCACATCCTCTGCCTCGTAGCCATCCCAGACTCTGACCTCCACATATGAGCTGGAACAAAAGAGGCAGCTCAGCTGGTAATACTGTGTTCTTCCCTCCTTCACGTACTACTGTTTAGACAGGACATGGGTTAGGACAGGCACTACTCAACTACAGAGTTCTAACTTTTGTGTGACCTTAGCCGAGCTACTTTATCTCTGATTAGGCAAGCAGAAGATGTCTGAAGCAATTGGTAATGTAACAATCTATGGATCCATCTATTCTCTCCATCACAGTGCCAAAACTTAGATTATTTGCTAGGAGATCCTATACGGTTTATCTCCTATCTAAGTGGAGATAGGCAAACATTATTATCCCACCTCTGAACAGAGGAGACTGCTGTGTACAGTGCAATGGTAACTCACCATGGACATTCAGAATCTTTTGGGTGACTAACATAGCTTTCTCTTCATGGAAATTCAATGTCTCCTTATTTGCTAAACACTCTTCAGAATGTTTCCTCTCTCCTAGAATGTGCACGATATGCCAAAGTCACATGGAGGATCTGAATGCTAAAGTGCTCATATGCCAGGTGTCTGTCCCCTATCCATGTGAGGTTGTGCGGCACACATTCCTAGTGTCAAATCCACAGTTAGCTATACTCCATCAGCACTGAAACAGGCTTTTATCATTTGCTTTGTGAAGGGCTATCTTCTGATTTATTAAATGACTCTATGATAAGCTTTGAATAATGATTTAGGAATTATAGGCATGATAACAAAGTCTTAATAATTTCCCCATCTAATCTAAATAGTAATAGCAATGATTTGTTGAATGTATATTTTATATGTTCACCTCTATGTAGATGCACACATTTATTTTATTACATAAAATGAGGAGTTGAAGATCATATATTTGAAAATAAATATCACTTTTCCTGACACAAAGAAAACGTTCCCCCTAAACAGGGCTTTTTCTAACTGGGAAGAGGGCTGTTATGGTACACCCAGACTGCTGTAACAGAATGTTATAACCCAGGTTTCTAATACATAATGTAGATTTACTCCCTAGAGCTCTGAGTGCATAAAGGCCAGAATCAAGGGGTCACAGATGTAAAGGGCTCTTTCTGGTTCCTAAGTGGCTCCTCTGGCTGTGTCTTCACATAGCAAGAGGAATGAGGCAGTTCTCTATGGGCTCTCTTATAATGGTACTAATTTATAGCCCTCATTAATCAAGACACAGCACCCCCTTAATTGCCCTATGTCCTATAACCTTCACCCTGGCCTTAGGTTTCAACATAAAGATTTAGATAAGACAATCAATAAAACCATGGATGGGACACATGAGGGGTTGTTATATGGCACATTCAGATAAAAAAAAAAAAGCCTAACTAAAGTGCCAAGCTCCATAAAGAGGACATATCATATTTTAGTAGACTCCAGGCATGAAAGTCAAAGAAGATTACTTAATCAAAGCATATAATGGTTAGAATCAGTAGCTCTAAAATAACTATTTTTAGCACATTATTGGGCAGTCATGTTGGAGATACTTTATGGGTATAGTTTCTGATACTACCATGAGACAGTATTTAGGAATACATATATATATATATATATATATTTACAAAATGCAATAACAATTAGTGAAAAATGAGCCAGGAATTTTGGAGGACAGGGAAGGGTGTCTGGGAGGGTTTGGAGGAAAGAAATGGAAGGGAGAATGTTGTATGGAGGCTGCTAGTGTGTTCCCAGTCACCCTCTGCTTGTTCATTTCCTGGCCGCCCAGACTCCCAAAATAATCACACAGAACCTATATTATTTAAATCACTGCTTGGCCAATCACTTACGAGTATTGCTAGCTAGCTCTTACATCTAGAATTAACCCATCTCCATTATTTTATATTTTACCACAAGGCTCGTGGCTTACCGGCAAGGTTTCAGCATGTCTGTCTCTGGTAGCAGGTCCATGGCTTCTCCCTGATACCACCTTCTTCCTCCCAGCATTCAGTTTAGTTTTCTCTGCCTGCCTCTATTCCCTGCACAAGCCCAAGACAGTTTCTTTATTTACCAATGGTATTCACTGCATACAGAGGGGAATCCCACATCAGGAGAAATCTTATAATTAAAATACAATCTCAAAAATAAAAATTTTAAATGTGTCGTATTTTAAAAACTGTTTTAAAAGAACATGTAACACAAAAATAATACATTGATTATATGATCTGTACTTTTATTTTGTATTTGGGAATGAATCTAAGAATTCCATTACATGATAAAAAAAATCTTTACAAATTATGATATTCTCCTATATTTTATAAAAATTTTATATGTTTCACATATTGAATCCATTTGTAATTTTATCTGTGTGATTTGGGAGGTAGAAAAGGAATACAGATTTTTTAAATGGAAAGGTACAGTTATCCCCACATCATCACTTATTGCTCAAGGCAGTGATTCATATCCACAATCCTAAGTATCAGGGGAACTGAGGCCGTAGATTGTAACTTTGAGATCAGCAACATAGCATGACCCTTTTATTAATGGAAAGAAAGGAGAGAGAGAAAGGGGATAGGAAGAAAAGGAAAGAGAAGAGAAGAGAAGAGAAGAGAAGAGAAGAGAAGAGAAGAGAAGAGAAGAGAAGAGAAGAGAGAAAACAAGCATCTTCTCCCCACTGACTTCCAGTGACCCTTTGTCTGGTTTCAAACGCTCACGTATGTGTAGGAATATCTCTAGGTTGTATCTATTTCATAATTTACTCATTGTTTCCAATGCCAACAACATACTGCTTTTAAATTCTTTGATTTGGTAAACAATTCTATGACAATTATGTCATATGTTATGTATGTGATTATGACTATTTGAATCCTGGAATCAGTCTGTCAAGGGCGCAGAAAAACTCTTGGGGTTTTGCTGAAATTTCAACTAACTGTAAACTCACTTAGTAAACAACAGTTTATTTTTGAATTGTTCTTTGTGATTGGTTAGCTAAGGGCATGCATCATCAGCAACCTTCCCTGCCCTTCAGCCAAGTTTATACTTTCCCATTATGATTTTTACTAACTCTTCATGGAGTTGGCAAGAAGATTCCTGAATATAGATTAAGCCTTGCTCTGTTACAAAGATCCTTCTCTACGTTTTTCATGCAAATTTTTGCTCCAAAACCGTTCTTTAGCTCATCCCAGCTAGAAACAAATACTTAGCTCCTGCTTGTCTTCGTCTTTTAAGCCGGGAAACTTGCTCTGTGTAGTCAGCATTCTACAAGTGAAAATGAAAGCCATCCGAGGAGATGACTTCTCAGGGCACACAGTAGGAACAAATCCGGTGCTGCCCATCAATGTGGATGCCAGTGTTTCCTGCATGCCCATAAAAGATTCCCTCCCAAAACATACACCTGGGCCTTTGGTGAGCATAGAGGATGCATAGAAATAACATTTCTTGGGGCTTTCTTTCAATGTCAGCAAAGTTTAAGGTTATGAGGGTAATTCTTCAGTGCCATAAAAGTAGAGATTATGCCCAGTTGCCAGTTTGTGGTAGCAGTGACAATTGTTAGTAAAAACATCTCCTCTAGAATGAGTCTCCCAGCTCCCTCTTTCTCCTGTCAACAGTCAAGTCTTGGGAAGGAATTAATTCCTCGCTGATGCTTCTTTCTTCTTTTTCCTGTTATTCTTCCCCAGAGACCGTGTTTCTCTCCTATATTACAAAGGCAAAGATGTTACTTTACTGCCTTCTGCCCATTCCTTACCATCTGGATATACTGCTAGATTATTCTAAAGGGTATAAAGTCATTGAGAGGGCTAAACAGGGATGCACATCCCAGTGTCAAAACCCTTGAATGTTGTTCGGGTTAAGGTTCTATTGCTGTGATAAAAATACCATGACCAAAAGCAACTTGGTGAGGAAAGGGCTGATTTCAGGTTAAAACCCCCAGATCATGCTCCATTGCTGAGGAAAGTAAGGGCAGGAATTCAAACAGGTTCGTGGAGGCATGAACTGAAGCAAAGATTACAGAGGAATTCTGACTTGCTCCTCAACCTAGTTTCTTTTTCTTTTTTATTATTTTATTTTGCGTATATGAGTGTTTTATTTTGCAAAGATGGGTATTTCTGTGCACCATGTGTATGCTTGGTGCCTGCCGAGTTCAGAAGACGTTGTCAGATCCCTGGAACTGCCATGTGGGTGCTGGGAGTTGAAACGGGACCCTCTGGAAAAGCAGCCAGAGTTTTTAACCATTGACCCATCTCTCCAGTTCCAGAAGCCTACTTCATTGTATACCCAGGACTATCTGCCCAGGAGTGTACTGTGCTCTTCCACACCAATTGTTAATCAAGAAAATTCCCTACAAACTAGTCTATAGGACAATCCTAAGGAGGCACTTTCTCAGTGAAGAATCCTTCTTCCCAGAGATGTCTAGGCTGTGTCAAGTTGACAAAAGCCAACCAACAGAGATGACTATTGCTAAGGAATAAGTGTAGAGGTGGTTACAGTGCACATTTGTGCACATGCAGTGGGCCATTTTCTATAGAACATAGTGGCCAGCTATCTTTAAACACAGTTCCTCACTCATGGTCTGTGTTACAATTTACATACGTTGTGCATCCTGAAAGCCCTGCTTGATAACCACTATCCATACAGTAATGTAAGATGGTCCCCACTTGGAGACTATTGACACATTTCCCTCTTAATGTGTGGCAGAGCCCATTCCTCTGATCCTCATTATGTACGCTTGCCCTGAGTTAAGAACCTACTTCAGAGATAGTGAAACTATCACTGCTCAGAAGTGGTTTCATTGACTTGATTTCTCTCTGGAGGACAAATGTGTTGTTAACCATCTCCTTGTCTCAAATTGCAGATCACAGTATTTCGAATGGGATCAGAAGGCCACCAGGACATTGATTTAGCTATCCTGACAGCATTACTCAAAGGTAAGAGTTCCTCTATCCACATAACACAAAAAGTAATTTAAATGGATTAACATAGACACCTTAAGTCTCTTATTAATGGACCTAACCCCAAATGATTTATGTCTCATCTAATTACTGACAGCCCATTGACCCACTGTGTAAGGCAGTGCTACCACTACTGAAGACTTTTAATGCCAACATGTTGCGTGTGGCTCAATTTTGTAAGTTTTAAATAAAAATTTAATCATAAAGATTTAAATGAAAATGTTAGTGGAAAATGGAAAATGCTAGGTTATCTAAAGTTATTTAATAATTATTATTACTTTATTTTCAAAGCCATCTAAATGGACACGGGCATAGATGTATATATTAAAATTAAAAATCAAATATCATTCAGAAGACAGAGAAATGAAAACTTAGACAATACTCCTTGTTATAACTGAGCATTAGACAGAACTTTAACTTCCCTGTTTAACATAGTAAGCACAGGCATGCTTGGATTATTGGATTTTAATTTATAAGGTGGATATTTGTCCTAATCTCTAGACTCAGCCCTTCAAAGATATCTCACTACCTGCCCTCACGCGTAGCCAAGTACAGGCCAATTTCCTCCAGGTTCTTAAATGAAGCCTCCTCTTTCGTATACCTTAGTGAGTAAATTACACTTGACAAAACTTTTAATAAGTTAATATAAACAGAAGAATGTTAGGCCTGTTCAGATCTAAAATTCAGGCTGGAAGTATAAGGAAAACAAACCATAAATGTAAATGTTTCTGAGTGTGGTTGTCAGTCGCAAACGTCTGTGTTCTCACTTAGCGCTATTAACGCATCTGCAGCGGCACTTGTCACCGGGCTCGTCCTTGCGTGCCCATGACCTCCATAGACTATGAACTCAGTGAGAGCAGAAAAGCTGTCTTATTCACCTTCTCATCACGGAACTTAATCCCCAATTCATGCAGCCTTCAGTTTTTGTTGGATGGAGAAGTGAATGGATTACTCAGTGATGTAGTGATAGAATTGGTGTTCTATATTTCAGAGTTAAAAGGACAGTTACTTCATGCGCTGTTTCTAGAATATTACTCTTCTTCCACTACTGCTATTTTCTTGAAAACATCTTATGTGGCAGTAGCTGTGCCGAGCTCCTTACAACTACGATAAACATTAATCATGGCAACAGCTATGTGATGCAGGAACTAATTGAATCTCCCTTTGCCAGCGGAGTAAGAAAAGCTACACCTGGTGAAATAACCTGCTGTGCACCACAAACTCATGATTACACCTGAACTTAGGACCAACATATCTGACTTCTCCCTGGACCTCATGAGACCCTTAGACAAATGTGATTATCAGGCTTCCCTGCTCATTCCCTGAGTGTCTAT
Organism: Arvicola amphibius; assembly: GCF_903992535.2. NCBI lineage: Eukaryota > Metazoa > Chordata > Mammalia > Rodentia > Cricetidae > Arvicola > Arvicola amphibius. The sequence goes on from NC_052047.1 coordinate 164,151,565, forward strand.
ATGGGTTCACTAGACTCCTGATCGCATTTCAGGAGATTCTCATTCCCTCCTAGTGTGTGGTGTATCCTAGGTTGGACATTTCTGTAAGATGTTTCATTTCAACTACAAATATAAATGCTGGGAAGGAGAATTAAAGGCCTGAGGCGGGCATGAGTAGGTTGAACCACAAGAAACACTCTGGGCTTTATGCTACCTCTATTGGAAGCAAAGGTGAAACTTCTTTGCAAGAAAGTCTGATATTTTCTATTCTCATATTAAGAAAGTAGTAATATCAATAAGCAATATTTGTTGAAGATTCACTATGTGCCCAACACTGTAAAGAACACTTATTGCATTCCTTCATTGATTCTGCAAACAGCCTACCAGTTCATTATGAGCCTCACTTATACATAAAAACCTAAGGTACACAGCCGGTGAGAGTGTGCTCAGAAGGAACCGGCTAGTCAATGGTTCAGTCCGAAACTGAGAGCTCATACATACAGCCAAAATATCCCCGCTCCATTGATATCAACAAATGCCATGAACAAATTTCATAGCAAATGGGAAGGGGAATCTAAGTCTCAGGAAAAAAAACACAGTGACTGTGACTGTTCAATGAAAACACTTGTCTTCAACAATCTGTGAAATTAGAGATTACACGTCATATTCAGATCAGCCCTACGATGTAGTTGGCATATTGTAGAATACTTACTTGTTTTCTAGCTTTTTAGTGGGATACTTTACAAAATGAAATACAGTTTGTGTCATAGTCAAAGAGTTATGCATATTGCTCTTTAAAATTTGAAATGTATCTCAGATAAACTTACGTGGACAATATGCAATGAAATGGAATATTTTCTCTTTTAATCTACTTTCCCAGATGCTGATTGTACCTACTAAATTGATTTCATGGGTCATAAACCTACAGCTTAAAAAAGTATTGCAATAGGAGATGAAAGAAAATTTTGATTGCTCTAAGAAATTAATGTTTCTAATCACTATAATGAACACTGTTTATGCAGCCGTTATGCTGGGGGAATTTGTGTCATTAAATGATTACAGTGTGTCAACTCTATTTTGCAAGGTCTCCTGAATGCCCCCCGACACTGACCTACTTGATTTGGAAAGGGAATCGGGCACAGTTTTGGATAACTTCTTTGATGATCAAGCATATATACGTAATTACATCCATTTTAGATTCTTAAGTTTATTAGATTCCTCCTGTGTGTTTAGTCAAGGCAAGTAACAGGCTTGATACTTAATTTTCACAATTATATTTCATTTTCAATTATGTAATGCACAGGGGTTATTTGTAGAGTTCAATTTTTATTCTAAGACGTTTCTGAGAAAACCAGTAGTTAGACTGGAAGAGAGCCAGGAAGCAAACCGTTGCTTCATAAGGCCACTGGGGGAAAAGGCAAGGCAGATGGGAAACCAGGTGGCCATGGGGAAAATATGTCTTTGCTTCCCTTGTTTTTGAGCTGTTTGATTTTCTCATATTTGAATTTATATTAGTGAATTTCAGTCTTCTGATGCGTGCTTTTAAGCGTTGCAGTGGTAAGCAATAAAGTAAATGATTACGGTGAATTTCCCCACACCTTAGACAGATGTCTTTCCTATGAAGCATTTTCAAATGAATGTAGTGAAGAAAGAAAGGGGAGAAAGGAATGATGCTCCAGAGAGTCAGGAAACCCAGGGTGGCTTCAGATAGTAACATGGGTACTTTTGACAAGAAGTGACATCACATTTCCCTTTACATTGAAAGTGAGGGTTCCTGCCACGGGCTGTGTGTCCTCCCCTCGCCCACACTTCCTTCCCCACCACTCACGTGTGGAGAAACCATATATGCAGCAGATCCAGCTGCATCGCAACGCTTCAGATGCCAAATAAGCCATTTTAATAAAAGAGCAAAGAAGCAGCGTGTATTCACCTAATATAAAAAGCATCTTAAGTACAAACTGAAACTTGCTTTATTTAACTGTAATCGGTGAACTATCTATACAATTAGAAATTATCTAAGTACCAGAAACACGATTTAAACCAGCTAAAGTGGAAATTAATGGATGGATTTGTAAATTCGCCTGGCCAGACACTCTAAGGACAGGCATAGTTCAGACAAAATGAGAGCTAGGACTCAACTGACGTCATCAAAATAGCCCTCTAGCCAGGAGCCATTAGCCTGTACCTGGGTCACCAAAGAAACCTCATCAGTCACAGGCTAATACCCAAGCAGCTCAGAAAATGCCAGTCAGAAAGATCCATCTTTCCTGGTAACCACAGCGGAGAGGTTCCAAGAAGAATGGGGACTTGCTTAATTCTGTAAGTGTCCATTTCTTGAATCAGTCACTGTCACAAAGGTGACAAAGGAGTCAAAGAAATTCTGGCCCTGTGAGATGGGACCTGGGGCAGCTGATCCACGGCCAGAGTTATTCCCTTTATCTGGGGAGGGTGGGGGACACATATGAAGGTCAGAAGAGAGTTTTCAGAAGCCACTTCTCTCCCACCATGTAGGCCCCAGAGCTTGAGTTCAGGTCAGCAGGCTTGGCAGCAAGCGCCTCTTCCTGTTGAGCCATCTAGCCAACCCCCAAGTCTGAGCAACCCATGGAACAGAAGTTCTGTAGACAGAAAGGGGAAAAGAAAGGAAGTCCGAAAAGAGTTTGAGAAACTGCAAATCTCCACACATTGTTTTAAAAGAAGTACTGAGGGTCAAAGAGTGTCAAACGTCATCAAATGCAAATATCGAAGATCCATGTCCTAGAATAAACATGCTATGATTGCATTCTTCGTTCAGTGCCAATGTGTGGTGTGCTCCAAAATACAATGTTTCCTTTATCAGACACAACCAGGAACAAGATCAAATGAATACTAGCCAGGCAGGATTCAAGAAACATATTCACAAAGCTCATAGCCGATGTACCTAACTGTGCCACTGATGACTAATTTTCTATTATCATTACTACAGTCCTCAGTTTTAATAGTCTCTACTTGATCATTTCTAATATTTTTGAAGAAAATGATGTGCTTACCATCTTTTCCCCCTAAGACCAAAGTTTATTTCTTTGGGGGGGGGGGAGAAACGATTCTATATAGGTCTTACTTCCTCCTCCCACCTCTATCCCCACTACCATCCCTTCGATACGACACTTACTACAGGGAAGCCATAGTCAAAGGGTATGATACCTTCGAGCAGCAAGACTTGTGACCGCATTCAAACACCGCTTTTTCTTGACTAGAAAGTTGCTTGACCTCCCCGAACCCCAGTCTCCTCCTCTATGAGTCTGAGATAATAATGGACAGTTCTTTTGTTGTGGTGGTGAGCATCTTAACTGATAATGACAGTAAAGCCCTTAATGTAGTACCGGGAGAGATCTCTCTAAAACACGGTGGTCTGGCTGAAGATGAAGATGACGGCGGCAAACTAGACAAAAGGGCTGTATCTGTCTACACATGCCGTGTACAGGAGCACCCAATTCCCACCACATAGGAGGATGGTAATGTGTGTTTGCCGGCCTCGTGGGCCCTTTCTTGGGTGGGCTGGTGTGAAGGACACCTGAAGAGGCTGCTCTGGGTGCTCTCTGAGGCTGACTCCCTGCCTTCCTCCATGATTTACATTTACCAATAGTCGTTTCCATTCGACAGCAGGCTTTAAAAATTCCCAGGCTACTGAGACCCCCACCATGTTCAAAACCCGTCAGAATTATAACATGCTAAATATGAAAGGCTCCATATATTTCAAAGTATTCATTTAAGGTGAAATGCAGAAAACATCCAGTATCCAGACAAGGGTCCTCATTGCAGCATAAAGGAATGAAACCTAGAAAGTGGTGAAGCACACACTATTTTCCTTTCAAAGAAAAATTTACTTATGGTCAGGCAGGGGCATCACGGAACTTTAATCTCGGCACTCAGGAGGCAGAGGCAGACGAATCTCTGTGAGTTCGAGGCCAACCTGGTCTACACAAGTGCCAGGACAGGCTCCAAAGCTACACAGAGAAACCTTGTCTCAAAAACAAACAAACAAAAAATTAGCTTAGGACAAGCTTATTCCCATGTAAAATTGAGCAGATCTCCGAGTAATAACAGAGCCTAAGACAGACAGCAAGTTCAGACAGCACTGTCTGTCTCCACCAGAGAATGCGATAAAAGAGTTCAAAGGCTTTAATCCTTTACACTTGGATAAAACTTTGTAATTCGCGGCAAATTTTTCACAGCAATTTTGTCATTTAATCTCCACAGCTCTTTGGAATGAGTATCAGATAATTTATCTCCAAGCAGGCATTTTTGGGGGCATGAAAGTGGGAGGAATTATTAACGATGTTGGCAGAACTGTAATAAACCAAGGATGGCCAGTCAGAATATTAGTGTCCTGGCTACAAAAGTCCTGGTAACCAGGTTTCCAGAGAAAAGGGATTCTGCTCATGTGCTTGAATGCTGCATGTATCTTTCCCCCCACCATCCAGCAAAATTTGATCACAAACAGCAGGAATTTAATAAATACTACTTATTAATAGAAATGAAGTTATTTCCCATATCAATAAATCACTAACTAAAGTCACATAAACAGCCCAGGTGTAAGCTATGGTACTCTTACCTGTGAAGGTCATTGGGGAGGGCTCTATACTCTCAGGTCAATGACCAACAAATACAGCACACTCTTCAGGATAGCGGGAAAACTTCCTTCCATTCTCTTGCTCAGTACTGCCTTCTAGTTTTTAATTCCATGTGTTATTTCTTTTCTTCATCAAAGAAGTCAACTTCAAAATGAACTGGAAAATGAAACTTACAAGATGTTTAATAAACTGTAGTTTTCTAGAAACTACCATGGATAGAAAAGAGGTTTACTTATTAATAATGCAAATGACCCCAAAATAAACAGCATCTCTAAGATTGACATTCTTGGGTACTTTACACAGGACTCCCTGTGACCTGTCCATGTGACTTCCCGGGATCCCATCATCTCTCAAGTTCCCAACATTCCTGCTCGCATTGCCGTCTTTTCGTACTTCCCTCTAAGAGTGAAATACACTGTCTCCTTTCTAACAGAGCAGCGCCTCCCTGGTTTCTACTTCTTACTCCAGGTGCAACTGCTCTGTGCCTTAACTTTGATGACAGAAGAAACGGAATCAGGGCCAGATAAATCCAGGTCACTTACACTTTGTTTAGCACCATGTGGCCATTTCTAAATACGAATGTAGCAGACTCTCACTTTTTCCTCAGAAACTAAACATCCTTTTCCTTTGTAACGTGTCTGTCTTAGTTACTTTCTCATTGCAGAGAAGAGACACCATTGACCAAGACAACTTATAAACGAAAGCATTTGTTTGGAGGCTTATAGTTCCAGAGGCTAGTAGAGTCCATGACCACCATGGCATGGAGCCTGTCAGCAGGCACAGCACTGGAACAGTACATACCAATTCACGAGAGAGAGAGAGAGAGAGAGAGAGAGAGAGAGAGAGAGAGAGAGAGAGAGAGAGAGAGAGAGAGAGAGAGAGAGAGAGCTGGGAAGGGTGTGGGCTTTTTAAATCTCAAAACCCACCCTGAGTGGCACACTTCCTCCAACAAGGCCATGTCTTCTAATTCTTCCCAAACAGTTCTACCAGCTACAGGCCAAGCACTCAAATATTTGAGCCTATGAGGGCCCTTCTCACTCAAACAACCACAACATGCAAGGCTCTGACGTGGCCCAGGAAAGTTCACTGCAAATCCACACTGCTGAACAGCTCTCCACTAGTGGAGAATTCATTGCTGTGACTTCCCAACAGAGTTAAGGAGTCATGCCTTTTATTTCTTGACTTAGTTGAGAACTGTGAATCAGCATCAATTGTACAGTCAGCCACTGCCTCAATTATATGATCATATGGCCTGGCGGAATATACAAATAATAAAAATAATGATGGTGTCACTTGACTATGTAGTTCCAGAAGTTCCTAGCCTTGTTGACAAAAGTACTCAAGGATAGACAAAGAGGTCTTGAACCAAAACAGACTTACTGAAGCAAAAACATTCCTTTTGAGGGAAAGAGAAGATAACTCAGCTCTTGGGTGCATCAAACTCAGGAATCGGGGCTTGGAGGATGAGGAGAACTTATGTCAAAACTACACACACAACGATGGAGTGTTCTGGGAACCGGAGGGCATTTCTAGGAGCCAGGAAAGAGTGGTGGAAGCTGACCAAACATGGATGGATTCCAGAGTCAAGAGACTGAATGGGGGAGATGAGTGTATGAAGCCACCTACATATCATATCTACAACGGTATATAAATGGAAACTCTAGCTGAACTCTTAGACTCAGGATGCCTTGGAGTGCACAGGTTACTCTCCGGGAGTGCACAGTTGCCTCTCTGGCACAACAGAGTTAAACGCAATGAGCACTCATTTAAGGCCATAAAACCCTCAATCTAAGTCTTTGTATTCCACTACCCATGGCAATAACAATAATACAATTAGCATATAACAATCACAACTAATACATAAGTGACCACATTTCTGAGTATTAATTAACTTCATTTTCACAAGATGACTACAGGTAAAGGACCACTAGGGACACAGGGAAACAGAAAAAACTGAGCTTTTGGTCAAGGTCCCACAGCTAGAAGCTGGTAGACGCTGAACAGAAGCCTGTATTCCCTGAGTCATTCACACTTGCTCTGCATGCTAAGATCTATGTCCAAAACCAGATATTAAACAGTGCCCCAATTTTCATGTGTTTTTTAGGTTAGTCAATAACTACTACAGTTTTCTTGGTATATGACAAAACCCAGAGAGACTGACGAATGTAGCAGCTGAACCAAGGGTCTACCATGGCTTGCTAATAAACACATCCAAAACAATACGGCAAGGTCTTAATTAAAGGCATTAGGTCAGAAGCTACAGTTCGCACTTCCAGTACTGGTCATTCTCTCTAAGGAAGGAAGCTAAATACCTCAGATTATTTTGTAGAAATGTTAGGATCACGTGACTATGTTATGACCAATGAGACGAGACTAGGACTGAGGTATGCAATTTCTATACCTGGAAGATGAGAACAGATGGAGGAAAAAACGAAAAATAGCAGACCGGAAAAGAAAACGGAATTCTAAGCTAACATCAAGCTGATTTACACTTGGTGGTGCCCAAAAGTCCCAGAATTTGGGACAATCAGAAATTCAAAAGGAAAGCTTTGGGAGGAAAAATAGGAAAGAATTTGTTAAGTCTTTTTTAAGATGCAGTCCGAATGCCATGTCTTCCCCCACTCTGAAAAACCCTCTCCAACTGAAAAGAAAAAACGTATTCTCTAAAGAAGCCAAAACAGATTTTCTGGTATGGAGGACCAGATGCTAAAAGCAGGCTGGGATACCATTCTGAAAGGAGGCTGGGGACAGGAGACTAAATAAGCAAGTGCATATTGGATGCTGAGACCTTGGCCTCTTGAGACAAGGAGACTGGAGATTGTCAGGGCAAACCTGAGAAGAATCGATGACTCACCTTTGTAATGTGCAGCTTTAGTGAAAACACATCACATATGGTCGTTGCATTGCGTGGCACCCAAAGGAAGAGACAGAACGAGTAAAAGAGAATAAAAGGGAGAAAACCAATGCAATAATTTTAGAAAATATCCCAGAACCCTGAGGCATAGGCTTCTATAGTACCTTGGTGGTAATAGCAGAAATTTTATTCACATAGCTGCAAAAACAAATTCCTTTTGACGTATCACAAATAATCAGCCCAAGAGCGAGAATTTTTATTTTATTCTTAGTCTCGCATCCATTATGTTTCTCCACTTTGCCTGTTGTGCACACAACAGGAACACTTTTCCACAGTTTTCTGCAAACAAACAGGGGACTGGTGAAGTATTGGCTCCTTGTACTGCAGAAAGGGCACAACAAAGAGAACACATCCATTTAAACGGATGTTTAGAAACAGAAACACAGAGAGCTTTACAATATCATTAATCATAAACCATATAAGTCCATTCATCCTTTCTACTTGTATATATTGTTGGGAACCTAAGGACATGGGGGCAATGTTCATAGAAACTCTTGGCCCATCTATCACCGAAGAGACTGAGTACACATTTAAATTCCTGACTTTGTGAGGTTGTTCTATGGCTTTGGTCCACAAAAGACTAATACTTAGCTCTAAAACCAAAACCAGAAACACTTCTTCATAGTGAGTAGAGTTTCCACTGAAAAAAAACAACACAGCCCAACCAATAAGGGGACAATCAAGCCAACGTTTAATACCCACCTCTTGTTATCTCTAGTCCCAGGAAGGAGAAAATGAAGGGGCCCAGGTGATGGAGAAGCTCAGGTCTCTCAGGAAAGCCAATAGTGAGAGAAGGGGTCTGAAGTTCCTGAAGAACTGTCACCCAGCCATGACAAGTGAAGACAGCCTGACTGGTCACCAGGACAGATTAAACAATTCCATTGGCTGCTTGCAACCAGGGGCCACCATAGAAATCAAACCTACATGTCCTCTTGGACCAGATAACCTTGAGGATGTTGCCAGAGAAGTCATCCTAACAGGGGTGGCTGTGGCTCATATGGAGAATTCCCAGTGTTCACAAGCTAAAAAACCCAGATAAATGCACCTCCAAAATTACATTCCTAAAAACAATATCATTTTAAAGTCTAAACATAGTGCCTCCATCTGCATTCAAACTCTCGCACGGTAACAGGTTTACCTCCTCTGGTGTTTATCTTAGCCTTGGCAAACTTCAGCTCACTCAGGAAAGAAGCTAAGAAGAAAGCCAAATGGTAGATTTGATTGACACCTCATATTCTGTCAGAGAACCACTCCTAATATAAATTGGCAGTTCTGACATGCATAAGCCCTAGGAAACTTAAGGACCATCTGGACTTAACACTCAGAATTTCTCTTCGTCTTGTAGTATCATTTTGTGGAGAGTCTATGGCAGCCAGTCATTCACGCTGACCACAGAAAACCCTGTAATGATGGTCCAACTGGGAATGCTCTACATGCAAAAGCATCACCAATTGGCTGGCATATTTATTAAATTACGATTATTAATTTAATAATAGTTATTATCAAGAGTATATCTAACACTAAAAAATCTTTGCATCGTGCTTTCTTAGAATACTTTATTTATTACTTGACAATCTCATATATTAATATATCTTTATCATATCCAACCTAAACTCCCCATTACCCTCCTAGATCTCCCCAACATTTCCCGCTCCTAACTTCAGGTCCTCACATCCAGAACACTGAAGGAAAACTCCCCTTTCCCCCCTCCCCCACCACAGTAAGTACTCGTCAACTGCTCTTCAGCTGGGAAGAGAACCTTTGGAGCCCTTCTCCCAACCACGCTTGGAAACTGGCAGGATTAATTTTATGCAACGGCTGTGCAGGAAACCGCAGCTGCTCTGAGCTAATGGGAGCAATGAGACCACTTTGCCTTCCCTGGTAACTGCACCAGTGTGCAGTCCCACCACTAGGGGGCGGGGATTTCTTTCCTCACCAGTGTTTGCTAACATTGGTTCACAGGATGACACCAATTCTAAGCATTCGCAAAGGAGTTGAACTTTGTATTTCCCTTGAGGATAATGATGTTGAGAACGTTTTAAATGTTGTTAGACAATTGTATCTTTCCCTTTGAGAACTCTCTGTTCAGTTCTGTGGTCCGTTTTTTTTAAAGTGTTTCTTTGATACCCATTTTCTGGAGTTCTTTGTATATTCTAGAAACTGGTCTTCTATCAAATACACAGCTGGCAGAGATATTTCTCCCATTCTGTAGGGTGGTTTTTTTTTTTTTTACTTGAATGGCAGTTTCTTTTTCTATATAGATGCCCTGAATCTCATGAAATCTCACTTGTCAATTACTGGTTCTATTTCCTGAGCAATCAGAGAATTATTCCTAAAGTATTTACCTATGCCTATATCTTGAAGTGTTTTCCAGCAATATTACTGAAGATAGTGTCTTTTCTCAAATGTATATTTGTGTCAAAAATCAAGTGGCTGTAACTGTAGGGCCTTGTATCTGGCTCCTCTATTCTGTTCCACCGATCTACATTCCTGTTTTTGTACCAGTATCGCAATGTTTTTATACTAAGGCTTTGCAGTACAATTTGAAATTGTGCATGGTGGCACCTCCAAGAAGAGATAATAGCTCTTCTCACTCGGGATTGCTTCATCTAGCCAAGGTCTTTTGTGCTTCTGTGTGAATTTTACAATTTCTTTCTCTTTCTGTGAAGAAAATCACTGGACTTTTGATGAGAATTGCATTGAATTATAGATTACTTTTGATAGGATAGCATTTTCCCAATATTGATTCTTCTGATCCAAGAACAGAGTGGTCTTTCCATCTCCTAGGGTCTTCCTCAATTTCTCTCTCCTGTTTTTAAGTTGTCGTTGTAGAGGAGGTGTTTCACGTCCTTGGCTTATTGGTCTTTCATATCTTTGGTTTATTCTGAGCTCTAATGTATTTTGAAACTACTGAATTGAATTGTTACCTTGACTTATCTTAGTATGTTTGCATTGACATATAGATAATCTACTAATCTACTGGGTTTTGTATATTAATTTTGTATCCTGCCACTTTGCTAAAACTGTTTTTCAGTTGAGTTCTAAGAGCTGCCTGACAGGCTGTAGGGTCCCTCATGTATAGAAACATGTCTGTAAATAAAGACAATTCCATTTCTTCATTTCCTGATTGTATCCTTTTATCTTCTTCTTCATCTTACTATAGCTAAGACTTCCAGTATGGTGTGGGAAACTTTCACCAGTGAATCCATTCAAGTTTTGGCTTTTTTAGTAGGGAAATTTTTAATTACTTCCTCAATTTGCTAATTTGTTTTGTTTTTTTTTTTTTTTTCTGAGACAGGGTGTCTCTGTGTAACAAACAGTCCTGGCTGTTCCGGAACTTGCTTTGTAGAGCAGGCTGGCTTTAAACTCAGAGAACCACCTGCCTCTGCCTCCCAAGTGCTAAGATTAAAGGTGTGTGCCACCGCTCCTGGCTATTCCTTCAATCCTGTTTGTTATGGATCTGTTTACATTATTTATCTGAGGGCTAAAGAGATTGCTCAGTGCTTAAGAAAACTTGCTGCTTTTGCAGAGACCCTGCATTAGGTCCCCAGTACTTTTAGGATGACACAGAGCCATTTGTAACTCCAGCTCTGGGGGATTCGACACTCTCTTCCAGCTTCCATCAGTTCTGCCAAATGTGATTCACAGATACATACAAGCAAAATACTCAGCACATAAAAAATAGATAAGCAAAATCTTTATATATTATCTCATTTTGGTTTAATGTTAGTAGGTCACATATATTCAGAAATCCGTCAGCTTTCTTATAAATTCTCCAGTTCAGTAGAGTATGTTATTTAGATTTTCTGAATTTTATTGATATCTATTGTAATGGTTCCCTTTTCACCTCTAATTATATTAATTTGCACCTTCTCTTTTGTCTAGGGTTTGTCCATTTTATTTATCTTTTCAGAGAAACAGCTCTTTGTTTAATTCTCTGTATTGTCTGTATTTACTATCTTGTTTCTATTTCATTGATTTCTACTTTGATTTTAAAGATTTCTTTTCATCTACTGATCTGAGTTTTCTAGGGATCAAAGGTATATCGTTAAGTTATTTATTTGAGATCTTTCTGATTTCTTAATGTAGACACTTAGAGCTATAAATTTCACTCAGAACTGCTTTCATTGTATGTATCCCATATGTTTTGATGTGCTGAGTTTTTATTCTCATTTGATTCTAAAAATTCTATTCTAGAGAACGTTCAATGGGCTGCTCAGAAGAACATATATTCTGTAACATTTGAAGGGGATATCCTTAGAATCTCTTTTGATCTAGAGTGTCATATAATTCACATATTTTACTGTTTAATTTTTGTCAGGAATATCTGTTAATTGATCAGAGTAAGATATTGAAGTGTCCACTGTACTGTACTAGATTTAATCTAGGATTTACATCTACTAGTATGCATTTTATATAATTGGGCACACCTGTGTTCAGTGCATATATGTTTAAATAGCAATGTTCTTTTAATGGATCTTTCCATTAATTTCTATCAAGTACTCCTCCTTATCTTTTCTTTCCATTTTTGAATTAAAAAACTTCAGCCAGAGCCGGGCGGTGGTGGTGCACGCCTTTAATCCCAGCACTCGGGAGGCAGAGGCAGGCGGATCTCTGAGTTCGAGGCCAGCCTGGTCTACAAGAGCTAGTTCCAGGACAGGCTCTAGAAACTACAGGGAAACCCTGTCTCGAAAAACCAAAAAAAACAAACAAAAAAACAAACAAACAAACAAAAAAAAACCTTCAGCCAGGTGGTTGTGGCACACACCTTTAATCCCAGAACTGGGGAGGCAGAGGTCGGTGAATCTTTGTGCGTTTGAGGCCAGTTTGGTCTACAGAGCGAGTTCCAGGACAGTCAAGGCTACACAGAGAAACTTTGTCTTGAAGAAAAAGAAAAAAGAAGAAAAAAAACTTGGTTTTTTTTTTCAGGTTTTAGAGTAGTTCTGCCCGCTTGTTTCCTAAGTTTGTTTATTTGGAACACCTTTTCCATCCTTTAATTCTAAGACAGTGTCTAACTCGAATAAAAAAACCCAGAGACAGATGTTGGGGTTCAAACTGAAGATCAGAAAAGCAAAGCAGCCAGCCACTGGCTCTTATCTGTACCTCAAAGCAAAATGGGCGTTCCTGCCTCCAATAATCCTCAGACTGAGACTGTATCTCTCTAAGGCTGGGATTAAAGGTGTGTACCACCACTGCCTGGCCTCTGTTTCTAACTAGTATGGCTGCTTTGCACTCTGATCCTCCAGCAATTTCTGTTTATTAAAACACAAATGATATGCTGCTATGGTAATGTCTGACTTTGGTGGTAAGATATGTTTCTTGGGGGCAGAAAATAGATGGTTCCAGACTTTTTTTTTTTCTTTTGGTTTTTCGAGACAGGGTTTCTCTGCAGCTTTTTTTAGAGCCTGTCCTGGAACTAGCCTCTTGTAGACTAGGCTGGCCTCGAAGGTTCCAGACTTTTTTTTATCCTATCTGGAATAATCCTTTGACAAATCATCATTTTCCATTTATTAGCCCATTTAATCTGCAAAACCATCTTTTAAGACAGATATTATTTACGTGGTTTTACATGTAAGGAACTAAGTCCTGAGGAACTAAATCACTTCCCAAGTACTGTGGATAATAAATCAGCTAAGTGCTCATTCTCCTTGAGCCAAAGAAATTACAGCCCATAAATATAATTGCTACTCACCTGCTATGTCAGGGACCAAAACTGAAGTAAGAAGTACCCATCTGCCTGGGAGCTCAGTTCTCTAAGAGTCCAGACCTAATATCAACGATGGTCTAATTCTTGAGGCATTTCCACATATAAGGCAAGGCTTTCTATGCCGCAAAAACATATTTAAAACAGTATCAAAATTTTGCATAATTAAAGATTATAAGGTATAAACAAATATTTTAAAAGTTCAAATGTAAAGGACCCTGGGCTCAGGAAAAGCATATTCTGAAGTATTTGAAATGTAGGGTTGCCGTTCAGAATGCCGGTAGAAGGCTGCACACAAACCCAAGCCTGTTCTCCATAAGTAGCCTGAAGATTTAGAAAGTGAAAATGTGATGGCTTCTTTTCAGAACAGTTTCAACCTGAGGAAAACTCACAATTTAATAACCCTATTAAGACAGAAAATTAAACAGCATACACAACAAAGCCCAAAGAAGGTTCATTTTGCCTACCTAGGTATAAATCATTTTACCTAATCAATACCCTCTTAAGTATACTTAGAAGCTATATCATTTGACCTATATCTTATTTATATCTTTATGCAAATTCCTATCTGGGGAGAAGGGTAAATACTTTATAAAGAATTTATATTATAATAAACATTACCTAAATTGCTAGTTTGTGTGTACTCATCTTCACCGAGTGACAATTTATACCAGGAGCTGTATTTATAATGGCTGGGGAAGGATGGCAATCAAAATGGAATTATTGAAGTGAGTAGGGCTGGTAGGATAGGTGGAAGCCATTTAGAACCAGTATTTGCTGTTCCTAAGGAAATGAATGCAGGGTTTATTTGAAGCCTCCAGAAAGTGTCATAGTGTATTAAATGATCCTTCAAAGGATTCTATTCAAACAAGAAACTTTCTAATAAAACCCAAAGGAACGAGAAGAAATAAATATGTAAATATTTAGGCTGTTCCCTCCATTGAACATTCACCCTGTTTCCCTGGTGTCTACAATAAAGGCTGGCAGAAAACTAGAGCTCAAAAATTTCTGGAACAAATTAAAGCAGTTAGAAATCCAGGTCTCATTCCCGAAGGCTCCTCTGTTCCACATCCCAAGTGCACAGGCAGGAAAATGAAGTAAGAATTTCCTTAGGACACTGGCTGTAACCCTACACTTAGGAGATAGAGGTAGGAGACTCTCAACTTTGGGGTCAGTTTTAGCTACACAGTGACACCCTATCTCAAAAAAAAAAAAAAGCAAAACCAAACAAAACAAAAAACAATTGACAATGGGGACAACTGCAAAAACAGGCTGCCTGGGTCTGAATCTCACCTCTGACATGTCCTGGCTTCTTCAACGGAGACAGGTTTCTGTGCCTGGATTCTCTTATCTGTAAAGTTGGGGTAATGGCACCCGTGGGTCATTGTAAGAATTCAGTTCAGGAATTCTCAGAAACTGTGTTAACTGTTGTGGGTTCAAGCTAAACATGAAGAAAATGGTAGGCATTATTTTTCTTATTTACTATAACCCAAGGAAGTTACCCTATCTTTCTTCAGGTAGCTCTGTTTTGTCTCTCGCATATAAAAATGGGATTTATTCAGCTGAAGCTAAATTGGTTTTTCCTGATCTCGGTTAGGAGTCTCCTGAGTTCACTTAAAGTTATTTTTACCAAGAGAAGATAGTTATCATTCAAGGCAATAAAATATAGAAAACAATAAATTATATACAAGCCCCATCTGTGTGGTGTGTGTGTGTGTGTGTGTGTGTGTGTGTGTGTGTGTGTGTGTGTGTTTCCAACTTTGAATTCCGTCTTTCTCCATGTAACAGCCACATTCTTGAGGGAGGCTCCTGAGTAGCTATCTCCACTTGGGGAGAAGGTTGAAGGTGTATCCTAGCAACGTAGGTCATGTGAAAGGGCCCTCCATCTAGTTTCCTCCCACAGTACTGATCTACACGTAGTTAGGGAATCTGATGTCTTTTAATGAAAGGGCAGGTGGATTTGTGTTGATTGAGACCCTAATGCATTAGTTTCAACATTTATAAATAAAATAAAACAAAAAACAAAACAAAACAAAATAAAATAAAAGGGATGCTAGATGCAACCATAGAAAGCATTTTTAGTTAAACTGCCTTTACATCATTTCTCCCTTCCTCTCTTCTTTCCAACCCCTCTCATGCCCCGCAACCCCATCCTACTCCCTCCCAAATTTATGGTTTCTCATTCTTTAAATGTCATAGATACATATGTGTGTGTGTGTGTGTGTGTGTGTGTGTGTGTGAATAAATATATAAATACAACCTGCTAAAACTGTTTAATGTTGGGTTTAGGGCTGACCACTTGGTATTGAATAGCCAGTTAGAGGGCTCATCCCTGGGGAAGACTTTACTGTTCTATCTCTCATAGTTATTAATCACTTGTAGTTCTTTATCTAGGGTCGGGGCCCTATATTATTTCTCCCATGCGCATTGGTGTCATTGTTCAGGAGTCTGTATTGCTGCAGTTCCATGGGTGTGGCTTCTCTGTCATATCTAGAATACACAATCTCACGGAGGATTCCTAGCCCCTGATTCTCACAATCTGTCTACCACCTCTCCCGTGATGTTCACTGTGTCTTGGGTATATGAGCTATGTTGTAGGTGTAGCAGCTGGAGCTGGGCACCACATGGTTTGTTGTTATCAGCATTTGAGCCAGTTGTGACTTTCTGTAATGTTATCTATTTTCTGTAAAGAAGAGGGGTGTGTGTGTGTGTGTGTGTGTGTGTGTGTGTTGATTTTTATACTTAAGTGATGTATTGTCCATGTTTTTCCGTCTTTGTATATGGAAGACATTTTCATTAATTAATTAATTAATTAATTAATTTTACATCCCTACTGCAACCTCTCCTCCATTCTCTCCTTCCACTCCCTTTTCCCTTCCTCCCCTCTGCCCCCCCACCATCCACCTTTCCTCTGTAATTGTTCCGAAAGGGGCAAGGCTCCCATGGGCGTCAGCAAAGCATGGCATCATATCAAGCTGCCATAAGACCAAGCACCCTCCCCTCTATTCAGGCTGGAAAAGGCGATCCAGACTGAGGAATAGGTTTCCAAGATCCAGTCAAAGCACTGAGGATAGCCACTGCTCCCTTTGTCAGGAGTCTCACATAAAGACCAGGCTACGTAACTGTGATATATATGCAGAGGGCTTAGGTGGGTCCCATGCAGGCTCCCTGGTTGTTGGTTTAAACAAAGAGGAGCTTCTTTAATGCAAGGAGAACTACATCAATCTGACCACACCAGCACACAGAATCAGGAAATACATATACACTGAGATAGGGTCTCTTGCTATGTAGTGCTGGGTATCCTGGATCTCACTATATAGAACAGGATAGCCTTGAACTCACAGAGATCCACCTGCCTCTACCTCACAAAGGCTAGTACTAAAGACATATGCTGCCACATCTGGCTTAGAAAGCATATTTAATCTAGATAAAATTCTTTATATAAGGCAAGGAAGGTTCCAAATCTTTAAACAAGAAAAAAAAGTGTTCCTCAACCTTATTCAGAGGGATGGGTGTTTCATCCTCAACACCAGAGTCGTGATACTGTCATGAATGACACATCAGTAGCTCCTACCATCCGCACCCTAACCCATCAAGCAGGATTGTATTAAGACTATCTATGCCAAATGAGACACTCGACTTTTTTATATATCGTCACCCTCAAAGAGGATGAATTATTTGCTTAGCCCTCAAGGCCTTCGATTTTTTTTTTTTTTTTTGAAATTTTCATGCATGTATGTACTAATTTTGGGGTATTCACCCCTCAATACCATGTCATAATTTTTGTCTGATTGACAGTTTCAAACATTCATATAATGAATTGTAGTCCTTTTCCTACCCCCACTCCCCTCTCTGATGTCCTCCCAGTCTTGCTAGACCCCCCCATCAAGTTCCCTATGTGTTCATGCCTCCTTTTTGCAGTCCACAGTGTTTAATTGGTTTCTACTCAAAATGTGTTTGGGGGGGGAGGATGTTTTTTGAAGAGCAACATATTGGTGGCTACACCACTAAAGAAAATGACAAACCTTCCCCCCAACAACCATTAACTGTCAATAAATAGTTGGGAAGGAAAGGACCTCATGAGCCTCTCCCCAGTCCATGATGAAATGTTGTCAGGCTCAAGCATGTTCTTTGCAGATAACCACAGCTGTAGTGAGTTCATGACCCAAACATAGCCTTTTGTTTTGCATGTTGCATTTCGCCACCCTCTGGCTCTTACATTTTCAGTCCCCTCTTCCTCAATGTTTCCTGAGCCTTAGAAAGGGTGGTATAGCTGTTCCATTTAGGGCCAAACATTCCAGCATCATGTGTTCCCGATACTTTAGCCAGTTGTGGGTTTCCGCATTAATTGCCACTTGTGGCAGCAAGAAGCTTATGTGATAAAGGCTGGGCAGAGCACTGATCTATGGGTATAAATATAAGTGTTTGGAAGACAGTTTTATAGCGCGGTCATTCAGCAAAACACTAGCAGTAGGTTTCCATCGAGGGGCTATGATCTCGCCAGTCATGGGGTCTTGATTGGGTTTACAGAGCTAGGCATTAATTTCCTCTTGTGGAACAAACCTTCAATCCAATCAAAACACAGTTGATTACTCCTATGACAGCCATGCCTCTATTATGTTCAAGGATGCACGTTGCTTGACTTGTCATTATTGTAGCTCACAGGATTCATAGCTGGGTACGCCTGTTGATGGTGTTCCCTCTGCCCCCCCCCCCCCCCCAACAACTTTATTTCTTTAGCTTCTGACCAAGTGTGTAGCATCTATCTTTAGCAATTGGGTCTCATCACGAAGCTCTGGTGGCCAAGCAAGAGCAATGACAGTACCCTGTCAGGTGCCTCTGGGACCTCCCTGGCCAACAGTTTATAGGGAAGTATCTAACACCAGGCACTGGGATTTTTCATTTAATAATCCATGACTTCTAGGAGGAGCATTGTCCATCCATGAAGGATACCTCTGTTCGAACTCTTATTTTAGACTCTTTTTTTTTTTTTTTACAATTTTGTAAAATAGTAGGTTTCCATATGGCTTTTTACATATCCTTAGTTTTGGTTCCCCTTCCCCCTCTCAGACTCTTGATTCGATTGAATACAGTGACCTCTTAAAGGAGCCTCTGGTTAAGCACGTTCCCGACTGACTGTCTTCATCCTTCAGCTAGAGCTATGCTACCCTGTGAAGACCCCTGATTAAGAAACCCTCTCGTCTATATGACCTTCTAATTGCCAACACAGACGTGATCATACATATCAACTCATCACTCTCCCCTTCCTCTCCTAGAAGGTATCCAAATCACCAAATCAACTGACCAGAAACAAGGAAAAACAAGCAGCTCCATTTTGGTGAAACTAAGAAATATGCTCCGAAATGGCTGTGGATGCAGAAACCATGCTGGGGACAGGGCAGAGTTTGAAATAAAAGCCACTAACAGTGCACCTTCAGAATCCTATTCCTAGACGTGAGGAGCGCCCCAGGATGCTCTCTTCCCTTTGTCTGCCTCAGCATGTGCAAAGAACAACAGAACTTGCAAGTCCTTCCTCATCCCAACTCAGAGCAAAGAAAGAGAGGAGGTGGGATGCATGCAGGATTATGTGGATAAGCCATGCTTGCAGGAGGGAGTTTGAGTTTGGCATGGCTTAGGAGAAAGCCTTCCAGTTGTGAATAATAACTGGCTCGGAATGCTACCCTGGGCCCATTATAACCCAACTCATTAAATGATAAATAATAAAAATGGATTAGCATAGACTGCACACAGAGAGAGTCTAAGGAAAATAACAAAAGAGCAAAATGTATTAACAGAAGAATAATATTCTTTATAAAAATGTTTCTGGAAAAAAAAGATGAACTTTTACTATAGTAGCTGCTCTTTATCTGCGAGAACACATTCCAAGATGCCCAGCACGTACCTGAAACCACGGATAGAACTGAGTTTTTATGCGTTGCATTTCTTTATATACACACATACATACATACACACACGTACCTACATACATACATACAAATATAAAGTTTAATATGTACAATAACTAATAAAGCTGGATACTTAACAGAATCCTGAAATAGAAATTACATTGATGTGATCTCTCAAAATAATTTGATTGGGGCTAGGAAGGTGGCTGTGTGGGAGAAGATCTTGCTGCATACGTATGAGGACTTGACTTCAGGTCCCTGAACCCATGTCAAGCTAGATGTGGTAGCATCCATAGCTGCAGCCCAGCAGCCTGGAAATGCATAGGCCAGCTAGTTTGCTGTATTCAACAGAGAACAAGAGACACTGTCTCGAGCAAGCTGGAAGGTGAGGACTGATGCTCAAGGTTATCCAACAGCCTCCACTTGCATGCCCACATTCACAGACACAAACAGACTCACACATGAGCACACACACACATCATCATCATCATCAGAAATGCACAAAGACTTTAAGCATATATATGTACAGAGATGTATCCTCCTGCACTATGCTCATCCCATTGTGGTGTGAGATGATGCTAGCCTCATGTAAGTAGATGAAGAGGGTGAAGATGTGAACGCTCAGTGCACACGGTGGCTGGAATGTTCGAAGTAACACAAGCTTTCTTTACCATTGCCACAGAGAATGCTTTTCTTCCTGTGGATCTTAGCCACCTTACCACATGCTGTTTTCTGTCCTGTTTTAACCAGGTACTTTCTCATGTTACTTCAAAGAAGCGCGTGCGAAGTTCTCTTAACCAATCTCAGTTGTAGAACTGTGCCCACCCTTTGACTGTTGCAACTCTGGGGACACAGGTGAAGTACTGTGAGCCCGCACCAGACATCAAACCAGCTGGCACTTTCATCTTGGGTTTTCAGGCCTCCCAACTGTAAAAAATAAATTTCTATTCTTCGTGAGCTGCCTCTTTCTGGCATTGTCTTTTAACACAGAGAGACTACGACATGCCTTTTACGTACCACATACTGCCCTGAACTCTTAATACAGCAGTAGAAGCAGTGAGCTAAATACCTCATCTCCTCATACATTGCTCTCTTACTGAAATGTCCAGTAATTCATCCTTCAGAACTCTATGTGATCATAAGTTGTCCACTTACAACTTCACCAGCCTCCTGCAGAAAGATAAAATAATCGGACGGCAATGTTGACATTTTAGACTGACGTGTACTCGTGCCCACATTAGGGCAGTATAATTGACCCTTTCCCTTTCTGGATGGCCTCACATGCCTCCTGCCTTCTCATCCTTACACCTCTGCCACTCCTCCGGCCATTCATCCTCACCCTGTATCCAGGCTTTCCTCAAAGGCACGCAGGCCTCCTACCTACCATCCCAGAAAGCATGGCAATTGGGTGAGTACCCTGAGCTCAAGTCAAAACCTAAATGGAATTCAGGCCTTTTTTAATTCCTCAAGGTATTTTCCAACTCTCTATTTTCTATGTGGGGTCAACCAGAGAGCCCAAAGAACTCAAATATTTGTGCCTTCAAGGCTACTCAAAGACAGTTTCCAGCCCTCCTATTGAGGTAACCTGCCAATGGCTGCTCTAGCTAGCTGGTACAATTATTGTCATGGCAACAAGCAAGATTGGGAAGTTGGAGCAGCACTGACACAATCATTTGTTTATATAGATACAGGCCACAGATATGCTGGGAGTGGCACCCGTCCCTATGGCACAAATCACACTCTAAAGTTTCACTGTTACAGGTTTGCATGTTTTCCAAATACTGGCCCACCACTGACTAGAACACAGCAACCTCCATTAAGAGGATGACTACAGCTTTGGTGATCACTATTAGCTGTGCAAATTCAAACGGTTCCTGGAAACAAATGTATTCAACAAATACATGTTGAGCAGGGAAATTGCATGTCTGCTATATTAAACTAGAGCGTTCTCCTCTCCAGACTGAAGGTCTGAAGACAAAGGATTCGGCCTGATTCATCTTGGTGCCCATACTGGCAAAATGTCTGTCATCTGGGAGAGCATGAAATCAATATGTTTAAATGCAAAAATACATGATTGCAAAGTGAGCAAATTAATGAGTGTATATTACCTACACTAGAAGGTCTTAACCTTGTCTTCCCATATGAATCGCCTGGGGAGCTTTATAGACCGTGCAGTGCCTAAGACCAGATTAACCAGGATCTCTAGGGATGCATCTGAGGCAAGAGTGTATTAAACTTCTGTGGCAAATTCCAGTGCACAGCTAATTAAGGACAGCCTGAGCAGCCATCCAGTCTTACCGAGGACTGAGGCATCTCCCTGAATGAAGGAATTTTTAGTGCTAAAACTGTCACTATCCTAAGGAAGCCAGGGTGGTTCATCACTGGTGCCGATTCAAACTGTCACCCAGGACGATCCTTGAGTGATGCATTTTCAATTTTTTGAAAATCCAAAATTCAGTGACTTCATGTTTTTATTTGACAGTCACCTAATTACATTCAGGCCTGTAGCTCACCTTGACCTCAATCGCTCCTTCTTCCATGGTCTCCTGTTCAGGCTTGTGCTACTATTGACTTGGGCAGCATACAAATTTGTGACATATAAATGATGCAGGGAATGACTGAACCATTATAGTTTCTTCTCAATGACCAGCAGACAAGCTAAAAGAAGCCAAGTGAATTCTCTCTCTCTCTCTCTCTCTCTCTCTCTCTCTCTCTCTCTCTCTCTCTCTCTCCCTCTCCCTCTCCCTCTCTCTCTCTCTCTCTCTCTCTGTGTGTGTGTGTGTGTGTGTGTGTCTTCCTCTCTCTTCCTGTGTCTCCCTCTTCCCTGCCCCCGATATCTCTCTCCCGGATAAAAATTAAGTTGATATAATCTTTATTTAGAGAGAGAGAGAGAGAGAGAGAGAGAGAGAGAGAGAGAGAGAGGACGGATGATGGTGAAAGATGGCTCAGCATATCAGAGCACTTATTGCTCTTGTAGAGGGCAAAGGTTCAATTCCCAGCACCCACGTGATGGTTCACGACCCTCTATAACTCCAGTTCTAAGGGATCAGACGCCCTCTTCTGACCTCCACAGGCACCAGGCATATGCATGGTATATAGACATATATGTAGGCAAAACACTTGTACACATAAAACAAAATAAATCTTTTTTTAAAAAAAAAATTTAGAGAAAACAGCGTGGAGGCTAGGCTCCTCAGACAACTCAGACCAGCACGACTATGTGATGTGGCTATCCCAGGGCCAGGTGTACATCAGAAAGAAGGGAAATCAGTACAGCAAAGAAGCATCTACATTCTCATGTCTGTTGCAGCACCATTCCCGATACTCAGGGCAGGGACTTAACTCAGATGCTCATCACCAGGCAAACGGCTAAAGAAAATGTAATGTCTTTATACAGAATTCGATAGTATTCATCAGAAAGAAACAGAGAAACGTGCCATTTGCAGCAACACAGATGAAACTGGAGGGCACTGTGCTAAGTGAAAATAAATAAATAAATTAAGCACACAACGGCAAATACTGCAAGTTCCCTCTTAGATTTGGAAACTAAACATTGATTTCACAGATGTGGAAAGATAAATGGTGGGGGAGAAGGAGGGAGTGGAGGTGTTTAATGTATTCGGGGGTACAGCCTGTTAATTGTGGTAACTGTACTGTAGAACTATAGGAAAACTAGGGTTGACAACTGACTATATTTTTGAAATAGATAATAAAGGAAATTTTGAATGGTCTCAGTGTACACACACACACATGTTCTCTGATGGTCTCTGCCTGTGATTCCGATTTTATCCATACAGACAGTGTTCGTGTGTCTAAATGTCACACAATAGTACACAAATGTACACTTACTGTGCCCATTAAAATAAAAAATAGACTTTTAAAAGATGGGAAATAAGAAGCAATTATAAAATGACACCTTCCAAAATCAATCTCAGGGAACCTTCACTTTTTTTTTCCTCTGCAACTTAGTAACATACATTTTCACATATTTCAGTTACCCTGGCATGAGTTTTGCAATCCATGTTGCTGTCTAAGAAGATAAAAGATTTTCTTAATAGAAAAATCTGTGTAAATGAAATTAATAATTAATTAATTATTTCAAACAATAATCAATTCATTTCAAGAATATGATGTATACTAAACCCATCAACTTGTGGGCACCAGATTCAGACTTGTGAAGGGAGTACAACCCAAAGCTCTTAAGGAGTTTGTCACCCAATAGGTGATCCCAGGACAGGGGCAGCAGCATTTCCTGAGGGCCGGTTAAATGCACAGACTCAGGGCCAGGAATAACCTCAGTGTGGAGCACTTGACTAGTCCTGGGTTCCATCTCCTCTATCACAAAAAGAGGAAAGAAAAGCAAAACCTCAGGCTTCACCCCTGAGCTCCTGAGTCAGACCGTGGAGGTGAAACAACAGGGGCCTGCAAGGGCGGGCCAGGCTAGACACGCATGCGCAAACTGGAGACAGCTGCCGCCATCCTCTGGTGAACACTGTTTGCATTAATCACTTTGGCTTGTGTACTTATTTTTGTTTGCTTTCAATGCCTTATTTATTTTTATTTTTTATGGACATTGGTGTTTTGCCAGCATGTATGTCTGTGTGAGGGTGTTGGAGCCCCTGGAGGTAGTTATAAGCAGTTGTAAGCTGCCATATTGTGCTGGGAATTGAACCGAGGTCCTCTGGAAGAACAACCGGTGCTCTTAACTGCTGAGCCATCTCTCCAGGGCCATTTGCTTGGTTTCAAGATGGGCTCACCCTATAGCCTAGACTGGTCTAGAACTCACAGCGACGTTTCTGCCCCAGTCTCTCAAGTGGTAGAATTATGGAATGAGCCACCATGTCTGGCAGTTGCCTAAAAGAAGGTCTCTCTCTCTTTGCATTCTTCTATATGCTGACATCCAGTTATGCCAGAACCATTTGTTGAAGATGCTTTCCTTTTTCCAGGGTATAATTTTAGCTTCTTTGTCAAAAATCAGGTGTTCATAGGTATGTGGATTAATATCCAAATTCGATTCGATTCCATTGGTCCTCCTGTCTGTTTTTATGCCAATACAAAGCTGTTTTTATTACTTGATGTCAGGGATGACATCAAGTTTTATAAGAGAGCTTGATGTCGGGGATGGTGATTCCTCTGGAAGTTCCTTTATTGTACAGAATGGTTTTGGTTATTCTGGGTTTTTTGTTTCTTCATATGAAGTTGAGTATTGTTCTTTCAAGGTCTGAGAAAAATTGTACTGGTTTTTTGGACCCCATTCTCTTTGAACGGATACCTTTCTCAGCCTGGATATAGTGGTCCTTCCTTGGAGCAATGTACCTTGCTCTCTCTGGGGAGTGGATGGGAGTTGGAATGGAGGGGAAGGTGGAGGGGGGGAGTGGAAACTGGGATTGGTGTATAAAATTTAAAAAAAGATAAGTTTGTTTTCTTTTTTAAAAATGATAAATAGAAGAGTCTCTCTCACACACACACACCCTTGTGTGTATGCTGTACACATACATGTGTATGTGTGTTCACGTGCAAGCCTGAGGTCAACACTACGTATCTTCCTCTAGTCCTCTCCATAATCTTCCTCTAGTCCTCTCTATCTCCCTCTAGTCCTCTCTATCTCCCTCTAGTCCTCTCCGTTATCTTTCTCTAGTTCTCTCCATCTTCTTAGTCCTTATTTTTGAGACAGTGGCTCACTAAACCTGGAGCATAAGTTCGGCTAGACTGTCTGCCAGCAAGCCCTGGGGATCCTCCTGTCTCTGTCACCCCACTACACCAACAATGGATTACCTGCACAAGCCACCATGCCTAGCTTTTATGTTTCTTCTGGGCATGGAGTTCAGGTCCCCATACTTATTTAGCAAGCACATCACATCTCCCCAGTCCTGTTTGCCTAAATCTTAGCATCAATACTGCAGAGTCCAGAAGAAAAAGGCATGGGGTAGACATAAAAAAGAGGTGTGTGGGCCAGCAGGTCTCTGCCCCGCTGCACATTGGAAACACCTGAGGGCTTAAGACACTCCTTCAATTGACTTCTTCAATGTCTCTGAATTGGTATGGGTACTAGCATAGTAATAATGTAAAGATCTCCTGGTAATTCTGACAAGTGGCAACAGGTGAGAGTCACATACATTCATAGTGTGGTGAGCAGGAAGTGGATCCTTCTGTTGATTCTAACCTTCCCAGCAGGGCAGAATTCACAGCGATTGGCTCTGGCTAGATTCTCACAGCACCATAATGAATGCTTCTGTTTATTCTGTGTAGGGAGCCCGGTGACCTTCTCCTAATTTCACTCTAGCATAACTAGACTTGAGCATCATCACGGGTCCAACGCAGAGAGCAAGAGCCAATGTCCAGTATTCCTTGGGATATTCCTTATCACAACATGGAGAAAGCCCTAAAAGTTTGCCAAACATATGCCCAATTTTCAAATTCTCTGACTCAGAGGAGACTGCTTCCCCTGCTAATAGTAGATCCAGTAGAGTAAAAATGTGCTCGTATTCAGAGAGGTCTCTTCCTCCATACAAGGATGTCAATAAGGTGTAGAGGGGAAACTGTTGGCATGTGAATTCACTCATAGAATCACATTTCAGTCTCGCAGCCTCTCCTTTGAATAAAATAGGATAATTCTTATTTCTCCCATTTCAAAGATGGCAGAAGAGTGACTTTTAGAGGTCCCAGCCACAAGACGAATGGCAGAGGTCGCAAGATATTCCTACTGCCTTCTAGGCTGCACCTGTGCTCTGATACAAAAACAGTTGCTGAGAGCTGCGTGCGTGGACTGCATGCGTCATCTAGACTGCCTGTCACAGAAGAACCTTCTGTAGAGGCACAAATGTCATCTCTGCTTCTGGCCACACTTGACTGTTGGGGACTGAAATGTAACGAGGGCCAGGTACACAACTATTATCCCAGCACTCAGGAAGCCAAGCTGGGAATATCCATGAGCTTAAGGCCAGGCTGAGCGACATATTGAGACCCTGTCTTAAATAGACAGACAGACAGGTGATAAATGAATGAATGAATGGATGGATGGATGGATGGATGGATGGATGGATGGATGGATGGATGAAATAATGAAAATTTTCTACAGTGCACAGGAAAGCACCGTGACAAAGAAGGATCCTCCCCCAAAATATCAATGGAGTCACACAGCTTCTTAGCTTGCCCTTGGGGAAGAGGGATCCATAGAGGAGTGGCTGAGAGACTCTTCTTGGCATGACTAACCCACCGTTTCTCTCTCCTTTTTTTCTCCCACTTTGCACAGGAGCCAATGCATCTGCCCCAGACCAACTGAGCTTGGCTTTAGCCTGGAACAGAGTTGACATCGCTCGCAGCCAGATCTTTATTTACGGGCAACAGTGGCCGGTAGAGTATACATCGTTACCCCTGAAAAGCCCATGTGCTTGACAATGGTATTTAAGGAACCTCTGAAAGAGGCTCAGAAAATTGGGGCGGATGTCGGGGGAGGAGCGATCACCCTTTGCTTAGCGCTACACGGGGCTTGGGGGCCCTTCTTGTGTTTGGGGACATGCTGCCACCTAGTGGAAGATATAAGTAGGCGCACCACCAACCTTTCCCTGGCTCTTCTCAGCAATTTTCAGATGCAAATCCTATTTTTATTCTATCCTTAAAGATACAGATAAGACAACGTTAAAATAAAGGCAGGAGAGGATTCGTATGTTACTTTCAGGAGAGCAGAAGGAGGGAGCTGCCGCCGCCAAATGTTGGCACTCATGCTGGTTTGCTTCTGGGCCAGGCCTCTGTGTTGAGGTACCATCTGGTCCTGGTGGCTGCACACAGGTCTGCCCTATACCCGGCACAAGTGAACCAAAGCTTTATATAACTGTCCGTGGCTTTTTTTTTCTGTTGCTTGGCTGCCAAAAATAAGAATTTGGGAAATGGGATGTACACGCACCCACCCACGGGTGCCAGCCCAGCAGCAGCCTGGAAGTAAGGATCCCCAAACCTTCCACCCCTAGAAGCTCTGGCCACAACTGAGCACCTGTCTTTACAGTGTTCAGGGACTGATAGTCGGGGTCATATTTGTCAAGGCATCTGGACGTTGACCCCCCCAAAAAAAATGAAAACTGTAAAACATACAAATCCCAGTTTGTGCTCCATCTAGAAAATACATTGTTTTAGTTAAGTGGCTCCGGTTTGTCTCTGGAGTGTCCATTTCCACCCAGAGATTCCATGCCTATTGGACCCTCGCTCTGTTTACCTGGGTTCCTATCCTTAAGTCAGCCAGGGCCCTCATTCAGAGCCTACGGAAGAAGAAAATGAAGGGAGGGGAGCGTCTAGCATTGCCTGCATAGGCATTACGGAAGCCAGCGAATCTGTCAGGAGGAAAACCTGGGGTCCTGAAGCTCCAGAGTCAGAGATTTAGGGGAGAAAGTAGCTTCTAGATCTATAAGTCCGAGCGTGGTGCGGGGGCGGCGGGGACAGCGGGGGCGGCGGGGGCGGGGCGGGGGTGAGAGCTGGGGGCGGGGACTGGTTCTCTCTGGTATATATGGAGATTTTCACAGGCCCCCAATCGGTTTCAAGCCCTCTGGGTTAGCACGGAGGAACTGCTCTTCTCTGCTCTGGGCAGACTAACTGAAAGTCTTAAATTACAGGTAGGGTCCCTGGAGCAAGCCATGCTGGACGCCCTAGTTCTGGACAGAGTGGATTTTGTAAAATTACTCATCGAGAACGGAGTAAGCATGCACCGTTTTCTCACCATCTCCAGACTAGAGGAACTGTACAACACGGTAGGGCCAAGCTAAGATGTCTTCCAGCTTCCGTTCTTCTCTTTGTTTACCTTCTCCTGCCTTGCCCCACCCCCCATGTCTGTGATTCTTTTCCTCTCTCTCCTGTAATGCATGGATCGCTCCTCCCACACCCTCCCTGGCACCTGGATAACCAACAGACGCCAAGTCACCACGACTTCCCTTGTTTTAGCTGCTCAGTTGTCAGCATCTTAGGCAAAAGGGGACGTGATCATCCGAGGCCACTGTTCTCACATTCTAACACAAAACCACCAGCAAGTCTCTGTCGATCAGAGCTCACTATTCTGAAAGCCTCAGGGGTGTTTGAGACAAATATTGCAGAAGAGGGTTGGTTTTGCACCAAAGCAGGCTGATTAAGTATTCTGTATCATTATGTCATCCTCAGAGTGATGAAGTTCATTTTTCTCGCATAGTATAAAGTACCTTGGAGTCCAAAAATGTCTTATGATGGTTGTGGTTCTTTGCAGCGGCATTCACCGAAAGAGCCAACCAAGTTTAAAGAACTGGTGCTGGTTTGTACCATTTCACAGATGTCCTTAGTCTGTTTGTGCTGCTATAACAGAATACCTGAGGCTAGGTAATTTATGAAGAACATAAATTTCTTTCTCACAGTGCTAGAGGCTGGAAGTCAAGACCAAGGGGCCAGTAGGTTCATCACGTAGTGAGAGCCATTCTCCCGTTCCGGAATGTATCCACTACAAGAGACAGACACAATCCCCTTAGGGTAGAAAGGTTGGAAATATGAGAGTGGGAACCATCTTCTGCCTAGACCTCAGTTCCACTTACAAAGTAGGTACCCTGTGACCCCGTCACCTAGAGTCCCACCTCTTCACACTGCTGCACTAACGTGAAGCTCACCATGAATTTTGCGGTCCCGATAGTGTAAAGCGTAGACGGGGTCTAAGGAGTGCTTTATCGAAGGTCCTAAGTCTCTGAGCAACAACAAGAGAAAGAATCCAGTAACTAACCCCAAGCCTCTTCTCAGATGTTTCCTTTCCATGCACTGGTCACAATGTCTGTCCTGGTACCATGCGTGCAGCGCGTTATAGACAGTCCCTCACCAAGAAGCAGGAGACAGATAACACCAGTGTGCTTCATCTCGGTCCGCTAGAGGAGGAAAGCCGCCTGACAGAGGGGACCCAGGCTTCTGCTTTCCCTGCGGGCTTGCCTTGCCTCAAATCCCTGAGACTTCCAGTGAGAAATAAATACACCTGGGCATCATGACTCATCAGTTAGACAGTGTTGGGGCAGAAAGGTTCATTTCAAAGCCTAGGAAAGCTGAAAAGAATGTGAAAAACCCTGGTCCTGGACCTTAGATCAACAGGTTCCATTACTCCAGTCAACCAGCAGTGGTCACCTGCAGTACCGTGTTGAGAAAAATTATGAGACAGCGAATGGCAACAACAGCGCTAATGCTGTCTATCACTTACTGAAAGCTGAGCACCATTTATTAACTTTATAAGGAGGCATTGCATCATTTAATCCTCAAGCAGCCCAATCGGAAGAAGCCGAGTCACTTGGTGTCACTCTCCTCATTGTAAAGAGGAGAAAGCTGCGTCCCCGGTAAGCTCGATGATCCCTCTATGCACACCCAGGCGTGGGGTCAGGAGCCTCAAGCCCAGAGCATTCCCCGTGTTTCAGGTTCTGAAGTCACGCTGTCAGTTTGAGCTAATAGCTGCAGCACACCAGCAGAGTTTGGTTTTCAGATAAGCAATAGGTGTTAGCATAAATATAGTCACCCTTCATATCTCATAGGCGTCGTCCGAGGAGTTACCACAGAAGAAAACACCACCTTCAAATGCACAGGTTCCTCATCTAAATGACATCAGATTTGCATAGAACCTACACACATCATCCAATATTTTTTTAATAACCTCTTTCTGGAAGCTAAATAATGAAGCAACTAAGCCAGGACCGTTGCGCTCTCCTGTACAATACCCACTACAAGATCAATGCCATCTACACAGGTATTAGCCTGTATCTTCTAAGGCAGTGTTTCTCAACCTGCGGGTGGTGAACCCTATAGGAGTTACCTATCAGATATTTACATTACGATTCATAACAGTAGCAAAATTACAGCTATGAGAAGCAACAAAAATAATTTTATGGCTTGGGAGTCAGCACGATATTAAGAGCTGTATTAAAAGGTCACAGCATTAGGAAAGTTGAGAACCACTATTCTAAGCTACCTGTACATATTCAATACACACACAATTTCACCCAAATGTTTTCAATCCAGTGGTGGCCTCAACAAATGCAGACATCTGGGCATGGAGGGCTGACTATATATTATATTATATATATATATATATATTATATATATATATATATATATATATATATTATATTCCCAGTATCTCATGGGACATCATTGCTCCTCTGAAGGTCAAATGTCACTGGGATGTGCTTTACTCAGCATCCCTACTCCTGAAAGACTTTTTTCTTTTTCTTTTTCTTTTCTTTTTTCCAGTTTTTTGAGACAGGGTTTCTCTGTATCTTTGGAGCCTGTCCTGGAACTAACTCTTGTAAACCCAGCTGGCCTTGAACTCACAGAGATCCACCTGCTTCTGCCTCCCAAGTGCTGGGATTAAAGGCATGTGCCAACTCTACCCAGCTTCATCTACTTTATTCTAAGCCTTGATACATCCATACCCTTTACTGATCTCTTTTTCCCCAGCTTGCTTATGACCTTCCCTTAAGTTAGATGTCAGGGAGCTATCACCAAAATATGAAGCCAGTCCACTATTTCTGTCCAGCCTGGGAGCTAAGGATGACTTTCTTTTATATTTCATGGTTGAAACAACCGAAGAAAGCCACAATACTCTATGACATGTTAAAATTTATGAAATCTGGCCAGATAGAGCAGCAGCTGTGTGTAATCCCAGAACTCATAAGGCTGAGGGGGGAGGGCTGTGATTTTGAAGACAGCTGAGATTACACAGTAAAAAGCCCTCTCCTAAAAGAATTCTATGGAATTTGATTTTCTGTGACCATGAGTAAAGTTTTGTTGAAACCTAGCCAAGATCACTTGTTTACATACAGTCTGTTGCTGCTTTCATACAGTAACAACAGCAGCTGAACAGATTTGAGAAAGACTGTATAGTCTGCAAGCATTCACTGCCGACTTTCTGGCCTTTTGCAGAGAAAGCTGGCCAATGCTTTTTTGAGACAAGTTTTTAATGACAGCTTGGAAAACTACATTAAATCAAATGAAAGTGTTTCTATGGCAATGTGTCAAACCCTCTGCTTTGTCCTGTTGGGAAACTGGCTTTCTCCACACCATTTGGCCCAGGTATCTATTAGCTGGCAATCGCCTTGACAAAGTTTGAACCTACAACTTCAAATACACTTTCCTGAAGACCCACATGTGATCTGAAATCCAGCCAGCCTTGGTTTCAAAGTGACAGACACAACTGAGCAACTAGAACAAGGCCTAGCACCACGAGCCGCCCTCCACCAGCCAGAACCTTTCTTTCCAGCTCCTTCCTGCCTCGTCACCCGGAGCCCCTGACTAGCAAAACTGTTTGATTGTTCTTTATCATTTTCAGAGACATGGGCCCTCAAACACATTGTACCACTTGGTCAGGGATGTCAAAAAGGTAAGAATCCTCTAGACCACAGGTCAGAGGCCCTGTCCTGAGTGCTTCCTGTGATAGACTGTACCTGTAATGCATGAGCTGCCCAGTCTCCATGTCCCTGCCAGCCCCCGTCATCGCAGGACGGTGTATGTGCATCTGCTTCGTAGCTTGGGCACCTCTGCTGACAATGCCGCTGTGGTCCTTCCTTTGGTTGCCATGGTTTTAGATGCTTTCACTGAATGTAACGCTTTTCTATAGCAGACTCTAGGCTTTCCCCCATGCCAACGTGGATTTATGTCATTACCTATAGCTTGCCAAATGCCCGACACTGTTTGGGGGAGTAAGTTTCCATGGTAACTTACCACATGAGGTGCCTTCCTGCCAGCTCCTCATGGCATCCGATCTCTCTCATCTAATGTATAGTCAGGAGCCGAGACAAGGGGGCTCGTCTGTGCAGTCCATCCTCCTAACACTTCAGTTTTCCAAACTAAACTTTATGCTCATCTGTTTGATTTTTTTTTTAAGCTGGTCGGTACAAGTGAGTTGTTCACAGTTTATGGAGGAGGCTGAAGAGTAAGGAGACGAGGACTATATTCAGTCATTAGTAACATGCTAACATCACCAAAGGTATTTTAGCAAGGAAAAGCAGCAATGACTGAGGCTTACTGGTGATGGGGAACACCGTATCACATAGGCTTTCCCCAGCTGACATCATTACTCTTCACAAAAACTTTCTGAAGCCTCGTTACTGTTGCATAAAATTCTCATTTAAAGTTGAACATAGGAAGGTTATGTTTAACCTTGGCTTTTTCATGATCTTTTGCCCCAAACAGTCTCTTTTAGTAGTAGCCTGCCTTCAGAACCTTTAACTCCAAAGAACGAAACAGAAACTGTAGACCTTCCCCCACCACATAGGCATGCTGTAGCACTGCGGCAGAACCCGAGGACGTACCAAGAGAAGGGACCTGGACCAGCAAGTTGCTCTTCAGTGGCAGGTTCCTGACAGGGAGGACCATAGGGTCAGAAAATACAGAGGCCAGGAAAGTTGGGATCCGGCAGTCTTGCATAAGCTGTGCCATACACCAAGCAAGTTTACTAAGAAATAATAGCACCTTCTATACAGTGTGCAGGAAAAAAATTAGACAGTCAGCAGAAAACCATCATACAATGGGACAGATTCAGAAAGAAGCCAGTTAAGCAAAACTGCCCAAAGAGAACCAAGGATATTTCAAGTGTACCACAGGCTTGGCAGGACTGATGACCACAGTCCTTGGCGGGGGCAGTCCCAGGAAGAGAAATCTCAGTTCTCCCAGAGCCCTGACCCCCAGGTCATTTTCTGGCCTTGCCAAGCATGTTCCTGGTCTCAGACAAGGAACTGAGTTCCTTCTCCATGCATCATGGACTCAGGGAAAGTCCTAGACTGGTTTGACTCTCAAGTGAGAATCAAAAGTACGAGACAAGTATGTAATCTCATAGAAAGTCTCAACTACACTTGACCTTTAGTGAACTGTAAGCAACTTTAGATATTGTCTTCAAAGTGCTGGAGGCCCGGGAGCATCTTATAATTGGCCTATTTTAATCTACTGGGCCTTCGTTAAGAACGAGTAAAGGATGTAAGAACAAAAACAAAACCCATATCTACCTGAAAACACTGGTTTTATTTTTCCTAGTTACTACAAACCTTCCTTCTGTCTCCACACAGCCATATTGAAGGATTGTCCAGCTTTGTAAGCAAAACCAGTTACTCTTGACATCAAGGGAAGCAGCCCCTGTGTGCTTGTTTACCCAAATCACCACTTTCCTGAGACCCCAGCTTTCCTCAGTCTGGCCCTTTCCAAGCCACTATGGCATCTGTGCCTCAGCAAACCCATTTCCTTCACGCATTCTGCTTTCCCTTAATTTATCCTGACTTCAATTTTTCTGGAAACTGCTCTCAGGTGATTAGGGCCCCACTTACTCCGCATATTCTTTGCTAAGCATTTAACTCTTATGTTAACTCAATAAATTATTTCAAGCAATTCTAAAATAATGAATATGATATCATCTCCTCACCTCAGAGCAGTCTGTGTTCAGCTAGAACGTGGGGCTTTCTGATGATATAGCTAGGCTTTGGTCCCAGAACCCCATTCATCGGCCAACCTAAACCTTGGAACACATGCATTTTCCCTGCCTCCTTTCCTGGCAGTCAGGTCTCGCCTGACTTTCAAGGAGATTTTTGAAGTTATAGTTCCTTGAACAGAAATGATCATGATCTCACATTAGCTTCTCTCAGCTAAATGATCTCTCATATTAGCGTCTCTTCTCGGAAGATTTCCATTCCGCTACAGCAGTAGCCATTAGCCAAAGCTCCTTGAGCTGTCTCCTGCAGTTGTTTGTAACGAGTCTTGTTAGAAGGCAAGCAGCAAATCCTTAAGGTACTCTCTTCCCTTTTTAAAGCTTCTCGGCTGTTAATGATCCTTGAAAATGACATAGATTAATAAGAAAAGGATGCTAAGAACATGGGAGGAAGGACCGTTAGCTAAGAGCAAGCCTTTCAGAGCGACAGGAATAATAGCGCGAGAGGAGTGTTAGGGGAGCAGGCATTGACTCGCTCACTTAGGGACTGGAGGAGATGGCTTTAAAGTTCATCCAGAATCGCACTAGAATGGCCTAACAACAGTTTCTCCTTTTACTTGGAGAGCAGACTGTTAGTAAGAGGAGGGCAAAAGTGGCGTCTGTGTTTAGTTTCTTCTCTCGGAAGAAGTAGAAACAGGAAATAAAGACTCATCTCACTGGCTACTGAAGGAAGGGAAGGAATAGCCTTCTCATCTGCAAAGGAGCCACATATCAACAGTTTATGTTCACAGATAAAATGATATGGAAATGAGACTCTTTGTTAGGTGTTTCTCAAAGACGTTAAAGTTTCACATCTGGGTGCAAATTTCTCCCATGGTCCCATAGGACTTTTTCTAATTTAGGCCAAGTACTTACTCAGGGGATCCAAAATCTAGGTTTAAAATCCTAAGAACATCTTGGGAATTTAATTTTTTAATTAAAGAATATAATAAGTATTAAGGAATATAATAAGCGCCTCCTTACAGGCATGCATATATATATACATATGTACATGTGTATATATATATATATATATATATATATATATATATATAATTCTGTGAAAGTTTTAACTGGTATTCATAATGCAATGTATATACACATACATGTGCATGAGTTAGAAACATAGTTCTGGACTTTAAACATAATAGATAGTGAGATATCTCTGAATTAAATGTAAATGATGCCTACAAATCCAAGGATACATTTTGTAATTATCAGATCACCATAAGCCAATCAGGTCATCTCCAAGTCCTGCTGTTCTTTGAAACCAACAGAAATGAGTGAGGAGAAATGCTTCCAAGCTTGTCTCAAGATCTCAAATCCATTCATATCTAGAGAACAATCTACAGTGTGGTAAAGAATCATTATTCTCCATCCATCAGGAGTTTGAGCTGATAGAAGGCAAACCAATTCGATAAAGTGACTTCATGCATAAATCCATCAACTATATTCAATGCTTTCCTATTAAGCTAGCGGCTCAAGTCTGTCTGCACTCCCTTAACATATAACCCACCTTTCAGTAGCTGCCTGCTCAGTCTGTGGCTTCGGATGTTTTAAGTAGTAGTTTCTCTTTCTTCAGTTAACTGTGCTAATACGTCAGATATCTGTGTGGTTCTTCCCTTCCAGAGGAGGAGGATTTGAGTAGAATACAGAGGCCACGGTGAAATTAAGGTTTAAAGTTCATTTACATGGGAACTAAGACCAGTTTTGCTGAATACAAAAGGAGGGGGGGAATAGAGAAGGGGACGGAGGAAGAGAGGGAAAAGGAAGGAAGGAAGGAAGGAAGGAAGGAAGGAAGGAAGGAAGGAAGGAAGGAAGGAAGGAAGGGAAGGGAAGGGAAGGGTTTTTGAAATTTTGGATAAGAAAAGAAGACGTTCAGAAGCCCATAAGAAAAATTCATGCAAATTTATAGGAACACTCTTATTTTTAAAAGTAATCAATTGCCTGGCTTTTTTACTTCGCTAGCCTGCTAAACCATGAGTGACCTCCTAACTTCCTGAGTGCTCCCCAGACTGAGCCCTAACCAGTGACTGTTTTTCCCCCATCAAGCCTGTCTGTCCCCTACATCTTTTCGATACTCTTCTTTGCTGAACCTAAAAATCAGCAATCATTTAAGATGTTCCACACCCCAGAAAAAAAACTAGCTTTTCAAGGCTTGCTATGTATTTTAAAGAAAAAAACCAAAACAAAAACAATGTTCCTAAACAGTTCAAATCTGACAGCCACACCATGAGCTGATGCCTAAAGACAGCTCATTTTGAGTTTGAACTGCTCTCAAGGACATCTTTAAGCATGGCATGACTTAAATTTTACCTTCGAGTAATGGTTCAGAGCATGAGGACAACATTCTCAAGTTGTCGACCTGCCTCCCGACCCTCTCTATGAAGTAACTTGAACCTCAGGGCCTGCTCTGTGTTGTTAAGGCATAAAATGGGGGCTCGTTTTTGAGGCTTTGCCCATTCCCAAAGTCATGCCCCCACAGGGTGGGGTCAGGACTAAGAACAGCAGACAGCATAAGAATGACTCTGGTGTCAGTTTTTTGAATTCCAATTTGGAAAGATGCAAAGCAAAGGAAGACTCCTTCAGGAGGCTGTTGTCACAACCTGTTGGGCATTCAAGGTACCACTCACCCTTTCTGCCTCCTTCAGAGCAAGGGAAGCGAGAGCACAGATCCATCCACATCACTTCCTTGACCACCTCCAACCCCACACACCAGACTCCAGAGGATACCAACCCTGAGCTCTCTGCACAGTGCTCTTCGCCCAAAGGGTAGCAATAGAAAATAAAGGCTGTTGGTAGATGCTGATTAACAGTTGAGCTTCTAGAAGCACACGGTGGGATCTGAGGGGCGAAGGTCCCTGATTTCTGATTTTAGAGCATAATGTGAGATATAGGAAAGGATACAGAGTCATACGGAGTTGAGCTCACAGAGCCTAGCCCCGTGCTATTTGCCCTGGGGACTCATGTCTCTGGCCTTTCTTGGCATGAATACCTGCAAGCTGCCCTTCGGCCCAACAGTTGTGTCCCAGGATAAGCAATACAGATGCCTCGTCATTGCTGTGTGCAGACCACGCCAAACCAAGGCATCATCCTCAGCATGTAACATGTATCCAGGACACAGTTATCCCAACCAGGGCTGATGAAGGGAACCTAGCCACTTAATTTTGCTACTAAGAATATAACACAAAAAGCCCAACCCAGGCTGGATCCCAGCCGCGTCAATTAATTTCTTTGTTTCACTGATACATACTTTCAACAACAAAATGCCAAGAACCAATCACACCCCACATGTTATTAAAAAAATGTAGAAAATATAAAGATAAAAAATTCAAGAAAAATTTAAAACTATAGGTTTAATGACCAACTACATTGAAGCCTCCTTTAACCAATTAAATGGATTTTCTACTGCCAGAGTCCCATATCACACTCTGGAGATCTGTAAGTGGACTACTATCGCCCCCTGAGTCTTAGGTGGTAGAGAGGAGGTTCCACAAATCCAGGCTTGCCACCCAGCAGAGGCAATGAGGCACACAGATGCCCAACCCACTGGAGTCGGCAGGATACAGTCCAGACAATGTAGTCACCGAAATTCCCATAGTGTGTGTGACATAGGCCGTCACTGGCAGAGGATGCTGTCCTGCATCTGGAATTAAGTCAGACTGTGAGAGCTGCCGGTCATCTATGCCTGCTGGAATTCACTGTGTATCCCTTCTTCCTTGACTTAACAGAGCTCCTTGGGCTCAAATAATCCTCTTCTGTACCACCTGCATAAACAAGTCCCTGGCACCAGCACTCAAAATTTTTTTTTTCTTTTAATAAAAGCTAATCCTAGGCTCCATCCTAACCCTGTGCCCTCCCCGCAACCAAACAAAGCTATTTTGCAACAAAAGGTGACAAACCACCTAATTTTGTGAAAGTTTTAATTCCAATGTTAAAATTTCTTCTCCTGTTACACTTACACACACACACACACACACACACACTTTAAGCGCAAGGGACACTCATACAGTTCCATTCTGACACTATGAAATGCCTTCCCTGATCCCTGTTATATATGGGGGATGGGGGAGGGCCAGTATATGTGACCAGCTAACAGAGGTCTTGTGTTTAAGTAGAATTGATCTCTGTGTGGTCTCCGCCCTGGTAGCGACATTCATCTTCTGAAAGGAGTCTTCCTTTTGTGAGTAGGGGAAACCCAAAGGGCCTACAAGAGGTAGGCCTGGGTCAGAGAGAGGCTCAGGAGCATCAGGGGACCCTGCATCTAGAAGCTGGGAATGATAGCCCTTGCCTTGTCTAGCCTGTGTTTCTTTCTGCTACACTGGTGTTTTTTTCTCCCCAGCTGAAGACTTGAATAAATAATTTGATTTTCTGTTATTGACGGCGATTACCGCATCTTCTTATTTAACTTATGTCTTCTTTCCAAGCGAGAGTATCCAGGTTTCGGTTGGATCTATTTTAAGGTGAATTAATTAACCAGCATAATAATACATTCATGTTTCTTTTTTCATTATAATTTTTACTCTAAAATAGTTACAGAACACTTGCCAATGAACCCTTAGTAAACCACGCCGTCTTTTTGGGTTTGTCCGTTGTTCCCTTCGTCTCTAACAGGGAAACCTGCCCCCAGACTACAGAATCAGCCTCATAGACATTGGCCTGGTGATTGAGTACCTGATGGGCGGGGCTTACCGCTGCAACTACACCCGCAAGCGCTTCCGGACCCTCTACCACAATCTGTTTGGCCCCAAAAGGGTGAGTTTCTAGCATGTTCTGAGGTTCTTTTGGGGAAGACTAGGGAGGAGAGATTTCGGGTATGGCTTCTTGTCTCCAAGGGAAAACAAATTGAAAAGAAAGAAAGTGCACTCCCCCCTCTTTTTCCATCCAAATTATTGAAATTTATTATTAAATATAAAATACTGGACAAATACATTCTATCTGCTGCTTTCCTTGTGGTGACGGTCCCACTTTGGTCATTCTAAAAACGTCTCTCTAGAGTTACAGTCTAACTAACTACAGTCTCTCTGCTAGTCTTTCCTTCAAATAAAAATGATCTTCCATTGGGGGAGGGACTTCGTTTTGGGGTTTTCTATCTTGCATTTTCATGTCTGCAGTTCAATTCCAGCAAAAACCTGCACTTTCCTCGGGAGTCGCTGAGTCAGTACAAAAGAAGTCCAGGCAGGGACAGATTCCACCTATGTCCCACAGGATGGCAATAGGGCATTTCTAGAACATGTCCTCATGGCTCGATTTAGCCAATGATTACAGTGTTCACGTCTTGAGGATGTTCTTAAGTGAAGCTGTTTTGCGTTTGTGTTCATTGGTTGTTTGGTTTGTTGTTTGGTTGGTTCATTTTGTGCCTAGCAGTGGGATCTAAGGAACAGTCCCCAAGTAGCTCCATCGCCTTTCCTCCTGTCAAGCTAAGGCCCCCCCAGCTTTGTGCCGCCCTAGCGCTTTCATAAGCCAGGACCCTCAAAGGCGTGTATTACTATAAACATAGCTTGGACTTCACTCCCTGAAAGGAGCTAGGGAACCCTTAGGACCCCAAAAAGACACCCAGAGAGCAATTGATTCTGCTGGTAGTGGGCATGAGAATTCTTCCCTTTTTCTCTTTTTTAAAAAATATTTATGATTTTCTTAATGTTTGGGTTTTATGGATTTTTCCCTTTATGTGGGCTTTTGTTTGTTTGTTTTGTTTTGTTTTTTAACAAAGTTTTCCACTGAGGAAAATATTTTGTGGGTCTATTAGAAAACCAGGAGAGGGGGAACAAAATGTTTGAATAAAGACAAAAATGTAGACTTGTGGTAATTTTAGAAGCCAAAAGAGAAAAGGAGAGAGAGAGAGAGCATCAAGCTATTCTAACTTACATAATCCTATCAAATTACAGGAACTGGCAGCTCCTAATTCTTATATCCTCAGTAGCTTCCAAAATGACACCCACCGCCCTGATGCACTTAGAAGATGGAGTTGGTACCCTGGCCCATGGGTGTTCTCTTGTTCTCCCATTTTTAAATACAAATTCCTGAGTGGCCTTTTCCGTGCTCTCAGTTGTACCCATTTTACAAATACCCAGCAAGGCCAAGGAAGCCACTCCCTGTGTGGGGATGCCCTCCATGCCTCTGAGCAACTCCTGCCACCAACAGCACCTGCTATGGCCCGCACACCCTTGCTCTGCTGCGCAACACTGGAAGACAGCCAAAGGAAACATCTAAGCAGACATTTCGAATCATACCCCAACTCTCTGCATAATAGAAGTTTTCCAGAGGTTTGAGAAATATCTGGTTTGATCTGTTGATTGTTTCATTTTTTTCATCTGTCTTCTCTGCTCTGACTACTGTAACAAAATACCGTAGGCTAAGGGGCTTATAAACAGCATCGATGTATCTCCCACAGTTCCAAGGTCAAGAACAGGGAACCAACAGGCTGAGTGTATGCAGAGGGCCTGTTTTCTGCTTCATAGGTGGCACCTTCTATCTGCGTCTTCACACGGGAGAAGCCAACCAACTCCCATCAGCCTTTCTGATAACGATATAACTTTTTTTCAGAAGGCATCTTCCATCATGATCTAACACTCTCCCCCAAATACCCACCTTGTCAATTAGAATTTCATCATCTGATGCCGATGGGTGGGGAGGAAAACACTCAGACGCTAATATTTATTCAAGTGCTGTACATCCTGGAGGCCCCGGTGAAGGAAGACGGTCATAGGAAAGGGCAAGAAACTTTGACCCACAGAAGTCATGCTAAACCTTCAGTGTTATCTCTTCAGCTTTCTAATTTGCTGTGGTTCACCAAAATCACAACATCCCTAACTCTCCTCAATTCTTTTCAAAAACATGTTCCTTTTATTGTGTTTACTCAGTGACATAGAATTAATGCTATATGGTACCGTAGAGTTCTTATATTACTTATTTGCAATATAATAGAATTCGTTTCTTACCTCAGTGAAAAAAAGATCTAACTTGTTCACAACATTTTTTTAAACAGCCCAAAGCCTTGAAACTGCTGGGAATGGAGGTTAGTGTTTGCTCAAATTATTAGTGTCGATTATTCTTTCTCACATATTTAAAAGATATATGAGTTCATTTTAATAGTAAGGCTTAGTGCATGATTCTAAAAATACGATTTTCCAAGTGCCATGGTGGCAATTCACAGTAGCTTTTAAAATTCCACAGTGAATTTATGCTAGCAGTGGGGGCAAAACAAAAAATAAATAAATCCAATTGTAAATACTAACTTGAAAACCAAGTGCATAAACTCCACAGGCAAAATCAATTAGAAATATTTACCAATGCCAACAGATCCAAAGAAATTCACAGATGCATCTAATAGGAGTACAAAAACTTGAGCAGTTTTGTTCCCATCTTTGGTTCATTGTTTATTGTTGTTATGTGAAAACACAAGTATAGAATATCCTTGCTTTTTCAGAAAAAAAAAAATAAGGAAAAAGAGAAACATGGTAATGCTGTCCATCGTGAGGTACAGACAGCCACACCTATGGAAGAAGAAACAGACAATAGTAAACAAACAAAAAAAAAAGAAAAGAAAGGAAGGAAGAAAATGACCTATGCAAATATGTTTGGAATTTTTAAGACAGACTCTAATTATGTAGCCCAGCCTGACCTCGAACTCACCATCCTCCTGTTTCTGACTCCAAGGTGTTGCTGGGATTTTAGGGATTCACCATCATCCCCAGCTTAGAAAAGGTTCTGTTTAATGTAAAGCATAAACGGACATGTTGGTCGTTGAGTATGCATTTATTAAGTTTTATTTTTAAATTAGCCCGAAGGAGCTTGCAAGTCTCTTTAGGATAAGAATTGGTCTGGCTCATTTCAGTATGATTCTAGAGCTGAGCCAGTGGAAGCTGTACATAAAGTATGTAGTGAATTAATCTGATCCATTTTCAACTCAGCTCGTCTTTGTTTCTCTAACACTGCAGGATGACATTCCCTTGAGGAGAGGAAGAAAGACAACTAAGAAGCGTGAAGAAGAGGTGGACATTGACTTGGATGACCCTGAGATCAACCACTTTCCCTTCCCCTTCCATGAGCTGATGGTGTGGGCTGTCCTCATGAAGAGGCAGAAGATGGCCCTGTTCTTCTGGCAGCATGGAGAGGAGGC
Organism: Arvicola amphibius; assembly: GCF_903992535.2. Classification (NCBI taxonomy): domain Eukaryota; kingdom Metazoa; phylum Chordata; class Mammalia; order Rodentia; family Cricetidae; genus Arvicola; species Arvicola amphibius. The sequence goes on from NC_052047.1 coordinate 164,193,228, forward strand.
CATGGCCAAAGCCCTCGTGGCCTGCAAGCTCTGCAAAGCCATGGCTCATGAGGCCTCTGAGAATGACATGGTTGATGACATTTCCCAGGAGCTGAACCACAACTCCAGGTTGGCCAGTCACTCGTGAGGAGGGTGGGGAGAGAAGGAAAGGTAGACCCCAAATGCCAGAAGTTCTGGGCTCCACAAAACTTACAGGGTGATAGAGTCCCTGAACGAGAGCACATGGAGAATGGACATGAGTCATTTACCCTTATTGTGCACAATGCTGCATAGAAGTACAGAGAGATTATACTGGTTCCATTCATCCTCTCAACTGCCCCAAGCAACCGGTCATATCACCATGTTCTTCATCCCATTAAGGATAACATCTCAGAGAATCTAAGTAACTTGGCTGAGGTCATATATAGTTGGCAAGAACAGGTCTGTCACATTTAAGAAGACACACTACACTCTAATGGTTGACTGATGATTCTGCCTCTACCTTCACATGCCCTGAATTGGGGGTCTTGAGAGCAGGAATCAAGCTTTGCCCTAACATCTTCAGTTCTAGACATGGTATCTAGCAAACACTTAAAGGATGTTCACTGGGTGGTTTTATGAGCCACCAGATTTGACATGAAACACCTACTTCTCACAGTTTTATGATTGAACAGTGGGCTCATCTTTGTTCATGGAAGTCTCCAAGTTGGCCTAAAAGACCCTCCTGTGCCTTGTCTTCCAGGGACTTTGGCCAGCTGGCTGTGGAACTCTTGGACCAATCCTATAAGCAGGATGAGCAGCTGGCCATGAAACTGCTAACATATGAGTTGAAGAACTGGAGCAATGCCACGTGCCTGCAGCTGGCTGTGGCGGCCAAGCACCGTGACTTCATTGCACACACGTGCAGCCAGATGCTGCTCACTGACATGTGGATGGGCCGGCTCCGAATGCGCAAGAACTCGGGCCTCAAGGTCAGCATACCCAAAAGAGATCTGTTGCCATAGCGTCCAAGGGTTGGTTGGAGTTTTCTAAGCCAGATCGATGGTGGGTCTAAGGGTTATCTTATGTCGGGAGGTGGTGCTACCCCATCACTATTCATTAAAATCTCCTTAGATATGTGATTTTTGTTTCGAGTCAAGGATTTGAACTTGGGTCTGTCATATTTAAGAAGGCAGGCTACATACACTATAGTCACTGATTGATTATTCTGCCTCTACCATCAAAGGTCTTAGATTGGGGGGGGAGGGGGTCTTGAGGCCAGATACTAAGGCCTACAAAACCAGAATCTTGTCTCAACTTCAAAGATGCAGAGTACACACAGGTCCCATGGGGACACTGTACACTCTTACGCAATCATGCTACCACAAGGGTCTCACCTAAGTCACCCTTCAGTGCCCTGCAAGGCTGAATACCCTCCTGGTCCCACCCAGGCTATCTTGTATTATGTCATATCATAGAGACATGGCCTCTGAGAGAATGGGTTGAGACATTTTAACTGAACTAAAGTTGAGATGGATTTGTACATCAAGACATTACTCAGGAGAGGTGGGTTCAAAATCAAACCCAGAACCTCACACATGGCAGTGAGCTACATCCCTAGTCCCTGACCTGTTCTCAAATGAGGAAAAGCAAGTCACAGGCCAGTGGACACAACCTAAGCCCATTTTCAAAAGGTGTATAGTGATAGCTATAGAAATGAACTAAGGAAAACCAAGAGGCACACATAGGGTTAAGTGCAGTAGTTCTCTCAGGTGCTGAACAGACCGTGCATGTGACTTGTTCTTGAGAAAGTTGGGTTGAAGCTTTTGCCTTATTCGTTGGCAGTTTTAGAGATCGCAGAGCCCCACACATGCCAGGAGAGCTCTCCACCTTTGAGTGACACCTCAGCCCAATATTTGCTTCCTCTGATCCTGTTAGTGATTTTTCAGGGAAAATGTTAAAATGAAAGATTTTTTTAAAAGAGAGAGAGAGAGAGAAATGAATGAGAGAAAAATGGAAGGGTGTTTGTTTGGTTTAATTTTTATGATGCCAGTTTTTAATTACATGTATTTAAGATGCCATTACAATGCCTTAACATACACAGTGAAGTAACTACAAGAGTCAAGCAAATTAACACATTCATCATCTCGAAATTACCCTTTTTTGTATGAGGTAGGATTGTCTAACATCTACTCTCTTAACAAATTTGCCAGTATGTCATGTGACATCATAACGATGTCACTCACGATACACCTAATCTCTTTAGATCCACTTACACCACAATTTTGCATCCTGCCCTCCTTGACTGTTGTTCTCTTGGACCAAGACTGGTCGTCTCACTCCGCCTTTCTTAGGGGCTCTTGACCCGAAGTTACAAAAATGGTTCTATAAAGAACCTGCTGCTAGTAACTGACAAGTCTGGCCTCAGGTGGGGAGCCAAGCTAGTTCTCAGCTCCGAGGACAGGGCGTTGTACCCTACGAAGATTGTCAGCATGTCGTTTGAGCCTCCTAAAACACCTATAATTTCGAGTCAGTTCTGGTCCTTTTCTCCTGACTGGTCTTAAGTCCCCATGGCTATTAGGACCACAAGACTGTCCCTGTAGAGGCATCATACCCACTGTTCCTTCAGGATCTGTCTGAGTCCCTCCCCTCCATGCGGTATCTTCGGGAGCCTTATGCACTGGAACCATTTTAGAATTGAGAGAAGCTAGAGAAGACACTGTTCTCTGACATTGGAGGAGATCATTCTGCCATGAGGAAAAACCTATGTAATGAGCATCCTGACACAGAGATTCACACACAGTGTTTACACATGAGAATAATGCAGTGTTGGCCTTTCTGGGGCTTTTGTGCAAGGAGACTAACTATTCTCCACAAATACCAAGATCTCTGTGGGAAAGGATGGTTCTGTTTGGACATTAGCTATTGCCAGGAGAATATCCTACAGTAGATAAAATGATTGTCTACATGTGCCTCAAGGTCATTCCAGAAAGCTTTACTTGACAGAGCTCATCAGCTAGCACATCAACTCTACTCCACAAATAAATGCCAGTATGTGTATGAATTGATTTTACAAGGCCAAGTTCTGTCTAATGACCAAATGGAAATCTCCTATTTTTTCACCTTTGCTTTGAATAAGATCTTTCTCCTCAGTTTCCCCACAAAAGTTAGAATTAATAGGATAAGATATATTTGAGTAAAATAAGTGTTTCCTAGATGGGCCAAAAAAAACCTTCTTGTATGTTTAGATCTCCAGATTTCCTCATCCCTGTTCAGCCAGTCCAGCTCGTGTGCATGAGCCTGTATGTGCACACACACACACACACACACACACACACTCATATACCACACCCCAGGTTCTCTGATTCTAAGCAACCACCCTAATCTTAATCCTTTAAATGTGATTATTATTATTATCATTATTATTACTTTAGGTAATTCTGGGAATTCTACTTCCTCCTTCAATTCTCAGCTTGGAGTTCAAGAACAAAGATGACATGCCCTATATGACTCAGGCCCAAGAAATTCACCTCCAAGAGAAGGAGCCAGAGGAGCCAGAGAAGACCACAAAGGAGAAAGATGAAGAGGACATGGAGCTAACGGTAAGAAAACACTATGCCATTTTTCTCCCAAGCCACTTACGCATTGATATTGCTGAGGTTCAATAATGCTTGAGATAAGGGTTCCCTGGCTTCCTGCCAGGTATAATCATGTAAGTGTTGAGAGTTACAGTATCATAAAAGTTTCCTCTTTGTGCACAAACAGCAGGGCTATAGGATCCAACTATATGCAAAGTCCTTCTACCAATGGTGCTACAGAACCAATCAGTGAAATTCAAAGCCAGGAGACCTCAATTTTCCAGGCAACCTCAATTTTCCAGGCAAGCATTCGTTGATAAACATGAGGATGTGACTGGCAAGAGAGAGAGGGAAGCCATGAGCTGTGAGCAGCCAGCTTTGCTGAGCTCAGGCCATTCTGCTGGTCAGAAGCTAAGACTGTATCTGTCTTCAGGGTCAAAGTCACAAACCCACCACTAATTGAATTTTGAGGTTTGTGGAAAGCTTTTATTAGCGCTTCCTGGTACAATTATAGAACATGGATGCTTTGTTCTGCAGAGAGAACAAGACAGCTGTGCACGGAAGCACTTCCCGCAGCCCCCACCCAAGTGACATGTCTGCCACTGGCTTGTGTCCATAGGCTAAAAATAGCCTGTGCCTGTGCTATAAAAGGGACAAATAGGGCTTCATAGCTTGGGAGAGCTGCATTAAACAGCAACCCCACAGGGACAGGTCTGAAGCACCTCAGCCTCCCTCAACATCCTAGCCACTAGATCTAGGAGTAATGACCCAGAAGGAACTGTAAGAAGAGAAGATGAAAATTGGGTTGGTTCAGGTGACAGAAAGACTTTGCATGAGTCTCATCATTAGGTCAACCATGGGACAATCTTCCTCCATAGGCAGTGCTTCTTTCTGGAAACCCCTTCCTGGGGATCTGTTGATAGATATGACCCTTAGCTCACTGGATGAAAAGCCAATTTTTGTTTCAGTTCCAAGATCTTTGTAAAAACCTAGGTAGGCACCTGCCCTGTCCTGCCTTACGATAGCAACACACTGCCTTCCCTGTAGATCATGTCATAATTTTCGTCTCTGAATGCCTCAGATTTAAAAAAAAAATGGTTTTTTAATCATGGTTAGTGTTGATTCTGAGTTCTTCCTGACTGTCTCAACAGAAAGGTAAAGAGTATGTACTTTAGAGTCAGAATCCTGTGTAGTGTGATGTTTTATTCTTTTGGCTTTTTTGGAGGGCCAGCTCCCTAAAAAATCATACACGTAGGCTTATTCTTAGTTATGAATGCGCGGCCTTAGCTTGGTTTGTTTCTTGACAGCTTTTCTTAAATTATCCCAATTACCTTTTGCCCCTGGGCTTTTATCTTTCTCTATTTCTTTGTCTCTTTCTTTACTTCTTTCTCTGAGGCTTGCTGTGTAGCTGGGTGGCTGGCCCCTGATGTCTTCCTCTCCTTGTTCTCTTGTTCCTCTTTCTTCCTTGGTTCTCCTTCTGTTTACTCTCTGCCTGCCTTCCCTACCTATCCTTGCTCCTGTCTTGCTATTGGCTGTTCAGCTGTTTATTAGACGAATCAGGTGTTTTAGACAGGCAAAGAACCACAGCTTCACAGAGTTAAACAAATCCAGCACAAACAAAAGTAACATGCCTTCAAATAATATTCTCCAAAAATCCTGCCCCATTCACCTACTTGCTCTGTGTCCTTAAACATAATTTCATCCCATCTTTAATGGAAGTAGAGTTTTGTCTGCCTTGCGGGTGGTTGTGTGGTTTAAGAATAAACCACTTAGACACATACACATAAGCTACTTAGACTAACAACTAGGCAGTAACAAATGTTTGCTTATGTTGTTGAAATGGCGCTGCATACTCTATCTGCCCTCGCTCATGGGACCACATCATGCCCATCAGGTACACATTGTTCTACTTCTCAGATTACAAAGCAAGGACTCAGAGATTAAATTGCCCACATTTAGCCAGCTGGTTGGTTGCAAAGGTGAGATTAGAATCCAAGCATACATACTCCATTGACTGTTGTTATACATTTAACGAACTCAGCCAGTTGCTAAGGGCAAGAGAGAATTATTTTCTGTTCTCCAATGGTCCTGCTTAGTGACTTTAGTTCACCAGAGTAGAGATTCTCCAAGGGATGCCAAGTGTCCCAGATCAAGTATGGTGTGGCTCCCTCATAGGCAGCCTCCTGGGAGGACAGTCAGAAGCTGCATGATGCTCACTGTGTCTGGGTATAGAGGGCCTCTTGTCTACTAAGAGCTTTGGGGATGATGATCCTTCAGAAAGTCACTGTAGAATGTCTCTCAAGTCCCAGAGCATAACAGGCTTGCCAGAGAATAGATCCTAACATTTGTGAGTGTAATATGGTTCAATGAGTTGGCTATGAAGAAATCGTTGAAATACTTGAAACTAGTATTTGTATGTATTGTGTCAGGTGGATGAAAACTAAGTCATGTTGAAGTTATCTATGTCCTCAACTTCACTACAAATTGTAAACACTGCTGTAATTTGATCTCTTAATTTGAAACTTAAGAGCCAAGCACTGTGTCTTATCCCAAATCCTTGCCAATTCTGAGCAGCTATAATGTATGTCTTATCCTAGACTCATGTTTATTGAGTCTCAGGCTAGGGAGGGTTGACTTAGCAGTTCAAGTCCCCAGTCCCACATAAAAAGCCAGCTGTGGTCATATGTGCCTCTAATCCCAGTGCCAGGATGGGTAGGCAGAGACAGGAGGTTCACTGGGGCTTGCTGGCCACCACCTAGCTTCAGATTCAGTGAGAGACCCTGCACCAAGGAACTAGAGAGTGACATAGCAGGCCACCTACTATTCTCCTCTGGCCTCTGCATACACACGTGCACACATATGTGCATACGTCACTCATTAACCACATAATTGCAGAAAAGAAAAAAACTCAATTTCCCAGCATTGTATAATTAACCTTCGATGTCTTATAACAATGTGGAAGAATTAAAGCCAATACTTTGCCCTGCTATAGATTCTCATAGCATGCACACATTTCTGGTGAGGGACCTCCAGGTGAGAGTACCTAAGAAGGTCTGAGTTCACTTTGAAGACTACCTAGTATTTATGGACCACTCAATTAGGTGCCAGATGTTAATGCAGAGGCCCTCAAGGACCATAGGACTAAAGAAAGTAGGTCTCAGAGAGTGCACAGATCCTGAGTGTTCACCTTAGAACTCACCCTCCTGTCTATATCATCCAAAGCCTACAAGCCTTCACTGTTAGGCTCTTTAGCTACCCAGACAGGGTGTGTCCTCCTATCCTTAGATTCTGCTGTTTTTGCAATATCTGATCATTATTGCTCATACGGCTACTGTTGTGATGAACAGCAAGGGGATGCATGTGTATGGAGCTCTCCAGCAGCTTAGAGATGAGGACCATTGTAGAGCAAGCTTGCTTCAAACCCTTACCCCAACCTATCTGGTTGAAGAGGAAGTCAGTGTACCCCAGAGTTAGCACAAAATTGATGACAGCAGTAATTCCGATTGTACAAGGTTTAAAATGGAGGGACCAATGCCCATGCTTTATATGGGTAGAGATATTCCTAATCTAACTACACTCCAAGCACTTCAGATGGCTTATAACATACCCAATCAATCTGCTTTTGACTGGGAAGTCACTAGCACAGGGTAGATAGAATTTGAATCCAGATCTGCATGTCTCATATACATATGGGAAGAAAGTAACAGAATTGGACAGATTCCTGTAGCCTGGCCTTCCCAAACAGTGCTTAGTATCCCTTGCAGAACTCTATGCCTTCCTCATTCAGAGGGTCCACGTTGTAAAAGAAAAGAAGGCTCAAGAAATAACCCCCAAGCCTTCCATCCTTAGAAGAAATACACAGCTTATACAAATATAGTGTAAACTCATACATAAGAAAGGCAAGCCTTTCTACTCTTTGGTGTGGGGCTTGCTTTCGTAGGTTCTGTGAGCTTACGGGTGTCATGAGCATCCACTCCTCCTCTGCAACATTGGCCTACAGAGCCCAACCATGATGGTCTCTGTTCTCTCCCACTCTAGGCGATGTTGGGGCGAAACAATGGAGAATCATCCAGAAAGAAGGATGAAGAAGAAGTCCAAAGCAGGCACCGGCTAATTCCTGTGGGCCGAAAAATCTATGAGTTCTACAATGCACCCATTGTGAAGTTCTGGTTCTACACTGTAAGCATTTTCCTTCCCCCTTTCTAAAAGGCTAGCCTCAGGGGTGGGTGGTCCTGTCTCAGGCACCTGTGTGGCTTTCTCTGAGCAGCACTGTAAGTACCACGCGTGCAGGAATGGAAGCTCTGTGGCCTTGTTTTTCCTGTAGTTTCACAAGATCTGCGAGCTTTGGGGGGAAGCTTCTATAGACTGCCTTTCTGCTCACCACAAAAGGTAAAGGAACTGACAGGGGTGAGAAGTAATAGAAACAGATGTGCGATACGTATGAGTTAGTTTCACATGCAAACAAATGTCCTCTTCTGGAACATTCCTGTGTTGCCGCACAGACGAGAACTAGGACAGAGTAACCAATTACAGATGCTCATCCTGGGCTTCAGGGGAACAAGTGGGAGGTCGGGTTGAAGTGTGGTGTAGATGTAGCACCTCCAGAGACTGACAACATCTATAAGTAACAACTGCCAACTTGGTAATGACATCAGTCACACTTTCTTACTCAGGCACAATTAAACAGCATGCAGCTCAAAGCACAAAAACCTCCAGCCCTAGTAAATATTCTCCAGGAATCACACCCTACATACACTTCCTGCCTCCAAAGTCATGGGCTGTCCCCGAAATGGCATCTAATATCATAGATAGGGACATTGCTTGCAGTTCCCTTTTCTTTTTCAATGATACTTTCCAGTGGTTCTCAACCTTCATAATGCTGTGATTCTTTGATACAGTTTTTCATGTTGTGGTGACCCCAACCATAAAATTATTTTCATGGCTACTTCATAACGGTACTTTTGCTACCGTTACAAATCTGTGTTTTCTGGTGAAAGGGTCTTTTGACCCCAAAGTGGGTCCTTTGACCCCCAAAGGGTCATGACCAACAGGTTGAGAGCCCTGGAGCTTAAAGTGATTCTGTCCAGCCTGCTGGAGCTACGCCAGCTGAAGGACAAAGCTTCTGTGTTTCTAGACTTTCTCACGCCAGCTGCAGGGCAGTCATTTGAGTCAACAACGGGGCAATCTAGGTCTGAGGACAAGAGGGGCTCAAATGACCATGGACGTGGCTTCCTGTGCAGTCCAGCGTGTTATTATTCAACACTGGCTTTAAAGCAAGACTTCACAGCCTCAGCACTGGTGATATTTGAGCTAGGATCCTTCTTTGCCATGCAGCAGCATCCCTGGTCTGTGCCTACCAGATGCCAGAACCACACTCTGTCCTTTAAGGATGACAGCTAAAATGTCTCCAGGCATTTGTGGAATGAAAACTACCACCAGTTAAAAGCCGCTACTTTAAAGGATGATTTTTAATAGAATATGAGAGAATATGAAAACACACATGCCTCATTTATATTCATTTTAGTAAAATAAAATTCCAAATGTATTGACATCCCCGAATCATACCCACCTCAAAATAATATACATCCAAAAATTCAGTTTACATTTTTTATAGCGTTCTTTCAAGCTTGCCCTGTAGAAAGCAGCATAGTCGTGTGGCTGTGAGTGCATGTGATCTGAAAAGAGACAGCTACACATAGGTTTACCTGTGTCCCTCTGTGCTGTGTGACCCCAGAAAAGTCACTTTCCCATTCTGTCCATCTGTAAAATATAGAGGAAAAAAACTACATAACATGTGAAGATTAGTGTGGTGATGGATATAAGACACAATAATGTCTGGATCCATAAGTACAATGTGGAGGAACTAGTGTTGCTCCTAAACTCATCACAGTTCTGAGAGGGAATCAATGCCAGATTCGTCTGTCCACGCCACAAGAGAAGTATCGTTTATTGAACAGCTACTGTGTTTAAAGGGTCCAGATGTTTCCTAACCTCCCTGAGACTGACAATTTCACCAATATAACATCTGTCCCTCCTTTTTATGCCCACATCTGCCCTTCTCCTTCTATTCTCCTGCCTCAGTTGTCACGACCAAAAAAGTGGAGGGGGGAGGATTTGAAAGCTATAGCCACAGAGGAAACGCCACTCTTACAGTCTATACGCTGGAACTCATTTTTGCATTTTGATTTCATTTACTCTGTGACACCATGCATCACACCCAGGGATGCTAGGCGAGTGCTCTACCATTAAGCTACAACCCCAGCCTGTTTTTGTTTGTTTTGTTTTTAACCTTTCTTAAAAAGATTGAAATAAGTTTTTTGTTTTTGTTTTTGTTTTTTTTTTTTTAAGGAAAAGATCAGTTTGTGAAAGATGAACTTCAAATTTCAGTGTTTACTACACCTGGCCACACATGTGCTCTAACAAAAAAAAAAAAAGTTAATTATAACAATTAAAAACAAAATCCTCTTGGCCTACAGAACCCTGAAGATTCACCATGTGGCCTTTTGTGAATGTTAGCAAATTCCTGGTCTAAAGCATAAGCAAAACTGGTATAAGGAATTACATAAAGAATTAACCAGCACTTGGATGAACACTGACCTCAATTAGCCTTCCAAGTCTCTGCTCTTTCTTCTTCATTGGGGTTCAGCATGCCCGTCATTTGAGTTCCTTGATTCTCTTTCTCCTTGTTGACCCAACTAAGGCAATTTTCAGCCTCAAATGCTTTCTCATCACCAGTACCCTGGCCAGTGACTATCAACTATGCCACCTCTGTATCAAGGTCATTGGAATCACCCACTACACTTTTGGGTTTTTTGTTTGTTTGTTTGTTTTTAAGCCAGGGTCTCGTCCAGGTTTTCCTTAAACTTCTGATCACCTTGCTTCTACCTCTCAAGGACTAGGATTATACGCATGTGTCAAGTCCATGTGCTAGGACACTTTCAAAACATGCTTTCACCTGGTCTCCACCCTCAGGGCTCTGATGTCATCCCTCTGGGTACTGCAATAGCCCAGGTCATTGTCATGAGCTGTTAAGGTTAAAAAGCCCCGACTCAGAACAGAGAGTAGTGAGTTTTAGCCCATTGTTTTTTTTTAAATTCTCATGATAGGAAAGAATTTATTAGAAATCCCAATTCAAGGACCCAACTAAATCAGCTGTGGGAGTAGTGGGGAGGCATTTAAGGCCCCAGGTGTCTCTAAGGATTAAGGAAACCTGGGGCACACTGCTCCAAACACCATTTGCAGCAAACTTTAAAACGCTGTCTTAGTTTCCTTTCTATTGCTATGACAAAACACTGTGGCCAAGGCAACTTAGAGAAGCATGCATGAAAGGCTTATGGTTTCAGAGGGTTAGACTCCACCATGGGGGAGTGAAGGCATAGTGGCGGGAACAGCAGAGAAAGCTCCCATCTTGATCTGCAAGTAAAAGGAGAGAGAGTGAGCTCAAAATACTGTGAGTCTTTTGAATCCTCAAATAGCCACTCACGGGAGACCAAGCATTCAGACATATGAACTTATGGGTGCCTTTGTCATGCAGACCACCTCGGGAGCTGTATCTTTGTCAGTTGGGGTTAGGTCTTCTACAACTGTCCTGGTTAGCCCTGGTAAATCCATCACACTAAATGCCCCAGTTAGATTTAAACAATTCCAGGTTGAAACAATTGAATTGTGTTCAAACGTTGAGGAAACTCAAGCCTCAAGGTAAACAAAATTTCTGGAAATGAGTGCCAAGCTTTTGAGACCCCAACAATGCTTAACAATAAACTTTGTCATCAGATTGATGGTCACATTTGCAGTGACCTGTGTTCTGTTAGAATACTTTGCTCTGATTTCCAGAAGTGTCCCTTTCTCCTCTCTGATGCTCTGCCCAAAGGGAGCACACATCTCACTCCCCTATGATCTTTTGACCTCATCTCAGCTTTCCAAAAGAACAGGTAAGCAGGTGGGTCCTCTTCAGTTCCAAGATAGAAAGAAGCAGAGATCCAATTGGCTCACAGGCCCTGTCTGTGCAGAGAACCTTTCTTAGTTATGAGCTGTAGAAGATTCAGGTTCAAGGTACAAAGTGACCACAGGCTGGGCGGTGGTGGCGCACGCCTTTAATCCCAGCACTCGGGAGGCAGAGGCAGGCGGATCTCTGTGAGTTCGAGGCCAGCCTGGTCTACAAGAGCTAGTTCCAGGACAGGCTCTAAAAAAAAAGCTGCAGAGAAACCCTGTCTCGAAAAAAAAAAACAAAAAAAAAAAAAACAAAAAAACAAAGTGACCACAGGTCAGAGGACATGACGTGCACTGTGGGTTTCCCCAGCAGTGACAAGCTCTTCCCCAGAGGCCCTAGGCTATGTGACTTACATAAGATAACATGCATGGGCCAAAACTTAAACCCAAGTGCCACTCCAAGTTTCTCTGCCTCCCTTCCTTCCTCCAGATACACCAGACCTGAGGTCAGAGGGTGGACCCTGTTAGTAAAGCTACTTAAGTTCTAAGACATGGAATTTCTGAAGAAATGAGTTTATGTGTCACTGGGCCAATATGTGACAAGAGGAGACAATGCCTTGGAACATTTTTGCATTGAACTTCGTAAAATGCTAAAAGCAGGGCACTTAAGAGTCACTCCACCTTGAAGCAACAGAATTTTATTCAATAGAAGGAAGGAAGTGACCAGGAAGATGAAAGCAATTCCAGGCAGAAGGAAAGAGAGTGTGTTAGTCTCACCAACTGACTCCCTTCCTTTGTGTTTCATAGCTATGCATACAAGGGCCCCAGAGCATGTCAGTGTTTTCTTGATTATAACCTGAAACCCTGTGAGCCAAGTCACACTCAAAACCAATTTTTAAAGGATGCCTCTCCCATGAGAAAGTTCCCTGATTGACTAGTGGTTCTGAAGCGGGGAGCTGTGGGAACCTAGGCCTGGGTTGATGTGAGAGTAGTCATGGGGATAGCGAAGATCAAATCGCCCAGGTGGGGGAGTTCGGCTAACCCTCGGCAGCTGCAGCGCTCACTCACTGCCACAATCGGATTGTTCCAGATGCCATGTGCCTTACCTCTGTCATAGGAAGGGCTGCCTGGGAAGTAGCTGGCCATGGTAGAGTGTTTGCCTACCATGACCAGGTCTTGTCTTACCAGAAAGGGAATTGTGTGCCACAGTTGTGCCTGGCCATGTACATCAATGTAATGGGAATGTCAGAGGTACCTTTGATTCCCATTAAGAAGTCTATTTAGTTTGTAAAAATGAAGGGAGAAGCCCATTGGTACAGAAGACATCTCTCTGGTCCCATATCACTGATCTGCTCACCAGGCTGCAGTTTCTACCGCCTAACTTGCCTTTACAGCCCCAAAGTCACTCAATGGCTTTAGCATCTGAAATCCTCAATCCTCCTGCCCACATGCTGCCCTGTGTATTACCACACCACCCCCAAAGAATACAGGTTTGAGTCAGCTCACTCTGGGTCCCTGCTCACAGCCCCTGGGGCCAGTCAGTGCCTTGCTCAACTTGACGCATTGCCAGCATCTGCCATCCCCCTCGGGGCAAATTTTCTTAGGCAAGAGTACCACTAATTCTCTTCTTTCCACATTGACATCACTGCATCTTTCAGTAACAGATTCCAAGCCTAGGCCCTGAGGAATGTTTCCCCACATCTAGCATTTCAGCCAGTCACATCAGGACTCAGACTCCAGATGCTGGTGCCTCCGGAGAATTAAATCCACAACAGGCCACACACCCCACGCCTTCCTGTAAACCAATTTATTTTCTCTTGTTTTGTTTCAAAGAAACAGAAAACAAACTCAAATGTTCCAAGCAGGGTAGGGAAGGATGACAGTACACAGTGGGAAAGAAGTCAAACCCCTCCCTAAGAAGCCAACCACTGTAGGTCAAAAACATCCACTCAGGAGAGCAGGGGTGTGGGTCCTTAAGATTAAATCTAGGCTACTTACACTGTGGTTTGACCAACTTTTAAGTAGTCTATGTGTCTTTCTTTCCTTCTGGTGGGCATTATCCTACCTGGCATCTTTCAGGGGAAAAAATATACTATATCACCTTAGTATGGAAAGCCATGTCTACACCTAAGCAAAAAGAGCCCTGATAGGCCAGGTTCTTTTCTAAGCCAGAGCACTGGAACACACACACACACACACACACACACACACACACACACACACACACTGGTGATTGCCACACAAATTCTTACACCGTGACACAAAGGTATAAGCGAGGTCCTAGGGTCCCAGAGACACCATAAAGGTTAAAAAAAATAAACATTGCATATTCAATTATTTTAACCATTATGGCCTTTAAGAAAAAAATGTTTGAGGTAGAGATGGCTCAGCAGGTAAAGGCACTTGCCATCAAGTGCAGAGACCTGAGTTCGAGCCCCAGAACTTGGTAGATGGCGAGAAACAATTTCTGAAAATTGTCCCCAGACCTCCACAGGAATGCACATAGAAAATAAATAAATATTCTTTGTTATTTAAAATCTGTATTTCGGTTCCTCATGGATTCCCTGTCCTGCTTACTGACCTTGCTCGGTGCTGCCACGCAGTGGTCTTACCCAGGGTGCAGCCCCCAGGCCTCTGCAGTTAGACTCCTGTACTGTATTCCCTTGCAGCTGGCATACATCGGCTATCTGATGCTCTTCAATTACATCGTGTTAGTGAAGATGGAGCGCTGGCCTTCCACTCAGGAATGGATCGTCATCTCCTACATCTTCACTCTGGGAATTGAGAAGATGAGAGAGGTAACTGCTTCCTAACAGAAAGCGGGAGGGAAATGGTGGCTCATCATATCCAAGGATGGAGACTCGAGAAGGATGCTTGGGATCCAAATTAAGCCCCAAACAGGGTTCTGTAAGGCTGCTGGAGGCTGCTGCTTTCCCTCTTTGTCAAACCTAGAGAGGTTTCCTAGGGCAATTCAGTCTATTTTCTGCTCACATGCCTTTTGCCCCAAGACATCCTCCAGAGGACTTCAATATCATTCACACCTCCCTCTTCTCATCTCTATGAAAATGACTTTTTAAATTTTGCTATTTTTAACTCCCATTCCAACTCCTTACTTGGGGTCTCCTTGGACACTGTCCACCAATCCAATATCGAGCTCTCCAAATGTGTTCCCACAGCTTACTGTCAAGCTCGATGACTGCATTCAATCTCCAGAACCCACATGGGGGTCAGAGAGAAGCAACTTCAGCAGCACGGGGGAGAGGGGGACACACTGCATGTATTGCTTTACTCAGTTTATCCTGGAGTTGATTCCTTCTCGGTGTCTATCACCCCCACACTGGGCATCTGCCAGCCCTTCCGCCCCTAGGGAGCACCATGGAGGATGGAACTCAGTTGTGGTCTCTCTTCACTTCTCTCCGTTTAGCCTAAGAGGAGTCACTGAAATGCCACCTCCTTTATTATTTGTTTGAAGTCAAAGCTAACCTTGGGGCCAGGAAATCGTATTCATTGCTAAAAAGAAATGAGCTATGAGGCAATGGGAAAACTGAGCTATGTGTTACAAAGAGGAAAATGTCTGAATGGGATACATTCTATGATTCCAGCTATATAAAACCCTGGGGAAACCTA
The DNA here is from genome assembly GCF_903992535.2 of Arvicola amphibius. Lineage (NCBI taxonomy): Eukaryota > Metazoa > Chordata > Mammalia > Rodentia > Cricetidae > Arvicola > Arvicola amphibius. The sequence continues at coordinate 164,208,320 of NC_052047.1, forward strand.
AGGAGATGGGGAGTGCTATGGAGATGGGGGTGCTATGGGGCTGAGGGGGAGCTATGGGGATGAGGGGGAGCAATGGGGATGAGGAGAGCTATGGGGATGGAGGAGCTATGGGAATGAGGGGGAGCTATGGGGTGGTGGAGCCATGGGGATGGGGGAGCTATGGGGATGAGGGGGAGCTATGGGGATGAGGGGGGAGCAATGGGGATGAGGGGGAGCTATGGGGATGAGGGGGAGCTATGGGGCTGGGGAGCCATGAAATGGTAAGAAGATTGATGGTTGCCCAGGGTTGGACATTGGAAGGATGGTAAGTGAAGCCCAGAGCTTCGAAGAGTACAAAAGTATTTTGTATGCTACTCTAGTGATGGATTCATAGCATTCTACACATGTTCAAATCTATAGAGTGTTATAGAACGTACCCTACCAACAGTGAACCCTGATAGGACCTGCAGTCTTTGGGTGATGGAAGCTGTTGATAATGGAAGAGGCTGTGCCTTTGCAGGGACCAGGACACACCAAGGAAAGTGCTTTTTGTGAACTTAAAACTGTTTTTAAACTTAAATAATTTAAAAAAAAAAAAAGAGGAAGAAAAGCTAACCCCAGTGGTCCCTGAGATTCCAAGAGCTTCTAAAAATCTATGTGGTCAAGAAACAGTCCACAAGAGGGCGCAACAATCCTGCTCAGTGCTCCCCCACAAACTCCTACCTCACCAGAGAGAACCTGCAGGGAAGACAGGCTTGCAAGGTGAGGCGACTCCTCTGCATGTTCCCAGAAACTGCAGTGAGTGGGAGGGGCCTTTTCAGTAGGGAAGGATCGTGTCAAGCCTGTGCAGCCCTGGGCGCCCCAGCCCAATCCTGGTTTCTGTAATTCAGTGGGTGGGCACAGAAGGCAATGGGGCCACAAACCCACCTTCATCACCCAGACAGATTCAAAGAAGAAAGATGCTGTATCCATTAAATGTGACTGCATTGAGATTTAAACACACACACATACAAAAAGAAAGAAAGAAAAAACTCACCAGCACCTTTCTCTGGGGCTGTGTGGGTGTTATTTTGATTCTAATTAGTATTTCCCCCTCCTGAGAGCTTGGGAATGGTGCACAAGTCCCAACCGATTAGAGACTAAGGACTAAGGCAGAGACGCCTTGTGCTGTTCTCTGCGCTGTGTTCCACCATTCGCGGTGCCTCCCATTGCTTGAGCAGTGCAGTGGACTTGGAAACTGAAAAACAGTAATAAATTTGCCTGGGACTTTGTGTAGCTCTGAGAACCGAGCCTGCTCCCGCCAGGGGCCCTGCCTCTGTGTAGTGCCAGCTGGCACTCCGGAGACTTAACACCCAGCCACATATTCCTTGCCCATCACAAGCAGAGGAGGCAAAGAGTAGAGTGTGGAGACTGGAGGCTGTCCAGGGACTAGGCTGGAAGAAGATGGGGAGCAGCCTGTACTCCTCGGACTGTTCTAGAAAGGCTGCCAAGCGGGCAGGCTGCCAGCAACCTCCAGGCCTGGCCGTCCATTTCTTGTGAAGCTGCATGTCACGGCAGGCAGGGTGGGGCTTCCGATACTGGGTCAGGGCTGGGTCAGCTGAGAAGTGCTTGCCGCTGGGGGAAGATGTGGGAAGTGGGGTCGTGGCCATTTTTGTGCGTGATCTTTTTCTCGGCAATTGGTGAGGTCGCCTCTCACCCCATGTCCCTGCCCTGAACTCTGGAAGCAGTGGCTCAGCTATTGAGTGGGTGACAATTCCCACAAGCACCGGCCTTCCCGCCTCCTTGTGGTTGGCACACAGGCCCTCGGGAACCCAGACGCAAGATCCTGGAAGCCTGGAAAAGTTCGCATGCTTCCGTGCCTCCCAGGCAAACACCAGGAAGGCTGTGGTTTCATGCGCTGCCGGTCCCGTTCTCTTCTCCACATACTTCTACACGTAGTCACCCGAGCCAGCCGCAGCAAACCCTTAATCATATGGAGCTGTTTACAGCGGCCTTAGTAGACATTATCTCACCCAGTTCTCCCCCAAGTCTGTGAGGTCAGTGACAGCCTTAATCGCGTCCATCCCTGCTTTACGGGTCTGGGAAACAAGATGGAGCAATTGTTTGGTATGCTACGGCTAGAGTAGAGAGCTACAGCTAGAGAAGATGTTGGGTCATGTGAACCGCTCTTCCCTTTCCACTCTCCCATGATGCTCTACTGTGTCCCAGGATACCAAGGCCTGTGCTACAGGCTGGCTTAGCAGTGATAGGGCAGAGGAGGGGCTTCCCCCCCCCTTCCCCCTTTTTTCCCTTCTCTCTTCCCTCATTGTCTCTCTCATCTATCCTCTCTCTCCCGTCTCTCCACTTGAACAAGTGGGTGGGCTTCGCAAAGGCCTGGCCCATCCTCCCTGCCCCAAGCACATGCGCAATTTGTATCTAGTTAAGAGGGAACGAGAGGCTGAGCAGCCAGCCGACAGGACAGCAACAGCTGCAGGGGATACTGGTGGGTAGGTAGGACAGTAGATCTCCCACCACGGTCGCTGGGAGCCCGCAAGGACGACTCCCCTGGCCTAAACCCACGCCTGCTGAAGTAGGAAGTCAGTGGCGGGAATCAGGTATCTGTGTTTTGGAGATGTGGAGGCTTCTGCAGTCAACAGAGGCCTTCCTAGGAAGGGGACAGCTGAGTAAAGAGCTTAAGGATAAGAAGGAGTCAAACATGCAGACTCTTGGAGAAGAAAGTCCCCAGGGGGGAGGAATTACGCACGATTATCTGCAGGCTGAACTTGCTATGCCTCCAAGCCAGTCAGTGTGGCTATGGGGGCAGAATGACTGAGAATACACTGGGAAGTGAAGTGGGCCGCGGGGAGGAGCCTGGCTTCTGGTCTGTTTATAATGAAAGCCATCAGAAAGTCTGAGTATATACTTACCGTGGTTTGCTTGTCCCTCGTCTCTCTTTTTTTTTTTTTTTTTTTTTTTTTTTTTTTTTTTTTTTTTTTTTTTTTAAGAAATGAGGTATAATTTACTGGTAATGAAAGGAACCCCCGCTTAGGGTCCAGCTTGATGAGTCTTTGCTTACACCATCAACTGTGTATTCATCAACCACATCAAGGGTTAGGCCCTTAAAGAGCTTGCTGTGCGTTGCTCAGAAACTGGGCGGTAGGCTGGTGGCCATAATGACAACAGATATGCCCTGAGAAGACCGTTGCAGCCATGTGCCTGTAATGGGACGTAGGGTTCAGTGGCAGTCACGGAGGTGATGATAAGGCATTAATGGGGTTGTACTTCGGGCAACGATTTGGGGACACAAGAGAGGAATGGAGGTGTCCTGTAGGGGCGGTCCACGTCTCTCAGTACTGAAGGCTGCTTACTGCGGTGATACGGGAATCTATGTAATGTTATAGCAAAAGCCTGCAGTGGCTCAGCATCGCCAGACCATCCCAAGAATCAGACCTGTTGTTTCCATCTGTGCACATCTGGATTGCCTACGTTTAGTTCAGTTATACATCCCTAGCATACAGGTATTCAACGAGACACAGGTCTCGATAGCCCCTTCCGTCAGCTGACAGACCGAGCGCTTCCCAGCGGAGCTGAAAGGATAAGAAGAAAGCGGGCCTAACCCTCTCTGCTGCCTTCTAGATCCTGATGTCAGAGCCTGGCAAGCTGCTGCAGAAGGTGAGGGTGTGGCTGCAGGAATACTGGAACGTCACCGACCTCATCGCCATCCTTCTCTTCTCGGTGGGAATGATCCTTCGACTTCAAGACCAGCCCTTCCGGAGCGACGGGAGGGTCATCTACTGTGTGAACATCATTTATTGGTACATCCGTTTGCTAGACATCTTCGGCGTGAACAAGTATCTGGGCCCATATGTAATGATGATTGGGAAAATGGTAAGCAAGGGCATTTGGGGCCGCGTCACCCTTCCCCAGAGGAGGATCCCTGATAATAGAAAGAGAGATTGATTCATTTGGATTTGCCACTGAGGTCTGCATGAGATGGCCCCAGGGGGGCTTCAATTCTTTAATTCCCTTTAAGTGTTTGCAAAGTTGACTCTGTTGCTATATAAAAACTAAAGAAAGCAATCATCAGCCGCCTTTTTTTTTCTACGGAAAGATCACTTGCTTTATGGCAGGCACTGGCTTAAGAGCCCAGCAAAGCCAAGCAGTGGTGGCGCACGCCTTTGATTCCCATCACTCAGGAGGCAGAGGCAGACAGATCTCTGAGTTTGAGGCCAGCCTGGTCTACAGAGCAGGTTACAGGATGATCAGGGCTACACATAGAGACCCTGGCTAGGAAACGAAAAGGAAAAATTGTTGAGCCAAGATGCCATTTTATGAGGTTGGGACAAAGGGAAAGGAAGGGAAGTACTTGGCATGCAGTGTGAAAAGGTCTTCATGGTGACATCTACGGAGTCCAGAAGGGTTGCTCACAGGTCAAGACAGACTGACACAGAACGTTCATAGAGGGCGGGCATGGAGGATGACTTGGTCTCCACTGCAAAATGTTAGCAAATTTTGAAGACTCATAGAAGATGAGTTTTTGAGGTAACATCTGAAGCTGGGTATAGTTGTACTCACTCAATACCCAACACTTGGGAAGCTAAGGTGGTTAGATCCCAGGCCATCCAGGGTAGTTGAATAACAAAAGCTTATCTCAAAAAAAAAAAAAACCTGATATCAAATAAGATCAAATAAAACTCTTTTTAAAAGTGGAGTCTAGTCCACAAAGGTGGGGGGAATAAGTTGATCTGAGTTAGGTAGGTGGAGTCTGAGCACTGGGGAAAACTGAATGAACCTGGCTCCTGAGGGAGACACCTGCTCTTCTAAATTCCTTAAAATAAAAGAATCTCAAGTGGCGAGTTAATAATGTGCCTCTACACCAATGTCTGAGAACTTCAACTTCCTGACTATATGCCAGTTTCCAGAATTTTCCCATAAAGACTGAGCCTGGGGGTAGCCAGCATCAGTGTGATCCTGGTGACAGGTGTGGAGTGGAGGTGGAATGCTAGGTTCGTGAGCTCCTTCCTCAGACAGTCTAGGGGCCTGATGCCTGCATGTATATCTCCGACACGTGGAAAGCTAAGAATATCCAGCCTACCTGGAAAAATACCCCCTTGTAAGAATCTCTTTGGGATCATCTCTCTAGTTCCATCCCATGAGTTGTTGAAACCAGCAAGTGGCATTATAGACGCCCCTTTCTACTGCCACTCAAGTTCACTGCAAGCATCATTGCCAATTAAGTATTTATTAAATATCTGCGTATGACTTCTACTGGAATACATCTTAAATAACCAGGAATCTTCCTGTTAAAAAAAAAAAAAAAACACCAAAAAAAATCCATGCAAAGAAAGGAAAAATTTAAATTCAAAATGAATTTCCTTTACTCCTTGATATTCCGTACGCGGCCTTCTAAGGCAACAAAGAGCAGCAAACATGCACTTTGCAGAGCTATGATTGTTAGGACTGGCAGGGCTCAACAATAGCTGCCTGTGGTCAGCTGGCTGGTAAATTACGTCTCTATTGTTACGTTCAAACTGTCTTTGTAAAGGACAATGAAGGAAGGAAAGTTTATAAACACACAGTGTCTTCTATATAACCAACCCTTTCTTACACAAGCTTGGAATTATCACACCGAAGCTGTTTAGGGTAAACAGCACCAGACACATTCTAGAGAACAGAAACATGACTTCTGGAGCTTCGGTCACAGACACTGAACTCAGTTCAGCTTGATATTGTTTGGGGAGGGGGGAGTGTGTATATTATTTGTTTATTCTTCCCTTATGTCTTCATTTAACAATGGCTTTGAGACTCCAGTGAAAATTCTTTTGTCTAACGGTAGATCCTGGGGAATGGGTTTGAGGGAAGGGAGGGACCTGTGGATCCTGCTCCCAACTTACATAGGAAAATGTGCATATGGATTTTCGGCAGAAAACAGGCCTTTTTTGAGATTCTCAAATACATTTCCAAGCGAACCGAGAAAAAGATATCAAACTGTAACAGCTTGGAAATCAGGCCAATTTTTCTCCACCTTGGCACATTTTTTGATTTTTTTTTTTTTTTAAAGAGTGTCTGACTATGTAACTCAACCTGTCCTGGACTTTACCCTCTTCCTGCCTTTACCTCCTCAGTGCCAGGGCTACAGGCATGCACACCACACCCAGTTGAAAAGCCCCCATCCTGTATACTGCAGGATGTTTAGCACCAGAGAGAGAGAGAGAGAGAGAGAGAGAGAGAGAGAGAGAGAGAGAGAGAGAGAGAGAGAGAGAGAGAGAGAGAAGAGGAGAAGAGTTAGGGCAACAAAGATGTCTCCAAACATTACCAAATGTCCCCTGAAGCACAGAGCTGCCCTCTGTCATGAACCACACTACATTAGGCTCCCATTTTAGCTTTGTTTATTAAAATACAATTGAAATGCCACTACATTTCCCTTTTTTGTCTAAAATAAAAAGATTATTAATTAGGCGATTATTTAATCTAATAGTTTTTTATGATAACCTTATTTTAACAGAATATTCAAAGACCCAAACCAAGTCAATTATTTTTAAAAAAGTCTAGGTGGCATTTAAATATTTGAAATATCTAAAGTTACATTAATGCAGTGAGATTATCTTAATTTCCGTGCCTATCATTTTAATAATGGCATAATTACCCCAGTTTTGACTAAAATAAAACCTTACTAAGAAATGAGGAGGAGGGCTGTGATGTCTTTTCTCTACTTTTTAACTTATGAATGACTTCATTTATCAGTCAGGAATAAGTAGGAAATTTGGGGACTTTGAGTTCTTACAGGATGCTTTTAAGATAATTAGTTCAATAATTGAGTCATGGATCCAGAAGGTAGATAAAATCCATCCTTGGAGTTTATCAGTGAGCCAGATGGACGGCAAGCTGGAAGCTGAGGAGTCTTCCCAGATGTGTTATATACAAAGCCTCCAACTTTAGAGACTCCCTCTTTAACATTCCACACCCAGGAAGCCCAGCACCTCGGTATCTGGAGAGCAAGCACAGGATGGCCAGGTGCTCATCCTGACATCGTTCTCTGTGTTGGCAATGTCAAGGAAAGCAACCAGTGCATCAAATAAATACCCGACAGCACAGACCTTCTTCATTCCTTCCTGCTGTGAATTCTGTTCATATGCAGGTCCAGGTTTACTTGAAATCCTGACTCTGGCCTTCCATATTTCATTTCTCAAGGAAACTCTGTAACTGTGGACTAACTCACTTATGTAACGTGGAATAGAAGCCATGATAGGAGCTGTGCAATACTGTGCCAGGCACCATGGGAGATGCATCTCAGTCCTCAAAACTGTTAAACCCCATGGAATTGATCTTAGGTAGACCCTTCCTACATTAATTAAATAGACTCTGAGAGAAACAGGGACAAGGTTCAAACTCCTGACTCCAGATCCTGACCTTCCAATAATAACACATTAGCATTTATGAGAATTACCGCATAGCCACTGAGTCAAAGGTAATCACATGATTGTTATTATTATCCCCCTTACAACATTTAAAAACAAGGTTAAGCACCTCATTCCAGGCCACTTAGCCAACTTTCTTTCTTCTTTTTTAATGGTCAGGAAAAAGTTTTCTTTGGTGGATTTTTTTTCTCACATAGCTATTTTTGCTAGCAGTCAGGATCAAAATCCAGGTTGTCTGGCACCTGAGAGCTTGTGCTTCCTCCCCACCGTGGATATTCTCTGTTGAACACACGGAAAGGCACTGATCTCACTGGATAATTTCACTTTGAAAACGAAAGAAGTCTGCTCCTCTTCTTATTATCGGGGCTCAGATTCTGATATTTTTTATGACAGTAAAGACTTTGACATAGAGAAAGCTCAGCATATGGGAAGAATTTTTTCTTTTGCTGTTTTGACCCTGTGAGTAGATATTAGAAACAATAATTTTTAAAACAAAAAAAAAACTGAGACATTAAGTTGATGCTGTTTCTGTATTTCCTTTCTGAGTTTCCTTCAGGCAGGCACTCTCACGAGCCCACCTTATCCTCCCCACCCGTCTCTTCATAAGTGTAACCAAATATAACATGAAGACCAATCTGTGCTCCCTCATTGATACAACTTTCTATGAATAAGTGATCAAAGAATTTTATAAAATAAAAAGGAGAGAGAAGATAAAACACAGACTTGGGTTTCCTACAAACCTGTTTCACTCAGCCATCTCACCTACTTAGAGACCTGCGACCACCAACTGGAAGAAGGAATAACAACCAGCACAAACCTGCAGGGAGGTGGGGAAGAGGAATCCTGGAGAAATTCCTATCTTGCTTCAAGGTCTTCAAATTTTGGGGCAGATGTATTCTGAAGTTGTCTTGAAAACTGATGAATTGATCTAAAATGCATTGAGGCCCCTGTGTCCTAAGGCACCCAGAAAGAACGTAATGTCTAAGTACCATGAAATATTCTCTTTTAAGCTAGAGGTGGAAATAGGTCCACAGCAGAGTGTGTGCTTAGTGTACATTAAGCCCTTGATCCAGTCCTCAGCACCACAGCCACAATAATAAATAAGCAAAACTGTCTTGAACCTTCTTTATCACTGATAATTATCATTCATCATTCTCTGCGGGTGGGTACCCCTTACACTATAATATCCAAGAGGAGGAAGGCTTTGGTGTCAGACAGTTTCACACAAGGAGTGAAAACCAATCTTTGTACCTTAAGAGTGTGAGGGACATATTGACTTACAAATCAGGGTGGAAGCAGCCATAAAGACTGTTGAGACACGGGTTCAGTCATTGCTAGGACTAGCTCTCTCTATCTGCCCCTTCACTGGTGGAGGAAACAGCCTCCTGCATGCTACATGATTACAAAGAATGAGCATTATGAAGAATGAAAGGGAACTTCTCTCTCTACTTCTATTTTAAAGAGATGGTAGAACAGGCTATGTATTCTCAGCACCCTAGAGGCAGAAGCATGAAGAGCACAAAGTTGCAGGCCAACCTCATCTACACAGTGAGTTCCAAGATACTTTGGGCTCATACAGAGACCTGTCTCCACAAATAAATAAATAGATAGATAAATAAATAAATAAATTTTAAAAAAAGGTTCTGACGATTCTGATAGTCCTGTCTTATGTCACATGCCTACCTCACCCTGGCTTCCATGGAATGAGGGCCCCCAGCTAGCCTAGCTTGGACAGCACACCCATCTTTCAGGCAGATACATTGGAACTATCACTTCAAGAAAGAAGTTGTGGGTTTGGAGCCACTCAGAATCACCACTCTTTGTTTAGTGTTGAAAAGAGAGCAATTAAGCAGGGGAAAAAGAGATGCCTAGTCACATAGCACTGAAGCAAGCGAGGGGATGGAGAAGGAAAAATGGGAAGAGTGAAGGTGGTGGGCTTCAGTCAGGAGTTGAGAAGCACACCAGGGAGGAGATCCATCATTTCAACAGGCACTGGTCTCGGTCATGAAGCTACGTAGCTTAAAAACCAGTGAGAAGACTCCCCATAATAAGATACCCTACAGGAGAACATAGAAACTAGATGAATTGGTGAGAGACGGATCCGTGGCAGAGAATCCAGCAATGTGACGGGGCTCCCATGTGCCCTCCTGCCCTGGCTCTGTTTGTAACCCTGCATTTTCTTGAGCTTCCCAAGTCATGCTAGCCTCTTCGAACTAAGAGTAGGAATATGCTGCTCTGCACTAGTTCCTAAAATAGCCCAACTATCCCAATTCTAATTTTCCTAAGAAGAAAGAAACCAAAACAAACGACTTGCCTTCTCTAATAACAGTTTTAAAAAATAGTGCTGGAACCACGTGAATAACCCAAATTCTGAGGATTAGCCCTTCTGTGCCTACATGTAAATATATTTCATGGACGTCCATAAAAATGAAGGGGCTCAATTATGTATGCACTTGTAAAAAAAATTAGTAACTGGCATCAGTGTTCAGCATGTAGACATCAGCTCCAATAATCCAGTTGTCCTCTTAGCTGGGGATTCCTTCAATGTCAGCATTCACAGTCATCCTCAATCACATGGCTTTTCTCTTATTTCTCCTTCTCCGCCCTTCCAGATGATAGATATGATGTACTTTGTCATCATTATGCTGGTGGTACTGATGAGCTTTGGGGTCGCCAGACAAGCCATCCTCTTTCCCAATGAGGAGCCATCTTGGAAACTGGCCAAGAATATCTTCTACATGCCATATTGGATGATTTATGGGGAAGTGTTTGCAGACCAGATAGACCGTAAGCAAGTTTATGATTCTCATACACCAAAGTCAGGTATTTAACTTTGATTGAGTCACGTCTTTTCCAAGTCCATTCGTTCGTCCTCAATAAATGGCTCAAGATAGAGGGCCGATTTCTAGTTTGCTATCGTGGTGGAAACAATCACTGGAGGTGAATATAATACCTTAGCAAAGTAGCCATCAACTGTTTCTTCAGGTATGTCCTTCCTGTAATACAAATGGACATCTAGTAGACCAAAGTTGATACAAAAACTGAACCACTTTAAATGATATGTCTGTGTATAACTCAAACTCTTAAGGAAAGGGTTTTTTTTTTATATTTCATTACTGGGAATATATTATGTCAAAACTACCCACTCCTACCTTAACCTTCAGCTTGCTAGGCTTTAGAAAATAAATTCCTAGGGCTTGACTTTAGAACAAATAAACAATTCTCAATTTCATCATTAGAATTCAAGATTAAGGGCAAACATCTGTATGGTATTTTCCTCATGCTAGAAGCTATTCCCCAACAGTCTTTCTCATTGTTAAGAGCTATTGAGACACAGATGAAGCCAGAATTCATTACCAAGAAGAATGGAAAATGCCCATAGGTCATAGACCAAGTTGTTGGCTGTAGATGCTGAGGTGGGGGGGGGGGGACCTGTATCCTAAAGTGATCTAGCATGGACCAAGAGGCAGCAGCTCCCGTACTTTCAATCTACTAGATACGGAGTCTCTGCAAAAAACAACTCCTTTTGTGTGGAGTTGGAGGGCAGCTGTAGTCCTGAGTCTGTTCCAGGGTTTTATTTGGATCAAATGTCAGGGCACACCAGGCATCAGGAAATGAGTTGGGGAAGAAAGCGTCAGGGAAGAAGTATGTTTCAGTGTGGAGCTGAATCCCAGGAGCCGCTCCTTCTCATTTTCCCTGAGGAGTTCAACTCTGAAAATAACAACCCTCCAACACTGTTGAATTAACATTTTTTCAGACATTTATTTTTTGCTGACAGGTCAGCCATGTGAGCCCTGGACTGTGAACACGGATTAGGGTCAGGTAACCACATAGCTTAGTAAGAGAGGGAATAGAGTCTCGTCAGCACCCGCTCTCCCTCCTCATCCCAGGTGGGATGGGGCCTAGGCATACAAGGACAAAAGACGTCTGAGCTTGGAAGTCCTCGGGCCTGCGAAGAGCGTGGGTATCCTGGCAACAGAACACAGTTACACGTCATTTTTCCCTCCACGATAGATTCTGAACAAATATATTTTCCTTCTCAAAACACGTTATCTGAGGCTCTGAGGCAAGCGCAACTTTTTGGAACACCTAATTGGAACAAATATCTGTTCCATAAGAATTAGCCAACTCACGGAGGAAGAATTTTAGCTCTATCCTCCAATTACAGTATCTTTGGCTGACAGAAGAAGGCAGTTTCCCAGGGACAGGAATTTCCTGTAGCGAGCATCCTTTCAAATGGTCCCTCCAGGCCAAACAACACTTTAAAAGCTTGCTATGCTGATACTCCTCAGAGACAAGGCTATTACACACACACACACACACACACACACACACACACACACACACGCATATACACACGGAAATTGCTTTTTCACTTTGATACATTATTTTGCCTTTTCAAATTGTCCCTTTTTCTCCAAGAATGAGAGGAAGTCCACATGGGCATTTGACGAATGTAGTGTGGGAGAAAGGGGGAGAGAAAAAGGAAGGGGAGGTGTGGATGGGTTTTACAAATGGGATTCTGTCTGTCCCTCTACGAGTGGCCATTTATTGATGTTGTACTATGAACCCAGCCTAGTGCAACAAACACTACCATCTGCTGAACACAAGGATTTAGTATCGCTGTTCTAAAAGAAGGGCTGATTATAGTTTAGAACTTGAGATCTCCTCACCACCCCCAAAGACAGAATAGAGGTGTTTTGTGTGAAAATAGACAAATTCCCCCGCTCTGGGAATTAGATCTGTAGCGCTCTATATGTGTGAGGATAAATCTTGACCCCAAATCCCAAAATAGAACTGACCCAGCCTTAGGTGGATACAACCTTCTTGAGACCCTGCCCTCTTCTGTGATCTTCTGAAGTTGGCCGCAATGGCAGACTGTTCTAAGCTAAATCAGCCAGTTTTCTGTCTAGAGTGCTAAAGAGGATTCGTCCTTTCTCAAATGGATTTAGATAACTGTCCTCAAACCTCAAATAACATTCGGCCAAGGTCACCGGATATCACTCTCCTATTAATGACTCAAATGCCTATACTATGGCACAAGGTGGGCCCGGTGGAGATTGGATGCCTGCCCCCACCCTTCAGAACTGCCCAGGAGAACCAGCACCAAACTGTTTGAGAAAGGCACAAATCATTCAAATCATCGCCGCTGCCCTCCAGTGTGTGGCCTCTTCTCTGTGCCATGTGCAGGTTGGCGTGTGAAGCATGTATTCAGGCTGATAGGATCTCATACCTTCCCAGACCTGCTGCCCTCCCGTGGTCTACCAAGCCCCCGCTGTAGATGTGCCCCGTGAATGTGCCCCGTGGGTGTGCCCCGTGGGTGTGCCCTGTGTGGCCCTTTCCCAGCGCTTCTCATTCCCACGTACCTCAGTTAACTCATTCCTAACTTGATGCACGCGCTCCATATCTAGCTGATGTTTTGACTTCTCCATTGCTGGACCCATTTCATGTGGGGGGAAATGATCTCTTTCTGAACTGGGACTGATCGGTGTGAATATGCAATGGGACCTTCAGAATAGGTGACTTGTACCAACCTCACACCTCAGAATGGAGGACAGCTAGAATGCCCTCACTTCTGGGAGGCAGTGTTACCTAACTGTAGTATTTTTGGTGTATATTTCATCGATTTTCCTGTTGATTTAGACAGAAATTAACCTAAAAATCCAAAGACCATGAGATGAAACCTGTGAGGTTACTTTCCAAATGTGCTTAAAAACTTGAGAAAAAAAAATGGTTGGAATCACATTTTTTTTTAAATTCACAAAATAACAAGGTCATTTGCCTTCTAAGTCATAATGGACTAACACAAATGACAGACCAAGCTTAGTCTAAATTACCCAAGAGGATAGGGTTTGGCTTCTGGCTTGGGAGCAGGGGCGTGCAAGGATGTGGAAGTAGAAGATGGTGGAAATGAAGAAGAGAGAGTAGCTGTTTTCATCGTGGAGGTTGGGCCTCATGCCGATGTGATTTATGTGACCTGAACTTGCTGCTGTTAGCTAGTTAGTTGGTCAGTTGGTATTTGGGTTTTACTTTACTTGGTTGTTACTGTTGCTGCTGTTGCTGTTGTTGTTCAGATAACCTGTAGTTGACATTAAGTACTCATGATATGTATATTATTTTGCTAAGCCCAGCTAAGTAGTGACTTGGAGTCTGGGTTCTTAAATGTACCAACATTGCCTGGAGTCTATAACTCAATGGTAGAGCACTTGCCTTGCCCACAGGATGCTCTGGGTTCAATACCCAATGCCACAAAGTAATTCATTTCATTCTGTTAACTACACCAATACCAACTACAACATTCTTCTGGGTGGTCTCATTAGAGTGACCCATAGTGCATGGCCCATACTGTAGCCCCCCATAGGTGCTTGGGAGGAAAACCCATTTCAAAAGCAGAACAACAACAGAATACATAAATCCCCAGCAGAATCCACACCAAGGCTGTGGTAAAAATTAAACGTGAATGGTTTTTCATGAGCTCAGAGATCTGGCTTGGTGGGCGGGGTCCTTGGACGTGCACCTGTGTTAGCAGAGGTGACAGGGTGTCTCCACACTCTCCAGCCTCTGGCTGGATGGGGGCTGCTTCTTCCTTACAGGGTGGCCTGCTGTATATTCTCATTCCTCAGGCTGTACCAAGACAGGAGAGAAATGAATCATGCTCTTGAATGCATTAAATGTGGGTCTAAATTTAGGCCTCCTTTCTGCCTCTCTCGGTATTTTTACAAGTTTAGATAGTACTGGGAAAGCAGAATGTCCAGGACTTGCTTTCTGCCATGACAGCTTAATATTACCTAGGCATTTTCCCCTCTGAATTAAATATCCAATCTTCTTAGTGCGTGGGTCATTTTTTTTTTCTTACTGCCTGGGGCTTTTTCATCTAAAATGAATAGGCAATCTGAAGGAGGAGGGGTTTCTTTGCTTCATTGTTTTAATTGATTGATTGATTGAATACAACATTTTGCTGTTAAAATAACCCTTGCTCTTTGGTATCCAGGTTGTCATTGTGGCTTTGACTCAAACCATGTGTATGGAAAGTACTGTCCTGAATTACTTTCCTGTCTCCAATGAATTGTTCCTGGGTTTGGCTATGGAAGTAGGACAGCTCAAGTGTCTGAAATACACGTTCGGTGGTGGAGCATAAAACACCAGGAGCCAGGAGGATGTGAGCTGTGCGCATCTCAGCTGTTTTGCTCCAGGTCTCAGAACTCTGGCCTCAGCTACTGCTTAGTATTTCAGACTGACCTCTAACGGCTTCGGAGCACAGGGATGCCTACCGGCTAGAGCAATAGGGCGCATTACCCAACCAGGAAGCGCACTCTGGGAAGGAAAGCTTGGGCCAGTGCCCACTTTGGGGGAAAGGGAAATTGTTCCGTGAGATTCCATTTCCACAAACTGCTAAGGAAGTTAGCCGATGCGGGGCTGTCTCTGAGAAAGTCAGGCCACACTATAATATGGATACCCACATGACTTGTTTACTACCCCAAACTTGGGCTTAAGAGATTTACCGAAGAACAGAGCAATCTCTGCATTAGGCCCCCGCTGTGACCTGTATGCATTCCGCTATCATGATAGCCACAGTAATTTTCTCCCAGCTTGGCCTCTATTTAAAGTCCATTCTTCATTCAAAGGGTGTTTTCATCTACCCATGAGCTGCAAAGCAAAGTCTGGGAAGAAACGTGAAAGAGACATTGCCTTCGAGGAACTTACAGTTCAGGAGGGGGCAACCTGCCGTTGCCAGCCTATGGATTGAGGAGACGCTCAGCGAGGAAGTCAGTCAGTCCCACACGGAGTAGGAATATGGGTGTAATAGAGGAGGCCTCACGGAGAAGAAGAAAGCTGAGCAGAGCCCTGAAATATGAGCAGATGTGTGCTAGGCAGATGGGAGCAGGGGTGTGAAGAGAGAATAGCATTCCAAACTGAGACCCAGAGTGGCAAGCTCCAGGCACAAAAAAAACGATTTAGCATGGCTCGCTATAGAGTGAGAGGTAGGAGACAGGAAGCAGGACAGATGGGTCTGGAAGAAGAAGGAAAGGGAGAGGGAGATCGTGGGGAGGAAGGGAGATGGGAAGTGAGAGATGAAAGAACATCCCTAATGCGGTGGTGATGGAAAAGGTGGGCAGCAGGAGACTGGAGGATGGTACCTTAGGAAGACCTGGGACAAAGTCAGAGGGTACCAAGGGTGTAGAAGAAATGGGCAGGGGGTCAAAATGGAGGAATTGGAGCTTGCCCTGAGATCCCTGACTTAGCCTAAAGTATAAAAATTATAAAGAAACTTGGGAAGATAAATATGCCTGAGGTTGGTGTCCCATTGAGGTTTGTAGATCCTGTACAGAGTCCAGGGAAGCCATGAAACTCAATAGGATGTGCTGAACTATAAAAGAAATTAGCTATGAAATGGGGGACTGAGGAGATGGCTCCATGATTAGCATTTGCTGTTCTTTCTGTGGGCCCCAAATTCAGTCTCCAGCACCAACATGGGGCAGTTCACAAACTCCTGCAGCTCCAGTTCCAGGGGATATGAAACCCTCTCCTGGCCTCTGCTGGGCCCTGCATGCATATTCTACACATACAGACAAGCAGGTGCATACATATATATGTAAATAAAGATTGATTAATTAATTTAAAAGATCTTTACTAGAAGTGCAGATTTTAGGATAAA
Source organism: Arvicola amphibius (assembly GCF_903992535.2). Taxonomy (NCBI): domain Eukaryota; kingdom Metazoa; phylum Chordata; class Mammalia; order Rodentia; family Cricetidae; genus Arvicola; species Arvicola amphibius. Next base: position 164,224,352 of record NC_052047.1, read on the forward strand.
TGTCTTTTTTTGTGGAAGCCAAGATGGATGAGCACAGGTAGAGAACACAATAGAGAGAGGAGCGCCTGGGGTAGGGTACCAAGAACAGAATCACAAAAATGGCAAAGCCTACCAAGAGAAAAGGGTCAACTAAGTGGATGGTTAGAAGAGTCATTGGTGACCTCTTTGCCAAGAATTTTCATTTCTGTGCTAGGGTTTCAGCCTCTCCTGAGATGGATAATTCTCCAGCCGTTTGAAGAGACCTTTCTTCAAAGTCTGGTTACTCCAGTGCCTTTAATAGAATACTTTTGATCCACCCTGGTTGGCATGACTTCAAAATCCATATATTGTCTACTCTGTCGTAACCCCTCCAAGTGAGTCCCAGGTAGCCCCACAGAAAAAGAGCTTCCAGGGGTATAATAGATCTTGAGTTCTCATAACTTTCTCTTAGTCTTCTATACTAAACCGCCAAAATTTGTAATGAGAAGAAATATTGAGTTCCCATCTGGCTATGGGAACTATTTTGTCACCCAATTGTGAATTTCTTGGAAGGGAAAAGCAATATAAGAAGTGTTTGTCCCTTTCAACAGAGACAAGTCAGAACACTTCCTTAAAAGCGCTATTTTATCTGCTCCTCTTCAATAGTACAAAAAATTAGCTTAGAAAGTAAGAGCTCGTTAGGGTAAGAAAAGACTCCCAAATCAGCAACAATGACGGAAACCAGACCTGCTGTAAAGACCTGCAGAAAGGTTATGTGTGTGTCAACAGAACGGAGGCAAGTAAGTTTACTGAGCATGCTTTGAGATAAAATTAGTCATTGTAAAAAACGCCAGTTCTCACTCTGCCTAGCTGTAATGGGCTGCAGCCTAAGAAAGGTAACCACTGCAGGATGAACAGTAGAGACAGCTGCACGGAGAGAGGGCAATCCCCAGTGACGCTAAATGAGCCACCGTCTATAATCTTATGGGAAAAAAGATACAAGAACTGTCTGCTTCTAACCCCAAGCTGTTGACTTACTTTGTGGCTGGACTAGCAAATTGAGTGCTAGCTACCATCCTCAAAGAAAACGTAAGTGGGCTAAGCCAGTGAAGGGCACCCCTAACTGGGAGAGAAGAAAAGCTGCACTTTGAGGCCAGAGCAGGATTTGAACTCTTCACGCTGGAGAGATGAAAGAGAAGATGCCAAGAGGCACTGGATTTCCCAAGTGAATCTCTAGGCACACCATGATCTGGGACATCAAATCTGAGCATGGTTTGGCCAAGAATCTTTAAAGTATGAAAGGACTATACTTAGGACAAACAAAGGGAATGCCTTCCGCAGAGGACATTTAATATTTATGCCCCCAAAGATATGACAAAAAATCACATATTTTGATAGGCTTTTGATTTTTTTCATTTCATCCCCCTGCCCCATGTGTATATTATCTTCCCTCCCCACTTTCCAGCTAAAGCCTACCCCCAGTTTTCCCATTCCCCCTTCATCGCACCTGTTCCTACTATTCCCCTCTCTAGAGCTCCCCCGCTATCCCCCCCCCCCAGCCCTCCATGGTCCCTTTTACTTTCCTGGCTTATACAGTTACTCCAGGTTTTATGCTCACATCCAAAGGTTCAGAGCTAGAAACAAATAAGAGAGAATGTGTGGCAGGATCTGGGCTACCTCACTCAGAATACTGCTTTCCAGTCCCACCTGTTTACCTGCAAATTTTACGATTTCCTTTCTCCTGTGTAGCTGAATGAAAATTCCATTGTGTAAATGGACCCCATTTTCATTATCTGTTTATCAGCTGAAGGACATATAACTTGTTTCCATTTCTTAAGTATTGGGAATAGAGCAGAAAACTGACAACAACCAAAAGACTATGTTTTTATATTCCCAGATAAATCATTTTATTTTCGAAGGGAAAACAATAGGATGAGGAAGTAGAAGATGGTTTTCCATAAAACTGAGTGTGCACATCACAGAAATGGCAAGAATAAGGCAGGCATGGTGGTGCAAGGCTCTAATCCCTGCACTCATGAGGCAGAGCAGGTGGATTTTGCATTTGAGGTCAGCCTAGGCTATCACACACATACATACACACACACACACACACACAGAGAGAGAGAGAGAGAGAGAGAGAGAGAGAGAGAGAGAGAGAGAGAGAGAGAGAGAGAGCTAACAGTGTATAACCTCGTAGCACGTTAATAAACATAGGCATCAAGTTGGCAATGTAGTAGTTCCCCCTCGCCCCCTTTTCCAGGTTTTACACCCACCCACCCCCCTGTGTTTCCATGGTCTCTAATACTGGACTCACCTGCCACATTCGGATAACTGGCCCCAGGATTTTTGCAGTCTCTTCATTACCCAGAGAAGCTAAGGTGACCCGAGAGTGGGGATCCCAGGAAATCCTGCACCTTGCTTCACCTGTTAAATGTAGGGAATAGAAACACTTAGCTATTTTGACTCTTGTTGAAGCCCCCAAACTCCTACCTTGAGGCTGCAGAATACCTTCCCGAAAGTAAGGCACAGCCCATACGCTGGAGCTCCCAGTGGGATGGGGTATGGACTCCAGCTTTACCTGAAGTTGCACCTTTTTCCTGGCCTTTCATTCACACACACACACACACACTGCTCCCACTGTGCATATTCCCTTCAGTAAATAAATCGCACTCATTTTAAAGCTCTCCTCAACAATGCTTCTGGAAGAAACTGGCTTGGAATAGGCCCTCAGACTCTAAGTCTCCTCAGCTAAAATCCAACATCATTCACACTGGAGACTCCTTTCCAGCAAGGTAGGAAACTGTGAGCATCCTGGATTATATATATAGCAGATGGCTTGTGCAACCGCCCACATTTACAATGTGACAATCAGCTCTCCCATTACCCACTTCTTAGCTTTGTATTGGTATAACAAAATCCCCAAGGCTAGGGACTTTACAATAAAAGAGATGCATGGTGACACACACCTATTATCCCAGCACTTGAGGGTTGAAACTGGAGACTCACAAATTTGATAAAAAAAAAAACAAAAACAAAAAAAAAAACTCTAAAAGTCTAAAAGAGATAAAAGCCAAGAAAAGGAGAAGAGAGAAGGGGAGGGCTTGTTTGTTTACTTCTTCAGTTTCATGAACAAAGCCAGCTTGACACTGGCATCTTCTGGGCTCTGGTAAGGGCTTCATGATGGGTGCTGTCATAATGGTGGGAACATGTGAGAAAGAAATCACATGGCAACACAAGGAACAAGAGACTAGCAAAGAGCCGGGCTCACCCTGTTTTATAAAACTCCACTCTTAAAGGAGGGAATCCACCCTGCATAACTGCTATTAATGCCTTTGGGGAATCTCTGCAACCTAATTACCTCCAAGGGGCTCCCAGCTCTTAAAGGTTTCCCTATTTCAACATCACCAGATAGCATACCAAGCTGACAGTACATGACTTTGAAAGGTCAAATCACACAGGTTCCAGCATTTTAGAGCTGTGCATGGTAGCACAGACCTGAAATCCCAACAACTGAGGAAGGACTGAGACCCTCACCCAAAACAAAAAGAAAAAAAAAACACATCAACGTGGCTGATAGAAAGATGACTGTACCCTCTTTAATAGTTGCCATCAATAGCTGTAATAAAAGACACATTGTTCCCAGGAGTCTCTTCAAGAAGTCATGCTTGATGCTGAAAGAGTCACTCCAGTCTATTCTGCATTCTTAAATTCTTGCTTTTTACCCACAAGGCCTGTGAAGAAAAAGGAAAATATTTGGATATAGTCATGCCTTTAAGGAATTTGTAAGCCAGGCCAGACAGGTGTGAGCAAATTTTTTCCAGAAATGACTAGATGTTGTTTCAGGGCAATATGGTCTCTGTCATAGTTAGCAGTGTTTCCATTTTACCCCCCAAAGTTGTCCTAGACAATAAGCAAACCAGTGTGTATAGCTATGTGTCAATAAAACTTTATTTACAAGAACAAAAGGCTGGCCAGATCAGCCATGCAGACTGATTAGACTTCTGACTAAGCCAACAGGTCATGTAAGTGTATGGTTTCCTTCCTACAGTGATCCATTGAACTTCAGGATGGAATCAGTTTCCCCACTACTCAAGTTTTCTTCAAAGGCATTAGATGTGCTTACCTCCTAGGAATATGTTATTCTACTGCTCCAAATAAAATGGCCCAGTAAAGAGGAGGACATCAGTTGTTACCTGGGTTCATGTATGTAGAAGGAAACCACACAACTTCTGGGGTGAACTCTGCTCCCAGACCACAAATACAGATGCTGCCAGGAAGTCAATGTTTACCTTATAATTCCACTTATTTCAATTTTGAATTTATCCTCTTAAAACTGGGAGGCGATTACTGCCTGAGGCTATGGAGTAGGGTTTAGGATAGGAGGGGTAGGATGCAGGGCTGACTTGCTAGTCCATATAGCTTCCTGCTGAAAGTCAGTGTGTCTCTTCCAGCCCTGTAAAGTTAGACTGTCTCTCCACAGTCCCAGATTCCAGAAACTTTCTCTCCCCAAAACCCTGCTACTTATAGCAGAACTCCCGGGATCGCACAGCCTGGTCCCACGAAGCACTGACATTCACTCTCGTCCACACTCACATCTATGTGCAGACTCCCATTGTCTCTTCTGTAGCCCTGCTTCAGTCAGGACATTTGAGTATGCTCCCCCAAATCTTCCTTTCTGTGTTTCCTTCTACAAACACTCTCAGGTCCCTGAGAATTTATAAGAGAATAGCCTGAGGGCTGGAGAGATGGCTCAGCCATTAAAGGCTGGGCTCACAACCAAAAATATAAGAGAATAGCCTGAAAGATAGACAGGCTTTCTCTGGGTTCTCGATGATAACTCTCCTAGCGACAAAACACTGAGAACAAAGCTGGTCCAAAGGCAGGAATGGAAAGTGACGGGCTTGTCATCCCAGTATCCATAGGGGACTGACTTCAGGACTTCACCTCATCCTGTGGCTACCAAAATCCACAGATGTCCAGGTCCTTTACACAAAACAACTTAGGCACGTCCTCCTGTATACTTTTAGGTTATCTCCAAATTGCAAATGCCCAAAACAGTATAAATGCTAAGAACATGCTTATTCTCTCTTACATGTTTGGTGCAGACAATGTTTGTCGTCCCCCTCAACCCAATATTTTCCTTCCATTTCTGGTTAATGCAGAGCCTTCGGAAACAGTGAGCCAACTCCATCTCAAAATCTCACCCCACCACATTAATTTAGCCATCTTATTATTAAAAACTGGGTGTTGCCAATGTGCAGGTTCCTGAGTACTGTGCATAAACCATGCTTCTAAGGGAAATTACATGTGAAGAATGACTATCTGTAGCCCTGTCATTCTAAATCATGTCTCTGTGTGTCCACGAGGGTTTTATTGAATCGAGGGATGACAGCGGTTCTGGAAAATTCTTCTACAACACTCTTGTGCAATAGAATCACCTGTGACAGAATTGTGCTATCTGGTATCCAAGCTGCTGATCTCCCATGCTTCTGACTACTTGAAATATGGCCAGCATGAATGAAGGACTAGCATTTCTATTTTATCTCATTTTAATTAATTGGGGTTTGAACTCGAGCAGCTGTAGATCCCGAGTGGGTGCCATATCGGACAGCTCAGCCCTAGAACAAAAAGCTTCCTTTATTATGCCAACTCCATGGGAGCAAAAACCACCTCTCTCTGTTTGCTGCTGTAGCTTCAGCGGCTCAAGCTGTGTCTGGCACAAAGAAGCAACTCAGAAAGTCTCCAGTGCATGATTAAACATCCCAGAGCAAGACACAGAGAAAAGCGGTGTTGTGGATGGCTTTAAATAACCAAACAAACAAGCAGATTCCAGTGAGCAGGCCCATAGAGCTAGAGAAATCAGGGTGCCGTGAATGTCAGGCCTGACAATGGAAAGGAACTGAGTGTTTACAAAGGAACTACAACGGGTTAAATTGAAAGGCTTGATCATAGGCTCACAGCACACACACATGCATGCCGTGAGGAGTCAAAGGGGGAAACAAACGTGTCCTGAGAGGGAATCCAAGAGTTGATAACAATCTGAAACTTAGCCGAGGGTGTCCTATAGAAAATTAGAGCCAGGCTCAAGGAATGGATTAGGGACAAAGCCTTCGTTCTAATATGTACACAGAGATTAGCTGTTAGATATCTATAAAGATGGGGGGAAGAGGGAGGGAGGCCTTTCATTGTGAGAGCACCGAGAAAGAGAGGGAGGGTTGTGTGAGCCTAGCAGCAGGACAGAACGGGGCCCTGCAGAGCCCCCCTGCTCTAAGCAGTGCCACGCTGGAGGTAACCTGCTGTACATCCTGTAACCACAGCCTTTCCAAACACACAGCGTTCTGACCAAACACAGTAAGCCAGATGGTTGATCTCCACCGAAAGCAGAGCCAAGGATGCCCATTTTGATTTTTAACGGATCTGTATTAACAACAGTCAACAAATAGATGTTCTGCACCCAGGTTAACAGTTAGTAGACCATGCCAGCAAGCACCTACATTAATTGCCCTAGAATTTGGCAGAGTTCATTAAAGCCTGAAGGCAGCGTGTAAGGAAGAAAGGTGCCACAGATTTAGAAAGATGATGTCCCCCGGAGCAAATAACTTCCTGCAGCTACATTTATGGCCATATCTGCCAAGGGATGATTAACTGAAACTTGCCTGACTTTGGGCTAAGTATTTGGTCTCTAGAATATCTGGTCCCTGGTTCAGGATGAGTTTAAAAGACACCAGTAGATTCCGGTCTACTGTAGAATTTTGAACCTTTGTCTTAACGGCATCCTTTGTCTTAACGGTGGATAACTATTTCTTGATCTTAGCAGTAGGGACACTGGAAATATAAGCTCTCTGGGTCCTTCTATGAGGGCATTAAACTTACCGTCTAATACAGGAAAGAATGCAGGGAACAGCCTGCTATCCTCAGTCTGAATGGGTTCATTCAGTGATACCAAACACTTCCGGATGTCCGGCTCTCTGCCAGAAGCGGAGGTTAAAAAGGGACTTTACTTCTTTGCCTTTGAAGAACACTTAATGGGGAAGATTGGCGTATAAGCAGACCATTACAAATTGGTGTGATTTGTTTCCATAGGGGGTGACTTACAAGGACTTCCCTTGAAAGAAAGTGGAACACAGTTTAGTTTAGCAGTAGGCTCAGGGAGCCACAGCTCAGCAAAGAGGCAGAGCAGTGGGCAGTCAGAGGCATCTGCCTGGTGATAAGAATTCAGCCGGATTGTGAAGGGTACTAGGAGTTTTTCAGACAGATAAACCATTCTAAAGAGAGGACTGTCATGTCCATTCAGAGACAGATGACTAATCATGCCAGGTGTTAGCAGATGGGGCTGGAAAGAGCAAAGACAGGAGGTCTCCCCACTCTGCCAGCCGCGAACTAATCTCCAGATTAGTGCCCCATACAAGGCACTCCCAGGCCTCCTGAACCTACCCTAGTTTGATGTATTGTTTTCATCTAGTTTCTTATGTGACCGCATTATCTGTGTTCTTAGCGGAGGAGCTGGGACCAGAGGCTGTGTCCAGCTTTCCTACTAGCATCTGAAGGAATGAATGGAGGAGATGAGGTTAGGAAGACAGATTGCTAAGAAACACTTTGTGTGCCAAGCTGAGAAATGTGGGTCTTTTCACAGTTCATCTTGTGTGCAGCCTCTTTCTAAGTGAGATCTCTAACTTAGAAAAGCCAAGTGAGAGAGGAACAGAGAGATCATGCTCACTTCAGGGAAGCCAGAGAAGGCAGGCAAATGCTCTTGTTCCAAAACTCCCCTGACTGAGGACTAGCAAGCTTCCCTTGGAAGAGCCAGGATCCCCTGGCCGGGTCAAACCTGCACACTCATCTCTCCTTAGTGCGAAGTATTTGTGCGTTTAATCTTAACTCTCCAAATCGCTGAAATCAGCATTCAGGGATGGAGAGCTGGAAGCTGGACAGGAAATGTCACAGCAGATGGCTCAGGCTGGATGGAGTGGGCTCTGAGCAGCCAGAGGGCAGCATGAGGCAACTGTGTGGCTGCAGGGCAGGGAGCAGGGCTGGTGGTAGAAGGACTGTGCCTGCATGGCAATTTTCCCAAGCACCTTGGTGGATAGCTTGCTTTCTCCAAAAACCATCTCTATGCTGCCTGCGGGACATTTCTAATGCTGTTTGAAGTAGCAGGATTACTGGAAGCCCAAGTTCCTCCCCAGACCAGCATTGACAGTTTAGCCTGTATTTTCCTTCTGGATTCCACCTTCTCTCTTTAGGACCTACAGGAGGGCAGAGTGGAGGAAGAAAAGCCAATGCATACCTCTCTCTCTCTCTCTCCATCTCTCACTCTCTCTCTCTCCATCTCTCACTCTCTCTCTCTCCTCCCCCTCTTTACAATTTTTGCTTTTTTTTAATTCTTAGTCCATCCTTTGCCAACCTGCAAGCACATCAGACATGTCTCAGGACTGCCACAAGAAGCTGAAATATACCCACAGAAGTTTTCTTGTGACCACAGAAAAATCTCCCAGGATCTGGGGTGATAGGACACTCTCTAGTATGTTCAAGGTTGTGGTTTTAACCCCTAACACTGCCAAATAAATGGTGGTGGTGGTGGTGGTGGTGATGATGATGATGATGGCCTCCCAAAGTTCAAATCCATTTCATTGATCCTCAAACAGGGATAATATGACCACTTAACCTCACCCAGCAAGGGGATATATGGCTTATAAATTTTGTTTTTATTTTATTTATTTTTTTCTCATTTTTTATTAAAAATTTCCATCTCCTCCCCTCCTCCTCCCCCTTCCCTCCCCTCCCTTCCACCCATACCCCCACTCCGCCCCTCTCCAAGCCAAAGAGCCATCAGGGTTCCCTTCATTATGTTAAGTCCAAGGTCCTCCCAGCTCCCCCTAAGTCCAGGAAGGTGAGCAACCAAACTGACAAGGCTCACAGTGAGCCCGTCCATGCTGTAGAGTTCATGCTCATCGCCGTTGTCCTTGGTTTCTCAGTCCTCCTCCACCATCAGCCACATTCAGAGAGTCTGGTTTAGTCCCCTGTTCCATCAGTCCCATTCCAACTGGACTTGGTGGTCTCCCGTTAGATCTGTCCCACCGTCTCAATGGGTAAACGCACTCCTCACGGTCCTGACTTCCTTGCTCATGATCTCCCTCCTTTTGCTCCTCATCAGGACCTTGGGAGCTCAATCGGGTGCTTCTATGTGGGGCTCTGTCATTTTCTCCATCCAATGCCAGGTGAAGGTTCTATGGTGATATGCAAGATATTCATGAGTATGGCAATAGGATCTGGACAATTCTGGCACCCTCTCCTCAGCTGCCCAAGGAACTAGCTGGGGGCGTCTTCCTGGACACCTGGGAACCCCTCTAGAGTCAAGTCTCTGCCAACCCTAGAATGGCTCCCTTAATTAGGATATATAATTCCTTGTTCCCATATCCACCCTTCCTATATCCCAACCATCCTATTCACCCAAGCTCTTCCCATCCTCCACTTCACACTCTTCTCTCCCCATCTCCCCATCCCCCCATCCCACCCCACCCCCAAGTTCCCATTTTTTTGTCCGGCAATCTTGTCTACTTCCAGTATCCAGGAGGTTAACTATATGTTTTTCTTTGGATTCACCTTCTTATATATCTTCTCTAGGATTTTTTTTTTTTTTACGAATTATAGGCTCGATGTCCTTTATTTATGGCTAGAAACCAATTATGAGTGAGTACATCCCATGTTCCTCTTTTTGGGCCTGGGTTACCTCGCTCAGGATGGTGTTTTCTATTTCCATCCATTTGCATGCAAAATTCAAGATGTCATTGTTTTTTACCGCCGAGTAGTACTCTAATAAGTATATATTCCACACTTTCTTCATCCATTCTTCCACTGAAGGGCATCTAGGTTGTTTCCAGGTTCTGGCTATTATTTTTTAAACGTCATTGAGTTTTTTCTTTGACAATTTCATACATTTATAGTGTGAAATCTGATTATAACCCCTATGTCTCCCCACCTCTAGGATTTCCCTCTGTTCCTCCTAACAAGTTCCCTTTGCAAACCAATGACTGTTGTGAGTCACTAACAGGATTTAAGCACGACTGCCTGTGTGACCATGAGAATGGAACCATCCACTAGAGGCTCTTTGGTGATTATACAACTAAAGACAATGATCATCAGTAGTAGCCAATCGCTCAGCATCAAGGCGTATAGCCCTGTAAGCTCCGCCCACATTCATGGTAGCCTGTTAATGAGTCCAGTCATGTGTAGGTCCATTACAGACAGTCTCAGCTGCCATGAGGTCATGATTATATTGGTTGCATGACTACATTTTACAGGTTCTCTCCCTATCTTACAATTCTCATTTTTTTTTCCTGCCTCCCCCTTAATGCTGTTCCCTGATCCTTAAAGGTGGTGTTATAAATGTCCTATTTGGGGTTGAACACTCAATTGTCACTTGAGCCATTTGTTTCTGGAGTAACGTTTGTCTAGGGGTATAAAAATAAATATTTAAAAGGCAGCATAGCTAAACAACATTATTATGTTTACCTCTGGGGCCCAGTATCTCCTCAGCCATGGGTTTTTGGTGGGGTTTACAGTACCAAGTATAAATTCTTCCTTGTGGAATGGGCCTAAAATCCAATCAGAAAGGGATTGGTTAACCCCACAACAGCTGTGCCACTACAGAACCAGTCGGCATGTTTTGCCTAGCACGTTGGTATTTGTAGACAGTAGGGTTCACAGCTGGGTTAGCCCATTGATGCCTTTTCTTTACAGAAGCCCATAGTGCTCTCAATGCTAGATGGCAGGGAGGAAGCCTCCAGCTCAATTAAAGCTTGGCTTCTGCCTACTTTGAAGCCAAAGTGTAGGGTTCCTTCAGCAATGGAGCCTTATCAACTAGTTCTGGTGGGCACCACCATCATTAAAGGCATGCACCTCCCAGTTTCTATGGCAACTAGTGTGGCTACTGGGGTTAAAGGTGAGTACCATTGTGGCTACTGGAATTAAAGATGTGTGCCATTGTAGCTACTGAGATTAAAGGTGTGTGTTACCATAATCTGGTCTATAAGGCTGACGGGACTCAGTAGTGACAGCTGCTAATCAATGCCAGCAAAACAAATTCAAAACAGTTCTTAAACGGGGGCCATTGACTTGCCTGAGGATCCCATGGCGCTCAGCTTCACGAAAGCACAGCTCCTGAAGCAAGGAAGGGAGACTGCCGTGGACCCTTTTTAATATTCTGATCAAGGGCTTCGGAAGTCAGATGCCACCGTGAACTGAATGGTTCCAGTACTGCATAGGAAGGCCAGTTGCTGACAAGTACTTCAAAGCCACTCGTGCCACCTGAGGAACATAATGTTCACCTAAAGAAAGAACGATAGACGGTGCATGCGGTTCTGTTATGCAGTAAGTAATTGAATATACAGGGCAGGGGACGCCTCTTGCAAGCACGGCAAGCACTCAAAGACTTGAATTCTTTTCTGTAGATTTAAGATTGCAAACCCTATCAAGTATCAAAAATGTCACTGCCTTTTGCCAAATGGACAGCAGTTATATTTAAATAGATTGTACCGAATACCAAAATTCCCATGGTCTCTGTTAAGTGTGTGATAAAGGCAGGGTCATGGGCTCTGTGGGCTTCTTCTGCATGACTAAGGAAAGGGAAAGTCAATTAGCACTTGTCAAGTACCTGATTCAGTAGTTGGCACCAGGACAGGCTTATGACATACTGTTCTGCCCTAGTCCAAGTCTTCTGAGGGACATACGGAAGAGTAAAGAATTTGCCAAGGCATACAGTAGAGGCTGAACTGGAACCCAGGCCCAGTGCCCAAGTCTGTCTTGCTTTCTACATGACATGATAGCAGAAGGCTGCTCCTATCTGACTCCAGATCTCTCCCCCTTGCCCTGAACCTCTCTATAGTCCTAAGTTCTATCATGCATTCCTTTGCTTTTAAGTACCCTGTTCTAAGGTACTTACTAAGTACCCTACTGGAGATGTAAGAATCACAACAGCTTACGGCCATTCTGAAAGGGCACAATGTCACATGCCAACTGTCAAGAGGATGGAGAATCTCACAGAAGCCTGTGACCTGCCCCCATCCAGAAACCCAATGAAGGGCCATCACTTGGCCCCATGAAAGGTGGCTATAGTTCTAGAATAGTAATTCTATTACTAGTAATAGCAACAGAGGCATTCAGAAGCCCTCATCATGGATGACTTAGACATGGAAAAATATAGTGTGTCTTCTTAGTGGAATCTCAGCTGACTTTATGAGGATATAAAGTAGCATTCGCAATCAAAACAGTGATGCCAACAAGAATGCAGTATTTGCAAAGGAAACAGCCTGGGGGTGGGGGGGGCAGAGGCACATAAGTACTGCAAGGGAGAGGCAACTAAAAAGTGCACCCTGAGATGCAGGCTGCAATACTGCACTGCACGCAACACGCTTAGAGAAGGCTGTACAGCAAAGTTTACTCTTGGGTTTCTTAGCATTTGGGACCTGAAGCACAATTAATAAAAGCTCAGAAATTGGGGTTCAACCTGAAGATCTGAAACTCAAAACAGTCAGCCACTGGCCCTTACCTTGACCTCAGATCGAAATGTCGATCCTGCCTCCTGGAATCTCAGAAGGAGATTGCTTCTGAGAGCTGTCCTCCCACGTCTTATAGTCCTCTCTCGGGCTGCGATTAAAGGTGTGCAACACCATCATTAAAGGCAAGCACCACCCAGTTTCTATGGCAACTAGTGTGGCTACTGGGATTAAAGGTATGCATCATTGTGGCTACTGGAATTAAAGATGTGTGCCATTATGGCTACTGAGATTAAAGGTGTGTGTTACCATAATCTGGTCTATAAGACTGACCAATGGGCTGTTTTACTCTCAGATCTTCAAGCAGTCTTTATTTATTAAAATACATTTTAAATGACACTACAGGGACCTCTTTAGAATTCCCATTTAGGACTTTCCAGATGGCAAGGCAATTGCATTGAGGCCTTTCCCTTTAAGAAGCAATGACTGGGAGTTTAATTTTGGGAGCTAGTAGGCCAGATTTTCTCAACCTCCGTACTGGTTAACATGGAGGATGGGGTGATTCTGCTTACCCTAACCGTAACCTAAATCCTAGCCCTAGAAGTTAATTCATGGTGGGCACAGGATGGGTGGAAAACCAGGCTATAAACAGTTTTCTCTAGTGTGCAGGGACAGTCCATGACAGAACCAGATGTAACTTTCAGTATGTTACTGAAGCTGTGTTTGGGTCTGCCTTGGGTCTCCCTCCCAGCAATGCTGCCCCATATGAGAGCAGGCTTTGCAGAGTGAATGTAATGAGCTCAGAAACCGAGGAGCTCACGCACATAACCGATTTTTTATTAAACCAAAATCTATGTTGATGTCAAAGTGTGCTGCATTTATAGAAAAAACAATAGTAACAATGCTGGTAGTGTGCAGGGGTACCAGGTTAATAAAAGTGACTCCCAAGGGCAAAAGTTTGAGGAAAGAACAAAACAAAAGACACAAAACTAAGCTATGCAGAAATGAGATACTGAAGGGTATTCTAAGGTTGAGTCTTGGGAAGCCAAACTACGAAAAGCTGCTGTTTCTTCCAGGTTCTTCCAGCAGGGATGCCAGCTCCAGAGAGATGAGAGAGCCTCAACTCATCTCAACAGTGAGGTGCCCCTACTCTACATGTCTTTAGTTGAAAACAAGGAAGCCAAAACAAGCTGATTCAAACAGCAAGCTTCTCTCTCGAAAACAAGCTAGAACCAATGCATTTATGATGTGCTCATCACAGAAAAAGGTCCTGATTGTTTCTGGCATGTCTCTGCTTTCTAGCCAGTCTGAAGGTCATTCTGGGCAGCTGACCCAATTACTCATCCATTCTTGGATCCAGCAGTTCTGTGCTGTGTGCTAGGAATTTCTGAAGCTGATTAAGCTGCCACTGCCTCTTCCTCTCCCTCAGACTCACAGTCTATTGGGGATATCAGATAATAAACCTAGAAATATACACATAAAAGCACAAGCTTGGGCTGGAGAGATGGCTCAGTGATTAAGAACACTGGCTGCTCTTCCATAAGATCTAGGTTAGTTTCCCAGCACCCACATGGTGGATCAGTGCTGTCTGTAACTGTTACAGGGGATCTGACACCCCCTCTTCCAGCCTCTGTGAACATCAAGCACACATGTGGTGCACAGATAGTCATGGCAGCAAAACATTCATATGTGTAAGATGAAAAAAAAAACACATAAGCTTGAGCCCTGTAATATGTGATGAAGAAAGACAAGGAATGAAAAAGGACACAGTAGAGGCTCAAGGAAAATCTCTCTGAGGAAGTGACTTGCTTCTAAGCCAAGCTAGACAAAATGCACAGAAGTCCATCAGAAGAACCTAGGGAAGTAAAGTTATCTGTGCAGAGATCCTGAGGTGGGAAAGAGAGTGAGACCTTCAGGGAACTTGATGACAGACCAACAAGGTGGAAGCAGGATGGGTAAGGAGGAAATGACACTAAGCAAAGCTGAAGAGGCAGGTGAGGGCTAGGTCACATGGGTCTTGTAGGCAGCATAAAGGTTTGAACTCATGCCTCTGTTGGTGCAAAAGCTAGGAATGGCCGTGTATAAGAATGGAATTAATATAAACATTGAGGAGGGTGACTTGAGTATCTCTCTCTCTCTCTCTCTCTCTCTCTCTCTCTGTGTGTGTGTGTGTGTGTGTGTGTGTGTGTGTGTGATATGATTTGCATGATTAGACCTCCACTATAGCACTGATCCAAAGGTTCCCAGTATGGTTGATGATCCAACAATCCTGTAGTTTAGTAGCTGGCAAACTGGACTTCAAGTTCAACTTTGTCCCAAAGAGCAGATCATATGACACTAACCTAGCACCTCTCTGTAAAATGAAGTAACTGAACTCAACTTTACTCTTGGTGGCTTTTACTGAGACAACCTTGCCTCTATATTTCGGGAATTTTATCTTAGAAATCTTGGTGTGATTTTTCCTTGCCAGACCTTAGAAGGACAAGATCTAACAATCAAGCCTTGTTCTCTGTCTACAGATTTTTAGTATCCAAGAAAATAATTATGTGGATGAAAACCCTGGTTATAATTATCTGGATCTAACTCCACCATACATTTAAATACATTAATACAACATTTTGCATGTTCTTAATAAGTCATGGATTTTTCCAGTCATGAAACCACCATGAAAATCAAGGGAGGTGGCATTTTGTTTGTTGTGGAACTTTCTCTAGGGTGGTTCCCCATCTTGGAAAAATCAACTTTCTCATGACAAAGCATTCCCTGTATTTGTCGCTTACAACCATCTACATCTGTGTCTGTCCCATTCCTGTAAATTCATTCTCTCTATTCAAACACAGTTGCCTCATAGCAGCATCTAGAATACTTATGACTGAGCATTTATAAGTTCAGATGCTTGTTACTTTGTTCCTTTTGTTCTTTAATATGAAAATACATACTATTGATTTTCTATAGTTATGAAAACAGGCAAACGATACCATAACAGACTAAAGAAGACAATAGAAACTTGTTATCATGAAAAAGCAATGTCAGGTCCGATAAGATTAAGCATAACTAAACAAGTTTGTTCAGAGTCCAGAATGATGCTGTTTTAGGGATCTAGTTACTTACAATCACCAGGTAGGTTCTTAGTTAATTTAGCATATGAAAATTTTGCTATAAAAATTATATTTTGTTAAATGATACAATGCCACTAAAAGATAACGTCATTGGTAAAGGGTTAAGGATGTATCTCAAGGGTGGAGTACTTGCCTAGCCTGTGCCCAATAAATAAGTAAATGTCATTAGTATGAAGCCAGGCATAGTGACACAAACCTGTAATCCTAGCACTCAAGAGATGGCTGCAAGACACCAGGAGTTCAAAGTCTCCCTTGTCTACAAAGTGAGTTTGAAGCTAATCTCAACTAGATGAGATCTTAGCTCAAAAAACCAGAACCACAGGGCTGGAGAAAGGACTCAATAGTTAAAAGCACTTATTGTTCTTACAGAGGTAATTCTTGATTTAAAAAAAAGAAGAAGAAAAGAAAGTGTGGAGTTGAGCAGTAATTATGTCTAAGGGTAACAAAAATAACAACAGCAAATGCTATTACGAATAGAAATGGCAATATCACTTTCCAGAGCTAAGAATATATAAACATATACATCTATCTATAACTCAAGTGACAGAGTGCTTGCCTAGCATACAGGAGGCTGTAGACCAATTCCCAGCAATACAGACACTACATATGATTAAAGGCTGTGTGTGTAGTGTGTGTGTGTGTGTGTGTGTGTACACCCACATGTGCATGCATGTTATGGTGCACATGTGGAAGTCAGAGGGAAAACTCTTGTGAGTTGATTCTCTCCTTCTACCATGCAGATGCCAGGATGGAGCTCAGATCATCAGGTGTGGCGGAAAGTCCCTTTATCCACTGAGCCATCTCACCAGCCATTCGTAGCATTCTCTCTGTACCAAGCAGGCATTGTCCCCACACAGTTATGAGTGCTAATTCATTTAACACCCATGAGAAACCTATGACATATTATTATTGAACCTATATTTTTAACGAACTAAATACAGAGAATATTACTGTATTTGTTGAACCCGGGGAAATGGTGAAATGGCCAATTTTGTTGTTCAATAGTGGCCTGTGTCAGGAAATTCCAATGGTTCATAGTTGCCTAATTAGCAATTTAAATAAGATACACTGCTATTTGAAGGACCAAGCTGGACCAATGTCTGGGCTGAGATCTCCAAGCTCTAGAGCCTCTCATAGAAAAAGGCTAGTATTTCTTGAGTACTTCCGATGTTCTAGACACTATACTTAAATCTCTACACACAGCTCTGATTATGACCCACTGATAGCTGAAGAACAATCCCAGGGAGCTTATGTGTCCTGCATTGGACAGCTTATGAATGGCAGAGCTTGGGTTTGAAGGTATGCTGGCTGGTCCCAGGACCTGGATCTTGTATTCTCTGACTCTTCTGTGTTTATAGGTGTGGCAGGATTCAAACTGAGACAAGTTTTCCCTGTGGATGGACAGTCTAGAGAGAAAGGCTTTTCCCATCACGCTTTCAATCTGGTAGGGAATACAGAAGGAAGATGCATTACTTGCCAGCTCAAAGCGGCTGAAGATATTCTGGTGGAATGGGAAGTTTATCTCCTAATGTGATCAAAGGGGAGCAAGGAAATGTATGAGGGGGTGAAAGAAAATGGAATAAAAAGAAAGAGACTGTGAACAATTGAATGATAGACTATATCTATCCAGTGCTTCCATTCTGGAGATACTAGGATGAGGATTGCATTTGAAATTGTCTGTCTTTTCCCTATCCTTGAATGGTTTTCTGGTCAGCCAGTGGATATTCTGTGGTTGGCTCTGCTTTCTGTAGGGGTCATGTCATACTCTAATATCCAACTGACTTGATTTACACCAAGAAGTTCACCATGAGAGGAAAAAGTAGCTGAATGTTGCTCTCCAGAGAATGTGCATTTTAAAGTATCACTTAATAATGTGACCTAAAACTAATTTACTAATTCTGTCAGGTAAATCCAAGTGAGCCAAAATGCTAGGTTATAGAATCCTTTAAGTGCAGCTCAGTTCTTTTGACATACACACATCTGAAATTAGCCTAGCTACAAACTGCATCACGAGAAGATCTATACAAAGACAGAGTACTAGAACCCAAAGTAGCCCCAATTGTGAGCCAAAAGTAGTTCAGACCACCCAATGCCCAGAAGAACAGAAAGATTCTGTAGTATGCCTCTTTAAGTCTCAAAATAGAACAGATTATGTTTCATGTTCCTTGCTCCCAGGTCTGAGTCAGTTCATGGACGCAGGAGAAGACAGACCTAAACAAGGCTGGCTGTGTATGTGTGTATAAATTTATATACGGTCTATATATAAACTAAATGAGAGAGCACAGCAATGAAGATCATATCGGTACTACTCTGTTTACTTGATCTTATGTATCTGCCATCAGTTGGAACATTCCCTACAGCAAATCCATCTCTTGAATTTTCACGCCACAGGCGTGATTGTCGGCATCTTAATTAGTCTCGGATACCGATACATAGAATTCTGCTGTTTGATAAAGTCAGATCCCTTTGTTTGACATTCCTAAACTAAACACGAATGCTTCTATTATAATCTGGGAGCGGTTAGAGCAGTGCATATCCATGACAACCATCGATGGAGCCAGTGCCTTCAATCACCTACTAACATGAAATAATAGACTCTCCTACATGCAGATAGCAAAACGAGATTTGCGCTTTGTGCACTGCTGACACAAGCCTTGTTGTAGCTGGTCCTTAACCTCTTCTCAACTGAGCCCCTGCCGCAAACCCAACCAGCTGAGTGAAGCTGTCAGTCAAAGGGTCTCCAAGCAGCTATGCCCAGGCAGAATGGTTACCTTTGCTCCCATCTGCTCCATTCACTGAAATAAAGAGTTCTCTGTTCCCATGGATCAGAGAGAGATCTCAGGATAAATACCTAAAGAGGTCTTCCTTAGAGTCTTCAAGTCTGTGGCCTAGATGACCTTATCTAACACAATATAAACACTTCAAAATCTGCACTTGTATAGTATGTCCCTGTCAATCACCTCCACTTCTCAAGGAACTGATGAACAAAAAAAAAAATTTTTTTAAATGGAAACTTAGCATTTTGAGTTCTTTCATTAGATAACATGTGACCAACTTTCCATTTGTCAAATGAAAGGTCTACATAGATAAAGTTTGAAAGTAAGCATGGTAGCCAGTATTTCTTATGGTCAGACTTACCCCAAAAGTTTACAAATGAAAAACAAATGACCATTTGTAAACATCACTGTTTGATAGTCGCTAGCCTGACATAAGGATGGAGCACAAGAAAAGCCAGAATGCAGACATCAGCACATCAGCCCATGCTCCCTTAGCATGACCCTCAAGATCCTCACAATGGCCAGGCATTGGGGTGCATCCCTTTAACCAGGAGGCAAAGGCAGGTAGATCTTTGTGAGTTCAAAGCCAGCCTGGTCTACATAATGAGTTTCAAGTTAGCCGGGGCTACATAGTAAAACCCCATCTTTAAAAAAAAATCCTCATTATTAGAAGCAGCATGGTATGGTAGCTTAAATGTTAAAATGATAGAACTTGGCATGATGGGGCGTGCCTATCATCTCAGCAGTAAGGTGGCTGAGGCAGGAGGATCAAGTTCCTGACCAGCCTGGAGCACAGATGGTGCTCTGTTGTAGTAGTGGTGTGCGTTTGGTTGGGTGGCTTTTGTTTTGTTTTAAAGATGATGGAAACTTGGGTGTGCATTTAGGCCTTTTAGCTCTATGTCATTGGACAAGTTAGTTATCCTCTTTGCCTGAGTTTACTCACCTCTAAAGTAGGCATGATAAAAGTGCGTAGCTCATATGTGTTTTCTTTCATTTTTTTGTTGAAATTTATAAAACATACAAAACAATTCCTGGGACAGACCACATGCTTAGTATTGGGTAAGCCGAACTCTTCTTTGTTTAAGTGACTAGGTAAGAACTTCCAAAATGTTCCTTGCTAGATTTGGTCCACTTCACCTTTCGTATCTAACCTGATACCCTTATAGAACTGTGTCAGTTGCTGTGAGGCTCAGATGAGGGAAGAGATGGAAAAGCGTTGTCCTAGAGCCTGCTGGGCCCTTCTTCAGGAAGGCTGTAAAAACAAACACCCGCTCAGTCTTCACAGGGCCTTTCTCTCTGGGAATCTGAAACACGTTTTGCCAGACCCGTGTCAGCTCTGCTCCTTGAAAAGTTATGGAGAAGAGCGTGTCCATCGGCCTCATAGCTGTGTAAATCAGCACGTCCCCTCATAACCCAGACAGATTACATGCTCACATTGGCTTTGTCGTCTTACACGGAATTCCGCTTTACATGGAGTTCTAACTGCAACCACGTATGCGCGAGGTCTCTTGACCTCCTGTCAGGGAGCTTGCCTTCCTTCAGCTCTCCGTCCCTTGTGTCTCTGTCTCCAGTCTCTGCTGCATCTGCTTGTATGACGTGTGTTTGTACGCTTGCTGAGAAGACTGAACCTGAACGCTCACCACCCTCCTTTTTCTAAATGGTACACAAGTCTCCACTCCCCAAGTCCCGTTCTATGAGAATGCAGCAAACAGCCTTTGTCTCGGGAAGAGGCAAGGGACAGCAGCCCAAAAAGGCCAACTTGTTTCCTTTCTATGCAGAACCTAGAAACCGGCCAGTTTTTACACTGCTTGTGGTTCCGTTTTAGGATTTTTCCCACAGCTCTATTCAGACCGACTTGGCCAGAGAAAACACTGTTTGTCCATTACTGTTCAGAGTGGAGCTGCACAAAGCGTTAGCTTCTTAAAACTGCGTCAGCCAGGGTTTTAAAGAACAAACACAGATCAGCTCTCCCATGCCACCCCTGTGTAAGCTGGGGTGTTTTTACAATGACAACGTGAAGTTCTCTTGTTTTCCAGTGTTCTTAGCAAATGTAATCAACCAAGTTGAATATATTAACAGGTAATTTCTGTGAACCATCTCTCCTACTTTATATCTTTGAAATTAAGGCATTCCTATCTCCATGAAGAAGTCAAACAGGAATCGAAGTCTTTTCTTGAATATCACACGAGGAATCAAACCATCTAGAGAATTTTAAGCCCCCTGCTGGCTCCATCTTCACATCGGTCTTCCTGCTTCAGCAAAGGTTAAGGCACTTAAGGAGCGAGGGGATTTGCCTATACCTGGGCTTATTGTTCTTAGGCACAGCAGGCGCACCGAACGAACACTGTGTGCTGAGAAGCACTGCTAGCTACAGAGAGAAAAGCCAGGCTTGGGCCCTGACGCCATCAATGAGAACCCTGTTCTCTCTCGTGCTGTGAGGCTTTCCTCTATCCGTGAAAGTTACTTCTGTTCAAATCAGATTAGAAATCAACATTCCTTCAGTGAACTGCTGTGTGGCCAGCTGGGGCAAGCTGTGTGGGTGGACTGAGAGGTAGCTCTCGAGCCCTGCTCCTAACCTCTGTTTGAGATTTCACTTTTGTTTTGAGACAGTGTCTGGCTTTGTGACCCAGGCTACCTTCAAACCCAATGTCTTCCTAAGACTGCCCTTGAACTTGAAACTCTTCTACCAAGTGCTGGGGTCACAGGCATGTGCCACCATGCCCAGCTGCCCCCTATGATTACCCTTCCTCTTTATGAATTATATTTGCAGACTATAGGGCACCAAAACATGACAGCCATCGGTGTTCCTTGCTGAGTGCAAACTACCAGAAAAAAAAAAATCCTGAAAAGATGGCTTACCTAGGGCTGCAAAACCGTCAGGCAGAAGCATGAGCGGAGAAAGGAAAATTAGTCAGTTACTTGAATTAAACCCAGGATGATAATACAGAATGGTTTGTTCCCATGCCTGTCACCTCAGAACCTGTTTCTCTGAGGTCTCTCCAGAGGCCCCACGTAATGCTCTCTGGCCTCAACCCTTCCTTCTTCTCCAGCTGCTCTCCCAGCGTGGCCTCAGGCACAGGGACCTTCCTGAGCTCACAGCACACAGCAGGCAGGCTTCACCTCAGAGTCTTTGCTCAGCAATGCCTGCTGCGTGGACCAGCCTTTCCCCTTAGCACCTCTCAGCCAACAGTCCCATCCGAGACCAGTCTGTTCCCATCATGTTCTCCCAGGGTGGTCTCTTGGCCACCTGGACACACTCTGGAGCCTGCCTGCTCCAGGGCCAATCACCTCCCAATACGCTACTCAGTTTGCTCATTCATTGTGCTCATGTTTCTTTTTCATGGGCTCCCCGTGACCTCTGCCCCTCAGCACACCCATTGCCTCCCAGTGCAGATGATCAGAGGCCTTCAGTGTTTCATTCACTGGGGTATCTCCAGCCCGCCTCCTACAGGTACTCTCTGAGTACTTGTTAGATGAATGGCCACGGAAGCTGGGCACGTATCAACATCATTATTAATAATGTCCTTGTTAGTATCATTATCTCAGCCTTAAAGATGGAGATACTAAAGCTCTCACCCGTGAGTGGGCCCAAACAAACATAGCTGACAATGGCAGATTGAAGGCTCCAGCTGAACCTGCCCAAGATAGCACCTCGTGTGTAGTAACTTCAAGAAACGATGTAGAGAGATAGACCAGTGGCAGATAGCTATCAAAACAAAAAATGTAAGATGGTGTGATCGTTGCGAATGGATAAGCTAGGATAAACAGCAAAAGGCCCTTCCTCCACTTCCCTTTTTTCCCACAACTCCACTTAATGGATATTTATTTTAACAAATAAACCCATGAAAATTAAAATGCTTATTTAATGACATATGTCAGTGTTAGTCCAGTGTATAAAGGTTTCCCGCCACCTGTTTTATTATAGTGGTATTGATATATTCAACAATAGAGGTGTTGATATTCAGCCCACATTTGAATGTCTATTCCCAACGCCACAGCAAGTGCTGGGCGCTGGCATCTGAGCCTGCCAACAGCTGTTTAGGTTCAGTGCAGAACGTGGACTGCATACTATGTGGACTCTCTGCAGCCAAAGTGCCATCAGCTAGAGGGCGAACAGCTCCAGTCATAAGAAGAAACAGGGGTGAGGAGATGGGAGACTGAGCTTGGCATCTGGAGTACAGAAAGGGACCAAGGGACATGGAGAGGGAAGTATGCCAGAGGATGAGAACCAGGAGTAGGAGTTGGGAGGACGAATGGCTCTCCTGTTTCGTCTCTTACCAGGGAATGTGTAAATAATGTCAGCAGGAACTCGAGTTTGACTATGTACATGAACTGAATAGATGTTAGGGGCCATATAGATTACTTCCATGAATGTAATACCCCTCAAGCGCAGTCTGATGAGAGTCAATGGGAGCCATGGATCATTTCTGTAGTGCTGTTACAGCCTTACATCCCCTAAGGTGCATCCAGGCAAAGATGTGCCATCTGGCTTGCTGCATTGATCCCTCCAGGCACAAGCGGCCCTGATGTTCTATTACTAACTCTATTACTACTGTCTCTATTATAGGATAGTCCCTATTGAAGGTGGTTCCAGCTCATCCCTCTTCAGATATCATGATGAACAGATGCACTGGAGATGTATGGGTTTCTGAAAAAGCATGCAATCCTGATTTTTTTTAAAAAAGCAACATACATGAACACACATGTTCCCCTATGTGTATGCAAGCTGAGATAGTGCAGCCTTTCAGGGGAATCTCATGGCCAAGGCAATTGCACCTGTAATAGGAGAGGTCCATCTCCTGACCCCAGAGCTCTGAAGTCAAGTAATAACTTGAGCGTTTGGGGTCAGCCTAGTCTACATAGCGTGGATCAGGACAGCCAGGGCTACATAGGAAGTCCATGTCTCAAATTTTAAAAAATTACAGTAGAATATAAATGTGTGTTGTAGCACCCACTTGTAACCCTAGTGCTTGGGAAGTGGAGGAAGGATGATAAGAAATTCAAAAGGTTTCCAGAGAGGTAACAGCAACACCTAAGTCCAGAGAAGCAAACCACAGGTTTTTTTTTTTTTTTTTTTTTTTTTTTTTTTAACTTATTCTCGTTACTCTTGTGTGACTGTGGAAAAAAAAATACCTGACAGAAACACCTTCACAGAAGAAGAGGTTATTCCGGTACGCAGTCTCAGAGAGGTCACCCCCGTGGTCACTGGCCCCACGCTCTTGGACAGAGCATTATGGCTGCAGGAATATATGGTAAAGAAGTTGCTCGCCTCATGAAGGGTGGAAAACCAAGGATAAATACTGCAAGGGGCCAGAGCAAGATAGAGCCCCGAAGGATGGATCCTCAGTGACCCTCCCGAGTCCCCACCTCTGACCTTTCGCCCACACCCTTACTGTCATCGTATCATGAACCATCAGGAATTCAAACATTCATTAAGTCGGAATTTCCATATTCTAAGATCACGCTCAAGAGATCCCCAAATGTGGGCATCGCTAACTTTGTAGGCATTTCTCAATCTAATCAAATTTACAATTAACGTTAACTGTTATACTTGGTCTCTGCGTTTTTATTGTTGTTTTGGCTTGAAGGAGAAGCAGCTCATCTGATCCCATTTTGTTTAGGTTCATATCAAAATGGTGTGTGTGTGTGTGTGTGTGTGTGTGTGTATGTGTGTATGTGTGTATGTGTATGCATGTATGTATGTGTGTATGTGTATGTATGTGTGTATGTGTGCATATGTATTTGTGTATGTGTGTATGTGTGAGTGTGTGTATGTATGTGTGTGTATGTGTGAATATGTATATGTATGTGTGTATATATTTGTGTGTTTGTGTGTGTGTGAAAGAGAGAGAGAAAAAAGAGAAAGAGATGCCAAGGTGAGCCCTCAGGAGAACTGTGACTTCTGCAGTATTTATTTACATCTTCCCGACCTCTGAAGACCCGTCTCCCATCTCGTTGCTATCCCCACATCCCCACTATCCAGAGGGGAAACGTTCTGGAAATGTTCCTGCTCTGACAAACTACTAGTGGAAGCCATTTCTCTCTAAGACACTGACACAAAGAAAAACATTGGTTGCAGGAAAACAAAGCCACTCAAACCAAGTTACAGGAAGATGGACTGTGAGCCCAGTAGAGGACATCACAGAGGGATTTGGAGACAGGAAATGCAGCATGAAGTGGGGTGATAAAACTGGAAGTGGTTTGGGGGGAGCCAGCAACTGAAGAGGTGGCCGCAGGCATCGGCTTCTCTCTCTACTCTCCAGTCTCTGTCCATGCCACGTCTCATACTCCCTGGCTCGCTCTCTCTCTTTCATCCCTTCCCTCCCTTTATTCTCCCTTTAGATATCTTGCTTCACTGTTTTTTATTAGATTCTTTTAATTCAAATTTCTACTCCCTCCTGTCCTCCCATTCCCTCCACACACCCTCCTACTCCACCCCCTCTGATCCTAAGAGAGGGCAAGGCACCTTGCCCTGTGGAAGGTTCAAGCCCCCCCCCCCACTATATCTAGGCTGAGCAAGGTATACATCCAAAGAGTATAGGATCCCAAAAAGCCAGTACATGCAGCAGAGACAAATCCCAGTGCAACTGCCTGAGAGGCGGGCCGCTTCCCGCTGCCCGGCTCTCATCACTACAACTGCCAGTGGCCCCTCAGTCTGCCCCAGCCATATAACTGTCAGCCACATTCAGAGGGACTAGCTTTGTCCTATGCTTGTTCCTTCCCAGTCCTGCTAGAGTTGGTGAGCTCCCATTAGCTCAGGTAAACTGCTTCAGTGGATGAACGCGTCATGGTCTTGACCTCTTTGTTCATATTCTCATTCCTTCTACTCTTCAACTGGACCTTGGGAGCTCAGTCCAGTGCTCTGATGTGGGACTCTGCTTCTGTTTCCATCTGATGCTGTACGAAGGTTCTGTGGTGATATTTAAGATAATCATCAGTCTGAATACAGGGCAATGCCAGTTCAGGCACCCTCTCCACTACTGCCTAGGGTCTTAGCTGGGGCCATCCTTGTGGATTCCTGGGAATTTCTCTCAAGCCAGGCTTTAATTCGATTCCATTGGTAAACATCTCTGTTTTTATGCCAATACCAAGGTGTTTTCATTACTGTAGCTCTGTAATAGAGCTTGATGTCAGGGATGGTGATGCCTCTGGAAGTTCCTTTATTGTACAGGATTGTTTGGGCTATTCTGGGTTTTTTGTTTTTTCATATGAAGTTGATTATTGTTCTTTCAGGGTCTGTAAATAATTTTGTTGGGGTTTTGATGGGGATTGCATTGAATCTATAGATTGTTTTTGGTAGGACTGCCATTTTTACTGTATTGATCCTTCTTATCCAAGAGCATGGGAGATCTTTCCATTTTCTGGTATCTTCTTCAATTTCTTTCTTCAAAGACTTAAAGTTCATGTAAAATAGGTCTTTCACTTCCTTGGTTAGTGTTACCCCAAGATATTGTCATTTGCGGCTATTGTTAAAGATGATGTTTCTCTGATTTCCCTCTAAGCTTCCTTATCATTTGTGTATAATAGGGCTACTGATTTTTTTTTTAGTTGATCTTGTATCCTGCCACATCACTGAATGTATTTATCAGCTGTAGGAGCTCTCTGGTAGAGTTTTGGGGATCACTTATGTATACTATCATATCATCTGCAAATAACGAAACTTTGACTTCTTCCTTTCCAATTCAAATCCCCTTGATCTCCTTTTGTTGTCTTATTGCTATTGTCAAAACTTCAAGAGCTATGTTGAAGAGATAAAGAGAGAGTGGACAGCCTTGTCTTGTTTGTTCCTGATTTTAGTGGAATGGCTTTGATTTTCTCTCCATTTAATTTGATGTTAGCTGTCGGCTTGCTGTATATTGCTTTTATTTAGATATGATCCTTGTATCCCTAATCTTTCCAAGACCTTTATCATTAAGGGGTGTTGAATTTTGTCAAATGCTTTTTCAACATCTAATGAACTGATCATATTTTTTCAGTTTATTTAT
Source organism: Arvicola amphibius (assembly GCF_903992535.2). NCBI lineage: Eukaryota > Metazoa > Chordata > Mammalia > Rodentia > Cricetidae > Arvicola > Arvicola amphibius. The sequence continues at coordinate 164,250,679 of NC_052047.1, forward strand.
ATGATGGATTACATTGATAGATTTTTGTATTTTGAACCAGCCCTGCATCTCTGGGATGAAGCCTACTTGATCATGATGGATGATTTTTTTTTTGATGTGTTCTTGGATTCGGTTTGCCAGTATTTTACTAAGAATTTTTACATCCATGTTCATGAGTGAGATTGGTCTGTAATTCTCTTTCTTGGTTAAGTCTTTGTGCGGTTTTGGTATCGGGGTAATTGTAGCCTCATAAAAAGAGTTTGGCAATGACCCTTCTGTTTCTATTATGTGGAACACTTTGAGGAGTATAGGTATTATCTCTTCTCAAAAGTTCTGGTAGAATTCTGTACTAAAGCCATCCGGCCCTGGGCTTGTTTTGGTTGGGAGGTTTTTGATGACAGCTTCTATCTCACTATAGATCTATTTAAATTGCTCACCTTGTCTTGATTTAATTTTGGTATATGGTATCTATCTAAAATTTCTTTTACATTTTCCAATTTTGTGGAGTACAGGTTTTGTAGTAGGACCTAATGATTCTCTGAATTTCCCCAGTGTTCATTGTTATGTCCCCCTTTTCATTTCTGATTTTGATAATTTGGATGTTCTCTCTCTGCCTTTTGATTAGTTTGGATAGGGTTTGTCAATCTTGTTGATTTTCTCAAAGAACCAGCTCTTTGTTTCACTAATTCTTTGGATTGTTTTCTGTGTTTATATTTTGTTGATTTCAGCACTCAATTTGATTATTTTCTGTCTTCTACTCCTCCTGGGTGAGTCTGCTTCTTTTTTCTAGAGCTTTCGGGTATGCTGTTAAGTCACTAATGTGGGCTTTCTCCATTTTCTTTATGTGGGCACTTAGTGCTATGAACTTTTCTCTTAACACTGCTTTCATAGTGTCCCATCAATTTGGATATGTTGTGCCTTCATTTTCGTTGAATTCAAGGAAGATTTTAATTTCTTTCTTTATTTCTTCCTTGACCAGGGGTGGTTCAGTAGTTGACTGTTCAGTTTCCATGACTTTGTAGGCTTTCTGGGAGTAGTATTGTTGTTAAATTCTAACCTCACTCCATGATGATCGGATAAGACACAGGGGGTTACTCCAATTTTTTTGTATCTGTGGATGTTTGCTTTGTTACCAAGTATGTGATCAATTTTAGAGAAGGTTCCATGAGGTGCTGAGAAGAAGGTATATTCTTTTGTGTTTGGATGGAATGTTTTATAGATGTCCGTTAAGTCCATTTGATTCATGACATCTGTTAGTTCTCTTATTTCTCTGTTAAGTTTCTGTCTGGTTTACCTGTCCATTGGTGAGAGAGGAGTGTTGAAATCTCCTGCTATTAGTGTGTAGGGTTTGATGTGTGATTTAAGTTTTAGTAATTTTTTTACATATGTGGGTGCTCTTGTATTTGGGGCATTGATATTCAGGATTGAGATTTCATCTTGATGAATTGTTTCTGTTATGAGTATAAAATGTCCTTCTTCATCTCTTCTAATTGATTTTTGTTTGAAATCAATTTTGTTAGATATTAGGATAGCTACACACACTTGTTTCTTAGGTCTATTTGATTGGAAAACCTTTTCCCAACCCTTTACTCTGAGGTAGTGTCTGTCTTTGAGGTTGAGGTGTATTTCTTGTAAACAGCAGAAGGCTGGATCCTGTTTTCGTATCCATCCTCTTAGCCTGTGTCTTTTTATAGGTGAATTAAGTCCATTGATATTAAGTGATATTAATGACTAGTGGTTGTTAACTCTGGTTATTTTTCAGTAGTAGTGTTTGTGTGTTTCCCTTCTTTTTGTTATGCTGGTGGGGGGAGTTATCAGATGTCTGTGTTATTGTGGGTTTAGTTAGCTTCCTTGGGTGGAGGTTTTTCTTATAGTACTTCCTGTAAGGCCTGGTTTGTGGATATGTATTGTTTAAATCTGTTTTTGTCATGGAATATCTTGTTTTCTCCATTGATGGTGAATAAAAGCTTTGCTGGGTATAATAGTCTGGGCTTGCATCCATGGTCTCTTAGTGTCTGCAGCACATCTGCCCAGGACCTTCTGGCTTTCATGGGTTCCATTGAGAAGTCAGGTGTAATTCTAATAGGTTTCCCTTTATATCTCACTTGACCTTTTTCCTTTGCAGCGCTTAATATTCTTTCTTTATTCTTTATGTTTTGTGTTTTGATTATTATATGACAAGGGGATTTTTTTATCTAGTCTATTTGGTATTCTGTATGTTTCTTATACCTTCATAGGGATATCCTTCTTTAGGTTGGGAAAGTTTTCTTCTATAATTTGTTGAATATATTTTCTGTGCCTTTGAGCTGGAGTTCTTCTTCTTCTACCCCTATTATTCTTAGATTTGGTCTTTTCATGGTGTCCCAGATTTCCTGAATGTTTTGTGTTAAGAATTTGTGGGATTTAATGTTTTCTTTGACCAAGGAGTCTATTTCCTCTATAGTATCTTCAGTGCCTGAGATTCTTTCTTCTAATTTCTTGTATTCTGTTGGTTATACTTGTCTCTGTAGTTCCTGTTTGTTTACCCAGATTTTCCATATAGAGAATTCCCTTGGTTTGTGCTTTCTTTATTACCTCTATTTGAGTCTTCAAGTCTTGAACTATTTCCTTCACCTGTTTGATTGTTTTTTTTGGGGGGGGGGGTTCTTGGGTTTCTTTGAGAGATTTATTAATTTCTTCCAACTTTTTGTTTGTCTTCTCTTCCATTTCCTTAAGGGAGTTTTTTACTTCCTCTTTAAAGTTCTCCATCATTTTCATAAAGTTATGTTTAAAGTTGTTTTCTTCAACTTCCTCTGGGTTAGAATGTTCAAGTCTTCCTGTTGTGTGTCTGCTGGGTTCTGATGTTACCATGTTGCTTTGTAGGATGTTGGAAGAATTCTTGCATTGGTGCCTACCCATCTCTTTCTTCAAATGAGGCTGGCAGTGTCTTGGCATCTTCGTCCAATCCTTGCTGTGACTGTCTCTTAGGTTCCCTCTTAGGTCCCCTCAGTATTGGAGCAGGCTATGTTTTAGGATTCCCTGGATCTCACAAGCAAATAGGCAGGTTTGGGGACAGGGTGGGTTGGAGGATAGCCCAGTCACAGGAAAACTCCTTGCTGGCTGGCTAGAAAAGCTGGGGGAGTTGTGAGGGGCCCCTCGGTTTTATCCCATTGGGAAGGTCCCAGAGAGAGTGGCATCTGGCTCTCTGGTCCTGTGGCCACTGACTCACCTCTTAGGTCCCCTCAGTATTGGAGCAGGCTGTTTCCTCTTGCTTCACTCTTATGGGACCAATATGACCTGGTTCTACCTGTCTTTTCAATTAAGTATCTGTCATTGTCTAGCTAAAATCTCTGTACTGCAAATTAACTTCTGGAGACCAAGTATGACTAGCCACTGGTCACTGGTCAATGATAGGATGTGTTCCATTCAGCCATGACCTGAATTAAAGGTGGATGGTTCTTAAGCCTGCCCTATCTGTGTTCCAGTGATACACTCTTTAAGTCTTTAGGGCCATCCTGGCTTATACTCACCTGCTGTTTGCAGATTTCATTTTGAGCTGTTTAGACAATTGTACCTCTGAGCTATTTGGAAACCAATTCACTACTCTAACCTAATGACTTAGAAAGCCTGGTGTCCCAACCCTAGGTATGTTGTAGGTGTATTGGAGGTGTTCTGGGGAAGGAGGAGAGCATTCAACTACTTTTCATTAGAGGAAAGAAACTAAACAAAGGACTTTGCCTTTTTAAAGGACTACTTTTTCCCACAGTGAGTATAGAAAAGTATCTTTAAGACTCAATTGTGCTAGATGGCAAACCATCCCAAACTCCATGGCTTTTTTAACCTACAGCACTTACTGAGCTCACAAGCCTGTGCACCGACTAAATGGCTATTCTTGTTCCGGCTGCTAGGGGATCAACTATCAGATGATTCACAACAGCAACAACTCAGAGGGCAGAAGCATGTCATAGCAGAGGCTCCATGCGCATTTGCCTCACCTCTGACTGGCTAGCATATCTGCTGTACTGATGGTTGGGGTGGAAGAGTAGAAACAGAGACACACGGGGCTTTCTCAAAGTTCTGCATGGATCGTATTGACAAATATCCCATTCACCAACATGGCCAAATTCAGAGTCAAAGGGCAAGGAAACAGATTCCACACATGCAGTGGGAACTCCACAGTCACTTGGCAAAGGAGATGGATACAGGGAAAGGGGGGGAAATTAGGACTGTTGAGGCAATCAACCTACTGTATCTTAACCCTAACTCAGTGGCTTGAACAACAGCCTCCTATATATCTTCAGTCTTCCCTAGAGAGACTAGGATGCAACTATCCTGATAGGAATTCCTAAAACAAAACAACAGACTACCAGGGTTGGAATGTTGAAGCTATTTCCAGAAATAACAAATAAATAACAATTTATATATAAACTAGCAAGAACATAGCACTCAGATGTTGGAAAGAATCGGATTCGCTTCCCTCTTTCCCCTAGAACACCCTCTCCACATACCCACAATATACCTAGGTTTGGGACATTCTGCTTTCTAAGCCATTAAATTGAAATAAATTATGAACAGCTCAAAACTAAAATTACGCTAATAGCCAGTGACTACATACCAGGATGGCCCTAAAGAGTAAAGACTGTATCACTAGTACCCAGGTGATACAGGCTTAAGGATCTCATGACTTTTCTTGGAATCATGGACCAATACAATGTTAGGAGCAGATGAACTTTAGGTATCATCTAATTTAGTATTTCTCAACATTTAATCTCTATTTTGTAACCTCTGTTCTGTTCCTTGTAATTTTTCAACTGAATCGCTTTTTAAAACTCAATTTACTTAAAAAAAATTATATCATGGCCATAAGTTGAAAATGACTATGATTTGATGTAAATAGAAGATAACCATAAAAGAAACAAAAGGAAAACACCACACTATTATGAAATTCTTGGCAGATGCTTAAGCATGTCTCAACTTTACTGGAAATGGGGTTAGTGAAGGATGAGTTAAACAAACATTATCCTCAAACTGACAGTGTCTTCCTGATGAAGTCAGGAAGGGTTGAATGAATCTTGAAAAGGTCATTTTCTTACCATCTAACTCAATGCTATTTAGTGTTCTCTTCTTGTACCCTAAAAGCATCATGGACTCCCTGACCTGTGGAGGTGCCACCCTTTGAGGAAAATCAATACTCTAACTCCCTTCATTCACAGATACAGGAATCGAGGCATCCTGGCAAATTCTAATGGCTGTTGTGCCATGTCATGAGAAGTCAGCATCATCTCTAGCAGTTGAGTTAGGGACTAGGAAAAGAAGTCAGCCATAAAAGAAGTAATAAGACAGAAACTAGTTGATGGTCCCTTTGTACAGAATTCAGTCTGATCTGGTTTACACTTACCTTTATAACTCCTGTCCTTGACTAAGTGGGACACTGTCTGTCAACCCCTACAAGCAATAGAAACTGTTGTCTCTAGCTTCCAAATAGATCTACCACAATCTAAGACCTTTAAATAAGGAAAATTCTGGAAAGAGGTATCAATACAAAGAGAAGGGTCTTCAGTTATTTCATCCTGAAGACTATTATGATACAAAGAAGACCCAAGGGCAGTTCTCCGAGAGTTAGCCCTCAGAGCAGGTGCCAGGACTGTGGCCATAGCACTCCTGGTCTTCCGGTCAAACTGATCATCTTAGTTAGGATTTCTATTGCTGTGAAGAGACACCATGACCACAGCAACTCTTATAAAGGAACATATTTGACTGGGGTTGGCCTGCAGTTTCAGAGGGTTAGTCCATTATCATCATGGACAAGTGGCATGCAGGCAGACATGATGTTGGAGAAGGAGCTGAGTTCTCTATCTTAATCTGAGGGCAGCAGAAGCAGCCTGTATACTACTCTGAGCATAGCTTGAGAAAAGCAGACCTCAAAGTTCACCCCCACAGTGACACACTTCCTCCAACAAAACCACACCTACTCCAACAAAGCCACACATTCTAATAGTGCCTTTCCCTATGGGAGTCATTTTCTTTCGAACCACCACACGAATAAAGTAATACTCCTTGTCTTCTTATCTTTTAAAATGGATTTTTTTATTATATTGTTTATTTATTTCTCTACTGCAAGGAGCTTGTGTGCACGTCTTGGTGCACATGTGGAGGACAGAGGACAACTTACAGATGTTAGTTCTCCTCTCCACCATGTGTGCCCAGGGATGGAACCTCAATGGGCTCCTTTATCCACTGAGTCATATTCCCACCCCTTAAAACAGAGTTTTGGTTGAAAATCATTTTCTTAAAAAAATAAAGTGGAATTTAAAAAGTCAGATATTCAACTAAACTCTTTATTCTATTGATTCTGGTTTGGGATTAAGCTTGTAGGCATTTTTTTTTCCAGATATGAGAGGAAGTGATAGTCCTTAAAAAATCGCTCTCCTTGTCTTATCTTTAAGAGTAATATTAGTCAAACAGCGATCCATCTTTAATTTTAAATATTTCTGATTTTGAGGGAACAACATGGTACACATATTAAATTAATGAACGTTTTCTTTCGCTGCTTGTCGTAGGAGAGAAAAACAAAAGGCAACCTCAGTGCCTCCTCCTACTTATGAACCTGCTCTCCTTCTCTGTGCTCTGACCTTTAAAGAGCCCCATTCAGCTCTTCCTTCATCTGAACAGTGCAGGCTAGTGATATAAGAACAATAAAAAAGACCAAGTGCCTATAAAATTCCCTCATTTGTCTGTAGTCGAGAGGCTCCCCTCATCTTTGTGTTGTTCCCTCTTCAGAGTCCCTGAAGAAAGAGACTCTCATCCACCATGTATGGATGGCTCCATTGTTCTTCCCAAATTCTTCTGAAACACTGACAGAGGTTTTGAACTTTCTCACTGTCTAGTATGTCAAAGCTATATAGAGATCATACCTCAAGCTCAAGACTTTGGATTTAAGCATGCAGTAGTTGGTCACTGTGTTAGCACACCGACAAAGCCACTTGAGAAAGAATGGAGTGTACCCAGGCCAGAGATCAAAGGGAGGTTGTACCCATTTCTCCTATATTCATAATTACATCGTCGGTACAAATTGCCATGGCATGCAGCAGGAACTCAGCATGATTTGGGTAAAGAGAATAGCTATAGTGTTATCTCGCGCTAGCTATATGACCTTGAGTGAGAAAGGCATGCTGCCCCACAACTGTAAAGCAAGGATGATTCTTTTCTTTTTCGTTTTGCTTTCTAGTTTTTGAGATAGGGTCCCACTACATAGCCGAGTCTGGCCATGAACTCCCAATCTTCCTGCTCCCCCTCCTGAGTACTCGAATGACAGCTGTGTACCACCAAACCTGGCTAAGATCAGTGTGTTTCTTACAGAGCTGGGAGGAAGAGCCATGTAAAGTTCCGGTGGAGGTGGATGCCTACCATCCCTTCCAAAGATGCTTACTGCAAGTCTCCCATCTGTGCTTCTGAGGGGCTCAGATGAAAGAACTGAGGTTAATATTTTCTGAAGAATCATCCACTTTTAAAGCTGCCCCCTTTGAATTGGCAAGGCGCAGGGTCAAGTTCTGGGGGTCTGTGGTATGTGGGAAGAAGTCCATGTCACACATCAGAAATGTCTAGAATACGGAGAGTGTCTAAGTCCGGCACACTGGGTTCCTGGGCAGCTGGGATGTTGGTTGAGTGTCAACCAAACCTTGTAGACTTGAGCGGGAGCCTTAAAAGAGACAGAAAATACCTTTCACCCAGTCCTTGCATTCCCATTTTACAGCAGGCTAAGTATGGCCCTGTGCCTTCTATGAATTATAGTTCGTTGGCCATATTTCCAAGAGTTTTATCTAGGAAAGGATTCCAAAGTAACATCTTGGCTGAAAGGGGAGACTGTAAGGATTAATTAACAACATCTACCATGAGTACTGGATGAGGTAGGAAGGCTGGTTTGCTATGGAGGATTATACAACAATATATGGAGTAAGATCTTCTATTGTTCTGGACAGAGACTTTGGGAGGAAAATCCTATATTTTTCTGTCAGTTTTTTGTTGCTATCACAAGAGTTTTCTATACTAGCAGATTATGGCAGCCCTTGATGAGACCTAGGAGTAAATAGGACAGATACTCAGGCTCTGACCTGGCAACAGACATCAGTTTGCACCTAGAGAAATGTATGACACTACATCCTGGTGTCCAGCATCACCACGTTTAGCTGTATATCTCTCTCCAGCACCTGCCTGTGTCAGGTAGTGCCCAGGAGGCTGTGTTCTTCAGCTTGGTGAACAAGAGAGACAAAAATTCTGATCTCGGGGCTTATTTTCTTGGAAGGATGCTGTTGACCCTTGTTTCAGGTTAGGTTCTACCGATTTCAGTGATGAGAACGGAACTCAGTGTCCTGTTTATGCTAGTTAACTACTCTTTTCATAAGCTATATACTGACCCCCTTAGTTACTAAGGTTTATAGGGGAGGGGCAGTTCCAACCACTGGGATGCTGTTCCACAACCTGTGGAGTACCTTTTCTCCTGGCCCACACACTCTTGCCAGACTGTGACTAGCCCATCAGTGCATTCCATAGCCCAATTGTCCATTTCTACCTCTGAATGCCTCATTAGTGGAAACTGGCACTTCCTGTTTCTTCCCTGTGATGTGTCAGTGTGACCCACATAGACAAAGCACGGAAGTCCCTTCAAATTTGGCGAGAACTGCACAGCCAAACTCAACAGTTATAGCCAAATTGCCCCTCTGTGCTCACACCTGCCCTATGGCGCTGCTTCTAGAACTCACTCTCTTTGCTCTCAGGGTTGATGGCTCCGTCTAAGTATTTAACCAGTTCTTCAGACTTATATCCATCCCCCTGATTTTACAATAGTCTGTATGGCCAGTTTTTGAGGCTGCAGTTAGATGGAAGTTCAGCCTTATCAGACTAGACCCTTTAAATGGTTTCCTTTGGGGAAGGAGAAGAGCAGTTGAATCTCTGCTTGGACTCCTAAAACTTAGACACCAATTCAGCCTCAGCATCAGGTCAGACGCTGTATCACTGGGTACCACTCCCAATCTTTCTATACCAAGTACAAAGTGAAAAAAGTAAGAAAGGGGGAGACGGAATGATAGCAGCCAGTCCACATAGCCCTCAACTGCCATCCATGTGGGGGGGGGGGGGGGCATCACCAGCGACCTGTTGGTATCATAAGACTGTCGAAGATAACTTACCATCCTTCCTGATAACTGCTGCTTGTCAGGTTTGGGAAGTATCCTGTTCAACCCCATTAGTGGTAGACATCTGTGTATTTATTTGAGTTATTGGATGTTCTAGTTGTGACAAATACCCAGAACAAGGGAGTCATCCGTAGCCCTCATGGAGCAACGCTTTGCACTAACTGCTGCCTATCACGCTTACAACGTCTTTGCTGATATTACCAAATAAAGGCGGTCCCTTAACTATTCACTTTTATTGCCATTATCACTGTCACAAGGAACATCTAACTCATTCACGCTGCACTTCTGGCCATAGATGACGTTCCTCAGACTGTCCTGACATCTACACTGCCAGTCTGAACCAACTTAGTAGGACCACAGGAGTTCACGCATGAATGCTCAAGAGATTTCTCCACTCAGTCAGCAAACACTGACTATCCTGGGGTGCATATGAACATGCTGTGTGTACTGCTGAACCTTGAAGAGCAATGCCTCAGTGGGAATCTCCTGTATGGGACAAACAAGTAACCGGGCAGTGGCAATAGTGTGAGAGCCCTGAGAGAAACAGCGAGAGTGTTCAGAGTTGAAGTATATGATTAGCCTAATCCGGGCTAAAAGGGTAGACAATGGGCTACACAGTGCACACTAGAGAGAAGACATGAGCCCTGGGTGAAGCTTGGGAGCAGCACCAAGTTGTCAACAGGTCTTATAGAGGCAACAGAAACAATGTGGCTCAAAATCAGGAAGTCAGATGGAGACTGGATTTCTAGGAACTGCAGGAAACTTGGTCCAGCCTATGCCCATAGGGAGAAGTGAGAAAAGATAGCCCTGGAGAGCTGCCTGCAGAATTTGGACATCACCTGTTGGTGAATTTCCTTCCAGGACCCTCTTACAGGGCTGTCTTGGGTGGTCAGTGCTACAAATGTCAATAACAAGATTCTGCCTTCTAGAAAACACCCCATTCCCACGGATGTGGGAATTATCTGGCAAATAGAACCAAAGGGAGCTTTGGCCTTCTTATCCTAGCCATAAAATCAGGATCTTGGTTGCCTGATGCTAATAAAACCTTTGCTGGCTGCAAAGGTATTTTAATTTAAAAAAAAAAATCATGCGACCTTTCCAGCTTAACTAAAGCTCAGTTACTCAACCTCTAAAGAAAGTAACAAGGGAGGCTAAGAGCAAATGCCATACCTATGACTCCGGGGACTTCTGGTTCAATTCTGGGTGAGTGTTAGTAGTGTTTCTAGCTGCCAGGTGACCCCTGGATATTTAGAGCTGAGAACCTGCAGAGTGCAATGCCTGGCAGAAGGAGTTCTGGAGAAGAATGGACCCCCTTTCTGTACTCCTCGAGCCTTGTAGATTCCCACACCACTCCTTCTTCTAGATGCTCAGCTGCAGCCTGTAGGTGCTGCTGAGGCCTCCTGAGGTGCTCTTACCCACTGCTTACAGACATATGGTTGCACTGGAAGGGCTAGCTCACCTACCCCCTAGTACTTACAAGCAACTTCTGGCTTTGTGATGGTTTGAATGAGAACGGCCCCCATAGGCTCATATATGTGAATGTTTGGGTCCCTGCTGGTGGACTGTTTAGAAAGGATTAAGGGGTGTGGCCCTGTTGGAGGAGGTGTGTCACTGGGGGTGGGCTTTGAGCTTTCACACCAGGCCCAAGCTCATTCTTTCTCTTTCTCTGCCTGCTGTCTATGAATCAGATGTGAGCTCTTAGCTACTACTCAGGCTATGCTGTCTGCCTGTTGCCGTGATTCCCACCATGATGGTCATGGACTAACCCTCTGAAACTGTAAGCTAGTAGCCCCCTCTCCCAATGTTTTCTTTTATAAGGTGCCTTGGTCACCGCGTCTCTTCATAGCAACAGAACAGTAACAAAAACAGACTCTATGAGCTAACTTTGCAGGGCCATAAACCATTATTGAGGTCTCCCCCTCCCCCACTTACCTAGACACTCCAAGCTGGCCTCATTAGCACATTACTTCCGCTCACCCAGTCCCACACATCGCCTTCCTCCCGGTTCCCACCTCCACATCTCCCTGAACACTGTGTTTGCCATGTAGTTGCTGCAGTTAAGTTATATGCCTTGTCCCTGAAATGCATGACTTGGAATGAAAATGTAGCTGGTTTGCTATTTAAAGGCAAGTAGCTCTGGGCTCTGTGGTCCCTCCCTGACATCCCACTCCCTATTATCCTCCTCCTCCATCAGGGGCACCAAGTGACAAGCTCTCTTGGTGCTTCCCGGGGTGCTGCCCTGGGCTGTTCCTTCTGTACTGAGACAGCAAATTGTTGGCTGGGGTGGTGGATTGTTTCCCACAGCAATTAACAGTTGCCCTGGTGTAAATTTCCAATCAATAGCCTGCCATGCTCAACTCCAAGCTGTCCGCTGGAGGCCTCTACAGCGCATTTTGAAAGTAACTTGCCAGGAGGTAGGACTTTGGCCCTGGATCCTCCAAAAGCCCTCACCAAGCGTTTTAGGAACACCAAATACCCCCTCACCACTGCCAGGGCCCAAGGGACGGAGGGACCAGGCAGGTGGCTCTAGACACCTTTTACAGTCTGATGACAGATTGGGGACACAGGTGGAACCGCCTCTCCTCAAGAGTGGTGGCCCTTTGAATATTCATGAAGCTCTCATTTTCCAATTTTGGCTTTTTTTTTAAACTTTCTGCTGTTTGAGGTGGCTGTATTTTTTCTTCCATTTAAACCCCTCATTTAAATGTCTCTTTATCTCTCATTCTTTCTCTCTCTCATGTAAATCAAATTGCCATGGTTTCTCATTTTCTGACTATGTCGCTTCCTCTAGCCCCCTGTGGACAGAATGAGACCCGAGAAGATGGCAAGACAATCCAGTTACCTCCATGCAAGACAGGAGCATGGATTGTGCCGGCCATCATGGCCTGCTATCTCTTGGTGGCGAACATCCTTCTGGTCAACCTCCTTATTGCTGTCTTCAAGTGAGTGGCCATTCTCTAGGCAGACAGGTGGATGGGTGGGCAGCGTGGATGGAGGGAGCTGATATTTCAAAAAGTAATGATTTTGTTTTTGTCTTGTGACTTTCTGATCTGTTTCAGCAATACATTTTTTGAGGTAAAGTCGATATCCAACCAAGTATGGAAATTTCAGAGGTACCAACTCATCATGACGTTCCACGAGAGGCCGGTTCTGCCCCCACCGCTCATCATCTTCAGCCACATGACCATGATATTCCAGCATGTGTGTTGCCGGTGGAGGAAACACGAGAGTGACCCAGATGAAAGAGACTACGGCCTGAGTGAGCGGCAAGCTGGCACCTGCAGCTGGAAGTTCCCAGCAGTTCCCATAGGCAATCAGGCAGGATCCGTGCCCTGCTTGGTTCTCCTGCCAGATTTCTCCTGCCTCCTGCCTATTTAGGGGAGTGGGAATGGGACCTACTTGATGAGATGCATGACAGAAGGAAGACAGCATAGCATGAGTAGAAGCCACAATTCTTAGCCACTTCTTACTAAGAGAAAAACCACTCTCCAATAGAATTAGTCACCTTCATACACTCTTACTTTTCAGATATCCCACCACAAATCTACACCACATTGCTCTACACCAAGTGTTATATTAGGTAGCATTTTTAAACAGTATGGCCTGAGTTCTATTCCTCCATGCTCATTTTTGGGAATGTCACTATTCCAGATCTTAAATGTTTTTCTAAACCTTCAGCTTTGTGCCTATATGATCTTGTGGAGACAACAAACCTTGCTTTGGAAGGACAGAACAATAGCCTCTCCCACCCACAACCCACCTCTAGCCTGGCGTTTCTAAAGGGAAGTTTGGATGGCATTTGGGCTGGAAGAGTTCCTCACTGTGTAAGAATGTGTGACACATTGCAGGAGACTTAACATCTCTATCTCTGCATATTAAGTGCCAGTAGCTCCTGCAAGCTCCTAAATGCCCATGGGTACCAACTCTCAGGAGCCACTGGAAATATAATGACTTATAAACAATCTGCTGTGCTTTTTTCAAATGTTTTAAGTCTACTTCTGCATTAAATCCACAAGCAAGAGCCTCTAGCATGATGGTCCAGGAACCTACCTCTATCCATGGGATACCAATACACCATGGTTTAAAACCAGAGCCTGTTAGTGAACTTCTTCTCTAAGCCTGGAGCTCTTAGTGAGCTCCCTGACAAAGCAATGCCAAACTTCCTTCTAGATATTCAAACCAGACAGTCAGAAACACCTGGCAATTCCAGTTCCATTCCCTTCTGAAATACAAGTTTAGGCAAACAGAGAGCTGGGGTGCTCAAAACATGCCAGCATGGGCAAACACTAGGCAAGGAACACTGTAAGAATAATGCTCTGGAGGGCCAGGCGGTGGTGGTGCACGCCTTTAATCCCAGCACTCGGGAGGCAGAGGCAGGCGGATCTCTGTGAGTTCGAGACCAGCCTGGTCTACAAGAGCTAGTTCCAGGACAGGCTCCAAAGCCACAGAGAAACCCTGTCTCGAAAAACCAAAAAAAAAAAAAAGAATAATGCTCTGGAGTTGGGGTGAGAGAGAAGAGGAGGGAGGGGAAAATAGTCAGGATGTAAAATAAATTAATTATAATAATAAATAATATTGTGCTGGGGGTCACCTCAGGGCTCCAAGTCAATTTCAATAAAGCGTGAACACTTGTGGTAGGAAACTCTGCTTAGCGAGAAAGCCCAAGATGACTGGAGATACCGTACCTGACAGAGGGCTTGTGAGGTATTTTCATCATCATTGGGACCAAATACCTATCAAAAGAATCTTAAAGGAGAGACTTTCTGTATTTCACGGTTTTGAGAGATGGAGTTCAGTAAGGGAGGAAGACCTGGCAGTGATGGGTCTCCATAGTAGCAGGGGTTCGAGGAACGTGCAGCTCCTCGTACCTTGGGAGATCAGAAAGCCGGAAAAACTAAACAGGCACCCAGGCGAGGCTATGAACCTTAAAAGATGCATCGCCAATAACCCAGGCAGAGCTTACATAGTGTAAGGCATTACTCCCCTCTGAGGACCAGCTATTCAGACACATGCGTCTGAGGGGGATATTTCCTGTTCAAACCACAGCTGAGGCAGCCCAGAGACCTATTTCTTCTTCAGAGCCCGTTTCATGGGTCCAAAGAGACTGAGAAGCTCCACCAAACTCTCTATGTGATTTGCTTTTGTGTTTCATTTGTGAGACAGGGTCTCACCGGATATCCCTGGCTACCCCGTAACTCACTATGTAAATCAGGCTAGCATCATCCTGGTAACAATTCACTGCGTTCTCCCAAGTTCTGAGTTGAAAGGCAGGTAAAAGCCACCCCCGGCCATGTTTTCAGCCAGAGTAGCACTGGATGTGTCGCCAGGTCCCTGGACATGCAGCAGGGAGGAGCAGGTGACAGACTTCTCAGAGACGGCCTTCCCAGAAGGTCACTCTTGAGAATGTGGGAGGGTGAGAGGCGCGAAGAGCAGAGAGGCAGGCCGCGCATGAGCCTACCCATCAGGGAAGAACGAGGCTCTCCCGTCAGTCTGTAGCTGTCATTAAACGATCCCAGAGCACTGCCAAGTTCTAATTGAGTCTCAGAAAGAGGAAAGCTAGAGTTATAGGGTAAAATCTGACATGATAATAGTTTTATTTTTTTAAAGAAGTATATTTTATTTATTAAAAAAGAGCAGCATGGGGACTGGGGTTTGATTCAGTCAGTAAAATGCTTTTTATACAAGCATGACCTGAATCTGGGTCCAGAGCATGCATAGAAATGCCAGGCACAGAGACAGCAGCAGTGCCTGTAAAACACACAGACACACACACACAGAGACACACAGACACACACACACACGGGGAGAGAGAGAGAGAGAGAGAGAGAGAGAGAGAGAGAGAGAGAGAGAGAGAGAGAGAGAGAGAGAGAGAGAGAGAGAGAGAGAGAGAGAGAGAGAGAGGTCAATGAGGCACTTATAGGGTGCCAAGTAAGTTCTGGGTCTACTCCTTTGGATCTCAGAAACATCCCTACCAGAGGGCATCATGGCTCTTCGGGATCAGGGAGGGAGTCTACACACAGTCTCTCTTCTTTTTGACCCTTCTGCTCATGGTTCTGTGCGGTTTTATGACCACATTTCAGTGTCCCTGCCTGGCACAGCAGCCCCTCACCTTAGGAGCCTACCATATTGAAGAAATGCAGCCTGACTTCCAGTGATCTCCATAGTCCCAGCAGCCTTTACACCCCATGTTTTACAGACCCTGGCAAGTTCCAGTGGATGCATCTAGGCAAGCAAGAGTGATCTGGGGCAACAAAGCCACGGAGCTGGGATTCAGCCCTCCTAAAATTTGCATCAATCCCTGCAACATCTCAAGGGTCCAGGATGAGAAAGACTTCCTGATTTGGGAAATATCCACAGCAACCCTCTTGCCCTAACCCTGTTCCAGAAACCACTTAAAGGCTCACAGTTCCTCCAGACTTCTTTTGTTGCTATAGCATTGATGTAGATGGTTACCTTCTATTAGAAAACCAGAATAACAATAGCACAAATAAGGACAGCTCCCTTTTCTTAACTTACAGAGAGTGAGGGAATGGTCCAAAACTCAGCATGGCTCACTGAGAACAAAGACACAAACTCCTTCTAGTTTTCAGCTCAGTGTTTCCTTCTGCATGACTTTGTTTTCAAGGTCACAGAATAGTCACTGGGCCTCCAGTCATCAAATGTTTATGTTGAGGTTAGGAAAAAGAAAGGAAGCTGGGGAAAAAAAGCATAGAAAGAGCAGCCATGTATCTTTTTTTTTAAATCAGGAGCAAACTCTGTTCTGACATACCATCCGTCTCTGCAGTAGACTTCTTGCTCAAAACCAAGTCTTGCAGTTTCTAATAATTTCAAGGGTGACTAGAAATGTATGTATTTGGTTTTACTGCCTCTGTAACAAGGGAAAAAGACAGGGAGAAGGTGGGGTTGCACGAAGATTATTATTCAATAACGTTGGCACGTCACACTACACAGCCCAGAAATTTTGGAGCCTTTAAGAAACATCCATGCTCCCAGTTGCTTTCTTTCCCTGGCTTTTCTTATGCTCTCAGTCCTGTCGCTTCCTTAATTAAACCAAGCTCCTGTGGTACCCAGGTTTACCCAGGTGGGTTCCAGAGACCACAGTGACTCTGCTGCTCAGGAAGGAGCCTGTGTTTCAAGAGACCTAATTAGATTTGGATTCTGTGTGGGACTCGCAATAGAATCTGGTAGACATTCCCCAGCCTGGATTTCTTTAAAGCCGTCATTAGGCCACAGACCAGATGCTGCTGCGGTCCCTGCTCTGTCTCATGGTTCTTTCTCTCCCTCTCCCCCAGAACTCTTCATAACTGATGATGAGCTCAAGAAAGTCCATGATTTTGAAGAGCAGTGCATAGAGGAGTATTTCAGAGAGAAGGACGACCGCTTCAACTCATCCAATGACGAGAGGATACGGGTGACATCAGAAAGGTGTGTTCCCTGGGCCCTGCCTCGCAGAGATGTGTCTTATGGCTGTCCATGGACCAGATAAATCTGTTCTCACATCTCCAAAACACAGACATCTTATCTTTACTGCCCAAGAAAACATGAACCTTCTGAAAGAACAGATTGTTGACCAATCAGTCCACAGACCAAACTCCTAGAAATATCCTGGGTTTTTCCAGGAGACAGTGAAAGCTTCTGCCTGGACAGAGTGCATTGGTGAGTCTAGGGCAGGTCTGACTTGGACCAAAAACTAGAAAGTTTTGTCCCAGACAAAAAGCAAAGAAGGCCCAACCCAACCTGAGGCTCCTCAACAGGTTTCTGCTTCCTTCTATAGACTATTGAGTACTTGTCTCCAAAAGAGAATAGCCCCATGCTTGGCTTATGTGGGTGTTCCATGTCATCTAGATAGGCAAGAGCATGGGTTCTGTCAACCAGTGAAAATAATGATTGGTATTTTACCAAGAACTACTTTTGTTGTTTCTTTTTTATAGAGTAAATCTAAAAACAAAGACATAAATGCCTAATTTTCTACCCAGATTCACTTAGTACTTACCAAAGGGCTTTGAAAGTCAGAAGATCTATATGAAAAATATTCTGTACAAACATGAGTACCTGGGTTCATATCACAAGAAAAGGCATGGCCTCACGTGCACCCGTAACCATGGTGACCATGGTGCTGTCAGGGGTAGAGACAGTAGGATCGTTGGGGCTTGCTTAACTTCAAAAATGCAGGCTCCAGGATCACAGAGAGACCCTGCCCCCCAAAAGTAAGCTATAACACACACACAACAGAATTTTTGATATCTAACAGTTCTAGGTCTTATGTCTCTCATGTGGCTATAGGTTAATAAAACCATCATTCCAATCTGGTATATTCATAATGCAGCATGTGGGGCTAGCTTCCAAAAGAACACTCAGAGAGTCCCGGAGAACTGGTGTAACCACACTTTAACTGTTTATACTATAAAGGCAGCCAGAGAAAATGGTAATAGCATTGACGACATAATAGGTCCGTAACTGCAGTCAGTGTGAATGGGACTTCAAAGATTTAAGAGACTTGTTTCTAATCTTCATGAGTGATACTTTGTGTGCCCACATCAAAGATTCTTTATTAACTGTGTCGAAATCACATAAGATGTAATTTTTTTTTGGTCCCTTACTCTTTCTTTAAAGAATGCAGAATATACACATAGATATAATTGCATATGCCAACGAGCGATTGGAACCATAGGTACCAAGCCAACATTAATAAGATTTAAAGCTCTGCACAGGTTTTATTCACATCTGCCACTACAAAACAGAGAGATTTATGATATGCTGTAAAGTAGTTCCCTGGCAAACAGAGGGAGGAACTGAAATTCCAAAGCGCTCTCATGCTGAGGCCTTGGAAAGCTGCTCATGAATGGACATACAGCCGCGTGCTTCCAGAAAATTGTGCCATGTGGGAATATTACCATAGCTGAGACACATTTCCTCAGCGTATGTCTTCGGGCCTTTGAAATGCTTTCTGAATTCAGAAACACATAGGCCTAGGAGGCAAGAGAGGCAGGAAGGGAAAGGCATATTAGATGCCAGGAAGGCTTTGCCTCTCTGAGGAACTAGAATGAAGAGGGCCAGATGCCAGCATGCATGAGTATACTGCGACCATGTCAACAACTCCTTCTGGGAAACCCAGCAGGGAACCAGAGTCTCCCACTCCATGTCAGCATACCCTGCAGGACTACTCCCTCCCCTGACCTGCCAAGGGTGGCTTCTCAGAGTGTGAGCCAGGTGAGAAGGCACCAGGCATGCAGAACGAAGGAGAAGCCTCCTGTATCTTGGTCTAGGCCTCAAGAATCTGAAAATGCAGGGCCACAAGCCCAGTCCCCATTCTGCTTCTATGGCTTCTACTTGCTTTAGAGTTTAACTGTTCTTTAAATGGGTTCTTTGCATTTTTAAGAAAACCAAAAACTAGCATCTTCCAACAATGGAATGGTATGTAAGCACAACAGAAATGTCTCGGGGTGCTTTGGGAGTCTACCAAAAGACCAGGGCATCTGTATTGGGTGCCTCAATATCCTCCAGGATACGTCTGTTCTGAGTGCAGAGGCAGCTGGTATCACCTGCCTTATCCACAGCCTCTTAACAGAGACAGAGAGATCTGGGAAAAGAGGTCTGCACACATGTATCTGTGAGTAGACACATTGGTATGGATGCTGATGGCTGTATTTCACTACTGATTGTACACAGTCCATACAAAAGAGAATATTATGTAACTGTACCTTTGTGTTATACAACCTGAGCACAGGGATTTGAAATCAGAACAACTAAGAGCTTGTTCTCTTTTCATGGGCATGCGCCACCTCTCATCTTCCCTGTACCCTGTTGTCACCGACTTCTGAGTTCATCTGAAATGAACCACTCTCCATCTGGAGATGTGAAGGACGGGAAACTAAAGTCAGGTTACTTTCTATATAACATCGCGGTTTTCACAATGACCTCTTTTCTTTGGGTTACTTAGTCACTGTATGTGTAGTCCTTGGGGCCACAATCACTGACTGAAAGTTCTTGGCAGAGTCTGTGTGTGCGCGCATATGCGGCGGTCAGTGGACAAGTTGCAGGCATAGGTTCTCTCTTCCTCCACGCACATCCAGGGATCAAACTCAGGCCAGCAGACTTGGTGGCAAGTGTCTTTACCTATTGCGCCATCTCACTGCTCCCAAACGTTTCAAGGAAAAAAGGAAGAAGTTTAAAGGAAGCTGCCTTGTTATAGAACAAACATAAAGTAAATTTGGCTCTAGGTCCTTTTTAGATTTTAGCTTCCACGTTAAGCTCCTTGCAGCTAGCTCCATGTTCTCATCCATAGACTGTTGGGTGGTTAGATGGTTAATCACCCTCAGAGTGATAGATGGAAATGGGTTAATGTTAGCTCTTTCTGTTTTCTACAAGACTTAATACGCCAACTACATAGGCATGCAGAGAAGGGGTGAAAATTGGTTAAGACTAATTCTTGACCAGGTTAGGTGTGCCATGCCTTGAATCCCAGCACTCAAGAGGTAGATCTATAGAGAGACTCTGTATGTATGTATATGAGGCCCTGAATGTTTATATTTGTGTGAAAGTGTGTGTGTGTGTGTGTGTATGAGTGTTATATGTGTATATGCATGGGTTTTTTTTTTTTTCAGCCCCTTTGCAGCTGGTTTCCAGCTCTAGCTTGATTTTCTTAGTCTGGGATGCCTTGCTTTTAGGGCTCCCGTCAGAACTTTCCTAGTGTACCTGAAGGGCCTCTCCCCTTCTTTTCACTCTCCCTGGGTTCCCGGTCTGGGTCCAGCTGACCTCCCTTGTTAGGCCTCAACCCTCTGACTCTCTCTTGCTCCTTTTCTCTATGATACGGAACCCTAAGCCATAGGGCAGTAAACCAAGGGGTCCCACTATCCAGGCTATGGCATGCAGACATTTCTCAGCCCTTAGACCAGTGTAGGAGTATCAGTGGGAGATAACTCCAGTCTGCAACACAGAGAGACGCCTTTTCAAGATTACTACCAAAACTAAAGAAAATCACTGGATTTGAACATTTCCAAAATGTCTTTCGACACAAACGTATTCAGATTCTGTAATCCTAGGTTACGGCAGGAATGTCATTCTCTCCCCTTCAGTCCCGCTCATTACCCATAACCCCTCCACGTTCCTCCCTTCAGCCCCTCCCTTTACCCATAATCCCTCCACATTCTTTACCCATAATCCCTCCACATTCTCCCCTTCAGCCCCTCCCTTATCCATAACCCCTCCACGTTCTCCCCTTCAGCCCCTCCCTTACCCATAACCCCTCCACTTCCTCCACTGCAGCTCCCCCTTGACCCAAGCCCCTGCCCCATTGATTTCCTCTTGGAGCAGAGCACAGCTTTGCCATCTCCTAGCCTTACCTTCTAATTTCCCATAGCAGAGGAACCCCGACCCAGGTGACTCTTATTCTCTGCTTCTCGGTACAGGGTGGAGAACATGTCCATGAGATTGGAGGAAGTTAACGAGCGAGAACACTCCATGAAAGCGTCACTCCAGACCGTGGACATCCGGCTGGCTCAGCTGGAGGACCTCATCGGACGCATGGCCACAGCCCTGGAGCGCCTGACGGGTCTGGAGAGGGCGGAATCTAACAAGATCCGCTCAAGGACCTCCTCGGACTGCACAGATGCAGCCTACATCGTCCGCCAGAGCAGCTTCAATAGCCAGGAGGGGAACACCTTCAAACTTCAAGAGAGTATAGACCCTGCAGGTGAGGAGACCATATCCCCAACTTCTCCAACCTTAATGCCCCGTATGCGAAGCCATTCTTTCTATTCTGTCAATGTGAAAGAGAAAGGTGGGATAGAAAAGCTGGAAAGCATTTTCAAAGAAAGGTCCCTGAGCTTACACCGAGCTACTAGCTCCCATTCAGTAGCAAAAGAACCCAAAGCTCCTGCAGCCCCTGCAAACACCTTGGCCATTGTTCCGGACTCCAGAAGACCCTCTTCATGCATAGACATCTATGTCTCTGCCATGGATGAGCTCCACTGTGACATAGACCCTCTGGATAGTTCCATGAACATCCTTGGGCTGGGCGAGCCAAGCTTTTCAACTCTAGCACCTTCCACAGCCCCTTCAAGTAGTGCCTATGCAACCCTCGCACCAACAGACCGACCTCCAAGCAGGAGCATTGATTTTGAAGACCTCACCTCCATGGACACTCGATCTTTTTCTTCAGACTATGCCCACCTCCCAGAATGCCAAAACCCCTGGGACACAGACCCTCCAATGTACCACACCATCGAGCGTTCCAAGAGTAGCCGCTACCTAGCAGCCACACCCTTTCTCCTAGAAGAGGCCCCCATTGTAAAATCCCATAGCTTTATGTTTTCTCCTTCAAGGAGTTACTATGCTAACTTTGGGGTGCCTGTGAAAACAGCAGAATACACAAGTATTACCGACTGTATCGACACAAGATGTGTCAATGCCCCTCAAGCGATTGCTGACAGAGCCACCTTCCCTGGTGGTCTCGGAGACAAAGCAGAGGACTTATCTTGTTGCCACCCTGAGCGAGAAGCAGAGCTGAGCCATCCTAGCTCTGACAGTGAGGAAAATGAGGCCAGAGGCCGGAGAGCTGCCAATCCGATCTCCTCTCAGGAGGCTGAAAATGCAGACAGAACCCCATCCAACAACATCACAGTTCCCAAGATAGAGCGCGCTAACAGCTACTCAGCAGAGGAGCCAAGTGCGCCATATGCACATACCAGGAAGAGTTTCTCCATCAGTGACAAGCTTGATAGACAGAGGAACACCTCAAGCCTCCGAAATCCCTTCCAGAGAAGTAAGTCCTCCAAGCCGGAGGGCCGAGGGGACAGCCTATCCATGAGGAGATTGTCTAGAACATCAGCTTTTCATAGCTTTGAAAGCAAGCACAACTAAACCTTCTTACCATGTGTTGCAGGAGGCTCGAGAACCCAGCACTAAAACTCTCCCCATGTCCACCTTGTCCCCCAACTTCCTTGTGTCATATCCGCTTTACTCTTAGCTGAGCAAAACATTGCCTTGGGAGATGTTAACTCAAAGGTAACCTCTGGGCCACAGGTCAAGCAAGCATTCCTTCTGGCCCAGTGCCAAACACAGGGTTTTCTGGCATGTTCACACTTGTTGAAAAGGGAGGGGGAAAGAGGACAGAAAGGGTTTAGAGATGAATGTGTGTCACCAGGCACCACTGAAAGCCACGAGCTCTGGGGAACGAGTTCAAGCATTTTCCATGCCAGCAGGCATCTTGGGACTTCTGCCCTGTTACCAAGAGTTGAGGAGACAGGGCTAAAATTACAAAATAAGATAAAATAGCCAGCATGCAAGATGAGATATTCTAAACTTCCATTCTGTTTTCTTTTCACATTGGTTCCATCACTGGTGACTGATGAAGAACATCCCTTTTATTCAGTATAAGCCGGCAGCAAGCAGTTCTACCTAACGTCCCACATCCTTCTCATGCCAACACTTCTGTAATTGGTCATTATAAAGAAAAACAAGGTAACAGTCATATATACAGTTCGCCTGTCTCTTATATATTCACTTCTGGTGCCACAACTGTTTATCTCTTTAGAAGAAAATAAGGGAACAGAAATGCCTTTTTTTTTCCTTTTTGTCTTGCAATCGAAATGAAAGAAGAGTTGATGTTGAAAGCAAGAGTGTTATGATTTATAATATACCATGGGCAACCAAGTGTGTAGTCAAGCAAGCTCAGGACGAATGTAATTAAATAATTTTATATTTTTAAGTTATTTTGTATCTCACCTGTCATCAGTGAATTCACTCATCAAATATGTAATATTGAACTTTAAGAAAAACAGCAATGGGAAGAACTAACATTCAGTTGCCACGTGGGATGTTGTTGTAGTCTCACCGTTCATAGTATGTGATGCTGCTGTGTGGCCTGCTTCCTTTGCATGTCTCCACTATGTCCTCCGAGCACCTCCAAGATGTAACTGTCAAATTCCCACACCACTCATCACATGACCATTTTGTATTTGAACACATGGTTACATGTGGATATTTTCATACCTAGAATTTAGCCATCGAATCTGGGCTCAGCATAAACTTAATCGGAGTTTTTCAAGGGCTGGTATCTTTTTTTATGGGAAATGTTCCAAAGTACTTTTTGTTTGTTTTGCTTTTTTCCAAGACAGGGTTTTTTGTTTGTAACAGCTCTGGCTGTCCTGAAACTTGCTTTGTAGACCAGGCTGGCCTCAAACTCACAGAGATCTGCCTGCCTCTGCCTCCCTAGTGTTGGGATTAAAGGTTTGTGCCACCACCGCCTGGCCCCAAAGTATTTTTTAAGGAAGTTTAAAAACCATAAATAATCTTAGACTTGACTAGGGGCTTGACATCCACCCAAAGCCATCAGTTGCAGGCAGACCATGAATATGCTTCTTATTTACAAAGTAATTTTTTTAAAAAAAGGTATAATAGGCCAAAAGAGAAAGCAAATATAGCATATGCAGAGTTCCATAGTTTATGCTGTTTATGTATATACACACGTGCACAGATACATGTTTATATACAGTAATAAAGCAGACAGAGAAATTTCTTAACAGGCTTGACTCCCTGTCATCTGAAGGTATAGCCAAGATTATTTTTTTATATTGAAGAAGTTTCAATGGAACAAAGTTCACTGTGCTATTGGACCCACTGCTGAAATTACAATTTTTAGAAAATCTCTGTCTTTTTAATCTTTTCTTACACTGAACAAGAACTGTCAAAGTGGCTCACCCTTGTCCTCTGCCTCCTCCTGTTTGGAAGCACGCACTATTGTGACATCTCTTTCACTCTGGTTTCTCTGACAGGAAGCTATTACCACCAAATACAATCTTAATAAATGTGTGATTCCAAGCTAGTTTGTATTACACAGCCTATAATGGAGGCATAAATTTCTAGACTAGAATCTAGATTTGAAGTGGGATAAGAAAATCTCGACCACAAAACTTTAGATTCCTATTTGGATCATCGCATATTTTAAAATAATAAAGTCTTTAAGAAAACCAATTTGGAGCCAGGAGTAGTGGTGACGCATACCTGTGATCCCAGTACTTGGAGAGATGAGGCATGAGGATGAGGAATTCAAAGTCAGCCTCCACTACACATCAAGGTCATGGCCAATCTGGACTACATGAGACCCTGTCACGAAAAATGAAAGAAAGAAAAGAAAACATATTCTGAGCTAGGGCTAGGGCTCACTTCCTTAGCATACTCAAGGCCCTGTGTTCCATACCCAGTGGAGGAGGGGGGGAGAAGAAGGAGGAAGGGAAAGAGGAAAAACAGAAACATGATTCATGTCCCTGGCCCCAGATGCTCTCTGGTTCTTTTAATTGTAGCGGTATCTCATTTGGTGACATCAAGTCAATCCCTCACAAAACCTTTAGCCTTTAACTATGTATGTATGTGTATGTATATATATATATATATATATATATATATATATATATATATATATATATATATATATATAAAAGAACCAAGCTTTTCATCCTAAAACAAGTGGCAAGCTCACATACATGTAGAATCAGTTTTCGTCCTTGGTATTTCAGTAACACCCAACCTCTTTGTTGAAAACTATGCTGGAGACACATCCTTATTGATCTCTCTCCCAACAGACATGCATTGAATCCGAGAGTAAATCATTTGACTCTAAGCTTCCTTGAGCCATGAGTCCCTGTGAGAACCTCATGGAAACTTTGAGCCCTCTCACCCCCCAAATTCACATCCATGTGAAGCTGCAATGTAGCTTTCAGGGGCTCATGACTCCCCTGGTTCCACAGTGGCTGATGAGGACAGAGACCATGTTCATCAGCAGCCAAGCTGAAACAGGCACTGTACACTTTTAGACCATTTCCCTGTGATTCTTTGGAAGGCCATGTCTCTGCGCTTCTGTTCCTTAGAGTAGATACGGTTAGCTGGATGTGGTTGGGCCACTTTCATGACTTTGATTAGCAAGGATTCTCAAAGACAGAAACTGAGGGAATTCATGGAGAAGTCCAAGGAAATGAGTTTGTCATCTGTGACCACAGGGCAGGTGCCAAGCACCGTGGGGCCTGGCTTGGGACCTCATTGGAAGCAAGGAAGAGAAAGGACAAGCCTGAGTGTCTCTGTTTGTTCTGACCACCTGAGAGAAAGAACGTGACCTGGGAAAGGAAACACTTAACAGTCCTGAGCTTCTGTTCTGCATGAAAATTAAGTGCTAGCCTCCTTGGGGAAGTGTGTGGAATCTCTAAGCCAAATGTAAACAACTTCAGACACAAACTGTGTAGGCCTCATAAGCCATCTCTTTCCTGTACGTGTGTGTGTGTGTGTGTGTGTGTGTGTGTGTGTGTGTTCTTTTCAGTCCCATCTCCTTCCATGTCTGGGTTCTCTGCACCAGTGTGGCATCGATTCTGTGGCCTTGTACAGACTGCTTGTGTTCAACTCATTTGTCCCACCATGTCCCTGATGGAGGGGACCTTAATTACCTGCCTCGTGAATTTAAGCAGCTCATGAAGACCATACATTCATAAAGTCATAGAGGGCTCAAGAAAGAGATAGCTAATTTAATCGTCTGCTTCATAGGTGCCAATTTTTATATACTGCAATGTGTAATGATTTGTTCTAAATTGCTTGCTTGTTCCTTTGGGGAAGAAATGATGGATATTTTATAAAAATGGCCATATTTTATATTTACAGTTAGAAACTGATAGATTTGAATGGAGTGCTAGAACGCAAGAGGATAGTTGTCATGGCCAGTTTGTGTTCCTGCAAGTCAAAGGAGGACAGTCAGGGTGCGGCACTTTATAGACCTGGGTGTTTCTTTAATGTTGACGCCTCCAGGGCCAGCTATTACTTAGCACTTTGAAAGTTCCCCCTTGGAAAAAAACAATATATATATATACATACGCATATGCCAGAATAATGAGACGGGGGGGGAGGGGCATTTGTGAAAACACAAAATGTGTTTCTTCTGAATGTTACAAATGTATTTTCAAATCCGGTTTCTATAGATAACATTATGGTAGATCACTGGATAGTACGTTTCTTTTCGTCTTCCTGCAGCTGTACAGTCTAATCTCCCTGGGTGTTTGGGCTGTTTGATTTCCTTAAAGATAATATTATCCAGTTATCCATCATGCTCTGTCTATAGGCTATGCCATGTGACATGTTGGGCGATGCTGTATTATAAAACACATGTAAACCTATCTGTAACCTGTGTTTAACCCAGCATAGTTGTAGCATGTGGTTGTATTAATGAACGTCACAGGACCGCTTTTTACTCATTTATAAATCTGTAACATTCAATAAAGAAGCACATGTGGCAAGGATTGATGGCGTTCCCATTCCCACGTTATTTAGCAGCTTCTGGCAATGGGCGTTTTTGTCCCTGGTCTTCCTTATGCTTCCTATATTCCTCAGACTACTGTAAAATGTTTGTGTAAGCTGATGGACATCCTCTACCAGGTCCCGCTAGCTGTGAGAGGCAGGGTGTGGTTGTGTGACGGACGAGCTGGCATGTTATGCAAAATACTATATAACCAATGAACTCAAATGTTTTAAACTCCAGTTGAATCGGCTGTTTGTTTACGTCTGCTGACCCCGTGTGGAAGCAGTGTACAGTATTTGATAAATACGTTCATTCGGTAGCGCTGTCTGTTCTAGATAAAGTGATGCTGACGTTTAGGCGGCTGCATACTTAGCCTAGATGTTGCGTTCAACCCGCTAATCTTTCCAATAGCGATGTGACTTGACGGAAGTCACGCCTCTCCAAACTAAGTCTTCGTTTTGTGCCAGCACAACGCACGCTGTGTTTTATGCACCAGTCTTGACTCTGTTTAGCGCACTGAACGTTTTACTCATGTCTGCTGCAGTGCTAGACAGCTAGGGGCCCAGGCAAACTGCTGGGCTTCTTTAACTGCGGCTACTTTCTGTTTTCAGAAATTAAAACAAGTAATCAAAGCTTCCTTTTGTTTCAAGTGTGTACGGCTCTGAACAAATACTATGACTAGAGTATCCCCTGCAAGTGGCAATAGCTAGGGCCCCAGAGATGGCAAAGCAGCACCACTCTGGAGTCCCAAGGTCTAGGTGCTGGGCATCTGCGGCATGAAAGACATGCCTTGGTGCTTCCTGGGTGCAAACTGCTAAACCAGAGATGAAAGCCAAGGGTCCATGGTGGCAGGACAGAAATGCACGGACACTATGGGTGAATGGTCCCGCGCTAGTGGACAAGGACCCCCTTTCTTGTCCTGTAGCTTTCACACCCTGTGTGTGAGCTGGGCCCAGAGGGGGGAACGGGCGATTGCTTGATGAAGCATCAGGTGACTCCAAAGAGTTTATTCTTTTAAAAAGTCGCGGTTCCATGGTTAGAAGCCACTCAGCATCTGGAAAGGGATGGATCCAACTTGCACAGTCAAAATGCTCCCAAAATGAGCAGGGAAACCTTTTCTCTCCACCAGCTTTGCCCTGTGCTATCTCTTGTGTCTACGAGTCAAGCATCCCGTCTGTCAATAAAAGAGGGGTTGGTTCTGATTAAAGAAGAACCAACTTTTTCTTTTTTTTTTTCAATTAATGTCAGAGAGTGTCGATGTTGCCTTTGCTCTCATGATCTCGTTGCACTGATTACCCCTAATAAAAATCAAGATGTTCTGATTTCTGTGTGTCATCTAAGTGGGGATGGAGGTGACCAAGTCATCCAGATTAATCAAAAGAGGTGGTTTGTTTCCTAACTTTCCTGAAATAATTGGCCACCGTCTGCTGGCAGCACATGATCCCAGCACTGGCAGTGGGTATAGAAAGTGAAACAAGGGACATCTGTGTAGATACCCATAGACTCTGATGGGCATCAGTGCCAGCCATGACTCCAGCCCCTGGGGGAGGCAGATTCCTAAAGAATGTGAGGCATAGGGTGAGATCAGCCTTGGGCCTGGGGTCACAGCCTTTTTTTTTTTTTCTTTTTTGGTCCCTTTTCTTTCCTTTTCCTTAGTCTAAAGTCTAAAGCTAGCTCCTTTTTTTTTCTATGTGTGTGAGACCAACAGACTCATCCATTACCTCATATGAACCCCAAAACAGTAACCCCAAACATTGACTACATGGGAAAAGCCAGATGTTCTGAATTTGACCCAGATCTGGTCTCCCGGCTGACTTCACCTCCTCCCTCCACCCAAGTTCCTAACGTGGCTACTGTGACATCTGTCACATCTGAATCTGAATTGCCTGTCTGAATCCTGAAAGGCTCTCTACATCTTTACCCAGTCACCTGCCTCTCCATGAAGGGATGACAAATTCAATCCAAGACCCAGATCTAGAACACAAAAGAATGGGCCTAGGAAAGACAATGCAAGCAAAATCTGTTGACCATGAAAACATGTATGTCCCAACAGAGAGATTCAGATGTGGGCTTTCAAGCCCTGTACTAGCCTCCCAGGTGTCTGCAGCAGGATTCTCAATGGCCATGTCGGGGGGCTTCTGATTTGGAGCCAAGCGGGGTCTGATCCATGATTCTCACACAGAGAGCAAACACATCGAATACACTCAGGAACTTCGAGTTGGGAGAAGCAGCGCACCCTATTTGGGGTGACTCGTAGATGACTTCCATGTGTGTTGAGAGCATGTTTTACTGGATCCAAACACAGGACCAGTGTGAGGGAGACTATGAGGAAGGATGTTGTAGCATGCGAAGACTTAACCTGCTTCCTGTCGCTGGAGTATCTCACCTGAGTTTCTCTTGCTGCTACTACTGTGTAAGTCAGTCCGTGTAGTCAGTACCCTACTCTCACAGCCATGTCATAATGTAGTACTTAGACTGTTATTGTAAATGCGTTAACTATAGTTTATAACGGGGGAAATTATTCAGACACCATTTTTAAATGAATTCCTATAAATACAATGATTTTCAAGTTGGGTTTACTAAACATACATACATACTTTTCTTCCTTTCATGTATGATAGAAAGAGGTTTGCATATCTACTGACACTGAATATATACAAATCCAGAGGCATTGTTCTTTTTTAACGGTCTGTTATTGGATTCACAATGCACTTTGAGCTTGTCTGTTTAGATATATAATTTGAAGCAGAAGTTGGCAGATGCTACAGGCAAAGAACTTTCTGGAATTTCTGTAACAATTGTTTTGCAATAAAAAAATACAAATGGTTTAAAAGATGACTCAGACTTCCTTGTGCATTTCTGTCTCTACCTGCTCGTCACCATTCTCATGGTAAAGTTCCCGGTGATTGCTAGGGAGTCACTGCCCGGAGCTGCATAAAGTACTCATTTTGGAAAAACAGAAGTTACAAACTGTTAAACTATGGGGTGTGTTCACCAGCAAAGAATGGATATTATAGATCGATGCAGAGTGTGTGTGTGTGTGTGTGTGTGTGTGTGTGTGTGTTTCTTTTTAATTTGAAACGTTTTCAAATTGACAGATATCACATCTAATTCTGTGTTTCTGGTACTTCCTAAGAAACGTGAAAATCTGACCATAATAGACTTATCATATTCCCACACAACTGAACAGAACCGTGTCAGTTCAATGGGAGTCCAGATTCTCCAATACTCCACAGTCCCCACTGTTCCCTCCTGTCCCTTATCTGATGTCCTTCCCTTGCTGAAATTTCCTGGAAAGCCCCTATGAGCACTGGAACATCACGACTAAAGGATATAAAAAAGTAGTGGAAAGTTTAAAATATTGAAATAGAAAAGATTCAGGGTAGCAATTTGTTTGGGGGATAAAGAATAAGAAGAACTTGTTTTGTGCTAAAAACATAGAACTATGACTTCATTATCCCATTTAAAGCATATTATGAAAATTTTCCAATAGACTGCTTTACAGGTCTGGCTGTATATTCCATTAAGGACAAGCAAAAGCCTTGCCTTTATAAATCTTGTAATTTTTAAAACCATAGACAGAGAAATTACAAAATATATACGCATTCATTCATTTATTAGACGACCTCACTTTGTTATTCAGACTGGCCTAGAACTCCTGGACCTAAGCAATCCTCCTGCCTCAGCCTTCCAGTTAGGAAAGACTACAAGTGCATACTGTGGTGCCTAGTAATTCCTTCAATAAAAAATAATTTTGCCCCAAAAGATACCAAGATGAATAAAGTAAACTAAGCTCCTGTTCTTGTGAGGCATTACACACAGCTGTCCTGAGAGTGGGATCATATCATTATCATTTAGTTGCCCAAAGAATAAAGCATGAAAAAAAAACAGTCTAGAGATTTAGAGGAGTGAGAGAGAGCTCTGTGGCTCAGGAGAAGAAATGTTCTGCATTGGACTGAGCCCACCTACTCATTTCTTTGTAATGGAATGGTTGACACCATTTTCTGAAAGCAACTTGTTATGTATGCTCTTCAATGCATATAGCTGCCATAACACATATGGCATTCAATAAAGTACCCTGGAAAACCTCAAATATAGACCGGCATGCCTCTTCCTTGGATGAGACACCAACACAAGTGAGAAAAATAAATTCCGTAGAAATAATTATCATTACGTTTTGTTCATGTTACCTCACTTAACTAAAATACAGAAAAACTGATCTAACCATAAAAGGGAGGTCTTTGGTAATCACATCCTTATCACTGGAATTTTTAGTAATTACTTTTTTTTAACCTTTCTAAGTCACTGGTTATTTGATTTTTACCCAAACATTCAGCTCATCACTATGGGAAAGCTTAATCCATTTCCTTAAAGCTGTGAGCTGTATTATGGTCATAATCTTTCAATATATTGTTGGGATAGAGACTAGTGATGCCCAGTTATCTTAGATTGTTACTTGAGATCAGAATATTGCTCTAATCTTCTCTGTCACATTTGTTAAAGTTAGATATATTAGTTTTCTAGAACTTTCTTAACAAAGTAGCATAAACTTGGAAACTTAAACAACAGAAATTTATCATCTCAAATTTCTGGAGATTTTTTAATTCAAAGTAAAGAATTTGTTCCCTTCACATGGTCTTGCCTGCTTTGAGGTGTTTTCTGACACTCACTGGCATCCCTTGACTTATAAAAGCATCACCCTGTGCTCTGCCTTCATGTCACATGATGTTCTCCCTACATATTGTCTCCAACTTTCTCCTTTTACAAAAATACAAATCCTATTGTATTAGCCCCACCACCACCCTGCACCTTGACTCATTCTACCTATAATGATCTTTTTTTCCCTAATAAGGTCATATCTGAAGTATTCAGGGCTAGGATATCCACATGTGGATTTGGGGAAAGAACAAAATCAAATGGTAATCGTGAGTAAATTTGTACATAGGTTTACAGAGGCCATTGGTTTTTCTCGTGTCTTTCAAGATAAATCAAAATTCAAGAACCAATCCAAAACCATATATGGGTTAACCAAAAGGAAAAAATGATAAATCAGTTATGCCAACCAAGAAATTATTCAAACTTTTATTAAAACTTATTTAAAAATTTACATCTTCGTGTATCTCTATAAAAGACAATATGGGAACATGGAGATGGTTCCGTAGGGGTGCCACACAAGCTTGACAATTTCAGTTCAATCCACAGAACCATACACAAACAGAAAGAGAGAGCCATCCCCTGAAAGTGTGCCTCTGACCTTCACAAATATGCCAGGGCATATAAAACCCACATTTTCACACATGCCGTACACATGAACGATAAGAAACAATTTTTTTAAAGGAGCTACATAGTGAGTTTGAGGCCAGCCTAAGTGATATAGTAAGACCTTGTTTCAAAACTAAAAATACATTCCAGTATATTGGCTCATACTAGTAATCCCAGAACTTGGGAGACTGAAACAGAAGGACTGTCACAAATGTGAGGCCAGCTTGGGCAACTGTCTTAAGAAATGCTGCTAGGCGTGGCGACACATGCCTTTATCCCAGCACTCAGAAGAAAGAAGCAGGTGGGTCTCTGTGAGTTCGAGAACAAATGGGTCTACATAGAATGTTCCTGGTGGTCAGAGATATACAGTGATGCCTAATCTTAAAATAAATTGATAGATAGATAGAAGATAGATAGATAGATAGATAGATAGATAGATAGATAGAAGATAGATAGACAGACAGACAGACAGAAGATAGATAGATAGATAGATAGATAGATAGATAGATAGACAGACAGACAGATAGATAGATGATAGATAGATAGACAGACAGACAGATAGAAGATAGATAGATAGATAGATAGATAGATAGATAGATGATAGATAGATAGACAGACAGACAGAAGATAGATAGATAGATAGACAGACAGACAGACAGACAGATAGATAAAAGATAGATAGATAGACAGATAGATAGATAGATAGATAGATAGAAGATAGATAGATAGATAGATAGATAGATAGATAGATAGAAGATAGATAGATAGATGATAGATAGATAGATAGATGATAGATAGATAGATAGGTGATAGATAGATAGATAGATAGAGATATGATAGATAGATAGAGATGATAGATAGATAGATAGATAGATAGATAGATAGATAGAGATGATAGATAGATAGATAGAGATGATAGATAGATAGATAGATAGATAGATGATAGATAGATAGATAGATAGATAGATAGATAGATAGATAGATAGATAGATAGATAAAATAACAATAGTGATGATGCTAAGAATAATAATAACAATAATAATAACAATAAGTGCTGAATAAGTGGTAGTGGTAGTGATAGCTCAGTGGGAGAGCCCTTGATTAGTACATACAGGCTCTGTGTTCATTCCCAAGTTTCACATAACCACATGCACGCACACACACACAGAGGCACACACGTGTGCACACACACATATGCACACATGCATGCACACACAATCACACACACATGCACACACATGCACACACACAAAATTAATACATTAGGAGACTATATGGTTTGGTACCAATTTCTATAAAATTCAAACTAGATATACAGATGTAGATATATTGGCATATAAGTCACGAAAAGACTGAAGAGATGCCTCAACACATAGTAGAAGTTTTATAATATAGTTTTTCCTTTTGAAAATGAATCAAAAGTAACCTAAAGCTGGGTAGTACACACCTTTAGCTCCAGCACTCAGGAAGCAGAGGCAGGTGGATGGATATCTGTGAATTTCAGGTCAGTGTGTTCTACATAGTTCTAGGAAGCCAGGGCTACATAGAGAGACTGCCTCACAGAGGGAGAGGGAGAGAAACAGAAAGTAACCTAAGCAAGTTGGGTGGCATAACAAGAGGCATTAACCTCAGTCAGGAGGTGTTTTTTCTTCACCGTCTTTGTGTTAACGGCCATTGTAGGCATCACCCAGAAATCATGAGGCTTCCAATGCGAGTCATCTCCTCCAACAAACGATATAGTTAGAAGAAAATGGGAGAAATTGGTTTAACTACTAATGTCATGAAATTATCATTTAAGGCATAAATATAATCAATGCCTTTTGAGCAGTTACTTTGTTCTCGTGAAAGAACTGGAATTTTTATTAAAAAGGCAAGACAGTCATGACTAAAAAGATAATTGCATGTTTTCATTATTTAATTAGAGCTGTTGAAAAAAATGGGACCAAGCAGCCTAAGTATGGCTCATCAGCATTCAAAGTGCTCAAGTAGAAGCTAATGGCCCGGGGAAGGCAGTGTGTGGATGGTTTCCCACATTTAGGGAGGAAATTGGACTCCATATCCTATTCTGAGACTATAGAACGGGACTAGAAAGTCTTCAAAATTAAGAGGAGAGAACAAACCCTCTAGCCTGGCAGAACCTAAAGGGATATGTAAGACTAAAGACAATATAGGGCCAGATATTCCCCAGGCTAGAGCCCCAGGTAAAAACAAGATTCCACCATGAGAAAAAAAAATGAGACCAATTCCTTGGGAGCAATAGGAAGCCACCCTGCCCTGGGCAGAGGACTCAGCCCCAAGAGGCGCTGCTAAGTGCAGTGGCCCCTTCAATTCACTCAATTGTTTCAACACTTCTATGGTTATTAGTCTGTCCTGGGTAGAGGAGAGGAGACTCGTCATTCTATACATTATGGCAGGCTAGGGTTTGGACTTTATTCTGTGGCAGGAAGAAAGCGACTGAAGAATTCTAGACAGGGCACGTGGCACATGAAAGTGAGGTCACTAGAGGAGGGAGGAGCAGTGGGGCCCATAGAAGGCCTGACTCTCTTGCAGGCAAAAGTGAACGGAAGCTTCACAAGCCAACTTCATAAGCGTCCCTTGAATGCCTACTGTTTGACAGACACTGAGTGTCATGACCCTCTATCAGAAACAGCACCCTCTCACTCAACCTTCTGATGAGCTAAGTCTTTCTCAGTAGAGGACTACGTTTAAACACATGCCAAGGCCTACACCTAGAATGCCTGCTTTCCAGGAACATTTGTGCCATGGAGAACAGCTCTCCATTCTGGCTGAAGCTCTTCATTAAGCTGGTGCATTCTTGGCTTGACAGGCTTGATCTAGAAGTGTCAATCAGCTAGCCATGGTGGTGAATACCTGTGATCCCAGCACTTGGGAATGAGAGGCAGGAAGACTGTGCAAGGTCAGTTTGAGTTACCTTGTGAGCGCAACAGACAGTCATAATGATAGTAGTAGTTGCTGTAACTAAAGCAGCAATTAGTTCTTCTCTTGGAAACTGGGTCTAGAGATGGTACAAAGGGGCAAGATGGGTAATAAAGGGGCAGCCCAGACCCTTGGGTTGTCACCCGTCATGTTCCTGCAGGCTGGCTAAGTTGCAGAGGGAATCAGTCTGCCAAGAACAAGAGAGAGGAATATAGTCACGAAGACAGGAGCAGATGTAGGAACCAAAAAGATTCTAGAGTCTTCCTGAGATGTAGCTATAATCCCACATTTAGGCTCTAAGAAACATATCAGTATCCTTAAAATAAATACTTCTGTCATACACTGAATTATGTCCCCAAAGATACCTCTGTTCTAATTCCCAGAACATGTGGCTATTAGCTTGTTTTGTCAGAGTGGGTGTCCTAAAATGGTGGTGGTGGGGGGAACAATCCTGGATTATTCATGTGGCTCTGATTGGAATGAGGGGAGTTGTTATGCCCAAATCTGCAAAGTCCCCCAAAAGCCAACAAGGAGACCGAGTCCTGTATGTAAAAACAAAGAGCCTTTATTTTATGCAAGTTTGCAAACTCAGTCTCTCTGCATGTCCAACGTATGGGAATAAACGGAGAGCCCGGAGCTCAGTTAGAGTTGGGTTTTTATAGTAGTAAAGGTGGGAGTGAGGGGCTTCTGAGCTTCAGGACTACTGATTGGCTGACATTTGTCTAGGTATCCTGGTGAGTGTGTTCTGGCAGGTGATCCTATCTATAGCAGTTGGAACGTCAGGTATTTCCTTTGGATGGTCTGTTCTTGGGCGGTGCTCAGGTAATCTTAATTTATGGTCCTTTCTGCCACCAGGTATTGCTTCAGGGTAAACTACTGAGACTCAGGCCTCTATTAAACTTATCGATGACTGAGTCCTACACTAGCAGGTGATAATGGTTGGAAGTAAAAACTTCCTTTGTGTGATCTGTTCATATCATGGCTGGCTCCTATAGGAGTCAGAGTCAGAAGGCCAGGGATAACAGAAGTAAACTGGAAGAAGGGGCCTAAAGTCCAGGAATGCAGGAGGTCTCTAGAAGCTGGAAAAGACACGGACTAGACCCCCTGAGAGTTCCTAGAAAGTATCAGATGTGCTGCCATCTCGGTTTCAGGTCTTTAAGATACATTCGCATTGATGACCTGCAGAACCATGAGAGAACATCGCATTGACTTCTCAAAGCAGCAGTTGGGAACAAATACATTGCAACCTCAAACCTAGCATTTTTTAAAGTGAAAATATATTGTACAACCTCCAGAATCTCACTACTGCATATTTTTCTTTGTCTTTGCCCTACATTCTAGCCCAGGCTGGCCTCAAACTCATGACCGTCTAGCCTCAGCCTCCTGAGTACTGCTCAGATATATGGTATTGAGTTGGGTGTCGTGGTGCCTACACTTCCAAGCTTGGAGGTTGGACAGAAACATTGGTATATTAAATGTATACATTGATCAAAAAAAATATCCTGGTTTCAAGATGTGGAAAAAGAAAAGAGTGCCACTTAGAATTATTAATATGGCTATTAACCCTTGCAGCTATAGTTCAACCATCTCTATTTCTATGGAGGATTCGCCAACTCACCCCAATGATCTTTCCTTACTATCTAGCCTTCACACCTTACTGCTAAGTTTCTTTGTCTCCCATCCCTCTCAGGCCAGTCCTTGGAGACCCTTAGTACATTCTTAGGACCCAGC
Source organism: Arvicola amphibius (assembly GCF_903992535.2). Taxonomy (NCBI): domain Eukaryota; kingdom Metazoa; phylum Chordata; class Mammalia; order Rodentia; family Cricetidae; genus Arvicola; species Arvicola amphibius. Next base: position 164,287,033 of record NC_052047.1, read on the forward strand.
TGAGAGCCCAACACTGAATAAATGAAGAAACAAATGCATATTTCAGCTCAGGCCCTCAGCAAATCCCCCACTGAGTAGCATTAACACATGTCCCCATATGAACCTGATTTTGCTAAGTACCATAAGTTAATAATATAAGCAAATTCCCCTTGAGTGTGGAGTATGCTTCTAATGTACATTCAAGTTTGCAATGGATACAGAGCTAAGTTGGAGGAACCATGGAGGGCTTCTCAGGAAGGGTGAGATTTGAACTCGAATATCTCAACTGGGAAGAATGGGCAGAATGTCAAGGTAGGGTGCAGATTCGACGAGAAAGTAATAACCTGGGCTTTTCAAAAGTCCTAAGAGCAGGAAGATGCAGCAGAGTCTAAAAAGCACTGAGCAACTCGCTGGGGCTGGAGTACACTCCAACATGTGGTAAGTTAAAAAAAAGAAAGGTCCAGAAACCCTGATCTAGGCTAGAGCTAAAAATGACTCAAAAAGGCAACAATAGAAACGCTAACGTGGGAAATAGACAAGACTCATCAGTGAGACGAAAGCGCTGCAGGGTGTGCTAAGTGTGGAAGAATCTTCTGGATGGACGTAGCAGAGTGAGAAGAGACACTAACAAGTGAAGAGGGGAAAACCAAAGATGACGCCAAGGACTTAAGTCTCAAATGTGATCCTAGAAATATAGAGAGGGCAACTGTGTATTGTCACTGTGAGACAATACACTTTCTCCCCCCGACAGCAGAGCGAAGATGCAAATAAACTATGAAACGAAGTCAAATGAGTGAATTGAATGAGCAAATGATGGCAGTCCTCGACCCAAACAGTGACAAGACCACACAAATCTGAAGCCAAAGACACATGAGACCTTTCACTTGAAATATGATCTGAGTTGAAGAGTATTTGGGGACTGTGGCCAAGAGCGCTTTAGTCACCAAGGTATTCTCTCCTGTGTGATATGTCTGAGAAGTCCTCTGTGAACCTCTAATCCAATAGCAGCAGACCATGTCAAACATGCAACAGTTGTCCCTCTGGGGCATCTCAGGCATGCCATGAAAGCTAACTTGGCCATGGGAAAAAGCTCTAGAAGGGAGTCAATGGAAGGCCCCATGTGGCTGAATATGCATGAGCAGCTGACAGCAAGGTACAATGACTGAGAGATTGGAGACTGAGAACAGCAGCCACACAACCCAGAGCTATCCCCCCTTGTAGGAGAGGCAGCCTAGAAGCCCAGTGGGTCCTTCCCTACAGCACCCAGATGCCTTCCTCAATATGATTGAAATCACACTGTTCTTGTTTATGGTTCTCTCTGCCCACACCCTCACCCCTCAAACTTGTTCACTTTAAGAGCTCTGATCTATCCTACCTTGCTTATTTTTTTATTTTATTTTTTATTTTTGTTTCTGGAGATAGGGTCCCTCTATACAGCCCTGGCTGTCCTGGAACTCCCAGAGATCCACCTGCCTCTGCTGGGATTAAAGGTATGTGCCACCACACCTAGCTTACCTTGCTTATTTAGTGAACACAACCACGTCCCATTTCCTAAGAAAACTGATCCTTGGCGTCCCTTGTGTACCAAGGGACCCATTTTGCTAAAGAGGACACATGTAGGCTATGCAGAGAGGAGGGTGGAGGCAGGGATGGGGTATGCTAACACACACAGGCACACGCACACAATCCTGCTTTGCTTTGTTTCTCTTTCAATGTGTGTGAGTCAGGGGTCTCACTCTATAACTCTGGCTGGCCGCCAAGTTTACAGTAATGGTTCTGCCCATGTTCTCAAAGTGCTGAGAATACAGCTGTGAGCCACTCTGGCTAACATCACAGATACTTTCAATAAGTTCTTTTCCTCAAGTTCATACACAGCCCAGGCAAAAGAAGACAGCTGATATAGCCTGTTGTCCCTGGCTTCTAGAGTCTGGAGGAACTGTTTCTCAGTTTCTTGTTGTAGGCTTTCAAGCAGACTTGTCTCTGCTCTCTGGGCTTCTAGATTGATGGTGGAGGCTCCTGTGGCTCAGTTTTATTCAATCAATTCTGCTGGGCCATTAGCTCAGTCTGCAGTGGACAAAAAAACCAGGTCAGCTCTATCGTGACATGCAGGCACTTCAAAAAGTTCCAAAAGCCAATCTGATATCTCCTAACATATTCTCTCAATTGCTCTGTCTGCTACAGATGACTACGGGTTGGACTAGTCCTTAATTTCTTGATGTATAATCATTTACTTTGATGTACTGAAAGCTAAAAACAACACTTAGTGGGGTAGGAGAGAGCTAAGATTTGTACAGCTATTTAAAGAGGATCACAGATCATCCACTGTCACCAAAGGAAGGCTCTGGGAAGCCCATGTTAAGACCCAACAGGCCCCCATGCAGCCTGTCAAATGGAAAAGTACACAGTCACCTGGAGCCTCTGTTTGCAGAGGAGACCCAGCTGACAGCTGTCTGCAGCAGTACCGCAAGCAGCAGGCACACACTCATCACTCTCCGCTGCCGCTAACAAACACACCAAAGTCAAGACAGCCAGACCCTGAATTAAGCGAGTCAAGCTATTCCTGATGCAGAAGCGGAATGGTCTGCACTTCTAGGTCTCCTGAAAAATAGCAATTGCAAGGGGAAGCTGTGCCTGCAAACGGGAGCATGGTAATCACCTCAGATTGTCTGGAGATCTGTCTCCTGCTCTACCAGCTGGAGAGACTGGCTGCTAATAAGAACACCACTCTTTGAAAGCAAGCAGCCTTGCCTATCACGGCGCTGTGCGGCTTGCTCTCTGTCACAGTGGGTGCTCTTAGTGAACAGAATACATGTGATCACAAGCTGCCAATCCATGGGCACAATTGTCACATCTCCTGCTTTTTCCAGGGAATTCTTTGACTCCCCAGAAGTCATCCTGCTTCCTCTATTTCTTTTATTTATTCATTTATTCATATGTGCATATATATTTTGCCTGCATATATGTCTGTGCACTACACCTGCGCATGGTACCCAGGGAGTACAGAAGAGCAAGTCAGGTACCCCAGAACAAGAGTCACAGATGGTTGTGAACTGCCATGCGGATGCTAGGAATCAAACTCAGGCCCTCTGGAAGAGCACCCGGTGCTCTTAACTTCAAAGTGAACATCCATACATCTTCCATGGTTACAACAATCATCAACATTTTGCTGTTTGCTTCTTCCATCTCTATATAAACTGCCTCCTGAAGCCATATCAATCAAAGCACTTCACTTCTGCAGACTGGAACGTGTCTCCCAAGAACAGTGATACCTCCCCTCTATGGTTGTTGTGGTGTTGCCATGCACAAGGAAGCAACAGCAATCCTAATGCCATCTACCATCTAGTCCAAGTCAAATTCCACAACTGGTTCCAAATTTACTCTTGGGACCATTTTTACCTTCTAAGCCAGCACGTTTGATTGTTACAGCTCTTTAGCCTTTCAGACAATGGCTGCTTCTGCAGCACACTCTTGGTTCTCATGAGACTGAGTTTCCAAAGACTACAGGTCAACTGTCTTGACTGTCCCACATTCTGAACCCATGTGGCTGTTTTTCATTTCTTGGCCATGTTCCTCTAGACTCTGTGTGTTCGATAAACTGGTAGCTAGATCATCTCTGGTTAAACAAATTGGATAATGATGGGGCTATTACTCAGTGGTAGAGTGTATGTATAGCATATATAAAACCTTGCGTTCATAGCCCAGTGCCACAAAAACAGAAGGAACGGAAGAAAGGAGAGAGGGAGGAAGGGAGGGAGGGAGGGAGGGAGGGAGGGAGGGAGGGAGGGAGGGAGGGAGGGAGGACGGAAAAGAAGGCTTGTTCAATAAGAATACTTCACAAATATCTTCCACATTTTGGTGTCACACCAGGAGGTCACCAAATTAACTGTGCATTAGAAGTGATGCTGCCCTTGATCACATGGTCAATGTGGTCATCACCAGGTTTCTACAGTGTAAAGGTACGTGCTACCTTGGTTATTTATATGAAAACTGGAAAGTGATATTTGGGGTCACATGACTTATTTCTCAGTGAACTTTTGGAAGGACTGTTTTAGCACTGAGATACTTATGTCCCTGTCAGTTATTCTAAAACTCCCTTTTGGAGTTACCTTGATGGAGGAGAGTTATCTGTCTATGTTTCTTTCATTGGTTAATTAATAAAGAAAACTGCCTTGGCCCTTTAAGAGAGGTGGAGTAGACAGAACAGAATTGTGGGAACAAGGAAGTAGAGTAGGGCATTCGCCATAGGGAGTCTCCATGCTGCTCCTCTCCGAGATGGATGCAGGTTAAGATCTCTCCTGGTAAGCCACACCTCGTGGTGCTACCCAGATTACTAAATATGGGTTAAAGAAAGATGTGAGAATTAACCAATAAGAGGCTGAAACTATGGGCCAGGCAGTGTTTAAAAGAATACAGTTTCCGTGTAATTATTTCGGGTGTAAAGCTAGATGGCGGCCGGGTGGCAGGACGCAGCCCCGCCGCTTCACACTACAGATTGGCGCCCAACGTGGTGACTAAATCCACGTAAAAACCTGAAAAAGCTTTAAATAAAGGAGAGAGAGAGTTTAACACAGCTTTTTGCTGTTTGCCTGGACTGCCGTAGAGAGATTTCCTGTTTTGGCAATAGCGGCAGAGACAAAGCTGAGTCATTTTAAAACGTGTGCGCTCGTGCTCCACCTCCCCGGCGCTGCGGGCGAGACGGGCCGGTGGTGCACCCTCGGCGGACTGGGAGAGGCCTCGGGATCCCACCTCGGGCCCCCGGACGGGGCCCTTCACCTTCATTGCGCCACGGCATTTTAAAACGCGGCTTCCTGATGCTCTGCCTCCATGACTGAGGCAGTAGCAGCTCTGGCTCTGCTCCGCCATGCTAAACTGTGCTGACCTCAGGCAGGTCTATCGTAATTGCCATAATAACAGCGCAGTTAAGGTTTAGACTTGGCTGTAAACGGGTGATACCGTATTACCTCCACCTGGCGCAACTTAAGTTTTTAAAAAGTGCTTAACCTTTTAAAAAATGCTCCTAGATAGTAAAAAAATTACAGATTCACAATAAAAAAGATTCAGACATAGAAGGCCTTTAAATGGCTCACAATGTTGGATAAATATACGTAGGCTTGAGAGAGAGAGAAAAAAATAAATATATAAAGAATAAAGTTAATGCCTTAAAAAAAAAAGGTTAAAGTCTTTAAAGAGACAGGGTACAGATAGTTATAGATTAAAAGAAGTAAAGTGATAGAGTAAAAGTAAGCCACGTAAAAATGGAAAATTCACAGAGAGTCTGGATTATGTATTTTGTTGTGTTTTCTTTGATTTTTTTGACTGTAAAGGAGCTAAGTACAGAGAGACATTTCATTATATGGGCTGCCAGGCTAGACCAGAATGGACATCTTAACGGTATGACTTCAGGATTTGGATCTAAGAACATGATGCTTTGGAAAAGAGTTTCTTCTTTTGTTTTCACAGAGGACGAGACTCTGTGGATTGCTTCTATCCCAATATGGTATGATAGACCACGCCCTCCTGAAAGGTTGCTGTGAACATCTTCAAAAAATTACTTCACTCAACTGCCAACTGAGAGGAACCTAGCACACAGGTTATACCATAAAAGACCTAAATAACAGCGCCCCCATTCAGCAGGAAGCAGTTTGGAGAGAAATAACTGCGCCCATTTTCCCAAATATTGCTTATAAATGTTCTTTTACATTTAAAGGGGGAGATGATATAGATATGAATTTGCATTGGTATAGATTTTAAGGTCAATTTTGTTATATGTATATGTATTTCTGATCTTGATTAAGCTATTGTGATTGTAGTTCATTTTAAAAACTGTAATGTATAATTAGGAAATATAGGTTGTTAATGGATAATCATTGATAATAGTTAAGCTTGTAGTCATGTTATTAGATTTTCTAGATATGTAGAGATATATTTCAGTTAGATAGACATTCTTCATATCTTTCAAAGACTGCAGAATATGGCATTTAATGTTTTAATAACTTAGGGTTTTTCATGACAATGAGACACATCTGCTCCTGGCAGCACCAATCTACTTCGAGAGGAAGATGGGCATCGAAGAGGCTACTTATGGAGTTTGTTAGCCATTTGGGCAAGGAACTGCTCTTGCCTGGACTGTTGCATAAACTGGACACAGGAACCCACAGAAAGAGGACTGCTGAACTTGCCTAAAGGTGAGATGGTCTTTCGGGGTTCCTGATTCATGAAAGAGTCTGCAAGACATTCTGCAGGACACAGCAGAAAGTGACTGAACTGTCTTTGGAATTTCCTGCTTCATGAAAAAGTCTGCTGGACACTATGGGCCTGAAGGCTGAAGATGGATGCCCCAACGGTACAGAGGAACTTTGGGTGACTGTCCAGGCAGCGAGTTGTCTCTGTCATTTCTAGAGTTTGAAAGTTACTTACTTCTTGTTTACTTAGGTAGTCTTATATCCTTCTGGAGTCTTTGATGGAGTTGAAGAATGGTTCAATAGTTATAGTTTTCCTTAGTTATGATAAAAGATAAAATAGATTTAAATATTGTAACTGTAATTCTTGCTTGATAACTGTTTTGTTACATGTAATTTTGCTATGTTAAAGTTGAAGCCTTTCTTTTTTGTTTAAACAGAAAAAGGGGAAATGATGGAGGAGAGTTATCTGTCTATGTTTCTTTCATTGGTTAATTAATAAAGAAAACTGCCTTGGCCCTTTAAGAGAGGTGGAGTAGACAGAACAGAATTGTGGGAACAAGGAAGTAGAGTGGGGCATTCGCCATAGGGAGTCTCCATGCTGCTCCTCTCCGAGATGGATGCAGGTTAAGATCTCTCCTGGTAAGCCACACCTCGTGGTGCTACCCAGATTACTAAATATGGGTTAAAGAAAGATGTGAGAATTAACCAATAAGAGGCTGAAACTATGGGCCAGGCAGTGTTTAAAAGAATACAGTTTCCGTGTAATTATTTCGGGTGTAAAGCTAGCCGTTGGCCGGGTGGCGGGACGCAGCCCTGCTGCTTCACACTACATTACCTAATCCGAAAGGGCAATCATACTGTCACATCTATGTGAGGCAAGAAGAAGATTGGGCCAGGCAGTGGTGGCACATGGCTTTAATCCCAACAGAGGCAGGAGGGTCTCTGTGAGCTCAAGCCCATTCTCGTTTTCAAAGTGAATTCCAGGACAGCCAGGATTAAATAGAGAAACCCTGTCTCGAAAACCCAGGCGGGATGGGAAAAAAAGCTAGGTCAGATCTGCTTTGCCATTGCTTCCTGATGTTGCACCGTATTACCATTGCAGACTACTCCTGCACAGTGCTAGAATTCTGGTCCATCTTGGGATCCTGCCACTTTTGTCCCCATCATTGAACAGGCTGCTGTAGTCTACAAAGGACAAAGTCCCTCCCTCAGTGCTAGGTGGAGCTATGTACGCATGCCCTTCCCCAACTCACAGAGGCTCTTCTCAAGAGCAGCTCACCCCAGGAATGCCTCTTCACAATTAACCCAGCCTCTTCTGCTTCACAGATCCCCTGACAGCCCTGATGCCATTCTCTCCTCCCAGGGCAGCAAGCACAGAAAGTGGCTCTGACGATTCTCCCTTTCTTGTCCTTTTTTTTCCTTGTCTTATGGCACGTGCTTTAGTTCTTTGAAAAGCCAGACAGCTCTGATATAGAACTCATTCGGGAAAGTCTATATGCACCTAAAGTTTTGGCTGATAGCTCAGTGATTCCCAGCATCTAAAATGACCCACAGATAGCAGACCCCAATAACTATCTTCTCCTGGCTACTAAAGAGAACAGTACTTTGCGTCTTAGTGTAATATGCTAGGACGTGCTTAAAGACACAGGGAGAAGAAAGCCCCTAAATTTGCAGGCTTTGTTAGTTTCTATTATATGAATATTCCTTCTATTGCTGAGTTTAGATTATTAAACAAGGTTATGTCTTGACACCATAATCGGCTGTCCCGCCAGCGCAACACAGCTCTAGCAGATGGTGGTGTTTATCATAATTGCCTCCTTTCTTCATAATCTTGCTGCTTAAATGTTCATCTTTAAAAACCTGAAGCTAACCCCCCCTTTTCCTTTAGACAATTAGAATAATATTGAGCTTTTTTTTTTTTTTTTTGCTAATTCTTCGTACATGAATGGCATCAACGATGCTCAAAGTAACTATACTATGATAATTTTCATGGCGGCCCAGGTCCCCAGAATGGAATTAGACCACCATGTACTTGGTCATTTGGACTATTTCCAGCTCAGGGCTATTAAAAATAGTGATGAATATTCTGTTGAATCTACACTTCAGATTGGAGTCCCTGACTAGTCTGGCAAGTATAGCTTCAGCTTTAGTGGATGACACAAACTTCCAGGGGAGAGTTTACCAAATCATCGTCCCCCCCCCCCACTGTCTGAAATTTTGCCCTGCTCCATCTTGTCAGTTGTTGCCAGTGTATTTAATGTTAGCCTTTGCAGAGAATGCATAATGATGTTTCATTGTGCTTTACAGTTTATTTTTTCTGACTGCTAATTAGCATATTGTCTATTGTTTTTGGTCATTTGAATTTCCCCTGCATTTCAACTGCCTGTTTCTCTGCCGCCTAGGTTTGTAGGGGGTATTTTCACATTTTCAGATAGAAATCCTTTGCCAACTGGAATTGCCAGTATCTTTCTTCTCCGTGGTTTCTCTCTTCAAATGTTGTGCCCCGTTATGAATATGGATTGTTTATAAAGCTTTTTGTATTCTCCTCTAAAAATTTCTATTCTCAATAAAAATAGCAAAATTCAAAGTAGAAACTAGAAATTACTATATGTGAAGAAAAATTCTGCCTCATGCACCTTTCTAAGAGAAGCCAGGCTCGTAACTTAAAGACAATGTGCTCTTTCAAGAGCGTTTCTATAGGTGACAATCTCAACCGGTCCCTTTCAAGAGGCTCCACCTTCCAGAACCCAAAATTATTGCCAGTCCTCTGGATAGAGAAAAATACAAGCTCAGCTTAATCTCTGTTGAACCCTTCTGTACACTATCCCTTGCTTGGCACCTGTGATAATCTTGTGTTTACGTGATACGTGTGTGTTCAGGTGTTTTCATAGCTATTAAGAACTTTCTTCATAATCATAGAATCTTACGACACTATGTGTTTTAACAAGTTGACTTCCCCAAATCCTACATACTGTGGTATGAATAGTGGTACTTTGAATCAGTCCAACAGAGTAAGATAGCTCTAAGCAAACCAGGCATAGTGGATTACCTGCACAGGCAGCACTGCCCTCCTGGGAGCTAGCATTCATTAGGCATCTGCTATTGGAAGGTACTCTTCATGTATCATGCCTAATGTCCTATTCTAGCAGGCAGCTTCTATCAATCCAACTTCATGAAAAATTGAAGGTTCAAAGGTATTGTAATAGCTCAGTAAGTAAAGCAAGTATAATGATCAAAGCATAGGAGTTTAGATCCCCAGAACTGATATGAAATCCAGATGGATGTTACATCCTGTCTATCATCCCAATCCGCCAGAGGCAGAGACAGGGAATCTCTTGTGGCCAGCACAAGCCAGCTAGCCTAACTAACCAAAACAGTGAATTCTAGGTTTCTGGGGAGACCATGACCTAATGTAGAATATGGAAACTGATTAAGGAAGATACCCGGCATCAGTGCCAGGCCTCCATATACACATATGTGCACCTACACCATACACACACACACACACACACACACACACACACACTCATGCAAAACAACCGAAAAGTTCAGTGTCACAAGTATAGCAAAAAATGGAGTTCAAATTCCAACCGGACTCTTTAAAGCACTGAAGTCTATGTCCAGGTCCATGGAAAGCCTGGATCTGGGTTCTCTGACTCTTTGCCAGAGAGTGATTCTTCAAATGGAAGTCATTTCATAGAACTCGCCAAAGAACCTGTGTTGATTTGAACAGATGTCCCCCATATTCTCAGGCATTTGGTCCCCAATAGATGGTGCTTTTTTGACAGGTTTATAAGGCGTGGCCTTGTCGGAGGAAACACGTCACTGGGGGCAGACTCTGAGAGGTTAAAGGCTCCTGCCATCTCTGCTTCAGTCTCTCTACCCCTTGCTTGCCTTTCGAGACAGAAGCTCTGGCCGCTGCCGCTGCAGTGCCTCCACACTTCCCTGCTGTGATGGCGAAGGTCTCTCATCCCTCTGGAACTGTGAACCAAAAATAAACTCTTTCTTCTCAAAGTTGGCCATGGTGTTTTATCCTAGCAATAGCAAAGTATCTAAGACAGAACCAAATAATTATCTTCACAGATCTCTGCCCACCATATTTATTCAGGCAAAAAAATAATGCCGAATTTTATGTTTATTTTCTCCAAATACATCTGTAAGAAGAATATAGAGTTAAAACTTGAATAATGTACTTTAGGGTGGCAATTTAAAAACAAGTATGACAGGTGGGGGGGATCAGGAACCATAAATGTCCATTTCCTGAGTTTGCTGTTAATCTAATTTGAAATGCGTAGATGTTTCCTGCTTCTACATCACAAAAGAATGACCACAACATCCCATTACTTACTGTTTTGACAACACACAATCCATCTAATCCAGCTCACCTGTTGGAAAGCAAGAGCTCCTCTGAGCAAGCCAAGGGTGATAAATGGGGGACGGAGGACTCCTGACTGCAGCCCATTCATCACGTCTCCCAGGAAGTCATCCCAAAGGAGCCGATGTATTCCATGTGGCAGACAAGAGGAAACAGACCACCAAAATGGCTTGCCAGACCTCTTAAGCTTCAGACTACAGAATCACAATCCACTTTTCTTCCTATTCGGCATGTTAGTGCTAGAACCTCTCTCTGCTTTCCCACTCACCAAGTCTGTTCACGTGTTTTTTTGGCTGTCTACTTTCTCAACTGGAGAAAAGACAGCCCATGTTTCCCGAGGCCTGGGTCCAACATGTGTTTTCTCATCAAATAGCTACAACAACCCAATGAGGTAGGCGTTGACGCCCCCTTTTAGTGGAATGGCGTCTTTTGCTCGGGAACACAGGGTCAGGTGGCAGCATTGAGCTGTAACCTCGTGTTCACAGTCAGGAAGCCTGACGGTTTATGACCCTCCTCTGAAACTGTCTCTCCTCAGTTCTATGAAGGCTTTATGTGTATGGAACCAAACAATTTAGACTTCTAAGATTTTGAGCTATTAAAAAAAAATTTTGATCAAATTATCTGCTTTCAAGGGCTCTTCATCTCTCCTGCCTCACTTTCTCCCTAGGCCAAGCCATTCTGTGGTGGCAGTACTGCGACTTAAAGAAGCATATCAAAACTTGGTAAAAGCCAGGCACTGTTGTGCATGGTATTAATCCCGGCACTCAGGAGGCTGAAGCAGATGGATGTCGGTGGTCTACATAGCAACTTCCAGGACAACTAGGGCTACATAAAGTGTCAGTCTGTTTATCTGCCTGTCTATCTCTGTCTATGTCTCTCCACTTCTCTGTCTTTACACACATACACACACACACACACACACACACACACACACACACACACACAGTCTTGAGTATAGCTGGGGATGTAGCTTAATGTTAGAACAACCACCTAGAATGTGCAAGACCCTAGGTTCACTCCCCAGTACTACAGAGAGGATAAAACCTCAAACAAAGATGGAGCCTGTCAGTGTCATGTATCTGTAATGCCAAACCTCAAAAGGCTAATTCAAAAGGATAACTTGAGTCCAGTAACTTAAAACCAACCTGAGAACGTAATGAGAGTTTCTCTCAACAAACAAATACACCCTCCATCATGTAGAGTGGCATTATGATAGGAGACAACACTAAGCCTGCTTAATTTAAACTAAATATTTACAGACTGCTGTCTTATGTATCATTTTATCTCTAAGTGCCGCTATGAGTATGACATGTACTTACTGTAGTGTTACTGTGAAAACTCTGAGCTAATCCAGACTTTTGCTTGACAGTCAAGGAAAGTCAAGTCCAGCAAGGTTGAGTGATTTGTCCGGGCCATGAGCTGCTAAGTGGTTTTGCTGCCCTCTTCTAAAGCTTATGTTTGCCCCTTGCCTCTACATCACCATAATTGCCAGTCCAGGGCAAATACACAGTCTTGTGCCTAGGGTCTCCTGGGTTCTCCTCCTTCTGCCCTCCCTCCCACTGGAGGCTCTTGGTGCTTCACTCTCCCTTAGAAGATCTCCCCCACCTCAAGCCCACCATGTGCCTCTCTTCACAGCTGTCCCAATAAGGGTTTCTGTTGAGAAAATGAAGCACCATAGCCAAAAAGCAAGTTGGGGAGGAAAGGGTTTATTTAACTTACACTTCCACATTGTAGTCTATCACCGAAAGAAACCAGGATAGGCGCTCAAACAGGAAAATAACCTGGAGGCAGGAGTTGATACAGAGGCCATGGAAGGATGCTGCTTCCTAGCTTGCTCCACATTGCTTGCTCAGCCTGCTCTCTTATAGAATCCAGGACCAATAGCCCAGGGATAGCCCCACCCACAATGGGCTAGGCCCTCTCCAATGGATCACTAAGAAAATGTTCTACAGACTGGCCCACAGCCCAGTCTCATGAAGGAAATTTCTCAGTTCTCAGTTGAGGTTTCCTCCTCTCGGATGACTAGCTTGTGTCAAGTTGACATAAATCTAGCCGAGCACAATGGATCCTTTGTCAACTTGACACACAACTATGTCACTGTTAAGCCACAACCTTCCTTTCTTGTTCAGCCCCAAGATCACACATTAATAAAAACATTACAATATAAAACATTTTATAAACTTAAAAAAAATCCCACAGTCTTACCATTTCAAACATGCTATAAATTGTCTCTTTAAAAAGATCAGGTCTCTTAAAATCCAAATTCTCTGTAAAGCCCCAAAATCTCTTCTTTAAAAGTTTAAAGTCTCTCAGCTGTAGAATTCTGTAAAATAAAAAGGTAAGTTAAGTACTTTGTTACTTCAAGAGGGAAGAGCCAGGGCACAGTCGTAATCTGAACAAAGCAAAACCACACTCCAAAAGTATAAATAACTCAATGTCTAGTACCTGGGATTTACTCACAGTCTTCTGGGCTCCTCCAAGGGGCTTGGGTCACTTCTCCAGCTCCATCCCCTGGAGCATGCACAGCTTGTCTTCTAGACTCAGGCTGGCTCCACACCACTGCTGCTGCTGCTGTTCTTGGTGGCCATCCCATTGTACGGGCGTCTCCAAAACACTGGGGTCTTTTGTGGCAACTGGGCTGCCTTTTTACCAATAGCCTCTCATTGGCTCTTTTCGTGGTGCCAAGCCTCAACTTCTTTGCATGACCCCTTCAGTTCTGAGCCTTTAACTGCTACTGAAGCTGCATTTTTACCAATGACCTCTCCTGGCCTCTCACAGTGTCAAGCACAGCTCTCCATGACCCCTTCAGGCCTTCAAAACCAGTACCACCTGGAAACTCTTACACCTTGAGCTAGCAGATCAAGGTACAACTTTGGTCACCTCTGAACACAGCTTCTGTGTGATGACTCTCCTCCGGAAACACTCGCCAGATTTCACCTCAGCATTGCTGGTCTCTTCTTCATCACCACTTATTTCTCAACTCCAGCCAACCAGTACCGAGTGTTCCAGCAAACCCAGGGTTTCACTTCAGTAGTCCTGGTATCTTGTTAGTCACAGCTGATTCTCCAACCCTGGCAAATCAGAATCACAGAATTTTTTTATTCAAAGTAACAAATGGTCCTTAGAGAGTCTTTAAACTTCCCTCTGAAACCATACACGCCAAGCTTCTGCTTTCTGCTCTGTCCTCGATGTCCTTTTCTTCCAAGTTCCCACAGAACAGCTTACCAGGCACTGAACACTCAATTTTTCTTGCACAAAATTCCAAAGTCCTTCCACAAGCATCCCCAAAACAACACAGTCAGTTCTGTCACAACAACACCCCACTCTTGGTACCAACTTGTCTTAGTTAGTGTTTCTGTTGCTACGGTGAAACACCATGACTAAAAAACAAGTTGTAGAGGAAAGGGTATATTTTGCTTACACTTCCACACCGCAGTCCTTCCTGGAAGGATAGGCACTTCCTACCCTAGGGAGCCATGATAGGAACTCAAGCAAGGCAATAACCTGAAGGCAGGAGCTGATGCTGAAGCCATGGAGGGATACTGCTTACTGGTTTGTTCCTGCTGCTTTCTTTTTTAAAAAAAATATTTATTTTATTATGTATACAATATTTTGTCCGTGTGTATGTCTGCAGGCCAGAAGAGGGCACCAGATCTCATTACAGATGGTTGTGAGCCACCATGTGGTTGCTGGGAATTGAACTCAGGACCTTTAGGAAGAGCAGGCAATGCTCTTAACCTCTGAGCCATCTCTCCAGCCCCCCTGCTGCTTTCTTATAGGACCCAGAATCACCAGCCCAGGGATAGCACCACCTAAAATGGGCTTGCCCCCTTGTCAATCACTAATTAAGAAAATGCACTACAATCTGGCTCCACAGCTAGATCTTATGGAGACATTTTCTCAATTGAGGTTTCTCTCCTTTCAGATAACTTAGTTTGTGTCAAGTTGACATAAATCTAGCCAGCACACCAGCCATCTCAGAGAAAAGATGTTTAGGACATACCCAGATGAGAATGGCTAGGAGAGCTGCTAGCTAAGCTACAAGCAATGGTTTTCCAGCATTTGATCCAGTGTTGTCTTTGGTTGTTGTTTTGTTGTTTTGTTTTGGGGTCGGGTTTTTTTTTCCTCTTTGAAATTATGGAGAACTCCCAGAGAGCTCAAAACCAAACAAAAATTAGTGAGAAGAACAGCATTGTTCTCTGTGTTTGCAAACCTCTGTGGTGTTTGGCATAATAGAAAACAGCTGGATTCTCAGGTCTGGTTCTGCAGCCTGTCCCTTTCCATCACATGTTATGCAGACTCTGGAGAAGTCCCCGCACATTCATAGGAGACTGATTGAGAAAGCCTTGCTCTGAGAATGGTTCTGACTTCACAGACCCACTGAACGAATTCCCACGGCCTCCCCCTATAGGGTGTTCCATGATCATACACTGAAAACTGCCGGTACATGAACGAATGTGCACTCAAAAGATCTCAAATCCGGGCGGTCACTTACTAGCCACGTGACCTGGGCATTAATGTGTGCATAAGAGAGAGCCTGGTACAGGCAGGTAGGCTCCCCGCCCCTTCTTTCGAGAGAGTTTCATGGCCTCAAAATCACTTCGCAGACCACCATGGTCTTAGATTTTTAGTCCTCTTACATCTACCTCTGAGACAGTGGATTACAAGCATGTGCCACCATGCCTGGATTCATATGGAGCTGGGGTTTGGACCCAGGACTTTGACACAGTAGACAAGCACTCTGCCAACTGAGTTCATCTCCAGTCCCAAAAGGTTTTTCCAGAGCTTCTCCAAAATGCACTTATGGAAAGGGTGTGGGGGTAACTTTAAGGATGGTACCTGGATACAGAGTCCATTGGTGGAGTTTTGGGAAGACTGGGAAGTGAAAACTGAAAGCAATTGTGCAAACATTTTTATCCCTTGGGCGATACCTAGGGTCCCTCGGTTCACAGCATGCATGTGGCTACCTTGTTGAAAATTCCAGCTACGGAAGTATGAATCCTATTTGTGCCACTTCTTTGGCAGTGTCTGCTCTATCTGAACCTTTCAGCCCCCACTGATTCATTTAAATCACCTCTGACCCTCAACATCAAATGGGAGGTTCCCCCGAAAAACGTTGAGGGGAAAAAGACAAAATTCCCTGGGTTGGATGTCCCATTTCGCCCTGCTGTTGAGTCTCTCTTTCTCCAACTCTTTGGGAAGACTGGCAGGGGGCTCTCACCCTCCTAGCCACCCTTCATGCTGTAGGCACGGACGGGATCCGGGACTCATCCTGATCTATTTCCAAGCTAGATAATGAGCAGGAATTCTTAATTAGAGTTAGTTTTGGGGGAATTGTTGCTGTGGCTGTTATAAATAATGGAGTGTGGTCTGCATTGAGGATTGTGAAAATTAGTTTGGCTATCTGGAACAGTCTGCTTCTCCCCCTCAGCCGTCTTTTAGAGCTACCTAAGACCAGTAACAAGCTCCCACACTACATTCCTGCTACCAGCACAGCGAGGACTCCAGGAACTTTTGGTGGTATTTTTAACTGACATATCCAGCCCAACTCCCACTTAAAATACACCCTAAGAAAGGACATCAGGGACATAGCAGCCCTGACTCTCAAGCACTCTGAAATTCAATTTGAGCCCAGTTGGAGACACACGACTGAAATGTTTGGGAAGAGGGAAAAAGCTGTTGATGGCAAGAAGCACAAGTGCTATTCATTATCTGCCTCACTCAGCAGGGCATCAGCTGTGTGGGAATCAGGCTGGTGGCACCAAGAAGCAAGAGAGGCACACTGTCAGGCTACCAGGCAGGGACTATGAAGGGCACTCAGCTCACCCGAAGGGGGCAGCACCTACAGCTACTAGTTAAAGACCAAATGAAGCTTCTGATTTTCAAGAGAACCCGGAAATCTAGATTTATTTTTAAATGTGAAAACTCCATCCATCGCCAGATGAAGGTTCTATGGTGGTAGGCAAGTTATTCATCAGAGTGGCTATAGTATAGGGCCAGTTCACCCAAGGTCCAAATGAGGAGCAGAAGGAGAGAGAACATGAGCAAGGAAGTCAGGGCTGCAAGGGGTGCGCCCACCCTCTGTGACGGTGGGGCTGATCTAATGGGAGCTCATCAAGGCCAGCTGGACTGGGTCTGATGGAGCATGTGATCAAACCAGACTCTCTGAACGTGGCTTACATGGAGGGCTGACTGAGAAGCCAAGGACAATGGCACTGGGTTTTGATTCTACTCCATGTATTGGCTTTGTTGAAACCTAGTCTGTCTGGATGCTCACCTTCCTAGACCTGGATGGAGGGGGGAGGACCTTAGACTTCCCACAGGGCAGGGAAACCTGACTGCTCTTTGGACTGGAGAGGGAGGGGAAGGGGGAATGGGGAGAGGGGGAGGGAAATGGGAGGAGGGGAGGAGGTGAAAACTTGTAATAATAATAATAATAATAATAATAATAATAAGAAGAAGAAGAAGAAGAAGAAGAAGAAGAAGAAGAAGAAGAAGAAGAAGAAGACGAAATGTGAAAACTCCCTGTATTTAAATGCTTCCACTTTCAAAGATTTTTACACACACACACACACACACACAAACACACACTAAGCTTTTTTAATTCTCAACTGCATTCAAAATATCTATCCTTGCATCCACGGGTGCACATAGCTCTCACCCTTCATTGAAGAAGCTTCTAATTGAAATAGACAGAGACCATCACAGAAATCCACAACTGATCAAAATGCAGAGAACAGCTGGCTATGGGGTGCCCACCTCATGTTGATATATCTGTATTAGAGTCCCTACACTTAAGGCTTAGGGAACATTGTGGAAGAAGAAGCAGAAAAGTCAGAGGATGAGGATGTGTGCTTCGAGGCAATGTTTTCTATATATGATAGGGAGCTGCCCCTATAAACTCTCAACAGTACGTTTGCTCAAACAGGACCTACACAATGATACCAGTTGACATCCTAGCATGGATGGGGAAATCTCACAAGACCCTACCCCTGTCTCCCTTTCTCTTCCATTTCACCACCATATACTTCCTCATCATATTGATACCCAAACACCCAGCATCTTGTGGCTCCTGGCAGGCATGTGGATGATTCAGGCAGCCTGAACTGTGAGGAGTGGGGGCTGTGGTGGTGGGGGTGTCTTTTGCCGGCTTGTCACCCAAGGCACCAGGTAGGTCTGTCAATTAATGGCTTTTAAAAGAGAAAAAAAAAAATCAGTCTTCTCCAGGACAAGCCATCCGGTTTCAAGAGGTTAACCACTAAACACATATATGTATGAAGACTGGACTTGGCACATTGTATAAACAGAGACTACATGTTCCTTTCCCGGCCACCCAGACCCGAATAAACACACAGAAACTATATTAATAACATCACTGTTTGACCAATAGCTTAGGTGTATTACTAGCTAGCTCCTATTTCTATTAATCTGTGTATCACCACAAGGGTGTGGCCTACTGGTAAGGTTCCTGACATCTGTCTCCTTTGGCAGCTATATGACATCTCTCTGACTCTGCCTTCTTTTTTAAAAAATTTTATTTATTTAGTATGTATACAATATTCTGTTTACATGTATGCCTTCAGGCCAGAAGAGGGCACCAGACCTCATTCCAGATGGTTGTGAGCCACCATGTGGTTCCTGGGAATTGAGCTCAGGACCTTTGGAAGAGCAGGCAATGCTCTTAACCACTGAGCCATCTCTCCAGCCCCATGACTCTACCTTCTTTCTCCCTGCATTCAGTTTAGTTTTCCTGCCTATCACCTAGCTCTATTCTGCCCTGCCATAGGTCAAAGCAGCTTCTTTGTTAACCAATGGTAATAAAACATATCCAGAGCATACAGAGGAGAATTCCACATCAACGTTGTATTTATTATATGTGTGTGTGTGTGTGTGTGTGTGTGTGTGTGAATATATGTGCATATATGTGTGGATGAAAATAATACTTAAAGAAGAGGTCATGAAATTGAGAGGGAATTGGAGGGACACAGAAGGAGTTAGGAGGAGGAGAAGGGAGGGTAGAAATGATGTAAATACAGTACTTCTGCAGAAATTCTCAAAAACAAAATGGTACGTACAGGAGCTAATGAAGCCCTGAGCAGATAACATGGGCACAGTGGTATCGGTGACTACTGGGTGGCAAAGCTTTCCATAGTTTCCTCTCCACCCCCATGACCCTCGTGCTCACTGTTCCCCTACAGAGACTGCTCCTACCAAGATTAGCTAACCTTGCCTCTTTGTTCAACCGTATATGGTAACCCTGCCTCTTTATCTATATGCAATAACCCCACCTCCTTGTTCAGCTGTATGCAATGACCTTGCCTCCCTGCATATAATAAATATGCTGACTTTCCAGGGTGCTACATTTCTCCATCCAAGAGCCTAGACCCCCGATCCCAGTTTTTCTGTGTCTAGGAGTCTGTCTTTCTTCATTCCTTTCTTCCTAGTTATATATATTCCAGGAGCCAATGCTTGGCGAGGCGGGTACAGGGTTTTTTGAAAAGTTAAAACAACGCTTGAATTACAAAGTGCCATTCTGTTCCCTCCGTGTGAGTCTTTAGAGCCATGCTGTGCATCCATCCTGTTCATGTTTCCAAACTGTCATTACCGAGTATGTATCCAAACACAACCCACATTCTGTGTTGTAGGCTGTAATGCTACATTTCTTATTTTAAATTAAAACTTTTAAAAGACACACTATTATGTATTAACTTAATTCATACTATTTTTTGGTTTAGTTTTGGGGTTTAATTTTGTTCTTTGAGACTATGTTTCTCTGTATAGCCTTGACTATCTTGAACTCACTCGGAGGCCAGTCTGGTCTCAAACTTAGCGATCCACCTGCCTCTGCCTCCCAAGGGCTGGGATTATAGGTATGCGCCACTGCCGCCACCTGGCATATACATTTTAATATATGATATTCTGTCACTTAAATGTACCAAAATTTAATTTACCTATTCTTCTTTTGATACAAAATTGAAGGGTTTTTTTTTTCTAATTTCAAGGTGTTGCATATCTTCAACAATAAAAATCCCTCCATCAGGATGAGGCAGTGCATATGTATAATCTCATCATTCCAAAGGCTGAAGCAGAAAGATAGAATAAAGCCAGCCTGAGCTACACTGAGAGACCCTGTCCAGAAAGGAAAAAAGAGAGTTTCTCTAGAAAAAGAATTGCCAGGAAGTGGCAAATACAACTTTATCCTTCCTACATTTTGACAAACTGCATTCCAAAGTGATTGTTCAATTGACCCATCTGCCAACAGATAGATCCATCAGAGAGTGCCTTGGTTTTGCTTGTACAGTTCATGATTGTTAAGATCTTGACAGATCTTAACATATAATAGCATATACACACAACTGAAACTATGCATCTTTAAGAATGTAACATTGGGTCAGTTCTTTTACCCCAGAACTCAGGAAGCACAGGCACACAGACCTCTGTGAGTTTAAGGCCAGCTTGATCTACATATCAAATTCCAGTCCAGACAGAGGGAAACAGTAAGACCCTGTTTTAAGAAAAGAAGAAAATAAAGCATATCTCTTTATATATGTTACAAAGGAATTATCTATCCACTCTCTAAGACAAGCAGACAGAGAAGTAGACACTATTTACTTAGGTTTTTTGTTTTTGTTTTTTTTTTTTTTTTTTTTTTTTTGGCTTTTCGAGACAGGGTTTCCCTGTAGTTTCTAGAGCCTGTCCTGGAACTAGCTCTTGTAGACCAGGCTGGCCTCGAACTCAGAGATCCGCCTGCCTCTGCCTCCCGAGTGCTGGGATTAAAGGCGTGCGCCACCACCACCCAGCTTTACTTAGGCTTTTAAATGGAATAGCAAGCCATAATTTTTCAAAAACTTACATATAGAAGGATAATTAGGAACAGGGAGCAAGGGACTGGTTTAATTCTTTAATATGGTTTGCTTTATTAGTGTAATTATCAAGGCACTTAATATTGTACATGATTACCCCAAAGTTAATTTGATACAAAAATAACCCAAAAGTCAGAACCAAGAGAAAGGCAACCAACTTAACAAGGTGTCCATTTAGTGGCTTAATCAGAGGGATGAGCTATGCTGTATCATTTTTACCACAGTCTATAACTGCAAACATGCACAGCTGATGTGTAGTTCCTTTTCTGTTGCTGTGAAGAGATTATAGCCATCAGGGGACTAGAAAGAGTATATTTGGTGCTTACAGTTTCGGAGGGTGCGTTCATGATTATGATGGCAGAGAAAATGGCAGCCAGCAGGCACAGCTCTGGAGAAGTAGTTAGAGCTCACATCTTGAGATGACAACCATGAGACAGAGAGAAGAAAGGTAACGAAGACTGGTGTGGGCTTTTGAAGCCTCAAAGCCAATTCTCAATAACACACCTCCTCCGACACAGCTACATCACCTATTTCTTCCCAAACAGCTGCTCCGACTATAGACAGAACATTCAAATATATGAGCCTATGGGGGCCATTCTCATTTAAACCACCACAACATTTGTATATTGTTGGTTGTAATTTGTTATTTTGGGACTAGTTTGTTTATATTGTAGAATAAAGTGTTTGAGAATTCAAAGTTTCTCTTTGAATATGTGAGATGTTTTTGTTTTGTTTTCTTTTGAGATGAGGGTCCCACTCGATAGTCCAGGCTGGCCTGAAACTTACAGCAGTTCGCCTGCCTTGGCCTCCCCAGTGCTAGGGTTACATGTGTAAGACACCATGTCCAGCAATATGTTTTACCTTTTAAAAGTAAAATAGGAGCCATCCTCCCTTGGGGCCACTCCCACTCAAGGAGTTCTTTTCTGGCTTTTATCTAATAAATCTATGATCTATGCTTTTCTCGTTTCTGTTTTTTTTTTTTTTTACTGTAAATTAGCCAGATATGAATCCTCACAACTATAATCCTAGTGTTTAGGAGTGTAGTGATGAGGTGAGCAGGCTGCGTCCCGCCGCCCGGCTAGCTTTACCTGAAATAATTACACAGAAACTGTATTCATTTAAAACACTGCCTGGCCCATTATCTTTAGCCCCTTCTTGGCTAACTCTCACATCTTAATTAACCCATTCCTAATAAATCTGTGTATCACCACATGACCGTGGCTTACCGGCAAGATTCTAGCCTATGTCCCTCTTGGGCCAGAGAGCCATGGCGTCTGCATGACTCTGCTTTCTTTCTCCCAGCATTCTGTTTGGTCTACTCCACCTATCTAAATTCTGCCCTAGCAAAAAGCCAAGGCAGTTTCTTTATTAACCAATGAAAGTAACACATAGACAGATGACCCTCCTACACCATAGGAGGCTGAGGTAAGAGGACTAATATTCAAGACCATATTTCTTTTTTTTTTTTTTTTTGATTTTTCGAGACAGGGTTTCTCTGTGGCTTTGGAGCCTGTCCTGGAACTCGCTCTTGTAGACCAGGCTGGCCTCGAACTCACAGAGATCCACCTGCCTCTGCCTCCCGAGTGCTGGGATTAAAGGCATGTGCCACTACCGCCCGGCTAAGACCATATTTCAAAAGAAGAAAAGAGAGAGACAGACAGACAGAGAGAGAGAGACAGACAGACAGAGAGAGAGAGAGAGAGAGAGAGAGAGAGAGAGAGAACATAAGTAAAATGCAGGGGCTAGAGATGTAGCTCAGTAACAGAGGACGTGATAGGGGTATAGATAGCTGGGTGGGAGAGTGCATGCTTAGTATGCCTGGGACCCCAGGTTGAATTCCCAGAACTGGAAATTAAGTTTTCCAGCTCTGTCTTCTGAAATAATGACCAACCCGGATCAGTGAGCTCTTTGGACACCCAGAGGATGACATCTACACATCGTTTTCTCCTACATAGAGTGCATCTACTCAGAGAGATAACTGGTTCTAGGTCTGAAGCCAGAGAAGAATGAATAAACATAGAACATCTTATCAGATGGAAAAGCAAAGTAGTAACAAAGTTCACGAGGATGATCTAAGCGACCAAGATTTTGATCTGAAGATGGAATGATGGGGCTATCAATAAAGACCAAGACTGTAGGAGACTGAAAACATAAGAATGTCACTACCTATATGTTTATAGTAGTTTGTTTAAAGACTCATCATGGGCTAGGGAGATGGCTTGGTGGGTAAAGTGCTTGTTACGAAAGCACAAGACGAGCCTGATCTCTCTAACAAGTTCCAGGATAGCCAGGGATATATAATGAGCCTCTCTCATGAAACAAAACAGAAAACAGCCCTCATTCACTTGTGAAACGCTAGAGATGGAGCATTATCATAAAAGGTAAAGAGCAGAGGGAATGAAGCATTTGTTTTGATTTTCCAAAGCAACTGTGTGTCAAGATGATCAAATAGTTTATAGGAGAAAGTTCTCCTCACTTCCGCATTCCAGAGAGTCAAGCTAACACAGTAAAAGGAGAATTCTATCGTTGTGTAATCCTAATGAGTTAATGGATCTCAGCAATGAGTATCAATGGCTGCTCACAACGCTAAGGGAGAGACCTTTGGATCTTTGTGTACGGTGCCAAGGCTGAGTTCCCAGAAGAGAGAAAAGGGATAGAGAAGGGGGTAAAGAAGGACTGAGCTGATCAAGCATCTGGCTCTATCGGTTTTGTGTGTGCCACAAGTGACAGAGAAACATTATGTGCTCCCAGGGGAAGCTGTGGAACAGCTGAATGATTACCAAGCGGTTTGATAACAGTTGGTACCATGGTTACCAAACTCCTAGAACTCTCAACAGGCAGAGCCTGCCTCTGAACAAGGCACCCATTTCCAGTGCTGCTGAACCAGCTAGTTCAGTTCACCTCTCCTTGCCTCCCATCACCGTATCTTTAGAGTGTATGCTATCAGCTGAAGTTCCTGATTGTTTCCATCAATACTTCTTAAGTCGAGGTCTTCCCAGCCACAAAAGAGGACACAATTTGCTCCCTAGCCTTTGTATGTATTCTCCACCAACAGCTGTGCTGACTTTGAACACCAGAAACCTGCCTTAAATGAAGAACACAGAGGATTACAATGGGATTTCAGCCAGGTGTGGTGGCACAGGCCTGTAATCTCAAGAGCTGGAATGCTGAGGCAGGAGGATCAAAAGTTCCAGTTCAGCCTAGCTACATAGTAAGGCTTTGTTTAAAAGAAAAAAAATCAGTGAAATGTCTATTTCTATCATTTCCATATATGAGTAACACTAGATCATTAGAATATATTAATTATATAATTAATTGTTACTTATATAAAAATGGAAGCTAAAAGAACATTTTTCAAACCTCAAACACGCAGGGCACTGTAACTTTTTGGCAGAGAGGGATTTTTAGTATATTGCTAATATAGCATTGAATAGGACAAAACGGCTTCTTCAAAGGTCTAAAAAAGGCAGAACAGCTCCCCTGCTTCTCAGTGTCTCAATCTTTTCCATATTTAGTGAGCAAGAGTCAAAAATATCAAAACTCCTGGGAAATTCTCAGTACGAGAATTTATTTTTGCTTAGCATAATTTAGTTCCGTTTGTGGCTGCATCATGCAAGACTCAGGATCCTTTACACTTGAAAGCAAGAGCGACTCAAGGCGTGACTGTCAAATCAAAAGCCAAATAGCCCTTTAGCCTTTGACCATTTTGTAGCAGATTCACAGGAAAGTAAGAAATGGGATCAAGAAGCCAGAGAGATGGCTCAGTGGATAAGAGTATTTGCTGGACAAACATGAGGACCCAAGTCTAAAACCCCAACATCAGAGTCAAAACTGGACATGGTTATATGAACTTGAGACCAACATTTCCTGGCAAAGACAGGCAGATCCTAGAGGTTCACTGTCATCCAACCTAGCTGAAATGGTGAGCTTCTGGTTCAGGGAAACACCATCTCAAATGTACAATGTAGAGAATCAGAATCTGTTCTGGTCTCTGCACATGCACACATATACCACCAACACACACACACTCTCACATCACACACACACACACAAAATTAGTCATTCTTTATTAAATAAAGGGGTCAAAAAGAATAGGACCCTGGCCTCACATAACAAACAGTCCTTGGAGGAAAAGTTGTGAGCTGGGTGGTCTCACTGGCTCATGTATTGACTGTAACAGTAGACCAGCTTGTATTATCTAAGACCAGACATCAAAGGAAGGAGATTATGGTGAACAACACTGTTCAGAGAGAAGGACATTGATTTTAATTGCTCTTAGTTTATACTGCAAGGCATAGAAATGGCAAAGCTCCAAAGAAAGGAATGATTCTTTTAACCCAAACTCTGCGATTCTAGCATGCCGGAAGACACCAACCACTGAAGCCATTCTCTAGAGCTAAAAGAAAACAGTATTTCTCCTACCTGTCCTCCATCTCAGTGGCTGATTTTCAAACTCTGCACCAAAAGCGGAACTCAAAGCTGCCAAAGGTATTGGGAGAAGTACTCAAAACACTGGCTGAGGCGTGCTGTCGAAAAACTAATCAGATTTGTGTCAAGCTGTAAGACCTGCACTAGATCTTTCGTATAGTCTATTTTTAGTATCCACTAGTAATGGCTGATTTAAAATTAGTATCATCCAAAGTTGAATAAATCTTGAGAATGAAGACTGTCCCCATTTGACCTACCTGCTTTTAAAATTGCCAGACAGAGGCTGCTGACAAGATCCATCATGTTCAGGGATCTTTGGTTTCAGATCCAGCATCCAGTCGTACAACTGGAGACATTTATAATTTGATGACATTCTAAAAAGACACACAGTCTTGGTCTGTCTTGTACCTTGTCATGGGAAGGTGTGTGTCTAGACACCATACTGAGGGCTCTGGTTTCTCACCGGATTCAATTGGAATGAAGAAACTAGGTGGTTTGGAGTATGACACAGTAATGAGGCACTTACAGGCATGTGCAAGGTCCTGAGTTCAATTCCCAGTCTCACCAAGAGAGGTAAGGTGGAGAGGGAAATGGAGAGGGTAGGGATAGAGATGATGGGTGTGGAGATGATAGAGAGAGGGAGATAAAGAGAGAGGGGGGGAGGAAGGAGAGAGGGGGGCTAAATCCACAAACCCAGGTGGCTCCTACCACCTCTACTGATGTGTGTATTGGGCAGAGGAGGCAAAGGTGGGGAAGGAACAGTGGCCACAGATTTGCTTCCTACTCACATGCACTTCCTGTCTGGTGATACTCAGATCTATTTCTAACCTCTTCCATCCACCACTCAAGAAGACAAAATGACATCACCTAGAATGTTGGAGTCAGGTTTTACTCAACTATAGTCCAACGCAAATGGTAATTAGCAAAGTATGCACCTGCATTCCAAGAGGGCAATTGACTGAATTGGGGAGGAGAATGCTTAGACAAGGACTTCAGAAACCCACAGCACTCCATAAATATTGGTTCAACTTAATTAATTAAAAAGTAATAATTTATGAAAATGGCTCCTTGTGCTCCACCTAAACAGAGCCACTTCTAGCTAGAACCCATGCATGGATTTCTCCAGCAAGATAAGGAAATAAAACCAGATGGAATCACTGTGGCCCTGCTGGAGACATCCTAGTGTTTGTTTTTGTGTTTGTTGTTTCTGTTTATCTGTGTGTAGCATTGGCTGTCTTGGAACTTGCTCTGTAAACCAGCCTGGCCTCAAACTCAGAGATCTGCCTGCCTCTGCCCTCCTGAGTGCCGGGATTAAAGGTTTGCAACACCACCACCCAGTTTTGTTTCTTAATAGTAATACATGGACTCTTTCCACCAAGGGATTGAGGCAACATACAAGTGCTGTAAAATGCTCATGCATGGAGCTGGGGAAATGACTTAGTGGGTAAAGAGCTTGCCACCGAGTGTGAGAACAGAGTTCTGATCCCCATCAATCATGCACCTGGGTGTGGCAGCCCATCTGTGATCCCAGTGTGTAAATGGTACAGACAGGGATCCCCAGAACAAGCTGATCAGCTAGACTAACTGAACCATTCAGCTCTGGGTTCAGGGGAGAAGATACCACCTCAAAAAATAAAGAGGGGAGAAATTGAGGAAGATAGCTGACATCAGGCGAGAGCCCCTTGTGCACATGACACACACACATATGAACATGCATACACATAAACACACAGCACATACAAATGAAAGAAAAACTAAAGTACATACAATAAAACAGGTATAGCAAGGACAGTTTTTCCTTTCTCTAACAGCTGTGTGTACCTACTGTCCCTTCATCGCGGCCCATGTTAAAACCTTACCTGTAATTGTAGCGCTTGGGAGGTAGAGGCAGGGGCATTAGTATTTCTGACCTGGAATATTTAATGAGACCTTGTGTCAGGAATGGACAGGAAAGAGGAATGGTTGGGAAAAAATAGTGAAATTTGTGCATGTGATTAAAAAGCAATATAACCAGAGATGGAATGGCATAGTCAAACAAGATGAAAATTTTGAACCTCAGCTTTCTGAAAATCAGCTGAGGGGGAGGAGGGATAAGTAACACAGTTGCATAATTCTCACTTTTATAAAAGACAAACAAGGTTTAGGTAAGAGCAATAGAAATTTCTCCATCACACCAAGAATAGCCAACTTCCATCCATGGATCCCGTTACTTGCCCAGGAAAATGGGGACCCAGCTTACAGCCTTTCCAAGAAATTCTCAGTAACGAAGAGTGTCACACAGAGTGAGGAACCATTTGGCTTCTGACTTGATTTCAGATTCTCAGAGCCAAACCCCAAGATAGCAGAGAATCTCACTGAGGATGGGTAACCTCAAAGCCAAAATCAGTTACAGCTCACTCTGCCTATTTGCAGCCTGTGTGGCCATCAGAAAATAACTTCACTTTATGAGTCTCATCTCTCTCCTCTATGAGAAGCAATATTTATGTGTTCTGATGAACTGAAATAAGAAAAACAAATCTATTAGGCAGACACTAGATCTTTGGAATACTAATGACATGTTCATTATTATCAACTCAGATATCTTACAGTCGACAGAAATACCCAACAAGATGCCCAGCAAGTATTTACTGAATGTTAACCCCACATTTTCTCTTAGAGATTTAAGGTGTGCATCAGAGGACTGGGGAGATGGCTCCATGAGTGAGAACACTAACTGTGGAAGTGTAAGGACCTAAGTTTGAAACCCTAACACCCTCAAAAGAAGCTGAATGAGGCTGTATGTGCCTGTAACTCGGCATCAGGGGCCAGCATGGAGACAGGAGGACCGCTGGGGTTGCTGGCCATCAGCCTAGTTCAGTGACACCCTGTCTTGAGGGAATAAGGCTGAGAGCAATGGAACAGGAACTCCAAAGTCCTTCTCCAGCTTCAGGATGTGCACACCATGAGCTCACACACACATGCGAGCACACACACACATGTACACATACCTTGCGACGGAAGGAAGGAAAGAAGGAAGGAAAAAGAGAGAACCAACAAACAAACTTAGGGGGTTAGTGTATAGCTTAGTGAGAGAACACATGCTTAGCATGTGTGAGACCTTGGGTTTAAAACTCAAGGCTAAAAACTAAAAGTTAAAGTCCTCATTAACTGTATCAAACAGAAATGAGAGGTATAAAGATTGATGATGATGATGATGATGATGATGATGATGATGATGATGATGATGGAGTCATTCCTGTTAAAACCCCATGAAAACTAACTGACAGTAAGATACCTATCTGAACTTCTGAGCAATCAAGATTAGAGAGATGGAGTCCAAATATCCCAAACAGGACAATCTATGCATGGTAATGAAATCCCCCGAACTTTTCATCTTCATACAAAAGAATGACCCAAAACAGTTCAGTGTTCACCAACCATTGATTTCCTATTGCCCAGTTTCCCTGTGCCTGCCTTATAACTTTGGAATGACCTATTCACTTTGGGTTTTTTGTTTCTGCTATTGTCAGTACTTTTCTATCTGAAAAACCAACTTCGTCTTCTTTGGCCATTACAACACTGATTCAATTTTATGGAATGAAGTGTTGCTCAATTTCTGAATCAAAACTGAAGATCCTCAAGTTATTGTAATCTTATCCTTTGACGGCAGTTTTAGAGCCATAGGACTTCCCACACTCATGAGCAACAAATACCTTTCTCTCAGGGACCGGGAGGTACAAGTTCAGGAAGCCGGCTGATTCGGGGTCTGAGAGGGCCAGCTTGCTGGCTCATAGATAGCTGTCTTTGCTGTGTTCTCACAGGATGAAAAAGAGAAATGAACTCCCTGCATCTCATGAGTGATGCAGGAAAAGTGGGGGTCTTAGAGAGTGACAAATCCTCCCAGCCCCAAGAGGGCTTCGACTCATGATTAAAGGTGCCACGAAAGCTTGTGGTCACATGAGACTTCCACTGAGCCAGTGGCTCCTGGTTCCCGTGTCATGAATCGAAGAGTGGAACTGACAGACCACAGAAGGTCAAGTTTTAGAAAGAAGTGCTATTATAGGATTCTAGTTCGGGCTTAAGGGAAAGAAAGACAGCGGCGCTCCTACATAGCACATGTGGGTCCAAAAACAATGAAGTGCCACCAAGCTGCTAGTCTACGCTTTCCCTGGGACTTAGGGCAGAAACTGGGGTGAGGCTGGAGAGATGAACTGTCCATTCCCAAGGTGTCCAGGCGCATCTCGGTTCCATTCACATCCTCACAAATGATTTCCAGGCAGGGATGCTCAATTAGAATAAGAAAGCAAGCAGGAAAGTGGAAGAGGAAGCACTGGTATTCCTTATAAGAAAACTAAGGACATTTCCTTCAAGCTTTTGGCCAAGGGTAAGACTCAGAACTGCTGCTTCCAAGGTCCCTGGTCTAAACTGGTTGCTTTCTAGGTCACTTTCTCATTCTAAGGGCATTAATTCCAACTGTAAGGACTCTGCCATCTTGACTTCATCATCTCCCAAAGGCCATAACGCTGGGACGAGGATTTCATTATACAAACTTGGAACAGGACAAGCATTCAGATCTGTATTCAGCCTGTTTTAGCAACCTCTCCAGGCCTGTTTGACCACAGGCCCCACTTTCTATTTGCATGACCCTACTCTATGGCCTGTGCTTTGGGAACATCAAGCATTCCTACTGGTTCTCCCATACTAATCTGCTACCTTTTCTCCACATCAAGGGGAAACATCCGGGCAGTTATCAGAGTCCAAGCCTGGAAGAAATGCTCTGGCTAAATGGGTTGAAGTCATGGCTCCTGTTGAACACTTTACAATGCATGCCCCAAATCAGAAAGAGCTAACCTGAAGGTCAATAATATCATGACTAGGAAACCCTAAACTCACCCTTCTTTAAGATTGCCAGGACTGGGGCACAGCTAGGTAGGAAAGTGATTACCTAGCATACTCAGGACTCTGGGTTTGATCTCTGACATGATGAAGTCTTAGAGTAGAGGGTTAATAGCCACAGAGAAGCTGAGGCATGGTGGCTTATGCCTCTAGCCTGGAGTCCAACCTTTGTTTCAAAAGGATGACAAAAAAATTTGGACCCAGAAAATACATTATCGAATGCATTGTCTTCTGTGACCATGCTAAGAATGGGCCTATTTTATACATATCTAGTGTACCTAGAACGAATGAGCAACCCACCAACCACATCAGCTCTTATCATTGCCAATATATGGGTGAAAGAAGCCTTCCCCTTGGTTCTCGGGAAGTTCTCAATAGGAAAGATGCATACAGCGACGTGCATGAGGGGACTTTCACAGCATCGGTCCATTTACGAAGTATGAGTCTCCCTGACAGGCCCATGGTAGAACCCAACAGGTGAAGACCTTATTATGAAGTTAATCTGTGAGAAAATCTCTCAGGAACTGCCTTTAGAACAGCTAGGTGTGTGTGGTGGCACACACCTCTAATTTCAGCAGTGGCACAGGGGAGAGGGGGTTGAGACCAGCCTAGAATACAATACATACAGAGACTCTGTTTACACACACACACACACACACACACACGAAAAGATGCCTGGGCAACTGTCCTGCACTTGGGGACCTTTGGTCTCTTCTTTCTGGGTGGTTAATCTTTCCTCGTTAACGAGGTTTTATAATAATTGCTTTCCACCTGAGAAGGGAGCTTGGGCAGAAGCCTCTCCTTGCACTTTGGAAGAAAAAGAGATTAAGAGACAGGGCTATTATGGGCAAATTGGAGGGGCATCGTCAAGGTTCCTTGCTTAATTCAGTCACTATACTTCAGGGATTGAGTTTTTCTTTTTTTTTTCTCTTCTTTTGGTTTTTTTGGTTTTGTTTTATTTTGGTTTTTCTTTTTCTTTTTTAAGCCAACTCACCAGTGCTAACTAAGCTCCTCCCAGTTTGTGCATCCTAACCCTCACAGCTGTAAGATCTGTCAGCACTACCCGCCCCCAACGGGCCTGACTCTCAAGACCGTTGGTGCTGAGTCTTCTCCAAAGATGGCAGTTCCTTCATGAAGGACAGCAGCAAGGTCTTCATCCTATACTCCAGGCAGGGCATTCTTGCAATGAACTGTGTACTTTCTAATCGAAACCCTCAGCACACTTCCCAGGTTGTGACCAAGAGCTCCGGCTTGTAAGCATAGCTTAGATGGTGTCTACATGAAATACTTAAAAATTTCATTGAAAATATGCCTCAAATGTACCTCTCACCAACCGGCTGTGGCATCTCCCAGCCCGGGGAGACTTAAGCAGAGGGATCACAAGTTCAAGGTCATCTTGGGCTATGTAACTATAGTCTATGGGATTTTTTTTTCATTGCTTTTTTTTTTTACAATTACACCCAATTTCCCTTTTGGTTTGTGTGATAGCTAAATTTGATTGCCAACTTGATTAATTTGATTAATAAACACTGAACAAGGGCTGGAGAGATGGCTCAGAGGTTAAGAGCACTGGCTGCTCTTCCAGAGGTCCTGAGTTCAATTCCCAGCAACCACATGGTGGCTCACAACCATCTGTACTGAGATCTGGTGCCCTCCTCTGGCGTACGGGCATACATGGAGGCAGAATGTTGTATACATAATAAATAAATCTTTAAAAAATAAAATAAAATAAATAAACACTGAACAATTAGCGAGACCCAACTTTTGACATTTCGAGAAAGGATTAACCAAGGAGGGAATATCCACCCTGAGTGGGAGGCACCATCCCATGTGCTCAGGGCCTTGATGGAATTGAAGGTTGGAAAGGAGAAAGCCAAATGAGTACCAGCATCCATCCCTCCATCCTTCTAGACCCATGCAGGTGTGAGCATGCAACTTCTTTCTCCCACTGCTATGCCTTCCCTGTCATGATGAGCTGTATCCCTTAAACTGTAAGCCACAATAAACCTTCCCCTCGCCCCCTTTAGGTCACTTTCTGTCGGGTATTCTAACACAGCTACTCTTTTCATTGTCAGAAATACACCCTAGGAGACTCTGGTCCCCGCAGCAGATACCTACATCCTTAGGGCCCCATGATGTCATAGGAAGCAATCAAGACACCTCCTCAGAGGCACCTCTCTGCTGGTTCTGCTATATTTTTCCAACTTCTTTTCATATCTAGTCTCACTGCTTCTCATTCATGCCAATCTGAGGCCCCCTCTACCTCAGTTTCCCAAATTCCATCATTCTTCACCAATGCATGGCTAGAGACATGAAAGGCAAAAGCACCCACTGCAGGTTCCCACGGGACAACTCTTCCGTGCTTCCTGGGTTTGTTCTTTCATGATTGAGTGCTATCTGCCAGAGTCCCCTTAGGATATATGCTTTTACACACACACACACACACACAGACGCACGCACACACACACATTTTCACATACATTGACTCTAACACACACACACATCATCTGTCTCTTACACACACACACTTTCACACTCAAACTTTCTCACACACACTCATGCACTTTTTCTTTCTCTCCTTTTCTTTCTCTGACACAGTCTTTCACACACATGATTTCTCTCTCACAAACTCTCATGTACATATTCTTACACACACACTCTGACAGTGTCACGCTCACATTCTTTCTCTCTTATATGCACACTGTCTTTCTCACACACGCATTCTCTTCCCCCCCCCCTCTCTCTCTCTCTCTCCCTCTCTCTCTCTCTCTCTCTCTCTCTCTCTCTCTCTCTCTCTCTCTCTCTCTCTCTCTCTCTCTCTCACACACACACACACACACACACCCCTTCCCTAAAATTATCATCTCTGCCAGCAATTTCAAAAGTCTGTTCAGGTTTTTGCTGAGTCATTTATTTACCATATAATAAAAGCAACAGCCAGGCATGGTGGCCCAGTCCTACAGCCTGGGCACTGGGAAGACTGGGGGAAGGGGAGTTATGTTCAAAGTCATGAGGCCACATAGTGAATCCTATCTCCAAGAAGAAAAAGGGAAAGGGGGGAGAAGCAGGGAAGGGAAGGGAGGAGGGGAGTGGGGGTGGAAAGAAAGAAAGAAAAAGGAAGGAAGGAAAGGAAAAGAAAAAGGAATGTCCCTGCTCTGGAGGCAAAGAACAGCTCAGTGCAGAAGGAAAATGAGGAAACTGTGGTTGAATGCCCCATGTGGGCTGCCCCACAGCACTCTGTGCCTCTGCTGCCACTTCTGAGTCTAATGCATTGACCCGGCCACGCTTTGTATCCAGTCTCCGAGATTACCGTTCACTCCTGAGCCAGGCGCAGGGATGAGACACCGTGGTGGCCACTTGCTGATACTTCTTGAAGTAAGTAGGTTGAAAGATCTTGTGAGATTTCGGCTGGGCTCAGAGGGCAAAAATGGACTAGTGGGGAGCATGGGAGGAGAGGTGACAGTACAGGTTCTGGGAAGAGCCTTCACTGGCTGCTGTCTGAAGTCTTTCCCCAAAATCACTCAAGTAAATATTACTGGAGGGCTTGTTGCTAACAGGGCTTTCTGGGGATGTAAGAGACACCAAGTCCTTCCTCCTAAAGTCCCAACAAGTAGAGGTGTGATTTTGCCAAAGATCCCCCTGGGGAACCAGTGAACTTATTAGGCCTACTTATAGAACAATGGGGTGACAGGTTACTAGGAGAAGCTTAGGTGGCCTTAAAGTAGAGCCACTGGAAGGTCTTTACCTAACATGAAGGCTGACACCACCATGGTTGTGTAGATGGAGCCCCCTCCCCTCGGCCTCCCAGAGACTAAAGGCTGTCTGGACAAAATTGCATCAACTGGTTGGTAGGTGTGGGAGGCTACAAATGAGGGTCAGCTGTCAACAAGCCCAGCTATGATGACCTTCTGCAAGCCTCCACAGCTGATAAAGATGTGTCAGTTTGGCTCAGAGGATAGTCCTATACAATAGGACCTGATGAAAAGAGGAAACTCTGTATATAAAAAAACACTCAGACCAGGCAGTGGTGGCCTTTAATCCCAGCACTCGGGAGGCAGAAACAGGCAGATCTCTGTGAGTTCGAGGCCAACCTGGACTCCAGCTCCAGAGCTAGTTCCAGAACAGCTAGGGCTGTTACACAGAGAAACCTTGTCTTGGGGGGAAAAGGAAGGAAGGAAGGAAGGAAGGAAGGAAGGAAGGAAGGAAGGAAGGAAGGAAGGAAGGAAGGAAAAAGAAAGAAAGAAAGAAAGAAAGAAAGAAAGAAAGAAAGAAAGAAAGAAAGAAAAGAAAGAAAGAAAGAAAGAAAGAAAGAAAGAAAGAAAGAAAGAAAGAAAGAAAGAAGAAAATTAAAAAAGACAGTCAGAAGCAGGTTTACCCAGGAGCCAGAATCTAAGTCATACTCTGTGCGAACAGCAAAGCATCATCCTCTCCACGCTGTCCTTCCCTTCTCCCTAGCACCTAAGCCTGTCTGTGGAGAAGTGAGGGAGAGGTTGTGGTTTTGTACCTTCAGGGAGAGGCATATTTACTCTAACTGTTCCGTAGACACTAGGAAGCACAGCTGGGATGTTTGGTTCTGTTCTGCAGGGACTCACTGATGCTATGCAAAGCTCTCTACTACTGAGCCGAGTACTCCCCAACCCCTGCTCCGCTGGGCTGTAAAAGTGGATTACTAGAAAGGCAAGGTAGGGCTTTTAGCAAAAATGGGTGCAATAGCCGTGGGTGGACTGGAGGGGAATGTGGGAGCCCAGCCACCTCCTGGCAAAGTCCAGATGATGTGCTCCTGATCAGGAAAAATATAGAGATAACATGGACACACAAGGGCAGTGCAGCCAGATCAAGAAAGTTATGGTTGTCTTGCTGCCTGAGCCTGTAACCTCCCTCTCTCTTCATTTCTAGAGTATCAAAGTCAGAAGGTCCCCCAAACAGAAGCCTGCCAGTAGAGTCCCTAACAGGGGACATGCCCTCTTCCCACATGACCCAGGGGACTTTCTGGTGCAAGGGTAGCTCTGGGCCACTGTGAGAAAGGTCAGCCTCCACTGCAGATGTGGCAGCAGCTCTAGCCTTCTGGGCATTCCTCCAAGGCTTGGGATAATTCCAAAGCCCAATCAGCAAGTTAAAGCCAAACAAGGCCAACACAGTACCTCCCATCTCAGAGAGGTTAGACCAGAAGATGTTTTTGACATGTCCAGGTAAATTCAGAAGGAATAGGGTGCTATATAACCCGGTGGGGGAGGCGTAGAAGCAGTGGGGGCTGTTCAACAGGGTTCAGCCCTTAGAAAAACTGAGATTCTGCTTCTCAGCCAAGGCTTGGGGTTCCTGAATCCATTCCCTTCCTCTCCCCTCAATCTTTTGTATTTCTATCTCATCTTCCTTTCCCAGCATGCCTTGTTCTCCCTCCCAACATGCCCTCTTTTCTCATTCCTCCATATAACACGGAATCAACAAAATGTACTTAGGGCTTCCAGAAATAACCTCTAGCCGACAATGCATAACCATCTCTTCCAGATCTCCTATCTCAGCAAGCGCCCAGCGGGCATCCCTAGAGATGGCTGAGCTTTTCCAATCTTCTTTGGCGCATTCCTAACACACTATTTCAACCATCAGGAAAAGGGGGTGCATTCCTCAGCCCCGGCTGGGCTCCCCGTGCCTGGCTCCACACCACTGATTTCCTTTGTTAACTACATGAAGGGTGGGAGTAGCAGGCGAGCCTTCAGGCTCGCTCCAAGCAGTTCGTCTCTCCTTTGCTACTTACTAACTTTGCTCCTGGCACAGAACAAGACATGAGGAGGTCACCAACCACAGGAGGCCGCAAGACATGCCCAAGAACAAATTCCAGACCAGAGCGTTACAAGGAGAGTACAACAATACAGAAAGCTAAGAGGAATTACGGGAAAAACTTCACAAGCAGAAACTGAGACACCTTCCAGGTTGGCGTGGCTGAAGAGAGGCCCCCAAAGTAAACAGAGCGGGCCTATTTGTAATTGTGCAGTGCAGCTTGAGGGTAAAAGCTAGAGAGTTCAACTGGAGTTAAGTTTATAGAGGGCCTTGAATGCCAGGAATTTATCACACTCATTGTAAAGAATCATGGGAAGCCACGGAGCAGGGAAAGAGCATTATTAAGTGATGATGTTTAAGAAAATGTCAACAGGGCCCTTCTTGTCCTGGCCACAGCTGGAAACAGCAGTGGTAAAGAACCTCAGTGGACCACAGAGGTGGTTAAGAGCACCTGATGCTCATACAGAGGACCTGGGTTCAACCCCGACCTACATGGCAGCTCACAACCATCTCTAACTCCAGTCTCAGAGGGTGTGTGTGTGTGTGTGTGTGTGTGTGTCTATCAGGTACACATGTGGTACACACGGCACAAGCAAAGCAAGCAAAACACCCATACACATAAAATAATAAAACCAAATAAATCTAAAAACAATTCTCTTTAAAAGAACTTCCATTGCAAAGAACACAAGCCAAGGAAGGGAGGGGGCACATACACACTACCCACTCATTGGTAACTATGGTTACCAATGTGGTTACTGGCCACCACCTAAGCTACAAAGGATTCCCAGGCAGAGATGTTAGCCCAGGAAAGTACAGTATCTCCCTCCTCTGAAAGTGGCCCAGGGCCACATCGTGTCTTCTTCCCCCACCTCCCACACCACCCAGTCTCACCAGAGTCAGGGAAGGACTCCAAGAGAGGCCCCTGTGGAGACTCAGGAAGTCCACTGCTGCTCAAGCGCCTGAGGCTGGAGAAAGGAAATCAAGAGCAAGAGCAGGTGGAGAGAGGGGCGCTGGGGAACCCCTGCACGATCATTCTTTAGTATGTCATCATGCCGGCTGTCTGTGGGGCACACGGACAACTGGCACCAGAGCTGGGCTCAGAGACCCAGAAGGCCAAACAGTGTATAGTTCTACTGATAGGAAATACCAAAAATGGGCAAATCCAGAGAGAGAACACAGAATAAAGGTTGCCAGAGAGAGTGGAAGCCGGCGAGGGGCGAGAAGGACTGCTCCGTGGGGGATGTTCAGAAACTAGAAAGTGGGAATGGCACAAAGGACTGTCAACCCACAGCATCCAACTGAACTGCGCCCTTCAAATAGACCCTCTAATGACTGGAGGATCATGTTAAATAGATTTCCCATGACATTTTCCCTTTCTCCCATTGGTTCCTGTCAACTTGACCCAGGGAAGAGGGAATCCTGGTTGAGAAAATGCTTTTCTAAGATTGGCCTGTACGCAAGTCTGGGGTTATTGTCTTAATGATTGAAGTGAGAGGCCCCAGGGCAGTGTAGGTGGTGTCAGCCATGGGCAGGTGGTCCTGGGGTATACAACAAAGCAGGCTAAGCAGGGTTCCTTCCTCCGTGGTATCTGCTTCAGCTCACATTTCCAGGCTCCTTCCTGCCTTAAGTACCTTCCTTGATGTTCCTAGGCAGCCAAGGGAGATGTGAAAGTTGTACGCTGAAATAAACTCCTCACCAAATTGCTTTTGGTAAAGGTGTTTGATCACTACAACCGAAACCCTAATCAAGACATCCTTGTTTTAAGAGTGGCTGGGCTTCGGTCATTGTTAGTTGTCATCCAAGGGCGTGAGGAGAGGAGGTTCAGTAACCAGATAGTAGGGAGTGGACTTCAATAATGTGAAGGAGTGGGCCAGAGGTCAGCAGACTGGAATCAGAGCCTCGCTCAAGATAACAGCACCAGAGGCCTGGAACACATAGCACACGCCTTTAATCCCAGCACTCAGGAGGCAGAGGCAGGCAGATCTCTGTGAGTTCGAGACCAGCCTCATCTACAGAGCAAGTTCCAGGACAGGCTCCAAACCAAAGCTACGTAGAGAAACCCTGTCTCAAAAAACAAACATTAAATAAAGGAACATGGCCATGCTGGACTGTCTGAAGAACACACATACACACACACACTGTAATCACTGAATCATGATACCATCCCCAAACATTTCCAAAGCCCAAAGTGCTTTTCCGGGCATACAGTAAGATTATACTTTCTTCTGTGTGGGTGGGACCATGTGACTAGTTAGCGCTGGTCAAGGAAATGCAAGAATTGGTCATATAAGTCCTGACACAAGGTCTTCCGGGAACTCATGTTCCCTCTGATGCAGACTCTGTTCTATAAGCTTGAGTCCAAGTGAGCATTAACAGAACCCTTGAGTTAAGCGAGCATGTGCAAAGCCTTTGTTAGCCTGCAGTGGACACAGAGTTTAAAGAGAGTAAGCTGCTGCTGTCTGCATTTGCTCAAATCCTGGGTGGTTTGCTACTCCAGCAGCATCCTCTCTATCCTGGAGGGATCAACACTGGGCCCCTGGCAGCTTGGATGCAGTCTAAGTGTGAGCCAGAGACATTAGTAGTTAGGAAAGCCAAATAACTCTTCAGTACCTGCTTACAAGATAGCATTGTGTGATTTCCTCTCTCCTCCTGTTCCTCTGGTCAAATGGAAAGCCTGAGAAAGTAGGCAGGCAGTGAATGTGAGCGCACCCCATTTTCCTCCTCAGGTTCCCATCCTTAAGCAGAAAAGAGACACATATTAAATCAGGTAGGATTTAGTCTGTGGCCCCACCAAGCAAAGCTATAGTAAAACTGGAATGCATAGCAAGCAAGGAGAGCTTTGATGTCCCAAACACCAAGGAAGGGAAAGTCCACAAGACTTTATCAAAAGCAGTAATTGGGGCTCCACGGGGGACCAGCAGGAAGATGGCACCTTCAGAGCGGGGTGAAGAGTTAAATAGGACAGGACTATTTCCGGAACGATAGGCAAGTGAGGAAAACCCACAGAGCCAGCAGCAGGAGGAAAGACTGGCATAGGTGGTCCTAGAAGGGGCTACAGATAGCTGCTGTAATGAGAACACCGAGTTCATAGTTTTCAGAAGAGTGTCCAGTGGTTATAGCTGAAATGTAAAATAGCTCCATAGGATAGCATGTTAAATAGGTCACTGTCAGCCCCTTTGAAGGTTATAGCTGGTCCCTGTCCTCCCCACTGCACCCCCCTCTTCCATGAGATGAACAGTTCCCTCCTCCCCATGCTTCTGCTCCACTACCATGATGTCCTGCTTCATGAAACCACAGTGCCAAGTGACCAACACAAGCTCTCTTAAACAATGAGCTATAATCTTTTAGTTGTGTCTTCCGGATCTTTTGACCATGAGTGTGCAACAGTAGCTAATACACCACTCTGCGCCCTCCTGGCTGGGCAGCGCTCTGACTTCTTCCCATCTGTGGTCTGCAGCCAGGGTTCTGGAACTGCTGAAACCCAACCGTAATCTAGAGATCAGGCAAAGCTTCAGTGCATCCAAGGGGTTCTGACTCCCAGGGATGGGATCGCATTATAAGGAAGAATGAAGAGTCCACCCAGAGGTCCAAATGGACACAACTAGTTGCCTACCTCCGCGGAGCTGAGAGTGCCCATGATTTTTGCCTGGTTTAGGAAAGTTTCTTTTATGGCTGATGTTTTAAATGAGAGTGGAGATGGCTCAGTGGTTAAGAGCACTGACTGCTCTTCCAGAGGTTCTGAGTTCAATTCCCAGCAACCACATGGTGGCTCACAACCATCTATAATGAGACCTGGCATGGAAGGAATGCTGTACACATAATAAATAAGTTTTAAAAATAAATAAATAAATAGATAAATAAATAAATGGGAGTCGATGCAAGGGAAAGGAAAGTAGTCCGGTCAGGGAATGAGTGAGAAAGTAGAAGGAAAAGAGCTGGAACCGCATCCGGGAGGCAGGGAGAGTGGAGAGGGCAGAGAAGTGGCTGAGCATGACCGCTAAGGAGAAAGCCGTGAGTACCCGTCTGGATGACACCCTGGCCCAACTCCAGGAGCTCTGAGAAGAGCAGGTGAGGGTCACCACTCTGTCAGGTAATATCAGTCAGGAATCACTCCAGAGGACAGAACTGGAAAGGGTTAAATGCAGGGACCACTCGGCCTGGATGGACCTAAGAGAGCCAAGGAGGTCATTAGACACCTGAGGCTAGGGATGGTGGGAAGCATTTGCTATCTTCTCATGCATGAAGGGCTGGGAGACAAGGGGAAATCTGGAACACAAGGAGCCCTTCTCCTCTGGGAGGGGATGTGGAGGACTCAGCCCAGCACCCCTACCTCCCCATGAAGAAGCTTTGCCCCATCTCACCGCTGCCTAGATTTCCAGTCTTCTAGTGCCTTCCACTGGGTGAACACAAGGACTCGAGGAGAGAAAAAAAAGATTAAATCTATGGGGAACCCGATGTAAAAACTGACCATTTTGTAGTAAAGGAAAGCTAGAATGGAATACAGAAAATGGAAGTCAGGGAGGCAGACTGTTGTTGTTTGTTATTGTTTTGGGGTTTGGGTTTTTGTTTGTTTTGCATGTGTAAAGAAGAGAGAGGGGACTGAAGAGGTGGCTCTGCCGTTGAGAACACTTGCTGCTGTCCCAGAGGACCTGGGTTCAATTCTCAGCACTCACATAGTTGCTTCTACAACCATCTGAAACTACATTAACCAGACGCCCTCTTCTGGCCTCTATGGGCATTGCACGCAAATGGTACACAGGCTGGCAAATCACCCATACACATAAAACATAACTAATTAAAAAGAAGAGAGATAGATGGGGATTTGTCATGCAGGAGATCCTAGTCTCAGTGTGGCACTTGGGTGGGTGGGGCAGAGAAAGGGAGGAAAGTACTAGAAACAGAGACAGGAAGAGACAGACAGACAGCTCATGCTTTAAACTGATACCAGATGTCATGGTGGCAGGATAATCCTGGCTAAGACTGTTCTGAAATTACCTTCCATTAGAGCCAGGCATCTCTAAGGACCCCAAAGACCCTCACGGCTGAAGTAAGAGAGTAAATCGTTACAGAGCGATACCACAACATGGCATTTGCTTCTCCCTAACCGTCCTCTGTCCCCAAGGAGCAAGAAAGGAAAACAGCCTGCCTTAGTAGCACAAATGCTAACACAGTCCCTGGATCCTCAGAGCTGGTTAGATCCAGTTCAAACTCATTCTCTCTAGAGGTACTGGCTGGCAATAGTGGTAGTCTAGATAAGCCTGTTGCATTTTCTTGTCACTGTGTGTGTGTGTGTGTGTGTGTGTGTATGTGTGTGTGTGTGTATACACATGTGTGTGTATCCCCACAACCCACCCCCAGCCTTTTAGAGATCTCAGACCCCGACATTCCAACCCTAAATTATGGCCAGCCAATGCTCTGTATCTTAACGGACCAGCTGCCTTCTGGAAAAGCATTTATCAACACAGTTAAAGAGGGAGGGTTCAACGCCTTTAGTTGGAATGCGAGGCAGGTGCAGGTAAGCACAGGCCAAGGCCAGTAGAATCCAGATCATTCCCTGCTGCTGTGTAGTTAACTAGAAGAAAGAACTTACAGCGCCCTTTTCGGCAGCCTGAAGAGAAAAGGCTCAGAAAGGGGAACAGCGGTAAGGGGTCCTCGTCAGGTAGATGAATTTTGCCAAGAAAATGGAGAGTAAGCCCTTAAGACTTCAATTCGCTCCGTGGTTCCTCTGCAAAATAAGATAACAGGGTACAGCAGCAGGGCATGCTGGTAACTTTACAGCACCCGCTCCCCAAGCTGTCCCTCTTGCTAAGGGCATGGTGACAGTAAAGAACTGGTGGAGCAACACACCTGAGCATGCCTAGAGGGCAAGGTGGCCTTTTTTTTTTTCATTGCACCAAGGGATCCATTGCCACAGGGATCTCTTGTTTCCTGGGACTGCCCTGTCTGGAGGTGGGGGAGCTCTGTTGCTGATTCTACAAAGATGCTATATAGGCTTACAGCAGCCCTGCCTAGATTTCTTGTTGTTAAAGATACATTCACACTTCATGTCTTGATAAAAACACACACACACACAAACAAACCATCTGGCAGAGTGGGAGCAGTTCAGAAGAGATAAAGGTAATAATCACAGTGAGAGCGACCTCCAGTAGGAGGTCTCAATGAAACCCCAGCACGCCTCCAGGTTTGTCTACGTAAGTCTATTCCTTCCCGTGTGACTGTGGAGCTGGCGCTCTCTGCACTGCCACCATGATCTCAGCTCTCTGATTTCAAATGCCCTGCCAGTTTCACAATACAAACAAAAATAAATACATGAAAGTCTGCACACTTAGAAAAATTCCCAAGTACAGAACGAGATAGCGGGCACCCATCCACGGGCATCCTGGGATCCAAAGCAGAGGTCCTTCCTTAAAGGCTTCTAGCCAGTCTCTGTGTTCATTCTTTAATCTCTGCCTGGCTGTTATGAAGACTGCCCTGCCCTACTGCTGGACCAAGAGTGAGCATATAGCCACGCCATAGCCAATGAAGGGCAACGAGACTTGTGCAGCCTTGGGAACTGGGATAGGAAGAGACCCTCTCTTTGCCATTGATCCCAAGCACATAGGAAGGTATGTTTTGAGTTACTGGCCCCTCTATTGTCCTCATGTGGGTGAGAACAAAAGCAATGTGGGTGACAGGGAGCCCAAGAAGTGACTTCACAAGGCCCTGATGACTTTATTAGACCCTCTGGACCAAGCACTTCTTATTTCCTTCACAATATTCTTCCTACCCCTCTCTCCGCCCCAGTACTGGAAATTAAACCTAGCACCTGCTACAATCTACTTTATGTATCTTGCCACTGGGCCACACCTCTACCCAGGGCCTGTGCAGTTTTGCTACTTAGGTAGCTTGTATTGCATCATCCATCCCTTGCAGCTAAAACATCTTAACTGGTGCAGGTAATTTCTTCCTCTTTTGTCTCAGTAGCCATATGCTAATGGCAGTCATGTCACGTACAGCCCTGGGGACCAGCAGAAGATTCCATGACCAAAGACAGAGTCACAGAACCAGCTAGTGTCCTTATGTGGCCAACACCAGATCTACTCAGCAACCTGGAGAAGTCAGGTAATTTCCCTGTGCACCAACATCCCACGGAACAGCCTTGCCTAATAGGCACTGGGAGAGCATTGTGGATACAGTGAGACGCACAGGTCACATCAAAGGAGTAGACTACGTGACAATATCAGGACCCCTCACACACACACACACACACACACACACACACACACACACACACTATACACACACACACATACTACACACACATACACACACTACATACACTACACACACATACACACCACACACACACACACACACACACATCTAAGTTGCTATTGGGAGAGTCAAGAGTCCAAACTGGGATCCTCTGGAGAAAAAAGTAAGGACTAGATGCTCCGTGAGAGTGTCCTTACAGCCAGCATTTGAGCATCATCATTGGGACCTGAGTACAGCCCTTTAACTTAGTGTTTCTTGTTTGCAATTTGAGGACAGGATTAAAGATACAAACGTCCCTCTCCTCCTCTAACATTTAGACAGACTCCCAAAAT
Organism: Arvicola amphibius; assembly: GCF_903992535.2. Taxonomy (NCBI): domain Eukaryota; kingdom Metazoa; phylum Chordata; class Mammalia; order Rodentia; family Cricetidae; genus Arvicola; species Arvicola amphibius. Next base: position 164,330,096 of record NC_052047.1, read on the forward strand.
GAAGCAGGAGGCCAAGGGGAACCAGAAAAGAGAGGTCACTGCTCATTCCAACTTTGCTTCATTCTGGGAATGAGCTCTTGATAGGACACAGATGTATACCCGACAGAAAAGAAATGACCCACACAATGTACCCATGTAGGTGGGGTACATGTGCTACGTTGACCTTATAAAGTTCTTTACACAGTTCCCTTTTCTGTTTTCTGTTTACTTCCAGATACCAAGATGCCATGGTGTCACAAATCCGAAGAAATCACCCTGCAACCTTTTGACTCGCTTTGGTGCTTTGTTTGAGGAATTCTGTCCCCCACATCTGAGAGGCCTTTATAAGCTGTCTTGTGCAACGACGAGGGGGAGGAACCAAGGATTATTTCCAAGAAACTGTGGGAAAGCAAACTTCTGCTGCCGTAGTTTTCAGCATAAATCAATTTAGCATCCTGTGTGCTTTAACCGCTCCCCTTATCACTGCTGGACTTTATTAACAAGACGGGTGTCCTAACAAAGACTCTCCTCCATTTCCTCTGATACTTTTCCTCCCTTTGAGGGACATTCTAAAGTCATAAGAACGGGGAGTCCCTATAGCCATTATCTCCGCTCTTCTGTAGACTCTGCTTCTGAGAGCCTCTGTGAGAAGCAGCCTGACTCAGCACCAGACGCCCCCAGGAACCTCCTGCCTCTCATGGGCCTTGGCATCCTTGCTACCTTATCCAGGATCCTATGTACAAGACATTTGTCAACATCTGAATGTCTCAGATACTGCCTCCCTCTAGACAGACCCAGGACCCCAGACAGGACCAGCAGGTGAGTAAAGGTTTCGCCAGACTCAAAACCACAAAACTCCTTCAAGCTTAGTCTCTCCTCCCATGAGCATTTAGCTCCATCAGAATAGGCTAACATGGTTTATAGTTTTTAAGAAGAAAGCAGCCAAAAAAGAATAAGACATGCTCCAAACAGTGAGAAAAGAGGGGGAAATGGAGAGTTTGCTGAAGAAAACCCCTCTATAAGCATTAGAACTCACCAAAAGATGGCTCATTGGTCCCATGCTCACATAAGCTTCCATTTCTGTGCTTGTTTGAGTTCTCCTGTAGGCCAGGCTAACCTTGAACTTACTACGTGGCCCCAAGGATGGCCTTGAACTCCTAAATCTTGTGACTTTACCTCCCAAGTACCAGAGTTATCGTTGTGTGACACCCCCCCCCACACACACACACACACACATCCAGCTCCATAGTCTTTAAATTAAGAGCAGGGTGTAGACCTTGACTTTCCCCAATCCCAAATGAAATAAGCAAAAGATTTCCCCAACTTGCTATACTAGGAAGTCATGTTCTGGGGTTCAGGGTAAAGATCAGTGGCAGAGAATTTGCCTCTCATGCACAAGCTCCTGGGCTCTGGCTACATCACAGCAAAAAGAAAAAGGAGAAGAAGAAAGACTATTTGGTAGCTCATAGAAAGTCAAATCTATGTAGTGGTGATATGATCTAATTTTTTTTTTTTTTGTTTTGTTTTTCGAGACAGGGTTTCTCTGTGGTTTTGGAGCCTGTCCTGGAAACTAGCTCTTGTAGACCAAGCTGGCCTCAAACTCACAGAAATCTGCCTGCTTCTGCCTTCCAAGTGCTGGGATTAAAGGTATGCGCCACCACCGCCCAGCATCAAAATCTGAATGTTTAAAATATATTTATTTTCTTGTACCAAACATAATCAGATCATACAACTATAACACATTATAAATTTCAGGAGTAGTTTTAACATCTGCTATCAGGATATAGCCAACACCACACAATTCAGAATCACTAGGGGTGAGACCCAGGTGCCAGGAGTGTTTAAAGCCCCAGGAGGTTCTAATGTGCAACAAGGGCTAGACTAGGAATCCATCTAGGCCAATTCGACCAGGGGCCTGTTTCAGGACAGGAGCAGGGAAATGAACTTCGGGCTGTCATTCACTTGCTCAGTATAGATCACAAAGGAGTCCTGGGATAGTTAGAACTCTGAGTTAGAACTCGAGAAGCTCAGCAAAATCGACCTAAGCCAAAGAGAACTGATGGTCTACATGGTACAGGTCGGGCTGGATGTGAGTCCTCAAAGGTGCTACACAGAACCCGTTGCTGTCTGCCTTCCACTCTAATTCCTGTCGTGCAGCTCGCTCTTCAGACAAGCCTTCGGTGGATGAATGTGCTATCAGCTTAGCAGCTCCAGAGAGTCTCAGCAAGAACTCAGGGCTGTTGCCCACTGGTCTGGCTACAATTACACCCTCAGCTTTCAACCAGAAGCTGTGGCTGGCCAGGGAACGACAACCTTCTCACTGACCAGTTCCTGGCCTATTTCTCTCATGGATAGAAGCCAACCCTGGTCAAGACCCAAGGACTAAGAGGGTCCCAAAAGAAAATTGAAGGGCTTGAGATACAGATCAGCAGTATTGCACTTGACCCATTCCCCGAGGTGTTGGAGTCGATCACTAGCACCATGGAAAAGTAACGATATGCTTTCCTAGATGGTCGATGGGAACTGAGTGTCAAAAACAACAGCTCTATACTCACTGTGTTGGCCCTTGTATTAGTTATTTTTCTATTACTATGATAAAACACTATGGTCTGTGTAGAGAAGGAAAGGTTCATTTGGGTTGATGGTTCCAGAGCAGTAAGAATCCATCATGGCAGGAAGACATGACCGTGAACCAGGAGCAGAAAGGAGCAGGAAGAAGCAGGAAGGAGCAGGGAGGAGCAGGGAGGAGCAGGAAGGAGCAGGGAGGAGCAGGCTCACACCTTCAACAGCAATCAATCAAGAAGCAGAGAGAGTGAACTAGGGGCTTATTTTCTTTGAATGGGTGTGGGTGTTTTGCCTGCATGTGTATCTGTGTACCACAGGCTTTCTGTGCCCAAGGAGGCCAGAAGAGGGCATGGCAACCCCACCCTAGGACTGGAATTAAAGACAGTTGAGAGCCACTATGTGGGTGCTGGGAATCAAATGTGGATCCTCTAGAAGAGCATCAAGTGCTCCTAACCACTGAATCATCTCTCCGGCCCCACGGCTGAAGCTTTTTAACTCTCAAATCCTGCCCCAGTAACATCCCTCCTCCAGAAAGACCACAACTCCAAAGCCTCTCCAACAGGACACCAAGCATTCAAATGATGAGATCATGGAGAACGTTTATTATTGAAACCACCACATTCCATTCCCTGCTCCCCATAGTCTTGTGGCCATATCACAATGCAAAATGCATTTAGTCTAACTTCAAAAGTACCCATCGTCTGTTATCATCTTGATACTGCTCTAAAAGTCCAGAATCCCTTCTGAAACTCAAAGCTTCTTAATTGTAAAACCCTGTGAAATCAAAATGCAAATTACACATATGCGATACACAATGGTAAAGAATATACATTACCATTCCAGAAGGGAGGAACGGGGGCATAGTGAGGGAATGCTGAACCAAAGCAAAGCCAAAAACCAGGAAAGCAAACACCAGAACCATGTCACGTGTCTTGGACTTTAATTTCAAGGGGCTCAGATGGCTCTGCCCCTCCAGCTCAGCTGCCTACCGCCTGCAACCAGCACTCCTCCCTCCTCTCTTTGGATGCAGCTGTCCTTGCCAGAGCTCTCACAGTTCTGGCCATCACCAACATCTTGGAATCGCCATTGCAGCCCAGGCTTCATTTTCATAGCTTCATGCAATGGCCTCTCCGAGCCTCTTGCTCTTTAAGGGACTTCTTGCAGAGACACCCACCACCACCACCATATGTTGCCTAGCCTCAGCAATTCTCCTTAACCCCTTTACCCATGTATCCTTCGTGACTTTAAATATAGTACTTTGAGTGATAATGGCCCCGTGGGCTCATGTGTTTGAAAACTCACTCCCCAGTTGGTTGGACTGTTTGGAAAGGAGTAGGAGGTGTAGCCTTGTTGGAGGAGGTTGGAAAGGTGGGCTTTGGGGTTTCAAATGCCAATACCATTCCCAGTTAGCCCCCCCCCCCTCCGTCTCATGGTTGCTGCCTCAAAGCATGGCTCTCAACTAATTACTATTCCAGCATTATACCTGCCTGCTGTCACATTCCCTGATAGGATGATGCTCTCTGGATTCACCCTCTGAAACTGTAAGCCCTCAATGAACTTTCTTCTCTAAGTTACCTGGGCCATGGCATCTTCACAGCAATAGTAATTAAAGGCAGTGGTGGCGCACGCCTTTAATTCCAGCACTCGGGAGACAGAGGCAGGAGGATCTCTATGAGTTTGAGGCCAGCGAAAGAAAGAAAGAAAGAAAGAAAGAAAGAAAGAAAGAAAGAAAGAAAGAAAGAAAGAAAGAAAGAAAGAAAGAGAAGAAAAAAGTAATTAAGACAAGTACCATGTGGACAACACTGGCAACTCTGGCTGCCAGCTTGGGATGGAAACCTGCCCCTTGAACTACATTAGAATCAGCTTTTGTTTGTAGCGACTTTATAGCAACAGAAATCCTTAGGCTTGCTGCTGCAGGTTGGAAGCAGGTGGGTAGCATCTTGACCTGAGGGCACATTTCCCTTTGTTTCAATGCAGATCCGACATTTCCTTAATCTCATTATCTCTTCCAGCACAAGCCTTGGCTGCAGCCTTCTGTTTCCTGGAGCTCTTTTTCTCTTCACACTGTAAATTTTGTGTTTTCTCCTGCCCCGCCTGCTCTTTTTCACTGTAGCTGAAGAATGATTACCTGTAACCACAGACGGGGCAGAGTCAATATTACACTATCCTGATACTGTCTCTGATAAATTAGCTCAACGCTTTTCAGTTCAGCTTCAGGCCAAAAGTTCTCGGGACAAGGGCAGAAGGCAACCAGATTCTTTGCCAAAAAAAACCATGGGACTGGTCTCTAGCCCAGGTGCTAAGATTGCTATCCTCTAAAATCTCTTGAGCTGAGCCTCCACAGTCCACATTGCTCTCAGGACTGTATTCCAAGCTCCGGCTAGGATGACCCATTAAATTCTGCTTACAGTATCTAGCCCATTTTATGGTGCAAAGTCTTCCATGCTCCTCCTAAGAGCACCTTGGTCAGGTCTGTCACCGCAGGAGCCCATTCTCTGATACGAGTTTCTATATTAGTTACTTTTCTTTTACTGTGATAAAGTACCTTGCCAAGGCAACTTTTAGAATGAACAGCTTATGTGTGCTTATAGCTCCAGATGGCTAAGAGTCCATCACAGCAGCGAGACATGGAGCAAGTGGCAGACACGGTGGCAGGAGCAGGGAGCTGCAGGCTCACGTCTTGAATTACAAGCATGAAACAGAGAGAGCCAACAAGAAATGGCATGAGTTTTAACTATCGAAGTCCACCCCCGGGAATATACCTCCTCTAGCCATGCCAAGCCTCCCAAGCTTCCCCAGTCAGCACCACCAAGTGAGTACCAGGCATTTAAATACCCGCGACTATTTGGGAGGTTTATCATTCAAACCACCATAGCCCTCTCTGCGGATTCTGGAGTTATAAAACCAACTCTTGGTCTCGTTGTCCCAGAATAATTTTCTATGTCAGAAATTAAGGAGACATTTGAAAAGTCATTTCAAATGTTTGTATGTATGTGTGGATGGATGGATGAATTTGAGGGCCTAAAACATGATGCATTTAGATATACCATATCATTTGGTGCTATTCCTAAATGGACAATATATTTGTAAATATATACAAAACTAAAAAGAGTTGTTGGGGGAGCATAGCCGGAAAGTCAGGCCTGACCTTTCACTTTAAGACTGGGGATGGAAGCCGGGCGGTAGTGGTAGACGCCTTTAATCCCAACACTTGCGAGACAGAGGTAGGCAGATCTCTGTGAGGTCAAGGCCAGCCTGGGCTTCAAGAGCTAGTTCCAGGACAGCTAGAGCTGTTATATAAATAAACCCTGTCTTGAAAAACTAGAGAGAGAGAGAGAGAGAGAGAGAGAGAGAGAGAGAGAGAGAGAGAGAGAGAGACTAGGGATGGATAGAAAGAGAAAAGGAAGAAATACATTTTGGGTGGGGACATGGGCCCAGTCCTGAGATCAGACCGTCAGACAGGTACCACCCATCCAGACACAAAGAGAAAACCAGCCAGGCAGAGCTTCATGTAGGGGACCAGTGTGAGAGGTGAAGGAGAGACGGGACAACTGGGATCTGATGAGCTAGACCTGAATCCTGAAGGCCCTGGAGTGAGAAGAGAAGGAAGGGTGAAAGCCACGACAAGACCGCTGTGCTGTGTCAGCAACAAGTGTGGAGGACCGAACGATAACTGGCTTTGGAAAGATAAACTTTCAGGAGACCCTGAGTGTGACTGGACAGACCAGGGCGAAGGGAGTCAGTCAGAAAGCTGCTGCCAGGTAAAGCTGCCTGGGTGGCCAGACTCTTGGCTACAGACAGCCTCTTCCATGAAGCCCAGAGACCCATTCCCTGGTGAACGCCCACAATTCTTTCCTTCCCTGTTTCACTTTCTGTCCCACTTCTCAAAAGCATGTCAGGTATTTGTTTGCACCCAAAAAACTTGTAAACTGAAGGAGGTTCCAGGGACTGGAGCTGGGAAGAGGTCCATGGGACAAGATCAAGGCTTGCTGAAAGACACACAGTAATAGGGATGGGCCAGGGTCCCAAGTGAACCAAGGTCAATGGTCAGTCTACCTGACCAGTGCAACTGTTGAAAACATCTTTGCTAGAATATCAGTTGAATGCCTTCGTTTTGTAAACCAGCTGAATTGAGCATTTACTGGTTGAGCACTCATGGGTGAGTTTTCTCTCCTAGCTTTGTAAAAAGCAGGTAATAATTAAACTCTCCCCTAGAGCTTGATTATAAAGATTGTGTTAATAATGTATATGATAGTGCCAGACTGGATAAATACCCGCTACAAGTTGAGTGGCCCTACCTGGAAGGCTAAGGACCAGATGTGTTGCAGATTTCGGAGGTTTTCAAATCTAGGGACATTTGCATAGGCTTTCTAGGTTGAGTGACTCCAACTGGAAAATCCCATCTGTTTCAACATCTAGAATTTCTCGAGCCTTATCACATAGCACTGTGCACCCTGAATTATTGCTATCACAGTGATCTAGGCACATCACGAGCAACCCTGCTGATAGATAGGGTCCACAAGACTCCCCCTCAAAAGCTAAAAGTGCCTCCCTTGCAAGAGAAGCCTAGGAAATGGGGTGAATTCTCTCACACTGCACCTCAAGTTATACTCACACCACAGACTTCTGGTCTCTTCTGAGCAATTCCAGCCACTAGAGAGAGAGTGGATTACTGGAAAACACAGTCCCTTAACACGGTCTCTTTCAAGCTACAGCTTTGAAAAACATCAGTGGTTGTGATAGCAACTTAGCGGAACCCAATTAGCATTCTTTTTGTCTACTGAAATAAAATATAGTAGAAAAATATCATCATCGCAGAAGAATCAGGTGGTTCCTGTTTCACGAAGTCTTTTGCTTTCATTATGTAAGTCCTGGTGCATATATGTCCTGGGTCTAAATATAAAACATCTCTGTATCAAAATAAATAAATAAATAACATAACAAGGGCTAGATAGATAGATACACACAAAGATAGATAGATAGATAGATAGATAGATAGATAGATAGATAGATAGATAGATATCTTTAAACCAAGAGAGTGTCTTTGCCAACCATGAGCAAAGGCCAGACTTAAAGAAGCCCCAAACCAGGAAGTGACAGAGCTGTGGATTCATGAGAACAGTTTGTGTCCCTGGTACAGCAGTGAGACAGTCATAAATGACATAGCCAGTACAGACGACAAATCTATGACCCTTTCACCAACAAGCCTAAAACATGACTTGTCCACTCTATATGAGCTCTCAAAAGAAAAGGAAAATTCTCACACAAAACTTTGTGTGATTCACCCAATTTTTTGTAGATTTGAACGCAAAGAAAGGAATCCACTATTATCAAAAATATTCATTATTGTGGCCAGGTGTAGCAATGCTTGTCTGTAGCCCTCGTTCTCAGGAGGCTGAAGCAGGAGATGCTCAGACCAAAAGGCTAGCCTGGGCTACACAGTAAGACCCTGCCTCAATAAACAATAAAAATACTATGGGTTGCTATTGCTATTGCTCTTATTACCAGCAGTAGGGGCCTGACAGGTCACTATGTACCTATAACCCCGGCTACCTGGCAGGAGGAGATGGGAGAAACTGCATGAGTCTGAAAACAGAAACAGCTTAGGTAACAGAGCAGAACCTCAGCTCTTCAAACTTATTGTTAGGACTGCTGCTGCTGCTGCTGTTGTTGTTGTTGTTGTTATTATTATGCTGTAAAATCCCTACACTGAACCTCACTGTTTAACCTATAGACGTCTCCCTCTGAGATCACCCTACAGCCCGCTAGCCATTTGTATCCTCAAATTGTACCCTTAACCCTGAAGCAAGGTGAAGAAACTGCGAGTTCCCTCATAAGCATCTGCAGCTTTTTTTTCATGGCTCATTTGTACAGAGGCCACTGGTCCAACGCCTTCCCCATCTCCTGTCCCTCCAGCCACAGCCATAAGTCAGAGAACACAATTTACAATCCTGTGATAGCTTCCACAACCCCGAGAGAAGTCACAAGCACCAGGGACCTCATCTTTCCTTTATAGGAAAGCAACTTTCATTGTTGTTGTTCCTTGAATGCCTAAGAGGAGAGAAAGACATTGAAGAGAGACAGTGACAGACTTGTTAATTTCCAAAGTTGGTGCCAAGTCCTAAGAGGAAGGACATCACAGGCATTTCACTCTTCCGGGAAAGCGAAGTTTGAAAAAAAAAAAATATTTTTTTCCACTTCAGGCAGTGAAAAGCAAATGACCTAAGCCCAAATCCCAAAGAACACCACGATTTCAACGATTTGGGGGGTTATCTGCCCTCTTTTTCCTCTGTGTCTGTGTGGTTCCTCAAAGTGGGCTGGAAGAGTTCAAACTTGGTTCACAGAAGAGAACATTCTGTACTCAGCCTGTGCCGGGCTGCGCTGTGTAAAACAAGATCAACAGAATGATCTCAGCCGCAGCCCGGCAGCAGCAGGCACCGCCGCCAACCCGAGCGAGTGCAGAAGCCATCTGCGGACACTGGCCGCAAAAGTGGGCACAAGCTTGTGCACCCAGCACGCCAGAGATGCCTTGCTGGTCCTTGGAGTTCAGTTCCGCTGTTTCTCGCCTGAGGGTCAAGAGAGCTGTTAGCACATTTGTCTTTGGAGTTTAATCACAACTGAATCACTTCCAATGATAAACAAGCCCTTGTGTGCACACTTCTGCTTTGGCATCGATTGGAGCTTTTCAATCTGTTTGGATGTTTCTGTGATCAGATGACAACGGTAATTCTAACTATGCTACAGAGTCCGCGCCTGCCCTAAGAGGTGGCGGGGAGCAGAGGGGGCAGGGAAAGAGGACAGAAGAGCAAAGTCAAGATCATTGCCCCAGCCCCGCGCTGCACCCGCCCCCAACTTTTCCATCTCCTGGATCCAACGCTATTTTCATCTTTCGTCTAGAATTTAACCAACTATTTAACGCATATTTATCCAATGCTGGGTTTGTGCAAGGGCCTGTTCATAAAATAGTACCTGCAGCAAGATTTTTATTCTAGCCAAATGGAAACCCGGCCTCCAAACCAGAGGACGGAGGGGAACTTTCTGAGAGCTGTGGTTACAGCTGGGGTGACTGGGAGGAGAGGGCAGAAGACAGCAGCGGAGCCTGGAGCCTGCGGAAGGGTGGGAGCTTTGGAATAAAGCTCAGCAGGCAGCCGGCATGGTCACTTCCCAGGGATCTTCCCAGTTGAATTCGGGCGGGTTACAAAAGGAAGGGGTGGGCCGGGGTAGTGGGCCGGGGTAGTGGGCCGGGGTAGTGGGCTGGGCGTCTCTGCCCCTCCACAGGAAAAGGAGGGCAGCAGGCAGGAAGGGCCGGGAGAACAAAAGGTGTACTGTACAGGGTGACTTTGCATCCTTACTTACTGTCCCTGGGACGTCAGGCAATTCCTCAGACTTTGTGCTGATGACTGAGAATGCTCAGTTATTAACTGGGAAAAGTCCACCTGTTTGCTGAGTTTGCCTTTTATGGGGTTCAAGGAAAGAGAATGTGTTGAGTAAATAGTAACCATTGTTATTATGAATGGAAGTGCGGGGCAGTGGAAACTGTTTCTTAGGTGTTGATTAAGGACATCCACTAACCTGTCCTCCAAACCGCTCTCTCGCCCACATATTTTCACAGTTTATTGACTCAGTGAGTGGCTGTTGAATAGCTTCACCCGCCACCACGCTTTGTGCCAGGCACAAGGCTCCAGGGCAACTGAGTCTTGTCCTGGAGAGGCGGCCTCTCCTTCCCAAGTGAGCGTATTCCATCCAGGCAGTACCTGAGGCAGGAATCAAACGCCTCCTCGAAGTGGGCCTTCTTGTTATGCTCAGCCTAGCTTCTCACAAGTCCAATACTGATTTCTAAGGCAGTGACAACCCGTTCAGCCCATTCCAGAGACAAAGGAGGTGCTTGGCGAGCCAGGGAGCTGGGAAGGAGCTGGGCCAGCCCTGAGACAAGGCATTCTTGGGCTTATACTTGCAGAATGTAAACACCCTCAGGACCAGAGCTCCTGCCAAGACAGGAGAAATGAAGTTACATAAGCACCTCTAGGGCATTGACACACCGCAATACCACACTGCTACCACACAGGGAGGTATGAGGAAGATGGCCTCCAGGTCTAAGGGGTGGACAGTGTGTTCATCTGTCCACTGGGCCAGAAGACCAATAAAGCAGAAGCCTTACTCACACCTGTAATCCCAACACTTGCAAGGCTGAGGAAAGAAAATCACAAATTCAAGGTCAACCTAGGCTCGATTTCCCATACAGCCAGGACTACTGTATTAGTTACTTATTTGATGCTATGATAAAACACATGGCCAAGACAAATCTAAGAAGAAAGAGTTTATCTGAGCGCATGGTTCCAGAGAGAGAAAAGTCCCTCGTGGGGAGGAAGCATGCAGTAAGAAGCAAGCATGGCACTTGGAGAAGCTGAGAGCTCACATCTTGAGCCACAGGCATGAAATAGAGAGAGCAAACTAGAAAGGGCTTGGGTATTTAAACTCTCAAAACCTGCCTACAAGTGGGATACATCCTTCAAGGCCTCCTAAACCTCTTGAAACAGCACCACCCACCGGGGATGAAGTGTTCAAATGCCTAAGACTGTGAGGGACATTTCTCATTCGAACCACCATAGCTACATAGCAAGACCCTATTTCAAATCTTTCTAACCAACACCCCCACAAATAAAAAAAAACCTTAAGGCCACTCCGCCAAGTTCTAGATGACTGCCCAAGTAATGAGTCACCAAAGATAATTTCATAGACCCCCCCCCTTTCCACTACCGATGTTAGTCTAGAGTTCAAGAAGCCAATCACAGGCCATTTGAAGCAAAGCCAGGCCCAAGCAGAACTTACTTGGAACCAGTCACTGAGACATCTAAGTCCTTTCTTCCTACATAGATCGCCTTTCCCCCCCCCACACACTTCCCTGGCTCTCCCATTTCACTGAGAACCCTGTTCACAATACTGGCAGCAAAGCAACTGTCTCAAGCACACTGTCTCCCCAGTGGAAGTCCTCACCAAGGACTACTGCCCACCGCAGCCAGGTACAAAGGGAACTTCTCAGCAAGCCAGAGTATCCATAGATCAATGAAAGCAGGAGCTAACAGGTAAATCGAGCTAAGTAGATTCAGAAGCTGGTTAAGTAATGGAAACCTCAGGGGGAGTCTGTGAAGCAAAGGAGTTTCCCAGGGATACACTCAGAAGTTGGAAAGAAAAATCAGAGATCGTGAAGTTTGTTGACCGTTTATTATGTGGTAGGAGCTTTAAGTGTATTCCTAGGTGGTAGACGGTGATAGCATCACTGTTGTCGATGAAGAAGCCAAGGCTCGAAGGTTTGGCCTCAAAGCATCTCAGAATGCTGCTGTGGTCGTGCTGCCCCATGTCCTTCAGCAATTCACACTGGAATCTCAAGTTGAAGTTCAGATACTGAGTCCCACTCTCCAGCCGCACGTCTCATCCTACTCCAGTTCATACCGTCAACCAGAACTTTCCGACTGCCCATGAGGTGCTGTGCTGTGTGTACCCCTGTACAGCATAGAAAGGTAGGTTAGCTGTAAGTGCAGCCCTTGAGGGACCTCTTTCCATCTGTATAGCCATGGTGCCGTATAGCTGTGATGCCGTATAGGCATGATGCTGTATAGCCGTGGTGCTGTATAGCTATAATGCCGTGTAGCCATGGAGCTGCAGAAATAACCTCTGAATCCCAATGGCTTCACTCAATGAACTTTATGTCCTGGTCTTGCCATATACCCCTTTTGGGTCTTAACTCAAGGGTCTTGGCTGATGGCAAGTTGCCAGATCTTTTAACCTCTGTCAACAATCATTTGAGAAGGAAAACATGATCAGGTGTTCACCATCTCTTAACCTAGAAGAACTCATGACAGCTCTGCTCCTGCTCATGTCTAAAACAAACCAAACACACAGAACACCACGGGATAAGAGAAGTCCAAACCCACGACAAACCAAGTAGAGCAGCAAAACCAAAAACATATGGTGACTAGCCTTCAAAACGACTGTAGTCTGGCAATACAAATGACCCACCCAGAAGCCTTATAGCCCACATGCCACCATAGTGCAAAGCTAAAAGATGAAGTTCCCTCGGAATAGGCACATTAAGACTTATGAAGAACAACAGAGAATGAATTATGTCTATGCTGGAGAACCCAATGGAGTATCATGAGCAAGTCAGATCAATGCTGAGTCGGGGAGAGAGGGGAGAACCTGAATGGGCCTACAAAAGCAGCTGCATTGACCTTGACCTTTGAAGAATGATGGCATCCCACCACCACTCAGCCTCGTGGACGACCTAATTACCGCAGGTCTGAGAGACAGACTGAGTGAACAGCTGGGGCATCAGGCCTATACACTGTGGGCTTGAGAGAAAGAAGACTGGGGATTGCTATAGCTGAGCAGAGTGCTAGAGTCAGGCAGAACTGGCTGCTGACCGAGTAAGAAGCTAAAATGATGCAGAAGAAACTTAAGCAAGAAACTGCAAATGCAAGGTGGTACACGTGTCATCCCAATACCCAGAAGAAGGCCCACTGCTGTCATGTTAGGGCTAGCCTGGACTATATAACAAGTACCAGACCTACCAAAGCTGTATGTCAAGGAAATAACTTTATTTAAAAAGAAAGAGAGAGAGAGAGAGAGAGAGAGAGAGAGAGAGAGAGAGAGAGGAGAGAGAGAGGGAGAGAGGGGGGGAGGGGGGGGGGGAGGGAGGAAGGGAGGAAGGGAGAAAGAAAGAAGAAGAAGGAAGAAAGAAAGAAAGAAAGAAAGAAAGAAAGAAAGAAAGAAAGAAAGAAAGAAAGAAAGAAAGAAAGGGGCATATGAGACACAAATCTGGTAAAACTGCCCTTAAGTTTTGCCTCCAGTCTCTGACGAGAAAATAAATGTATAATGACCTTGCCATCATGCCTTCTAAGAGGGACTGATCGCAAGAGATACATTGGTGAACAGAAACTAAAACTTCAACGAAGCAAGATAATGAAGAAGGGCTGAGGAATTAAAATGCTAACTGGCGGTGAGGAATCCAAAGAGGAGGCTGCATCCAGGAGCCAGTGGATACTTGGAGGAAACAGGGCTACAGTAGGCAAGAGGAGATGGGGCTCTCAGAACAAATGGACACTTTTATCAGGGATTTAAGTTTGGTTACATGGTGTTTGGGAGGAGCCCTCGACTTTCCTCCTTTGTGAACATTTCAGCAAATTCAACATTCTGTTCCCAAGATGCTTTGGGAAGTGACCAGAGGTCACAAGTGGGCAAGTAGGTTGCAGTGAAGTGTTGACTCTGGCTTCAAAGTGGATACAGGGAGTTAGCAGGGACTCCCTAAAGAACCCAGTCATGTTCTGTTAAATAGATGTGAGCACTCTAGTTTATGTAGGAAAAAGTGGCTCATTCAAGCAGAACAAGAGTCAGTCAAGACAACCCTCATAAGGGGATGAGACCAGAAAACAACCCAATCACATGAGTGCAACACATCACTGTCTGTGGGAGGTCCTTCTGTTTATACGCTGCTTTCATTGGTTAATGAATAAAGAAACTGCCCTGGCCTGTTAATAGGGCAGAACTTAGGTAGGTGGGAAGACAGAACTGAATGCTGGGAGAAGGAAAGAGAATCAGAGAGACGCCATGGATTTGCCAGAGATAGACGCTGGGGTTTTTAACCCAGTAAACCATTGAGATGTGGCGATACACAGATTAATAGAAATGGGTTAAATTAAAATGTAAGAATTAGCCAATAAGAAACTAGAGCTAATGGGCCAAGCAGTGATTTAATTAATACAGTTTCTATATGGTTATTTCAGGTGTAAGCTCGCTGGGCGGCTGCGAAGAAGAAGCGGCCCCCTCCTTGCAACAACTATCCAAGCTCTAAGAGCTACACAGGCTAAGGCACTAGTTTGATTGACATCACCAAGCAAATACTGATGCACAGAAATACAAGAGATAAAGTCAGAAGGAACAAGTTCAGTAACCTAACCCAGCAATCAGGATTTATGGGAACAAATATATCCCTTTCATGGTCAAAGTTATGCATATAGTATTTACTAAGTGCCTTAGTTAGGTTTCTATTATTGGGATAAATACCATGACCAAAAGCAACTTGTGAAGGAAAAGGTTTATTTCATCTTACATCTTGTAGTCTACGATAAGGGGAAGACAGGGCAGAAGCTCAAGGCAAAATCCTGGATGTGAGATGTGAAGCAGAGGCCACGAAAGAATGCTGCTTACTGGGGTACATGTTCCCCATGTCCTGCTCAGCCTACTTTCTTATTTACCCCAGGACCACCATCCTAGGGATGTCCCCACTCACAATGGGCTGGGCCCTTCCACATTAATCACCAACTAAGAAAATGCCCAACAGACTTGGCTGCAGGCAAAACTTGTGAGGCATTTTCTCAATTGAGAGTCCTTCTTACCAAATGATACTATTTCTGTCACATGACATAAAACTATCCAGGACACAAACCTTCAAATACTTCCAAGTTGCTTGTTTACAAAGATCTTCTGCTTTGACTCGTCTCAAAAGACGTGAAGTCATTGATTTCTCATCAGCCCATCAGTAAACAAAAGTAAAATAAAAAGATGGTGGAGCTGAGACAGATAACCCCTAAGGATGTCATGGCTTACTTGTATTTACCTCGCCCACATGACATGTCAATATTTACTTTGCTGCTAAGCACCAACGCCTCTATGTGCCAAGATCTTTCGGGTCCTGCATCCTAGCAGATGAAGGATTGCCCAGCGACAGCACTGAACAGCAGCCGAAAGCTGGTGACTATTAACACACACGTCTTGACTTATAGGCAACTGTCAGGTAGGAAGATTCATCCATGTTGATCAGAGCCAAAATAGCCTCGTGTCGAGAGTGTGTGTGTCTGGGAAGCCTCTGAGTCAGCGAGCACATGTCAACAGTCTCAAAAAACAGCCACGGTACCTTTCTCCACAAATGCTTCCAATGCAGTTTGTACATTTTACGTAGGTGGGAAATCACCATGGCAGGAATGCGATGTGGATACTTAAGAACTCCCAATGAGAACATGAGACTAAGTGCACTTGGGTGGGAAAGTAATGAGATCTAAGAGTGAATGTTTTATTCAGAATGGGAGTGAAATCAGAATGTTATTCAAAGGTGCAGATCTCTCCTAATAATTCACTCAGACTCTGCCCACTTTTCTCCTGCTTCTACACTCAATTCTACAGTTGGCACTAAACTTTGGTCCCCTGGAGCAATTCTGTCATCTTGACCTGAGAATGGTTCTTCTCTATACACCCTGAACAATGGCAGTGGGCAGCAGACTCGTGCCAATCAGAGGGGCTATACTTCATGCATTTCTGGAACAGTTCTTATGGAAGCTAAAACCTACTCAAGAGGTGGGTGAGCAGCTGTGAGAGAACAGAAGGCACCTCAAATCACGTGTTCAGCCAGTAAATATTTGCTGAGCAACTACTATGTTCATGAAGACGTGACAGGCTGCGAGGAGTACAGCGAAGGACAAAGTAGACGTGGCCCTTGACATCCTGGAGCCAGCCACCTGGGTTGGGAAGGGTTATCATGCGGACCATTTCAAACTCATTACTGTGATGCATAGCAAAGGATGATTCTGAGAAGATAAACTAGACACTTGACCTAGGCTGTGGGGAAAGGTAATGGAAAGTCAGTCTAAGAGTGAAGCTCAAATGGAGGATGAGCAGGAGGTAGATAGGGAGAAACCTTCCTCATTCTGTCTGTAAAGTGATATTATAACAATTTCCCAGAAGCAACCCTAGGGGAGGGCATGGGAAGGCAAGTTATAAGGACAGGACAAGGTTGAGAGTCAAACAAAGCCTCCTGGAAAGTAGAGCAGAAGGTAGACTAAGTCATATGGGAGGGAACAGAGAGCACTGGTTTTCCTGAATCCATTTGTAACAGGTAAAGTCGCAAGCATTTTCTTCCCTGTCCTGGCTATGATGCAGAATGCTCCAGTAGCCTGAAGACTGTGTTCTATCAGAGACCTATACAGGTGCAGGGAACTCAACTGCGGGATAACCATGGCATGCAGGAAGATCGCAAAAGGATGCAAGGATCAGCAGAAGAACTATTTGCTACATAGCATGGGAGTTCATGTGGAATGAAACTGTGCATGTAAGGAGCTGGGCGGGGCCTGACAGAGTACTTAAGGGTTCAATGAATGTTAGTGGTTGTCAGGTGTGTTTATCACTAGGCATCAGCAGGCCTCGGACAGGCTTCACTTTCCCTAGTTCACTCGGCCCGCTCTATCTTCAAGAAACCCTTCCCAGCACTCGCTGCCAAGTCTCCTGAGACAAACACGCATATAAATAGAGTGGCATATATTTATATTTCTCAGAACCGTCACGATTTGCTGAGCTCATAAGAGAACTGCGCAAATCGCGCTGCCATCCTGTGTAATGTGTTCTGTCACTCACAGCAGCTTCATCTCCGTCTTCCCAGGCTCGCAGGGCTCAGAAATAAATGCACACGCTCTTTCTCTTAAACCACATCTGTACTCACCTGATACAATTCCCAGGCCTCCCTTTCTTGAGCCACATGGTAAAATTCTTGGGCCAGAGGGACCTCCTTCAACTGTTTATCTTTCTAAGCAATCCAGCAATTACTTATCATTAGAGAAAAATCAGCTTTAAATCAAAATTTTTTAAAAAAACTACCTATGAAAACATTGTACTAGTTAGTTTTCCTTGTCAGCTTGACACAATCTGGAGTCACCTGAACTGAGCAACTGTCTGTACGAGGTTGTCTTCACTGATGATTGATGTGAGATAATCAAGCCCATTGTGGGCAGCACCATTCCTAGACAAGAAGCCCTGTGCTCTACAAAAAAAAAAAAAAAAAAAGCCAGCTTGGCATTATCCAGTGACTGAGACAGCCAGCACCATTCCTCCACAGATTTTACTTCAAGTCCACCCCAAGCCTCTGACCTTTCTCAACTCTGGACTGTGAACTCCAAGTGTAAGCGGAAATAAATCCTTCCTTCCCCTATGTTCCTTTTGGTGGAAGTGTTTTAACACCGCAAGGGAAAAGAGAACTAGAATGAGAATCTCAAATAGCTATCCTAAGGGAGAGAAAGAAAAAAGACACGAACGCCTCCGCATGAGAGGAGTCCATACAACAGAACTTCAGGGCCATATAGTAGAACTTGTAGATCAGGGGAAACTGATCGGCAGAGGCAAGAAGCAGGTCAGTAGGTGTCTGCGGCCATGACTAAAGCAACCGCACAGAAGGCGTGTGAGAACACTGGAGAATTGTCAACATTCACTCCTCTACTGTTGAGGTGGCTACACTAGGTTGAAATTCATAGGCCTGTATATTTCAAATGAGTATATTTTATCATGAATAAATTGTAACTTAATAGAACAGTGTTGGGGGACAGGGTTTCACAGTCTGTTACCCTGGCTAGGCTCAAATTTGTAGTAACTGCCTTATTTCAGCCCCCCCCCCGCCTTCAGAATCGCAGGTGTACACCACCACACCTGGCAATAAAGTCGTGTTTGGAAATGGGAAAGGATGCACTTTACTACCTCATCAGAAATCAAAAATAAACCCAGAGGGCTGTGGACATATCCCCATCAGTAAAGTGCATGCCCTGAAGGCCTGAAGACCTGAGTCCAGTCCCTGGCACCCACATAAGAAGTCCAATGTGGTCGACCACACTAGTGATCCCAACACTGGGGAGGCAAAGATGGTAAGAGCTCTAGGTCTCGTTGGCCAGCCAGCCTAGTGGTGAACTCAGTGATGAGCTCCAGGCCCCAGGGAGAGACCCTGTCTCAGTAAGCAAGGTGGATGGCTGCTGAGGAAATACACCCAAGGTGAGGCTGACCTTTGGTCTCCATACCTGCAAGCAAACACACGCGCGCACACACACACACACACACACACACACACACAGTATATCCAAGAGTAATCATAAGAAACCCCAACTAAATAAATACACAGAAGTCTTTGCATCTATTACTGCCCTCTAGTTTTTATTCTGGCAAGAAGAGCCTTCAATAATGGGAGGGGGAGGGTAAGGAGAGTCCAGAAAAAGACAACATAAAGCACAAGTCTAAGTGGCACTGAGATGTGTTTTGTCACCTATATATAACTAAAAACTCTGTCTATTTGACATGCCTACATGCATTTCCAATGATATAATAAAGGACCTAACTTGTTGGGGTCCAGCAAGCACCTCACTTTCCTATTTCCACTTGTGCTTGCCCCTCACCCAGACGTGACTCTTTCCTCCAATCAGGCTATAGAGTGTGGCGCTGTTGCCTCCGTGATTTGTTTACTTCACAGTTTATTATTTTGCATTCACTTGCAGTGACATTAGAAGCCATTGCAAAATGGCTTGT
This sequence comes from Arvicola amphibius, assembly GCF_903992535.2. NCBI lineage: Eukaryota > Metazoa > Chordata > Mammalia > Rodentia > Cricetidae > Arvicola > Arvicola amphibius. The sequence goes on from NC_052047.1 coordinate 164,348,966, forward strand.
TGGAGAGAGGGATTTTCTGAAAATTAACTAGAACATCCTACTGGCATGTAATTGAGAAAAAGGTTTTAGAAAAATCATGTTCTTATAATTAGCACACGGTTGAGTTGTCATCACGACCTGGCGAGTATCTCCCAGTACACTGCACCCTTTCTCAAGCTCTGACATGTCTGAGGTTGCATTCACCCTTCCTCCCATCCCCAGCTCTGTACTTTGTCCTGCATGGCACTTAACACGTGGAAGGCAAATGCCTGTTTACCAATCTCAGTCCTGGACCAGACTGAGAGCAAGGGCTATGGAGATCACAGTGGTATCTAGCTCCTAGAAAAATGGCAGGCCCCTAATAGGTGCTTAAAAAAGAACTGTGGGGTTGTTGCTGTTCAGGACACATAGCAGAGTTTATTTAAGGTTTTGGAAATCAACTGCACAAACAGGAAAAGCCTGGTGCTTCCAAAGGGAACTCCACCCAAGCAGTGCTCCAACAGGAAATACCAAAACGTCGGTATCTAGCACAAAAAGCACAGGGCATGTGTTTCCAGGCAAATTCTCTGGAGCTGATCTCCAAGAGGCTGTGGAATGGTCTGGAAAACCCAAGGGTTTCTAAACAGCCCATCAGCATTCTTCTCGACGGCAGGTAATAATGTGTGGATGCAGAGAAAGGAGTCGTGAGGCCCTCCTAAAACACTGGGCCAAGTAGAGCACCACTGAGTTTGTATCTAATACCACGTGCTAAATAAACGCCACTGAATTACTTCTCAGTGAGGGTTAGACCTGGTCCCCTGGACTGCCAATGTCTGCAATGGCAATGCTAATGTCTCCTTAGAGGATGGATGCTAAGCTCCAGGTGAAAATTCTCAGTCTTTCTCTCTCTTATTTGTTTTTTGTTTTGTTTTATTTTCTGCATGAGGGATTGAATCGGAGGCCTCGCTTGCATTTGCTAGGTACATGCTCTACCAGAAAACTGTCCCCAATGCTTGTATTCATTTTTTCCCCCTTATTTTGAGACAGAATTATCACTAAGTTGCCCTCACCGGCCTTGACTTGCAATCTTCCCGCCTTTGCCTCCTTCACAGCTGGGATTACCCATGTACATTCATGAAGGCAATGGCATCTTAGTTGCCTGTATTATTAAGAATAATGTAATTTCAAAATACTTTAAGAACCTTAAAGCTAACAGCATAAGAGAGGGGGAAAAAAGGCAATTCTGAAGAATAGCCACCATTCGCTGCTCATTGATGGTTCAAACAGTGTCTTCTAAGACATCAATAACCCCATCCCTTCTTTCTTCCATGCCCTCCTGGGTATTCACCTTTGACCCACTTGCCTAGTAGTTAGAGAAGAGAGAGCAAAGAGAGCTTAAGTCAACTTGGTGTTGCCACACTAGCAATCCTCTAGTTGGGAAATACCTGGCTAAAACCAGCATGTAGAAGACTCTACAACCAGCTTCCCATGATCTTCCTTGCTGATGTTCTCGTTGTTAATATACCTAGACCTGACACGGGTTACAACAAAATGCCTTTCCCTCACTAGAACATTTAATTAAGAAGTGATCTGTGGACTAGGGTGTAGCTCAGTGATAAAATCCCTGCCTGGCTTATGTAAGGCTCTCGGTTAGATTCCTAACACCACCATCACAATAATGATAATAGTAATAATAACAGCAATAATAATAATAATAATAATAATAATAATAATAATAATAATAATAAATGAAAGTCTATCTGAAAAAACAAAGAAGCAATCTGGTGAGTTTACTATTTCTGCAAGCTATATCAAACAAAACACCTACCGTGAGTTTAAATAATGAATCCTGACAATATACAAACATGTTAGAACACCGTCTCTTGCCTCCTAGTGACACTTCAGTGTGTATCCACCATCACAATAATAGCATCAATAACTCATTCTTTAGATCTTTTTCAACCAAAAGACAAAAACTCTGGAATCTGCTTTGAATCCTTCTGGCTTTTACTATGGACATAGCTAGTCAAATGGCTTCTCCTTTCCTTTCTAGATTCTCAATCCTACATTGGGATTAAAACTTATCAGTGAATATCTTTTGTGTAAGAGAGGGTCTGTCTATGTAGCCCTGACTGTCTTAGAACCCACTGTAGAGAGAGACCAGGCTGACCTCGAACTCACAGAGATCCCCTTACTTCTGCCCCCCGCCCCAGTGCTGGGATCAAACGCCACCACACCCTACCATAAGTGAATACTTTTAATTATTAATAGTAAAAATAGCAAGAGCTGTTACCCAGAGACTCATATACACACCAGAGACCTTAGTCATTTTGCTTTCTCCTTCAAGAATGCCCAATTATATCTGGGACAAAGCACAGCTTTGTCATTCATTCATTTAGAATGTTCTTTCCAGCCTAAGGGCCATTGCAAATGTGATTTTCCTCATGCCTATACCCTCCAAGTGTACAGTAAAGGGGATATTATACAAGGCAAACTTGGTAAACTGCTATGCACCATCAGACCAAGCCATCAGACTGACTTGAGAGCAAAAAGAAAAAATCCTGAGTGGGAACTAGATATAAAGAAAACACAGAGCAAAGGTAAATATTTATTGAGCACAACCAGAAAGCCTGAGGTCCCATCTTCTTAGCTTGTAGTTGTGGCAAATACAACAGCATCTCTAAACATGCCCCTCCCTAGTCACAGTTCCAGAACATTGCAATGGGTTCTGCAAATACTGCAGAATGGGTGTCAATATAGACAATAAATATTTGTCCTGTCTTCCCTGGAATAGGCAAGGTAAGAGAACCAAGCTAATCCTTGCATGTCCCTCCTCTTCCTGAAGCAACTTGGTAAATGTTTGATGACGTGAATAGATTGTTCTGATAAACTAGAACATTTATCAGAAGTCTATCATGGTTGACCTGTTCCATTCTTTAGAGCAGCTTCTTTAGAGTCTGCAGCTAAGATCCTTGCCAGAGAGGTCAAATACCTGGGAGGGAGTTTGAATGGTCAACTGTTGTGCTTCTCACAGGGCCCAGCCAATTATCACACACATGGTATGTGCTCAACTTTGAGCCCCAGCCACTGACCTCTGGGAAGAGGACAAGGGTATAGGAATCAGGCTCCATTCACTTTGCTCTTTAGCAATAGGATTCGGTGGGCGTGGGACGACTGAACTTGTGGGCCTCCTGGGTGACAACACTCTGCAGCGGCATGGATGTTTTATGCCCCTTCTGACATATCTCTTTTTTTGTAGCTTTCTTTATTCATATGGATAAATGATCAATATAAAGCCAATGCATGTGTTTTCCTTAGTTCCTTGTGCCATCTTAGCAAATTAATCAAGCCCAAAGAAGGACAGTAAGAACTCTAACATAAAGTAAGTTGGTCATAGTGCAGGAGGCAGCTTGCTACTTGCAAAGGGTATCTGTAGCAGGGGAATCTGTCTTGCGAAAACCCTTGACCTGTGGGATCTGTGGCAGTCTCCAGGTAGATGGGGTTGGCGTGGAAATGAGTTAAAGGACAGTCAGCTGAGCTATGCTGGAGACTCGTATGACGAATAAGAAACCCACACACTCATATACGTATCTTGTCTCAGAACTGTGCTATGTTGAGTGTGAATGGGGAAGGGCAGTGTCATTGCTGATCTTTAGAGAAATCAAGAGAGTCAACCCTACAAGGATTTGCAAAGCTCAGTCTTCCTTGTGGACATTCACTCAAGTATCTACCCAACATATGTCTCATTGAGTGCCTACAAGGCAGGGGGTCAATAGCAGGGGCTGAGATACAATCTCAGTCTTAATGGGATTGATAAGAATCCATCAGCCAAACAAGAATAGGCTGAGCATCTACTGTGCACCCCATGTACCACTGCTCATTAACACCCATGAGACTGGCTGGATGCTGCAGAGGAAACTAGTACTAGTATCGTTACCACTTGGAAGTCTGTGGCCTCAGCTTGACATCATGCATTGCCTGGCATGGGGAGAAAAGTGTAGAAAAGTAAGATAGATGGCTGACAGAATTCACCAAAATCCCCTGTCCCTCACAGGTACCATGAATACACAGATTCTTAAGGTTTGGCAGTAAGCATAACCAAACTAAAAAAAAAAAAGAAAAAAAAAACCTTACAGTGGCCTTAAAAATGTTAACGGGCAGACTGCACCTGCTGCCTTTGTGGGGCATGACTGCTGACCCCCAGCAGCTTCGAGAGAGACGAGGCTGTCCATTTTTAGACAACAGAGAAAGATTTATTTCTGCCTGAGCCTCTTCAGAGCATTGTACATTTTTATAAAATTTTAAAACAACACAGCAGGCAAAAGAATAAAGGTTTTCCTTTTCTTTTATCTCGATATAACTGTGTATGAAGGGCAGGGAGCCAAAAAGTTCACGACCAAAGCCTCGGGTGTTATTTGTAGCAACTTAATGAGGCAAACTTTTACGGACGTTTTCTCGTCCATTCATCTCGGCATCTGACAACCCCAAGAAACTGAGGGCAGCACATAGTAGGCACTCAGCGAGGTTGTGTTGCAGAGATGGGTAAGCAAATGATTAACGCTAATGAATGAGCTGACTAGCTCAACCCAGGATCCATCCAGCTTCCCGAGAGCCTAGCGTGAATGCAGGATTTGCCATTGGTACCTACCTCATGTACTCTCCACCAGTGACTAGAAGCAGAGAAGCTCATCAGTTCTGAGCCCCCTGAGGAAGAAAGTGGAGAAAATGGGGTAGAAACATTCAAAAGGATGGCTCAAGCCAGCGTGGCAGTGCATTCCTGTAATCCAAGCACTCAGTGGGTGAATGCGGGGCAGGGGGGGAGGGACACCATGTGGCAGGGGTTGAGAGAGCTAATGCTCTCTGTTCCCAGCACCCACATCAGGCCGCTCACAGCCACCTGTGAGACCAGTTTCAGGGGCTCCAACATCGGCATCCACGTTCAAACGCACATACCCACACACAGATACATATAAATAAAATAATAAATTGTTTTTTAGAGACCAGCCTGAGCTATATAGGATTGGGAGAAGAAGAAAAAAAAACTGCTCAAATCAAGAAACACTACTAGAGAGATGAGATCATCTTTAGTTTCTTAGACTTACACAGATCACAACAATCGCCTAACTAAACCACAAATACTAAGTTTTGTTGTGTACCCTGACCTGTGGATACCAAATGAATCATAGTTCACCCTCCAGTTCTGCCAGCTTACTTTCTCTGACCCTCACCGGAGACTCAACATCTCATCTCTCACCAGCTGCCCACTTCTCCTTCATCTATCTGTCTCTGAGTTTATAGTCATAGTCCAGCATGAAGGTAGCCATGCCCTAGAAAATGCCTACAGTCTTTGCTTGTTCTCTCTTATTACACACATCCTTCAGACTTCACCTGGGAGTGAAACCCAAGACCCACATCCTCAGTTCCTCTTCAGTAGCACAGCAAAAAAAAAAAAAAAATCACAAAAGTGAGCTGACTGATGCCATTTATAATACATGACCCAAACCCAAGGCTCTCCCATTTTTCCCGTACAAGTAATGGCACCACTAACCCCTGCAGAGGATGTTTAAAAAGTCACCCAAGTTTCCCTTCTCTCTTGTGCGCCACGTCCAAACCATCACCAAGGTAAACATGTCTTTCCAACACAAGTCTACAGGGCTCTCTTCACCTCCCTCAGTCACCCCTTTGTCCAGCTCCGTTGTCTCTCATCTGGACTACTGAAATTGTCTCTGAGTCGGTCTCCCCTTTTGATGATTTCCCACGTCCAGTTTACTCACTGGGAAAACCAAGAGGGACTATTAATGCCTCCCCTGGACTGCAGTCCCTATGTCCCTGCCCTTGTCTTCAGAATTTGGTGGTCTGGCTCTCAACCACCTGAACTCGGGGCTTGGTTTCTGTTTTCACCTTCTGATTTTCTCTGGTTATTGTTGTGGAATATTACTTTAACTAGGCAAAGATGTGTTACATTTGTTGATGCTGCATTTGTTTAACGTTGTAAAAATTTGCTACTATTTCACCTTGCCTGCCTAAGGCATATGACTTGTCGGAAGAGGGAGGCCGCTTGTTCTTCCCAGCTGCCCGGCCAGCTTAGTCCCAAAATAATCACACAGAGACCATATTAATGAAATCACTGTTTGGCCCATTAGCTCTAACTTCTTATTGGCTAACTCTTACGTCTTAATTTAACCCATTTCTAGTAATCTGTGTATCACCATGTGGCAGTGGCTTACTGGCAAAGTTTCAGCATGTCTGACTCTGGCGGCAGCTCCATGGTGTCTCCCTCTCTGCCTTCCTTCTCCCAGCATTCAGTCCAGTTTTCCCCACTTACCTAAGTTCTGCCCTATCAACAGGCTAAGGCAGTTTCTTTATTCATCAACCAATAAAAGCAACACATAGACAGAAGGACCTCCCACACCATTGGTGTCAGAAGTGGGATTTGAACCCACGCCTCCATTTGGAGACCAGATTGGTCTAATAAAAGGCTTAATGGCCAATAGCTAGACAGTAGAGGGAGAGGCAGAGCTGGCAGGCATAGAAAATAAGTAGGAAGAGGGGGTAGAATGAGAGAGAAAGAAAGGGAGATGCCCAGGGCCAGTCAGCCAGGCAGTCACCAGGCAATCAGACACAAAGTAAGACATCCATAATGAAAGAAAGGTAAAAAGGCTCAAGGAAAAACATAAATAAAGAGAAACAGGTTAAAATAAGTTATAAGCTCTATTGGGACAAACATAAGGCTGAGCATTCATAACTAATAATAAGTCTCCATGTTTTATTTGGAGTTGGGTGGCAGCTCAAAGGAAAAGTCAACTGCAGGTTATGAGCTGCTTTGTCTACTGTTAGTAGAAGAAACTTGTTTAGAAATTGGTGCTTTCATAAAGAACTGCTGCTTGAATTTGTGGATAAATACATCAATGGACAAACTGTACTAAGATGGAAAATGCTCACAATAGTAGCAGAAAGAAGCAGGATCCAGTGTTGTATTATGGTGTAAGCCGTGTAATGTTAAACACAAAGCATGAAAGACAGAAAGAGGAATAGGCAAAAGTCCTCGGGCACCACCCTAGCTACATTCTCCTCACCTTTCTACAGAGTCCAAGAAGGGCAAAAGGAAGTTTATATTGAGAGTCAACAGCGGTAAACTTTTTCAAAAGGAAAAACAAGTTATAAATCTGGCCAAGAACTCCTTTATGAATGAAATACATTTTCTACTTCTATCTTTTAGAGCTCACTTTGGTTTATTTTTTTATTTTTATTTATTTATTTATTTATTTATTGTTTTCTCGAGACAGGGTTTCTCTGTGGCTTTGGAGCCTGTCCTGGAACTAGCTCTGTAGACCAGGCTGGTCTCGAACTCACAGAGATCCACCTGCCTCTGCCTCCCGAGTGCTGGGATTAAAGGCGTGTGCCACCATCGCCCAGCTTGGTTTATTTACTGAATGTTTTATGTTGGTTTATGTATGGTGAACCAACCTTCCAGGTCTGGGATGAAGCTCACTTGGTTCTGATGTATGATATCCATAATGTGTTCCTGAATTTGGATTATAAGTATTTTGCTGAGAATCTCTGCATCTATGTTCATCAGAGATATTGGTTTGTAGTTTTTGTTGTATCTTTGCCTGGTTTGGGTAACAAGATAATACTGGCTTTATAGAATGAATTTAGCAATGCCCCTTCTCTTTCTATTTTGTTCAACAAATTAAGGGTTGGTAGGAGATCTTTCTTGAACATTTGACAGAATACAGCAGTGAGTCCATCTGGTCCTAAGCTTTTCTTTGTGGGGAGATTTTTATACATTTATACATCCTTTGAGATAATGACAAGCTAGAGAGTACATGTATATAAAAAAGATAAACTATGAAAATATATGTATAATAAATTCCTTTAGCCTTTTTCCCTTGTAAAGTTCTATTTCTAAAGTGGCTTACATATTTCAGCTCATTTCAACATTATTTATCATATTTAAAAATGAGACACTGGGCTTAGAAGATGGCTCACATGTGCCTACACTCAACTCATGAACATACACACATACACATGCACACACACATAAATATGTGCACATGTGGATTAAAAATAAAACTGCGGCATCTGTTCCAATAGACAAACCACAAGTAGACTAAGGCCTTGTTTCTTTAAGAATGAAGAAAAGCAAATAAAGCTGGCCATGGTGCTGCAGTCCTTAATTCCAATATTCAAAAGGCAGAGGCAGGTAGATTTCTGTGAGTTCCAGGCCAGCCTGGTCGACATAGCTACTTCCAGAACATTCATGCCTATATAGAGAAACCCTATCTCAAACATAAAGACAGACAGACAGAAAGTGATGTGGGATTCTCCTCTGAATGCTGTGAATATGTTTTATTACCATTGGTTAATAAAGAGCTGTTTTGGCCTATGGTAGGGCAGAATATAGCAAGGTGGGAATGCCAAGCAGAGATAGAGGAGGAAAGAAGGCCAATCAGGGAAACACTGCCATGTAGCTGCCAAAGGAGAAAGACACCAGAACCTTATGAGTAAGCCACAGCCTCGTGATGATACATATATTAATAGAAATGGGTTAATTTAAGATGTAAGAGTTACTTAATAAGAAGCCTGAACTAATAGCCCAAACAGTGTTGTAATTAATATAATTTCTGTGTGAATATTTGGGTCTGTGCAGCCGGGAAACATAAGCACAGTCTCCATTTACAACAAAGGATGAAGAGAAGTGAACATTGAGACATGATTATGACAAGCGGCCTCTGGTGATCCCATCTTTTACATACTTGTGACCCTCCTTTTGAGGGTACATTGGATTGAGGATAATTAATCAAGCTGGTTTGCTGAGTCCTGAGCGGAGGTCCCAAGGTGTGAGATGTTTGTGCTCATAGCAGTAAAGTTCTGGGGAAAGGGGTATGAGTTGATCACCAAGGGATATTTAATGACTCTGTCCTCAACAAAGGAATACAACAGAAAAGAGGAATATTCACTTCCAAAGTCATGACTGTACTTGGGCTTCTGTGTGATGCTCTCAGCTGGGCTTCTGCCCTGGAAGAAGTCATGGGCCACAAGCAGCACCATGAAGAGGCTCGCCCAAGTGAATTTTGAAGCAGAGTTAAGGCCGCCAATGGCCACATGAGTGAAATTTGAAGTACACATTCTCCCAGTTTGAGCCTCCAGATAATCATAGCTTCAAACTACACCTTGACTGAAGCTTTGGGAGACCTTTGACCAGAAAATCACGCTGAGCCATGCCTAGATTCATGATTCTCACTCATTAGTTTTAGAGGAAGTAATTCTTGTTACTTATAGTTTGAGCGAACATGTGAGATTGGTTGCTCACACAAATGGGAATCAAGAAGCAGGGAGAAATAAATGCTTTATGGAGTTTATTAGGGCCTAAAGCCGTGAGGCTTAACAGTTCTAGTTAATTGGTTCTCAATCTGTGGGCCACAACTCCTTTAAGGATTGCATATCAGATATCCTGCATATCAGATATTTGCATTATGATTCATATAGTAGCAAACTGACAGTTATGAAGTAGCAAGGAAAATAATTTAAAACAATATGAGGTGCTGTATTAAAGGGTCACAATGTTAGGAAGGTTGAGAACTACTGTTAGGCTGTCTGACCCCCCCGTCACCCCTTTTCCCCTTTCAATCAGTCTGAGCCTCTTGTCCGTGGAATCATGTCACCTATTTAAGGGAGGCCCTTTCCCTCCTGGGTTAGTTCTCTCTGAGATACCATAGAGAAACTCAAGTCGGTGCCTCAGTAATACTCTAGGTATGTCCCAGTTCAATCAAGTTGACACTAAAAATTAACCTTCACAAGTTCACCTTTAAGCCAGCCGTGGTGACGCATGCCTTTGATTCCAGGATTCAGGAGGCAGAAGCAGGTGGATCTCTGTGAGTTTGAAGCCAGCCTGGTCTTCGCAACAGGTTCACAATCTACATGAAACTCCGTCTCAAAATAAGAATAAGTCCACCCTTTATCGGCTCAACACACAAACACATTACTTTAAACCGTAACAGGCCACCCATGACCTATAAAGTCTCATGGTCACCTTATCGCATTTCGACCTTATCTAAAGGTCCCCATAGTCTTAACAATTTGAACTCCTGCTCAGAAGTCCAGAATCTCTTCTGAGATTCAAGATAGACTGTGAGCTCCTGTAAAATCAAAAAGCAAGCAATGCTTTCAACATATAGTTCCTGTCTTAGTCAGGGTTGCTATTGCTGTGATAAAACACCATGACCAAAAGCAAGTCAGGAAGAAAAGGGTATATTTGGGTTATACTTCTACATTGTACCTCAACACTGCGGAAGTCAGGACAGGAACTTAAGCAGGGCAGGAACCTGGAGGCAGGAGCTGAAGCAGAAACCATGGAGGGTTGCTGCTTACTGGCTTGTTGCCCTGACTTGCTCAGCCTGCTTTCCTATAAAACCCAGGACTGCCTGCCCAGTGGTACCCCTACCCACAATAGACTGGGCCCTCCCACATTAATTATTAATTAAGAAAATGCCTTACAGGCTTGGCTGCAGGCTGATCTTTTGCAGGCAATGTTTCATTTGGGGCTCCCTCTCTCAGATGACTAAAGCTTGTATCAAGTTGACATAAAAGTAGCAACCACAATGCCTCACAGTAAACATTCTCTCCCTAAAAAGGCAAATGGGAGCATATCAAGAAAAGACCTGAAACAGAGTAGTGCAGATCATGTAGCTCCATGTCCAGCTTCTGAGCTCTTGGTGGCATCGTAGGGACCCTACAGCCATTTGTGGTCTGGCCCTCAAGCTCAGGAACCTCTTTTTTGGTCCTAAATGTCCCATGTTTCTGACATCTCCAATAACCTGGGGTCTCCACTGCAACTGAGACTTCATCTTCACAGCTTTGACCACTAACCTCTGACCTCAGTGTAGGGAACCCAACACAGACATAGAGTGCTCGGCTTCAGTGGCTTTCTTGAACCTTAGTCCTGGCGTCCCTCATTCCTGAATCCTGCATTCCTGCAGAATCAATCAGCAGCTTAAAGATGAAGCCAAGTTCTGCCCTCAGCTTGAGCTGCAACCTCGGCTCCCCTCCCTCCCCCCCACCCCAGGTCACAGCTGCCTGTCCTCAGGATGCTTTTAAGATTTAACCAGGGAAATCACCGTACCTGGGCAGCCTTACTCCAGCAGGCTGCTTTTCTAAAGCTTTATCTTTTCAGGAACTCTTCTTTTGAGTGAATTTGTGCTGTCACACTTAGCAGCTCTCCCCGGGTGGGATCTTGCCCTCAAGGCCTGCTTCTTATTGTCTACTATTTAATGACACTCATCTCTCTAACCGTCTCAGATGCTTTCTCTGCCCCAGCGTTGTTCTCAATGCTAAACTCCCCGGCGCTCTTTTCTTCACCTAGCTGGACACTTATCAGTTCCTTCTGCTTCATCTGCTGCAGTAAACCTGGATCTGTATGGGGGCCATGATCATGACACAGCCTAAACACTCTTGTCATGAGATTTCCTCCAAACGACTGAGCCCGTTCCTTTTGAATCAACCTAACTCAAGTTGCTAGGCCATGGATTCTTAGCCAGCATATGACAACGTGAATGACGTTTAGGCTGATTTGTGACAGACTCCTTGCTTTGTTCTTCTGAAATCTCTCAAGCACAATCTTCCTTGTCTGCATCTCCAGGGGCATCCTTGTCTTCCAGATGCCCACCAATATTGTCTTCCTTTCACTGTTCTGGGTCTTCACTCTCCTGCAGCTCCAAACTCATCCACATTCCTTCTACAAACAAACCAGCGGCAAGGCCCGTGAACCATATGGTCAGGCTTAGCACAGCGATGACTCTACCCATGAAGGATTCACCTCCGATATAACTGCTTTCTGTATCAGCTCCTCTTGTGTTCTCCCCTGTTGCTGTGACAAAATACTTGACAGAAAGCAACGTAACAAGCGAAGGGATCAGTGCAGCTTCCAGTTTGGAAGGTTATCTACATGATGAAGAAGGCAAGAAGGGGTTAGAGGAAGGCTGCTCAGGCAGCAGAGAGAAGGCTGGCACTCATGGGATTTTTAGCCTCTGAACTTTAGGGTTACTTGTTATATATCATGGGTATTTAATGCAGTTATAGTAGATACAAGTAATGAGAAATTCAGTCTAAGGCATGGACTATCATACATATTCTCTAAAATGAGCTTTACTACAAAGACTATAACTGCTTTCCATGTACGTTTATAAAGGACCAGAAATACAACATTCTGTTATCCCAAAGTCCCTGTGTTTACAAATTTTTAGTTCACACTCTTACCTTTGGGACAAGGAAGAATTCCTTATTTTTATTCCTCTCATGAAGCCCATTATAGAACCATTACTGATGATTGCTATGACCAACTTATTAGTTGATCACAATTTCACAGAATTATAATAATCAAAGATCATAGGATTACTGGTTCAGTGAGATTTCTTGGATCATAAACTTAATATGGGTTTTAAAAGATGTATGTTCAACTTGAGAGGCAATCTTGAGTGCCTTTTCCCTTCCCTACCAAAGAAATAAAAATAAAAACCTTGCCAGAGGTAGGATCCCACTGAGATCTTTCATTCCCAACTTTGTGACTAGAACGGTCTACCATAGAGAAACAAGGGAATGACACAACCCCACTGTGCTCCCAGTATCAGCCATATTCAACAATCTCCAAATTCATCCTGAATATTTGGATTATTGTATTTTATAAGTTCATCTATAAAAGCCTTATCCATGATCTATAATTTTAAAAGATAATTCCTTTTAAAAGCAACCACAATACCTTTTTTGCACACATGGTCACCATCCATAGACAGGGAATGAACACAAACGGGGACACAACCTGGTCTGGTACCTTGGCTGTGGGAGGCCAAACTATAACAAACACAAAGGAACCCAAAGAAGACTAGTTATCAGATTTGACCTTGAACGTGAGAGTGGGGAAATAATGACCTTGAAAAAGGGAATAGCAGGAATCAAGCTATGAGAACAGCCTGGGTGGTCTGATTGGAAGGGAAGGGTGTAGAACCTTTCACCTGCACCAAGGCACCAACGACACTCCACTTGGAGCTTGTCTTCTTCTTGGCAAAACCTGCCTTTAGGCAAGAAACTGCCCATACCTCAACCACTGACAAAATAATAGTATTCAAAAATGGATAAACAGAACTGTCGAATCTTGCCAAGACAGGCTAAGATGGTTTTGAAAAATTTCTTGCCTTTAAAAATAATCTGTCAGTTATTCTAGGCCTTAGCCAAAGTTGGTTGCTTCAACGTTGCAAATGTGACTTTGGGTGATTGCCTAGGTAGCCAGTTGTCTCTTTGATTTATTGCATGTTTTGGAAGTTGTCTGATTGCACTTCCTAATTACTCAGGTAATATTATTTCTCTTCTTGAATCTTCCACAGGGTTGAAGACTAGATAAATGTAGTTACTTTTCTCTCATGACTTGGCCAAGTTATTTATTATACAAGACTTAAGCTAGTTAAAATAGGATATTTGTTCTTGTTGTATATAATTTTGTAGTAGGTTTAGAACTCTCTTAAACAAAAGGGAGAGGTGCTGCGGGAAGGTGTATAGCTAACAACTACCCACCTACTGGGGCATGGCCTCATAGACTATTTGCCAGGATGCGGAAGTGCTTCTGGCCCTCTTCCTCTCTGCCTTTCCCCCTGGACCCTGGTTTTGCTGGTTCAGTTTGTTTGGATCTCATCTTTATCCATTGTTCACACAGAGAATCCTGATTTGTAAGTTTTATCTATTAATATATACCTGTATATTTCTTAGTTCTGAGCTAGTGTGGAATTGCTTTTATTAAGTGCCAGATCTCTCTGCATTCACAGATATACAATATATGTGTGTGTATACATACATATATATATATATGTATATGTATGTGTGTATATGCATATATATATACACACACAGGCTAACACACCAAACACTATGAGTACACAGAGGTCAGAGATCAGGGCTTGACCACATAGGAAGGCTTTAGTTTGCAACAGGCAGTGAAATAGATGGCAATAACTAGCACCATTATTACCAAGATTTTGGGGAGAGTGTTACACAGGGTCCCAGTACCCTTGTGCCTCATCTTTTCACAACTGTGGCCAATTATGACATTAGTCAGTGAAACTGGTAAAGTCCTAAAGCAGATGGCACAGTGCTGTGTGAGCTGCTTCTGCTCCTTCAGCCAATAGCCTTTAAGATACCAGCCCACTTGGGCATGGTCTCTTATACTATAAATGCAACTGTATACCCTGTGCTTGCTCTCTTGCTTCTGGCTCTCGCTTCTGGCTGCTAGAGCTAGACTCTGTTCCTGTTCCCAATTTGTGCAGATGACTGTGATCTAAGACAGTGATCTGTGAGTCTCCCCTAAATAAATAACCCTTTATTATATGTAATTCTGAACTAGTATGGGATTATTTTGTAACTTCCACCATCATCTGGCACCTAATGTGGGGACCAGTCCACACTTTTTGGGATCATTTTGCCAGCCGCATGGTACATTGGGAACTGATTCTCCCACCCGTGGCTCTAGTTGGCCCTCAGATGCAGCAGGCTGCTGCTCAGCATTCCCCAGCTAGCCATCCACACACTGCCTCTCTGTGTGTTACACACCAGCCCACACACAGCTGCCTGTGATCCCTGTGATGTATATAGTCCACAACTCACACCAATAAAAACCTTTGGGTTTTCTTTTTGTCTCCTGGGCCCCAACTCTTGGACTCATTTGATCCACTGCTCTTTTTTTAAAATAATTATTTATTTGTTATGTATACAATAATCTGTCTGTGTGTATGCCTGCAGGCCAGAAGAGGCACCAGACCTCATTACAGATGGTTGTGAGTCACCATGTGGTTGCTGGGAATTGAACTCAGGACCTCTGGAAGAGCAGTCAATGCTTTAACCACTGAGCCATCTCTCCAGCCCAATAACTGCTCTTAATCTGTTAAACAAAGCATATTTTTCAGCACCTAAGTAAGCAACACATGCTGTTCCCTGCTGCTAGCGACTCTCAGTCACGTGGCTGCAACTGCGACACCTGCTGGCTGATAGTGATTATTACACTTATTCTAATTCATTGTAATTATGACAGGTAAGATCTGGAAAACTACAAAAAATTATTGATAACATCCAGGAGTTCAATAATTATTTTGCATGTACTATGAAAGGTATTGTGCAAGACTTACACTATTTTCCTTCCCTTTATTTGATTCTAGGAATTAGCTTTGTTTACAATATCATCTCATTAAAAAATGGTTCAGTACTACAGAGAGGGAAAGCATCAATTTGACAAAATTATTTGAATGGATTTGTGCTGTTGAATCTAACTATTAAAATCTGTTGAAAAGTTATAATATATCCAAGGATAAGACATTATCTTTACTGAACAAGTTGGAATCCTCAGTGAGGACATTAGAACAGAATATTGGACAGGAGATACAGACTTTTAAAAAGGCAGAATTAAAAAGATTTGAAAAGATTGAGGAATTTATTGAAATTGATGAGCAGAGACAGAAGGTACAAGGACAGGACTTAGCCTCATCAGTACGTGCCAGACCCTGGGATGACTTACACAGAGTTTCAACTGCATATCTGGTAATTTCCTCAGAAAGACCATCTGGCACAAAGTACCCTAAGGGAGTCAAAGAATATTCATGGGAACCAACATGTATGAGCAATCTAAAAGAAAAAAAGCAAGCAATAGCTTCTTATGAGCTACATTCACCTTTTGTCAGAGAAATGGTAAAAATGTGGGCTATAAGCACTAAGGCTACTCCACACAATTAACTTCAATTAATCTCAACAGTCCTAGAAAATGGGCCTCAGCTGCTTTGGAAGTGTTATTGGAAAGAAGAGGCAAAAATTTTAGAGCAAAAATAGGGGAAAGCAAAAGGATTTGAGACTCCCCAAGATCAAATTCTTGGCAAGGGTTATTACTCTAATTCTCAGGAACAGGCTCACTACAGTGAACGCACCTTGTCCCTATGCACACAGCAGCTTTAAATGCTTGGGACAGGATTCAGGAACAAGAAAGAGGACTGAGACATATATTAGGATTAAACAGGACCAGAGAGAACCCTTTACAGACTTCTTATAAAGATTAACTAAGGCTGTACAACTAGGAGTGACAGGCCCTGAAGCTAGACATGTACTAATTCAATCCTTGGCTTTTGAAAATGCCAACTTAGAATGTAAAAAGATCCTTGGGCCTTTAAAGGTTATATCAGTGCCCATAGATAAATGGATCCTGCATACAATGAATGTTGAAACATTTGACTATAGTACTGAAGCTTGGGTAGGAAAAGCCATTTCTAATGGTATGAGGAGACACCAAAATGACAAATATTTTAATTGTGGAAGAATAGGACATCTAAGAAGGGACTGTAGACAAGGAATTCCTAGGAATAATATCTCCCCTAGGAATGGCAAGAATAGGAGGACTCAGCCTTCTCATATATGTAGGAGGTGAGACAAAGGCTGACATTGGACTAATGAATGTAGGTCGACAAGAGACAGACAAAACAACCTGATACCAATGGGAAACTCCTTGGGGGGGGGGGGCTCTCACAGGCCCTGATGTCAAACAAGGCCCAGTCATTCCCAGCCACTGTGGAGAACATGTCTCACCAGGAAAATTAAACAATCCAGTGCCTACTGTAAAAAAAAAAAAAACCATACTCTTCTGGATGATTGAATAGACCTGGAAGATGAGTCAAAAAGTCCAGTAGGAAATAAGAAACATATATTTTTGGCAGACTTAAATGATCAAAGACCAAAGTTAAGAGTGCATATAAATGACATTGTAACTGAGGGATTACTAGACACAGATGCAGATGTGGCTATCATTACTCCAGAATCTTGGCATCCAGATTGGCCTCTTCAAGAGGCAAATATTCAATTCCTAGGAATAGGAACCCTATCTCAAGTAAAAACAAAGCACAAGGTGGGTTGAATGCATAGGGACAGAAGGACAAAAAGGAAGGCTGAGGCCATATGTAGCTAATATTGCAGTGAATTTATGGGGCCATGACCTATTGCAGCAATGGAATACCCTGGTTAACATTTCTGCAGTCCCAAAAACTCATGTTCCTGGGAAGGATATTATAAAATATTATAAACAAATTTCACCAGCCATTCAGGCTGTACAAGAACACAAAGCAACTAGCAAACCTTCAGAGGTACTAACAGCCTTGTCTTTAAAATGGTTAACTGAGAAACCCATATGGGTTAAACAATGGCCTTTAATGGCAGGCTTTAGGACTTAAACTGCAGGCTTTAGAACAGCTGGTACAGGAGCAATTAGATGCTCACCATATTGAAGCATCAACCAGCCCTTGGAATTCTTCTGTATTTGTTGTTAAAAAGAAATATGGAAAATGGAGAATGGTGACAGATCTAAGAGCTATCAATAAGGTTATCTAACCTATGGGCCCTCTACAGTCTGGAATTCCTCTTCCTTCTTTATTACCAAAAAGCTATACAGAGAAACCCTATCTCAAAAAAACCAAACCAAACCATAATAATAATAACATAGCAATAATTATTATTCTTAATGTTAGCAAATATTCTGTATGCTTATCTCCCCAGTTATTCCATGTTTTGCTTTCTTATTTTACAGTTGACTTGCATGGGATTGATACATATCATTTTAAATTCTATTTTTACTTTTTATTTTATGTGTGTGGCTATTTTGTCTGCATGTCTGTCCATGCACCATATATGTGCCTGTTGCCTATAGAGGCCAGAAGAGGATATCTGAACCTCCAGGACTGGGTTATAAATGGTTATGAACTACCGTGTGGGTGCTAGGAATCAAACTTGAGTCCTCTAGGAGAACAGCCAGTGCTGTTAACCACTAAGTCAGCTCTTCAGCTCCTAGAAGATCAGGAAGAGAAGGCAGAAAGAGCAGGTAGTGAGTATGAGTATGAGCAAAGTACAATGAGATATATGTATAAAAACATTTTTAATAAGGGCTGGAGGGATGAGTTAATGGTAAAGAGAGCTTCCTGCTCTTCTAGAGGACACCACTTAAGTCCCCAACATCCATACTGAGTGGCTCACAACAGCCTGCAATTTCAATGCCAACTCTAGAAAATCCAACACCTTCTATAAGGCACCCACACATACGGTATATATACATTTACAGAGAGAGACACATCCATAAATAAAATTTTTTAAATGAGTTTTTAAAAAGTCTTAATAAATCTGTTGTTTTGTACACTAACTGCAAAAAATTTAAAAGCATTTTAAAAGTTAAAAACAAATATAAAAATTTAGAGGATAATATGATGCTATTTTCACTAGCAAAGGGATAGTATTAGTTTCAACTTTGGACTTATGAGCACTCCAAATCTGGGTTCCTGGATAGACTTACAGTACTTAACATGCTTTTCCACCTGTGAAGTAAGTCTTAAATCCAATTAGAAACTGGTTGACTACACCCATAACATTAGTGACATTATTGCTAAATCTGCAAATGGGTGTAGCCCTCACGTTCTACCAGAGAAGCTATTTGTGCAGTGGACAGTGGTTAAACCTAGACACTCACAACTGATCAAGTGTGCAGAATAAGCGTCTGTGGAGTGCTCCGCCACAAATAGGGATATCTGCTTCACAGCTCACCCCCTCAAGACTCAGGGAAGATAGTGGGAAAGGAGGCAGAAAGATCGTAAGAGCCTGAGGCTGGAAAGACTGGAGCAAAACTGTTTTCTGTACATCTGGGGACTGCTTCACTCATGAAGTTGTGATTGCCTGCCCCAGACCAAGTCAATGAACACTCTAGCGTAGAAGGAGGCAAGGCACAGGAGCTGCCACCTCTAGCTTAGGAGCTATTGACAGCTGAGAGCTGCTAAAGGAGGAAGAGTCAGTTTCTTTAATGGACCAGCTCTGGTAAATTGCCCATGCTCCAGTGCATGGCCCCACGTACCCAAGTATATGGGTAGCACAAAACGGACTCAGTGGGTTATTAAAAAATTAAAAAATAATATTAAATTGGGAGGATCTAGAGAGGGAGAGATGGGTCTGAGAGGAGATGGGGAGAATGTGGGAGGTAAAGATAATCAAAATACACATAGAGGAAATTCTCAAATAACTAAGTAAAATACTATATATATGTATATATACATATGTATATGTATATATAGTGGTTTTTCAAGACAGGGTTTCTCTGTATAGCAGCCCTAGAGCCCTAGCTGTCCTTGAACCAGCTCCAGCTCTTGTAAACCAGGCTGGGCTCAGACTCACAAAGGTCTGCCTGCCTCTGCCTCCCAGGTGCTGGGATTAAAGGCATGTACCACCACCACCTGACTATATATTTTAAAAATTAAAAATAAACAGGCAATGGGGAGTTGGCTCAGTTAGTACTATGCTTGCCGTGTATGCATAATGATCTAAGTTCAGTCCCTCAGAACCCGTGTAAAAAGTCAAGCAAGGCGGTGTACATCTGAAATCCAAGAGCTGGGGAAGTAAAGGCAAGAGCATCCCTGGGGCTTGCTGACTAGCCAGACTAGCCTGGGGGTGTGAGCTCCAGGTAGATTTAAGAAAAAAAAAATCCTATCTCAAGAACTGAGGTGGAGAGCAATTAAGGAGACACTTGGCATCGTCCTCTGGATTCTGCCATGTCCAGCCACGTGCACAGGCACACGTGAAACAAAAACAGAACTGTAATTGTGTCTCCTCCCCATCACCTTCTATCACTTCCACAACCACACCCTACACTGGGGTTATGTTTTCAGTCTTTCCAAACCTTGTGAACATGATGCTTTCTGAGTCCAGTAATGACTCAACTTCCTTATTAAACAAAAAAGACATCAGAACCCTGATCTTATTTACCTTAATTCTTTTCAGACTGTGATGAAGAGTCATAGTCTGGGAGATGGGGGGTGAGACCTAGGCCCCTGTTCCTTGTGTGTTTTTGTTTGGTTTGGTTTGGTTTAGTTTGGTTTCTTTGGTTGTTTGGTTGGTTTTGTTTTTGTTTTGTTTTTGTTTTTTTATTTGTTTGTTTGTTTTTGGAGATAGTGTTTCTCTGTGTAGCCCTGGTCTACAGAGGTGTAGACCAGGCTGATCTCAAACTCAGAGATCTGCCTCCCTCTACCTCCCAAGTGCTAGGGTTAAAGGCATTAACCACTACTGCTTGGCTAGACTCCTGCTTTTAAATAACCTTTATGTTTGGATTTAGATCCATTTGGGCACACACACAGAGAGAGAGAGAGGTGGGGAGGAGGAAGAAGAAGAGAATGTGATAATATCTTGTACAAAAAGAGATGAGAACTAATTTCACACAACAGTTGATACAAACTGTTTAGAAATTCTGTTGGGGAATGTTCAATGACAGGCAGTGAGAGCTTTGTTCTGCTGATGCGGCCCTCACTATGGCCTTTTATTACTAAACACAAAAGAAAATGTCTTTTACAACAGCGATACGCATCCGCTATACCCAGTTGATAGCAGCCTGCTAGACTTCAAGTTACTTTCCTATTTGCTCTGCAAAGTGGGTGAAACTAATAACTTCCTAGAAGAGATCTCACTGAGAGTTCAGGGCAAGCCTCTCTCGGGCTAGGGCATCTTTGGAGATGGTGTGAAGTGAAAACTGAGGAGTCACCTGTACCCGTGAATGTCTTGGGGTGGCCGAGAAGGTGAAACTACTGAGCAGCCTGCTCCCACACGGGACCCAGAAAGAATGACATTCTCGGGGTCTGCT
Source organism: Arvicola amphibius (assembly GCF_903992535.2). Taxonomy (NCBI): domain Eukaryota; kingdom Metazoa; phylum Chordata; class Mammalia; order Rodentia; family Cricetidae; genus Arvicola; species Arvicola amphibius. The sequence continues at coordinate 164,369,604 of NC_052047.1, forward strand.
TCCTCCTCAGGCCCAGTTCCTCTGGGCTCACACCTTACCCCGGCACCTAACACTTGGGCAGGCTAGTTCTGCACTGGACAATGGAGGTGTGAACCCTCATTACTGCTTTTCTTATGGGGCCTGCCTGGGATTTATCTGGCTCTCAATGAGAAAGAGACCAAGGCAGGCTTGCTGTCTCCTTTTCATGATTGGAGTCAATTAACGAGAGATTCCAAGCTGTCCTGAAGGACCTGGCTGCCAGAAAATCCCCTGAGCAACAGCTGGAATAAAACTAATAAAAACAACTGCGGAGCAATCTGTGGAAATGTCAAGTGCAGCACAAACACGCTGGCCCTCATAAACCTCCCCATGAACTTGCGGAGGGTGGGCCCAGCCTGCCTGGAGCAACAGCAGAAGCCAGTGGCCACTGCTTTCCTGCCAATGCTTCGGTATTTCCAAAGGCCTCTTCACACCTTGCTGTGCTGCCCGGCCAGCCTCCCCATGTGACCCTCTGGACTTGCTCATCAATATCACATATTCATTCATCTACATGAACATTTGCAACTCGCTTCTTCCGTAAGTATTGGAGCCAGCACATCTAACCACAGAAGAAAACTCAGTAGCTTTCAAGGAAGGATCACCAAACAAATTTTTAAGCCCAGTTCAAGATGCCCAGATCCCACATAAGTCAATTTGAAGTTACCAGACTCAACAATCCACGCCTTTCTTCTCCCTGCCTGCCCTTTAAATGGTTCCAGGGGCATTTGTTCCTGTTTATAGAAAAACAGGCTTCTCTTAAGACAGAAAGTAAGCCACGGAAAGTCATGGAGGTGATTAATTAATGAGCGGCCACAGCTTAATTTACACAGCTCCATCCCAATTTTACAACGGTGTACATTGAGGGGCTGGAGAGATGGCTTGGCAACTTTGGGTGTGCCCTGATCTTTTAGGAACTGAGTTCAATTTCCACATTGAATTCGCCCATGTTGGGAGGCTCATAACTGTAATGCTGGCTCCAGGAAATCTAACATCCTTTTCTGGCTTCTAAGGATACTTGAACTTGGCATACACTTACACATACACACAAGTATAAGTAGATAGCGATACCTACTGTAAATGTTGAGCCAGGTGGCATAACTGGCCCAGAAAGGTAGGGAGGGTCTATCTGAAATTAGAAGGGGAAAATTTAAAAAAAAAAAAAAAAACTTAGATTTTTTTATCTACTTATTTAGTTAGGTGTGCATGTCTGTGCATAGGGACACGTGTATGAGTGGAGGTTAAAGGACAACCTGTGGGAGTTGGTTCTCTCTTTCTCCCAGAGGAGATCGAATTCCTATTCCTTGACAGAAAGTGGTTTTGCCCATTGAACCATCTCTTTGGTCCCGAAAAAAATTTAAAGTACTTTCTTTGGATAGTTGCTTTTGCAGGGGTAGGGAGGATTGAACAGGATTGAAATGCCAGTCAGGGGATATGGGGACATCCAGAGCGATATGGATGCTTGCTTTATGATCAGTCCCTGAGCTGTGTGTTCTATTTTGCACATTTTTCAACATGTGGGCAGCGCTGAACAATTTTATACACATGCATATTTCCTCCAAGCTTGACAGTCAGTCTCTAAATAATTTACAATTCCTAAAGAGTGTTAAAGGATATTATTTCTAAGTATTCATAAGGACATCTAACTCCCCTTTGTTCCAGAAGCTCTCAAAACAGTGCCACCAGGTGGCGACCAGGTATCCACAACACATGACCTTATGAAAGACATTTCACCTTGAAACCGTCACGCGACTTAGAAAAGTTGTTAGGTGGGTCCTAAATCAGCCAACTGAGCAAGAGAAAATGAGGAAAGGTGAGGGGTGTTGAGGTACAGACCCGGACCAGAAAAATAAGAATGCTCCTTGCCTCCTCTTGTAGTGCCTGTCTCCAGGTGAAGGCCCGTGGACTACATGGCCCGCTCTGTCACGGATTTTCTTCTCGGATCTCCTAATGTTGGTCAGGATTCTGTTCTTGCTCTCTGCCCATAAGCCCTCCACTGTGCTTCCTGGGGAAAGGCTGAATGTGACAATGTAACAAGAGCCTCCTTTCCCACCCTGCTTCACCCACATGCTCTTCAACAAGGCCTAGAACTTTCCCTGGCCGCAAGAGCATCTCTCTGTGCTTGGGACAGCTTCGCCTGCTTTCAGTCACTCAGACACACAGCATACTTACACCCTTTGAGTTCTGCACATTTCTTTGTCTTCGCTGATTTCATCTCCTCTGCCTGGAATGCTTGTCCACTCCCTTTTCCTTTTGGCGAAGTCCTGCTCCAATTCCCTACTAAGCCCACTCCAAAGGATCTCTCATTTGCCTCCCTTTCTGGCTACAGACTCTCTTCTTCATTGCATTGTCCTCGGGAGAATGAACATACTGAGTCTGGATTTTGTTTTGTTTTTAAGATTTTATTATTTATTTGTGTTTGTGAATGCACTCAAAGGCACTGGTGGAGGTCAAAAGAGGGTGTCAGATCTGGAGCTGGAGTTACAGATGGTTTGAACTGTCTGACATCAGCAATGGGGATCAAACTCCAGTCCTCTGCAAGAACAGCAAGCACTCTTAATTGCTGTGCAATCTCCAGTGTCCCAAGACTGCTCTCATTCATTCATTCATTAATTCATTCATTTATTCATTCATTTATTCACTCATTTGCTTTTGTTTTTTCAGAACAGGAATTTTCTGTGTGGCTCTAGCTGTCCTGGAACTCACTCTGTAGACCATGCTGGCCTCAAACTCACCAAGATTCAATTGCCACTGCCTCCCAAATGTTGAGCTCAAAGGCTTGTACCACCAAGTCTGACTCCCAAGTCTGTTCATAGGGAAAACTGCCCACACCAGAGAAAACAAACCGAAACCATGTGTTTTTCTGAGTTCCATCCGTGTAGTTTCTCTTTGAGATGTGCTAGATAACATGCCCTCTTTTGACTCTGGCTCTAGAAAAACTGAAAGGTACAATAAAGGAAAATCCATTGCAAGGCTCCTGACCCTGGGTTCTCCTACCTAGACAGTTGTCTGCTGGGTCCCTACCAGTGATCTGAGCACTTGGTACTCCCTGACCACGGAGTTGCTGTGGCAGGCCCTTCTTTTCTTCCCACTGGCCAGGTTTGAGCCTGACCAGTCAGTGCTGATGCCAGTAACATTAACCACCTCACACTCCTCCTGCCATGACCCAGGAGCAAGGTGAGCACAGTAACTGCAAAACATTTAGTCCCTGCCAGTCGCTGGAGCCTTTTTCTGTCACCTTCGGAAATGGCAAGCCACAGATAGAATTACCCTCACCCAGAGCAGATGCGTCTGGTGGGACACTTAACTCTCTCCAGACCAGACCAGAACTACCTTTTCTTCCGAAACTTTTTCATTCCAGACTTCTACCCTCTCTTCCCTGGAGCTTGTCTTTTTGGAGGTCCTTTTCCCTCCTGGACCTCTTTTCCAGACTGAGATAGAACAGAATCGTCTTAGGATGATTTGAGTTTCCTGAGCAACTACACTGACCTGGAGAATAGGCATAGCATCCTTGTTGCTCAGGATGGCCTAAGGCTGAAAACAGACTCAGCTCAGCAGGGAAAGTACCGAGGCCAACAAAGCATGACTTTAAAAGGAAGGAAGGGAGGAAGGGAGGGAGGGAGGGAGGGGGGAAGGAAGGAAGGAAGGAAGGAAGGAAGGAAGGAAGGAAGGAAGGAAGGAAGGAAGGAAAAAATAAAGTAAAACAAACAACAAAACAGTATTTCTGAGTATATCATATTTGCATCAAAATGACATAGAAGGGCTGGAGAGATGATTCAACCATTAAAAGCTAGGCTCACAACCAAACTTCTGTAGAAGCAACTCAGAGACAAAGTCTACCTTGTAGTGGGTGTGGTGGCACACATTTAATCCCAGCAGAGGCAGGAGAATCTTGAGTTTGAGGCCAGACTAGTCTACAGAGTGAGTTCCAGGCAAGCCAGGGCTATATACTGAGGCCCTGTATGAAAAAGAAAGTCTGTCTTGTCATCATATAGATGAGGAAACTAAGGTCCAGATGTGAGGAAAAGGCTGCTCAGGGTCACACAACTGGTTGGCTCTGAGCTTCACTCTGCTCGGGGCTCTTTTTAGCTTCCATTCTTAGGCTTTAAGATTCCATGACCATAACAAGGTACAGGGGTTCCCAGCAGCAACACCCACCCATTTTTCTATCTGCTCATTGTTTTGAAGGGAGTTACATCTTTGAGCTCATGACCTATTGACACTGTACCTCTGACCCCCTCATCAGCTGCAGTAAACATTTCCTCTTGCACACTTGCAAGAGTTCCATATAAGCCTTGGCTTCTAAATCTACATGGGGCACATGAAGGGACTCTTAAAACAGACTTCTGTCTTCATTCTGGTGTTTGCCATTTCTTTTTTATTTTATTTTTTTACATACTAATTCCAGTTCCCCTCTTACCCCCTTGCTTCCCCCACCTTCACTTCTCCCCATCCCCTATCAGCTCCTCAGAGAGGATAAGGCCTCCCATGGGGAGTCAATAAATTCTATCACATCACCAATGGAGGCAGGATCAAGGCCCTCCCCCTCATGTCTAGCCTGAGCAAGGTTCCTCTTTATAGGAAATGGGCTCTGACCTCTTTGTTCACATTATCACTCCTCCTTCTCTTCAACAGGATTCCGGGAGCTCAGTCCAGTGGTTAGATCCACAACTAACCACTGTGTCTGTATCTCTGCATCTGCTTCCATCAGTGATTGGATGAAGGTTTAGGAGATCACATCTATTTCCCCTTCCTGGGTGGATCCATGTATGTCTCTCTTTAGATCCTCTTTGTTATCTAGCTTCTCTGGGGTTGTGCACTGTAGGCTGATCATCCTTTGCTCTGGTCCAAATATTCGCTTATGAGTGAATACATACCATATTTCTCTTCCTGGGTCTAGGTGACCTCACTCAGGATGTTTTTTTTTCCCACGTTCGTCCATTTGCCTGCAGATTTCAAGATGTTTTTATCGGAGTAGTACTCCATTGTGTAAATGTACCATATTTTCTTTATCTGTCTTTTGGTTGAGAGGCATCTAGATTGTTTCCAGGTTCTGGCTATTACAAATAATGCTGGTATGAACATAGTTGAGCACATGCCCTTGTGCTGTGAGTGTGTTTTTCATTTCTGTAGGCCCAGGGTGGGGCTCTAGAATCCAGACCCTTTTAATTCCTTCACTAATTCCACTTTGAAGCAAGAGTAAGCCAGCTAACTTTTTCAGAAATCTGTTTATTTATTTGACTTAGTTTTTCCTCTTCTGATCTTTTGAGACAGCCTCTCACTCTATAGCCCAGGCTGACCTCTAATTTATATGTAGGTCAGACTAGCTTCAAATCTCAACCTCCTGTCTCAGCCTCCTGAGTACTGGGACATTGCCAGCAAGCACCTCCCCCCGAGCTGTCTAACCCAGAGATTCTCTGCTTCTGCACAACGTGGAATCCCTTTCTTCTGACTCAGTGGTGATTCATCATTGCCAATTTTAAAAAGGAAATGAAAGCACGACATAACCAGAAGCTGTCCACAGTTAAAGCAAGGAAGCAGGCATCCAGAGAGAGTGTGGAGTCATTCAAGGTCACCAGCAGTCTGCCTTCATCAGCAGAGCCGCTCAGGAATTTCTAACTCAAAGGCCACGAGGTGCTGCCGTCCTGTAGGATAAGCAGTAAAAAGGGAGACCTGTGACCCTGGATGACTCAGCTCTACAAGGTGAAAGTCAGTTAATGCCCAGGCACCGCCTCCCCATTCATGATGTGCCCGTGATAGCTTGCCTCCTCTCAGGTGATGGGCTCACATAGGACTCCGAGAGACGAGTGTGGTGCAAGGACAGAGCTGTCTTTCTAAAAGAACTCACCCGGGATTCTCCCTCTTAAGTGTAAAATTCCCATTTACGTCCCGTGTGGTCAGAAGCAGCACAAGAGCACTGACAGCTTAAACCCCAGTTCATTGAACTTGGGTTGGATGAGGGACCTCCTTCAGTGTAGCTAACTCAATTTAGAATTCATTGAAATTAGCCTAACACTGACACACAATGTCTTCAGGTCTTTCGATTCCCTTAGTTTCTACCAAATCCAAAATGCAGCACTGATTTGGGGCTAAGGGTGGGGGGGGCTCCCCTAGGGAAAGTTCTAATCCTCTTGCATTGTAAACATACTGGCCTCCAGGGACTGGACGTTGAAGAACTGGCTGAAAACCACTGAAGAATATTCCTAGGACTGGCATAGCCCCCTGGATGCTCTTCTACCATCATATCCCAATAATCTATGAGCCAATAGGCCTAAGTCTGGTGAGAATGCTGTAGATAGGACTAGAAACTTCAGAGTTTCTGACATAAACCAGATGTGGTGATGGAGCCCAGTTGCTATCACTTCCCTCTCTCTGGAAATAGGAACAGGGGATTGCAAACTGGAGGCTACCCTAGGCTACACAGTAAATTTAAGCCCATCCTGGATAGACACTGTACCAAGCAACAAAACAAAACAAGTCTAAAATAATATTCCACTAAAGCTATATGGGATGGCAATAGCTGCCATCGTCTGGGATTTCAGACCCTGCAGTGCTAAGGCTGTTTTGTAACCTATGTTCTTCTGCCTTCATGCATACAATGCTCAGGGTTCTCTGGCTGCCTACAGGGTGGGAGACTTTTGCTGATCCTCATACACATGCATACGGCAAACCGTGGAGTGGACAAGGGGAAAGAAGTACAAGTGAAAGAGACAACAGAAAAGGGAGCATTGCAACAGACCAGAGACAGAGAGAAACAGACACACAGGACAAATAGTAATTCCAGAACAAAAACCAGAGAAGTGAGTGGAAAAAGGAAGAAGCAGTGGGCCAGACAGAGAGTCCAGAGAGTAAACCAGTTCCTGTGTAAGCCTGCCAGCCTGGGTTCCATCCCTGGAGCCCACATAATGTTAGAAGAAGAGAAGTTATCCTTTGGTCGTCATGTGTGTACCATGGAGCATATGCTGCCCCCTCAGTAATTAAATTTTCAAACAGAAAAAAAAAGAGAGAGAGAAAGGGGAGAAGAAAGTGTAGATGGTAAAGGCACAAACACTTCTCAGTTCCAGGCTGTTCTGAGTTGAGGCGGTAGGACAAGGATGGAAATCACGTTCATATTGTAGTTTAAATACAGAATGTCCCCCACAGGCTCATGTGTTGGAACACTTGGTTTTCAGCTGTTGTTTGGTGCTGTTTAGGAAGGTTTGGTACTTTCTGAAGATAGAGCCTAGCTGGAAGAAATAGGTCATTGGGGGCGGGCTTCATTGCCTGACCCCACTTCCTGTTTGCTGTTTCCTGAGTAGATATGCTATGTGACCAACCAGCTTCCTTGCTCCTGCTGCCAAGCCTTCCTGATATATTGGACTATATCCTCCTGGAGCTGTGAGTCGCTTTAGTTGAAGTGTGTTATCATAGCAATGGGAAGGTAGCTAAGACTATTTGTAGGCTGAACAGAAAATTGGGTTGTCCGGATCCGGTAAGGACACGCTGGCCTGACAGACTGAAGTTATATGGCAGTGTGTCATTCTGGTTGTAAACAATGTTAAGCACAGCCTGCTCTAGTTCAGCCTTAGAGAAGTATGGAAGATTCTCTGTGGGCAAAACAAATCACAAGTGCCTCACTGGGTAGACTGGAAACTTGAAAGGAAGGTTGGAGTGCAAAGTAAGCTCCTGAAGTGGTACCACTAGGCTGTGTGCCTTGCTCTATAAAGCACTTCAAAGTCTCTGCACCGACATTGAGATTGGGGGAAGCAATGGGTGCCCACTACACTTTCTTCAGCCTGCACTAGCAAACGGCATAGACTGGGTGGCTTAAACAAAAACTTACTGCACACAGTTCTAGAGCTTGGAAATCCAAGACAAAGGGACCAGGTTAGTCTGTCCCTACTGAAATCCCTCTTCTTGGTTTGCAGGCAGTTGCATCCTCCCATTGCTGAGAAGGAAAGATAATTTCTTCTGTGAATCTTCTCCTAATGGCGCTAATCCAGTTCCTGAGGGCTCCACCCTGGTGATTCAGTAACATCCCAAACTACCCATCTAGACATCCTCACACTGACTGGGCGGTGGCGGCGCACACCTTTAGTCCCAGCACTCGGGAGGCAGAGGCAGAGGCAGACAGATCTCTCTGAGTTCAAGGCCAGCCTGGTCTACAAGAGCTGGAGCTAGTTCCAAGGCAGCTAGGACAAGAGAAACCCTGTCTCAAAAAACCATAAATAAATAAATAAACAAATAAATAAATCTCCTCACACTAAGGATTGGGGTTTTAATAGGTAAATGATGGATATAAATGGCACAAACATTCTCATCCCTCCAACCCATTCCTCCCTCTTTCTCTTTTTTCTTTTGAGACACAGTTCCATTATGCGGACCAGCTGGCCTAGACTCAAAATCTCCTGCCTCTCCAGTAACAGAATTTCAGGCATATGTTATCATACCTAGATTCTCTTTTTTTAATCTTGTTCTGAAAACTGGTCGATTACAGTCATGGTGACTTATGCCTATAATCCCAACTATAGGGAATTTTTTTAGGCCAGTCTAAGCTACATAACATAAAATATAGTAAAAGAAAAGTCAGCTTACAAACGTGAATGTTTTGCTATAATAGGCTTGTTTCTCTTTTAAATTCACTCTATAAGAGTTTCATATACTTTGATCAGATGCATTCCTAGAGCTCCCCTAATGCCTGAAGATCCACTCCCACCTCTACCTGCTGACCAAGTCAACCTATTTATTTATTTATTTATTTATTTATTTATTTATTTATTTTTGTAACCCATCAAGTCCAGTTTGTACTGTCTACATTCCTTGGTGTGGAACCATGCACCAGTCAACCTGTCAGAGCCATATCCTTAAGGAGAACCCTCTCTCCCCAGAAGTCAATAGCTCCTCATCTAGGCAGGAGGGCCACAAGCGCGCACACCCACACCCACCTACCTACACACACACACACACACACACACACACACACACACACACACACGCCACTCCCCATCCCTGCTATGCTGGAATGTTGATTGGCTAGATGGTATGCAGGCAGCTGTGGCTGCCAAGAGTTCAGTGGTCCAGGATCTCCTGAAGACACTGACTGCTCCTGTTCTTTTAAGTCCCTGGCTGTTACCACGTTTCTACCTCTTCTTCTGCAGTGCTCCTGGGGAGCGGGACAAGGACACAGATTTCCTGTTTGTGGCTGAGCGCTCCATTGACACTTTCTTCTGCGTATTGAGGCGAGTTTCTGCACTGGCCACCAGCCACAACACAAAGAAACTTCTCCCATAAGGGTTGAGAGTCATCAATCTAGGCTTGGGTCTTTATCCAGTGTTATATCTACACTTGAGCCTTTTGTGGGCCCTGCTCTGGTTTCCTAAGAAGTAACCATAAAATTTGTGTTTAGTCTTTAAGATTCTTTTTGTATTTTTAGGACATGTACATGTGTCCATTAACAACCATCATTATCTGTAGATAATTTTATGATTTGATTAAAAGATAATGCATATCTTGAAAGCCACTTTTTAAATTTTAAATATTCTGATTTTTTTTTAGTTTACCTTTATTCTACTTGTAGATACAGTTCATTCATTTAATTGTTGTTTATTTTTCTCTCTTAGATGAATAGCCCTCACTTTATTAGTCTCTTCCTTTGACAAACATTTGGGTTTCATTAGTGCCACTTCAAGGCTGCAATGACAATCTTACAAGAGTTTCTCGAGGACACAATGACCTGTGTAATGACACGTATACATTCAGCCCCCATAGAGGGTAACAGGCTGTCCATATAAGGCTCTTCTGGTGTCTGTTTACCAATTGTCTTAGTTAGGGTTTCCATCACTGTGAGGAAAAACCATGACAAAAGCAACCTGGAGAGGAAAGGGTTTGTTTACTTGGTTTACAGTTCCACGTTACTGTTTATCATTGAAGGTCAACAGGACAGGAACTCAAGAAAGGGAGGAACCTCAAGGTGGGAGCTAATGCGTAGCCATGGAGGAGAGCTGCTTACTGGCTTGTTCCTCATGGTTTGCTCAGCCTGCTTTCTAGAACCCAGGACCACCAGTCTAGGGATGAACCACCCACAGTTATTTGTCTGATCCCCATCAATCAGTGATTAAAAAATTGTATTACAGACTTTCCTACAGATATTTTCTCAATTAAGGTTCCCTCAGATGACTTTATTTTGTGTTGAGTTGACATAAAACTAGCTGCACACCAACAATGAATCTTGCCGGGCAGTGGTGGCGCACGCCTTTAATCCCAGCACTCGGGAGGCAGAGGCAGGCGGATCTCTGTGAGTTCGAGACCAGCCTGGTCTACAAGAGCTAGTTCCAGGACAGGCTCCAAAGCCACAGAGAAACCCTGTCTCGAAAAAACCAAAAAACAAAACAAAAAACCAACAATGAATCTTCTCTTTTGTATCCTCCACATCTTACTAAGTTTTACTCCTCATTAATCTAAAAAATATGAATTAACACTTTTAATTTTATTTCTATGATTATTTGTTAGAATAGCATCCATACCTATTTTTCCTCTGTGAATTGCCTTTTTGTTTTTTTTGTTTGTTTGTTTTCTTTCCCTTCTTTTCTTATTTGTTAGCAGATTATTTCTCAGTGTTTGCTGATATTCTTTACATTTTCCAGTGCCAAGCTTTTGTGGATTATATATGACCAAAAGTGTTCTCTCAAAGAGTAATTTGTATTTAAATTCCTGTTTTAGTGCCTTTTGATCATCCAAGAGTTTTATTCTTTCTTATAATCTAGTCAAGTATGCCAGGTTTTCATTTATAGTTTCAATTTTGACGTTTTATATATAAATTTTTCTCTATCCTCAATGATAGTCTCCTATAATTCATTTTAGATAGTGTTTTTTCTTGCTTAGAACTTGGGTTTTAAAGACCCTGTTTTCATGTATTTGATAAGGTGTAGACATATAAATTTTGTTCTAGTAAATATTCAGTTACCCCTCCCCCCACCTCATTTACTGGCTAGTCCATCAATTTTCCTTTTGACTTATAGTGCCCCTTCCTTTATACATCATATCTCCACATTTGTTTGGTTGTCCTTATGGACACCAAAAGAACAAAGTCATTCTTTTCTATTCGTCTTCCTGCTTTCAAATCTACTGGCATCATACCATCTTTGGCCAAATAGCTCATTAAGTCTTGATATCTATCACGACACTCTTCCTCATCCTTTCCTTTTTTACTTCATTTTTTTTCAAAATTCTTTTAATTTATTCTTGGCCTTTTTATCTTCCAAATTGACTTGGGGACCAACCTGTCAATTGCTATGAAATGTCTGTTTTCCGTGATGTTCACTGGATGTTGTTCAGAAACAGTACCATTTTGAATGACAGAAATTAAAGGGTTTCTTTAGAGGGCTTAGAATTTACATAATTGTGATAGCAATGCATTTTATATAAGCTGTGAACTATGCCTGGTGTCGGATATTAAAATCAGCCAAGACTAACAAAGGGAGATTAATGAAGGATAACAGAAATAATCAAGAACCCACAAAGGTAAGCCTATGTCAGTTTGTCATTGTCCCAACTTTGGTGATGACATTTATGATTCTGAGGGCAGGCCAGCACCCTTCCTCATAGAGGGACCACGTAGTTGATATACCGAATTTGTTCCAGCAAAGCCTAACCCCATACTCTATTGAGTTCCATAGCACAAAAAATAGTTCCTGCTTTGCCTCCATGTCCCAATCATTGCTCATAATTTCCTTGTGGCTCACCCAAGCCACAACCAACCAATGTGTGGAAATCTGGGTAACAGAGTCCCTGGCTAGCTAAACTGATGCTTCTCAAAGCTGTCTCACAGATTTTAGTTGGAATAACTTAAATCATAGAGCAATTTCAATTACTTTACATCTTTAAAATATTAGCTCATTACATCTGTTACATTGATTTGTCTTCTACATAGTTGTCTTTTGTTTTTTGTTTTGCTTTGTTTTGTTTTGTTTTGTTTCGTTTCGTTGAGACAGGGTTTCTCTGTGTAGCTCTGGTTGTCCTGGAACTCACTCTGTAGATATCAGGCACTATAAATCACAAAGATCTACCTGCCTCTGCCTACCGAGTGCTTTGTATTAAAGGCATGCACCATCATCGCATGGCTACTTGTGTCTTTTTTATTAGTTCATATTTCTTTTGAGTTTAAAAAAAAAACTCTCCAAAAAGTTTTGTACCAATTTAAAACTTAAATGCAGTAATTTTTTTTTTTTATTTTTTGAGACAAGGTCTTCCTATACATGTCTAGTTGACCTGGTACACAAGATGTAGCCCAGACTGGCTCACAGCAAAGGTTTTATTGCTATAAATCTGCTCAAAGTTTATCTATTAAGATTTTGATCTAGCATTAATTCTAATTGGTTTAATACATTGTCTTTCTTTCTTTCTTTCTTTCTTTCTGTGTATACATGTAGGGGGGGCATGTTTGACATGGTACATGTATAACAGTCAGAAAACAACTTGATGGAGTTGGTTCTTTCCTTCTACCAAGTGTGCCCTGGGGATTGAACTCAGTTTGTCAAGGTTGGCAGCAAGTATCTTTATCCACTGAGTCATCTTACCAGCCCAATTCACACTATTTACATGCTTAAGTTTTTTTTATTTATAATATACTGATTATCTGTAATTATAAAAAAATTTGCCTCTTTGTTCTGAATCCTATGTGTAGCAGTCCTTTTACTTTGGGATCACCAGTCTGCAAATAATGATACTGAGACATATTATTATTAATTATAAAAGTTTGGTCTTAGGTTAGGCTCATTATAACTTATATCCCAGTAGCTCTTATAGCTTAAATGAACCTATATTTTTTATTAATCTATGTTCAATCACATGGCTTTTACCTCTCCCCCATTCTGTTTGTTGAACTTGTTTTGCATATCCCTGAAGTCTTTTGCTCACCTCAATTATCCTCTCCTATTTTTTTAAACTTTTAAAATATTTATTTATTTATTTATTTTGTATACAATATTCTGTTTACACATATGCCTGCAGGACAGAAGAGGGCACCAGACCTCATTATAGATGGTTGTGAGCCACCATGTGGTTGCGAGCCACCATGTGGTTGCGAGCCACCATGTGGTTGCTGGGAATTGAACTCAGGACCTTTGAAAGAGCAGGCAATGCTCTTAACCACTGAGCCATCTCTCCAGCCCCCTATCCTATTTTCTTTCTCTGCCTGTAAGTCCCACCTATACCTCCTGTCTCGTTACTGGCTATTCAGCTCTTTAGTAAACCAATCACAGCAATATATCTTCACAGTATATAAATATCCCATTTCTCCCTTTTTGTCTAAATAAAAAAGGTTTTAACTCTAACATAAGAAGATTATATATAATAAGAACAATTATCAGATACTGTTTAAATAAAAATGAAGGGTTTTTACTCTAACATAGCAAAACTACATACAATAAGAGTAATTATCATGTAAGAATTACATTTGCAATATCCTGTCAATTTATATTTTGCAAATTCAGAGTAAGTACTGTATTATCTGTCCCATCTTAGTGAGTCCGAAGTTTTACACCTAAACCATTCTCTATCATAACTTGTATATTACCATCCTAAAAATATCTTTTTAGACCTTAAAACATCTTCTTAGATTAACAAATTGAGCTTTTATGTTTCTCAACCTTATAAACTTTATATCTCTCATGTAGGTTTCTTTTCTGAATTTGGTAATAAGGAAAACTGTAAAATTATAAGAGACCCAAAAAGGATATAATATTTACTGATTAAACAGGAAATACAGAACAAGCAACTTCCAAAACTAAGTAATGACAAAGACATCTAGCTGCCTGGACAGTCGCTCCAAGGTTCCTTTGTCTAGCGTATCTGACAAACTTTTCTGTATAGCAGAAATTTGAAGGATTGTCCTACCTTGTCTTAGCAAAGTTTAGCAGCTGCTCTCTGTTGTGCCCTGCTTGTCCAGTTTGGACAGCATACTGTCAGCAGTGAAGGCAAGGACAGTTCCTTGCCCAAATAGCTAGCTTTGTCACATTATAATCAAGCTCCATATGAAGGTTCTTTAATGCCCATCATCCTCTTTCGAAGTAAATTCATGCTGCCAGAAGCAGACATGTCTCACTGTCTGAAAATCCAGATGTTATTAAAATACTTTAAATGCATATTCTGTAAGTCTTTGAACTGTGTGAAGACCATCTATTTAAAATATTCCACTGTTTACCTTAGAAACATACCTAAGAAGTCTATAAGTTTGTTATAGATGACTAACTACTAACCTGTATTTACTAATTATCTTAAGTAGCTTGTATCCATAGCTTTCAAGGACTAAAAATTTACATTCCATTGTTAAATGAGCTGCATATGTATAATAACTTAAACAATAGAAACATATATACAGTATAACAAAAGAACCTTAAATCTGCATCAATACATAAAAACCCATGCCAAAGTAAAATATCTAAGACTAATAGTTTTTTAAGTTTAAAAGTAGATTTAATAAGCTACCCTTTTATCCTATCATTTCAATACTATATCCCCCCATTTTTCCTTCAGAAAGAAATCTGTGAATCTAATCTCCTTTAATCTTTTCCTTAACCATGACCAACAACAACTTGCAACCAAGCCCTCTAACTGATAATAAATTTCCATAATCCCTTGAATGACCAAAACCATCCACCCTACCTCTTGGGAATGTGGAATCATGTCCTCTAGACTGCCTCCTGTTATATGGAGGTGATGGAATTTTGGGGGATCCTGAGAAATTTGAAATAATGGTCAAGTTCTGAGAGAGCTAGCTGTAACATTTGTTGTCCATTCTTTGTATAATGGGAAAGTGAATGGTTTATCTGAAGTACTGGCAAGAGTAGTCTATGCGGCTGGACCATCTCATCTAGCAGCTTTGAAGCTGTTCTGGATGCAGAATTTTGGGGAAACCAGAACAGAGGCATCCTGAGAGGCTACATCACCTGGACTACTTGTCTTTATTGGTGTCTGATCCTTTTTTTCTGAAAACCCATAAACTTTTCAAGGTAACATATATCTACATTAACACAAGTAAGGATATACAGTGCGGACAAGTCAGTTAAAGATAACTTTTTTATTTTATTTTTGAGCAGGTTAAAGGCATCTGTTAATTTTATAAGTTTGTTTGGACTGTATAACCAAGCCTCTATCCATGTCATATGAAAGGATGACATGTAAGAATAAGTCATGAGGACTCTGTAGCCAACAAGATTTATCATGTGTCATCCAGTCTCAGAGCTGTTCCCATAGTAGAGGAATCAGCATATACATCACCTGTCCTGTAGTCTTTCTTGCTTTTATTTTTATGTCTTTAGCCATGGATTTTCAGAATGGATAAAGAAAATGTGGTACATTTACACAATGGAGTACTATTCAGCAGTTAAAAAAAATGACATCTTTAAATTTGCAGGCAAATGGACAGAACTAGGAAAAAATATTCTGAGTGAGCTAACCCAGACTCAGAAAAATAGAGTATGTACTCACTCAAAAGTGGATACCAGACATAGAGCAAAGATAACCGGCCTACAGCCCACAACCCCAGAGAAGATAGAACCCTCTTCCAGAAACAGATGGAAGCAGAAGCAGAGATCCAGAACTAACCACTGGGTTGAGTTCCAGGAGTAGAGAGAGATGAACAAAGGGGCCAAGACCATGATGGGGAAACCCACAGAATCAGCTGAACTTGTGGAAGATCACTGACTCCTGACCGACAACTGGGGAACTAGCATAGTACGGAACTAAGTTAAGTCCCCTGAATACAGGTGACAATGGTGTGACTTGGGCAGTATATGGGGCCACTGGCAATGGGACCAGGATCTAACTCTAATGCATGAACTGACTTTGTAGTCTGTGTAGTGATACCTTGCTCAGACTACGGGGGTGGGGAGGACAGATAATGAGGGGACAGACCTTAGTCCTGCCTCAATGAGGGCACAGGAGAGTCCTAGGTGATGCCTTAACCTCTCTGAGGAGCAGATGGGAGATGAGGGGGGAATGGAAGAGAGGAGAGAGGGGGAACTGGTATGTAAAAATTTAATTAATTGTTAGAAATATATAGGTTTACTGTAGCAATTTTGTAATCTAATGTCTCTCCGCAGCTATTATCTTTTGTACATTAGCATTTAAAAAATTCAAAGTCAACAAAACACCATACAGGATCCGGACACCCTGTGTATTTCCCATTTTTATGTGGCTTAATTTTTTATATTTCTTTACTCTCTCTTTTTAAACTTCATTATTTTTAAACTATTTTTTCGTGACTGTCTATACCCATTTTCTTTTCTTTCTTCAGCATCTATGCACATTTTTAAAACATACCATACCTTTTTAGAGATCTCCTGTGTCAGGGTCTGACGTTACTAAGTGCCTGCGGTGTTCTCTGACTATATGAGACAGATCTTGAACTGCCACGTCAGCTGCTGTGTGGCTCACCTCAGTGCACAGTGCTGGAGGATGGTGCTTGTAGCTGGTTCCAGTCCACAGACAGTGGCCATGTTTCTGTGTGCTGCTGAGTACTGGCCCACCTGAGAGACTGCAGGACCAAGAATCCACATCTAACTCCTTGTCCAGAACTTTTCTTAGCTTTCTCAAGCCCTGTGTTTGGATATTCGATCCCCATGTTGGGTATCATATATAACAGTACTTTTTCACGGGGACTACCAGCTCACAAATAATGAAATGGAAACTGGTTATTAATTATGAAAGCGTAGCTTTACCTTATGCTTGTCCCTTTAGCTCTTATAACTTAATCCATATTTTTATTAATATACATTCTACCACGTGACTTTTTACCTCTCTCCCATTCTATGTATCCAACTTGTTCCACCTCTCCATGGCATCTTTCAAACAGTTTGATTATTCTTTCTTACTTCCTCTCTCTGCCTGGAAGTCCTGCTTATAACTCCAGCCTAGCTATTGGCTGTTCAGCTCTTTAATAAAGCAATCACAACAAAATGTCTTCACATAGTGTATAAATATCCCACAACACCTATGTTTCTTTTTTTTTCTTATTGCTTTAGCTAGGCATAGTAGCTTGAATGAGAATGTTTCCCACAACTCATGCATTTGAACACTCATTTCCAGTTGTTGGTTCTCTTTGGGGAGGTTTAGGTGGTGAAGCCTTGCTGAAGGAAATAATTACTGGGTAGAGGGAAAATTTGATATTTTGGAGCCTCACCCCACTTTCTGCTCCTTGTCTGTGCTCTAGGCCTGCATTTGAAGATGTGAACTCCCAGCTTCCTGTTCCTGCATTCATGCCTGCTGTTGGTTGCTGTGTCTCCCTGCTGAGGAAGACTCTTACTTCTCTGGAACCATAAATCCAAATAGACTCTTTCATCCATAAGTGGCTTCCGGTCACTGTGTTTTACCACAACAGAAAAGTAACTATAACACTAGGACCTCTATGATCCTGACCAGAGGTAGTTAAGGAGATTATATGGCTTGTTTCTGGCTGATGGGAAAACTTCTGGAACTTTATCAGTGAGTGCCATGCTTCTTGTAACAGCCCTGTCTGTCCTGGAACTTATTTTGCAGACAGGATGGCTTGGAATTTACAGAGATCTGTCTGCCTCTGCCTCCCAAGTGCTGGGACTAAAGGCGTGCACCACCACCGCCTGGCGTCTTGTAAATTCTTAGAAGTCTTAGAAGTTTTATATTAGTATAAAATTTTTTTCCTGTTGGGCAGTGGTGGCACACTCCTTTAGTCCAGATACTTGGGACTCAAAGGCAGCCAGATCTCTGAGTTTGAGGCCAACCTTGTCTATAAAGTGACCAGGGCTACAAAGAGAAACCCTGTCTCAAAAAACAAAACAACAGAACAAAACAAACAAAAAATATCTTTTCTTCCTAATTTGACTTTTATCACAAATACATTTTAAGTTCTAACTAATGTTTTCAGCTAATCAATTAAACCGGTGTTGGTCGTTGGTAGCCTGCATCTGAAGTGGCCTCCAAAGTCACTGCCTCTGGACAACTACACTTTTCATTTGTGGTGCTGGACCCAAGCCTCCTATCTCATAAAAATGTAGCAGAATAGTATGTCATTCCTGACTGTGTTCAAAGGATTGTTCTTGATTATGAAGTGAATTGCTTCCTTCCTTTTGCTGTTCTGGACATAGTTTGTACAAAAAGAATTCTGTGTTTTAAAATTATTTTATTATTATGTATGGGGATTTTGTATTGTTTGTTGCTTTTGGTTTTGATCCCCGCCCCCCTTCCCCCCCCCCCCCCCCCCCCGCATCTATGTCTGTGCACCACCCTTGTGGAATGCCTGTGGATACCAAAAGGGAGTGCTGGTTCATTCAGAACTCGTTACAAATGTGGGTGCTGAGAATCAAGCCTGGATCCTCTGAAAGAGCAGCCAGTGCTCTTAACCACTGAGTCTTCTCCCCAGCAACCCCATGTTATAACCAGTCTGTGGGGACCCCAAAAGACCACCAGGGAGACTGAATTCACCGAAATGCAAAAGGAAAGTTTATTATCGTGTGTACAAGCTGGCAGCGGTGAGAGGAGGTACCCCATCCTTCTAGAGAACACTATTAAAGGGCAAAAACCAGATAAGTTACTTTAGCAGGGTTTAGAGGGACAGGTTCAATCCCAACTGGCTGGCATTTGTCTAGGGGTGTCCTGGTGAAAAGCGATGGGTGTGTGCTGGCAGGTGATCCTATCTACAATGGTTGGAACGTTAGGAATTTCCTTTGGATGGTTTGTTCCTGGGTGGTGCCTGGGTCATCTGTTTATGGTCTTTCTTGCCACCAGTTATTACCTTAGGGGAAACTACCGAGACCCAGGCCTCTAGTGTGCTTGTCGTGGCTGGGTCCTACATTACATCCACTCTCATTTCCTGACCGAAGTTTAGATACTCCCAGTGTTGTGAGCATCCCAATCAGAAGCAAGTTTGAAACATACCTTCTTCTCTCCATCATGCGTGATCACACTAATGTCACAGCAGCTCTTCACAGACTGTTTGATCCGGTTCCTCTTGTTGGTCTTGACATCCACAGTGAACACACGCGTATTGCTGTCTATTCTCTTCATGTGGTTCTCAGTGGTCAAGGAGACCTTGATGTTGGTACAGTGAGCACGCTTGTTCCTCCTGGGGGTGTTCTTGCAAGAATAGGAAGGGCTGCCTCCTGGTTGACCAAAGGTACATGACCTGATGGTCTTCTTTTTGTGGCTATGGATGGTTTGCAGCACTACCTTCTTGACTTTTAAAGCCTTTGTGTTGGCTTCAGCTGTGAGGGGCTGGTGCTTCTGCCTTCACTTAAGGTGCTATCTCTTGGCAAAGAGGCCATCTCTTTCTTAAGAGTTAGTAAAGCTTGCCTTTTAAAAAAAAAGAATCTGATTCTGGCATTATTGAAGTGATGATGTTTAAATTGTTAAGTCAACAGCTAATAATTATTGTTGGTTATTGCTAGTTTGCTTGCTTCCTTATTTGTTATTCTGACACCAGGTCTCATTATGTAGCCCAGGTCGATTTGAACTTGCAAGTGCTAGCCAGCTCTTTTTTTTTTTTCTGGGAGTGGTGGTGGTGGTTCAAGTCAGGGTTTCTCTGTGTAGCCCTGAATACCCTGGAACTCACTCTGGAGACCAGGCTGGCCTCAAACTCACAGGGATTGGCCTGCCTCTGCCTCCCGAGTGCTGGGATTAAAGGCACCCAGATACAGCTCTCTTTCTTGATTCAATTTTAGGATGGCATATTTTTTAAAATCTTGCCTTTCTACCAGTTTAGAAATGTAATGACATGAGCTTGTTTGTATTCATTATTTGCAATATTTTTAATCCTTAAGTATCTGCAGAATGATCTCAACATTACTTAACAGTTTTTCTCTTTTATTTCTGGACTGAGCTTGCCAGAGACTTGACTATTTTATTAAGTTTTCCAAGAAGTCAGCTTTTATTTGGCACGGTCTTACAGTTTCTTGGTTTCTACTTTACTTCATTTTAGTATTATTATTACTATTTTCCTGATTGTACTCTTCTTAGGTTTATACCGCCCTTTTTAATTACCTTATTATAATAATTAATTTATTTTCAAATTTTCTCAACATCTAGTAAATGAGGTAAATACAGTAATTTCAATGCCTATATGCCTGCTTCTATTTGATAATTTCTTTTATTAAGTCAATATTTCCATTTTCCCTTCTAGTAGTTTTAGGGTTTTTCATTAGCATGTATTAATCCACACAGAGTGGGCTTCATTTTCATACCATTTTATACACATATAATGTATTTGGACAGAATCATCATTCCCCACCACCCTCTCTTGTCCCCTCCCCACTCTGTGGTCGCCTCCTCTTCTCAACTAGTGACCCTCTCTACTTTCAGGGCTGCTCCGTGTTTTTTTGTCTCATAAACTGATGACTTCCCTGGGGTAAATTAGTTACAGGAACAAGGGCAAATTACCAGGAACCGAGCACTAGAAAAAATGCTTCTCTCTTTCCCAACAACCATTAACTTTCTCAAGATCCTCGAAAAGGGGTGGGGCTTTGTGAGACCACTCCTCCTGTCTTGATGGAATGTTGACTGGCCCAGTATGGTTCAGGTCTTGTGCAGGTAGTCACAGCTGCATAATGGCTACACTGTGCCCAGGAGACAGCATTCCGTAATGTTCCGCCTCTTCTTGCAGCTCGGACATTCTTTCTGTCCCATCTTTCATTATGTTCCCTTAGCCTTGGAGGGAGTGGTATAGATGTCCCGTTTAGGGCTAAGCATTCAGCAATCATTTATTCGTAGCATTTTGGCCACTTCTAAGACATTGAATAACCACGACTCACCGTAAACAGCAGGGTCTCTAACCAAAGCTTATGGCAACAATAATATATGGGCATAAATAAAAATATTTAAAAGGAAATGTGACTAATGCATCATGTCCATTTAGCAAAGCAACAACATAAACTTCCCTTCTAAGGCTTTTAATTTTCCCGGTCACAGCTTTTGACCAGGCTGAGTGTATCTGACATGAAATCCCTTCTGTGACTGAGCCTCAGATCCAACGAGAATGCGGCTAGCCGCATTCATAACAACATGCCACTACTGTCCCTGCAGACTTTGTAGCTTCTGTAATGAATTAATCAACTATATTCATTTTTGAAACAGGATCTCATTCTATGTAGCCAAAGCTGACCTCAAACTTACAGTAATCCTCCTGCCTCATCCTCTTGAGTTTTAGGATTATTGGCATGAGCCATTACAGCTTTTTGAGTGTCTTAAACATACTTATTAAGTTGTTTTCAGATTAATTAATTAATCTCCTCATTGCTGATTTTGTTGACTCTTAGCATTGTTGCCCTCAATTTTTTGGTTTCAGGCTCGTCCACTGTGGGAGTTTCTCTTAAACTTTTTTTCTCACTATTCCTAATCTAAAAAGGCTTCACCCATCAATTTTCACCCAAGCCCTGCAGGACTTCAAAACTACAATTAGATTTGTAATTTACCATCTAGAAGAGAGAGGCTAGGATCGTAGCTGTATTGTTGCTATAAATAGCTTGATTTAGATCCTAAGAATCTATTTGCTTTTCTCTGCCTTCTTATTTTCTCTGCCCTATGTGACCTAGGCAAGGGCCACTTTAACTTCTTCCGCACCTCCCCTCCTTCCAAAGATGCAGAGAGAGAGAATGATGCCTCCCCAGACCCTGGCCTGAAACAGTGAACCCAGCTTCCATCCCTTGCTGTGCCTGCATTCCTGCGGGTTCTGTCTCAAGAAAGGCAGGATTTCTCAACTGCTTGTGTCTGATTATCGGACCCAGTGGCCGGCTTGTTTCAATTCTATCCATCACTTGCTTCATCTCTAAACGGCAAATGCTTATCCTATTTTTGAGCATGACTCTATGGACTTTGTTTCCTCACTTTTTATTTTGGCTATCATTGGTACCTTGGAACAAAGATAGTAATTAGGACATAAACTTACAGTGCAACCATTTTTATGTTTCGTTTTGGTTTTGGTTTTCTGAGACAAGGTCTCTCTCTGTGTAGCTTTTGCTGTCCTGGGACTTGCTCTGTAGATCAGGTTGGCCTCAAAGTCAGAGATCTGCCTGCCTCTGCCTCCCAAATGCTAGGAATAAAGGTGTGGGCTATCACCACCTGACTTTACAGTACAATCTTGATGGGGAGTCTTATGCTACTTGTTTTGTTTTGGTTTTAGAGATAGGGTTTCTCTGTCTGTAGCTTTGTCTGTCCTGGGACTCATTTTGTAGACAAGACTACTAGCCTTGAACTCAGAGATCCACTTGCCTCTTCTTCCCAAATGCTGGGATTAAAGGCATGTGCCACCATCATCTGGGGAGAGTCCCTCCCCCTTTGGCCTTGTTTCTAATTATGCACTTGACCAAAGGAAGTGGTAGTGGCAAGCTGCCACACATCATCACAGGGTGCCCCATTGCTTAATGATCCCTTGTTTGGTGGACTCACCCTCCTCAGTGTTTGCAGTTAAAGAAAGACAGAGTTGTTGGCAAGAAAATACATGCTTAAAATGTTAAGACAAAGTTCATCAGTCAGTTTACTCTTGAATTTGTCATGGTGTGCATCTTAGATTATGAGTATGTGGCAGAAATGTGGGTGAGAGTTACCTTGAAAGACACCACGTACAACATATTCAGCAAGTCCTCCTGGAGCGACAATATAATTTGGGGTGATAAAATTATTCTTACATTATATAAATAAACATGTATTAATTTATATGAGAATGTAACACAAACACAGGTCTTCAAAGGAATTACTATATCCTTAGACTCTAAGAAGTTCCACTGTTCTGGTTGTCCAGGTCTTAAGTAAACAATAAGCAGGAGTCATCATGAATGAATGACGTAAAATACAAAGGAAGGAGAGGGAATAAAAATGTTCTCTACCTATCCGTTCACTCTCTTCAATTTCCGATTTCCTACTTTGTAACTAGGGAGGCTGCTGTCAAAGTGAGCCTTTCATGTGGCAATGAGAGTTAGTCTTCCCTCGGACATGTTTTTAGAAAAGCTGTGTAAAGCCGTAAGGACACCTTATTACTGAATATTCTGCTCAAAGTACAGTTACTCCAACTAGTAATCATTCTCTCTATTCCAGCCCACGTCTTCGTAGGCTTTCTGTGACCACCATATTTTCCAAACTAGACACATATGGGACCTGATAACAAAACTGAATCTTGACAATTGACTGTCCTGTATAATGCATGATGTCTAGTCAGTAGAATTATGCTGCTGGAGGGTTCATGATGGAGAGACAGAACAGAGCCTAGCCTTAGACGAGGGGTTTTCCTCCTAGCAAAGCAGGAACCTGGGGTCTCAAAGGAGTCCGTTCGATCAGTAGCCCCAGCAGGGCAGTTGGAATGTTCTCATACTGGTATTCTCAGAACTTGTCTTCTCTTTTGGGTATCCCATCATCTCCTCCATCATGACATGCTCCTTGACTCCTGGTCATCTCGTGGAGCAAGGCTTCCTACTGACAGAGACCTTGTTAATCATTCACCTGCCCAGTCACCCATTCACTTATCCATCTCTCCTCATTCAGCTTTCTTTTGTGTTTTCTTGTGCACACTGGCAACTTTTCAAATTAACAGCCCTTAACTATCTACACCATCTTATCTGCAGCTTCTTTTCCTTTCCTTTCATCATGTGTTTATTTTGGCATAATAATCTTTCCACTCAAATATTCAATCTACGCCACCTTATCTGCAGTTTCTTTTCCTTTTCTTTCTTTCATCATGTGTGTATTTTGGCATAATAATCTTTCCACTCAAATATTCACAGAAGTAGTGAGTAAGACGCAGTATGTCTTCACTGAAGTTTCGAGCACAGATCTCACCAAGTGGGACTAGAAAGATGGCTCTGAAGTTAGGAGCACTGGCTGCTCTTCCAGAGGACCTGGGTTCAGTTCCCAGCACTCACAGAGCAGCTAACAACTTCATGTAACTCCAGTCTTGGGGATCTTACACTCTCTTCTCACTTCCACAGGTATCACACACATACATACAGGCAAACCACTCACACACATAAAGTAGAAATCAATAAAATCTAAAACAAAAAAAAATCATCAATTTCCTCAACAAACAGCTAACCGCAGGGAGCATAGTTTGAAATAATATAAACTGTAAACCATGTTTGGTTAAACTTTATGTCGTGTATTTATGTGTGTGTGCCAGTAGAGAGGGCTGGAGAGGCAAGTTCTTACTTTGTCACACAGGATGGCTTTCAGCCCCTTGGCTCAAGACATCTCTCATCAGCCTGTGAAGTAGCTGGGACTCCAGACACACATCCCTAGGCCTAGCCTGGTGTCCCATTCGTTTTCCAAGCAACATGCGCCGTCTCCAGATATTACTATTTCTTTGTCTCCCTGCCCCTGTCCTCCTCCTTCCTCCCCCTACCTCCGGTCTGGTTTGTTTGTTTGTTTTGATTTTGTTTTATTTTCTAAATGTAAGGCACAATCCCTGAGTAGTGAGATTATGGTTTATTTATCTGCTCCTTTTGTAGTAGTGCAGACTGGACCTGTCTATGCTAAGTAAGTCCTCAGCCACTGAGCCCCAGCCCCAGCCCCCTGCATTTCAAAGCACTCACATGTTTAGCTTTTATGTTGACCCAGAGGTATTTTTCTCTGCTCTGCTTTATTTTTAGTTCAGTGTGAGTGTAAAAGTCACCAAAAGGTTAAAAAAACTGAGAAGGAGAAAAAGAACAAATTTTTAATGTCGCAGTTTACATTTCGAAATAAAAAGAGAGCTGCCTTTAACTTTCGAGTTGTTATTTAAATTTGTTTTCAAAGCCTAGCAGCCTAGCATGCCTAACACTTGAGAAGTAGAGGCAGTCCAAGCTATATATCAAGACCCAGATCAGCCAGGCTACATATTAAGACTCTGTCTAAAAAAATAAAATAAAAATAAAAAAATAAATTACAAATTAAATCTGTTTTCATTGTTATACAAAAACTACTGGCTATCTTTAAAATATATAATTGTTTTAATTTCCTTTAGACTCAGCAGATGAATTTTAAGACACAAATTAGAATCACTCAGCAAAGATGAGTCTATTGTGTTCAGGGAATCTTATGAAGCACTGGGAACCTAAAGATGAATTCAGCTCAGATTCTGCCTTGGGCTCATAACCTAATCTACGCTAATTTTTAAACTGGGGAAGCAGACAATAGGAAAGCCATGAAACCCATGCTAGAGTCCCAAGGGACCTTCCCTGCAGCTGGGAGGAGTCATGGATTTTAAAAGGGTGTAGGAATTTGATGGTTTAGACTTTGCCTGGTTTCTCCTGCAGCAAAACAAAAGAATTTGTGCTTGACTCCTTTAAGATTTGCAAAGAAACTCGCTTGCTAAGCTCCCCTGAAGTAATTTAAGGTTCTCAGTTAGTGACTAATAATTAACATCCATCTACTAGACAACTCCACTTGATCAGCCCACGGAGACCACAAACTGAACTTATTCAAAAGGCGATTCTTTATGCTTGTCTAAAAACCCCTCTCACTACATTTTTTGAGATATGCTCCAGTCTGGCTTGCAATTCCCAGTCTTCTTGTCTCAGCTTCCTGAGTACCAGGATCGCAGCACTAATGATGACTCGTACCTCACGTCTCTTTCCTGAGACTGAAGACCTGAATCATTTGTCATTGCCCTTAGGTAAAGGTCATGGGTATTCAAGCGCTATCTTGAATGAGTTCGGCTTTTCCTTTTCCCTTTATTCCTTGCTGTAATAGAAATCAATCTAGGGTTTGCATGTGGTAAGAAATTGACAGATGCCCCTGCCATCTCAGCCTCCCGAGCTCCACTGCTGCCTCTCCACATTCTATTTCCTTCGGTTCCTACATCCAAAGTGAGCTGTCACCTCTGTGTACTGTGAACTGTGTACTAGTTGTTCCCTTTTCCTTCAATGGCCGCCTTCTTGCTTGGTTTAGTGCTGCTCAGCCGCATTCCCAGGCGCTCCCTGACGCTTTGATGACGTGCTATGTTTTCTTCAAACACCCTTCAACGCTCCTGCCCAGTGCTAATCTTGCCTTAGCGCCACTGGTTGCTTTCTTCTCTCTTCAGGCTGTAGGTCTCAGAAGGTCAGTGTTGTTTCCATTCCTTCCACTGTTCTATCTTTGGGAGCCAAAGCTAGCATATCTGACTATAGCCAGATACACACTGGCAGATAGCAAGGATTTAAAAAAAAAATCAATCTCATCTTTTACAGGGAGTTACAGAAAACTACCTATAGGCTCTGTGATTTAATTCAAAGATGTCCAGAAGCACATTTTAGTTGACCGGCAGGTGTAATGGAAAGCTCCCTATCTCAAAGTGAGCTTTTCTTGGTTCGTCAAGGGCTAAAGCAGCAGTTTGGGGTTCCTTTAGGAATTCATCTACCTCTTCTCCTGGTTACCTCTCCACTCCCCTCTATGAGGTGACTGTGCTTTGGTTCATGTAATAGCTTACCCACTCAACCAAGACTTTTTTTGAAATCCCTTTGCCTCTTCCCTTCCCTTGCTGTTGCTGGGGAATTTGGGACCAATCAAGAACCATCTTCTTCCAGAAGGTATGCTGAAACTAGTATCTGCTGACCCTCACAGACTCCAAGTGCTCGTGAGTGACTGGGCCACTGCCATCTCTACACCAACGTGCCAGCAGAGACACTAACAGATAAATATGTCAGACTTAAATACTACCATAAAGGGAGGCAATGGTGTATAGATTTCTTGAGAACCAGTGGGCTCCCTGTCAGGTCTCTTCCTACAGGAGACTGGAGAATGACACATGAAAGCCTTATAACCTGACCCTCTAGGTTGAAGACCCAAAAGCCAGCTGGTTGACTTCTCCATCGCTGCTTTTGGAACCAGTACACACAGTGTGTGGGAAAAAAAATCTTAGAAACTTGTCTATCAGCACCAAAATCCATTTATGGTTTCCCAGGCAACTCCCTACATTTCTGAGACATTCAAGTTGTTATAAACTTTGAGGATAGCAATTTGGCACACGGCAGCTCTGGCATTTTTCTCTTGGCTGTCTGCTTCATTCATGCCCCTCCATGCTCCGGTCTATGAGACCAGCCACATAATTTGCAGGGTGAGTGCAAAATAAAAATGTGAGACTCTGTTTTTAAATTAAAATCTCAAGGCAGTGACAAGGGAGCATTAAAGCAAGCATAGGGTTCCTTTAAGGGTGGGGCCCTGGGTGACTGGCCCTGGGCGACTGCACAAGTCAAATGCCCACGGAGCCGGCAGTTCTCTCTGCGTCTTGGGAAGCTGGACCCGGCAAACTCCTCTGCTGTTTGCTTCTGGCTATGCTCACTGGGTAGGAGACCCTGACAGAGCTGACTTGAGGGCAGAAAGGAAGAAAACATTTTATTTCTCTACTGCTGCAGCTGTCTCTGAAGCTTCCCACAACAGGGAAGATCATCTTTTCACAGATTCAACAGCTGCAGCAGCCGATGGCTCTGGTTCCAGCATCCTGCAGAGATTCTAAGCAGACTGCTGTAGTTTTACAAGGGAGACATGTTCTCAGGTCTCTTTAGCTGATATTACCTTTGCGTAAACATCATGCAACTTTCTTACACAAACCTAGACAGTATAGCATATTACAAACCTAGACCATGTGGGACACATATATGG
Organism: Arvicola amphibius; assembly: GCF_903992535.2. Classification (NCBI taxonomy): domain Eukaryota; kingdom Metazoa; phylum Chordata; class Mammalia; order Rodentia; family Cricetidae; genus Arvicola; species Arvicola amphibius. The sequence continues at coordinate 164,397,165 of NC_052047.1, forward strand.
TACAGCCTATTGTTCCTAAGGCTGTCATGAACGAAGTCCTAGATTAAATCCAGCAGAAGAGGTGACATAACCAGAAGACAGTAGACTCAAGGTGTATGAAGCTGTTGCTGCATCCAACTGGTTTACAGTAAATAATTTTCCATTTGGTTAAGACGGTTCCCTCATGGATCCCTGCCTTGCAGGACATTATATTGTGAGCCCAATGGTGTGGTCACAGCAGTCATGACTTCCCCCTGCCCCCAAGAGCAAAAGGGCAGGCTGCTCATATTCCCTAAAAGAAGGAGAGATTGGAAAGGGTCATCCACCCTCACTTGATATTTGTCCCATGGCCTTCTGAGCCTCCCTCCCAGCATAAGTAATTCCCCATCTGTACCCGAGTAAGTGGACCATGGAAGGTTAACTGCAGGGGCACCCTCATGGTGCAGCTATAGGGAGCCATCATTCATGTTAGGCTGGGATTTTCACTGCTGCTGGGGTTTACCAAAAAGGACTTGAGTGGAATCATTTCTTTGGTGTGGCACCAGTGCCTGCTCTAGGGTGAGAAGACTTTTGACCCAAGTAGACCGTGTATCCAACTACATTAAACTCTTGATGTTTCTGCCACCTCTAGAATCCCGGGATTAATACAAGCACCTACTACCACAGCCAGCTATAGTAAACATTTTTTTTCAAAATTAATTTATGTATATGAATGTTTGGCCTGCATGTATATCTGTGCACTGAAGAGGGCATCAGATCCCCTAGAACTGGAGTTACAGATGGTTGTAGCTGCCATGTGGTGCTGGGAGGAAAACCCAGGTCCCCTGTAAGAAAGGCAAATGCTCTTAACTGCTGGGCCCTCTCTCCAGCCCAACATCAAACATTCTTTTATAACAAAAGCCCACTCTAAAATAAAGACTAGACTACTGTGTAGTGAATACATAAAACCACCAGCTTCTTTATTTGCTATCACGATCAAGCGGTCCATGGTATGAATAATGGTGCATGCTCTTCTTTTATAGCACTGGACACAGTATGTGTGCTTACATCAGAATCACCACAAGAAGAAATTCCTTGTCTTGTGATGATGTTCTTATGCTTGGAGAGGCACCAAGCATAAAGGCCTTTTCATCTTCATTATAATTTTGGGGACCCTGGCATATGTGCAACCCATTGTTGATAGTAAGGTTCTTATGCAGTGTGCCACCATGGAGTGTGCACTGCCACTGGTTCCAGCAGCAGACACTGCCTTCATCAGGGACAGCAATGAGTGCTTTAAGGGCTCTAGTAAAACCAACTCCTCCCTTTTTCCTATAGTCGTAGGGTTAATAGTAATTTCCTGAAGTCACTGCCCTCAGGCTTACTTTACCTTCTCATTTTGCTTCTTCAGCTCTTCTAACAATAGCAATTATTCCTTAAATTAAGTCCCCTGGTTAAAACAATTAGTACCATTTCTAATTTCCTGATGAGACATTGGCTGATAAAATGGCTAGGTCCTTAAAATTATGTTTCCCCACTGACCCAAATATTCAACTTGGAAGGACGCTTCCTATGGGTATGACCATGGAGTAGGAAAAGGCATAACAAAATTGATACTGCATTTTGTATCCTGTGCCTTGCTGAAATAGCAGAGGCAGTAAACAGTGTAATTCCTAATATCTAACAGTGCAGCTGCTGAGAGATCCCAGGGAAGACAGATGCCAATGAGACAAATTGTAACATAAAATCCAGAAATGAGAATTTAGTATATGAATTATGTGGTCTTTCAAGTCAATATGTGGTAAGGACGGGAGAAGAAAATTATAGATCAATATCTCTTATGAACAAAATATAAAATTAATTAACAAAGAGTTGGTAAATAGACTCAATAAATACATTAAAAGGACAGATGAAGTCCTAAGTGATGTGTGTAGTTGACATGAACACAACCATGTCAAGAAACCTAATGCCTCATATCTCCAAGAACAGCAAAGCCTTCCCCAGGTCAGGCTCAGAGGAATGGAAACGCCTTCCTCTGGTCTCGGTATGGACATTTATGAACCTTTAGCTAAAACAAGTCTATGCAGAAACTGTTAGCCACAGCTTTCTCCTCCTGGATGATGGCAACCTGGGAATGCTGCCCTACAGAGACCTCCTATAGAGATTAACAAGCCTGCATCCTCCTTGTTCATGCTGTACACAATAAACCGGCTGTCTCCATGCTGCTGCTGGTGTATCTCTATCAGAGCCCACAGTCTACTTGATCCCACCTTTTCTATGTTTGCCCATTGTTTCTTCATTCTCTGTTTGGTGTGGGTGATCCTTCTATGTGTTGCTTTTATTGGTTGATGAATAAAGAACTGGCTTGGCCTATAGCATGGGAGGAGGAAGACAGGGTCAGAGAGAGATGCCATGGAACCACTGCCAGAGATAGATGTACTGAAACTTTGTCGGTAAGCCACTGCCATGTGGTGAAATGGGAATTAATAGAAATGAGTTAAATTATATGTAAGAGTTAGCAAATAAGAAGCTAGAGCTAATGGGCCAAACAGTGATTTAATTAATACAGTTTCTGTGTGATTATTTCGGGTCTAAGATAGCCGGGCGGCCAGGACAAACAAGCGGGCCCTCTGCCTACATCTGTTGTCTCAGTTAGATAAATCCTTAAACCTCGAAGGTCTTGGCAATGATAGCTGGGCTTTCTTCTCCAAACAAATTAAATAGTTAAAAACAAACAAACACTGCTGGGTATAGTGGCACATCCCTTTAGTTCTAACACTTAGGAGACAGAGGCAAGTAAATTTTTGAGTTCAAGGCCAGTCTGGTCTACAGAGCAAGTCTTGGACAGACAGGGCTTCACAGAAAAATCCTATCTCAAAAAACTCCCAAAAAGAAAAAACATAAAAGCTCTGAATGCAGTGATACACACCTATGATTCCGGCACTCAGGAGGCCAAAGTAAGAGGCTGTTGACCTGAAGGACAACTTGACCAAATAGTGAGTTCCAGGCCAACCTAAGCCACACAGCAAGACTTTATTTCAAAAAGAAATCAATCAAACAAACAAATATCACATTAAAAGGATAAAGGTCAAGCAAGATGATTTCCACCAGTATGGGAAAAGCATTTGTCAAAATCCATGACAAACCCTCTCAACAAGGTAATAATAGGAGAGAACTTTTTCAATATGATTGATAAAGGGCATCTACAAAAAACGACAGCTAAGTTCATACTTACTATTTATGGTTTCCTAGGCAACACATATTCTGAAGAATGGTTCAGGTTGGCAAAAAGAAAAAAAAAAAGCAAACATTGTGGATAACATTCTTGAAAACATATAGCCTGGATCAGGGAGATCGTTCAGCCAGTAAAGGTGCTTGCTACTAAGCCAGATGACCTGAGGTAGATCCCTGGTACTCACTAGCTAGTGTAAGGAAATAACAGACTCCTGAAAGCTGTCCTTTGACCCTCACATGTACACATGAACAAACATGTATACAAAATAAATAAAAAATAAATAAATAAATAAATAAATAAATAATAGGAAAAACCAGACAGGCAGTCAGTCATTTACCTGGCTACTGAAAGACAGGTGGAAAACAAGCTACAATGCCCACTGCCTCTATACTAGTCAGCATTTTACTAGAGTTGTAGCAAAGTCAACAAGGAAAGAAAAAAACTAAATAAAAGGCAGAGATCAGGAAGGAAGAGATGTTCTTACCCAGGGATGACGTGGGTGTGAATGTATAAAGGAAGTAAAATCAAACACAAGAACAATCAGAGATTAACTGAAGAAAAATAAGTAAGGTACACACCTCATGCATTATACCAGAAAGATGTTTTTAATAAATCCATGAAGCCAGAGGACCGAGGAACGTCGTGCAACAGCTTCCATTGGAACATGAAAGGTATTCTAAGTATGAAATAACATCTAGGCGTATAATAAGACTAGTGAATACAAATATTATAACAAAAAATGTATAAGACCTTTTTGGATTTTTGTTTGTGTATGGGTATTTTGCCTGCATGTATGTATGTCTGTCTGTCTGTGCACCACATGTGTGCCTGTTGCCTAAAGAGGTCAGAATGCGGTGTCAGATCCCATAGAACTGAGTTACAGATGGTTGTAAACTGCATGTGGGTGGTAGGAACCAAACCTGGATCCTCTACAAGAGCAACAAGTGCTCTCAAGCACTGAACCATCTCGCCAGCCCGTGTAACAAAGATCTTAAAACTTCTGGGTAACTAGAATTCAAAAACCAATGTTAAAAGGCAAATAAGTTGGAAAAAAAATATATTTGTGATTACTGTCACAGACAAAGGGTTATTATGCTGATAGAGAAAGACTCCGGGGAGGAAAAGTCTATATAATCTGAGGGAAATGGGAAAGAAAAAGAGATTAGAAGAATAAGAAGAGCTCTCAAACATATTCCTCAACCTCTCCATAGTGAAAAGATGTGGATTAAAACCTCAGTAACATCATCTTTTTATCAACAAGACTAGCAAAAGAACCAAACACAGGTTGGTTGTTTGTTTTCAAGACAGGGTTTCTCTGTGTAGCCCTGACTGTCCCAGAACTCACCCTGTAGACCAGGCGGCTGGCCTCGAACTCACAGAGATCTGCCGCCTGTCACCATCCAGCTCAAATAAAGTTTTTTTTTTTTTTTTGCATGTTTCACTGAAGAGGAAACATACCTAGAAGGAGAGGGGCTAAGCAGGGTAATGGTGGACACTGTGATCAAAGTATGTATATGCATGTCTGAAAACACCGCAGGAAACACATTAGTCTGAACAAGTCAGACACACATAAAAGGAAAAAAGAATCCTAAAAGATAAAATCAACATGAACTGACACAAATCCTAAGGACAGCAATTTAACATTTACTAAAATTACAAATGTGATCTGGGCATGGTATGCCAGCAATCCCAGCAGTCTGGAGGTTGAGGCAGGAGGATTGCTAGGATTTGAAGCCAACTTGGCTTACATAGAGTTTGTCTCAAAACAATACCAATGTGTGTCCCCTTTAACTCAGCATTGGGTTTCTAGAACTCTTGTGTCACAGGTATATTGCCCCAGTGTGAAGGGTTGTTTGTTATAATATAATAGTCTCCGAAATTCCAAGAGATTTGACATAGCTTAAAATGCTAAGCAAAAGAGAATTTGTTAAATAAAATAATGCACATTTCTATTGGGATTCTATGGTAGCCCTTAAACCTGGGCAAACTATATACTGAAGATCAATATGTAATATGTACTTGACCTTCAAGTAGTAACCTTCAAGATTTATTATTGTTAGAAAGGTAAGATGGAGTGTCTTTATAATAGTAATAGTTTGTATACAATTGGGGAGGATATATACATTGGCTTAGATATATAACCAATATCTCGAGCAGGATTAAAGGTGAACACAAGGGGAAACGGTTTTAAGGAAGGAATGAGGAAAGCAGTAGAATACATGGAACAGGAAGGGGAGAAAAGCACTACTGGAAGGGGCACAAACATGGGAGGGCACGAGCACGTGGGAGAGGTACAGGAGGGAGGTGCAGCAAAAACAAAGCTTGCATGATAACATCATTATGACCCCATGATTTTGGGTGTTGATTAAAGAATAGGAAAGCTTTCTTTTGCAAACAGTGTTCTAGTTTGTTTTCTATTGCTGTGGCAAAGACCATGACCAGCTTGGAGTGGAAAGGGTTTACTTAACTTGCATGTCCATTATTGAGGGAAGTCAGGCTGGAACTCAAGCAGGGACAGAAGCAGGAACCATGCAGGAATGGCACTTGCTGGCTTGCTTTCCCTGACTTGCTCATGCTACTTTCTTATACAACCCAGGACTGCCTGCCCAGGAGTGGCATCACCTATAGTGGCATAGACCCGCCCACACCACAATTGTGCCATACACACACACACATATACACACACACTCATACCTCCAAGTGTGCATGACAGAATACACAAAATAAAGCTTTCTTTCTCAGGGAGACAGCTGCAGCAGCTAAACAATCCTCTTACTTGATGACACAGTCCTCTTTATTTATGGGTTCTGACTTTGGATCAAGAAGAAGATATATGGCTGGATGGTAATGGTGCATGCCTTTAATTCCAGTATTTGGGAGGCAGAGGCAGAGGCAGGCAGATCTCCATGGGTTCAAGGCCATTCTGGTCCACAGAGTGACTTCCAGGAGAGAAAGAGCTACATAGAGAGACTCTATATGGAAAAAGCAAAAACTAAATAATAAAAAAAACCAAAGACAAACAAACAAACAACAAAAAAAAATTCAAACCACAAAGCAAACATACAAAAAAGAAGGTATATGTTGGGGGCTGTGTGTGTACTAAATATAAACACACATTTCTGTTATTAATTCTTTAAACAACACAGTTCAATGACTACTTGCACAGATTTATAAGGTATATGGTATTATAAGTAATCTATAGGTAATTTAAAATGATGTGCAAAGGTGGTACACAAATACTATACCACTTCATGTAAGACACTTGCATATCTAGGCTTTGGTTTTAGCAGAGGGTTCTGGAACCAGTCCCCCATGGATCACAGAGAGCCAACTCACTGTTTCAAAGGACAGAATATGCCAGATCCTGAACACATGTCAGTCAGGTGGTGCTGCGAACTCTTGCTCCTGTCATGGTGCCTCTGACAGACAGACACACACACACACACACACACGCACACACACACACACACACACCAACTCCCTCCTCCTGTTTAATAGAGAAAACAAACACCACCAGTAGTGAAGTCCAAGACTTTTCTTTTTTTAATCGTCCCCATCTCCCGACTTCTCCTGTTTCTAGCCAGGCTCAGCTTCCTCTTACGGCTCTAGAAAACAAGGTGACCTTCCTTCTCCTTCTCAAGCCCTTGAATTTCATTCCCTCTGTACTTTCTATCAGTTCTCTCCTTTATGCCTCTATCTTCCATTTCTTCAGTCACCAGTCCTTTGTCTTAGTTGATACCAGCGCCCAAGAGTCAGGAGCCTCAGCTTTGTCTCTCAGCAGTCTAACCTTTCCTGAACCCTCTTAGAGCTGCCTCCTGACCATCTTCCTACCGTGTCCTCATCCCTGCCCCACTGCCCAGGTCCTGGTCAAGCTTTTCTAGCTTTTGCTTTTGTTTGTTTAGTTTGATTTTGCTTTTTCCAGACAGGGTTTCTCTGTGTATTCCTGACTGTCCTGGAACTCACAGAGGTCCACCTGCCTCTGCCTCCTGAGTGTTGTGATTAAAGGCGTGCGCCACCACTGACCAGCATGGCTTTTGTATCTTTAATCAAGATTTTTATAATTACCTTGCAATTTACTTCTGGCTTCCTAGCTCTGTCTGCCTTAGTCAATCCTTCATCTTATTCCACAGCAATTTTCTCCTGTGAGTCTGTGAACTACGCGTCCCCAAAGATCACACATAGTATAAATGTGATGATATTAAGAGATGAGACTTTTGGAAAGTCCCCATCTGAAGGCTGCACCCTCGTGGATTAGGGCACTTACAGAGGGCTTGAGGGAAGGAGGAAGTAGACTCTGTATTGTTTTGCTCTTCCATTCCTTCAGCTGTGTGAGAACACAACATCTGAGGTCCAACCTGGAAGCAAAGATGTGGACCCTTACTCGATACTGGACCTACCCACACACACTTCGGTCATCTACTTCCCAGTCTCAAGAACTAATGTAGCCGGGCGGTGGTACTGGACCTACCCACACACACTTCGGTCATCTACTTCCCAGTCTCAAGAACTAATGTAGCCGGGCGGTGGTGGGGCACACTTTCAGTCTCAGCACTTGGGAGACAGAGGCAGGTGGATCTCTGTGAGTTCGAGGCCAGCCTGGTCTATAAGAGCTAGTCCCAGGACACAAAGCTATAGAGAAACCCTGTCTCGAAAAACAAACAAAAAACGAAGGAAAGAAAGAAAGAAGGAAGGAAGGAAGGAAGGAAGGAAGGAAGGAAGGAAGGAAGGAAGGAAGGAAGAGGACTAGTGTAATTTATGTAAATTCCTTTTAAAAGACCCAAACTATGACACTTTGTATGGACCAATACAAGGCCCTTCTTGGTATTATTCATCGTCCCCACTGTTACGCCCAAAATCCGGATCTCCAAAACATCACCATGGGGCCTTACCCGATGCAAAAGCAGAGTCCTTATTTCAAGTTAATTCGGGTCCCTCCGTCAGTCAGAAGCTGCTCCTCTGTCTGTCTGAATCAGCCGTAGCATCCACTGCAGCAGCAGGAACAACACAGAACAGACCCTGAGCAGAGAAAAGAGGGGGTTTATACAGAGGAAGAGGCTTAGGGAATTCCAAGCCTCTGGGCTTATGATTGGCTGCTCCCGAGTGGGGGAGGGGAATTCCAGACTTCCAGGCTTGGGATTGGCTGTCCCTATGATGTAAGGGGATTTCCAGGCCTGAGGAGAATTCCCAGCTACCAGTAACTGCCTGAGGGGAATGCTAAACCTGTAGGGGCTCCGTGATTGGTCATTTTTCCCTCCTCCGGGATTGGCTGGTTTTGTGTCGGGGCAGCGATGGCTCTGATTCTGGGGCCAAACTCTGTTTCTTTCTTTGGTTCTTTTTACCTTTTTGACTCTAATATTTGGACCAGGGTGAGTATCTTTGATATGCCCTGAATCTAGGGTCTTAGTGCGTTCTTCTGGTCTTGGTTTCAGGGTCCGGGGACTCTTCTCTGCCTCTAGGTTTGGGGACAAAATGTCTCTTCCCCAGGCTCTGGTCCCGTTTTCAGAAAAGGGTGTGTTTCTTTCCCTGGCTCTGAACCTAGGGCCAGGCTGCTGGGGGTTGTGCTAAGATTATGGACTCATTGAATCTATGGAGGCCTGGGCCTCACACCTTCCACTCTCAGAAGGCAAGCCCAGTGACTGTTGTGTACATTAAATGTGAGTGGCGCGGTCTGCTCTTGAAGCCTCACTCCTGTTGTTGGCCTTTTCTCATCTTCATGTCCAGTACTGATAAAAAATTTCCAGGAAAAAACTTTCCAAGGAGAAAGAGGTGTGCTGTGATGATCTGAAAACATCTTCCCTCCCCATACCGTGACATCGTTGGGGAGATAGACTATTACAGTTATTTGTCCCTCAAATATATCTATCTACTCGCATTTTAAATTATACTACTTAGAAAACTTGTAACGATATGAATTTATCTTACCCTGTGCTACCATTGCTACATATAGTGAATTTATATTATTACAAGCCCTATAAGGCTATAATTTTTATTTTGGTTTATTTCATTTATTTATTTTTGGTTTTTCAAGACAGGGATCCTCTGTGTAACAGGCCTAGCTGTCCTGGAACTCACTCTGTAGTAGACCAAGCTGGCCTTAAACTCACAGAGATACACGTGCCTCTGCCTCCCAAGTGCTGGGATTAAAGGTGTTCACCACCACCATATGACTATAATTTTGGATTTAAATACTTACTATGTGTTAACATGTTTGTTTGTTTGTTTTTCGAGACAGAGTTTCCCTGTGTAGCCCTGGCAGTCTTGGAACTTGCTCTGTAGACCAGACTGGCCCTAAACTCAGAGATCCTCCTGCCTCTGCCTCTCCAGTGGGATTAAAGACATGCCACCATGACAGGCCTCCTAGTGTGTATTTTAAATAAAATATTTTTAAAATGGTCTGAATTTACCCGCATATTTATCACTGACAAGGCCCTACACTCTTTCTGAAAGATCCCGATGGCTTGTGCCTGCAATCCCAGCCCTTTTAAGATTATAATGGGAGACTGCCACAAATTCTAGGCCAGCCTGAGCTATACGGTAAGTTCCTGGCCAGCCTGGGCTAGACAGTGAGATCCCACCATGGAAAAAAATAAACAAACAAGGGAGCAGGGTGGGGGGAGAGAAAGAAACAAACTAAAAGCCAAATGAAACAAGAACTCTCCCCCATTATACATCAGACCTCACTTTTTTCACCCTCAGAAATGTCTTCTATGGGTCAGCTGGTAGCAGATTCTCATTTTCCTTTAACGGGAAAGTATTTAATTTTACCTTCACCCCTGATGAGTATTTCCAGTAGACACGGAAATCTGGCTGGCAGGAAGTTTCTCTTTCGGTCCTGTAAGATGCCATTGTTGCCTCTGATGGGAAATCTGTGCTTCTCGGATTCTGTTCCTGTAGTTACCGCATGACTACTCCTCTGACAGCTTTAAAAAGTCTTCCTTTATCTTTGCATTGCCAGAGCTGGGCTGTGATATGCCTACTTATTATTTTCTTTGTATTAATCCTGCTTAAGTTGCACTGAGGTTTTTACATCTGTCAACGTATGTCTTACTATTCTGTTCCTCCCTTATCTTCAAGGGATGTGTTCCAAGATTCCCAGGAGATGCCTGAAACCACAGATAACAGCAAGTCAGACATATAATACAGATACAGTATGTTACATATATATATATATATATATATATATATATATATCAATGATAAAGATTAATTCATAAGTTCAGCAAAATAAGAGATTAACAGCAACAACTAAAGGCTAGGGATGGAGCTGAGAGACAGAGTGCTTACTTAATAGTAGCTAATAATAAAATAGACTATTAATGGGCTGCGGATGTAGCTTAGTGATGGAGAGCTTGCCTAGCTAAGTATGGGTTTGGTTCTCACTCTCTCTTTCCCTCTCCTGCTACTCTCAAAATATCTTTGTGGGGAGTCAGGTGTGGTGCTACATACTTGTCATCCAGGTATGTGGAAGGCCAAGGCAGGAGGACCATGAGTGTGAGGCCACCTTAGGGTACACGGCGAGACTCCGTGTGAAAACTAATACAGAGGTATGGCAAGGGGGTTCAGTGGGTAAGGGCACTGGCTGCCAAATCTGATGACCTGAGTTCTATCAGACCCACATGGCAAAAGGAGAGAAGTGACTCCTGCAAGGTGACTGCCGCAGAAGCGCCACAATATGCATGTCCCCCAACAAATCAATAAAAATAGGTGTGATAGAAAGATATAAATAGAATCCCATTGTACTGTGTTAATATTTCTTACCTGCAGCTGACAGTAGGTAACAAGGCTTAGGTGCATGTCTTCAAATGCACCTCCTGTTTCACTCCCTCTCTTTCTAATACTACATAGCACGTGTTTGAGGTTTTCTAATGTCACCCACCAAGTCCCAAAGGCTTGCTTTCTTTAGTTTTTCTTGCAACAGTTTTTTCTCTTTGTATCTCCAGAGAAGAGATAATTTCAACTGATCTATCATCAAGTTTATTGACTCTCTGTTAATTATCCACGTCTGCTGTTAACTGCTGTAGATTATGCTCATTGTTAATAAGAAAATAGCAGGGCAAGAAGAGATTGGGTGAGACAGCCTGATGCAGAGAATGCTGGCAGGAAGAAGGGTGGAGTCAGGAGAGTAAGGAGAGATGCCAGTCAGTCACCAAACAAGCAGGACAATATAGAAAATGGAATAACAAGTCATGAGTCACATGACAAAGTATAGATAGAAATATGGGTTAATTTAAGTGTAAGAGTTAGCTAGTTGTAAGCCTGAGCTATTGGCTGAGCATTTGTAATTAATATAAGCTTCTGTGTGTTTATTTGTGACTAGGTGGTTAGGACAGAAAGTGTTAATTTACAGTTAACCCTTACAGTGACTGCTTTGCTCCTCTCTCCCTCTTCCCCTTCTCCTTTCCTTTCCTTCTTTCTATCTGTATGGTGCAAGAGACTGAACCCAGAGCCCTGTGCCTGCTCTGAAAGTACTCTCTATCACTGATCTACATCTCTAGGCCCTTCATGTAAGTCTTCATATTCCAGAACTTCCATTTGAGTTTTTGTTTCTCTACTGACGTTTCCTATGCACTCATTCTGAGTGGATTCTTTTTTTTCCCATTTATGCATATAATAGCTGCTTTAGAAGTTCTAGCTCCAGTTTCCACCATATGGTCACCCTCTATCCATGACTGCCTTTTCTGGTAGTAGGCTGTGATTCTCCCTTTCTCTACATGCTGAGTTTAAAATCTATTCTGGGCATTGTAAGTAATGCATTCACTATAGCCTAGTTCTTCCTCTCTAGCTCTCACTCTTTTGGAATTTCTTCCTTAGATTTTTATCAGCTAAGGGTGCCCAGACTTTGTCTTCTGACTCTTAAGACAATAAGGACAGGTGTGGTGCCTTGGATCTATAATCCCAGCACCTGGGAGGCAGATGCAGGAGGATTTCTGTGAGTTCATGGTTTGCCTAAACTATAGAGTAAAACCCTGTCTCAAAAAAGGAAGGAAAAAAGAAAGGAAGGAAGGAAGGAAGGAAGGAAGGAGGGAGGGAGGGGGAGGGAGGAAAGAAAGGAAGGAAGGGAAAGAAAGACAAGATTATGTGCACGCACACGCGCACACACAGACACACATACACACATCCTATTCACATTTTAACCACTTTAAATTTCCTATCCACTCATCCTCAGTAGATTCTTTCTTTCCATTTATACATATAATAGATTGGTACTGTCCTCATTTGCTTTCTGTTGCTCTAATAAATGCTATGACCAAAAGCAACTTGAAGAGGAAGAGGCTTTTTGCTTATTACAACTCCCAGGTCACTGTCTGTCACTGAGGAAAGTCAGAGCAGGAACTCAAGGCAGGAACCTTGAGTGGGGAACTGAAGCCGAGACCATGGAGAAATGTTGCTTCCCAATCTGATCCTCCTTCAGGCTACTTTCTTATACAGCACAGGACCATCTGTCCAGTGGAGTCACTGCCCGTAGGGGGCTGAGCCCTCCTATGTCAGCCATTAAACAAGAAAGTACCCCCCATGGACTTCCTCACGAGACAATCGGATGGAAGCATTCTTTCCAAGTGAGGTTCCTTTTTCCCAGATGACCCCAATTTGCATCAAATAGACAAATAACTAATCATCATAGGAATTTACCATTACTCTCAAAGCTGCTGTAAGTGAGAAGTTCTCTTTTTAATTTAATTTTTTTTAAATGTGACATTAGGGATCAAATCCAAAGACTTACATGCTACACCAAGCTATTCCATGGATCCCTAAATTTTTAAATATTTGATTAACAAATTAAGATCATATATACAACATGACAGCAATGACTACACCAATCAAATGAATTAACACACCTGTTACCACCTTAGCTATCAGAACTTAACTGGATTTACAAGTGAAGGTGTGCGCCTTTAGTCAACGCCCTCTTTTCTCTCTACTGCTGTGATTCCCTTCTTCCAAAGATCAGCCACTTTCTACTGCCTGCTCCTCTGTCCTCTAGAGGCCCAAGTAGCTGTCTTTGTTCTTCTATTTCATCTAGAGTTCTGGTTTTGGTTTTTTTTTTTTTTTTTTTTTTTTTTTTTTTTTTTTTTTTTTTTTTTTTTTTGGTTTTTTGAGACAGGGTTTCTCTGCAGCTTTAGAGCCTGTCCTGGAGCTAGCTCTTGTAGACCAGGCTGGTCTCGAACTCACAGAGATCCGCCTGCCTCTGCCTCCCGAGTGCTGGGATTAAAGGCGTGCGCCACCACGGCCCGGCTAGAGTTCTGTTTTATAGAACCATATAGGTTGTTTTGTTTTGGTTGAGGCTGACTTCAAGCTAGTAATCTTCCTGCCTCACCCTCCTTAGTGCTGAGATTACAGACATGTAGGACATAGCGAGGTATGTTTACATCTTATCCAGAGTGTATAGTTTATTTTGTTCTTATATCTAGATGCATACACCAGGAGCTTACTCAGCTATCCTAGATAGAGGGCCAGCCACTATTTCCAGCTCTCTGCCTTCTGCGCATGTGGGTGAATCATGCTTTCTATCCCCCTTAAGGGTGGGATGGCGACATATGAGATGTGAGAGGAAGTTCTGCTTGCAGTGTTCCAGATGGTGGCTCTGCCATCGACCTGGGACCTGAATGGACAGACACCTCAGCCGGTCTTTGTTTTCAATGTATTCTGAACAATTAACAATTTTTTTTATTGAAGCGACTAATATTAGGGAGTCATACATTATTATGGCTTCTTCATCTGATCTATCCAGGCCCCATTTTGTATTAGTTTCTGGGACTGCTGGGACAATGCAGCTTTAGTGGATTAAAAAAAAAAATCAAAAAATATATCCAAAATCTAAAATCTGTCCGCAGGGCTTTATTCCTTCAGAGGTTCATGAGGAAAACTTAACTTTCAGACTTCTGGGAGCTGCCTGTGTCGCTGTCCTCCATCTTCAGAGCTAGGTGTGGTACCACCACTCCAGTCTCCTTTCTCCCTCTCCTTTCATAAAAGCTTGTGAGCCTGTCATGCCTACTCCGTTAATCCAAGAGAAATGTCCTATCTCAGGGTCCTCAACTGAGCCACATCTGAAAGCTTCCTTTTGCAATGTAAGGTCACGTATTCAAAAGGCTGAGGATTCGATCGTGGATATTTTGGGGAGACTGATATTCACCCTACCAAACAAAATGCCACAGTCTCTAACACAATAATTCAGAGAGAGGAGGGGCTCGATAAATGAGCATCAATTAAATAAAATCTTGCGATTAGCATTAGCCCCACACGGGAGCTCATTAAAATGTAGCACTCTGGCCCACCCCAAACCTATTGAACCAAAATGTTCATTTTAACAAGCTCCCCAGGTGTGCCTCTTACTCAGGAAAGGTGAGGTGTACTGGGGTGAGTCATTTAATCTAATAACAACGGCTAACACTCAACAGGCGCTTCCTGTGCTTTTCCTCACATATTCATGGACCCACCTCTAACCTCAACTGCACGGAACATTTCTGCAGAGTGCAAATTTCAGGCAGATTCCTGAATACTCTCTGTCCCAGAGCCTTCTTCAAAGTTGAGGCACCCAGAAATGGAAGGCTTGCTTGATCTTCCTGGAAGAGACTTTTGCCAGTGAACATGTTGTCTGATGGATAAATCCCTCTGTTTCCCATTCTTGGAATGGGTGATTGCAAAAGGCTCTCCTATAGAAGAGACCTCACCTGTGTTCCCAAACCCTGGTTCTTCTTCCCTGGGATCGTCTGCACAGAAGCTACCCGTCTCCAGGTTCGTTTCTATGGCAAACACAATGTGGTACTTGTTCAGCATCATGCCCTCTGCTGAATTCCATGTCATTTATAGCATGTTGTACCTGCAGCAATTCTGTGTAAAGGTACTATTTTTACCTCTTCTTAGAGGTAATGTATAGCAGCTCATGTCTGTAAACCCAGTCTCTCTGAGACAGAAAACTGCCAAGAATACAAGGCCAGCCTGGTCTACACAGTGAGGTTGTCAAAAAAAAAAAAAAAACATACACAAACAAGACCAGTGTGGTGGTATATGTCAGGAATCCCAGCATTTAGGTATAGCCAGTTCTAGACTAGCCTGGGTTTCATGAGGCTCTACCTCAAAAAACAAACAATCCCTTCCAAATCCATGAAATTCTAAAAGAATGTAATTTTCCCAACTTCAAGAAAATAATGAGTGATAGAACCCAACTGATAAGGACCAACTGACTCGACCTTAGAGCCTGTTCACTCAGTGTATTGCATCTCTCCAGAAAGAACACACAGTAACTTCCAACGCATAGAATTTCTCATATTAAGACTGGAAAGGCCGGATACGGTGGTTTACACTTTTAGTTCCAGCACTTGGAAGGCAGAGACAAGCAGATCTCTGAGTTAGATGCTAGCCTGGTCTACAGAGTGAGTTTCAGGACAGCCAGGGCTACACAGAGAAACCCTATCTCAAAAAAACAAAAGCAAAAATGACTGAAAAGAAGCAGGGCCTGGTGCAAACACCTTAAGCCAGTACTAGGTGGGCTAAAGTAGGAGGACTGCCACAAGTCTGAGGTCACCATAGCTCTATAAGGAGACCCTGACTCAGAAAGGAGGCCAGCAAGATGGCTCAGTGGATAAAGACACTTGCCTGCTGATCTTAGCATCCCTGGGACCCACATAAAGGTGGAAGGAGAGAACCAACTCCACCAAGTGGCCTTTGACTTCCAAAATGTGCCCACGGTGTATACACACAACAACAATAAATCAACCTTTAAAACTATAGGCAAAGAGAATTAAATCATTAAAACTGAAAAGGACCAGGGCCTGGTAGGTGAGCCTGTGACCTTAGCTACTCAGAAGGTTGAAGGCAGGAGGCTTGAGAATCCAAGGTCTGTACAGGCTACATAGCAGAGTCCAAGCCAGCCTGCTCGACTTGGTAAGAGCTATCTCATAGTAAGAAGAGGGAAGCTGTGGGGATGGGACAATAGGTCAAACAGAAAAGTACTCCTGTTTCATCCTTCCTTCCTAATATCCCAAATCCCACACATCTCATTGTCAACAAAGCAAAGAAATCCACTTCTAAATCCAAAAAGTATAATCTAATGAGTCCTTGGGTCCTACCCACTTTTCCTCCCCTCTCCTCTCTCTCTCCCCATTTCTTTCTCCTCCCTTCCTTCCTCCCTCCCTCCCTTCCTCGACAGGGTCTTGGGCAGCAGCCCAAGCTGGTCTTGAATTGGCAATCCTCCTGCCTCTGCCTCCCATTTACTGGGGCAACAGGCATGAGTCAGTGTGTCCTACTTTGCAGTACTTCTCAAAGGGGTCAGCAAAACCGTCTCAAGCATTACAGTCAATGTGTCTTCTTCTCTTGCTATGCAATTCCCAGTCAATGAAAGGCTTGCAACATTGCTACTCATTAACTTTTTTTTATACATTTTCCAAAACCTTTTAGAAAGTGCTGCTGAATCTCTAAATGCAAAACTATCTTCAAGTATCCCCTGGCCATAAGGGTAGGTCGGTAGAAGTAACTTAAGTTAGCCCAATCAGATCAAAGGAAAGACTTGCGTAAGCCACGAGTGTCTTCCTCTTCATGGTGACGAGCGTGAACAAGAAGGCAGATTATACCACTGTCCATGATTGGAATTTTCCACAATGTGAGGAACTGGCCCAGAAGAAAAATGATACTGTAATGGCAGGGTGGAAAGAGAGGGAGGGAGAGGGACCAGGTGAAGTTGATGGAGTAGTGGAGCAGGAATGTGAAGAGACATCTTGCTGTGATCATGCTATGTTTGTGGGCCCTCTGGGCCGGGAGCTTTTCCCACTACACAAGGACGCCTTTGCGCAAATCTGCTCAGCATCATGAGGTAGCAAACCCTCCAGCCAAGACGAGCACGCAGCTGTATCCTCACTCTTTCTTCAGAGTAGGAGAAATGGCCCACGTGACACTCCCTGCTCCCCCTTCACACATACAGATGACATCTGGAAACGCCATTGTGTGCTTCAGCAGCTGACTACAGCAGCAGCAGGAAGAACTGGTTTACAGTTCTCTGCCTTACTCAGAGGCAGCGGCAGGATAAGGGAGTACTCAAAAACACAAGCTCTGGATGCAGTCTTGAGAGCAAATCCTAGCTTTGCACTTTGTGACCTTGGCTTTGTACCTTAATTTCCTCACCAATAGACATGGAGTGTCCAAATCACAAAATGCATATTTTATCAGTGTCTGGGAAATATAAGAGTTCAAATGCTACAGGGCTTTGTCCTCTGTGTTTGGCTTTGGCAACGTTCGCTGGGATTGTATTATCTTCAGGCATTGTTGTAGGGATGAAGAATACATCAATGAACAAAATAGCTTGTATTCCAGCAAGAGAGAGACCCAGAATTAACAATTAATATGAAATGAGAAAACAAAGCCAAGGAGGAAAAAAAAGATAGCGAATGTTTTCTTTGGAAAGGAAAATGTAAAATAGAGCCAGGGGCAATAGGAAGCAGCAGGGTTTGCAAAGTTGACCAGTGTGGTTTTCTCTCAGAGGGGCCATTGGAGCAGAGGCCTGGAGAGTGAAGGAAAGCTGGGTACTGTTTGCCTGTCTATAATCACAGCATTTGAGAGGTGTGGAGGCAGGGAAATCATGAGGTCATAGAAAGAATGTGAGGTCAACCTGAGACCCTGTCTCAACCAAACAAATAATAAACGCATGAACAAATGAATGAATAAATATCAAAAAGAATGAGGAGGAGTTGTGGGGGGCACTTGGGGAGAGGGAAGCCATGTAGGATCTTAGAATGGGGCTCCAGGATAATGGGATGCACCCCTGTGAAGGTTTCTAAGGAAGGAGAGCAGTTGGTTGGCTCCCATGGAAGGAAGGTGAGCAGAGTGGCCGGAGTGAGGAAAAACAGCAGAGTAGAAGAGAGTCTCAGAAACCCAAGAAGCTAAGCCAGGCCCTACTCTGTAGGGCTTGTTCCCACTGGGCAGACTACAGCAGGTGCCCTGTGGGACACGCAGGACTTTACAAAGGGCTGTCTTGTCACCTGTTGTGTTTGAAGGAGCCTGTAGGAGTTGTAAGCAAAGAGAAACTGTGACCAAGTGGAAGCAAGGAGACCTTCTGGGAGCCCAGGACAGCGACTGTAGTGAGAGGTAAAGGTGGTACAGTAGAGGTGATAGGATAGGTCAGGTTGTGGAGACATCAGGGATTTGACTAACAGAAGTTTATGTCAGGCACAAAGGAGGAATAGCCAGGCATGATGGTGCACACATGTAACCCCAGCTCTCCAGAGGCTGAGACAGGAAGGTGACTGTGAGTTCTACACCAGCCAGAGCTACACAGGGAGACTCTCTAAATGGACATCTATCACATCAGTTTTTGATACAAGCCACAATAATACAGGGAACCCCGCACAGAAGGTATGACATCTTAGGGCATATGAAGTCACCCATGGAGTGGGAAAGACGAGGCCAAAGCCCTGGATTCACTCGGCTGTAAGAGGTTAGAAGGCTGGAGAAATGGCTGAGCAGAGAAAAACATTTATCACACAAGCCTGACAAACAAAGTTTGATCTCTGGAAGTCACAAAGTAGAAGGGGGAACTCTTATCTCCATAGATACCATGACACTCATACAATAATATTTACTAATCCATCCATCCATCCATCCATCCATCCATCCATCCATTTATCTATCTATCTATCTATCTATCTATCTATCTATCTATCTATCTATCTATCTATCTATCCATCCATCCATCTATCTATGAGATAGGATCTGGCTGGCCTGTAACTTGCTATGTAGACCAGGCTGGCCTCAAACTCAGAGATTCACCTGTTTCTGCCTCTTGAGTGCTAGGATTAAAGGCATGTCTGACTTTTTTTGGTTTTGTTTTCTGTTGTTTGTTTCAATTTTGTTTTATGTGTGTGGGTGTTTTCCTTCACATATGTCCGTGCATTAGAATAGCACCTGATGCCCCCAGAGGTCAGAAGAGGATGTCAGATCTCCTGGAACTGGATTTACTGTTGTGAACTGCCATGTGATGCTGGGAATCATGGGTCCTCTGGAAGAGCAACAAGTGCTCTTAACAGCAGAGCCACCTCTCTCCCTCTCTCTACTCTCTTATAAACAAACTTTTAAAAAAAGAGAAACAAGTGGAGGGCATTGGAGGAGACAGCTGCAGAACTGGCCTCTCTTTGAGCTGGCTTCTAGAAGTCTGTTCTCCTTGTGATTCTTCACTGCCTCCTCCTTGTCTTCTGCACATAAGGCAGTCAGTGGGGAGAAATAACTCCTGGAGATTTTTCAGGATGAAAGTCACCTGTGACCTTGACAAGAGCAGTTCTGGTCTAGGGATAGGGGTGAAAGTGTGACTGGCGTTAAATGGAGAGACAATAGGAGGAGCATGCAGGATTGCTACCGATCCAGGGGGTGTGTAGCCAGGCAAAAACAGTAAGCAAAGATTACAGAAGACCATGGAGTCCTTGAAAAACACTCATGTACATGTCTGTATACCCATGAATAGAGACGGGAAAATATGTGACAGGCCCCCAGACCTTCACACACTGATGCCATGTTAAAAGCACCAACATACAATTCTGACCTAAGAACCCAGCACAAAGACCCCTACACCTGCCAAGAAGCAAGAACACAGACCTAATCCATCATAGTCCACAGTGCTGGGAACGCCGTAAGTGTACTTGCTTTTTTACTTCTATGGCTCTACTTACTGCTAACCATTCTTACGAACTGAAGTATGTCAACCAGGATATAATAATTTTTGTGCATAAAAAGTCAAGAATGGTAAGCAAGTAGCTACACAGTTTGGATAAGTTCCCTATGTAGCCCACTGGTAGGTGAACAAGGACTTTCTATTGGCTTTAAGAGTCTATGTGTTTAAGTAAAAACATTTTTGTACAAATGTGAATGATTCTGATGATGAGCAGGAGGTGGGGCTAAGTTCCAAAGCTATTAATGGATGGCTTTGTTATAAGTGTTTGCCTCTAAACCTTACGTGGGAAAGTCATCACACACACACACACACACACACACACACACACACAGAGAGAGAGAGAGAGAGAGAGAGAGAGAGAGAGAGAGAAGCTCTCATGAACCCACACTCATCTATACACAATATACAAATATACAACAATAATAAAAACAGTAAAAGTTGTTTTTTTTTAATCTGTTTTTTTCATTACTATAACAAAAAAAGGTAGACTTCTTTACAAAGAAAGGTATCATTTGGCTCAGGGTTCTAGAGATATGGGCCTGGGAGGGTAAAGCCAGCCTTGAAGGCATAGAGAGAGCATCAGCTGGCAAGAGACAAGGATGCTAGAACCTGCCTCTTGCCTGCTGATAAAGCTAGCAGGATTCACCTGTGGGAATGTTAACAATGACTACCCTCAGAGCCAAGCAACTGCCCTTTTGGGGAGTTCAGCTACACTCCTCTGCCAAAAGGATTATCCCAGTGTGCTCTATGGACTGATTACACCCTGACACAGAGAAGTAGGGCGAACTGGGAGACCCTCACATAAGAATCTTACACTACTACCGTCTCTTGTATGCAACTCTGCCTTAATAACATGCAAGGGTAGTGAATGAGTATATAGGCCAGGCAAAACTTAGGGAGGGAAGCTCAATTTATAAGGCTGCAGGGAAGTGCTTGTCACTGGTCGATAAAGGCTTCCCTGAGGTGGTCTATTGGAGGGGAGGAGAGTCCACAACCCTGTGGGTATCCATTCACCTGTGTTCTGTAAGGAAACCCAGTATAATCATTGGTTACCCAGAGTGAACTTCGGCCTTTATTTTTTGCTGGGACATTGCTTATATTTCCTCCTGGGAGTGGGTGGCATGAGCAACAAGGGACTCCATAGTAGTCAGAGTTTTTCTTTCTTTTGTACACCAAAGTTTCTGTCCCACCTGGTCCTGTAGCTGTTCAATCCCAAAGAAACACACAGGTCTATATTAATTATAAACTGTTTGATCTATTAGCTCAGGCTCATTATTTACTAACTCTTACAACTTAAATTAACCCATAATTCTCGGCTACGTTTAGCCATGTGGTTTCGTACCTTTTATCAGTGAGACATTCTCATCTTACTTCCTTTGTGTCTGGCTGGTGACAACATCTCTCCCTTTCCTCTTCCCAGAATTCTCCTAGTCTGATTACCCTGCCTATACTTCCTGCCTGGTTACTGACCAATCAGCGTATTATTGCCTGGTTACTGACCAATCAGCATTTTATTAAACCAACATGAGTGACAAATCTTTACAGTGTATAAGAGCATTATCCCACAGCATTCTTTTCACGTGTGCATGTGTGTTGGGGGGCACATATGTGTACATGCATAGGCCTGAGGTGGGTGTCAGAAATTATGAGCAGGTTGCCCACCAAGCATTTCCATGGCTTCTGGGAATTCAAACTATTTTCTTCTTATTTGTGCAGTAAACATAGACTGAACAGGGACTCCCAGATTAAATGATACTCTCATGTGTTACCAACTGAGCCATCCCGGCCTATTCTTTTCCCATCTCACAATAGGGATTAAATTTCAACCACATGAAGCCATGGGGCCATTCAAATAAAATCCTACCTATAGCAATAGACAACTGGGAGGCATCCTGGTGCTGCCGGTGAGGTATGGATGGGTATCCCAGGAACAGAAGTGTAGGCAGCACCTGAACAGAAAGATCGAGAACATAGAGGGTGCAGTAGGCAGAAGGTGAAGCCTTTTGTCCAGTTGCCTTCATTTCCTCCGTGAAGTAAACAGCAGGGCTTTTGGCTCAGAGTGTGGAACAAAGAGGGTGTCTGAGGACAGAAGGTGCAATTTAGTTATTTCAGAGTGTGGGAAAGGAAAGCCCCCGGGGGATATGCAGAAGGACAGTGTTGAGCGCCCACTAGAGACTTGGGATCATAAATTTAGAGTGGCGACAGCGTAGCCTTGTTATTTTAGTTCAGCATGGCAAGTTGGAGAGGAACTGTGCTTTTGCCAGGAGGTCCCAGGAACCAGGTGAGGGGCGCGTGCATACAAAGCATGGTGTCTGCCATAGCTGGGTAGGAAGGGTGTAAGGGCAGTGCAAAAGGGAGATTGGAGGGCCAAACTGAGTCAAAGAATTGCTCAAATATGGTCACTGGAGCCCATAAACTAGAAGAGAAAGAAGTGTTGGACAGGAAGTAGGGTGCAGGACAAGAGTTCAGAAATGGCTTTCGTATCTGGTGTTCCAAAGGTCTAGGGTCCCCACACAGCAATGGGGAGGTTCAGGGACTAGAGTCTTGGATGGGCCACTTACCTACCTGATCGCTAAATTCCTTAGCAGTGTTAACGGTGGTGGGGTGGGTGTGGAGAGTTTTGAGTCAAGCCTGAGGGACTCTTGGAGCGTGAAGGACAGGCAGTCAGCAGGAAGGCGGGGTGAGCATAGCCTGGGGGCAAGGTCTAAAGCTGCAGGCGCTGGGAGAGGCCAACTAATTTAGGGACCGACGCCCTGCTGCTGACTACACGTTCTCAGTTCCACTCTGGAGGCTCAGTAAACCTCATCCTCTCTTTGGGGTGAAGAGGCCATCCAGGGTAAAGGATTTATTCAGGGTCCTGGAGTCAAAGGAAACAGGCAACAGCCAGACCTTTTCTTTCCGTTTCTCTGCTTCCCAAATACCAACCCAGTGTTTTGGATATTTAAAAGAACACATAAAATGCCCTTGTTCGCCGCTGCCTTTATACAACCAGTGCCGCTCAAGGACAGGGCTGTGGTAACCATGGCAGTGAGCAGAGGGTGGTGAAGAGGTGGTTTTTAAAATGGGGTGAACCTCAGGCAGGCAGCACACAGAGCTGGAACCTCTTGTCCTCTTTGGGGCCCTTTGTTCATTCAGCTTAACTGTAAGGAAAAGCTGAATTCCTCCCTGCAGGGAAGCAAGCCCGAAAGGGAAGGGTTTGCCTCTTTAGAGGTGTGACCCTGGGAATAGATTTTGGGGGGCCAATAGGGAAAGTAGGGGCAGCTGGCATAAACAGGACAGTCTGTGGTGGCAAAGAAGCCAGCTCTCTTGCCTCCTGGGTGTAGAGTTCTTAGGATCTGTCAGCTGTCACACCACCTCTTCCCAGACAGGTGGCCGCTCATGGGGGTGGCCCAGAAGCCCGGCCAAAAAGGCTGCCAGGCCCTGCCTTCGCAGGGAGGTATTGGGGGGGCGGGCAGAGCAGAGGAGGGTAGAGGAGACAGGAGCCAAGGAGAGCTGCTGGTTTAGGAGCCTCAAGTGCCGTCCTTTCGAAGACGCGCCCCAAGCGGTCGCAGGGCAGGACAGGGCAAACTAGGGCCACATGGGCACAGGGAAGTCCCATGACTGCAGTGTTTTGCGGCAGGTTTCCCAGCTGCTCCAGGCAGGAGGGAGGCAGGCCCGGTGATAGGCGAGGGGTGGAACAGAGAGAGGAGGAGGGAAGTAAACAGGAGACCACGGAGAAAGCCAGTTCCCGGTGTTCAGAGAACACCAGCCGCCTCCGGTCCCGGTGGGTGGCTGCATGTGTGGAAATGAAACAGGGTGTGGGAGGGAGAGTGAAGAACAAGCACACACTTTTTTGCCTGTCATCCACTCACCTCGCTTTCCCGACCCTGCAGCCCACGTCCCTACTGGGGTAGGGGCGGTAGAAGGCGGGAGGAAGACAGTTCGCCAAGCACCCACCCCCCCCTAAGTACGAGCAACTGTTGGTGAATCAGAACTGTTTCAGCCGCCTGTCACCTACGCTCACTCGGGAGGGGAACATGGCATCATCCTTGGGACGCGGGACTTGCGACGGGAGGGGGCAGAGGACCCAGCGGTCAGGACGTGGGTGTGTCTACCTCCCAACGTCTAGAGGGGACTTCGGAGAGAATGGGTGGCACCAGCGGGGGGGGGGGGACGACGGGACGCTTGGAAGCAGGGGAGGCAATGAGAGAGGGCGGGAATGTCCTGTGGTGGGAAGCGCCGGGGAGCGGCGCCGGTACTGAGGGGCGGCTGCTGCTGCCGCCAGTGCGCGGGGTTATGCGAGGTAACCGAGCCTGGAGGAGGAGGGAGGCGGCGTGGGCCGCGGGCCGGGGTGTCTGGCGCTCGTTGGACAAAGAGATGATGAAACGTGAGCGCTATATTTACCAAGGGGGTGGAGACGGGTGGGAGGGGGGGTAAAAAGGACAAACTGTTCCACAACAACCACAGGAAACACAGCCCTTCTGACTCACCCAGAGGGCCGCGCCGACCCCTGTGCAAGCTTAGCCCGAGGCAGTACCGGAGCCGTGGCGGGGGGGGGGGGGAGGGAGAGGAAAGGGAGGGGAGACGGGCACCGGTACCGAACCGACCCCGGGTACCCGGGCTGGGGATGGGTTGACTTATAAATAAAAGGCACACTGGGTCGAAAGGCTGCAGGCGTGTGCGCGTAGCTTTTATGGGGCAGGGGAGGGCGCGGAAAGATATTACTGGTTTTTTAGCCGCGTGGCCGGGTCATCGGAGGAGAGATTGTGCCTGCAGTCGCCGAGAGCACGATTCCTGCAAAGTCATCTTCACCCGCACAGCCTGGCCGGCCGGTCAGCCCGCCCCGCCCCGCCCGGAGACAGCAGCACCAGCCACCCCCACCCCGCGCTTTGCTCACAGCGCCCAGAGTTGGGGTGCGGTGCGGACTATGTTTAGAGGCTGATGTCATCGTGACACCCTACTCTGCAGTGTTCCCAGGGGTACCGCAGGGCAGGTTTTCCTGATCTTCGAGGATGTGGGGGTGGAAGGTGGCCTGTCTTCTCAGCACACCTCACACCCATGGTACCCCAGAGATTGAAAAAAAAAATCTCTCTGGAGTTATGAAACAGGGCGGTGCGCGCACGTGGAGGGTGCAAACCTAATGGCTAGCGCCCCAAGGGGCCAGCAGTCCTCCCCAGTCGCTCCACCCCCAGCTCAGGTGTGGGGGCTAATTTCAAGGTTAGCTCACGTGGGCGCGGGCGCCCGGAGCTCCTAGCACGAGTTTGGGGCGGGTTCCTCGTCCCCCAATCTAGGGCAGTTTGTTCAACTGCAGCAAAGGGAGCTTGATGTTCCAGCAGGGAAGGGATTTCTGAGAACTGGGACTGTCCTCAGATGAACCTGCCTCCTCCGGCTGCTGCTGCGGCGGCGGCCGCCTGCGGAAGACTTTTTAAAAGGGCGATGCCAGGCCCAGACGCTCGGCGCACAAGTGGCTGAACCGCCCGCCACTCTGCGGCCGGAGCAGAGCACCCGCCTCCGAGCGGCGAGCAGGGCCGCTCTGAGCACAGGGGGCTGTGGGCTAAACTTATCCTCCTGCATATGCATGAACGGATGGCCTTTCCGCTCTGCAATGGAGAGGCCTGGAGTTTTGCGGTAGGCTGCTGAGTGGAGAGAGAGTAAAGTAGGGCGTCGTGTAAGTTTTCGCGCTTGCCGGAGCTCCCCGCCCCCTCCAGACACTGGGTGTTAACTCAACCTGGCCACAAGCAGTTCGCCAGATCCGGCTTTATCGGATTGTGCTTCAGTTCCAGGGACATCACTGTAGTGGAGAGTCCACCCCTTCACTCCTGTCTACGTCCTCGCTAAGCCCACCACCTTCCCTAATTCTGCTTTCAGGAAAACGAACATAGCTTTCCCCAGTAGGCCCTTTAAGTGTACTGGGTGGGATCGCTAAAGCTGCCGAGCCCAGGCCTGGAAAGAGAGAGGTGTGGATCCCGCCCAATGTGAGGTCTGACACGTGATCCCCTACCCCCAGCGGGCCATCTGTTCTTCTTCCTTCCCGCCGGGAGGCTGGCAACTCTGTCCAGGCACAGTCCACGCCTCTCAGCAGGAAAAGACAGCGAAAAGCCAGAATCTGCAGAACCCTGAATCTACAGCATGTATGTGACTTTAGGCTGAACTTCGGGCCTAGGGCAGGGGCCATACCTGGCCATCTGTGTTTTAAACGAAGTGCCAGGTGATTAGCCCCACCCACCAAGATGGGGAAGCCCCGCTTCGGGTCTAAATAAATCTCCAGGGAGGAATCAGCAGCATTAGCCTGGAAATACCTTATTGGGGCTTACCTAGGAAAACGAACAGATTCTAAGCTTCCAGGCCCTACCTACAGACCAGTGAAAGAAATGGGTGGTGGTGAGATTATGAAATTAGGAAATAAGGTATGTTAACTTTAGCTTTTGGGAGGTGCTAGAGTTAGAGACTACCTTAGATCCTGTTTTTAAAAAGAATAATTTTGGGGGAAAATGCGTTCTTATTAAATGCCGGATTAAGGTTCTCCAACCTTCACTGCGGTAACACGTGGTGTAAGCAGACAAGGTAAACCCCGAGAGAGCAAATCTTACACTAGGGGCCCCTGCCCCAGGATTTTTGAGACAGTCTCCAGCAACCCAGTCAGGAGTCCACAATCTCCCTTCCTAAATACCGGGATTACAGGTCTGCCCTTCCACACCCCAACCTGCCCTCTAGGGACTTTTAAAGACCCCTGCACAGCAGGAGTGGAGTCTCTGCAACTGTATTAATCTAATCCTATCAGTCTGCAGATAAGGTGGTGGCTCAGAGGGTTAGGTGAGGTCACAGGTCTCATTTTAGGCCCCAGAGGCCTATAGCCTTCAGGCACTACCTTTTACTACATCATTAATGATAATTATTTTAGGAAGCCTTGTAAATATGGCTCATTGTTCTGACTATAGGCTCTTAGCCAGAGCCTTGAGAACTTGGATAATGAAGCCTTAAACTTAGGGAGCGTGTGGAGAGGCGAACAATATAAACTAGAAGCAGTTACAATCTTTGAATTCCAGTGTGATTCTGGGTGGGGACATTTGGAGTAGAGATGTATAAAGACTAACTTGGGAAAGCAGACCTCTTATCTTTATGTGGCATAATACTAATGGGGTAAATTGCCAAAATTTAATTGAGACAACCAGCATAAGCTGGTTTTAATCATAAAACTATTATAGTACATTCCAACACAGCAAGGAAAATATTGTTGAAAAATACAAGGAAAAAATCATGATGTAAGATTTATTACTTGTGCTGTCAAACACATTTTTTTTTTTTTTTTAGCATGTAGCTCTCCTTTAGGACAGACTCCTTTGGAGTTCTGTCCTTATGCCTATCTCGCAGTCAAGAACATAAAGTTCTGAGAAGGAGTGGTCAGGAAAGGGGATTAAAGTGCACAATGCTAGAATTGCTGGATTTGAAAACATTCTCTAAATCAAGTAGCAGTTTGTTTGCAAATCTGTAAGAGAAATTCACACGGATGAAATCTGCTGTCTCCATCTTTATTTTTTTATTTTCATTTTATTTATTTATTTTTGAGGCAAGGTTTCTCTGTGTAACAGCCGTAGCTGACCTGGAGCTAGCTCTTGTAGACCAGGCTGGCCTCGAATTCACAGAGATCCTCCTGCCTCTGCCTCCCGAGTTCTGGGATTAAAGGCGTGCACCACCACCGCCTGGTTTGATCTTTATAACTGATTTGAGAGTATCAGAGAACTCAGTCCAAACCACATGAAATTAAAGGGCACTGAAGAGAAGGCAGAAAGAAGTAAGGAAATTTAGAGCTTAGATATAAAAAAAAAAAAAAAAACCCTGAGGTTACTGTATTCAAATTCAGGATCATAATCTTTAAGGAAAGATGCAAGCTTTTCTCTTTTTTTTTCTTCTGAGAATAATACTTATCTTAATCTTAAAGTTTTTGTTAGCCACTCAGACCTAGACCAGAAGAGACTTGGATGAGTGTAACTCATGCCAGTGGAAACACAGGTTTGGAAGGCTGTGTAGGCCTTGATCGTGAGGCTCCTGGAGAGGGCCACTGGCTATCTGTGCTGTGTCCTAGGAGGCAGATAGAGGTACAAATCCAAAAATCATGTACCTTAGGGACAGAATTTATTCTACAAAAAACAAATCACAAATTAGGTAAAATCAATCCCTCCTCCCTCTCTCCTCCCTCCCTTTCCTTTTTGAGAAAGGCTCTCACTCTTTAGTCCAGGTTACCCCCAGGCTTGTCTCTTCAAATGCTCCATCCTCCTCAGTCCCTAACTAGGACGTCAGGTGTGCACCATCGTGGTCAGCTCCTGTAAATTCGTCCCTGAAATTAAGGATTTTAGAATGCAAAAATAAATAAATACAAGATGGCTTCCCTGTTACATAGTGAACTATACGTCTACTTGCATGAGGGTGCAAGGGTGTGGGTGTGGGCCTGGCACAGAGCAAGACTCCATTCTTTCATGGGGTGGGATACTGATGTGATGGTGGTGGTAATTCTCCACAGGCCAGTCCCTCCTTTCTCTTTGTTCTTTTCCCAGGAAATGACCTTGTGTGTCTTTCCTGCTTCACTTTAGAAGTCGAAATAATCTGCTCTACCCTTCAAACTGGAAGGATTCATCTGAAACCCAGAAGAACCCGGTGGAAGCATCCCAAACATTGAAGATGAATCAGTAGTGGGAGTCAGAGTTAGATACTGTGAAATTAGCATCACACAGAAACAAGAGCCTTTCATACTCAGATTTTGAATCAGCAGTGCCCCTGATAGCATGCCCCTGTTATGGATAATGGCCTTTGATTCTTTGCTCAGCTACAAAGATGAAAAACAACCCCAGCATTCATGACAAACCCACACTAATTGTTAATCAAGTAATGCCACAAGATTCAGTTGGTAAGGATTTCTGGCTGATTCCAGTTCTTAAGAATCTATTTAACATAGTTAATATTTCACAGGGGCTTGGTTCTTCTAAAGCCGAGCTGGGAATCAGGAACCCAGCGGTTTCTATTACGTTCTGCCACTATCTACCTGGTAAAGCCGAAAAGTCTTGTTCTTCAACATTTGTAAAGCAAGAGAAAGGAAATGTGCCGGAAGGAATTGGGAGGAGTCCCTGAAAAGAAAAGGATTTTAAAAGTTATGCAAATGAGGAGTTTCGCTTCTCTGGGTTTAGTGACTGCTTGGGGCAGTAGAAACACTGGGGCGTAGCAAAATACCGAGGCGTACATTGAATATGGAACCAGATCTTTTGTTAGCTCTGTTTTTTTTTTTTTGATGAATTTCTAATAGTTTGTGCGTGGGGTGAAGAACTTTTAACCATCTCCAAAGTGCTGCCATTCAAACAAGAACGAATTTATTCTGTCGCTTCAGAGTTTGTCCTTGGACGACGTGACCTACCATATTGAGGGTTTGTTTAAAACTATAGATTCACACTGCATTTATTAATCACCCATCCTCTCATCTATATTTCAGGGTTACCACCAGCAACACAAAATGTAAAGATCTGTCCAGTTTCGCTACAGCTCCGCAGGTTTACAAGTGTCGGGCGCTTGCTTTCGGAACGCCCTTCTGATTGGCTGAGCCAATGCCAGTGACATCAACCAACTTACTTTTGATTGGAAGACTGGTTGCTGGGACTGTAGCGTTTGCAGGAAGTCACTTAACTGTTTAAGGGCTGGAAACCCGAAACTGAAGTTCTGTTTCGTCCCTAGGGACGGGTGTAACCGCCTAGGGGAAGATACGTCCCCAAGCCACGCCAGCCGGCACGTGGGCCGGGAGGCGTGGGCGCGCGCGCCGACCGGGCGGCATTCGCGGGGATGCGCAGCCCGGCTCGGAGCAGTTTCCCTTTTAAATGTCAGCGTTCGGGACTGGAGGGGCAGCACGCGGCGGCGGAACGGAACGGTCGGATTGGCCGCGCGCCGTAGTTCTAGACGCACCTCTCCACCGAAGGGCCCTTCTGACTGGCAGGGGGAGAAAGTAAACAGAGTTGAATCACCCTCCCCACTGGCCAATTGGAGGGGGCCTGGATTGTGACGTGATGGGATTCTGCGAAATTGTTACTGAGCTGGAGAATGCCGGAGCGGCGCGGCGCGGCAGGACCAGGGGCTCGGTGGCCGTCGGCGGACGCGGGAAGAAGTGTCTTCTAAGCGCGGCGTCCCGCTCGGCCCCCGCCCCCCGCGTCCGCGTACTCGGCTGATGCCCCGGGGCGTGAGCTCGGCGGAGAGACGGCCGAGGGCGTGCGCCTGCCTGGCAGTTGTCTTTCCCCGCGACTCGGACGCGTTTGCAGTCGAATAAACTTGCGACCGCCACGTGTGGCATCTCTCCAAGGAGGCGTCTCAGGAGGAGGGCGCGCCCGTGGTGGGATCGCGCGGGGCGCCGGGCAGGGCGGCGGCGACAGCGGCGGAGCCGGCCGCGGCTGCTGCGTGCGGAGGCGCAGCCGGTTACGTAAAGATGAGGGGCTGAGGTCGCCTCGGCGCTCCCGCGAGTCGCGAGCTCCCGCGCCCCCGCCCCCTCGGCCTCGCCGCACCGGGCTCGTCGTCCGCGGCCAAGGTAGGGCGAGCCGAAGCTCCGCAGACACCGTCAAGTTTGGCCGCACCGCCTGGGGTGCCGTCGCCCGCACCATGTCCGCGGCCGCCTACATGGACTTCGTAGCTGCCCAGTGTCTGGTTTCCATCTCCAACCGCACCGCGGTGCCGGAGCATGGGGGCGCTCCGGACACCGATCGACTGCAACTACCTGAGCGCGAGGTGACCAAGGAGCACGGTGACCCAGGGGACACCTGGAAGGATTATTGCACACTGGTCACCATCGCCAAGAGCTTGTTGGACCTGAACAAGTACCGACCCATCCAGACCCCCTCGGTGTGCAGCGACAGTCTGGAGAGTCCCGATGAGGATATAGGATCCGACAGCGACGTGACCACCGAATCTGGGTCGAGTCCTTCCCACAGCCCGGAGGAGAGACAGGATTCTGGCAACACGCCCAGCCCGCTCTCCCTCCTCCACTCTGGAGTGGCTGCGAAGGGGAAACACGCCTCCGAAAAGAGGCACAAGTGCCCCTACAGTGGCTGTGGAAAAGTCTATGGAAAATCCTCCCATCTTAAAGCCCATTACAGAGTGCATACAGGTTAGCGGCGTCGCCTCTCCCCTGCTCCGGGCTTAGCTAACCTTTGGCCGGCCAGCATTCCTGGGCGCCCAGGACTCCGCACTCGGCCTAGAGGCTGCAAACGTTTTAGAGAAGATGCTTAACTCTTGCACGCTCTCCTTACTTGGCCCCAACCTTTAGGAGCCACCCAAAAGCCCCCAAACGGCCTGGCTGAGAGAGTGGCTTGCGTGGCTTGGCGGGGAGCGGGCCCGCCCCTCCCATGCCCGCCCCGCCCCCGGGACTCCGCACCCCGCCGTTGCGGGGCCGCCCCACCTGGGGAGACGCTGGCGGCGGGCAGTCAGATGGCGCAGCTTTTATTCCATTCCGTGGTGGGGTTGCCGCGAAGGGGTCGCGGTATGGGGGGGAGTCGCACTCTGCGTGAATCCTTTTAGGGATGACTAAGGACTCATTTAGCTGGATGGCGGCTACTTTTCAGGGCTTGCCAAGGTGGTTTTAAATTTGGCCAAGAGTCCCCTGAGAGGTTTAAAATAAAACTGCTCCAGGCTGCAGGGGAGACTGATGAAGGAATGGTTGGTGGATTAATTTCTTGACTAGTTAACCTTCCTAACTGACGTGATTCGGTGCTGATCTGTTCCCTTGTGACTTAATAGGTAGCACCTCTGAACCCTAAGTGGAAGGTGTGGTTCTTGCTGGAGTTCAAGGCCTCGGGGGTTGAATGTGGGGGCGCTTGTTGCTAGCTGTAGGCCCAGCAGCACAAGCCGACGTGGGCTGTGAAGACATCTGCTGTGTGGAATGGGCTTTAGGGACTTAGAAGGACCCTGGTCAACTGGCTCTGGTTGTTCCAATTAAACACGCGCAGGCAAGGCTGGCAGGCATTCACACATGGATGTGCTGTCTGGTCGGCTGGGGAAGGGTCGTTTGGGACTGCTATCATCAGGCAGCAGGCCTTTCCCCGTCTGCCCCGAGACAGCGTGTTTACGAAGTTGTTGGCATTGTGTGGCAAGGCGTAGAGGCTTTTTGGTGTGACGGTTTGGTGTTTTGGTTTCGAAATGGTACTCTCCTTGGGATTTTCGGCCTTGCTTGTGTTTTAAAGGAAGGACTGTAACCACCACTTCTTGTTTTTTTTTTTTTTTTTTTCTTCCTTTGGAAAGCTAGTCTCTTGGAGGTGGGTGCCAGCACCCATAGAAATCTAAATTTCCTAGTGATAAACAACAATAACAACAACAAAAAACAAAACAGGTGCTTGGGGAGGTCCGCATCTATGTTGCCTTGTGGAACAGCGCCCTTGAAAGTCTGGATCTGTAAAGCAGTTAGAGAGAGGCCTGTCCTCCCAGTGAGGGGTGTGACTTTTAGTAGGGCTCTGGGAGGCGAGGAGTGGTCTCTTAACTCAGCCTGTTACCACAGCTGTCGGGCGGGCCTGACCAGGTCAGCCATGTTGCCAGGGTTCAGTGGCTGCCGTGGACACCCACTGCCACCTTGAGCAAAGGCATTTTCTCCTTCAGGAGGGCTGCCCGATGGTGTAAGAGGGGAGGCCCGCAATGCCTCTGTGGACCAGCAGTAGATCCCCGGCATTCTGGGCCATTTTGGCTGAGTGCTTTTCTCCGGCATTTATAGAAATGGCTGCTCATGTGTGCATGCATGCGCGCTGCTCTTTAATTCTCCATAAGGCACGTCAGCTCAGCTGTTTCGGGAGAACCTTTCACACGGAGTGGAAAAGGAAGTGAAATAAATACTCTTCCTGTTTTAAATGCTAGTCATTCTTTTGGTTCTAGGGGTGTGGTGATTGCAGGGGTCTTATTTATGTTGGGGGGTGAGGGTGAAGGACTCTTTGTCCTGCTAGTATGGACAAAAACTCCAGCCTCTACAGATGTTGCCCAAAGTGTACTGACGAGAAGGCAAATGCCAAGTTTTGAGTTTCAGGCATTTGGATTCTGAGACAGCTTCAGGTTAGATCATGGCTGGGTGGGGCAAGGAGCTTCCTGATTTTTCTTTCTGCTGGTTCTTAAATCCTGAAGGTGCCTGGAGACAGCCTTGGAACGTCGGCGCTCCGTGAAAATCTTCAGAGCTGAAATCCCTGCCACACCCCCGTGTTCAGTACCACTCCACACATTCCCTTGAGAATCCCCCCCTGCTTGCTCACTTCCTCAGAGAGCCTTGAAGCTCTGCTTCAGACGCCAGCAGCTTTAGAAGTTGGATCATTTGAAAAAATGTTTTAGTGAATTCAGTGGAGCTCCTTCGGTGGTGTCCCGAGGAAGGACACAGTCGAGGTGGCTGAATGAGGCCAAGGCTCGGGTTTGCCTTTCTGTTATTCCCTGAGCCCCTACACAGGTCTAAATAATTTGGGGTTTGCACACTGGAGCTCACAGCTGCAGAATTTGCTTTGCAGATTTGTTTGCTGTGGACGGCACAGAGTTGATAAAAATTTCATTAGTTACCAGCATCGAAAAATCAGGATTCTGGCATGAGGCCAGATTTCTTGTTCTCTGGAAAAATCAGAAGATCTGGCAAATAGTGAGTGGGCCCGGATCCTTGCCTAGCAACAGTTGGTTTGAACTGCTTTATATTGGGTGGATCTCATGGATTTATTTTTATTCCGAGCCTTTGGAGACAGGGTCTTGCTGAATTAGCTAAGCTGGATTTGAATTTGAGATCTTCCTGGCCACCCTCTTCCCACCCCCCCCCCCAAATGTTGAAGTTACAGGCATGTACACCAGACTTACACTTTTTCCTTGGATACTCAAATTGCCTGGCAGAAGGCACTGGCAAAACATCTGTAACAGAAGCCTTCCTCCAGTTTTGGAATAGAATGTTTGGTCTTCCTCAGGAGTGTCCATACTGGTCAGTTCTAACTCAGGTGGAAACGTTTGCTTCCGGGTACCCCGTGTCTGTTTGTTTCACTGTTTCAAAGTAGCTTTTGCGTTACCTGTTTGAGAGTCTAGTGTTATTCTGGGGTGATGTGGCAGGATGTGGTAGCACATGCCCTTAATTCCAGCTCTTAGGAGACATAGGCAGGTAGATCTAAGTTTGAGGCCACCCTGGTCTACACAGCAAGGGTCCAGGCCAGCCAGGGCTACAAAGTGTGACCCTGACTCAAACAGACATGTGATGTGAAGCCACTTAGGGGCTAGAGGTGCATGATTAGTGGCCAAGTGCATGTTTAGTGCGTGCCCAAGACCCTGGGTTCAATTCTTAGCACCCAAACAAAAGCCTAGGGAGTCCGGGTCTCAGGGCCAGAGCCGGCTCTGGCTGTGGCCCCAAGCCCTCGTCTGAGAGGCCTTAGTGACTGAAGTGTTGTCACCTGGTCCTTGTCACTTTCTCTTCTTTTTATGAGTACGGGGAAACCCTGTACCCTGGTCCTTCAGGAGATGTGCTCTTTGCCCTTGTTCTTTCCAGAAACTTCCTATAGCGATATGCGATAGTATTTCAGAAACTGCATCCTTCCCAGATGTATTTACATCGAAACCCAACTGAGTGATGAGGGGACAGCTTGCCCACAGGAGTATTTCTCTTCTCTTTTCCCACTACATGTCCCCCTGACAGGATAAGTTACAGAGCTACTTAGGGACTGTGCCCCTCAGAAGGCCACACATCGTTCTAATCCCTAAGATTGTTTCCATCTGTTAAAGAGCCCATTTTTGCCCGTCTACCCCAGTGAGAATGTCTAGACCCACCTTCAAATGCCCCGTGTGGAGAAAGAGCAATGAATTGTAGAGAAGCAAGCGCAGAGCCACATGCAGCTTCCCACTGGGAAGATGGTTTCCTGAGTGGGTTGGGTTCTTGTGGGGTTGTTAGTGAATTCCAGATGAGGTGCTCTTCCCTTGAGTCCGGGACAGGGTGGCCTTTGGTGATTTGGCCTAGTTGAAATCTCCCCTTGAGATGGAGACCCACCCTGGTGACTCTTGTTCCTAGTCTGGAAGAGAAGAAGGAGCAGTTAAATGCAGGAGTCCTCCTCCGTCTCTTATTTGCCCTGGCATTGGCAAAGCAGGGTGGCCTGGGAGGCTTCTTCTGAAGCTGGCAAGGATCCCTGCTTCACAGCATGAAATGCAAATGGGGTCCAGTTACAAAGCACGTGGGTGTTTCCTTGGTTTCCCTCTCAGAGGAGAGTGTGTGCGCCCAGGGTTGGAGGAGGGAGGCAGCAGAGGAAATGGGGCCCTCTGGATGGTGGCACCCCATTGCCTCTAGACACAATGCTACAACAGGAGGGAAGTGGACCTTTGGACTCCATTCCTGTCGCAGCTGTTGATGCTTATCCCAAGAACCAGTCATTCTGCAGGGTCTGTGGGAAACTCCCAAAGTGAACTTCCCAGGGAGAAACATCATAGGATGGTGATCTTCCCTAATAAGTTCATTGAGAGGAAAAGTGGGCAGATGCTTCCCAGGCGCTTTCAGAAGCCCCTAAAACCACAGGGCTAGCTCTGCTTGGAGCCTGCTTTCAGCTCAGTTTCTGGATGCCTTCCGACCATTAGCATTGTTGGGATTGAAAAACAACACCCGGGCCTGTTGTGCTTCTTAGTCTGGTTTTTATTTTCTCTCTCATGCCTTATCTGTTCTCAAGGTTGGGGGGGAAAGCTTACAGCTAGAAACCTCCCCCACATCACCCTCCCACCCTTCCCTAGTGTTTCTCCAGCAAGCCCAGCGCCCACGGAGGAGCGTAAATTAATGCCTAGTAATTGGTACAAAGGCATTTTCTGTTTCTATGCAACACACGCAAAAAGGAGAGGCAAAAAAGAAGGGGGGAGAAAAACCCCACTGATGTTAAAATAGGAAAGAGATCCTTCCAGCAGTGGTCTTGGGTAATCCTGGCTCCCAGTCTGCCCCACTTTTTGTGGGAAGTTAGTCACAGGCCTGAGCCTAACTCAAGAGCACTTGGAGGCAGTAGTTGTTGGTCTGAAAAGAATAGGCCTTGGAGGTTGGAGTGACCTTGAAAGGTCATCTCGTCCATCATTTTGTCTCGAAAAGAGCAAGTGCCCACCCCCTGAGATGGGCTTGTTCTGCCGAAGCCTTTGGAGGAACTTGGGAGATTTGGAGGCACACTGCCAAGATAGAGAAGCCCTCCTGCCTTCGCTGGCATGTGACTGAGCTTATCCGGGAATCTTCTAGTGCCTGCAGTTCTCAGGAGAAAACGTTAAAGCCTGTGGCTTTCAGCTTGCTTCTGGGAGTGCTCAGATCTGCCTCCATTGTGAGTTCCTGAGGTTTTGACTCTGTAATTAACAAGGCTTTATTTTTGTTGTTGTTTTAAATCTAGGCCTGAAATGCTGCTATAAGGGGAATTAATCAGGTAAAGGGGCTTGGTGAAGTGGCCTGGCCTCTGCCCTTTTATTACCAGCCAACTCCACTACTGAAGCAGTCCCAGGCAAAGCTCTGGAACAGCCGTTGCTCTCCCTTCCTGGAAGGCTCCTAGAACTTCAGTACCAGTTTGGTGCATTCAGGCCAAGAGTGAGCATTTGTCTTGGCCTCAAGCAGCCTCCTCAGCAAGGACTAACATCAATGAAGAGGATGGGCTTCCCTGCTAGGGAAGGGAGAAGCATTTCTTTTTCTGGTGTCTTCCTGGACGTTCATTTTTCTCTTGTGCCTGAACACCTGTTTGTGAGGCGTGCCTTCAAGCTCCCTTTTCCCTTGGCTCCTCCCTTCTCCTAGGCCTATGGGTCTTTGGAAGACCTGTGGTAAAAATGAGAATCTGGACCTGGAATCCAAAGGTTTCCCACTTCATCCTCCAAGGCCAGAGCTTCTGGGTCTTTAGTAAATGAATGTGTTTTTTGGACTTAGGAGATGGAACCTGAACCTCCTAAGTGCTAGGCAAGCGACCACTGCAGTATATCCTCAGGCCCTTAAACTTATTTTTTTGTTTTTATTATTGGTTTTTTGAGATAGAGTTTCTCTGTATAGCTTGCCTGTCCTGGAACTCACTCTGTAGACCAGGCTGGCCTTGAACTAAGGGATTTGATTGAGAATGATCACTACTACGACCTGGAGAGTGGAATTTATCCCTGACTGGCCCAACTGAGTCCTTTGAAAAAAATGAAGATGTTATTTAAATAGATTAAAATAAAACCATGGGAGCTTATACCATACAAAATTAATGACTAGGTTTTGAAATGCAGACAGTGCTGTGTTCTGTCTTCAGTGAAGTTTAGACGTGTTTTGGAACCTCCCTCTTCATAGAAGTGAACGGATGCTTCTGGAAGTCTGTGACAAGTGGGAGCCGCTGGATAGGCACAGGGACAAATGGCCCAAAAGCTAACCTGAGGTGATAGACATTTTGCTTATTCTTAGTTCTGTGAAAGTGTGTGTCTGATGCCTGTGGCTATGTGCACATGAGTTCAGGTGACCACAGGGGCCAGATGTGCTCGGTCCCTTAGAGAAGGAGTTAGTTATACAGATGTGGGTGCAGACTGGAAAGAATTATACAGATAGTGTTGCCCAGAACAATGAGAGAAAGGTGGGGGAACTTGACTATCTGTCCTTTCCAAGGGGCCAACTCTGCTAAATTTCAGTCAGTGACGAAGTGGCTCTGGCCTGTCATTTGTCTCAGAGGAGCTAAGTTAGGGGTTTCCAGAGGCGCCTTTATTTTCAGCATGTTGTCAAGTGTGCCGTGATTGGGAGGGGAGCACTGGCTGTTAGCATCCTCTCCATGGGCCTATCCTGATGCCCTTACTCTCAGCACAAGGACTCAGGCCAAGCTCTTATATCCCTGAACCTCAGGTTTCTCACCTGTGAAGTGGAGCTCCATAATTCCATATTCATGAAGTTATGAGGCCAAGTTCAGGTGAGGAGACATTTAAAAGATTTAGCATGTTCTCATCTTATGCTAAGAATTATTACAATTAAAAGTAAACACTTTATATATAGAGCCCAGAAACCTTTGAGAGTCTTAGAACTTTTGTTTAACATTCTAGGTGGACCCAGTGTCAGTTGAGGATATCGAGAGGCTGCTAAGTGAAGGGTGTGTTAAATGCTGGTGGCCATGGTGACTTTGTGGGGTGTTGTCACGTTGAGTATGTAGTATGTCGGGTCCTGGGCTAAACATCTTACGTGTCACATATAAACAGCCATCCCATGAGATAGAAATACACTGTTTTTCTTATTTAATGGGGGGAGCCAGACTACATAGTTAACCTAGTCCGAGTTATGCTGGGAATTTCTACTGTGTTCCTAGGTTCGAAGAGTTGTATGTAAGGGCTGGTGACCTTAACCCTGTGACTTTCTCCCAGGGAGAAGAGATTCCGTGTTTCTTGTGGCTCTTTTGTGTTTGTTGACCCTAAAGCCAGCTTAAGCTGTCTTCTCTGTGTCCTAGCTGTGATGTGAAGATGTTTTTCATGAGCCTTGGTTAGGAAAGTCAACAGAAGTACTGACTCCGACCACGTCATCCAAAATTGTTTAATTCTAGCCAGAAAAAGAACTATTTTGACATTATTGTTTCAATTTGCTTTTGTTTTGTTTTTTGATACAGGGTCTGGTTATGTAGCTCAGGCCAACGTGAAACTATGTCATCAAGGCTGTCTTCCAACTTCCTGCCTCGGCCTCCAGAGAGCTGAGATTATAGGCCGGTGCCACTACACCTGCAAGGGCTGGGTTTTCTATAGACTTGCTTAATAGAAAACAGTGCTCCAAACATGGTGTCTCACACCTATAACCCCAACATTTGGTAGGCTGGGGCATTAGACTGTGGTGTGTTAGAGCCACCCTACGCTAAGGCTACTTGACAAAGCTTTCTAAAAAGTTGTTTTGTTTTTTTTTAATTAAAAGTAGAGCTCCAGGTTCAAGGTTGCTGGATCCAGGCATTCAGTGTCCTTCTCGCTGTCCCTTCTCTCTGTGTCTTTGCCACCCTGTTGCTGGCTCTGGCTTCATTCATGAGCTGCTTCTCTCTGAATGGTGCTAAAATGGCTGCCAAGCAACACCAGATTCACTTCCTGCCAATTCAGCAAAGCCACACGAAAAGACTACTTCCCATTCCTAATGATTCCAGCAAACGACCGAGGCTCTCAGCCATGACTGAGCATAAATTGTGTGTCCCTTATGAAAGCCGTCAGTGTGGCAGGACCAGATTCCATCACATCCAAGCCTCTCAAGTCTGACCGTGTGAACTCAGCTACTGAACTCCGAGGGCTCAGAGGAAGAAGAACTGGTTGTGGGAGGAAACAGGCGCACTGTTTCTTGCAAGAAGAGGGAATACAGTCCAGACAAGGCAAATCGAACACCTATGTTCACATAGGCTTGCAAGCAGGATGCATCAAAGAGCAGCACTTATTTTTTTCTGCTCTCTGGAGCTTAGCGGAAGAGATAGGAGTGAATGGACAGAAAAGACTGCAGAGGACAGGTGATTTCAACACGTGTTGGAAGTGCTCACACACCCACAGGCCCACCCGAGGAGACGGTCAGGAGACCAGCACCAAAAATTCACATGGGACAAGTTTATCAGCAGCAGCGTGATCTTCAAGGGTATTTACATGATCGTCACTCCAGATTCTCCATTTCAGTGCTTAGGGGAGCGAATTCCATTCGCATGAACATTTATTATCCACGGCGCTAATAGATAAGGTCTGTGCAAAGATGAGCCATTTATGTGGTGGTTCCCACTGAGATTGCGAAATCCTTTCGATGTGCACAGTCCTGAACAGAAACACCACGATAAATGTAAGAAACAGAAAACAGCTTAAACACACACACACACACACACACACAAAGTGACTTAAATTCCTGGGCTGTAATTCCATTGGAGTTTTCTAACAACACTATAGTTTCAAAGACAACAGCAGAATGAAGCCAGGCGTGAAGGACATGCCTCTGGTGTGAGTAACTGGGAAGGGACAGGCAGGAGGAATGAATTCTAAGTGCATCCAAGGCCAACCTGGGCCACTTGGCCAGATCCTGTGGGGACAGGGTAGCATGGCTGCTTCATGTTTGGAGAGCTCAGACCTACACTTCATCGTCTTTGCTGATGAACGCTAAGCCAAGGGAATCTGTGACTCATTTTCTTGCAGGGATTAGTTAGTGGCTGTTTCATGGGAACCTGTGTGGGTAAGACTATGTCACCAGAGCCATACCCTAGGACCAGCACTGTTCTGGTTCCCAGAGGGGAAGCTGGAGGCAGGTGATTAGCATCACCTGTCACTCTTCGCCCTCAGCCTAGCTGGCTGGTCGAGTGGGTATAGTGAATCAGACCCCAGCCGTCCCATTTCTGCTGTTGGAAAACGGTTCTGTCTCGGCAGTGTAGGAGTTCTTGGTCCTTTCTCTATTTAGGGTCAGTGAGTTTATTTACAAGACAGTATTCCGTAACCCACACTGGCTTCAAACTCAAGGTGATCCTTCTGTCTCAGCCTCCCAAGTGCTGGAAATATAGGAACGACTTGTTAATGTATGACATTGTATTGTCTATCTAGGGTAAAATTCAAAACAGCCACTCTAATTTAGGGATCCTTTGCCTTTCTTCCCCCGAGTGATAGCTCATCTGGAATAGCCAGCTCGCCTGTTGCTCTGGCATGGTGAAGGGTCATCCACGTGACAAGCCTTCCTGCAGCCTGGTGGTCTCCACTGGCTGCCACACACCCACTGTATGTCCCATCCTCACCGATACCCTGTGCTGAAGAGGGCTTCTTTCTACACAGCAGCTACAGAGTGAGATCCTGGGCTCTGTGACCCTGTCTTCCTCCAGTGGGTGGCACCTAGTCCTTTCTCTTCTCTACCCATTTGGAAGGGAGGAAACCCAGGTCTGCAGAGAGGAACGACTCACTCGGCGCCAGGAGTCCAGTCCCTGAGGTGCCGTGAGTAGGGCCTACCTAGCCTGGGCTCGCACAAGCTTCAGTTGTGTTCTAGGGAGACTGAGTGAAGGCAGCTTTTCCTGAGCACTTCCTGGTCTGTCATTAAAAGGGAGTGACGAGCAACGGTGCTCCCTAGAGACCTCTGACATCTGCACGGATACTCTTCTTCGAATCCTGTTCTGATCACAAGCCTATTGTAGGCTGAAAATAACAGAGAACGTTGAAAAGGCCTGTGTAAGCCTCAAACATCCTAACTTAGCAGCACAGCCCCCTATGGACCATAGGACTTCTCTCCTGATTGTGGCTGGCGGCCGGGGGGGGGGGGTTGTGAGAGGGGGGGAAGTTGGGCTATAGCTTACTGCTGCCCAGCATCAGCAGAGAGTATCGAGCCCAGGAAATGACCAAAATGCCAGCCTCTGCATTATCACAGTGATGAAGGATCTAAGGCTTAGATTCTTAGATTTTTAAGCAAAGCCATCATAGGTCAGGCATCTATATGTACTCTAAGGTCTGGGAAGTGCTGGAAAACCCAAGGACAGACAGTAAGAATAAGGTGTGTAGCTTTTTGTCTGTTGAGACAGGGCTTCATGTAGCCCAGGCTTGTCGTAATTCACCTGGCTGCCAAGGATGACCTTGAACTCCTGATCCTCCTGCCTCAGCCTCAGGTGTGTGCCACAGCTCCAGGCTTGGTGTTCTACGTTTTAAAAATGTTACTTTGAAACTTAAAGTTGGCAGAATGGCCATTTAACTGCCTTAACAATGTCACCCTGGTCCCCCAGCGATGCATATGGAAAGAAGGGCCAGGAAGACAGTAAGCAAAATCCAGCAGGAAAGTTTCTCTCTGCCTTCAGTTCGAGCCTTGGCTCTTTTCTCACATCTCATCCCTTTGTATGCACAAAACTGAAGTAAGCATGTGAATGGTGCTTTAAACTGGCCATGCACTTTAGTGCAGTGTCCTTGGGCAAATCCCCTGCTCCTTGGAGCTGGCTGTTTCTGAAACCCGGCCAGTTAGAAATCAGCAATCATAAAAATGGAGCGAGGAAGAGGATCCATGTGTCTGAGTTAGTTATTGATCATTTGCTTCTTGTTTGCTATTGAAAGCCCACTGGCCAGTCATTTCTCACATCTTCTACAGTACACTGGGCCGATGAAGTCATGCTGACCTGAGAACCAGCTCGTGGATGCTGGGATCTGGTTTCTGAGGAACTAGCTTTTGTGGGTGTGGGGCCTTTGGAGCATGGCTAGGAGCTTCCAGCTCTCAATTCTGTGGCAGACTTAAATAATGCCTTCTAATGAAGTGGACCATGATGCAGACCTTTCTTGTGTTTCAAAACACCTGTTTGAGCCAGGCAGTGGTGGCTCATGCCTTTAATCCCAGCATTCCGGGGGGGGGGGGGTGTCTTTGTGAGTTCAAGGCCAGCCTGGTCTACAAAACTAGTTCCGGGACAGGCTCCAAAACTACAGAGAAACTCTGACTCGGGGAAAAAAAAAGACTGTTTGGGGTTCATATTTTGCCTCTGCACCTGTTTTAGAATTTCCGAGATGAGGCCTGAGCAGGAC
Source organism: Arvicola amphibius (assembly GCF_903992535.2). Lineage (NCBI taxonomy): Eukaryota > Metazoa > Chordata > Mammalia > Rodentia > Cricetidae > Arvicola > Arvicola amphibius. The sequence goes on from NC_052047.1 coordinate 164,439,416, forward strand.
TCAGTTCCTGCTGTGCTAAGTACCCAAAGGCTCAAGAATCTTGTCTGCCATCTTTCCTTGGAGTTTCCCTGGGCCTGTGGGTTTCTCACAGGTCTATTGAGTGGCGGTTCTGCAAGCAGTAGCAGGCAGGTTTACTCCACAGATTCCAAGTGCCTGCCATGCAGTACGTATGCCTTGGGAGACACCCACGTCCTACACTGGAGCACAAGTTGCTTTCCTTCCCACAGATATCCGACAGCATGGGTTGTACCCACAGACTGAGCACTAATAAAGAAAGACAAAAAAAAAGCCAAAAGAAAAAGGAGTAAAACCACAAAGGCTGCAGGAGGGAAGTGGAGCAGGTGGTACTTGGATGGGTAACCGTGGGGGGCAGGACTGTTCCTTCAGAGGCTGCCAAGACGTCCTTGCTCATTCAGAACGTGTTTGGGTGTGGCAAAACCGGTGAGCAGGAGATTATGGTGTCCTGATCTTTATCTACCTAGGAGAAGATGGGGTTCTGTCTGCGGAGTTCACAGACGGTTACGTTGGGTTTGCACAAGAGCTATGGAGAACGGAGGAAGCCGTGCGTATTCTGCCCCGCAGATGCTCCGTGGGTGGAGGGAAAGTGGCCGTGGACAGCCGGGGAGGATCCGTGTGGGACCCAGCCACATCAAGCACCGTGATTGAGGCTGTGTTCTTGGACTGGCCCTCTGCCTAGTAAGGATGGCAGTAGACGGGCAGCCTGCAGATGTGGGACATAACACAGCACTTAAGAGGGGTGCCTTTCGTTTGTTCTTGTTTAGGGCCATTTCTAGGTCGTATATGGAAAGGGGTGTGGGAAGTGTGAGGCAGCAGATGTATATCCCCAAAGGTTCTCCCCTTCTAATGAGTTCTTCCATGTCTTAGACACCTTACGGTACCCAATAATTTCTCCATAGGAAGTGTACATCTCTACTCCCACAGAACACATGGTTTGTTTGTTTTGGGTGGGCCTTTGTTTTGTTATAGGACAAGGTCTCAATGAATAGCCCTGGGGAGCCTGGAGTTCACTGTATAGGCTGGCCTTAGGCTCAGATCCACCTGGCTTTTTTTGTTTGTTTTGTTTTGAGTCAGACAAGAGTCTTTCGACGTCAGCGAGACAGGCCTCAGACTCTAGTCTTAGCTACCCAAGTGCTAATTTATGGACATGGGCCCCAACAGCCAATCTCGGGATACTCCTGGATGATCCGTGGAATACCCTAAGCTCAGATGCATCATTGTTTTCAGTAAATGTATGTATTCACCTAGAAAACATTTATTGATTAGTTTTTGAAACAATGTCTTCACATAACTCAGTTTGGCCTTGAACTTACTGTATAAACCAGGCTGGATTTGGGTTTGTAAGCCTCTTGTAGCCTGCTAAATGCTAGGGTTGCAGGTATATGTCACCAAGCTCTTTAAAATATTAGATAACTTCATGTCTCTGTCTCTGTTTCACTGTGTCTGCACATCGCAGCCCAGGAGAATGGAGGTGACCGCCCCTTCCGACCTCTGCTGACCTCAAGCTCACTAGATCTCATTGTAAAGATGAGCTTGAATTTCTGACCTTCCTGCCTCTGTCTCCCAAGTGCTGCAGTTACAAGCATGTACCACCATGCCTGGTCTGTGTGGGTCTGGAGATGGAACCCTAGGCTTCATGCATGCTAGGAGGCCGCCACTCTATCAAGTGAGCCACACCCCATACCCCTGGCTCCTTCTTTCCTCTCTTCTTCTTTCTCTTTATTTTTTATTTGGAGGTAGCTCAAACTGGTCTCAAACTCATGGCAGCCCTCCCTCAGTAACCCAAGTACTGGGACTATAGATGTGTGAGCTACCATCCCTGACTTTGTGAGATTGGTTTCTTTCCTTATTTCTTCTTTCTTTCTTTCTTTCTTTCTTTCTTTCTTTCTTTCTTTTTTTCTTTCTTTCTTTCTTTTTTTTACTTTGTTTGTTTGAGACAAGGTCTCACCGTGTAGTCTAAGCATGCCTTAACCTTACGGCTATCTTCCCACATCAGCCTCCAGAGTGTTAGGGTTAGAGGTGTGCCCCACCATGCCTAGTTGTATAGTATTGCTTGATCATTAGTGCCTCATGTAAATTTCCTATTCCACTTTTATTACAGTAGACTGCTATTTTGTCTGAGTGTGTATGGGTGGTTGTGTTCATTTCTGTGCAGGTGCATGTGTGAAGGCCAGAGGTTGAGCCTCAACTGTCATATTTTTTACATTTATTATTCTCTCATATAATACACCCTGACTGAAGCTTTCTCAGTGGAGTCTCTGCATATCCTGGAACTCACAGTATAGACCAGGCTGGAACTCACCAAACCTGGAGTTCATCAGTTCATCTAGACTATCCAGCTAGGAAGCTTGTTTGTTTTTTGTTTTTCGAGACAGGGTTTCCTGTGGTTTTGGAGCCTGTCCTGGAACTAACTCTTGTAGACCAGGCTGGCCTCGAACTCACAGAGATCTGCCTACCTCTGCCTCCCGAGTGCTGGGATTAAAGGCGTGCGCCACCACCACCCAGCTAGGGGGCTTTAGACTCTCTCTGTCTTCCTTCCCAGTGCTGGGATTACATGTTCATATTGTTATGCTCAGCTTTTTTTTTTTAACATTTTATTTATTTATTTATTATGTATACAGTGTTCTGTCTGCACATGCGCCTGCAGGCCTGAAGAGAGCACCAGATCTCATTACAGATGGTTGCCATGTGGTTGCTGGGAATTGAACTCAGGACCTCTGGAAGAGCAGCCAGGGCTCCAGCCCCTGGAACTCAGGTCTTTATAGCGAGCACTATCCTATCTCCCTAGCCCGTGTGTGTGAGTGTGTGTGCTGTGCTGCTGATCAAACCCAGGGCCCTGCACATACTCGGCAGTGTTGTATCATTGATCTCCATCCCCAGCCATCAGGATATTGTGACAACCTTTCTTTCTCTTTTTTCTCCCCTCAAACCCTCCCATATATCCCTCCCAGCTTTCTTTCAAATTTATGTCCTTTTTATTTCACTAATTGTTATTGTGTGCATATATATTTATGCACATGTATAATCTTGAATAAAATCCGTTTAGTAGGGGCTGGAGAGATGACTCAAGGGTTAAGAGCATTGACTGCTCTTCCAGAGGTTCTGAGTTCAATGCCCAGCAACCACATGGTGGCTCATGAACTCTACAATAGGATCTGATGCCCTCTTCTGGCATGCAGGTATACATACACAAAACTCATACATGTGTATACACGCACACACACACGCACACACACACACCTGCTTATTTAGTCTGTATAATGTTACTTGTATATATGTTTCAGGACTGACCCTTTGGCCCTGGAAAGCCAACTGATGTGCTCTTTTCTGGGGAATACCATCTCTCCCACTCCCAGTTTTCAGTTGCTTTTAGTTCTTTGTGTCTTGTTAATTTATTAAAAATTAAAAAGTATTGTGTATGTCTAGTTTTCGTGTGTGTGTGTGTGTGTGTAGGTCAGAGAACATCTTTCATGAGCTGGCTCTCTTTCAGCATGTTGAGGGTGGAGTCTCTTGTTTCTACATGCTGCATACTGCAGGCAAGCTGGCCCTTGAGCTTCCAAGTGATTCTTTTGTCTTTACTGCCCATCTTCCTGGGAATGCTGAGGATACAGATGTGTACTGCTGAATATATCTTTTACTGGGTTCTGGAGCTCAAACTTGGTGGCTATCTTGCATAGCAGGCATTTTTACTGGCTGAGCCATCTTGCTTCCCCCCCCCCCCCGCTATTGGATTTGCAAGTGTTCTTAATTGTATTATAGATTTTAATCTTTATTACGTGGTATGATTTCATGAATTCATTGCTCAAGTTCTTGTTTCATAAAGTTTTATAACGTGTAAAAAGTTTCATAAATATTTATTGTCATGTAGAATCTGAGGCAGGGGGATGGCAAATTTGAGGCCAGACTAGCCTATGCAGAGAAAGACCTGTCTCAAAAACTAAGAAAAAAAATATTCTTGAATTTCGCTTATGGCTTCATGTTTAGAAAGTTTTTATTCCACCATGATTCAAAAACATTGATCTTTATTTTGTTTAGTTTTTACCTTTATAGGCCATTAGAATTCCTTTAAGTAAAAACTATAAAATAGGGCTGCAGATTTAACTTTCTATCTGATGTTCCTGTTATTATGAAAACAATATATGTGGTCACTGACTCGAAATACTGCCTTACCATATACAAAATCCCTACAGAGTCTCGGGTTTACCGTGCGCTAAATCATGTACTCCATCCCGAAAGATTCTTGGGTTTGTTTTCAGTTCTACTGTCTGAGCTGGCGTCTCACAATCTTTGTTTGTAGCTTTAATAATACATTTTAATAAATGGGCAAATCCTTATTGTTCCGTAGAATCTTCCTGGCAAGCCAGACATATCTGTCCTTACACGCAAACATCAGGAATTTGTCAAAGAGGAATTCATTTTTCGAGACAGGGTTTCTCTGTGGCTTTGGAGCCTGTCCTGGAACTAGCTCTTGTAGACCAGGCTGGCCTCGAACTCCCAGAGATCCACCTGCCTCTGCCTCCCGAGTGCTGGGATTAAAGGCGTGCGCCACCACCGCCCGGCGAAAGAGGAATTCTTACCGTGTGTGTGAATGTCGGGGTGAGTTTGCGCAGAACTGTGGTGTTGCCACCACTGAGCTTCGCCCTCTGAGGATGCGGGAACTCTTCCACTGTCTGTTTTCTTTGATTCTTGGGGTATAGTTGTGAAAGTCCTGAGCCTTCATTTTTAGGTCTATCCCAACTGCTCCCGAGCAGATCATACCAAAGTCGTGGCTCCTGCTCTTGTAACTTAGATGGGGTGCCCCCCCCCCGCACCCTCCAGTGATCGTGACTTTTCATCAGAAAGGTGTGTAGGTCGCAGCCACAGGTCGCAGACTTCACTCACTCTTCCGCGTTCACTCCCATTTCCTGGACAGAGAGCCGCTGTAATGGCAGGCCAGGTGTCCCCGACAGCTTTGGACTTCTTTACTACTGACCTATGCTGAAGCAAGGTTTCGGACTTGTTTTCTTTAAACTTGCCAAATAATTTTCTTTCTCTTTTCCTGAAAGCTTTCATTAGGGAGGAACATTAAGTTTTATAAAGTGTTCTGCATCTGTCAAGGGGTGCATCTGTAAGTGCACTGGCAGTAATGTGTTTTTCAATACCCAATTTACCCTTTTTTCCATAGACTTTTAGCACTTTACTTATTTATTTATTTATTTATTTATTCATTCATTCATTCATTCATTCATTCATTTATTTTTCCCCTGTCAAATACAAACCGGTTTTTCCTGAAGAAGCAGGCTTGGTTCTGTGCACTGCAGGAAGCTATGATTCTTGGTTGACACGTGTGGAGTTCTGTTCTGGAAAGGAAGCTTCCTTCCCTTAGATTTGTTACCAACTTGGTTGGCTTTGGCCAGAAAGAAACAATGAGAACATTTGATTTTGGATTTGGAACCGTGACAAGGTTAGACCTCCTTTGAGCCCTCTCTGACTAAGGAAGGGAAGCTGAGAAAAACCAGGGAGAAGGAGGTATTGAAAGCCAAGGCCTCTCCGACTTCAGGTTCAGACCTCAGTGGTAGCCTTGACTCTGAGAACCCAGGGGAGCCTGCGTGGGGCTGGGAAGGTCCGATGCGCAGGCCGCGTACCTGCCAAGCTCTCTGCCCCCTTCTCATTTATGGAGTCTCAGCTCCATTCCCTTCAGGATTTTCCCAATAGGAATGAGCTGTATCAGTTGACTTTCCATTGCTGTGACAAAATACTTGAGATGTGTCGGATTTGAGAGGAAAGGTTTAGCTGACTTATGGTGGCTTGCCTGCGTTTCTTTAAGCCTATGGGGCTTCATAGTGGAAGTATGGGGGATAATGGAGGATGACCCCACGGTATTTGAGACACTGGGAGAGAAGGGGGGCCAGAGTCCCAATATGCCCCTCAAGGACATGCCCTCGATGACCTAACTTCCCCATGAGGCTCCATTTCCTGGCCAACTCATCACCTCCTGATAGCACCATCAGCTGGGCACCAAGCCTTCAACACAGGAACCTCACTGAGAGGCGTTTGAGATCCAGTCCCTTAGGACTGACTAATTGCTAGCAGCCAGGAAGTTCCTTCTGAGAAGCAATGTGGGCCCTTTGTGAGCATAGCTGGAAGGCCCAGCTCAGCCTGCCTCCTGCTGTGGTGGGCCTGGGAGCATTCCGGAGGCCTGGGAGGCCTGGCCGTCTCCACAGAGCAAGTCTGTTACTCGTGTTGTGCCAAGTTCAGTAGCTTTTTTGGTCAAGTTGACTTTATACTCCGAAGAGCCTGTAAGAAAGAGGTGCTTAGCTTGTGCCGAAGGGGGCGGGGAGTGTGATGTAAATAATGAGAATTCAGAGGCTTGGGCTCTTAGCAGCTCTGCTCCAGAAAGGCAGAGTTTATTGTGTTATTGCCTCTGGGTGTGCTTTTCCTGAGAAGGCCAGAAACAAATTCTAGCACAAGCCTGCGTTTCCTCCAGGAGAAGGGTAACTCTCATTAACGCTGCAGACGGGTTAAGGACCCTCTAACTGATGCTTGCCTTGTTGTGACTATCATGGAAAAGGCTGATCATTGCCCTTTGACCTTAGCACTGAGCTGAAAGAGTGTGCCTGACTTGGTTTCCCCCTTAGCGTGGAACTGTGGCATGACAGATCACAAGTTCCTAGCCCTCATTTCCCTTCTCAGCAAAGTCTGTTCCCTGCAGCCCTGTGCTCCTCTCTGCATAGCGATTTCCCCTTCTCTCCCTCCTTATTTTCTTTGACATGGGCTTTTGCTGTGTAACACAGACTTATCTGAAACTCGTGGCAAGCCTCCTGCCTCAGCCTCCCGAGAGTCAGTGTACAGGTGTGCCCACCATGCCTGGCTCCTTTTCAGACTTCATTAGGTGCAAACCTCGTATCACTTTGTCAATGGCATCTAGTCTCTGCCGTTCACATCGTCATGCATCCCATAATAGGTTCTGTGAAAAGGCTCGCTGGGGTGGAGAGGAGAAAGCAGTAAGTAGGTTCCCCCAGAGTCAGACCTGCATGTACACCACTGGCTGGTTCTATCATGCCGCACGTGCTTAACTGTCAAGCTATCATTCTTCAGATGACCGTGAACCCTACCACAGCCCAGGATCCAAGTAGCCACGAATGCTGATTTCATCTCACTTTCTCGGCCACGAGGCACCATTTCTCGTTCTTTCTTAACTGTTTGGTCTTGACTTCTGCCAAGCCAGATCTGGATGGTAGGCTATGGGTTGCTAAGCCCTGGTGAATGCCTCAATGTTCTGATGTCTTTTCTGACATCTGATGTCTTTTACTCCACAAGACTCATACCTGCTGTTGACGGCAGCATCTCGCTTTGCTAACTGCTTATGAACTGTCAGCTTTGGTGTACAAGTGAAATGGGCCCAACAAAGGCTGTTCTTGGCTCTGGGCTAGCCTCTTCTCTCTGAAATACTTGGGGGACAAGTGTTTCAGCACCTCCATTAAGAGCAGTGGGAAGAATCACAAATGGTGACCGGCCATATTGGAAGTGAGTCTTGTGAGAATGAACCCTTAAAACCCTTGAAGTTCCCTCTGTATAAGCATGAAGAGTGTTCCTGTGGTCCCTACAACTGACTCGTGACACTTTGCACTATGACACTTGTCTGAAGCCATCTTTTTCTTTATTTATTCTTTCTGGGTTTTGGAGATAGAGTTTCCTTGTATAATAGCCTTGGCTGTCCTGAAACTCACTGTGTAGACCAGGCTGACCTGGAACAGAGAGCTCTGCCTACCTCTGCCCCGTGAGTGCTGGGACTGAAGGCGTGTGCCACCATGCCCAGCGTGCAGCCCTCTTCTAAATGGGGGAAGTCCCTTTCTCCTTGGCAACTCTGCCAACAGAGCGGCCCTGGGTCCAGACACAGATCATGGGATTAGCCCTCCTTCTCCCGACTCAGTTGACACACGACTGCAGGTGCGGCGAGAACACTAACCCGTATGGCGCGCTGCCAAGAAAGCCACGTCACTGACAAGCTCTGGGAAGACAAGAGCTTTATTTTAGGTCTTCTCACCATTTTTCCTGAGCATCGTTGAGCAGTGGATAGAGCTTCCAAGGGTGTAAGCGAGAGCTTTTGTCTTTTTTGCTTGAAGTTTATTCTATAAATTCTGTTATATTTTCCCCATTTTATATCTATTATATATACATGTATATATATATTATGTATTTATATTATATTATTATAATATTATATATTAATATTATAGTATTATGATATTATATATTATGTATTTATTATATATATATACATGTATATAAAAGATATGATTCATGTTATGTAGCCCAGGCTACCATGAACTCATAATTCTCCTGCCTCCATCTTCTGGGTACTGGGACCCCAATCCCAGCTTGTCTTTTTATTTTCACTTATTATTTATTGGTTTTTTTTCAAGGCAAGGTTTCTCCATGTAGCACTTGCAGTCCTTGAACTCACTCTGTAGACCAGGCTGGTCTCGAACTCAGAGATCCACCTGCCTCTGCCTCCCGAGTGCTGGGATTAAAGGCATGTGCCACCACTGCTTGACTTTGTTATTATATATTTAACATACCATTGTTTATAAAAACATTTCCCTGTAGATGCTTTTTTGCAGTTAGAAGGATGTTGTTGCAACCTAATTCTAGAATAGTCCTGAAGTCTACTTCAGTGACCTAACTTCTGAGAAGGTTTTGGTCAGTAATAGTGTCTGGAAATAAATGCACCCCTGTAACACCTACCTGGCCCCTGCATCTGTGGGTTCCACATCAGTTTATCAGTTCCACATCAGTCAAATACAGATAAAAATATTCAGAAAAATGTGTTTCTACTAGACATATGTTGATCTTTTTCCTTGTCATTAGTCTCTAAACAAATATAACAACTATTTAAGTAACTTAGGGATCATTGAAAATACATACGATATGCTTATGATATATGGAACTATAAAATATACAGTCTTATGCAAGGGACTTGAAAGTCTTTAAATTATGGTATCCATGTTGGGGTAGGGGCCTTGGATCCCACCCACCCCCCCCCACACACACACTGGTACTGGGCATCCGATAAATGCAAGTAATACAAAAGTCACATAGAATATTTTCCTTGCCACAAGAAGCTCAATCCTAGAGAGTTGTTACAATCTGGATTTCGACTTGTGCTCTGCTGAAGTTGGTGTAATGCTCTTGCTCGTCAAGAGTCTGCAGCCCCTGCTTTTGCTTGTTTTAGATTTGCTTTGGATTGTTCAGTACAAACTTTCTGGCTGCCTTTTTTCTTCTTGACCCCCCTTGGGAATTCTCTGAGCAATATTACTCCTGGTTCTCTACTCTCATCTGTGGGTAGCTCCAGCGTTCTTGTAAAGATTTAGCCTAAGCTTGCATGGAGCTGTGGTTTGCCCATGGTTAGGCTGTGCAGTGTTAGACTTGGGCTCTGCTAGGAGCACAGAAAAGCCCGCAGGTAGCAGGTTTAGATTCCTGCGAGGGCTGGACAGTTGGCTGGCTTGGCCTCACTGTTTCTGCATCTTGCTGGTGCTGGTGAAGAAGAGAGAGTCTTTCTGATGACTCAGGGGCGTCGTGCTGGACAGCTCCCAGCCTCTGCAGTGTCCTTCCAGCTTCCGGCCAGCCTGGGACAGGAGCGAGGAAATGATCGCTCCTCACACCTACCAAAGGCGTGTCTGGAGAGCTGTGTGGACGGGAGCCTGTGTGTCCTGTGTACGAAGCAGCTGGCTTGGGCTGTGCTTGGAACAGTGTGAAGGGCAGGCAGGTGGTCCCAGAGCAGGGCGATGTCGGGTACTTGCAAGAGCAACTGAGGTCCTAGTCTTAACCAGTGTAGTCTGCTTTTGTGCTGGTATGTGTCCTTCTGGAATGATGGCATGGTCCCACCCCCCTTGCTAGGATCTTGGTAAGGGTGTAAGAGGGTGGGTATCTCTTAATGCCACCATGAGCAGTCTTCCAGGTCAGACTGTGGCACAATTTGGTGTGGCTCCAACCTTAAGAAAGCAGTCAGAACCAGGAAGGATGTGTGAAAAGTGTCAAGAGCTCATGACTCACAAGAGGCAGGACAGCCAAGTAGCTAGAAGCTCCGGGTTTGACATTGGGCAGACAGTGAGCTCAAGGCTTCCGAGCAAGTAGCTTAACCTTGCAAATCTCTATTTTCTCAACTGTATGATGGCCACCAAGTGGGGGACCCCGTGAGAAGGGATCCAGGGAAGCAGTGAGTGAGTGACCCTAGCTCTCTGCCTACACATAATGGGAGGATCGTGGAGGGTGTGTTTACTCTGAGGAAGAGATGGCTGGTGAGCAGTGGTGGCTGGGTGCTGAGACACTCACTCAGAAGATGGCTTTGCAGGAGCGCACAGTTCACAGCCATGGAGAAGTCTGTGCAGCTTACCCGCCTCCGCAGGTCGTGGCTTCCGACCATCAGACTTGCTGGTAGATGCCAGGTGGCGGCAGTCCTGGGGACGTCTAAGGGCAATGCCTGTTGTGGGAGGGAAGGTGGCCTCTCGGTTCTCCACTTTCATCTCTACAGTAACAGGAAATAGAGCAGAAAGGGCCTGACCTTTGGCCTGATCTGAAGAGCTCATGAAGCCAGCAATTGTATAGGATAAAATTAAAAGGGAGGAAAGAAAGACTTGTGAGTGAGCATTGGGTGCAGGCACCAAGCTTATTTCTTTAGAGGGTTCTCAACCATTTCCTCCCCTCCCCAACCCCATCCCTCCCACCCCCGCTAAGCTTGCCAGGGCTGCCAGAAGGAGGAACCACAGACATCCTATGGCTGAGTCAGCAGTCATCTCTGGAGGCTGGACGCTCACTGAGGTCTCTCTCACTGTCCTCCTCCTCAAGTCCCCTCTTACAGGGACACCCGTCCTAGCGTGAAGGTCCACCCCACCCCCCAGTGACCTCGAATGTGAGCATTTAGGATGGTGAGATAGCTGAGCAGGTAGCACTCCCGTGCAAGTCAGGTGACCTGAGTTCCATCCCAGAAGAAGAGACCTGACGCCACAAACATATCCTCCGACCTCCTTATGAGTGTCCTAACACACATGCCCATGTGCACACATGTATCTTTAAATTTTTTTAGAACTTTTTAACAATGTAAGTGTTTGCATAGAATGTGACGTAATGTATGTAATGGTGTAAATGTGTATTCCATCATGAAGAAAATGACAGTAAAAAAAATCAGTACGTGAGACAGTTTTTCCTTTCCAAATATTTTCCCATCCATTATTGGTTGACTCCAGCTAGGGACCCCATGGATGGGGGACAACCATACAGCCACATTCTGAGATGTGTATGAGGGGTTAGGACTTCAACTGAGAGTTTGGGAGAAATACAGTAGAGCCCATAAAACTCATGACAAGAAGCTTATCCTTTTTGTTACAGCGATTGTCACTCATAGATGGCCTTCAGAATGTTTTTGACATGCCCTTTAAACAGTGTTCTGTCTTGATTCCCTTCTCTTAGGTGAACGGCCCTTTCCCTGCACGTGGCCAGACTGCCTTAAAAAATTCTCGCGCTCAGATGAGCTGACCCGCCACTACCGGACCCACACTGGTGAGAAGCAGTTCCGCTGTCCGCTGTGTGAGAAGAGGTTCATGAGGAGTGACCACCTCACCAAGCATGCCCGGCGTCACACCGAGTTCCACCCCAGCATGATCAAACGATCAAAAAAGGCACTTGCCAGCCCCTTGTGAGGTGCTTCCCCATGGCAGCCAGGCAGAGATGGTCCCCGGAAAGACAAAGCTCCCAGGAAACAGATGGACACATGGAAGCCCGCCCCAGCCAAGGCGTGCTGGTCACAGGAGGTCACTACTCTTTGGTCACTATTCTGATACTCTCCCTGTACTGTTTCCAAAAAGCACATGGTAGCCTAAGATCAAAGTCAACATTTGGTCCCCTTGCAGAGGCAACTTGGAACCGTCTCTTGACTGTTGGAGGGCAGGCAAATGCTTTTGGTATTTTCTTCTTTGTTTTTGGGGGGTGGGCGGGAGGGGGGGCAAGGCCAAGACTCGGGGTAGGCGTTTGAAGATTCACACTGGTGTACATACGTCTGACTGGGTGAGTTGACCCCTGGCCTCCCACAGTGACTCTGGGTCCTTGATGCTTGTTGACTCTCAGAATCGTTTCCTTCTCTTTTAATGTACCGACCAGCGTGTTTCAGTTTGTTTAGCGGAACCACTCTCCTGAATCACTTTAACGTTTGAGATTTAAAAAAAAAAAAAAAAAAAAAAAAAAAAAACCCTCCATAGCACAGCCGTCTTTTATGCAAGCAAGAGCACACCTACTCCAGCATGATCTGTCATCTAAAGACTTGAAAACAAACAAAAAAAGAGTTACTTATAGTCAATGGATAAGCAGAGTCCGAATTGACACTAATCAAGACAGACCTTCGCGAGGTCACGATAGTCCGGAGCTTTCCAGCCCTGCTTTGTAGGACTCGTACTATCGGAACATAAACCGCACTTTCGTTTTCTAATACCGAGGGTGAGTAAGGTAAATACATGCTTTGAGGGTAGAAGCAGACGTTCTGTTTGGCACCACGTTATAATCTGCTTATCTTTACAGTATACTCGTTTCCCTGAGAACCCGTAGCAGAGATGTGAGGGCAGAATGTATAAAACACATGCTGAGGAGGAAGAGGAGGGGGGGGAGGTGTTTTGAAAGATGCAAAAAATGAGCAAACAGTTTGAGCTTTCATGAATTTGTTTGAATTTCCCCATCCTTTCAGATGATGTCATCTTATTAACTCTCATGACACAGACCAAGAGCTTTCGGCTCTTTCTAGTGTTAGTTGATAAATGGGTGCATAACCATCGCCAGGCCTGGAATGCCTGTTTTTGTTTTTGTTTGGGGGGGGGATGTTTCTTGGTCGCCTTCCTGTGTTCCTGTGAGACTCCTACTATGAGGTGTAAGAATTATATCAAAGGAAAGGGAGCTGAAAGATGGAAAAACAAAAACAAAACAAAAGTTTGCCCCCATAAGTAGTAAGTATGAAGGGAAGACACCACAATAACTTCAGAGGAGACCCTGCAGAACAGCCCCCTCTGGTGAGCACAGGTCAGAGACACACCTGAGTGACATCACACCACCAGCTGTCTGCATCCGGAGCCCTTCCACTACGCTCGGATCTAGGTGTCTACAATGGCCTAAACCACTATCTCCATCCTATGCCATTTACTGAAAACGGCCAGAAAAACAAACTCAGTTTTCGTAGTTTAAAAAAAAAAAAAAAAAAAAAAAAGCAAAAAAAAAAAAACAAAAAAGCGAAAACGAAAAACTCAAACGAGGGGAGTCAGCAGCGATCGCGGGGAAATGTTTACATCTTCTTCCTTCAGAAAGACCACTTTCTGACGGTTTTACCTGCTATCTAGAACAGAGAGCTACGGTGCCCTCTAGTTTAGCCATGTGCCGCACATGGTGTGCAAACTCGGGGTTCTCACCTACGACGAGCTCCACATTTCACCCGGCGAGGCTCACTTCCATCCCGGCAGCGGGCGCTCCCGCAGCGGGCGCGGGGCACAGCTGACTCTGACTTCCAGTACCACAGCCATCATTAGCACAGTGTTTTCTGTTTAACCAATGGAGTCGCATCAGGAGTTCTATCCAGAGAACTGCTTTTAACATTAGGGACTGGGAGCAGTCCATGAGCTAAAAAGGAAAGTGTTTTCTCACGAGAAAACATGTCAGGAAAAATAAAGAACACTTTCTACCTCTGTTTCAGATTTTGAAACGCTTATTTTAAACCAAATTTTAATTTCTCTGTCCAAAATAAGTTTTCAGGACATCTGTTCTTCCATATGAAATAGGTCAGGCTGCCTATTTCTTCCTGAGCTCATGGAAAGGCTATGCATAGGGTCCTCTGCGCGCTGCCTTTTAGTGAGTGAGGAGTTTGAGGTCGCCTAGCAACTTGCTAACTTGTATAAATCCAGCTTTCCCTCACAGAAAGAAATGAAGGAAAACACAGTCGGTGAAAGACAATCTTCTCATTGTTTCAGGAGTGAGTCTGTATGTGGCTCTTGCCGAATGCTTAGGTGGATAGAAACGCAGCAACTTGTCTAAAAAAGAAATACACAATTCCTTCCCAGAAGAGTTGCTACTTGCCTTTCCAAGTTGTTGACAGACACACATTTGATATTCTCTTCTATGTTCTAGTAACGTAACGTATCAACTCAAGGCTTTTTATTCTTTGTGATAAGTCCTGTTTTGCGTCTCAGAACAGGAGCCAGCATCCTAATTAGATTTACTACACGGAGATATGGTTCAAATAGGACTACTAGAGTTCGTTGAACACTAAAACTATGAAACAATTACTTTTTATATTAAAAAGACCATGGATTTAACTTACACAAATCCAAATGCAGGATAGTAATTTTTGTTTACTTTTTTAACCAAACTGAATTTTTTGAAAGACGATCGCAGGTGTTTAAAAAGAAAGAGAAGCCGTTTTATCTAATACTGTAAGTAGTTGTCATTCATGGGCAATATACTAGTTTTAGAGGTAAGGTATCTCCTCTCCTTGGTTAGGGAAGAAGAAAGCCCTTCACCATTGTGGAATGACACCCCTGGCTTTAAGCTCCACATCACGCTTCTTTTGAGAATTATATTTGGTAGTTACAATTACAGAAACCAGTTAGTTTGTCAGTTTGCAGATAGGTTTAGCAGTACTCATCGCTCTGGGTAGATAAGATGTTCTTTCACAGCGGATGAATGGTCTGTAACACTGTAAGATACTGATCTTTACAACTGTTTAATCAGTTTTATTTTTGTACAGTATTAGTGACCTAAGTTATTTTGCTGTCCCGTTTTTGTAAATCAAATGAAATTATAAAAGAGGATTCTGACCGTAGGTATTTTGTACATATGTATATATGTTGTCCAGATAAAAATAATAAATGATGAAGATTAAATTGTCTTAGCCATTATGTTCTTCCGTAGGGTCGCGTTTCACTCCGCATTGAGTCGCGTTGTTAACTGCAGGGCTGACTTTTTAACCCTGTGCCTTTCACGGTGCAGCATGATGGGATACATTTGTGTGTATTTGCTCCTCACAGACCTCCATGGGGTACACGGAATGGAGGCCACTGGAAACCACTGCATTATGCCGGAGGGGAATATTTATTTATATTTTGAGGTAACTCGTGTACAGGCTAGGGATAGATCAGAAAATGTTAACAGCTGGGCCTGAGCTCCTCTGTGATGGGTTAAGAACAGAAACAGTTTTCCAAAGCCAGGCAGGGGGAGACGTCATGGCCAGCAAAGAAGATTACAGAATCGTGTGTGTGTCTGTCTGTCTGTCTTCAAGCATGCATGGGAGTGCATGTGTGCGTGTGATTCTTGAAATCATACCAGCTGTTGTCTAGCAAGCTCTTAGTGTGTCCTAACCGTGGTACGAAGTGTCTAGCAAGCTCTTAGTGTGTCCTAACCATGGTACGAAGTGTTTAGGTTTCTCTTGAATCTGTGCAGCAGCTGTGTGTGGTTTTGTTGTTTTCTCTGTCTTAGGTGAGGAAACTGAGGAACAAATGACTTAGGAAGAATGCAAGTAGCATAGACAGTTCAGGGTGAGTTATCTAAAATGCTTAGATCCAGGAGGTTTTTGGATTTGAGAGGCTTATTTTGGATTCTGGGTTATTTGAGTATACATAATAAATATTATCTATATATATATGTATGTAACAGTTCTTATGGATATACCCCCAAAAACACATTCATGTAGTTTTTTAATTTAATTTTTTTTAATAAAAGAGAACTATCTTTTTCAGTATATATACCAATCCAAGTTCCCATTTCCTCCCCTCCTCCCATTCCCTCCACTTACCCATCCCCCATCCACTCCTCAGAGAGGGTGAGGTCATGTATATTTTTTTCTAGTTTGCCCCGCTGGCGATTGATCTCAGGACTTCATACGTGCTAGACTACTGTTTTTAGCCCTCTTTTTTTATTTTTTAAATCTATTTTATTTTGTTTTGTTTTTCAAGACAGAATTTCTCTGTCCTGGAACTCACCCTGTAGACCAGGCTGACACCAAACTCAGAGATCCGCCTGCCTCTGCCTCTGCCTCCGGAGTGCTGGATAGAGGGCATCTATCACCATTGCCAGGCTTTTTTATTATTTTTATTTATTGTTTTGAGACAAAGAATTAGTGAGTCACCCAGGTTGGCCTTGAACTCAGTCTTCCTCCCTCAGTTGTTTGAGTTGCTGGGATTACAGACCTGCACTCCCAGTCTAGGTTGGTGATTTTGCTTTCTTTTTTCTTCTTTTTCCTGTAAAGGAGCCTCTCCCTCCTCCGCCGCCCCACCTCCCCTCTCCCCCAATTGCATGCCTTTCCCTTTTTTCTCAACGGAGCTTCACTTGGTAGCTGAGACTGGTCAGCTGGCTATGTGACCCAGTCTGGCCTTGAACTCTCAATCCTACTGCCTCCAATGCTAGGATTAGGCTGTGCCACCACACTCAGCTCAAAGTTCATGTTCGTTTCATGTGCAACTCTAAAAACACCCTGAAGGTTTGTATAACTGTGCTTTGACTGCAACACACAATGAGGTCAGATGTGGAATTTTCTGCGTGTGGAACCATGTTGTGTTCCAGGTTTCAGATCATGAAGCATTTTGGATGTAAAGACTAGGGGTGCTTGGCTTCTGTTGTAAAGAATGGCTGAGTGAACCCCTCTTTCTGTGCCTGTTCAGAGAAAGTAGTAATCCACCTGGCTTATAAATCCTGGCTTAATTTGTCAATGTGGACAAAAAGTGGCCAGGTCCCTGCAGTCAAGGTTACACAAGGGTGGAGGAAAACAGATAAGGAAACAGATTATCCCCAGGATCTCAAACAAGAATGGTGATGATGACGACGACGGTGTCGTGAGTGGCAGTGGTGTGAGGTAGGAAAAGGCTCCTTTATGGAGAAGGCTCAAGGTCACTAACCATTTCCACTGGGACATAAAGGTGCCAGCATGCATAGATGTGGCAGGAATCTGGGGGAGCTTGAAATGTGATCAGCATTTGGGTGGACTTGGAGGAGGGCTGGGTGACTGCATAGAGACAGAAGATGAGAAAGAGGGGGCCCTGACGAAGGTTCAAAGGTACAGTATGTTAGGATCTAAATGGATTTCAAGAAACGCATTCTGGGTGCTGCATATCCGTATTATGGGTATGGATATTAGAGACACAAGAGTGGAAGCCTGGTGATCAGCAAGGAGGCTGTCACCCTTGGCAGGTTGGTCACAGCACAAAGTCATTATATCCGGATACCATTTGGAGTTGACGTCAGGATATGAGAAGGCAAGACTCCAGATAATGACCTCAGGTTTGTCATCCAAGCAACAGGTAGACCTTAAGTTGGTCACTAGACACAGAAGAGATGAAGTGGGTGGTGGCAGGAGGGAGGCCATGGATTCCTCTTCAGACATGTCGTCTCATCTAGGAATACCTACAGCACAATCAGGGATACAGCCTTAGAGTTCAAACAAGAGTCTGGACTGGACAGTCGGTAATAATAGCCGTGGATGACAGTAACCAAAGTCAAATAAGTAAAGTCCCAGGGTCATGAAACAGCAGTCATCAGAGCTGAGAGGTGAAAAGAGCTAGGAGAGACGTAGAAAACAACAAAAAACAAAAACCTGAAGGGTCGGGCATGTTGGTGCACACTTTTAATCCTAGCACAGAACTCTGTATATTCAGGCCTGCAGACAGATTTTTCTTTGGGCCACCAGCTCACAAAAAACCAACCAAACAAACAAACAAAAAAAACCCAAAAAACAAAACAACAACAATAAAACACAGAGACTTCTTATTAACCATGAAAAGCTCAGCCTTAGATGAGGCTTGTTTATAACTAACTCTTATAACTTAAATTAACCCATTTCTATTAATCTACGTGCTACCATTTTGTTCCTGGCTTTTGCCTCTCCTGCATGTCCTGTTTCCCCATCTCCTCTATCCCTCACCTAGATTCATCTCCCCTTTTTTCTCTGCCCAGAAGTCCCTCCTAACCTCTTCCTGCTTAGCTATTGGCCATTCAGCTGTTTATTAAACCAATCAGAAGGCTCCTTGGCAAAAATTCATCTTCACAGTGTACAAAAAGATTATTCCATAACACAGGCCAGTGTGATCAACACAACTACATAGGACTCTGGGAATGAGGCAAAGAGCCAGAAAACTTCAGGGTACGTGGGGGAGGATGCTTTGTGTGAAACAGTGTTGAGGTATTGAAGTGAGATCAGTGCTGAAAAGCCCCCACCATGCTGAGGAATCGTGACCTGGCAGAGCCATTTCATTCAAATGCTGGAATCTGATCTGATTGGGCATGGGAAGGAGCAAGTAGGAGGGGAATCTCACAAAAAGAAGGAGTCAGTTATTGCATATTTTGCAGAAAATAAAAAAAAAGGACTTGATCAATACAGATTTGACCAATATACAGCAAAAGCCAGAAAAAGGGTGACACACAAGAAGGGACAACGGGAGAAAATAGAGCTCACATGTCATTGAAACCTCCTCATTAGAAGGTAGTTTCTCAACTTGAATAAAACCAAAACCACATGTGTGTATATGTGTGCACACACATGCATGTGTGCATTCTTATGTATGGCTATCTGCAAAAATCATTTGTGTGTGCATACTCATATGTGGGCATACTTACATTCAAATGCTTATGTGGGGGTAGATGTTCTTGTCTTAGAAAATTCATGTGAGAAAAGCAAAGACTAAAAGCCAAGCTGTTAAAACACAAAAGGCCAGTGAACATAGTTCAGTCACTAATATCAAAAGAGATGAAACTAATAGAATTTAAGATAGAAATAGCTGGGTCCCAGAGATGATTCTATGTCAGCATCTATTATGTGAAGATATAACAGTAGTTAATTGTTCAGTTACAACCTCTGGCTCACTCCTGCACAGTCTGGGAAGTCCTGTCCCCCTAACCCCCCAAATCTCACATGCGCAGAGAGAAGCCCACTTCCACATTCTGAGCAGCTACTGCAGCTTCTTCCCCTGAAGTTGCCAGCAGCCCAAGTCCCAGCCTAAGCTCAGCTTTTGACCACACTTGAGCAGAAACCCAGCTTTTGGCTGACACCCCTCACCTACAATCCACAAAATCTCCCTACTTTCATTTGAGGGCATGACGTCTCTGGCCTTGATCTCTGGGACCTGAGAGCTCACCCAAGAGTTGCTCTGCTAAAATATACCTGTTGTTATACTTTTTCAGTTTGGTTTGATCTGGCTTATTGCATCAGTGGAGAAACTTAATATGAGGGTAGGGCAGAATACTAATAACTTTCTATCAAAATATAAAGTAAAATGACAAAGCGGGAAGAACTGATTAAGATGTAGCCCAAAAAGTAATGTGAATAATGTGTAATTCACAAAATAGTTCGAGCTGCCCCGTAAATCATAGCAGCTCAGGTTAGCCTCAAACTCAGAGCAGTCTCTTCACCCCAGCCTCCTGAATGGTGAAAGACATCATTCCAGATTTACACATTACTTTTAAATAACCACAAAACTATGTAACATGAGACTATAAACAGCACATAGATTATGTCTTAGATACTTTTTAATTACTGTGATAACACGCTGTAACCATGGTGACTTGTGGGAAAAATAAGTTTATTGGGAGCTTAGTTTCAGAGGGTTAGTCCATGGGCATCATGGCAGGGAGCATAGCAGCAGGCAGGCATGGTGTGGAAGCAGTAGCTCCATTCACAAGCAGGAGGCACAGAGAGAGCTAATTGGGGTTGGAGGATGGGCTTTTGAAACCTCAAAAGACACACCAGCTCCAACAAGGCTCTTAATACTTCCCAAACAGTTCCACCAATGAGCCTATCGGGGTGCGATTCTCATTCAAACCACCAGTCTACATTCTTTGATCACCAGTCAATGAAGGGAATACATAACAGAATCAACCAAGATTTTAGGGTTAAAGTGTTTGGATGGCAGAGGCAGGAAGATTATGGGTTCAAGGCCAGTGAGGGGGGCATGGGGAGATGGGTAGGGGGGAAAGGAGAGGCGAGGCGAGAAGACAGAATGACTGACTTCCTTAAAACTCTTAGGTAAAGCCAGGTGTAGTAGCCAGCTCAGGAGGTGGGGGCAGGCATACCTCTGAGTTCAAGGCCAGCCTGCTCTGTGTAACAAGTTCCAGGCCAGCCAAGTATACACAGTTTCTTTTGCTTCTTTGTTTGCTTGTTTAAGTTTTAAGGACCAGAATGAGGACTCAGTAGTTGAGAATATATTGCTTTCGCAGTACTCAGGTTCTGTTCTAGTACCCACAGCCAGCAGCTCATAACTACCTTAACTCCAGCTTCAGTTAGAGTTAGGGTCCATCAACTCTGGCTTTCAGGGGTACCAGCACTCAAATGCATATATCTTAACCCAAGCACAGGGATACATAATTAAAAATAAATCTTTAAAAAATTTTAGGTCAGACTGGGTGGTGGTGGTATACGCCTTTAATCACAGCACTCAGGAGGCAGATGCAGGCAGATCACTGTGAATCTGAGACTAGTCTAGGCTATGAGAGCGAGTTCCAGGACAGACTCCAAAGCTACAGAGAAACCCTGTCTCAAAAAAAAAAAAAAATAATAATCAGGTCAAAGAAAAAAATCAATGTATGGAGTCTAAGGCTACCAAAATAGGAAAAAATTCAGATATTCAAAATACATCCTAAATAGAGAAAATTTCAGTTTTATTGTGATTGGTTTGAATAAGAATGGACCCATATCGTGTATTTAACTACTTGGTCCCTAGTTGGTAGAACTGTTTGAGAAGGATTAAAGAAGTGTGGCCTTATTGGAAGACATATGTGACTGTTGCTTTGCAGTTTTAATTTTTTTTTCTTTTTTTCTTTTATTTATTTAATATGTATAGTGTTCCGCCTGCAGGCCAGAAGAGGGAACCAGACCTCATTATAGATGGTTGTGAGCCACCATGTGGTTGCTGGGAATTGAACTCAGGTTCTCTGGAAGAGCAGCCAGTGCTCTTAACCTCTGAGTCATTTCTCCAGGCCCAGCTTTGCAGTGTTAAAAGCCTATATTTCCAGTTAGCTCGCTCTCTCTGCCTCATGCTTGTGGATCAAGATGTGAGCTCTCAGCTACTGCTTTAGTGCTATGCCTGCCTGCCTGCTGCCATGATGGTCATGGACTCACCCTCTGAAACTGTGAGCACCAAATTAAATTCTTTCTCTCTCTCTCTCTCTCTCTCTCTCTCTCTCTCTCTCTCTCTCTCTCTCTCTCTCTCTCTCTCTCTCTCTCTCTCTCTCTCTCTCTCTTTCTCTCCCTCCCCCAGGCAGACTGGCCTAGCACTCCCAGAGATCTGCCTGCCTCTGCCTCCGGAATGCGAGGCATAGGCTAGCTCAAACATTTTGTCTAAGTTGCCTTGGTCATGGTGTTTTGTCACATCAGTAGAAAACTAAGACACTCGTATACTCATATACTTTGTTGTACTTCATGAATGTGCAAATATAAAATAAGCAGTGAATTCTAGGAGCCATAAAATGGAAACAACCAATAAAGGCACGGGTAAATTAAAGAATGGGATTTAAATACAGACTGAAGAGAAATAGAGCTCTGAAGACGCCAGTAAAACAGTTCCACCATGGAAGCCAAACAAGAACCAAGCTGCCTATTGTGAATGAAGAACACACAGCTAAAAGATATAATATACTAATAATTTTGGACACTTTAATGAAAACCCATTGGTTTTCTAGGAAGAAATTTCCAGTGGGTGAAGCATATAACTAGACTAAAATACTTTAAAAACTAAAAAAAAAAAACCCAAAAAATAAAAAAAAAAAACATTGTTTTTAAAAGGCACGTGCACTTTAAAAGCATTGCCAGTGTGGGGGGAGGGGGCAGGGCAGACATATGCCATAGGGTGAAGGCGTAAGTCACAAACCATCCCACACCAGTTTGGAATTATGATTAATAGAATGGTTATTTATTTAAAGGGGAAAAACTTACAGATCACTGTCCCAGACAACAGCCCTCTGTGCGATCAGGAAAGGAGCCTAGAAGCCAGAAGCAGAGAGGAGCCTAGTAGCCCAAAGCAGAGCCAGAAGCAAGAGAGCAAGCCGAGGGCAGTTGCTGCTTTTTTAAAGAGAGAGAGACCACACCCCAATGGGCTGGTATCTCAGCGGCTATTGGCTGAAGGAGCGGAAGGAGTTCCCCCAACACCAGGGCATGGCAGTGCCTCTGCCCAGCTAACCATGTGTCTACCCACTTTAAAGAGTAAGCAGAGCTAGGCAGTGGTGGTGCATGCCTTTAATCCCAGCACTAGGGCAGGTGGATCTCTGTGAGTTCAAGGACAGCCTGGTCTACAAGAGCTACTTCCAGGACAGGCCCTAAAACTACAGTGAAACCCTGTCTGGGGGGTAAAAAGAGTAAGCAGAAACACCACTTTAAAATAAACTATTTTTAGTTAGCACATAAAATCATGGCCTCCATTACAACAGTGGGATTAATATGCTTAGTACATAATTAACAAGTGCGCACGAGAAAATGGATACATACTGAGAAAAATCTGACAAGTAATATAAAGTGAGACTTTATAGGCATGCAGCAATTCTCCTTACGCTCAAAGGTGTGTGTTGTACAGTAATGAAGCCAAATGTGCTTAGGCAACTCACAAAGATGGCTCAGTTTGTGGGCACAGCCAGTCTTGGCAAGAGAGGTACAGTGGGGAGCACAGCTCTAGATGTGGGCGTTGGGTATGAGGAGGCTCCACAGGAAGTGAGAGGGCGAATGCTCTGCCTCCCTTTCTCTTTTTCATTCAGTCTGGGAACCCAGCCCATTGGCTAGTGCCACCCATATTCAGAGTAAACATCCATTCTTCAGTAAAAAAAAAACCTCTCTAGAAATGCCCTCATAGACATGCCCAGAGGTGGTTTAAGTGATTCTAACTCAAGTTGACAATAAAAATTAACCATTACACGTTTGTGATATATTTACTGTAAAAAGTATGCACAGCCTACTTCGTTATTTATTTAAATTTATTTTTAAAATGTATCTATTACTATTTAATTTAAAACACATAAGAGACATGCTTAACAGACTAAAGCTAGAAGGATCAGCAGGCCAGGAGTATGGATTCATTTCTGTAGAGACACAGTCTAGCTGGATAGCCCTAGCTGGCCTTCAGCTTGATGTGTAGCTGAGGATGGCCTTGAACTTCTGACTCTCTTGCCTCCACCTCACAAGTACTTGGGACTACAGGCATGAACCACCACATCCAACATTATGTTCCTCCAGTGCTGAAAAAGCCCAGGGCCTCACACATGGTAAGTAAAAGCCCAACTGCTCAGTTATGTCCTATGTGTTTCATACGTCCCTGATGGTCAAATTTCTAGAGTTTTGTTTATAAAAGGGGAAGAAAAGACATGTCTAGAAACCACTCTACTCTCAAGAGAGCAGTCCAAGCCCTTTGCTCTATATGAGCACCTGCTGTGTGCTCTTACCAAGTGAGACTTACTGTTTACTAAAGTGCTACCTGCCCCACCCACCAGAGAGGCAGCTCATCCGTGGGGTCACCCCTGAACATCCACTTGGGTTGACAGGGTGGTGCCTGGAGGACAGCCACAGCCGAGTTCTGAATTCTTAAGCTCTCTCATCAGTTCTCCACTTCAAGTAGCCTCTAGTGACCTTGGCAGTGAAGCACTTGCTTCTTGTGTTTCCACCCTCTTGAGCTGAGTTCAGTCTCTTCTGCTCCGTCCTGCCACCACAAATTCAGTTCTTCCTAGGTCAAGATGCCACATTTAAAATTTGTTGAGAAAATTAACTCATCTTCCATTCTGAGTTGGGTCTAATGAATTTCTCCTAGGCTCTGTGTCCTCTTAAGAAAAGCCAAGTTCAAATGTAATATCCTATAACATCACTGCAGAAAGTAGGCTGTGTAAATGTCTAGGGTTGCACCAAGCAGGCACAAGGGTTTCAATTTCTGTGCCTTTCTTCTCTCAGAGGACACATGGCCCCTGATTAAGAAAGAGCTAAAATCCTATCTCCCCTCTGAGTTTACTGTTCTCACATTAGCTTTGTTTAAGCAAACAACCTTGGTGTTTGCAAAATCATGGCCTGTGGTCAGTTTTGTGCAGCCCGTAAACTGAGAATGGTCTTTATCTCTTTAAATGGTTGAGAGCATAAAAAAAGTTGTATTCACAAGCACATGAAGAATAGATGCAATGCAAATGGAAGTGTTTATAATAAAATGCTATTGGAATGCAACTATTCATATGCATTTATACACTGCCTGTGACCACAAGGCAGATGAATGGTTGTGACAGAGACTACAGGGTTCACAGTGACTTTACAGGAGAAGATCACAACCTCAACTCCAGCTCTTAGCTATCATGTCTTCTTTTAGAGGTAGAGATTGTGTTGGGCATCAAACGTAAAACCTCAAGCACACTAGATATGTGGTCATGCACACTAGATATATGGTCATGCACACTAGTAGATATGTGATCACACACACTAGATATGTGGTCATGCACACTAGTAGATATGTGGTCATGCACACTACATATGTGTTCTATCACTGAGCTCTATCCCTCAACCTCTTCTTCCTTTCGAGACAGGGTCTTAACTGGGTTGCTCAGGTTGGCCTTTCACTCATTCTATAAACCAGAATAGGCCTCAACATCTTGATGACAAGTCTGTATCAGTAGGCCCAGTGCAGTGGTTTTTTTGTTCTTTCTTTTTTGACAAGGGTAGAGATGTATAGCCCAGAATAACCTTGACCCTTCTGTCTCTACCTCTCCAGGGCTGGGATTACAGCACTGGGGAGGATCAAACCAGGGCTTCTGAAACCTAGCAAACACTCTATTGACAGATACATTCCAGGGCTCTGTATTTTTTTTCTTATATTGTTTTAGGGTTGTAGTATTTTAAATTAGAATGGGACCCATCAGTTCACAAGTGTGAATGCTGGTCCTCAGTGGGTGGAACTGTTTGGGAAGGGCTAGGAGGTGTTTCACTAAGGGTAGGCTTTGAGGTCTCAAAAACCTACACTGGACCTAGTCTTGTACTTCCCCCCTCCTCTCTGCCTGCAACTTGGGGATCAGAAATGAGTTCTTAGCTCCTGCTCCAGGGCCATGCTTGCCTGTCTGCTGCCATGCTCTCCACCATGATGGTCACCGACTAATATTCTGAAAGTGTAAGCAATTCCCCAGTTAAATGCTTTCTTCTAAAAGTTGTCTTGGTTATGTTGCCTCCCCACAGCAATAGAACAGTAAGACTGATTTATTATTTTATATGTATGAATGTTTTTTCTTCGTGTATATGTGTGCAACATGTGGATGCTTGGTGTCCAAGGAGGTCAGAAGAGGGCATCAAATTCCCTGGAACTGGAATTAAGGGTGGTTTTGAACCACTATTTGGGAGCTTGGAATCAAACCTGGGTCTTTTGTAAGAGCAACAGTACTCTAAACTGCTGAGGCATCTCTCTAACACCATTTTAATGTTTTTAAAGGCTAGTTTAAAAACAAGAAAGGTGTTGTTCATTGAATTATATTTTTTTCAAAAGACAGGCTCTCATTATATAGCCTTGACTGGCCTGGAACTGGATAAGTAATACAGGCTGGCCTCATACTTGAAGGAATTGTGGTGGTTTGAAAGAAAATGACCCCCAAAGGGAGTGGCACTATTAGAAGGTGTAGCATTGTTGAAGGAGTAGGTGTGGCCTTGGTGAAGAAAGTGTGTGTCACTGTGGGCTTTGAGGTTTTCTATGCTCAAGCTACACCCAGTGAGACAGCTCACTTCCTGTTATCGGCATATCAAGATATAAACCTCTCAGCTCCTCTAGCACCAAGTCTGCCTGCGTGCCGCCATGTCCTATTATGATGATAATGGATTGAACCTCCAAAGTGTAAGTGAGCCACCCCAACTAAACGTTTTCCTTTATAAGAGTTGCCATGGTCAAGGAGTCTCTTTACAGCAATAGAAACCCTAACTAAGACAGAGATCCACCTGCGTCTGTCTACTGAGTGCTGGAATTAAAAGCACATGCTACCATACTACCATACCCAGCCTGAATAGCATTTTAAAAAATGTAAAAAACTGAATTTTTTTCTTGTTTTGCTTTGTTTTGTTTTGTTTTCAGAGTTAGGGTTTCTCTGTAGCATTGGAGCCTGTCCTAGAACTTGCTTTTGTAGACCAGGTTGGCCTAGAACTCACAGATACATACCTATCTCTGCCTTCCAAGTGCTGGCATTAAAGGCATGTGCCACCACAGCCCAGCTCCAAATTAAATGCTTTTTGAAGACTTGCTTCTTGTCCTCTCTATTTTTGCTACCTAAGCCCATGGAATCCACAAAACATCTGTGTTCACAAGTGACACATTGCTAAGGTTGCAGTTTTCTTTCTAGTTTCTCTGCTTGTTTGCTGGCTAGGAGCTGCCAGGTTACTGGTCAAGATTAGCATTTAGGGTTAAGCTTTTAGGCTACACATTTCCATTTAAGATATTTCAGACTTATTTTTATTATAAATTCAAATCCACATTTGTCGGCAGTACCTGAGAATGCTTCTGTTGGACACTGACCTTGTTACTTGATATATAAACATCCTCAAAGGTGCTAAGCTTAAGGTATCTATGCTCTTTTGACAAGTATGACCATTTTTACCTTGTTTCCTGTAGTAGGTGGGGTCTTATTTTTGAGACGGATTCATGTATCCGAGATTGGCTGGCACAGTTTTCTATATAGCTAAGGATGTCTTGTCTCCATCTCCAGAGTGCTGGGATTACACATATGTGATAGTTTATGCAGTACTGGGGACTGAACCCAGGGCTTCATGTGAACAAAGCAAGCAATCTCAGAGCTAAGTTCCCAGTCTCATTACATGTATTTAAAACATGAGATCAGGCTATAAAAACGCTGCAGCCTTGGAAGCAGAAGCACAAGGGGTCCTTTCCTAAAGGTCTGATTGACGAGGCAGGGTCACACCAAACTCATCTGCTTCCTCTAAGAGATGCTCTCAGGCTATTTCAGGCAGGAGCACGTTTCTCTGAAGACAGCATGTGGGTTTTCTTTTGAGTCTACCTCTTGACAACCCCATTTACCTAGCCTCAGAGCAAGCAAGCTTGCTTTCTGTTAATTCCAGGGAAAGCCTTAGGGGCTTCCAGCTGTGTGTACACTAGCAGTGAGCCATTCAGTCTTACAGCTTTTCTCTTTTCCCAAAGTAGCAAGATTCCAGTCTTGTTTCTCTTTTTCTTCCATCTTCCCCATTCTTCAGTCTTCATTTTTCTTCCCTCTCTCTCTCTCTCTCTCTCTCTCTCTCTCTCTCTCTCTCTCTCTCTCTCTCTCTGTGTGTGTGTGTGTGTGTGTACACACGTGCGCACTTACAGGAGAGTACAGATACCCTTGGAAACCAAAAGAGAGCACTGGGTCTTAATTCCCTGGAGTTGTTTCAGGCCAAGTGTGAGCTGCCCTATGGTGAAGTGGGTGTTGGGAATTGAACTCAGGTCCTTTTTCAGGAGCAGGACACACGCTTCACTACAGGGCCTCACAGCCCTTCTTTCTGAATGTACTTACTTTGCCTTTATGCTCAGAAAGAGATGTGTCACTAAAGCAATGAAATAACGGGAGCATTAACTGGGTTTTGTTTACTTTACAGTCCTGGGGATCAAATCCAGGGCCTTGTACATGCAAGGCAAGCGCCCTGCCACTACCCCTACCCCAGTCCAGCCCTGTCCTTCCAATTCATCTCAGTTTCTTTGGTTTTGGAGCCTCATCTCTGCCAGATTCTTTCTCCAATGTGTCCCTAGGTCTTGTAGCTTTGCTTAGGCCAGGCATATTCTCTGACATGCTGCATGATTAAACACATTTGACAAACCAGAACCGTTCTGAGACAGACAGGGGTCTCTCCAGAGAGGGAATGCTAAGTTGTTTACAGTTCCTTCTGCAGTTCTCATGGCCCTGGGTGCACTTAGTCTTCATTATGTCATGTTCCCTCTGTCCAAGATTCCAGCTCCCCTCCCCATTCTCATGGAAGCTGAGGGTAGCGCATGCGAAATGACTCATTTCTCTGAGTCTGACCTGAGCTCAACACCAACGTACAACTCACTGTTTCAGAGCGCCTCTGACAATGGTCGGCATGTTTCCTTTTCTACACATATAAGAGAAAATTGCTTTACAGCCTAGATAGACAGCCTCTGTGTTTCTGTGTTAGTTAGTTAATCAGGTTTGGGCATCCTAAAAAGTCATTTTCTGTTCTCCTCACCAACAAACATACCAATCTATCTCTATACAATCTCCCCAAACAAATCAACTTTTATATATTATTTCAGTTATGTTCGTTTCTGCTATGGAAACCATGGTATCTGTTTGTCTTCAGAATCTTCTGAGGGAACACCTCTACCTTCACTTCTTTTTAAGAGCTCCAAGACGGAAATGCCTGAGGTTTTATATGCACTCCCATCGGGACTGCCTGTAGTTGAAGTTTCCATTTTCCTAGAGCTCAGCAATGGACTCTCCCTGATCCTCCCTGACTCCACTGCAGGACAATCTGAAAGCCAGATGAGAACAAGTGTACAAGAACCAGCTTTTGGGGTGTGGTGCTCACCTTCAATCCTAGTACTCAGGAGGCAGAAGCAGGCAGGTTTCTGTTTGAGGCCAATTTACCAAGTTCTAGGCTAGTCAGGGTTACATGGTGAGACCCCTGAATCCCAAAACAAAACCAAACTAGCCTCAAAACAACAAGACTGGGCTGGAGGCTTAGTGGGTAAGGCTACTTGTTGCCAAGCCTGGTTTTGTTCTGATCCCTGGGATCCATATAGTGGAAGGAAAAGAATCAATTCCTTCAAACTGTACTTTGACCTCCACACATACAATGACATGCACACAGTGCACACACACACAACACACACACAACTATAAAGTTTCAAAAACCCGCTGAAAACTAACACATTCTACATGTACTATGATATGAACTAGAAAATACTGTTCATTTTATTTATTTTTATTTTTAAATACTCTTCATTAAAAATGATCTGAAATTAGCCAGGCGGTATGGTGATGCATGCCTTTAATCCCAGCACTGGGGAGGCAGATCTGAGTTTGAGGTCAGCCTGGTCTACAGAGGAAACCCGTCTTGTCATACCCCCTCCGCCCCGAAAGATCTGAAATTCAAAAGAAACTTAATGCTTCAATCCTTTAACACAGTTCCTCATGTTGTGGTGACTCCAGCCATAAAATTATTTTCTTTGCTACTTCATAACTGTAGTTTTGCTACTGTTATGAATTGTAATGTAAATATCTAATATTCAGAATGATGCTAAGTGATCCCTGTGAAAGGATCATTTGACCCTCAAAAGGGTTGCGACCCACAGGTTGAGAACCACTGCTCCATGTAGTTCCAGCTGGCTAGAAATTCATGATCTTTCTATCTTTGCCCACTAGGTGCTATGATTACAGGCACATGCTACCACATCAGACAGAATTGTTAACTAAATTAACAACAATGAAAGGCCTGTATTAATAGAATACAGGGGTTGTCAAGATGGCTCAGAGGGGGGGCAAAGACATTTGTTGTCAAACCTTACGACCTGAGTTCAATCCCCAGGACACACATGGTAGAAGGAGAGAAGCAACTTTTGCGTGTTGTCCTCTGATCTCTAGATTAGTGCATTTCCTCTCACCCAAACAAACAAATACTTAAAAACAGAACACAGCGAGATGCTTTAAAATGTATATATAACACCATGGAAAGACTAAAGCAATTCATTTTAAAACAAGTACCTGAGAGGCTGGAGCGGAGACTTGGTGGTTAAGTGTACTTGTTGCTTTTACAGAGGACCCAGGTTTGGTTCTCAGCACCCATATGGCAGATCACATGCATACATGTAGGCAACACTCATAAACATAAATCAAATCGGGCTGGAGAGATGGCTCAGAGGTTAAGAGCACTGACTGCTCTTCCAGAGGTCCTGAGTTCAATTCCCAGCAACCACATGGTGGCTCACAGCCATCTATAATGAGATCTGGTACCCTCTTCTGGCAAGCATACATAGAAGGAATGGTGTATACATAATAAATAAATAAATCTTTAAAAAGATAAATCAAATCTAAGAATAAAAAATTAAAACAAGTATCTCCTCACTCACTCTTTTGGGCTCCAGTAACACGACAAATTATACAATTCTAGTCATTTCTTCCCTATTCCCTTCTGCTAGATTAACTTTCAGACTGTGGATTATTTTAGCACTCTATGCCTACTTTCTTCCTGGGCACTCCTCCAGCCATTCAGACTAGTCTTCAATGGGAAAGAGAACCGGTTTTGCCTTCTAACTTTGCTAAGTGAACTCGGTAAGTCCAAAACTGCAAAATTATCTTTCCTGGATGCAGGACAGAACTCAGGGCCAGGTGCAGACATGGAGCCCAGGTGAGCCTGGAGATGTGGTAAGAAATCTGTGTACAGTAGTACCTGAACTTTGCTTCAGCCTTGGCTTCCTGATGTGTGTGTGTGTGTGGGGGGGGGTGCACAGCTGTGTACGTGGGGCCAGAAACCAGCCTTGAAAGCCATCCACTTTGGATTTTATTTTTGAGGCAGGGCTCCTTGCTGGGATTTGGGGCTCCCACATTATTCTCACCTGGTTGGTCAAAGAGCCCCATGATCATCTTTATATTCTCTCCCAGAAATGAGAGCCCAGGCATGCAGCATCATGCCTGGCTTTTTCTGTGGGCTCTAGGGGTCAGACTCATGCTTGTGTGGCTGCTCTATCACCAGAACTCTCCCCGGACCCTCATTTCCTGCTTTTGCTTTCATTTAAGTTAGGTCGCTGTTAACTCGACCAAGGATTTTGCCACAAATCTAAAGTTTCTACAAGATGGTGGGAAAATGTAAAAGTAGCAAAGGATTAAATGATTATTTCAAATATTTTATGATTTTTAGGCTGTGGTGTCTAGCTAATTTATTATAGACCAAACAGTATCATGCTGTTTCATTGAACAATAAATATGGGGTGAGGGCAGGTACTGATTTTAATGAATCACAGATTCCAACCCCTGCCAAGCTTTTAAGTTTCTCTGGATATATCTGAGTTATAAATTATTTAGACTTATCTGCTACTTAAGCAATAGTTTTTATCATTAGAAAATTTTCTGTCTTTAAGTAAATTGTCTATGAGAAAATTGCCTTTTCTTTTTCTTTATTTAAAAATTATTTTCTACAATTAATTCACATATTACTATCAGTTCATTCCAGAGAAATTTACAAAGCAGAGAAACAGTTGTTTTTGAGACAGGGGCTCATGTAGTCCAGGTTGGTCTTGAACTCACGATATAGTAGATGAGAACCTTGAACTCCTGTTCTTCCTGTCCCCCTCTTCCCAGTGCTGGACCACCATGCCTGTGTGTGTGTGACAGGGAGCAATTGCCAAGGTGCACTTTGTGAACAGATGATTTAATCAACAACTATTTATTGAGCACCTTCTGAATGCCAGATACTGTCACAAGCAACAGAAAAACAGAGGTTAGGGCTGACAAGGTCTTTGAATTTCATAACTACACTAATGTGTGTGTGTGTGTGTGTGTGTGTGTGTGTGTATGTCCTGGACCTTGCCCTGTAGATCAGCTGAACTTGAACTCACAGATTCTCCCTGCCCCTGCCTCCTAAATGCTGGGATTAAAGGTGTACACCACCACCACCTGGCTATTTGTAAAGTTTTAAAAACAGCATGTTATATACCATTACATGTAGTGTGTATATACAAGATATACAGTGTTGCATGATATTTGTTTACACCGTGTGAAGATGTGTTGTTGTGATTGCTTTAATAAAAAGCTGAGTGACCAATAGTTAGGCATGAGAGAATAGGTGGGATTTCTAGGGAGAGAGAGAAACTCTGGGAAGAAGAGAGGCGGGGAGATGCCAGAGAGATACAGAGGAAGTTGGACGTACAGAATGAAAAAGAGGTAAAGAGCCATGTGGCAGAATGTAGATTAACAGAAGCAAGTTAGTTTAAGTTATAGAGCTACTTGGGAACAACTGCAAGCTAAAGTCCAAGCTTTCATAATTCATAATGTATCTCTGCGTCATTATTGGGGGGCTGGCAGTCCCAAAAGAAAGTCCAACAAGAAAGCTTGCCATAATAGTTTTTTGTCATTGTATATAGTCTATATATACTCCAATATATACATTTATATACATACATGACTATATATTGTTTTGGCTATTATATTGTAGTATAGATATCATTGAACTAACAATAACACACAATTCACAGACATATACATATATGTGACAATATATACATAGTTTCTGCTTTTTTGAGACGAGGGTCTCATATGTATCCAAGACCAGCCTTGAGCTTGCTTTACATTAGAATATAACTTCTGACTCTTTTCTTTTTGAGAATGGGTCTTGATACGTATCCCGGGCTGCCCTGGGCCTCACTATATAGGCCAGGCTGGCCTCAAACTCACAGAGATCTGCCTGCCTGTGTTGGAGTACCCTGCATTTAAGGTTGCAGTTCTCCATGTTCGGAGAGTTCTCTGAGCTTGGCGTAATATGGAGGACTCCCTTTGCAGCAGGATTCCTTCTCTACCCTATTTGGACAGGGTCTCTAGGCCAGGATACCTGACCTTATTTGGAAACTGTCCCTGAGCCTGGATGCCTGACTGGTGTGACCTTTGACATAGTTCCCTGCAAATACTCCCCTTTTGCTGTCCATATAATTAGATATTGTGCTCCCACTGTTATGGACCATGCTGCCAAATGCAAATTAGGTGATGCCCCAGCCACTATCCCCATCCTATATATTTCCCTTACTCTGAAATAAAGTTGAGCTGTCTCACTGAAGCAGACTTCTGGAAGGCTGTTTCTGTGGTATCCACGGGCCTTATAAAGCTCTGCATGCTGCCTCTGCTCCCTTTGTCCTCACGGACTGGTGGCCAATGGACCACGAGGAAGAGGAGACCCAACACCTTTGTGTCCCAAGTGCTGGAATTAAAGGTGTGTGCCACCACGAACTTGAACTCTTGATCTTTCTGCCTCTCAAGTACTTACAAGTACAGACCACACACTAAGATAGTCTATGTTTAAACAAACATGCAAATACATAACATACAAAAGTACAGTTTAAAAAGATGACCATGGGTTTTATTTTTTGCCATTTGTTTATTATGGGATTGGGTTATTTTTGTCCTATTTATTTATTTATTTGTGGGGTTGGGAAATTCATGCCACAGTGTGCATGTGGGGCATCAGAGGACATCAGAGGACAACTCTTGGGAGTTGGTCTTTCTTCTACCATGTGGGCTCTTTTGATCCAGTTCAGGCTGTAAAGATTGGTAGTGTCTCTATCTGCTGCACCATCTGGAAGGCCCTGCCTATGGGCCTTCAGTTATTCTATTATCCCTTCAGAATTGCTTTGCGAATTTCTGGGAGGTTACCTAACAAAGTACTATGATTTTCTTTGGGAAGTGTGTATAGGGGCATTTGAGGTTTGAGGTAAACTTCTCCACTTAGCTTTAGTGTAGTGTCTGATTTCTTTCCCACATGATGTATTACCTTTCCAATTGATAACACTATGATTTTTCTTTTTCCTTTCTGGTTGAGATTGGGGGGAGGGGCTCCTATGTAGCCCCAAGTAGCCTTCACCACAATCCTGCCTCAGCCTCGCATGCGGTAGGGTTACAGGTGTAGCACTACGTCTGCAATGAAAAGGCTGCATTGCCTTTTTTTTTTTTTTCTTTTGGACACAGTCTGGCCTAGAATTTGCTAGGCTAAAGGATGACCTTGACATCCTCATTTACTCATCCCTACTCCAAAGCACTGGGATCACAGAAGTGTGCCACTTCACCTGGTTTTATAGATCCAGGACTTTCTGCATGCCAGGCAAGCATTCTACCAACCGAGTTACATCCCAAGCTTTGTTTTTGAGATAGGTTCTTGTTGTTTAGCCCTACCAGGCCTACATAACTTAAGTAGCTAAGCTGGCTTTAAACTCATGGTAATCCTCCAGAGGGATGAGATCACAGGGTGGATGTCCTACCATGCCTGGCACAAAGCAAATCCATTACTGTTAAGTGTCAAATTACATACAGTAACTATACTCTCCCCTTTAAGTGGCAACATTTGTTAAGGCCAGAGAACCATAGCTTGCTGAAAAGCTGCAAACCTATGACCAGGATTCCAGAATTACCTATTTATCACTCAATCCGTCTGCTTCTCTGTGGTGAAACTTGTTGAAATGAATAAGAGTATATTAGACAAACTGGAATAAGATGCAAACAAAACCAGAAAAGCATAAATCATAAAAAGGAAACTATTAAAATATTAAGGGGCTGGAGAGATTGCTCAGCAGCTAAGAGTAATTAATGCTCTTCAGAGGACTCAAGCGTGGTTCCCAGCTGGTTGGCTCACAACTACCTTAACTCCAACTCCAGGGGATCTAATGCCTCTGGCCTCTATTGGAACCTGCACACACGTACACATACCCATATGCGCTTACACACATACAAACACACACATGCACACTACTACACACTACTAATACTGAGCTACAATACTGAAAACAGCCTGGTATTGGCATAAGAACAGACAGAAGGACCAATGGAGCCGAATAGAAGACCCGGATATCAGTCCATACATCTTTGAACACCTGATCTTTGATAAAGAAGCAAAAAAATATCAAATGGAAAAAAGAAAGCATATTTGACAAGTGGTGCTGGCATAACTGGATATCAACATGTAGAAGAATGAAAATAGATCCATATCTATCATCATGCCCAAAACTCAAGTCCAAATGGATCAAAGACCTCAACACAAAGCCAGCCACACTGAATCTTATAGAAGAGAAAGTGGGAAGTACACTTGAATGCATGGGCACAAAGAACTACTTCCTAAAAATAACCCCAGCAGCACAGACACTGAGAGAAACAATTAATAAATGGGACCTCCTGAAACGGAAAAGCTTCTGTAAAGCAAAGGACATGGTCAACAAGACAAAACAACAGCCTACACAATGGGAAAAGATCTTCACTAACCCCTCATCAAACAGAGGTCTGATCTCCAAAATATACAAAGAACTCAAGAAATTGGACACCAAAAGATCACATAATCCAGTAAAAAAAATGAGTACAGATCTAATCAGAGAACTCTCAACAGAGGAATCTAAAGTGGCTAAAAGACACTTAAGGAAATGTTCACCATCCTTAGTCATCAGAGAAATGCAAATCAAAACAACTCTGAGATTCCATCTTACACCTGTAAGAATGGCCAAGATCAAAAACACTGATGACAGCTTAAGCTGGAGAGGTTGTGGGGAAAAGGGAACACTTCTGTATTGCTGATGGGAATACAAGCTGGATGTCAGTGTGGCGATTTCTCAGAAAATGAGGAAACAACTCTCTTCAAGACCCAGGAATACCACTTTTGGCCATATATCCAAAGGATGCTCAATCGTGCCACAAGGACATATGCTCAACTATGTTCATAGCAGCTTTGTTTGTCATAGCCAGAAACTGGAAACAACCTAAATGCCTCTCGATCAAAGAATGGATAAGGAAAATGTGGTACATTTACACAATGGAGTACTATACAGCAGAAAAAAATAACAGCTTGAATTTTGCAGGAAAATGGATGGAGCTAGAAAACATTATTTTAAGTGAGGTAACCCAGACACAGAAAGACAATTATCACATGTACTAACTCATAGGTGGTTTTTAAACATAAAACAAAGAAGGCAAGCCTACAAACCACAATCCTAGAGAACTTGGACAACAATGCGGACACTAAGAGAGACTTACATAGATCTAATCTACATGGGAAGTAGAGAGTAGAAAAGACAAGATCTCCTGAATAAATTGGGAGCATGGGGACCTTGGGGAAGGATTGAAGGGGAGAGGGGAGAGGCAGGAAGGGGAGCAGAGAAAAATGTTGAGCTCAATAAATATCAATAAAAAATGTATATATAAAAAAGAAGGGTCAGAAAGACTGTACAATACAGAGGTGGTAAAAAAAAAAAACCTTCAAGGAAATGGTATATTCCAGACACAACAGATGCATAGAGACTGGGACAGCACTCACAAGACCTGCACAAATTCAAGTAAAAAATCCCAGCACACAGGGGAAGTGGGCACAGACTCCCATTCATAACCAAGAAGCTATTTACAATTCATACCTGCTAATCAGTTTTTTCCCCAACAGAGTGACACTCTAAGACAGGCACCGTGCTGAGTAGCTGGTCAACACAAAAAGAACTCCATAGTTTTTTGTGTGTTTTAAAATATTTGTTTTGTCGTTTTGTTTTTGTATTTTGAGAGAGAGAAAGAACATGAAGTTGGGTAGGGAGGAAGGATCTGAGTGGAGTTGGAGGAGAGAAAATAATAGGATCAAAATATACAGAAAAAATTTTAACTTAATAAATATTAAGAAAAATCCTATTCTACATAAAATAACTTACCCCCCCACCAAAACAAACAAACCCCAAATCATAAAAGAAACCATCAAGTATCAGCAAAAAGGAGCATTTTGAAAGAAAAATTAATGCAGAAACATGCCCCGCTCTCAGCTACTTTTAACTGGCACCTACAGAGCCTTCTACCCAACAGACAGGGAATATAAGTTCTTCTCAGAGGTATATGGATCATTATCTAAAGCTGACTGCATTGTACAGGTTAAAAGGGAAGCCTAAATTTAAAAAAGTTTACTGCTTGTCTTAATTTTTAAAAAAGTTCACTGTGTGCTATTATATATCTGTAGTATGTAAGTCTGCATTTGAAGTTGGACTGAGTGCAATTGCCTTTGGGAGCAGGAGTAGGGTTTTATGGTTTGGATGTGATGTGTCCTACACAGGCTCATATGTTTGAACACTTTGGTAGCCAGCTGGCAGAGCTATTTTGGGAGGTTGTAGAAATGTGTGTGTGTGTGGGGGGGCTTGCTAGAGGAAGTGATTGCCAGATGGTAGGTCTTAAGAGTTATAGCCTGCCTTGCCTACAGCCCAGGCTTTCTCCGCTTCATGTAATATTCCCCTATCATGGATGGTGCATGATGCCTTTCCCTCCATGATGGAATTAAATTCCTGTTAAACCATGAGCCATAAACCTGTCCCCCTGAATTAGTTACTTTTCTCGTGACTGTGATAACATGTCCTGACAAAAAGGAATATAAGGAAGGGTTTATTTGGCTTACAGTTCATGGGCACACATTTCATTATGGTGGAGAAGGGATGGTACAGGGGCAGGAGGCAGCTGGTCACACTCCATCCAACTGGAAAGAACAATGCTCTGTACTGCTTTCTTCCTTTAGTTTAAGACTTCAAGGTGGGCATACTGCTGCATGCATGCCTTTAATCCCATAACTCAGGAGGCAGGGGCAGGAGGATCTCTGTGAGTTAGAGGCCAGCCTGGTATATACAGTGAACTCCAATGCAGTGCAGCCAGGACTACATATAGATCTGCCTCAAAACCCAAAACAAAAAACAAACACAAAGACTCCAGTATATGGAGTGATGCTACCTATATATAATGAAAGTCGGTCTTCTCCCCTCAGTGTTCTCATTCTAGATAACCTCTCAGGTGGGCCCACAAGGTTGTCATCTAGAGGAGTCTAGATCCTGTCGAGCTGACAATCAATGTTAACTATCACATCTACCTCTAAAGAAGCCCAAAGTAAAATACATTTGTTCCTCAATGTATCTCTGCAGAGGTCCCCCAACATAGATAACAAAAATAGGTGCCATTCAAGTATCTTACATGAAACAGTATAACATTTGCCTACAGCCACCACGCTTCCACCCATATTTTTCAAATCATCTTTACATTACCTATTATAGCTAATAATAACAATAACAATGCAAACACACTGTCCAAAGTCACATTACTTAGGGAATGATAAGAAAAAATTCTGTACATATTTAGTACACTCAAACATCTTCACCTCTTTCCTCTTTATATTTTGGGTATGAATGGTCTAGGTCATCTGGTTCTGTGATTCAATTCCTACCCCTCTTCACAAACTCTGCCTTTGACAATCCTCCAGGGGCAGGCTGGTACTTCCTCCTGTAGTTGCTCCTGAGCCTTTTATAGTACTGTGCCAATGGGTCCCTTCCACTGGTGCTCAGTTTTGCCTCCAAGTGAGGCAGCTACTTCATGACATTTTAGGCTGGTCTTTAATCATGTTAACGAGACAGATGGTTCTTGTGTAAACAGCGACTCTGTCTTATCTCTCTTTTCCTGGAAGAATGCAAGGTAGAGCTATGGACAAAAGTGATTTTGGCTTAGAGCTTATGTGAAGGCAGTGTTTGAAAATACTTGGTTTTACATTTATGCTATAAAATTTTCAGTGATAAAACTTAACATGACCAGAAAATTAATTATGGCTCATATTTTCCTGTATATTCTGGGTAAGCCCTGCATTTGTCCTCATAATCAATGAAGCATAGTAAGAATCTTTGACAGTCTCTGGAAATCAATGGATGATGTACTGTCACATAATAATGTATCTAGTAATAAATAAATGGTACTAGGGAACTGCATATGCAAGATAACCTATATTATTTTACACAAAGTCAGTGCTCTGGCATTTAAACTAGTAAATGTTCCTCCCGTTTTCCCCTCAGAGTGGGATATATTATCCAGGAAGGATAATATGTAAGAGAGGATTACCATACTTGTAATAGAGAGGATTACCATACTTGAACAGGGAATTATGGTTACTTATTGAACAATATATACATTTATAGGTACTTCCTCTCTAGCCTTCACAAATACATTACTATGTATACTTTATAAGGAATTATTAATTTTGTACTATGTTTAAAATGCTTTATAGCCAAGAGTCTTTTCAAAAGAACAGGCAGAATTACAAAGCTTGATAGAAATTGTGTCATAAAGTATTGGTTATATAAGACATATTTTTCCCCTCCACTTTTTTGAACACTAAGTATTGCTGTGTAATTCAGACTGGCCTCGCTTTGTACTTGTGATCCTCTTAGTTCAGTCTCCCTAGTGTTGGGTTTGCAGGCATGTATTACTCCATATATTCTATCTGTAATGCAGTCACATGAAACAAACAAACAAAAAAATCAGGTTGGAGGTTTCCTTGTTCCCCCATCACAGTAGCAAATATCTAAGATAAATCAGTTTATAGGGACAGGTTTATCTTGGCTCATAGTTTTAGAGGTTTCAGTTCATGGCTGGCTGGTGTGATGCTTTTCAGCATATGCAAGGCAGTATTCCATGGCAGAAAAGAGTGTTTACTTTAAGAATGTTGATAAGCACTAAGAGACAGGATCTAGAGTCTTAATACATTTACAAATGGTATGCCCTCAGTGATCTAACTTCCTCCCACTAGCCCCACCTGCTAGGAGGGAATCCCATCCTTTTCCAACAGGGTTACTGGTTGGGGAACCACACCTTTCATACATGGGCCTCTGAGGTATATTCTAGATTCATACTACAAGAGGAGTATATGTAGTTTAGTGGTAGACGTTTGCTTACACAAGCAAAGGTCCTAGCCCATGGTCATGCAAGTAGTTAAATAAAAAATCAACTCTGACTCCAAAACTCATGCTCTTTTCTAAGAAAAAAATATTTGAGGATGGAGGAGCCTAGTCTGGGCAATACAAGACCATGCCTAACAAAAATAAGGCTGGGGAAATGACTCAGTGGGTAGGAGCAACACATTGCCCTTACAGAGGACCTGGATTTGTTTCCCAGCACCTTCATGGTGGTGGAATTACTTGTAATTCCAGTTCCAGATCAAATGCCCTCTTCTGACCTATACAGGCACCAGGCATGCACATGCTACACATACTCACATGGAGGCAAAACACACACATTAAAACAAACAAAACCCAAATCCAAAACCCAGACTTTCCTTCCCCGTTCTTCATTTACTTTTGACTACTTGTCACAGAGACAGCCACTGTTAAGTTTCTATAGAGACAGAAAACCTTGCTCTGTGTAGTATGTGATAAATAAAACCAAACACGCAGATCTGCGCTTTGCTCTTTTTATTTAACCATGTGGAGATCTGACCACACTAGGCTATAAAGAGCACCCTCTTTTTAGCAACTATATTCTCTTAAGTGATTGTATACATTATAATTAGTTAGTCCTCCATATATAGCTTTTGAAATAATATGAAATAATTTTCATACGTCTAGAAATACATGTGAGAGAATATACACAGTAAGTATAATTCCTCTAAGTGGGTTTGCTAAGTCGAAGGGGATTCTCACTTAAACACACTGCTAAGCTGCTCACAATAAACAGGTATCATAATATATAATAGATAACAATGTCTATGATTCTTTCACTGTGAGCTTTCCACCTTCCTGGCTGTCATTCCCTGTACTCTTTTAAGGATACTACCTGTCTCTGTCTCAATACCAACATTTACCAGTTTCAACTTTGCAAAAGTCAATTTGATCTTTCCAAGTCTTCTTCCTCATTGAGAAGAATACATACTCCAGAACCTCCATGAAAATTAAATGAAATGTTAAATGACCAACCATTAAGCAAATGATAGACCAAAGCTGATTATTTTATATACAAATAACTCATACTTTTCCCACCACTTCTATTGTTGGTACAGCAAGCATCTTGGCATCATTTGTTCTTCTGCTTTCATCGCCTTTCTCCTATACTCTGCCCACCATCCAAATAATCCCAGTCAAATGAATCTTCCTGAATTCAATCTCCCAGTATTTGGAAGAAAAAGTAAGATTAGGAGTTGAAGGTCTTGGCTACATACTAAAGTTTGAGGTCAGCCTGAGCTGTATGAGGGCATCTCAACTCCCACTCATCCAGAGCAAAAATGAAATTCTGAACCTTATCCTACATTTGAAAAATATTTATTTAAGCCAGGCAGCAGTGGTGCACACCTTTAAGCCCAGCACTGGGGAGGCAGAAGCAGGAGGATCTCTGTGGGTTCAAGGCCAAACTGGTCTTACAAAACGAGTTCCAGGACAGTCAGGGCTATTACACAGAAAAACATTGCCGGCTACCTAGGAGAGAGAGGGACTGAGGAAGCAAGCCCCACAAAGCAGAAGCCAGCTCAGTCACAGGACACTGGAGGATTAAGACTGGGCCAGCAACCTGACTCAGAGTCAGTGATCTCCACCAGAACTGGAGTGGGACAGAACCAGTTACCTAGGACAGAGAGCAAGTAGCTCCACCAGGAGCAGAAGCCAGGAGTAAATCCAGTCTCGGGAGCCAACCCAGTCCCAGGACACTGGCAGATCAGGACTAAGCCAGTGAACAGATCCAGAGTCAGTCAGAACAGGTTCAACTCCAAGCCAGGGATTTCTGCAGGAGGGGATCCAGACCAGGATTTACAGAAACAGGGCAAAGCCAACAACCTAGGCCAAAGTAGGCCTGAGACAGCAAACTGCAAGGGAGCAGAGCAAGGCACAGGAATGCTGAGCTATCTCCAGGAACACCAAGTAACTAACAGGGTAACTAGAACTGTGACACTGACTGTACCAAGAGGAACAACCATCTGAGCTTTGGATTCAGTGGCACCTAGAAGATTATTAAACAGAATCTCAGACAGCACCAGCCACACCCATTAGAGGAAAAGATGAGTAGAAAAGGTAAGATCACTCGCTACACCACAAAGAGCAACACAACACCAGTAAAACCTAAAGATAACAGCAAGACCTAAACAACCAAATATGCATGAACCGGAAGAAAATGACCTAAAAAAATAACTTCAAGAGAATGTTTGAAATTCTTAGAGATGAAATGAGAAATTCCCTTAAAGAAATGGAGGAAAAGACAAACACAAACTTGGGAGACGTCAGCAAATCACTTAAAGAAAACCAGAAAAAGAAATCAATCATATAAAAGAACTATCCAGGACTTGAAAACTGAAATAGAAACAATAAAAAAACAAGCTGAAGAAATTATAAAAACAGAAATCATGGGCTGGAGAGATGGCTCAGGGGTTAAGAGCATTGCCTGCTCTTCCAGAGGTCCTGAGTTCAATTCCCAGCAACCACATGGTGGCTCACAACCATCTGTAATGAGATCTGGTGCCCTCTTCTGGCCTGCAGGCATACATGCAGACAGAATACTGTATACATAATAAATAAATCTTTAAAAATAAACAAACAGAAATCATGAGAAAAAGATCAGGAACCACAAATGCAAGCATGGACAGCAGAATACAAGAGATGGAAGAGAATTTCAAATGCTGAAGATACAATAGAGGAAATAGATTAATCAGTTAAAGAAAACATTAAATCTTCTAGAAACTACAGAGAAACCCTGTCTCGAAAAACCAAAAAAAAAAAAAAAAAAGAAAACATTAAATCTAACAAAAGCTTAACCCA
The DNA here is from genome assembly GCF_903992535.2 of Arvicola amphibius. Taxonomy (NCBI): domain Eukaryota; kingdom Metazoa; phylum Chordata; class Mammalia; order Rodentia; family Cricetidae; genus Arvicola; species Arvicola amphibius. Next base: position 164,481,667 of record NC_052047.1, read on the forward strand.
AAATATCCAGCAAATATGGGACACCATTAAAAGGCCAAATCTTAGAATAATAGGAATAGAAGAAGGAGAAGTTCAATTCAAAGGCACAGAAAATTAATTTAGCAAAATCATAGAAGAAAACTAAAGAAAGATATGCCTATAAAGATACAAGAAGCTTACAGAACACCAAATAGACTGGATCAAAAAAAAAATCCTCTCGCCCACATTATAATCAAAACACTAAATATACAGAGTAAAGAAAGAATATTAAGAGCTGCAAAGGAAAAAGGCCAAGTAACATATAAAGGTAGACCTATCAGAATTACACCTTACTTCTCATTAGAGACGATGAAAGCCAGAAGGTCATGGACAAGAATTATGCAGACATTAAGAGACCATGGATACCAGGCCGGACTACTATACCCAGCAAAACTGTCAAAGGACAAAACAGACCGCGAGGGACGCAGCCACCTACTCCCGTGCAACAGCCCGGTCCTCCCGCTCAGCCGTGCAGGTTGAATCCACCAAAGCGATGGTTATGGAGAAGCCTAGTCCCCTGCTGGTCGGGCGGGAGTTTGTGCGACAGTACTACACCTTGCTGAACCAAGCCCCGGACATGCTGCACAGATTTTATGGGAAGAACTCTTCCTATGCCCACGGGGGTTTGGACTCCAACGGGAAGCCAGCGGATGCAGTCTATGGGCAGAAGGCAATCCACAGGAAAGTGATGTCACAAAACTTCACCAACTGTCACACCAAGATCCGCCACGTGGATGCCCATGCCACTCTGAATGACGGGGGTGGTGGTCCAAGTGATGGGGCTCCTGTCCAATAATAACCAGGCTCTGCGGAGGTTCATGCAGACCTTTGTTCTTGCTCCTGAGGGCTCTGTGGCCAACAAATTCTATGTTCACAACGACATCTTCAGATATCAAGATGAGGTCTTTGGTGGCTTTGTCACTGAACCTCAGGAGGAATCTGAGGAAGAAGAAGAAGAACCTGAAGAAAGACAACAAACACCTGAGGTGGTGCCTGATGATTCTGGAACATTCTATGATCAGGCTGTCAGCAATGACTTGGAGGAGCATTTAGAGGAGCCTGTTGTGGAGCCAGAGCCAGAACCGGAGCCGGAGGCAGAACCAGAACCTGTGCCTGACATCCAAGAGGACAAGCCTGAGCCACCACTGGAGGAAGCTGCTCCCGAGGATGTGCAAAAGAGCACTTCCCCAGCCCCAGTGGATGCTGCCCCAGCGCAGGAAGACCTGAGCGGGGCTGTTCCAGTGACAGGGACACCACCTCATGTGGTTAAAGTGCCGCCTTCACAGCCCCGCCCAGAATCTAAGCCTGAATCACAGAATCTACCACAAAGGCCTCAGAGAGACCAGAGAGTTCGAGAGCAACGGATCAATATCCCTCCTCAGAGGGGACCCCGGTCAATGCGCGAGGCTGGGGAAGCAGGAGATGTGGAACCTCGAAGGATGGTGAGGCACCCTGACAGTCACCAGCTCTTCATCGGGAACCTGCCACATGAGGTTGACAAGTCGGAACTGAAGGATTTTTTCCAAAATTATGGGAACGTGGTGGAGCTGCCCATTAACAGTGGCGGGAAATTACCCAACTTCGGTTTTGTTGTGTTTGATGATTCTGAGCCTGTTCAGAAGGTCCTTAACAACAGGCCCATTATGTTCCGAGGCACGGTCCGTCTGAACGTGGAGGAGAAGAAGACTCGAGCTGCCAGGGAAGGCGACCGCAGGGATAACCGTCTTCGGGGACCAGGAGGCCCCCGTGGTGGGCCAAGTGGTGGGATGAGAGGCCCTCCCCGCGGAGGCATGGTGCAGAAACCAGGCTTTGGTGTGGGCAGGGGGATCACAACTCCAAGGCAGTGAATTGCTTGGCCCCAATCTCCACACAGCACACAGCCCTGGCTCCTGCAGAATGGTGATTTCTTCAACCAGCCTTTGGTGTCTCGGAGTAGTCTATTATAAACTGCTCGAGTTTGTACAATTTTCATTTCGCTTGTGTTCATGGTGTGTGCCCCCCACTCTCCTTTCCTCCCCTGACCTTTTAGTCCTTCACTTCCAGTTTTCCGGAACGATACTTTAGGAGGAGTAGGTTTTTAAAGAAGAGGAGGGGACTCTCTTTTCCTGCTCACGCAGAAGATACAGACTGGAGTTTAACAGCCATTCCCCAAAGGAGTGCATCTCGTTTTTCACTGACAATGGATGTTTCATTTGTTGGGAGACACAGGATTTGATAAACATTTTGGAAGCAGGAAAAATCCATATTATCTGTCAAGAGTCACGTCTCCTGTCTGGTGTGGAAAAATTACCTTTTGGCAACTGCCACTGGGTCCCTGCTGGTGTGGCTAACTGAATAAAAGGTGTTTCCAGAAAAAAAAAAAGGACAAAACAAGATATTACACAACAAATCTAGATTTCACCAATACCTAGCCACAAACTCAGCCCTATATAAAATACTAGAAGGAAAACTCCAACCCAAGGAAGATGGCTACACCAACAAAAACACAGACAATTGATGATCTCGTAACAGCAAATCCCAAAGAAGAAAAAAACGCACAAATTAACATCACCAATGATAAAAACTAAATTAAAAGGAGATAGCAATCACCGGTCATTAATATCCCTTAATGTAAATGGACTCAACTCACCTATAAAAAGGCACAGGCTAACAGACTGGATACGAAAACAGAATCCATCCTTCTGCATACAAGAAACTCATCTCAACCCCAAAGACAGACATTGTCTCAGAGTAAAGGGTTGGGAAAAAATATTCCAATCAAATGGACCTAAGAAACAAGCTGGTGTAGCTATCCTAATATCTAACAAAATAGACTTCAAGCTAAAATCAGTCAAAAGAGACAAAGAAGGTTATTTCATATTAGTCACAGGAAAAATCCATCAAGAGGAAATTTCAATTCTGAACATTCATGCTCCAAATACAAGGGCACCCCCATATGTGAAAGAAACACTTCTAAAGCTTAAATCATACATTAAATCTCCCACACTAATAGTGGGAGACTTCAACACTCCCCTCTCACCACTGGACAGGTCAATCAGACAAAAAATGAACAGAGAAATAAAAGAACTAACAGATGTTATGACTCAAATGGACTTAACAGACATGTATAGAATATTCCATCCTAACAGAAAAGAATATACCTTCTTCTCAGCACCTCATGGAACCGTCTCAAAAATTGATCACATACTCGGTAACAAAACAAACCTCAACAAATACAAAAAGAAAACTGAAATAACCCAAAGTACCTTATCAGATCACCATGGTATAAAACTAGAAGTCAATAGCAATACTAATTCCAGAAAACCCACAAACACATGGAAATTAAACAATGCTCACCTGAATCATCAATGGGTCAAGGAAGAAATAGAAGACTTTCTAAAATTCAATGAAAATGACCATACAACATACCCAAATTTATGGGACACAATGAAAGCAGTGTTAAGAAAGTTCATAGCACTCAACGCCTACATAAAGAAGCTAGAAAAGTCCCCATAAGTGAATTAACAGCACATTTGAAAATTTTAGAACAAAAAGCAAACTCACCTAAGAGAACTAGATGAGAGAAAATAATCAAAGTGAGAGCTGAAATTAACAAAATTAACAACAACAACAACAACAACAAAAAAACCGGTTAAGAAAAACACTGCCCTGAAAAACAGGCCACACACACACACACATACACACACACACACACACAAATATAACAAATACATGTACATATATATGTATATATACCCTGGAGCCACCTCTCCAGCCTTCTATCCTGCACTAACTACTGAGTCCCATTAACCTACTTTACCTTCTTAAATATTTTTACTAGTGCCTTTAGCCATTGTTATATTTGCTGTTCTCTTTAAATACTCTACCATAAGCAGAAATTACATGCTAGGGCAAATTACAAGTATTGTCAGTCTGCTCTACTGAGAGTTCATACCTAAGTGCTCTAATCACATAGCAAACTACAACAGCAGCTGTCACAAGTGCTACCACCCACTGCTTAACACCACTGTTGTTAGCACAGAGGTCAGAGTGGTGTGTTTTGTTTTTATATTTTTAATTAAACTAATGGTTCATAATAAACATGATGGATTTGAGAAATGGTTTTCACCAAGAAATGAGATATTCAAGATATGTATTAAAGCCAGATGGTAATGGCACACACCTTTAATTCTAGCACTTGGGAGGTAGAGGCAGGCAAATCTCTGAATTTAAGGCCAGCCTGGTCTATATAACGAGTTCCAGGACAGCCAAGGCTACATAGAAAAAAAAAGAGAAAAAAATAAGGGTATGTATTAAGAGACTCTCTCCTTATTTTTCATAAAGTGTAAAAAGTCTTTGACCAGTGTGATGTCTATTGTTAACCATAACAACACTTTTCAACTTCCTATGACACTCTACCTTCCTACATGTTCTATTTTCTTTTTCAAAGGCTCATCTTAAATACCTAAATACTGTAATTTTATGAAGGCTTGCAGATCCTCAATCACCCTTGGGCCCTCTCTGTTCCAGCAGTGTACTATTTATGGTAGATACACAACCTTTTATTCCTCAAAAAAAAAAAAAAAAAAAGAGTAAAAAGCACTGCTCACTGTACATATAAGAATTAACTGACTCACGTTAAAATCAACAGATTGAGTGAGCATTACTCTTTTAAGACGTGGTTTTGCTATATAAGAACTCACTATGTAGCTCAAGATTGCCTCAGATTTATGGCAATGCTCAGGGACGATGCATGCAACACCACTCTTATGCCCGTGTCATGAGGCCCCCCAAACAAGATCACCACAGAGCCAGTAACAGATGCAAACAGACTGGGGTTTATTGATTACAAGATAGCTAACTCAGATCATAATCCAACACACTGCTGCAGCAGGTGGTGGAGAACAGCCCCAAGCTCTCAGGGTAATGTGTTTTAAAGGGAAAAGCAGGGTGGCACAAGTCCTGGTGTTTGGGGATTGGGTAAAAGTATATAACTTTTAAATTCATTGGTTGGGGTATAGGGGAACTTCAAAACAGTGATTAATTGGGTACCTACAAGAATGTTCGAACAAGCAGATGTTGTTTGGACATCCTGGTGGGTACTTTGACCAGGGCAGGCAGTTTCTTGGGAATGTTTATGAGTTTGCATTCATTCCCCTTAGTGTCAGGTCCTATCTAAAATGGAGTTCCCTCTCAAAATGGAGTTTGTTCTGCTCCTTCATCACACCCAGCTAAAAAAAAATATCTCTTTATGCTTCAGTAATTGAGTGCTTACTATATAGTAAGCATTTTCCTAGGCTCCGGTAAGGTAGCAACCAACACATTGAAGTCATTTTTCCTCAGAGAACTTTCATACTCTACTAAAAAGACAAACAAACAAACCCCCAAACAGCAACAAAAAACAAACCAAGACAACCAACCAAATTATAAATAAGTAACTTTAAAGACTGAGATAACTAATTTCTAACAGCAACAAAGGCTATCTACTAAGTCTTTTATCTGAGGACTCTCAGTAAGCCATCTGGTGAAGTGATTTCTTGGGGATGGTGGCAGAGAGTGTTGATGATAACCCAAATCCTTTTTCTCCTCTTCAAAGGAGAAAGACTAGAGTTTACTCTGAGACCTTCTTTCAAAAAACATGGTGAAGGGCATGTGAAGACTGCAACTGAGCTTAACCCCTGGCCTCTGCACATATGTACACAGGCACACATACACATCGACACCCACATAAAGAGAATTAGTAGAAAATACTTTTAAATCTAAAGGGAAATAATAGACATCTGTACATAAGCATTTAAGAACCCTGTAGTGATTTGAATAAGAAAAGCCCGTAAAGCCTGTTATGACTGAACAACTAGTCCCCCATTGGGAGAGCTGTTTAGGAAGTTTTGGAAAATTTCATGTTATTGAAAGAGATGTGTCACTAGGGTGGGTTGGGCTTCGAGGTTTCCAAAGACCCGAGCATTCCCAGTGTTTCGTCTTCTGCTCTTAGAATACAGATGCGAACTCTCAGCAGTTTCTCTGTCGCTATTGCCCTTGTTCTGCCACCATGGATTCTTAACTTCTTGGAACCATAAGTTCAATCGACACTTTTTAAAAAATCAGTTGTCACAGCATTTCATTTGTATGTTAATAAATAAAGCTTGACTGAGGATCAGAGAGTAAAGCAGCCGCACTGGCCAGCCTTACAGACCAGGCAGCAATGACACACACCTTTAATCCCTGTAGCCACACTAGCTTGCCATAGAAACCAGGTGGTAGTGGTGCACGACCTCAATCCCAGCACTAGAGAGGATCATAAAACAGGAGACAGCTCTTAGGCTCAGTCTAATTCTGTTGTCCCAGCATATAGGCCCTGAGAGACCATTTTGAGAAGCTGCCAGAATGAAGCCTTGATTGTTTTGGAGATCCTCCCAAGATATTAGAGGTGCCAGAGGTGTGGGATATCTGCCAAGGAGAGACACACAGGGAGTGGAACCAGTCTAGGAGACAGAAGTGTGCTACAGTCAGTAAAGCTGAAATAGTAAGATATATTCTATGTCATTATATTTTAGAAGTATATGATTTGCTTTTTGATATTATAGGCAGTAACAGTTAAGATATTGCCTTGACTCTCAAAAGAGATCTTTGTTGTTTAAACAACGTAAAGACAAAACAAACAAACAAACACAAGGAATTTTGAAGTTGGAGGCATTTTGCATTAAGATATGGCCATGAGCCTATGGGGGCCAAGGAATGGCCAATGAGATGGGACTCCATGGGCTCATATATTTGAATACTTGGTCCACAGTTGGTGGAACTGTTTGGGAAAGATTAGGAGATGTGGTCTTGTTGGAGGAGGCAGGCCACTGAAGGGTGAGTTTTGAGGTTTCAAGGACTTGAGTCCTTCCTAGTGGGCTTTCTGTCTCCAGCTTGCAGACAGATGTCCCTGCCACCATGCTTTTTCTTTGCCACCATAGACTCTAAATCCTTTGAAATCACAGGCCCAATTAGATGCTTTCTTTTATTAGTTGCCTTGGTTATGGTGTTTTGTCAGAATAATAGAAAAGTAACAAATATAAACTACAAATACACATGACTAGAGAAGAAAGTCTTTATGACACAGAGGTCAAGATGTCAAAACTGCAAAGCAGGGCCGGGGAAGACAGCTTGTAGGTAAAGTGTTCGCCACACAATCATGAGGACTTGAGTTCAATCTTAAGCACCTCTGTAAAAAGCCAGGCATGAAATAAATAAATAAATAAACAAACAAACAAATAAATAAATATTTTTTTTTTTAAAAAAAGGGGGGCTGGAGAGATGGCTCAGTGGTTAAGAGCATTGCTTGCTCTTCCAAAGGTCCTGAGTTCAATTCCCGGCAACCACATGGTGGCTCACAACCATCTGTAATGAGGTCTGGTGCCCTCTTCTGGCCTGCAGATGTACACACAAACAGAATGTTGCATACAAAATAAATAATATATATATATATATTTAAAAAAAGCCAGGTATGAAAGAGTATGCTTCTAATTCCAAATAGACTCCTGGGACTGGCTAGCCAATAGGCCTAGCCTAATCAGTGAGTTCTAGGTCCTGGTAATAAATCTTATCTCAAAAAACAAGGTGGCTGAGTCCTGAGCAACAACATCTGATGTTGAATTCTGGCCTCCAGAACATATGCATGTACTACATATGCACACTCTGTAAACATACAAGTGAACTCCTACACACATGCACTCCTGACAAACATGCATGCATATTCACACAGACATATGTAACAGGTATAAAATATTTTAAAAAATGATAATTAACCCCCCACCCAAAAAAAGTTGCAAGGGGAAAATGCCAATGAACCTGTAGAGACAAACATCAGAACACCACTAGTGTAATCAACAATCCTAAAAGTCAAGAAAGCATAGAAGATACATTTCAAGTCCTGAAAGTTAAAAACAACCAAGATTGCTATAGCTAGCAAAAGTTAGCATGTAAAATTGACAGAGAAATAAAGGTATTTCAAGACAGACACAAGCTAAGGCAACTAATGACGAGGAAGCCAGTATTAGGAAAACCCTACATAGAGCAAGAGGAAAGGCAGTTTCAATTCCAAGACCACAAGAATGTATATGGACATTTTGAAAGGAAAAGACAAAAAAAGAAACGAGAAGGAATCCATCATGTCTAGCACAAACTCCTAGAGAGAGAAGAAAAGTACAAGCAACAATAGAACTAAACAGAAAACAACCAACAAAATCACAGAAATTACTAAATCCCCGTATTAACCTCCAATACAAATGGCTTCAACTCATCATTAAAAAGACACAGATCCGCCTAATGAAGTAAAAGATCTGTGGGGCTAACAAGATAGCTCGGATGTTAAGAGCACAGAATGCTCTGGCAGAGGGCCCACATTTGGTTGCCAGCACCCATACATGGCAGCTTACAAGCCCCAGTTCCAGGGGATCCAATGCCCTCTTGCTTCTGTGGGCCTATGCATGCACTGGTGCACATAAACTCACACAGGCATACATACATGATTGTAAATGTAAACAAACATTAAAAACAAACAAGACAAAATTATTAACTGTCTCCAAATAAGATCACTCACTGCAGAGATACCCAAAGACTGACAATAAAATGATCAAAGACAACCCATCATGCAAAATGAGAGCCCAATACAAATCTGTACAGCCATTCTGATAAAGTAAACTTCAAATCCAAATTAGAAGAGATCAAAAGGGTCACCAGATTTTAACAATTCATCAAGACTAGGTTATGGTGGCATGTACCTTTCTCCCTGTACTCTGGAGGACAGGCAGGTGTATCTGTGATCTGAAGGCTAACCTAGTCTACATAGCAAATTCCAAGCCAGTGTCTGAGCTACAAAAAAAAGATACAATGGGGCTACCGAGATGGCCTGGCCAATACAAGCACTTTCTGCAAGGCAGGCATTAAGACAGGCATGCTGCTAGAATAGTGGCTGTGATCTTTAACACTGACCCAGGCAGAGACAGTGGTGGGAAGGAGAAGGAGACAATCAGACAGACATACAGACCAGGACACAGACACTGGGCCTGGCCTGGGCTTTTGAAACCTTACAGTCTACTCACTAAGCAAAATAAGCAGAAAAACAAACACTTCATGTTTCCTCTCATATGCTGATATAGACTTAAATGTTTATGTGTGGACATTACATGTGTGTGGGCCATGAAACTAGGAAGGGGAACATGAGATCTGAAAGGAGGCAGGGGAGAAAAGATGGTAATGGAGAATAGATAACTTGAAAGCAGAAGGGCATTATTTTGAGGAAGAAGGAAATGGGGAGGGGAAGGGGAAGAAGAGCAGTCAAGAGAGGGAATGAATGGGAACACTGATGTGGGATAATCCTGTGCACTGTGAATGTGTATTGCTCTCATTGGTTGAGAATAAGGTTGTTTTGGCCAGTAGCAAAGGCAGAGTAAGGTTAGGCAGTAAAGTCAAAAGACAGAGAGGTGAAGGGCAAAGTGAGGGAGAGATAAAGAGATCCCAGGGGAACAAGATGTGTTAGAGAACAGGTAAAGCCACAAAGCCAGATGGCAGGATGTAGATGAATAGAAATGGGTTAATTTAAGCTGTAAAAGCAAATTACTAATAAGCCTGAGCTACAGAAAAGCTTTAAGAAAAAAAAGCTCTGCCTCCATTTACAGAGCACAGTTCGGTGACATATATGTATGTAAACAACACAATGAAATCAGTTACTCTGTATGCTACATTAAAAAATTAAACAAATGAGAAGAGTTTTCCATGGACTGGGGTAAAGAGGGAAATGGAAAGTCAGTCTGAGTAGATGCAGTGTGTCGTGTTAGGATTATTGTGAGTGGGTAATGTATAAGGATGATGATTGCACAGCACTGTGGATTATTTCATGCCACTGAACTGTATAAAATGGTACAATATATATTATGCACATTTGCCACAATAAAGGAGAAAAATGAAAAAGTAAAAAAAAAAAAACTCACACCTTCAATTGTTCCACTGGGGCTAAAAAGCTCAAATTGTCAACAGTCAACTCTCCCAAGAATACATACTCTATCAGTAATGTGTCTTCCTAAAATATATGGCTGGCTATGAAGTAATAAGACAAACTACTGTAACTCACATTCAGATTTCATGAAAGTAATATGGTACATGAAATACTTGTATCTGTTAAGCAAAGTCTATCACTATCTGCATTCTGTGAACAACTAACAATATCAGTAACATAGAAAACCTCTACGCTAATCTTGCCTTCAATTCAGCCATTGTACTTCATTCATAGCAGACGTGAAGATTTCTAAAGCACCAACAGTGAGACGAGGCCCTCACAGGCCTGATTCTCATCTAAACACTATGAACTAGCTATGCCCTCAACTTACTAGTGTGGAAGTAGCTGGATGCAAATGGTAAAGAATCTGATTCAAGATACAGTTTAAAGGCTGCGTTGAGTAATAGTTGAATGTAAACAACAGTAAGATGACATTGTTGACTGCGCCTGTTTTCAGAAGTTTCTGTCTCAGCATAAACCTTCATATTTGCCTTTTCACTCGTCGTCTTTGGATGCTTTCAAGCTTTTCCCGTGTTTACCACTATTAGATTCTAATTCCACTTCAAATGGTCAAAAGACTACATCTTTATTTTTTGAAACACAAATAGTCTATTAAACACTGTATCATAAATGGCAGACACTTGAACAGACATTGAAAATTTTTTTTGTAATCCTGAAAAAAAATCACTTATGAAAATTTAAAGTATTAAAAACTCTCCTTAAATTACCTATACCAAAATATGGGAAAATACATATTTATTACCAACAAAATAGTATTTGCAATAGTTTTAGTCACTTACACTTAGACGTGCCAAAAAATGATAACATGCTCCTCACAGGCTACAGATATGCCCAAGGCTATTGGAAAGCAGCAAGAACCCTCTCTTTGGGGCTGAAGATATAGATCATGGTTAAGAGTACCGACCACTCTTCCAGAGGACCCAGTTTCTCTTCCCAGCACCCATGTAGCAGCTCACAACTGTTTTACTCCACTCCCAGGAGATCTGATGCCCTCTTCTTAGCAAGCACCAGGGACTCATGTGGTGTAAAGACAAACATGCAGGCAAAAATCATCATTCACATATAATAAATCTTACAAACAAAACAAACAAACAAACAAAAAATAAAACACAAGTCCTCTTCCTTTTTTTAAACTGAGAGACCTTCTAACAGAGACTGTCCTTTGGCAAACCAATATAAAGATTTAGTCATTAAAAATATCTGTAATCTTCAGGTTTTAAATATTTTATTTATCAAATCAAGCTTTTACTTGGAACTTTTACAATTTAAATGTAATTTAAAAAATCAACAGTTGCAGAAAATATGACATTATATTATTTTTGACTATTTTTAATATGATACATAATTTATCCTTCCCAGCCCAAAGTTCAATATAAAACAGAACATTAATTTTGCTCACTGAATGCTCATAAACACAAAATGGAATAACTTTTGGCATATGTAAACTAAAATGGAATTGCTGATGTGAGTTTTAAGTATGTTTAACCTTCAATCAGTTTTTACACTGATAAAACCAAACTACATCAAGCACATATTAGTGAAAATATTATATCAGAAAACCAAGTAACAACACAAATGCTTAGTAATATTCTTCACTAATATGCTACCAAGTTTTAAAATTGACTTGTTCATATTGATAAAAATGTTAATATCTTTCTACTCATGTATGAGACTTAGTTTAAGAGGGGAGGGTTCTCAAGTTTTATAAAGAAATATAACTTTTAAAAGAGAAAATGTCTGTGTGAAATGACACAGGCTCATGTTCCATTATCTTTTAATCTAATAAGAATGTAAATTGTCATTGGCATCACAATAGAATACAAACCCAAACTTTAGTTTATTCAGGCTATCAAGTCAAAGATAGTTTTATCAGTACCAGCAGAGATATGGTCCAGTCCATTATTCAAAGACATTTCTATTTTCTTGCAAGATTTAGTTTTCAAAAGAACAGAATGTGTTTGACATTGTTAATTAGCATACTCAAAGAAAAATAAATGGTTTTCTCATTTAATTTTTTTCAAGATGGAAGAATTTAGATGAGATTTTTCTAAAATACTAGGTCTGATCTATCTTGTAAGGAAGTACCTACAAATTCTAAAAACATTATGATTTTAAGCAAATCAATACTTTGCCATCACTCTTTACATAGCACTGCGAAATTTCAAGTACAAATTGTAAAACCTCGTATATGAAATCTTAAGAAAAACCTATTACAAGTAATTATAAAAATTCTTTTAGAAATTTAAGATGTAAAATATATTTGACTTTAAATTAAAAACAAAACAGAACAGAATAGAACAGAACAGAAAAAGAAACTCCAGCATAAAACTTGTACTTTACAATGCCAGTTAGAGTTCTCGTTACCTGATTTCATTCTGTCAGTGTTTGGGCCATATTATGTCTCCTCATTACCTTATGACTTCTCTAAAGCCTGTTGCTATTTTGAAACCCCATGTGTATGTTTTCCCAATTCTTTGAATACCAATAAAGCTATAAGATCAAGTTGCCTAAATTAAAGGCCCATAATATGTTTTCTATGAAAACAAGGTAACCTTTAATACAAAGAAATGAACAGACCTGCCACAAACCACGACCCATTAAGTAGACATTCCCATACCAGTTTTTAAAAATGAAATATTAACACTGGAAAAGTGGGATATCTAATTCTGAGCTGCTTTTAAGCTCTAAAAGTCAGGAAGTTCTGCAATCAATTGTCAGAGTCACCACACTTAGTAAATGCTTTGTGAATGAAATCCCCATTCTGTCATCCCTCTCTGTCTGCAACAGGAAATACCATTTGTTATGACACATGATCTCACTCTATGGCCTACATGGTTCGGCTCTCACTTTGCAGTCCAGATTTGCCTCAAACTCATGGTCTTCCTGCCTCCACTTCCCAAGTGCTGGATTAAATGGGAGCCACCACACACACTGGAGGGGGCAGCAGACACCTGCACACACAATCCAGTGCCCACAGAGGATTAAGGAATCAAGTTCAACCAAACCGAAGACTTAATTTTCACTAGAAAATGTTCGAGTCACAGTGGTCTCCATTTTATCAACCTATTTGTTTTTAAAAGCAGGTTTCCAAAAATAACCAATCTTTCTTTTTCAATAAATCTGATACTTTTTATTCACTTGAGCCACACGTATAAACAGTTAAAAGAAAAACCTCTGAAGTCCCCTCCCTTTCCTTTCACTGAGATGGTTGAGTGAAGGTAATCCTTCGCCGCCGCCTTTGAAAAGCCTTTAAATTCCATCGGTTTGGTTCCAACATATGAGGACCATTGTAGACAAACAATACTGTCATTTTTTCAGAATAAGGAAGATTTTGTAGAAGCTGTAAGGATTGAAATAAATTGCCACATAATTACATTATATACTGAAAAAGACAGTTTCCAGTCTTACATATGTTTAACTACATCATCAACTTGTCAGACTATGACAGCTTCCTGAATAAGCATAATCGAAGCCTGGCCTAATAACTGACCTGGAATATTCTAGTTGGTGGGAATCCTCTGTATTCATAAATCAACAAGGACCATAGGCATATCTTGGAAAAGAATGTTCTTTCATTTTTACACAAAGCACTTCTCCAATAACTTCTATGGCTAAGCACTGTGCTAGACTGGCAGTGTGAAACATGTGGGGGAGGTTTGCTTTCTAAGCCAAGGAGTTTGGTTAAAAAATAGAATAGGGGCAGACCTTATTAGTCCACAGATCTGATGATAAAAGATGATTAAGTACAAAAAAATGTACATTTAGGTGGGACATCCAATGAGATATTTATGAATATTTAGTTGAAAAATGGAAAAAGTATGGTTAGTAATAAACACATCTTTGGGTACATTTATTTGATAACTTACCCACATCACTAGATTTAACAAAAGGATATTTCCTATTACAACAGCTCTAGATTATGGAAAATTCTCTATGACTATAACTATGTAGTTATAAAACCTGATCTGTCAGTACAAGACTGGGTACTTAAGACTCTTTAGGGCTAGGGGAGCGGCAGTGGGAAGTAAGACTGTATGTGATGCAACAGAGAGGGCTACAGTTCTGGGACTTGAATTCCCAGTCATCTTTTAGCAAAAGAGGAGCTTTTCTAGAAGGGGTATTAAAGGCAAGGAGATCTAATTCTAGAACATAATGAAGTGCCTCCTCCGCCACTTGCTCAGATAAAGTTTCTCATTAAGTATGTCATTAGAACGTGTCCCTTCTATGAACATAAAGACTGCTATAATCGTTTTAGCTCCTTTTTGGGGGGTAATCCTGCTTAAATTCACACCTTGGCCCAAATATGCTCCACAATTAGGCCAAAGGGGACATGTGAGCACATGATTTTTGGGAGTTTACCCATTACTCACCTTTGGTGTGATGAAGAAGTACTGGGATGTGTTTTCTTTACAGGCAGTGTTCACAACCATTTCAAACACTCTTCGTTCATTGATTGGGTCCATACCCTAACACCACAATGACAATAATCATTACATGTGTGTCTATTAGAGGATTCAGTATATTGCCCACAAAGGTATTATTATACCTGATTGATTTCATCAACTACTCTGAATGGACATCTATTAAGCTCCTGAAGTGCCATCAAGTACAACATGGTAGAAACACTTCTTTCCCCTCCACTTTGATGGTGAGGAGTTAATTCATGCAGCTGAGTACTACTGCGAAATTTTACTCTAATTCGGATTCCATATTTATCATAGTCTTCCTGTAAAACAAAAAATTGAAAAATAAGTGTTTTCTGATTATTTCAACCAACTATTTGAAAGTATATCAGATACCTCAATCATAAAAATAACAAATTTAGATTAAGCAACTATCTAAAAATTTTAATAGCTGAGTGCCTACGTGTGTGCATACATTCACAAATATAAATTTTATTTTATAAAAAGGGAAGTATTTGGTGTTCTATAAACTTTTGACATCTCTGAGACCACTCTAAGGTTTATTTACTTCTCTTAGCTCTACGTCATTCAGATTCAGATTTATCTTAAAGGTAAGCATTTAACACTAGCTGAAGTTAGCTAGTTAAATGGTCTAGAGAAGTGCCTAAACAAGAGACACACTACAAGAAATAGGCAATTCAGCAGTCATATTTTTAAAGGATAAAAAGCAAATAGGTAAAATTATCTTCAATGGTGTAATTCAATCCAATATATTCAAACAGCACAAGATAAAATGTTATCAATGAATATTTTACATTTTTCATACTAAATCTCTGAAATTGTATGTATTAGGTATTCATAGGAGAGGTTTAAGAACAAAAAAGTGTTTTAGAGTTTGGATGTCATCAGTTAGTTATAAAGGAGGCACGGCAGTTATTTATGGATGAAGTAGCTCAGAATACGGGCAGGTATGGATCATCACCAGTGATTTCCTCCCAACAGTAATTTCAGCCACATTCTTTACAGGTACGGCATCACCTCTAACTAAGAAACAATCCCCGCTGTGGTGCCTCCATATCTGGGAGAAGGCCTTTATGTCAACTCTTATGCTAACTGGCTGAATCTCTCCACCTTTCCGTAGATTCTTACCCTACAGCTACAACTGCTGCTGGCAATACTTTTCCTTGAGACCTTCCTGGAAGCACGCTGCCACCTTTGGTTATGGTTTTGGCTACACGCCTATCAACAATACTCTGTCAACAGCAGGAGATACTTTCTATAAGACAGTGCAGCCAAGATCCTTGCCACCATTTTGCACTCTGCTCTGGCTCTGCTGCTACAAGCAGAGTCCTACATTCTAGTTCCTTACATGTGAGAAAGCAAGAGCTTCCTTTTACAAACTATAAACAGCTTCAAGCATAAATGCAAAAGTATTCAAGTAGGCTTTAAAAATTTTACAAATAGTACTTTTAATCTGCTCGCCTTTCCTTTCAAACCTCCTAAGTAAACAAATGATAGAACTGAGCCAGGCGGTGGTGACACACACCTTTAATTCCAGCACTCGGGAGGCAAAGGCAGGTGGATCTCAGTGAGTTTGAGGCCAGCCTGGTCCACAGAGCTAGTTCCAGGACAGTTAGGGCTGTTATAGAAAAACCCTGTCTTGAAATCAAAACAAAAACAACAAAAAAGACAGATTTGTAGTAATTTGTGTAAAAGTTTTAATTCCCCAGGATTACTTTTAAACCATATTTGTTCCAAAGTTAGTTTATTAAATATGTCACTTTTTGATTACATAGGCTTTGATTTACTGGAGTTTTGTTTTTGACTCCTGTAATTGATCATCCTTTTTTCTCCCTTTCTATCTTCTGTCTCACTCCCATTACTAAGGAGGCTAAAATAGAAAGGAGATAATGGGAAGTTGAGAAGAGGGAAGGTCCAGGGGAACACACTCAAAGACATGAGGAGAGACTTTCTATAGCACTGCATCGAAAACAGAGGCTGTGGAGGAGAAACAGGACAAGACAAAGGAGGAACCATGCAAGAGGATATACAGGACGGGATTTCTGTGACACAGGCCTCACACCTTGCTTACTTGATCACATTTATACCCCACACAGTCAAGCTACTGATAAAGATCTTCTTGTTACTTTGAGCAGGATGATGTTCACAGTAATCAAATTTATCTAAGAGCTAAGGTTCTGCCTGGGATTAGATAAGGTGTTTGATTCTTTGCCACCTGAAAGCAATGTGACCTTCAGTAAAATAATGGTAAATTTCAGCTTGTTTTTTTAAGTAGGATGGATATAAATTCCTGCTTCATAGGATAGTTATAAGAGATTAAACAAGATAAACTTAGAAGTACCTAGCACAAAGGAAGCATATCAGAAATTAAGTACTGTACACACATTTCTTACTTACAGTGAGGCAAGGACTGTGTGGTAAACTAGTACAGAAGGAACTAAGACCTCAAACCTAGGACTTAACAAAATGCTATTTCACACGCATGCTTCACATGAAACAGATACGGCTGTGAGGCAAACTCCTCAAAGGAGCAAATGGTGCTATTTTCCTTTATATTATACATGCAACAGAATGAAAACTTGCACACTTGCTAAATTTTTAAAGATATGAAAATATTCTTAATTAACTTGACTTTCATTCAAAAGAAATTTCACCTTGGAAACATTCTGATACATGCAAAATGAGAATACAAAAATGACTCCAGGGCAGCAAAAACTTTTAAATAAAAATCAAAAGATGGCCTGCCTTTTTTTCTTAATATTCCTTTCCATCCATTCCACTTTCCCAATTATTTTCAAGAAACCAGTCATTTCTGCTTCCTTTCGTCACCTGCTTACCGTGCTGGGAAAGGAACCCAGGGCTCCTGCAGCTGAGCGCACCACCATTTCTCTGCACCCCCAGCCCTCTTCACAAAAGTTTCTTAACAGAAAATTTGTTTTATCCGAAATAGCAATACATAGAGTTGTAGTTCAAGAAATTACCATATTTCCTACTATCTTCTAAATTTGTGATAAAGAATAAACCAAGGAAACTCAGCATGGTAATGGAAGTCTATCGTCTTAATTGGGAGGTACAGGTTTAGAATTCAATGTCATCTTTGGCTACATAGAAAGTTCCAGGCCAGTCTAGTTATAAGAGACCCTGATTCAAAAAATTAGAAAACATCACCCTTACCAAACACACACACACACACACACACACACACACACACACACACACACACACACGCCCCAAACAAAAAAACAAACTCAACCTCACTGACATAAACTACATTTCAGTTGTGTTTGCTAATTTGTTTATGGCTTTTAAGTGGAGCAGTTACCACTGAACCATTAGTTACACTAAAGCATTGAATTCACTCAACACAGCTGAATAATCATTATTTAGATTGTCTAAAACAAAGAAAGAGAGGCATTAACCTCTTAACAAAACATCATTCCCACCCCCAAACTAAACAAACTTCATGTTAGAAATCCAAAGGTGGTCTTTTCCTTCCTTTTCAGTTTTTTCAATAAGCAGAATTTTCATGTACAATTCCAAAGTAAATAAATTTACATGTACCCTTTGTACATAATTAAAATTATTGGTCATAAAATACATCCTTTGTGTCTGGCAATGGTGGCGCATGCCTTTAATCCTAGCACTCTGTGAGTTCAAGTCCAGCCCCGTCTACAGAGCAAGTTTCAGGACTGGCTCCATAGCTACTGAGAAACCCTGTCTCGAAAAATCAAAACCAACCAACCAACCAACCAAACAAACAAACAAACAAGCAAACAAAAATACGCCCCCAATACAGTTACCTCATTTTCTGTATGAAGATCAACTTCACCAGCACACTGCATAGAACTAAAAAAGTTGCTGAACTTCTCATTGATTTTTTCCACTAGCTCCTTTAAGGGGTTCAGCCATCTTTCTTTCACCTATAAATGAAAGACAAAATCACAAACTGAAAGCAGTACTATCCATTCTGATGTACAACTTTACATAAAACAAATTTTTATAACAGAGTCAATCTGGTCATAAAAATACTTTTTCTCTTAGAAGAAAAAGATTTATTGTATAATTAATATGCTCATCCCATTAATGGTAAACATATAAGAAAAAGGATAAAAAATTACCTGTGAAATATTTTCCCTATATTCATCTAGTTCGACTTTCTTCCCCTTTAGTTCTTCAGTTAATTGCTGGATTTCGATTTCTCTTCTTGAGTATTCTTCAACCACCTGACAGAAAAAAAAAAGTTCTGTAAGAAACATCTATCAAAGGATAAATTATATAAAAATTTGCATCAATTAAGCTATTAGCTAAGAATGCCAATTGCACTGCATTGTTTATATGCACTTAATTTATGCTATTGTGCACTGAAAGTGCTACTTTTTTTTAGTCCTTGAAAAAAAATACACACTGCTGTATTTCAAGTTAACTCAACTATTCTTTTTATAAAGAAAGGCACAGAACACTGCGTTCCTTAGGAAGACTCTATTTAAAATTCTAATAGATTCAGAATCTGGCATTTAAGGCATTGTTCCCGCTGTCTAGCTTATTATTACCCAGAGCTCCAGTACAGTGTGGGAGGCAAGTACTGGAGAGGGCTCTCTCTGTGTGTGTGTCTATGTGCGTGCGTGTGCGCACATGCATGCACGCACGTGTGCACTGGGCAAGGTAGAAGTGTGAGAGCTACAAGATGGAAACAGAGAAAGAGGCATACTGTAGGATTCAGTCCTGTGAAGCAGGAAGCTCTTGATCTTTCTTCAGTTAATAATGCATCGATTTCATCTAACGTATTTGGAAGATCTTGAAAAGCCTAAAGGAAAAAAAATTCTATCATTAAAAATGGAATAGTGAAAAGTTTTATTAGAATAGTTACGAGAAAGTAATTTGCTACAAATCTACTGTCTGATTAATAGCATGCTAGCACACAGCAATAATACAAAGGAATCTAAAACAGGGTATTTTGCCTTTAAAAAGTTTACACTTTAAAAGAAAACACAATGTATACATGTTGGATAGTGCCTTAAGGCAATGTATTGATGTTGAGTCTAAAATAAGCAGTACATATTATATAGGCTTTGGAATTTAAAATAATGAAGTGTCAGTTCATGCTACATGAGAATTAAAAGAATTCAAAGGCCTATAATTTATCTCTGGGTCTCAAAGCAATGGCTAGGGAAAAGCAATGCAAAAAGGAGAAAACAATTTGGAAAAAACAATGAGTACTGCATACCATGGGGGGTGAGGAGTTGTGTCCATTTGGAATGGTGGGTACTTGCTGAATTGGTAGAATGGGTCCAGAATATGTGGGGCATTGAAAGAGAGCAAGAAGTTAGAACTTTATACTGTACTTATGAAGACCTAAATAAGCATCCTTAGAATTCAATCACTGAGACAGAATTTCATCAAGACTATCTTCTGAATCTATGCTACAGAGACTCATTAGGATAGACACTTTCCTACAGGGATTGGCATGCAGTACACTGTTTTGCCTAGCACAACCTGCAGAGCCCAAAGTAAAAGGTATGCAATGAATCTGGAGCCCTAAAAAAAAAAAAAAAGTTCTGATGAGTTATACATCCAGTCTCTACAAGAGCCTCCAGGAATTTGTCATGTACATGTGCAACATCTTTGACTTGTCTGTTGAGGTGTGAGCTTATATCCAAAACTTACTTGGTGGCATCTTCACCAGACTCTAACAGGCATACTAACCTTATGATAATGAAACATAATTTCTCCTCATCCACCTTCCCAACCGTTGTAAGCGAATCAACTTCTCATCAGTAAAGAACTTCAGTTTGTTCAGGCAAACATTTGAGTTTTCTCTTACCTCTCTCATATCCATCACTAAAGTAAAAGTTCCCCCTCCTCTCCCTTTGTGCTACTATATCAATCTCTTCCCTGGTCAAAATAATAATGCTCAAAGTGGTTTACTTGTTTCCTTTCTTATGGATCTATTCTTCAGAGAGCAGCTAGGCGTACTCACCTATAAACTGAATTCAATAATACCACTCTTGGATTTAAACCCTCCAGTGGGTTCTATCTCAAAGAGAACAGAGCCCAGGGCTGGAGATACAGATTAGTGGTGTACTTGCCTAATCACTAAAGGGAGAAAACATTTCCAAACTCCTGTATACTCTATAAGGCCATACTAATCTGGCTTGTGCCTTCCTCTCTGCTTGGAATGTAATTTTTGGTTTTTATTTTTTGAAACAGGGTTTCTTTGTGCAGATGTGGTTGCCCTGGAACTCACTATGGAGACAACTCAGAGATCTGTCTGCCTCTGCTATCCAAATTCTAGAGTTAAAGATATGTGCCACCACTGCACGGCTGGAATGCAAATTCTATCTACCTATCTATCTACCTACCCATCCACCATCCATCCATCCATCCATCCATCCTGAGCTAGGTTTCTCTTTGTAGCAGTCCTGGCTGTCCTGGAACTCCCTTTGTAGAACAGGCTGGCCTTGAACTCATAGAGATAGGTCACTTGCCTCTGCCTCTCCAGTACTGATTGGGATTAACGGTATATGCTACCACACCAATTTGAGGAATGTAATTTTTAATCCCACCAAGATTTCTTCTATTCTAACACGTACCAAATACATTTGCACCTTAGTGGCTTCGTAAGAACTGTTTTCTCTGCTTGGTATTCTTGCTTTACAGCCCTACCTGACCTGACTTCTTTTCTTCATCTAGCAGGTATCTCAAATAGTATCATCTCAAAGGAACCACTGTTAAGCATCTACCCATCCTTGCTACTTTATCCATCACCTTTATTTGGTTTATTCTATCTTCCAGACCAGAACTCAAGTTTCAGTGAGGAAAGAAGCAAGTCTGTCTTACTTAATATTTGGTCATAGCAGCCAATCAATATATTTTAATAAATATATCATTTTTTAATTTTATCTCTTTAAAATAGATAATGTGAGGAGGCAGGGTTGAGACAGAGTTTAGTTCTATATGTAGCCCAAGTAGACCTTGAATTTGGGACATTCCTGCTGCCACCTCACAAGTGCTGGTATTACAGACAACTGCCACCATGCCCAGCACACAAAAACTATAACTTAAGAGTACAGTTATCACACTGATTTTATTAAAATGAAACATATTTTTGATGTGTTCTATAATTACCTTTAGAAACAAACTTTTCAATTATCTTTAAAAAACAAACTTGTCAGTTTTATAAATTTTTGTTGAATTCTTCCTCCTCTGTACCTATCAAACCCACACTTGCTTTCTGTGTCTGAGAGCATAAAACAAAGCCTTCCAGGATCTGACAACTACAGTCTTAGTCTTTTTCTATGCTTAGTGGACATTTCATCATCTATGAAGGTTGATACATTTAAGATTTTAAAAAGTACACAAATACTATTTAAAATGCATTTGTAACTATTTTGGTATTAGTTCGAGTAGGTACACAGAAAAGGTTTCAATGTCAGATAAAACCTAGGAACAGGGACAGAATAAATGGTGGAGTGTGAACTAAAAGGCAGCATTGCTTGGTTGGACTCTGACATATCAGCATAAAATCAAAACCAAGTATCAGCCCTGAAGATTCAATATCTGATGTGCCCTAATCAAACACCAGGACATCTAGGAAAACACTTTGATTTTGGCTTTGTCTTTCTAACTATCACCTTATTTACTGTTTGTCAAGTATAAATTACTGGTTTCCATGAATATTTCACACTGCCAACTACCTCTCAAAATAGTCAAGGGTGAAAGGATCTCCTTTAATAGTAAAAATGAAAGTTATGTTGTAATGTTAGGAAAATTCCCATATTTTAAGA
This sequence comes from Arvicola amphibius, assembly GCF_903992535.2. NCBI lineage: Eukaryota > Metazoa > Chordata > Mammalia > Rodentia > Cricetidae > Arvicola > Arvicola amphibius. Next base: position 164,503,932 of record NC_052047.1, read on the forward strand.
ATTTTAATAATAAAAGACTGGTGACTAAATCCAAGGAAGTAAGTTAAGCAAAGTTACTTTATGTATATGATAGTCAGTGAAGAATGGGGGAAAGCGTATTTTAAAATAACACTTCTTGTTTTTCATGGCCTGATACTATGCCTAGAGTAGGATATCTTAAAAATACCGTTACGGCAACTGCAGCATTATATATTTTTATACTTACTGTCTGAAATTCTTGGGGAACGGCTTGGTCTGCACTCAGGTTACATACTTGCCTAGCTCTCTTCATAAGTTCCTTGCATTTCTGTAACAATCTCTGTCTATTTTCATCCAATTCAATGAATTGTTGCTGTTAACAAAAATAAATATTTCAAATGTTACTACTAAATCAGAAGCTTGTTGTATAAACAACCTTGCATCCAATAAATTGCTGAATTCTGATTATGATAACCACATTAACTGAACCATGACTTTTTTTAATCATAAAGGTACATTAACCTTTTATTATAAAGGTCAAATTTTAAATTAAACTTTAAAATATCATACATAGACACATAAGAAAACACAGCATTTGAAATGTAAACTTTTAAATCACTTTCAAGTATATTTTATCTATCATTTATTCATGGCCTTATTAATTTCCTCACCAAATAATTAGCAAGATCTGAGAGAGGCCCACATCACAATCTGTATTAAGTACTGCAAGGTGAATATGGACAGAGACCCACAGAACCAACACCACAACAGAAACAGGTACTATCCATTGAGTAATTGTGTGTCAGGCCCTTACATAGGTGCTTCTCATCTAACTTTTCTTTCTTTTCCCTGCGTTTTCATTTTTCTTTTTCCATTTTGGGGAGGTGGGGCTACTGAAGTCCCATTTAGATCAGGCTGGCTTCAAACTTTGCCAAGACTGGTCTTGAATTCCTAAACCTCCTGTTTTCCAAGCAAGGGGATTGTAGTTACATAGCCCCATGCCTAGACACTGTATCTTTTATTTTCCACAATACTATAAAGGAGGTGAAGAGATGGCTTACAACTTCCTGTAACTCCAGCTCTAGGGATCCTCTAGACTTCATGTGCACATACCCCAACTCCTACATACATATATGAAGAAACATAAAATTATCAGTTGTAGCATTTGGGAGAGCAGGCCTTGCCCCTCGCCTGGGCCGCACAATAAAGCCAACCCTATTGGCGGAGGTGTGGGTGAGCCAGCCCTAAATCTGTTGAGTGTGGGAGAGCTGTCCCTATTACTTGTCTGTCGTGTAGCTGTGTGGGCATGGAGGAGACATCCCACAAGTCACCCCTTGCCCCTCACTGCCTGTGCCAGACAAGGAAGGTGACCCTCCCCCTTACCAGCAGCAGCACTGAGGAAAGAGGGCTCTGCACCTTGCATGGGCAACACAATAGAGCTGGCCCTGAAGGTGTAGGTGTGGGAGAGCCAACCCTAAGGATGTGAAAGCAGGAGAACAGGCTCCATCCCTTAGCAGGGTGTGACCTAGCAAGGGCAACACTGGACAGCTCACCAAAGAGGCAAAGATGGGAAAGTGTAGTAGTATTTCATTTGTATTTTAATAAACAAAGCTTGCTTGAAGATCAGAGAGCAAAATAGCCCCTCTGGTCAACCTTACAGACCAGGCAGTGGTGACACACACCTTTACTCCCAGTAGCAACACTAGTTTGCTATAGAAACCGGGCAGTAGTTGTACATGCCTTTAATCCCAGCCATAGAGAGGAATAAAAGATGGGAAGAGACAGCTCTCAGACACAGTCTCATTCTCAGGATTCCTGGAGGCAGGATCACCATTTTGGACTGAGGTAGAGGTAGGAGCCAGTGGCTGACTGTTTTAATTTTCTGACCTTCAGGTTGAACCCCAATATCTGTCTATGGGTTTTTATTAGATGTGGTACAAAAGAGTTTGTGGACTGACCAACCCTGCAACTACCCAGGCCCAGAATCAGGGTTATGAGTTGGCCCACTGTAACATCCACCTAATCGATGATCTGCTGTAGCATGTCAAGGGGCGGGTCCGGCAGACCCAAAGCTGCAACAACAGGATACCCAAAAGTTCTAGTGAGGGTTAGTGTCAATAATACAGCAGAAACTAGAGGCCTCAAACCAGACAATGGCTCTTTGCAATGAACAGTTGAATACAGAGATATATGGACGGAGGAGTTTGCTGCGTGGCTCACTGCATTGCTTACAGCTTCCATGACAAGATTTTTCTTTTTCTCTTAAATTTTATTTTATTGGGGGGAGGGAGGTGCAGGAGCAGAGGGCAGATAGGAATGGGTGGGGAATGAATGGGGTCGAGATGTGTGATGTGAAAGACACAGAGAATAAACAGAAAGAAGGTTGGAAAAAAGGTATTAAAATAGAAGGGAAATTATACAAAAAAAAAATCACTCTAATGGTATTAATAGTTTTTAGATTAAAAATCAAACTTAAGTTAAAAAAAGATAATGAATTGCCCTGAGCATCACTACATGATTACCACAATCAACCTTTTGTTTACTCCCATAATATCTCAGTGTTATTATAATAGAAATTATAACAGATCTAGTTCTATTTTGTTAGTTTAGTTATTTTTCTTATGTATTTTCTAGGTACATTAAAACTCCTTATAAACAACAAAAATAAAAATAAAAAAGTAGCACTATCGAAAAGAAAGATAAAGTCATTTTTTTTTAAAAAGACTTAAAAACTATAGGCAAGAGTCAATTTGGGAGCAGAAGAGGTGGCTCTCTCTAAGGAAGAACACTCAAATTGGTTCTCCAGTGCCAAATAGTCAGCCCAAAAAACATACATACAATATGTGATTCAATAGGTTATATTTGGAAATATATATGTACATAAAAATACATATATACATGCAGTAACAAGCGATGAAAATGAGAGGCCATGAATCTGAAGGAGAGTGGGGAAAAGTATATAGGAGCGTGTAGAGGGAGGAAGGGGAAGGGGGCAATATTGTAATTATAATATAATCTCAAAAACAAACAAGCAAACAAAATAAATAATTTTAAAAACCAAGAGGGGAAAAAAGGAACCTGCTACTCTGGAGTCAAGGTTTCAAATAGTCTTGGCTCACCTCAAACTTACTATTTAGCCAAGGCTAGTGTTGAACTCCTCATTTTTCTGCTTCCACCTCACAAATGAGGACAGTATACAAACAGGAAATGAAATGTGGAAAGGTCAGAATGGCTCAACTGTGCCAACTGCACAGTCTAATGGTGGAAAACAAGGCGTACAAGAGCCAGACTTTCAAGTTTCATGTGTGACGAGGAGGGTACCTAATCTTTGTAATGCTACTTCTAGGCCAAGTATTATTAGAACCACCGTTCCACAGATTAGCCAATATTAATTACAATCCTAAGAAATATGTTATCTTTTAGATGTGGTTAGGAGGCACTGAGAACGTGCCTAAGGCTACAGAACTAGGAATGAGGTTTCTAATAGAGAAAACATATTTATCTCAGTTTGTACTAAATTCCAAACTAGCCAAATTCTAATATATAGATATATTAAAAGTAGGGGTTGTGCCCTAGTCATATCAATTCTACTGCGTTCATAGTCTCGGAGGGGCCTGGAGAGCTCTAGCATTAAAAGGTCTTTGGGGTTTGACAACAAACAAGCAAAAGAGATGCTACTACAAAAAGTAAAAGGTTATACACAGGACTGCACTGAAATAAAGCAAGCCTTTATCTAACTACTTACTACCATAGTTCCCTTGAATAAATTCCTTCAGCTGAGAGAAATAAAAAAAATATTACAGATTCCCAGTTGCCCTACTTTACTCTCTAGGGGGTCACTGTACTTAAGTAATGTAAAACAAGGGACGGCTGGGTAGAATTCAACATTCCTAATGACTTCTATTCCTGTTCCTCTGGACTTTGCTAAAATGAAATATTAGGATACTGTAGGAATGAAATATTACTGAGGTGACTACTTGAAGCTCTACACTGAGAAGGGCCAAAACCTCATTTAATAGTTTCCTTCTGTTGGGTGACATCTGCCTAACAATATTTTTATCTGAGAAAAGCCTTTCTATACATATTTGTTTGGGACTCTACCTCGTGACAAAGCCTCTATTTTCTTTTCATTTTTACAACATGCTTTCACTGTCACTATTTTGAACTTAGACACTTGACAAGGAAGCACATAGTTAAGCATATATGCACACAAATATATAAAGTATATATGCAAATGTGTTTTACAATACATTCTGGATATTCAAGGAAGCTGTTAACTTAGAATGCATTTAATACAGAGATTATAAACATGAAAGTCAAGCTGAATTAGAATGATTTCTTTTTTTTTTTTTTTGTCTTCTGGGGAAAGACACTACACAAAAAACTTATCTCCAATTTTAAGTTTTGGGCTTTTTTTTCCCCCTAAAGCTAATTTAAAATCTGAGCATCCCATTGTTTCCCCAAATCATGGAAATCGTGTGGCTAGCATTCTGTAGGTCCAGTCCCTTAATGTGCTGCAGCAGGTCACAGATGGGAGAGATGTTAGGGCGGGCCAACCCAAGGCCCAGGGTATAGGTTTCGGTGGTAGCTCAGCCGCTGGGACAGTCCCCACTCAGGGGCAGAGCCAGCTCTCCCACAACTATGCTGAAGCCATTTCTTTTGAGTGGTGGTTGGGGGTGGAGGTTCTCCCACAAGGAGCTGAGCCAGCCATGTCAGGGCCAATGAAGGGCAGGACCTGATCAACATGACCCTCAGATTTCAATATGCATGGTTCCCATGTGTTGGAAGCTCCACACTGAGGGCCATCTGTCAGGGCTCCATGTTGGAGCAACATCTGTCGGGTTCCAGCCTGGACAGGTTTGTACATTTCAGGGTAGGGGTGTGTGGATAAGAAATGTTAGGCAGAAAAAACAGAGATACAAAAGAAACATACAGAGACATAGAATAAAGTCAGGAGGGCAACCCAGTGAATACTGAATCTGTCCATGTTTATTTCTCATGATCTTTAAATATCTGAATCCAAAAATGTGAAAGAAGGTAAGACTTCTTTACCATGATACAAACAAGAAACAAACAACGTAATTACCATCTTAATATACAAAACACCAAGTAACCATACTGTAGTTCCTGTTAGTGGCCATACCTTAGGTCAAACCTCTTGTCAGTAACCTTGAAGGAGCAAGAATAGGCCTGAACTTTCTGACCTTTAGTCAAGGTGGACCAGATCCACTTCTGTGGGGTCTTAGGTGGCTGACCAGACCCTGCACAGTCCTCAGAGAAATTTCAGTAAGGGTCTAGTGATGGTTATGCCAGGGGTCAGAGGCTTTGAACCAGACCAATAACTCATTGCAATAAACAGCTGCAGATGGACCTGATTGAACAAAGGGGTATACTGTGTGACACACCAGTTCCTAAAGCCTCTGAGTTGTTGGAGTGGGGGTGTCTAGGAGATGCTTAAAACAACACAGGCAACTGCCATTGTCTTTGGCTGCCTCCCAGAACTTAAGGTAAGACACTATGAAGATACCGCACACTTCAGACACAAGAATTATGGAAACCTCCTCTCTGAAGATTAGCTCTTATAGTATGAGAAGGTGCTATGCATGCTACTAAGAGAGAAAAGTTCCTAAAAGTTCTAGCCAGCTGTCAACTGTGTAAAGCACACAGGGATCAGATGGGCAAAATATCCCCAATGGTGTGATAATGGTATTTTAATGACAACAGTCATCTGATAGGACTTCAGGCCTGCTCAATAAGGGAGCACATGGCTGGTACTATTAACCTAGTCAGCTATCCACAGTTGGAGAGGTTATAGACAAAAGAGGAAAACTACTGCTGTCATTTTCTTAAACCAATATAACTTCAAACGATATTCTAGTTGTAGCACTTATCCTTTATCAAAGATTTCTTCTACAGCAGGTAGAGACTACCATTACAATTTGTTAAAATGTAAAGAATAAGTGAATCAAGGGTACAGAGACTCAATTAGTACATCTATAATACAACCCCCCCCACACCCCTAAGGCTCAAGGAATATATCATGGAAGGTAAGTGAAAGTATTTTTAGACAGAGGACTGCGATGCCCACTACAAAATACTAGATATGAAAACGATGTTATAGCCATGAAATCTCCAAAACATGGCTGCCTATACAAGACTTGCACACTGAACATATCTTTAGATATACCAAAGAGAATGGGAAAAATGCACAGGGTCTTAGACCTAGATGAAGAACTACAGGCAATCAATGGCTGCTGAAAACCAAGACCTCTTATAGGTTGTCCAATCTCAAGTGATCAGCCCTAAATATATGTAGACATGAGCATCATAAAATGGATTCAGTAGGTTGTATATACACACATAATCATATGTGTGTGTATGTATGTATGTATGTATGTATATAACCATTATAATTATAAATAGTCATGACATTGAGAAAGAATGGGGAAATACTAATGAAACTGGACGGGGAGTAAAACTGATATAAATATTGTGCATTCATGTACACAATGTTCAAAAAATTTATGAAAAATAACAAAAGATATGGGGAAGCAAGGAAGTGGCCAAAGACAGTATAAGCTCCATGGTAGTAAGTAAGAAAGGAGCCCCTGATCACTGTTGAGCACAATTCTTGTTGATCTTTGTTGGTAGAGCAAAAAAAAAAAAAAAAAAAAAAAAAAAAAACCGGAATATATATTTATATTAGAGCTGTAAAAGAAGTTCATCAAAGACTTTATCTGGATTCCTGCTTCAACTCTAGCCTTAAGTAGTTAACTGAGTATAGAAAATAATGTATCTGTTTAAGACACAAAACAATTTCAAAATTTACAAAACATTTTCAATGCAAAAAAATAAAAAGTATATATCTTGAAGAAATGGTTATTATTTTTTCTCTAAAATTCTTTCTACAGAAAGTTGAACTGTCATGAGAGCTGTACAGAAATACCTTGACAAATATTAAACAAGGAAAAGCTTTTCCTGGAAGGCCCTCTTGTGGAAGAAAGAATTATTAACTGACTTTCTTGTTCTACTTAACAGTTCATTAAATAAAATAAGATTTAAACAAAATAAAAACCACTTCCTATATAAACAGAATTAAATTTAAGCTCTAAGAACCATGCCATTAGTAAAACACTGGCTAAAAATTAACATTTCATTTTTCTCAGTGAAGGGATTATGATTGTCCCTATATTCCCAGCTCCAATCCAACTGATTGCTAATTATGTCATAGATACTTTACAAAACACATAATTGAAAATATGATAATCATTAGATATTTTTCTTAAATGCTAACTTGAAATTTTTATAACAAGCCGGAGACTTAAAAATCGTAGCCCTAAACTGACTGTTTACTACATTAGCTTATAAGTTTCAACCTATCTATGTTTAAATAATACAATCTGGTAATAAAGCTGGAGAACTCCATTTGAAAATCCAAGTTCCAGATCAGAAATACTGTCATAATGGTACAAGTCGAAAGTTCCTCACTTCAGCCATGGTAAGACAGTCAAATCACAGTTGCAGCAGACAGAGGAATCAACTTTGTGTGCATGATGTGTACAAAAAACACAATGTGAGTGCGCTTTGCCTTGGAACCCATCCCTAAGGCATTTCATTATGTATAATACAATCTCCAAAATCTGAATCTGAAATGGGAAATGCTTCTGAGAACAAACATTGTCAGGTGAGGGAGACATAAAACTGTTTATTAAGTGGTCTACCTGTCTCTGCTCTCTCAGACATGTTGCTGTACTTGGAATTTTACATGGGTTCCAAACTCAGTGCTCATGCTTGTTCTTTACCCACTGAGCCATTCATACAACTCATTTCTTGCCAGTGTTGATGATGTACCTTGTTGATCCCAGCCAGCAAAAGGTAGAGGCAGGTGATCTCTTTAAATCTGAGGTCTGCCTGGTCTACACATGAGACCTTGTCACAAAAAAGAAAGTAAACTGGAGGTTCTGTATTAGAGATAGTACTGCCCCCTATGTGTATGTGGCAATGTCTTTAGAAATTTTGGATTGCCATTACTGGTGAGAGGGAAGGAAAGAGGGAGGGTAAGTTATTATTCAGTACTTTTAGGTAGAGCTGTCAGTGGTTCTGCTAATGCACAGGATAGTAAGTCTCTTACAGAAATCATTACCTGCTCCAAGTGCCAAGTTCTGAGATCACAATACCCTGCTTTAGATAGAGGCTTATACGACAGAAATTTGATTTTTTTCCAGTGTCATTTTGTAAGTGGTAATATGTCACCAGGACACACATCGCTAATATAATAATTTCTTCTTCATTCATTAGGTAGAATGTGTCCATAAAGAAGATCCCATTTATTTCTATATACTTGATATATCCCACATATGAAACGTACGATGATGGGGCTAGAGAGACGATTCAGCAGTTAAGAGCATACACTGCTCTTGCAGAAGATCACAATTCTGTAACTCTAGCTCCTGGGGAGCTAACACCTTTTGTGGCCTTTGCAGGCACCTGCACAAAAGTTGCAGAGACACTCAGACATGCATGCACACACACAAATAATTAAATCCCTTTAAACACAGCAATTGGAAAGCAGAAGAGGTGAATCTCTATGACTTTGAGGCCAGCCTGGTCTATATTGAGTTTCAGGCTAGCTTAAAAAAAAAAAAAAAAAAAAGCAAGACCTTCTTTCATTCCACCCTGAACCCCTATAAAAGTAGGATGAATGCTCAATTTTCTAGAATTTTTCAAAATAATGAATTGGTTTTTCTAAATATCCTCCAACCTAGTAAGATTTTTAGAGAATCATTCTAAATGTCAATTTAGACATTCCTAATACATTCAACTTAGTGTGCCATCATTCACGGCCAGTTAAGAGTCTTCATTTAGGTTCACAGAGTCATCTGGGATGGTTTTGCATTCATGCCTGACAAAATCATCAAGGTATACCTAAGATTATTTACACATAGATTTCTTTTGCTAGACTTGGAATCAGCTATTTTCTCCAATGAGCCATTTTAGTACAGAACAGTACTTAGAGGCTATGCAGATGTAATGAGGAAATGTTTTATTTTCTTTTGGGGGAGGGAGGTTCTTTCTGAAACAAGAATTCACAAATGTAGTACAAGATGTCCTCAAACTTATCCTTCTGACCTAGCCTCCCGAGTGCAGGCATTAATACCACCCCTCCCAGTCCCATTTACAGGAAATGCACTGTGAAGTTATTCTGGTTATTTCCAAATCAAAGCCTTCAAAGCTCTTACTATTTAACATCCTTACTTTACACTGAAGCTGTTTTCTTTCAGGCTAAAAATCCTAATGGCATCATTTATTTCTTCACTTTTACCAGAAGAACATCACAGATATTAGCGGCTTAATTACTGAAAACAGGTAAAGATGCTTTTTGAAATTCTTTTTGTGTTTAGAATCAAATTACTTTGGAATAATTTTTCTCCATGAGGTTATGCTGCTAACTCAAAAGTTAGATGTATTTGTTTCATTTTGCTTTTGTTTGTCTTGAAGAAAAAATAATTTTATTTTTGGATTATTTCAAAGTAGGAAGAAACACTAACAACTAAAATGAATATAGATTAAGCTCATTTCGTACCCCATGAATAAGAAGGAAAGATGCTGGCCTGTCCCCGTGGGGCTTCACCACACACCCGACAATTTCCCGAAAAGTGGAAACACTATATACATCCCCTCTTTTCCTTTTAGTAACATGTAAAAGGACAGTAACTTCCTAATAGGATAAAGAGACTTTAGTTTCCCACTCATTTAACAGATTTCATGAATTTACATAAGATTCCAAGTTTAAGTGTTCTAGTTAATGATTGTTAGTAAATCTACAGAGCTATATAAACATTATAGATCCAATGTTATATTTTTATCACTTTAAAAAGGTAACTGTAGCCATGACTCTTCTATTTTTACCCTTTCTGAAACATTGTTTTCTTTTATATGTATGTTAGATGTTAGAATTTACCTAAAAAATCTTTTAGAGAAATCATAGACATAAGCTGATTAATATTGGGCTATTTATTTGAGATAGGGGCCCATTTTGCCTATGCTGATCTCAACTCTTAAGCTCAAATAATCCTGATGCCTCAACCTCCCAAGGTGCTGGGATTAAAGTCATGCATCCACTTGGCCTTAATTCCACCTGCATTTTCAACAGTAAGTTTTTTAGCCCAAGTATTCATACACAAAATGTCTACTCTTGTACAGCCCTTGCTCTACACACCTCTTCTTTGTAAATCACTCTCTTTGTGCAAATACTTTATATGATATTTACACCTGCTTAGCCTTTTGGGAGAAAGGTTATTTATTAGCTCCTCACAATGAATAATAATGAAACACTCCTTATTTTCTTGTTCTAAAGCACACACTGTTATAATACTGTTATCTAAAACAACAAACAGCAAATATATGCCATTTTATTTATATCTTTCCTTTTCAGAGAATTTAGTTATATAACCACACCGTTAGTATGTGTAACTGTCCCTTTAAAACATAGCTCTTACTCTTTCCAGTAAGTTCTTCAAAGGACTTTGAGATTTTTAATCTAGACAATGCCAGCATTATTAGACTGTTCCCTAGTCTGTAACAGTCTTTCTCAGTTTCAGCTCTTTTCATACTGGACTGCTGAACTTTCCATGGTTAATGGAGCCTCAATTCTTTAGAGAAGAGTATCTGCTGGTAGTTTGATTTTTGGGGTTCTTGCTAACATCAGGCTAGTTTTAATATTCTACTGATTTGTGTTGCCCCATTGTATTCTGGAGTTCTCAGATGAAATGAAGAATGTGATTAGCCTTTGAAAATAAATTCCAAGAGATTATTTTTTTATTCAAGAATTCCTTGGATCACACCTGAGTGTATCTTAAGAGGGTAAACTCAGAATGTTAGTGGACATTGCCAGAAAGACTAATCTTATGGTTAGAGAGCTTTGAACCAAATGACTTCAGCACTTATATGACTTTCCAAACTTAGGATAGGAGGTCTAGAGATTGAGTGCAACCACATGGCTAATGATGTTAATAGAAACTCAATAGAAACCCTGCAGTGTGGTGCTGCTTCCTGGCTGGTAAGCACAGGAGAGTGACACACCACAACTCCTCATGAAGGACGCTCTTGGATGTTGTTCTGTATGTCTCCTGATAAAGCTCAGTGCTGTTCAGAGTTCTGTGCTCTTCTTCCATGAAGGGGCCATGGAAAATCAGGGTGTTGTAGCAGATGGTCAGAAGTATGATAGTCTAGGACCCTTGAACTTAGAGCCAATGAATCAAGGAAAAGCAGTCTACTGGGGGTATTCCTTATGAACTGTCCAATTTGGTGCCAATTGTATGTGGTTAGCATCAGAATAAGACTGTAAGACATCGAAAGGGACTCCTTACGGTTTAGTGCTATAACTGCACAGGTCGTCCGTGGATATTTAGAATACTAGGTGTTCTATTTTTGAGAAAGGAGTTTGGAGATTAAAAAACTAAGTAACAACAAAAACAAAAATAAAAAATAACTGTCATCACCACCTTGATGCTACATCTTTAGAATGAAGTTTGTATATTATTCCCTATCACTTTCGCCTGAATAACTTTATCATTCCACTGCTAAATATTAAGGCTAGACTGTTGTGATTATTCATCCACTCTTACATACTTCAAGTATTGCTTCTTTATAGCAAAATGTATTTTTTATTATTTATTATTATGCCTGAGAGTGTAGATGTGTACATATTAGTCTGTGGAGTCAGCTCTCTCCTATCTTTCCCTGGGTTCTGGAGACTAAACTTTGGTCACTGCCATTATTAGGCAAGCATTTTTAGCCAATGAGCTAGCTTGCTGGCCTCTAAAATTTACATAGTACACAACAATTGCACATTGCAAATGATAGTATGTGATGGATACTTTCAAACTGGTTTGAGGATGAACTCCAAAATTTAAAAAAAAAAAAAGACAAAAATAGATTACCTCTATGAGACGCAGCTGTGAAGATGATGCCATGTAATCTGCTTCTAATTTGTTCTTCTCCGAGATCACTGTAGTATTCTGAAGAATCAAATCGACTTTTTGTATGTGCAAAGAAGTGCAAATCTACAAACAAACAACCCATAAGAATTTTGTTTTTATGTTGCCTAAGTTTTACAACTATGAAAAATGCCAGTTTTTTCAAAACAAAATTATGAATCATAAAAGTTAACATCTTTCTACTATGATCAAATAGTTCATATAAAATTACTTTTGCCGGGCGGTGGTGGCGCACGCTTTTAATCCCAGCACTTGGAGGCAGAGGCAGGCGGATCTCTGTGAGTTCGAGACCAGCCTGGTCTACAAGAGCTAGCTCCAGGACAGGCTCTAAAGCTGCAGAGAAACCCTGTCTCGAAAAAACCAAAAAAAAAAAAAAAAAAAAAATTACTTTAAAAAAGTAATTTCCTACATATTTAAGTCATCTGGAAGAAAATAATTTAGCCTAATAAGTTAACCTTTAAAATTCAGTGTAAGCATTAAAACCTAAACAAGCTGAAACTAATCATAAAAATCTCTTGCTTATTATTACTAAACCAGAAAAACACTGAAGAGGATGGCTCATAAAATCCTCTAAAGCTTACTAAATTTTAGTATCCAGATGTCAAAATTAAGAAAATATCTTACCTTTACTAGGCCTGTTAATTCAGTAACAAGTTTTGCTTTCTGAACATTGATTTCTTTGATTTTGGTATTCGCTTTTCGTTCTTCTTCTTCCAGATTGCAAGTATCCTGTTCCATCAGCCTTATACTGTATGACAGACACACATAAAGATAGAGAGATCAGAGCTAAACACAGGATGAAGCCCAAAGCCTTACGTCCCCTGAAGTTCATTGGGTTACAATGATAATCAAACGCATAAATGCTAGCACCTAGATTAAACATCTCAATGCAATCACTCAGGATCAAAATATATTGTAGAGGTGTATGACCAGCACAGTCTAGTGTCAGTATGATGCTGATGCAGAACACGGAGTGAGAAAGGGAGCTTGAATTTCCCCTTTGTTAGTTCACCGATAAGTAGAACTCGACAAGTTACACCTTGGAGGTTAAGCTTTTCCATCTGTAAACTGAAGATGATAAAATTTCCTCTCACTGAACTTTGGAGAAAAAACAAGCAATATAGCATAATATCTGGCCCAGAATTTATTTATTAATATAAGTTGTTACTACAGTGTTCCATGAAATAATCCTTAAGCAGGTAGAGCTACTCCATAGGAAAAACAAGAAAAACCAACACAGGGTTGGGAATGTAGCTCAGGCGGTGAAGTACTTGCTTAACAAGCATGAAGATTTGGACTCAATCCCCTCCCCTCTCTTCCCCCAGCAGTATTAATCAGGAGTGGTGGTGAGGCAGAGGCAGGAAAATCAGAAGTTTAAGGCCACTCTCAGCTACACAAGAAGTGTGAGGCCAGCCTGAACTACATGAGGCTAAGCCCTGCCCCCATACAAGAGTCCTAAAATTATCTTTAAAATAATTTTAAAATTTAAGAAACAACCGTTTGAGCCAGGTGGTAGTGGCACACACCTTTAATCCCAGCACTCAGGAGGCAAGAGGCAGGTGGATTTCCCTGAGTTCAAGGCCAGCCTGGTCTACAACAGCTAGTTCCAGGACAGGCTCTAAAAACTACAGAGAAACCCTGTCTTGCAAGCCACAACCCCAGAGAACTTAGACAACAATGAGGACACTAAGAGAGACTTACATAGATCTAATCTACATGGGAAGTAGAAAAAGACAAGATCTCCTGGGTAAATTGGGAGCATGGGGACCTTGGGGGAGGGTTGAAGGGGAGAGGGGAGAGGCAGGGAGGGGTGCAGAGAAAAATATAAAGCTCAATAAAAATCAATAAAAAAAAACAAAAAAAAAAAAAAAAAAAAGAAAAAAGAAAGAAACAAAGGTTTGAAAAGTTAAGAAAGTCACCAAAGACTATAGCTATGAAGCAGCAGGCTATGTTTAACACCAACTTGGTGTCCATGGTCTTCCACTAAACCATGGTGACTCAAAGGCTAACGAGAGAAAGGACAGTAGTAGTCATAAACAAGAACCACAAGTACAGTGGGTAGGGTACAAGGGGAATTGCTAGAGAGAAAAACAAGTTTCTGAATAATTATGAAAACCAGTCCTAGGAAGCACAAGGTGGAGACGGGCAAAATTTTCAAACAGTAAAAATAAAAAACAACTTTTGTAATAGTATTCCGGATGAACTGCACAGAGGCCAACCATCACCCCAAAACCACAAAGTGTATTAAGGACACAAATAAAACCACTGGGCTGGTAATGGGCAAAAAGTCACTGTGTTGCAAAAATTATTAGATTTTTCAAAAGAGAAAAGTTTTAAGCAATAGGTCCAATAGTAAAGTTCAAGTGGAGTCACACAGTAAAGTCTAATGGTTTATCAACAATTAACCATAGTATTAAAGTGAAGGATTGGCCGGGCAGTGGTGGCGCACGCCTTTAATCCCAGCACTCGGGAGGCAGAGGCAGACGGATCTCTGTGAGTTCGAGACCAGCCTGGTCTACAAGAGTGAGTTCCAGGACAGGCTCCAAAGCCACAGAGAAACCCTGTCTCGGGAAAAAAAAAAAGTGAAGGATTGAAGGTGATAAGGCCAAAAATTAAAAAATCTAAAAAAGAAACTGTTTGCTTAAGATTAAAAAAAAAAAATCACAAAAATTTCCTAACCTATTTTATTGTTTTCTTCTTTAAAGAAATATTTTTGACTTTCCCATTTCTTTTAATCTAAATTTATTTTCCAAGGAATCAGTAGACTACTGCATTCACAGCATTTCCACTCTTCCTTACCCACCTCCAGCTACTTTATACCCCAGTCCTCTCACATTCACGATTTAAGATCGTGTGTGTGTGTGTGTGTGAGAGAGAGAGAGAGAGAGAGAGAGAGAGAGAGAGAGAGAGAGAGAGAGAGAGAGAGAGAGAGAGGGAGAGACCACTTAGTGTTTTTCATATTCACATGTATTTAGGGCTGATCATTTGGTTTTTAATTTAAATTTTTTTTTCAAGACAGGGTTTCTCTGTAGCTTTGGAGCCTGTCCTGGAACTAGCTCTTGTAGACCAGGCTGGCCTCGAACTCAGAGATCCGCCTGCCTCTGCCTCCCGAGTGCTAGGGCTGACCATTGGGATTAGATAACCTATCAGGAAGCGCTTCCCTGGAGAAAACTGATTCTCCCTCTCTCAGTAGCCATTCATTGGCTGCTTGTTGCTCTTTATCTATGTTGGGCCTGGTGGCCTGGTGAAATGTCCCCAGTCTATGCTGGTGTATTCACCAGACCAGCAAAATATCTTCAACAGTGCAACAGTCGCACTTTTACCTTGGGGGAAACAATAGCTATTTAATTGGACTTAAGGTCCACTCAACAGGAGGTATTTCATGCCCTGTAATAAAAAACTAGCCAATTTAGGCCTGGAGAATTCACAGGCCCTAGGAAAGAACCCTCAACTGCCATTTTCCTGTACCAATATAATTTCTAACTGTATTCTAAATTATACTCATAGGCATTAAAGAGATCAAAGATCTGGAAAGAACACTTTAGTCTGATTGCCTTTTGTTCTATGTACCACAACTGTAACGTAAGCATTAATATTAAATAAAACTTTAGAAATAACTATAAACTACTGACATCATAGGATTGAACCAGTAGGCTCTTGCGCTATGCTTGAGCTCCCCTCCCAAAGCTACAAGATACCTTCCCAGTTTGGAGCTGATTTTCTGCTCCAGTTGTCTTTTTTTGGTTTTTCTTTCAAGAAGTTCCTTCTTTTTCAGTCTCAGCTCATTGTCTTTGAGCTCAAGATGCTTGTTCGTATCACGCAAGGTCACCAATCCAGATTCCACTGCTTCCAATTTTCTATTAATTTCCTATGGAACAATCAAATTGTTAACAAAAACTTTTAAAGTTCCAAAGTATTAAAAATCCAGCCAATAATTTAATAACTATGCAGTGAACCAACCTTTAGCTGTTCTTCCAAGTGTCTTCTTTGTTCTAGATCCACAGTGACAGTGAGGAACTGGGCTACTTTCAGGGATGTGTTACTAGAAATAACTTTATTTGAATAGAAAGAAGTTTTTAAAACATACTTTTCTTCTGCTGTATAAATTTGTTTCAATCGAGTTTCTTGTATTACCTATAATGTAAAATAGGAATCATAAACATTCTAATAAAAACTATGATATATGCTTTAAAAGACTAAAGAATTAAGAACAAAAATTACTACATTTCAAATATCTATCTAAGAGTAAACATTTTTTGGCTTAAAAAAAAAAAGAATTAAGAACATAAACCAGGAGAATTCTAGAAGATCAATATACCAGATTTAAAATAATACTATTAATCAATGTCTCTAAAATGTGGTTAATGTATCTCAGGTAAATGTTTTTGAAACATAAAGGAGAATGAAGCAGGTAGGTCTGTAATTAATTCTCAGTTCACATACAGTATCAAAACATAAATGAAGTAGTTTGAAAAACACACAAACAGTCCAAGCTGGTTGTGATGGTGCATAATTGCAATCCTAGCATTTGAGAGTCTGAGAAAAAAGATAAAGGAATTCAAGACCAGACTCAGCTCCACAGTAATTCAAGGAGAGCCTGGGAACACGGCATTCTGTCTCATAAAACAAAAACAACACAAAGAACAACAAACCCCTTACAAATAAAAAGAAAAGCCTGTTCTAAGAAAGATTTGTTCTAGCCGGGCGGTGGTGGCGCACGCCTTTAATCCCAGCACTCGGGAGGCAGAGGCAGGCGGATCTCTGTGAGTTCGAGACCAGCCTGGTCTATAAGAGCTAGTTCCAGGATAGGCTTCAAAGCTACAGAGAAACCCTGTCTCGAAAAACCAAAGAAAAAAAAAAGAAAGAAAGATTTGTTCTGTCCCTGTTTGCAAAAAACTTTAAGGATTTATTTGCTAAGAAAATAAGATCTTATGAAAAGTGGCTGTTTGTTTACTGAAACGGTCTTAAATAAAAGCTTTAAAAAGGTGAAATTTTATCAGAATAGACCTATATCCCTGTCTACCATTCTAAAGTACACTTGAAAGATAATATAGAGTGTAAGATTTTTAAAGATTAAATCATATGCGTGTGTGTGTGTGTGTGTGTGTGTGTATGTCAAGGTAGAATCAGTTAAGAGCATCCAGACATTCTAGGTTTTAACTTTATTCTGCTAAAAATAAAAGTATGTACTAATTTGTTCTAGGTAATTCTGCATCACTTCTACTATAAAATATTAGCTAAAAGTCACAGTTTTATGGCCTATTACAACTGTTAAATTCAAAGAGTGTTTTTAAATCTTTACTTCCTTACCCGTTCAATTCTTTCTCGAGTCCTTTCGGTTCCCACAGGAACTTCATGAATATGATACTGGCAGCAAAGATAACTCATCACAGGATCAGGTGCATCAAATAGCTCTCGCAAATATGAGAAAAAGCCATACTGTCTGAAAAGAAAAGGACAGATTTGGCCTTTTTTCTTAAAATATTATTTTAAAAATCTGACTA
The DNA here is from genome assembly GCF_903992535.2 of Arvicola amphibius. Classification (NCBI taxonomy): domain Eukaryota; kingdom Metazoa; phylum Chordata; class Mammalia; order Rodentia; family Cricetidae; genus Arvicola; species Arvicola amphibius. The sequence continues at coordinate 164,521,393 of NC_052047.1, forward strand.
CTAGGCTGAGGAGCGGTTCAGGAGAGGAGGTGCTGCTGTGGGTATTTGTACCCCATATGGAATGCACTGCGGTGACTGATGTGAGAAGAAGCTGAATGGCCAACAGCTAGGCAGGACAGTGTAGGTGGACTTCTGGGCAAGGAGAGAACTCTGGGAAGAAGAAAGGCAGATTCACTAGCAAGACACAGAGAAGAAACTGGATGCATAAGATGGAAGAGAGGTAATGCCATGTGGCAGAACATAGATTAGTAGAAATGGGTTAACTTTAGTTATAAGAGATAGTGAGACAAGCATAAGGCAAGGCTGAGCTTTCATAGTTAATATGTCTTGGTGTTGTTATTTGTGAGCTGCTGATCCCAATGGAAAAGCTTTCCACAAAATGCCTGCCTTGCAACAACAAAAAAGTCTGGGTGCAGTGGACTGGAGCTCAAACCCCATGACCCATACAAAATCTCCAGGCAAGGTGGCAATGGCTTATTATGCCCATGGAAAAATAAAGATAGTGGATCACTGGGGTCTCAAGCAAGACACCTGGTAAATTCCAGGACAGTATGAGACTTTGTCCTTTCCCCCAGACCACAAAAATGTCTGAGGATGGGAAAGCATGAGAAATGATAACTGAGGCATAATTAGTGCACTCACAGACATACAATCTGATTGCAGACAAGTAGTCAATAAGCAGTAAGTAAATTACAGTGTGATGGTTTGGATGATAATGGTCCCTATAGCCTCAAGTTTGAATACTTGGTCCCAGTTAGTAGAACTGTTTGGGAAGGATTAGGAAGTATGGTTGTATTGAAGGAGGAGGTGTCATTGGGGGTGGGTTTTGAGGTTTCAAATTTCCACACAGGCCCAGTTTCTCTCTGTCTTGTGTCAGTGGATCAGATGTAAGTTCTCAGTACTGCTCCAGTGCCATGCCTGCCCGCTAGGTGTCATGCACCCCACCATGATGGTCATGGGTTCTATTAATCCTCTTAATTGAATTCTTTTATAAGTTGTCTTTGTCATGGTATCTCTTTACAGCAATAAAAAGTAACTAAAGCTGGAGGTGGTGGCGCATGTCTTTAATTTCAGCACCTGGTAGGCAGAGGCAGGTGGATCTCTGTAAGTTCAAGGCCAGCATGGTCTACATGGTGAGTTCCAGAATAGACAGAGCTACACAGCGAGATCCTGCCCCAAAACAACACAAAAACCAAAACCAACCAACCAACCAAATAAATAATAAAACAAAGAAAGTAAAGTAACTAAGACACACATTTTAACAACAGCAGAAGAAAAGGCTTTTTACATTTTAATATCTCTTGTGCTATTTTCTTCCTTGCTGCTAAGCCTTTTATGTTACAATCTATTCTTTTTGCAAACTATCTTTTTCTGTTCCTATTCTTAATCTTTTTATATTAATAATGTCTAGTTTTATCCAGAGATCAGATATTTAGATATTGTATAAAATTCTGTTTCTTCACGTTTAGCCCTTACAGAAATTATTATTATTATTATTATTATTATTATTATTATTATTATTATTTTATTTTTTTTTAAATCAGGGTTTCTCTATTTAACAGGCCTGGCTGTCCTGGAACTCGTTCTGAAGATCAGGCTGGCCTCAAGCTCAGAGATCCCCCTGTCTCTGCCTCCCAAGTGCTGAGATTAAAGGTGTATGCAACCACTGCTTGATACAGAAATTATTTTTGCATTAGAAAATGATTCATTACTCCCTATTTCCAATGGCTAACCTATGTCTTTTACCTTTAGTAAAAGATATTTAGTATGTTTTAAAAACTAATCTAATGTTCTACTAATTTGAAAAATCACCTTTATGAAACATGAAACTTGGCACATACCTAAGCCTGAACTTTCCCCAATTTCATACTTCAGCAGATCTCCTAAGACAGACTTATACAGCTTATAACAAATATATTATGTGAAGAATTAAAAGTCACTTAAGACTCAGTGTTTGAATTTGTTCTAATAATACTTCCAACTTACTTTAACTCATTCAGAGATCTCGAAGGTGCTTTGTCTGCATAAGAAATCTTGGGAGCAATAACAGCATTTACTCTTAACTTCTTATTGTCACGAACCTGAATACAAGAAAAAAGACGATATTAATTACCATGTGCTTAACTGAAATAAATTTTAAAGTCAACATATTCCCACTGGCACTACAAGGATGATCAGAAATTTAAAAAAGGATTATATTTTATTATATTTTTTTCCGTTAATTTTACTCCCTCTAAATTCAATCTGAGCTTTTCTACTTTATAGGTTCTCTGCTTTTGGTTTTTCTGTTCAAGACAGGGTCTTACTTATTCTGTGGACAGAATTTACTACAAACTCCAGGTTAACCTTAAACTCACAATCTTGCCTCTCAAGGGCTGGGATTACAGGTATGTGCCCCTACAGCCATCTGAGAATCCATTTCTTTCAGAAATATGTACAGAATTTTCAGATGAAACAGGATATCCGGAATTGGCTTCAGAATATATAGATGGCAGTTATAGTTTCGTTAATAACAGATTATCTTGTATTGGGTATACCTATCTGCCAATAATGATTATAAACTCTAGGCAAAATTTGGAACAATAATATTTAAAGTACCAGGAAAACAAATTGGAGGGATGGAACTAACTAGAATCTGGTGGCTAGAATGAACATGTAAATTAAAAGGTAAATTCTTGTCAGGATCCTGACAAATGAGAAGCCTCAGAATACTCAAACCTGTTTCAATCTCTGGCTGATCCTTCAGCTATAAATGTATGGAAAAATCCCAGTGGATCATGAAAAAGCAACAAACAGAAGTGGGAAGGCCTGAACAGGAGGGGCCAGGGAGATGGCTCACTATATAAAGTGCCTGTCATGAGTTCATAACCCTAATACCTACATAAAAGCTGGATAGGGCAGTGTATATCTATAACCAAAGTATTGGGTAGGTACAGAGATAGGAGGATTCCTAGAGCATATTAGCCAGCTAGCCTAGTCAATCAGTAAGCTCCATGTTAAGTAAGAGATTCTGCTTCAAAATTAATGTGGAGTTTCCTATGACTGGATTTCTAGAGTTCTGTATCCATTGCAAGCACTTTTATACCATGAACCAAAAACCAAAGAAACTCTGTTGTGAAAAAAATTATCTGGATGGAGAGAGGAAGACACCAAAAGGTAGATCTCTGCACACACACAAACGCACAAAGACTCACATGCACTTGCTTTGGTTGCAACCATTTTGAAGTTTGAGTCCAATTCAGTTCATTGCTAGTCAGTTTCTTCAGAAAGGAACTAACTGATCCTAACGGTATGATGTGCAACTCCAGTGAACAATAAAAATTCTTATGTATGAGAATTAAATGCCACCATAGCTAAGAGAAAAAGCAGTTTGCTTAACATGGAGTTTACTGATTGGCTAGGCTAGCTGACTAAGAGAAACTGACCTCACAGGAACACAAATGTCAGATTTAACACACAAGAATTTTAAACAGTTAAGCTTATTCAAGAAAACCATTACCATACTGAATAAACAGATGGCCAACCCTAGCAGACACAGTAAGCAAACAGATTTTAATAGAAACTCTAGATAAAAAATATACAATACCCAAAATAAAAAACTCACTCATGGAAGAGGGTTATTGTCTAGAATATATAAAGAATAACAAGAAAAAGTAGAACATCAAGAAAATAAGCCAATTGAAAAGAATAGTGCATAAACTTTCCATGAAACAAATAGCTGAGAAACACTTCACTCTTAGGTCATCTGGGAAATGTAAATTAAAATTACTCAGACATTTCATCTTATCCCAGTAAGGATGGCAAAGATCAATAAAACAAATGACAGCTGTGATGGCTAGTCTTGGTTGTCAAGCTGACCACATTTGGAAGCAACTAAACCAGAAGTAGCTGGGCTCACCTGTGAGGAACTGTTCTTGGCAGGATCAGGTGAGGTCAGAAGACCCACCCTAACCCTTCTAGCGGCAGCCCACATGACATGAAAGAAGGAAGCTGTGCTTTCTGTGTGCTTGCCCTCACTCCCACTGGCAAGTCCTACCCTGAGCCGTTCCTTTGCTGGTGTTAGAACCTACTTCATTGGGATCCCAACATGGACAGAAAACTCCCTGGGACTCCAGCACCAGACTGAAACTGCTGAGACATCTAGTCTGGTGGACTAAATAACTATTGGATCCTGGCTTTTTCACCAGGAGACAGTATTATTGGACTACTTGGGCTGTAAGCCACTCTAATAAGGCCCTTTCATATGTATATATGTTCACCCCATCAGTTAACCCTAGTTAGGGTTAACCCGATCCTTAGTTAACCCTGACTAATACAACAGGACATGCTGGCAAGGATGGGGAGAAAGGGGAACACATAGCTCATTGCTATAACTATAATGGACTAAACCTCCAAACTGTAAGCCAGCCCCAATTAAATGTTTTTCTTTATAAGAGTTGTCATGGTGTCATAGTAATAAAAACCCTAAGACAGGCCATAAAGCGCACATTTAGTAAGTAAAACATACATTGGGCTGGGGAGAGGGTTTAAGAAGTAAAGTGTGTGCCATGTAAGCACAGGACAGAGTTTGACCCCTGGAGAACATACCAACAGAGGGTGTGTGGGGTGTGTATGTACACTTGTAATCCCAGTGATGGGAGGTGGAGATAGGCAGATCTCTTTAGACTTCGCTGGCCAGCCAGCCTACTCTAACTGGTGACTTTTAGGTGAGTAGAAAACTTGGTCTCAAAAATAGAAAAAAAAGCACAAACAAAATTTGCCCCCCCCCGCAAATAACAAACCAAAAACCATCTCCACTCCAAAAGGAATAAAAACCCAAACTAAACCAAAACCAAACCAACCAACCAACCAACCAACCAACCAACCAACCAACCAAACAAACAAACAGCAACAAAAAAACAAACCCTCAAACCCGAACCAGAAACCTTTTACATACTGCAAAAGATAAAACAATGCTGAGGCAGTAGAATGAAGGAGTCTCACTCGTGAAGAACATATTAACATTCTAAAACTTCTTTCATGTAATTTACATTAAAAAAAATGAGTAAGTGTGGGGGCTGGAGAGGCAGCTCAGAGGTTAAGAGCACTGGCTGTTCCAGAGGTCCTGTGTTCAATTCCCAATAACTACATGGTGGCTCACAACCATCTATAATGAAATCTGTTGCTCTTTTCCAGTATGTAGAAATATATGCAGATAGAACACTGTATACATAGTAAATCTTGCCGGGCGGTGGTGGCGCACGCCTTTAATCCCAGCACTTGGGAGGCAGAAGCAGGTGAATCCCTGTGAGTTCGAGGCCAGCCTAGTCTACAAGAGCTAGTTACAGGACAGCTAGGACTGTTACATAGGGAAACCCTACCTTGAAAAAAACCAAATAAATAAATAAAAGTAAATATATTGAGGATAAGGAAGGTGTTATTTTTTCAGAGCACACAAGGAAATTACAAATCTGCTGTGTGACCTGTACTATGTAAAGACTTACCACTTGTACTAATTAATAAAATGCTGATCGGCCAGTAGCCAAGCAGAAAGTATAGGTGGGGTGACCAGAACAGAAGAATTCTGGAAAGAGGAAAGGTTCAGTCTGTAGCTGTCACCCAGATGTAGAGGAAGCAAGATGTGACTACTTTTGCTGTGGCTAACACAGACAAGAATTATGGGCTAATTTAAGTTATAAGAACTAATAAGAAGCCCGAGCTAATAGGCCAACCAGTTTATGATTAATGTAGACCTCTGTGTGTTTCTTTGGGACTGAATGGCGGGACCGGGCGGGACAGAAACCTCAGTCAACACAAACTCATAAAGGACAGAGGTGCTTTGTCAATCAGAACGTAATGTTGGTTAGTACTTACCTCTCTGAGGAAAATCTCCATATCCTCTTGACTTTCAAACACAAAGGCTCTTAAGTCATTTGATGAAATATGATTTTCAACATATTTTGCATTTTTATTATCTTTCATATTAATCTAAAAAAAGGAAAAAAATTAGTTTTTTCCTGAAACCTACTGATAATCTTAGAGCATATGCAAATATCTTGAATGTATTTAATTAATCCTAATTTCCAAACATTTTGTTTTTTAATCAGAACAATCATATGAAGATCTGCTGCACAATGAGTTTTAAATTATCTCAGAAACAACCTTAGTTTCCTTCTGGTTAACTAACTGGAGTTGAAGACTGCTATCTATAAACAAGTCTCATCTTCCCTTAAACTTAGTACTTTCCTTCTTAATCTTGACAAAAATTTCCTATTACACTTGGCAATAGTTCATAGGTATAAAACCGTAATAAAACTTTCATAAGACACATGGAAAAAACTTGTTATGTTGGTCAGCTGTTGGAGCCTTTTGAAAGATTTGCATAGCTAAAACATAAATTTATTTGGGGTCTTAGGGTGTTTTTTCTACTATGTGAATCTGCCTGCAATTCATTATGTGGCTTGTGCTGCCAGCCTCAAACTTGTGATCCTCTCTCACATCAACCTCACAAGTCCTGGTATTACAGGTATATGCCACACACAACATTTACAAACATGCTAAAAAATATTTGCTAATTAGATATTACAGCACAAGTGACTCAATTCTATGGAAGATACTAAAACAGGTAAGTAGAGAACTCTCTCAAGAACATTAAATCTTTCTTTATTACACATGAATGAGCAAAATACAAAGCAAAGAACCATACAGTTTTCACTAACAAAGACACAGTAGAAAGTGCTGTCTAGTAAATTTCACAGGAGAGCTAGGTGAAAGACAAGGTATTCACACAGGATGCTTTACTATAAAACATGCTATTTTTGACCAGGGCTCTGGTCTGGGGATATAGCTCAGTGGGAAAGTACTTGTCTACTATGTAATGGGCCCTAGATGCAATTTCTAAAACTGCCTTAAAAAAGAGAGAGATAGTATGGTTAAAAAAAAAAAAGGTTTGTTATCTAAACATTGGCCAATACTATTCTCTAGAAAACATCAGCAAATGTAGAAAAATGGGAATACAAACAGACAACAATCTTTGTGAGATATGATCATTCAAGTACACACTCTACAAACATCCAGTGGCTGTCATTTCACACTTTTTTTATATTCAATTACTCTACTAGAAGAAGTGCAAATGAATGAAGATGTAAGCTGATATTCACTCCAAGTAGAATGGACAAAAACAATTGCTATGGATGAGCCAGACATGATTTGGTTCTCAAGTTTTTCCAGGGTGTATTCATTAGAAATATCTTTTCATTTGAGAACCAAAAGCCCTCATCTTGTGTAAATAGCTCATGTAAATTCTTTGAAATCTCACAAACAGTCATTTTGGTTACTAGCCAGCTAGTGCCAGTGTAGCAGTGGATAATTTCCCCTTTTTCCAGGTATAATAATGCATATCCTCAAGTAAAATTTATAGAAGGCATTGGTTCTTCAGCTTCCTGTTTCTTAGAATCCTGTTCCTTCCTTTCTGGTATTCAGTGAAAACTAAACTTCTAAGAGAATTTTACAGTTATACCTTCACAAAGGAGTATGATACAGACTGGCAGGCATAGCAGACATACCATTCTTGATATCATCTGGTTGATGCAGTCTCCTGTTTCATATTTTTTAAACGAAAAATTTCTACATAACCTATTCAACCTACTTTATAATTCATGTTATAAACGCATTCATTTATTATTAGACCTAACCTGTAGCATTATGTTTATATGTATGCAGGTGTGCAGGTTCACCTACATGCATATAAGTAGAGGTCAGAGGACAATCATCATTGTTCCTCAAACTCTACCTGGCCTGGTACTCACTAAGCAGATTAGACTGGCTGACGGAGAGCCCTAGTGATCCATCTGCCTCCACCTCCCTAATGGTAAGATTATAAGCACACCACGACGGTTGGTTTTTTTTTTTACAAGGATTCTCGGGGATCAAATTCAGGTTTTTGCAAGCACTTTATCAGATGATCTATCCCGAGACCTTACAACAGTATTTTAATGGTTGGACTGAATTCCACTGGGAAAATAAAAGATAGTTTATCTCACCTACCAGTATCTTTAAGAATTTTCTTCATTATGCACATTAGTTCTGTTAATATAAGGTATAGTTGTTATTATATTACTATGCGACTAGTATTTATAAATCTTGTCCAAATTTCTCCCGCTCTAAACTGAAGTCATTAGAAATAAATCATAGGAACAGAACAAGCTATATGACTGACATTTTCAATGTACACATCCTTAACATGCCGATGCAGGTTCATTTTCAGGTAGACTTGGGTTAGGAAAATGCACATACACACAGGCACGAATAGAAACAGAAGCAAGAAGAGTGAAAAGTCACTACATGAAGGCCGAAAAAGTAGAATACATCTTTTTATTTTAAATACTCAGATGTAGTTAAAAATGTAAATATACTCCAACTAGTGATGTATGCTGGTGATGAGTTATACAGTTAGACAATCAGATGACAAATCTGGTTAAGTTCTGAACTATTACTGAGGTTTTTTTTAAATATGTAAATAACTATATGCATTATAACTTATAGCAAGGATTTTTACAGTTCTTATCAATAGATTAAAACAATGAAAATACACTAAATATAAATTATCTTCCTAATTTTGGAAAATATTCTCTTTGCTGTTGTTTCTGTTTGGGTTAGGAGGACAGGGTTTTACTATGTAATCCAGGTTAGAAAGGAACTATGCAGCTGAGGCTAACATCAAACTCTAAATCCTCCTGCCCCAGCCTCTTGAGAACTGAGATTATAGGCACATGCAACTGTGAAGAAAAGAATGAGTTATGGAAATAAATTTTACTAATATCAGATATAATAAGAATTAAATCTATGTTATCTTAATAAAGTATGGTTAGAGAAAATAGGGCTCGTCATGAATTCTGTAAAGATAAATTATAATTTTTCAAAGAAAAAATGCCCAGGAAAAATTATTCTTTGGTTATTTTTGGGGGGGTTCTAATCTTGTTTATCTATATCTAGTATATCACCATTTAAGAAATGTGTTTTCTTACTCTTATATCCCTTTATAAAGTCAAACTAATTACTTGATAGTTTGATGGAAATTACTCTATTAAATTCATGACCAAACTTCACTAAATTATTTACTAGTTTTTCTATTCCTGATGATCCAGAGTAATTGACACTATTAATTATATCAATTACTTGCTTCATTCACAAAATCTTTAGAATGTTTTTTATACATAATTTTCTTGCTTATCTGCCAATCATTCTTTATCAACATTTTTATAGCAGTTTTCTGCCTCTTAAATAGTTTTTAATCTAATAATATAAACAGTCAAGCAAGCTTATTATATGTACAACTGTAGGTTAGAAAATCCCATTTCCTATCTTTTTATAGGGTGTGTGTGCCTTTGTGTGCACATACATGCAGATGCCAGAGGTTGATATAGGGTGTTTCCCTCAATTTCATTCCAAATTATTTGGTTTGGAGAGTCTCTCACTGAACCTGGAGCTGTAAATCTGGCTAGACTGGCTGGCCAGAGATCCTACTGTCTTTTTCCCATTGCTGGGATTATAGCCATACCATCGCCAACATCCACCTTTACATATAGTTTTTTGGGGATCCTTTTTTTCCCTTTATAAACAGTTTATGGGGATCAAACCAAGGTCTTCATGGCCAGTACTTTACAGACTGAACTATTTCTCCAGCCCCTCAGTTTTAAACCTTTCTTGAAAAAAATTCATAGGCTTATATACTATTATGGTTCAAGGGCACTTAAAAAACTTATGTATGGATTCAGCTATGCAATGCTTACAAGTCCAATGATGAAAAAACAGGGTCTTAGCTAGGTGGTGGAAACATCCACCTTTAATCCCAGCAGTTAAGAGGCGGAGGCAGGTGGATCTCATGAGTTCAAGGCTAGCCTGGGCTGCAGAGTAAGTTCCAGAGACAGCCAAGGTTACACAGAAAAACCTTGCCTCAAAAAACACAAAAACAAGCAAGCAAACAAAAACCCAGGGTCATAATAAGAATAAGACTTCTTATATTAACAAAACCCGACAATTTCCTAATAGTAAAACTGACTGATATTACAAAAAGGAATAAAATTTCTTACCGTGAGCATTATGGGCTCACAGACTCTTTGCTTAAACCTATCTCTGTTATTTCTGAGCCACAAGACAGCATCGTATGTGTCCCGGTACCGCTGTCTCAGTTTATCTTCCTTTTGATTCATTAGATTGTCAAAACGTATGATATGATCACCCACACCTAAAATTGGAAGGAAAAGTATCATTTCTCTGAAAACATTAGTACATCAACCTGTAAACAATACAGAATATCTTAAATCTAGGTTATAAATAACAGCCATGACAAATCTTCCAAAATCTTTCTAAAAATCACGTAATGCTTAAGATAAAAAATGACCCTGCAGCTACTGAAAAGCAAAGCACTGGAGGGTGGAGTGGGGGGAGAAAGAGTAGCTTTTCTAGCAGAAAATAGTAGCAAGGGCCTTGAGATATTTTTATTTTGAGAGAAAAAATGGATATTCAGTTCCACCTTTAATATATAGCTGAATATGTAACAAAATCAAGAAAGGGAATGCTAAATTTAAAATGTTCTCAGGTAGTTCAAGAACAATGAAATTAATTTTCAGTATCTCTTCTTAGAAAGTTAGCTAACTCATAAGAAAATAAAGAGAGGAGGACGGTTGGGGAAATAAGATGAAATTCAGGAACAGATTTACTTAGTGCAAGAGTGGCATGAGACAAACCCAGAGTGAGGATCTTGGATGAGGCCTTGGAAACAACCTGGTTAGATGAAAGCAGGACAGCAAGATGCAGAATTTAAAAAAAAAAAAAAAAGAAAAATAGTTGGATTTTTCTCTTTCCAAATTTAAGAAAATTCTGAGCTGGTGTGATATCAGTGGAAGAAAGTGTTCACTATGTAAGCCTGATGATCTCAGCTTGATCCACCGATTATATGGTGGTAAGAAAACAAAACCAACTCCAGAACACTGTCCTCTGACCTCCATGTGTGCCTAGGGGCAACTGCATGCCCAGATATACAAATAATAACAACTTGTTCTTAATTTAAAGATAAGCTACAACAAATGGTGCTTCTAAAAAAAGGAAATTAAAATCCTTAAAAATATTATCAATAAAAGTCAATTCAATTAGGGCTGGAGAGATGGCTCAGAGGTTAAGAGCATTGCCTGCTCTTCCAAAGGTCCTGAGTTCAATTCCCAGCAACCACATGGTGGCTCACAACCATCTGTAGTGGGGTCTGGTGCCCTCTTCTGGCCTGCAGACATACATACAGACAGAATATTGTAAACATAATAAATAAATAAAATATTAAAAAAATTCAATTCAATTATAATGTACCTGGCTGTAAAAAAGTTTAGAAGTCAAACTGTTAAGAAAGCATATACAGTCAGGTGATGGTGGTGCTTTTAATCCCAGCACTCGGGAGGCAGAGGCAGAAGGATCTCTGTGAGTTCAAGGGCAGCCTGGTCTATAAGAAAGAGCTAGTTCCGGGACAGGCACGAAAGCTACACAGAGAAACCCTGTCTTGAAAAGAAATCAAAAAACAAAAAGAAAGTACACAATTATGGTCCCCAATAAAGCTTTACTTTTCAAACAGAAATCATATATAGGAGAGGCTTGAATATGAAAAGGATGGGAGTACTATATTAGTACCTGAGCATGTAAAATATACATAAGAACTGACAAAATTCACAATAAAAATTTTAGCATTACTAATATAGTAATTTTGGAATTACAATACAAAGAAAGTCAGGTGGTGGTGCATGCCTTCAACTCCAGCACTTGGGAGGCAGAGGCAGGTGGATCTCTGTGAGTTTGAGCCCAGCCTGCTCTAAAAGAGCAAGTTCCAGGACAATCAGAACTACAAAGAGAATCTGTCTCAAAGAACAAAAAAAGAGAGATAACACATTGAGATAAAATATAGATTCAAGAGAAAAGAGAAAACAGAAAACAAAGGTATATAAAGTTAGTTAAGCAACACTGAAATATGATGTGATAATAAAAGCAGGATTGTCACAACAAACTGCTAACACTGGGACTTACAGTAGCAAGAGGAGTGCCACTCTCCCTGAATTTCTTTCAAATTTATGTACATAGCATTCAGACAGATTAAATGACCAAAGGTCTCAAGTTTTATCTAAGAATCAGTATGAGGGGGTGAGAATAAGGGAAATAAGCAAGGCTCCATTTTATAAACCATTTTTTTAACCCCCAAGAAACTTACTCCGTTTCTGCTTCTCTAGCATCTCCTTTTCCCTTTGCTTGTCAATGATCTCTCCTTCACACAATCCCTTTTCCTCCTGAACTCGCCTCAGATCATTTGTGATGGCATCAATCTGAGGCAGAAGGTTCTCGCAGTTCTCTGCAGTCCTGAGTTCATTCTGCAGGTCCTCTATCATCTTGCGCGTGTTGCTTATTCTCTTCTGACGGTCATGTTCTTCATTCTGTTTGACTGTTAAGGCCTGCTGAAGTTCCTTAATCTAACAAAACAAAAGTAGGCTAGTGTCCAAGATTGCTTCCTCTGGTCTATTAGTTTATACAGTGATATAGCTTTAAACTGTCTAGGGAGTGGTGTGGTGATCACTGGAAGAGCTGACCTGTCTAGCTTACAGAAGACCTAAGGTTGGGTCACCACACACACACACACACACACACACACAAGCACACATGCACTTCTCTCATTAACAGGTATACTAGTAGGTAAGTATATCAAAAGTACGTAAGAGTAACTTAACATATAATTAATGCTCAATGGTGAATAAAAACACATAAAACCAGATGCCCAAATATTTACAGAAAGTAAATATATATCACACATATGACCAAAATTAAAAAAGAAATGATACTAATTATAAGTTCTTACTTTTAAAATCAAAAGAATTTCTTTCAACAAAATTATGTTCTGCTAACAATTCAACACTGAAATTTTAATCATCTTTATATTTACAATTTTCAACATAGTCAGTATAATTTTTTTTAAAATCAGATGTATTGACTGCTACTTATTGTCAAAGAATTTAATCAAAATAATAGTATTCTAAAAATATCATTATCTTTAAGACATTTACAAATGGGGGACTGGAAGATGGCTAGTGATTAAGAGCTCCTTAAAGGTCCTGGTCTTGATTCCTAGCACCCACATGGCAGCTCACAATCACCTGTAACTCCAGTTTCAGGGGATCCAGTGCCCTCTTGTAGCATTAGGAACACGTGGTACATAGACATATAAGAAGGCAAAACACCCAAATATATACATACACCTAACAACCAAAAACCAAAAAAACCAGATATACACAACATAAACTTCTACATTTAACTTACGTTTATAACTAGAATGTTGTGTTAAAATAGGTAAAGTTAGCATATTGTATAATCTGTTAATTTAGCACATTGCATGATCTCTTAACTAGTTTTATTTCTAAGTCACATTTATTTCTTCCTTTCCTCCATTATGAGCAATAATAAATTAATTATAAAGAATATGGAATATCTCACTCAGGATAGTGTTTTCTATTTCCATCCATTTGCATGCAAAATTCAAGATGTCATTGTGTTTTTACCGCTGAGTAGTACTCTAAAGTGTATATGTGCCATACCTTCTTTATCCATTCTTCTATTGAGGGGCACCTAGGTTGTTTTCAGGTTCTGGCTATTACAAATAATGCTGCTATGAACATAGTTGAACAAATGCTTTTGTAGTATGATTGGCCATCTCTTGGGTATATTCCCAAAAGTGGTACTGCTTGACTCCTAATCTTCTGAGAAATCCACACTGATTTCCAAAGTGGTTGCACAAGTTTGCATTCCCACCAGCAATGGATGAGTGTTCCCCTTACTCTATATCCTCTCCAGCACAGGGTATCATTGGTGTTTTTGATTTTAGTCATTCTGACAGGTGTAAGATGGTATCTCAAAATTGTTTTGATTTGCATTTCCCTGATAGCTAAGGAAGTTGAACATGTCCTTAAGTATCTTTTGGCCATTTGAAATTCTTCTGTTGAGAATTCTCTGTTCAGTTCAATACCTCATTTTGGGTTGGCAAGAGGCTTGGCTCTAAAAGGGTTCCCAGGTGTCCACGGGGATGTCCCCAGCCAGGTCCCTGGGCAGTGGAGGAGAAGGTGCCTGAATTGGCCTTGTCCCATAGTCAAGACTGATAACTATCTTGAATATCACCATAGCACCTTTGTCCGGAGACAGATGGAGATAGAGACAGAGACCCACATGGGAGCACTGAACTGAGCTCTCAAGGTCCAGCTGAAGAGCAGAAGGAGAGAGAATATGAGCAAGGAAGTCAGGACTGCAAGGAGTTGGTCCACCCACTGAGACAGTGTGCCTGATCTAATGGAAGCTCACCAAAGCCATCTAGACTGGGACTGAACAAGCATGGACTCTCTAAATGTGGCCGACAATTGGGGCTGACTGAGAAGCCAATGATAATGGCACTGGGATTTGTTTCTACTGCATGTACTGGCTTTTTGGGATCCTAGTCTATTTGGATGCACACCTTCTTAAGCTTGGATGGAGGGGGGAGGGCCTTGGACTTCCCACAGGGCAGGGTACCCTGCCCTCTCTTAGGACTGGAGTGGGAGAGGGAAGGAGGAGGGGGAAGCAGGAGGGAAATGGGAGGAGGGGCGGAGGTGGAAATTTTGAATGGTATTATTTATAAAGCAATAAATAAGAATATGAAAAATGTAGACAGAACAAATAAAAATAATTTATAATGGGATATCTTTAAGATTTTATACTTCTTCAATGCCTACTTGTATCTTATTTATAAACACTTGTATTAAATGACATCACTCAAGCTTTACTGACATTTTCACTATGCTCCCCACATATTCTTGCAAAAAAAATTAGCCTCAGTATCATGTCTTGTCATATTCAAGCACCACCCTTTATTCCTTATAGTTAGGATTTCTTTCTGAAATTCAAATTTAGTGCTATCAAGAAAATAAAGCAAACATATGCCAAATCCTGTCTTCTCTATGAAACAAAGAGAAATAAAAGAAAATAACGGAATGTTTATATATGTATACACACACACACACACACACACACACACACACACACACACTGAAAATTAAAGAAATAGACAAGAAATCACCATATTCAGCCATGAAACTCACAAAATCCAAATCATTCAGGAAAATAAGTGAGCATGTCAGAGTATAAGAACAAGAATTCATTCACTAAACACATAAAAACATCTAAGCCCACAAGAAACAAGAAACTGAACATATATAAATTTTGATCACTCAGTACAATGATATATTTCATAATAATAATAATAATAATAATAATAGAAAGAAAAAACCCAGTAGATTGGGCAAAAGGTTTGCCAAAAGAAAGCCTTTAAAATTGGACCTTACAAAACCGAAACACACCTCAATGACTCCTTATTTTTTGGCTATGCTTTCTCAACTATAACACATTTGCTACCTTCATCCAGCAGACTATCAATACCACCAAAAATCACATCAGTCCCACCATGACTGGTACTGATGTTGAACATGAGCACATAGCAAGTTTAAATCTCACATCTCCAGGTTTTATTAGATCCTACTGTAGTGTTGCTTAATCTCTTTGAATGTACTTTCTTATTCTAGCTGAAACCTGGGTATTTCTGAAAGATACTTCTCTGCTGAGATCTCTCAAGTAAGCCTTTATTGGCCATAAATCTTTATTTTAGGTTTAGGGCCAAAGTCAGAGGTTCCCTCATGGCAATTACCTCCTTTCTCCTTTCACTGCACTCTATTTCAGTTCTTTTAATACCATTGGATTCAGACTTTGCTACCCATCATCATTGTAGCAAATTAACTACTTCCCTCAAAGTTCTCCCTCACTACTTACAGACTGATGACTCTGGCACCTGATTCACTGTCTTCTTTAATCCACCGTTATGCCTGTGGGTCATGTGACTTCAACCTAAACACAGAAAGTCAATCTTTTTGGTCTCTGTGTTTTTTTTTTTTTTTTAAACCTCTTTAACTTCAGTGACATTTTCCTTATATTCTAGACAATGTAAATCACTAAAAGCCACACAGCTTCTGAAAACTGTATTTCTGCAAAGCTATTCTATGATAACTACTTCCTTCTCTCCACTATATTCTACCTGGTATTCCTAGTTTACCTATTCTTTAAATCCAAAGGGTTCTGAAATCTACTGACCCATTTATTACCATCTTAATCCATCATCTCCTTTATTTCTTTACCACCTGGGTCTCATAACGTGCCATTCACTCATTTCCTTGTTAAGATCCACTGATCCTCAGCTCATGTCATACTGAAAAGAAAATAAGCTTAATTCTAACTAACTACATGTTTCTGCTATAGCTAAGCAACTGAAATAATGTAAAGCATCCTGGAAAATTGGTTTACAGCCATAAAAATGGCAGTCAAAACTACCTGACACACTCTCATTCCTATGTAAATTCCTCATTTCCTCCATTCTTCGGTCTTACTGCTGTCTTCCACTATTAAGTCAGCTCATGTCCTTGCCCCATACTCCATTAAAATAGTTTAAAATCCTATCTTACTTTAAACTCATCACATCTGCAGTTTTCATCTTCCACAAAGTAAGAACAGTTCCTATAAATACCTAACTCTATCCTCTCCAAGACTACTTCAAACAAGTTTTTCAAATGATTTATAATGAAAGACCTTTGGAAATAATCTCAAACCACAGTAAGCCGAGTTTTATCCACTATCATTACAATAAATTACCAACGGAGGTCTTAGAAAACACATAATCTAAGGTAAATGCACTTTTAGGAATTTCCCAAGAGAAACAAAAGCATGAGGACATACAAAAAGGCAGAGAAGATGGCTTGGAGGGTGAATCACTTGCTATCAAGTGTGAGGACCTGAGTTTAGATCCTGTACGGGTTGTTTTTTTGTCAACTTTTAGATAGCTAGAGTTATCAGGGAAAAGGAACCTCAGCTGAGAAAATGCTTCCACCAGACAGACTACTGGCAGTCTATAGTGTACTTATTTTCTTGATTAATGACTGATGTGGGAAAGTCCAGTCTTGTGGGGGCAGTGCCACCTCTGGGCAGGTAGCCCTGGGATTTCTAAGAAAGTAGGCTGAGAAAACCATAAGGAGCTAGCCAGTCAGCAGAGTTTCTCATGGGTTTTGCTTCAGTTCCTGTCTCTGGGTTCTTGCCTTGCCCTGACGTACCTCTGAGATGTACTATGACCTGCGAGTTGTAAGAGAAATAAACCTTTTACTTCCCAAGTTGCTTTTCGTCATGGTCTTTAATCACAGCAATGGAAACGTAACTAAGAGAGAAGCCCAGAAGCCACATAAAATCTGCATTCTGTAATCCCAATGCGCCTACAGAGACATGAGAACCCTCAGAAATCCATGGGCTGCTGTAGCCTGACAGACCAGCTCTCAAGGCTATATATACCCAGGGTTTGAGGAGAAA
This sequence comes from Arvicola amphibius, assembly GCF_903992535.2. NCBI lineage: Eukaryota > Metazoa > Chordata > Mammalia > Rodentia > Cricetidae > Arvicola > Arvicola amphibius. The sequence continues at coordinate 164,538,823 of NC_052047.1, forward strand.
GTCCTCAGCTTAGTAAAATTGAACTTGAGGTTTTCTATCTGAAGGGTATGGAATAAATTCACACACATGCGGTTCGAGTCATGCTCTTTATTCTTCTGTCTATTCCTCTGTTGTAGCTCTAATTCTACCTCCACAGCTTCAGTTCTCACCTATAACTCCTACTAGTTTTTAAGTCTTTCTCCTGTTCTCTTCTTTCACCTGGTCAACATATAGATGTATATATTACAAGAGGCTTTTTCCAATAAGAAAAGTCATAAAGTTACCTCTGAAGATTATAGCATACTCCTTGAACAAACACTAAGGGCAGACCCATTTACCATGGCCACCCAAGGTTTCAAGATTCTTGGTTGTAAGACTGTGACCAGTTGCTAGGGGCACAGTGCCCAGTGAGACAAGCTGCAGAGAGATCTGCACAGAGTCAGGTCTTTATCAGCCAGATTTTAGCAAACAAAGAACTGGCAGTCTCTAGATTACTTTGTGTTAATAACTTTGGCTAGACATCTGTAACTTTGTCGTGGTGCTTATCTGTGACATTTTTAACTTATGATCTGTTTACAGAAACATTCAGTCTAGTTTGGACTTTCTTCAAGGTAAATAATGAGCTAACTGTATGCAGTTTGTCTCAGAATGGGGAGAAATGGTTTTCTATGTTAGAGTTAAAGGAACAAAGCAGGCTTTTAAGCGTTTTACACTCTTTGTGGGACAATAGATCAAGTTATGAAGCATATCCTAGTATATTTTCTACATATCAAAATTTTACAGCTTAATGAGAAGTCATCTTCCTGACCATCCACAGATAGATGTGCCCATAAGACTGAGATGCAATCATGAGATTACATATACACATCGCCTGAGATTACACACAGTGGTGCAGGTATTGGGGAGACACCGTAGCTGCTTTTGCACATGTGAAATTACAGACAGGAGCAACAGTTTCCAGATTCAGTGGTTCCACTAGTCTTGCCTGAACGGATTCTCTTCCAAAGGAGAGTCATTCCTCCTCTGGTGTGTGGACATCTAAACACTAGTAGTCATCTGCCGTATACTCCCTCGGCCTCCGACAATAGGCCAGCTACCTCAGCACATACAGTGGCCAACAACAAAAGAGACCTTGTCTCAAACAAGAAAAAAGGTGGGGACTGTCTGCTGATGTTGTTTTCTGACCTCCACATGTGCACTGTGGCACATGTATGCCTGTAGTGATATTTTATTTGCATTTTAATATATAAAGCTTGCCTGAAGATGAGAGTGCAAAGCTAAGCCACTGGAGGCCAGGGAATGATGGCATATACCTTTAATCCCAGTACTTGGGAGACAGAGGCAGATTCATCTCTGTTAAGTTCAAGGCTACCCTGGGCTATACAAGACGGATTCAGAAACAGATCCAGGTGGTGGTGGCTCATACCTTTCATCCCTGTGTTTGGGAGTCACACATCTTTAATCCCAGCACTAGGGAGGTGGAGACAGGAGCGATATGACTGGGCAGAGAGAGGAATAGAAAAGGGAAGAGACAGGAACTCACTGGAGTGTGAAGTCTGAGGATCGCCCCTTTGGTCTGAGCATTGGTAGAGGTAAAAGGTCTCTCTAGTGGCTTACTGCTTTGCTTCTCTGATCTTCAGCTTTAACCCCTATATCTGTCTCTAAGTTTTTATTATTCGTACTATATACACTAGCATTCACATGTGGACCAACACAAAGATATACTAGAATACTTACAGAAAGTTAACAGTCTCAAGCTAGAAACTATTTTAAAACTTTATTAAATGGCGAATAAATTTTAATTCTAAGAAAACTGGAGAACACACTAAACTGAATGTATACATAAACTGAATGAAAATAAAAATACAACATATCAAAATATGTAGGGCAGAGCTTAAGCAGTGATGAAAGGAGAATGTGCATCAGCAAGAGTGTTCACAATGTCTCAGATCAGTAAATTACACCTTGAAGAAGAGCAAAATAAAACCACACCAAGCACAGAAGAAAAATAAGGTAGCAATAAATAGAAAAAAAAATAAAACAGGAAAAAAAAAGCAATAAAACTAAATGAAGAGGTGGGAAAATCAGTGACATTAACAAACTTCTGGTAAGACATTAAAATAGAACTGGGAGGAAAATTGGAAGAAACACAACTTGCCCATGAAATAACACATGGATCTAACTAAAGTCTCTAGATATGTACTGAAGGATACAAGGACACCCATAAATTTGACAATTTGAACAAAGCAAAACCAATTTGCTTTCTAAACACAAATTACCAAAATTATAAGAATATGAAACAGAGGTTATTTGAACAACCTGAAAGCCATGTTTAGGAAATTGAATCCATAACTTTAAATGCTTCTAAAATAAATTTCTAGGGAGCCTGCATGATGGCTCAGCAGGTAATGGTGCCCACCACCAAGCATGGTAACCTGAGTCATTTGATCCCCAGAATCCATACAGTGGAAGGAAAGAACTGAGTCAACAAATTGTCCTTTGACTTCCACAAGCATGATGTGTACTACAGTTTTCACAGCCTACTCCAACATAAATACATTAATAGTAAAGAAGAAAAAAAAACCTCTAGGACTAAATAGTTTCACTTCAGAATTATGGAAAATGTTTAAAGAAGAATCAATACCTGTCTCATCCACATCCCTTTCACAAGGTCACTCCCCTGTTAACTTCAGGAAATGAGTTACAGTGAAAAAAGAACACTACAGAAGAACGCTCTCCCCATGAACAGTAAAACATGTTAGCAACACGTTAGCAATGCCATTCATATATGAAAAAGAGATGCACATTTATATACCTCAATCAAGTGGGGTTCGTGTTAGGGAAGTAAGGTTGGTTTACTATTCAAAAACCATGAAATGTAAATCCATCATATCAATAGTGTAAAGAAGAAAGCATACAAACTTATCAATAGACAAAGAATATTTGACAAAAATTTAACTTCATTCAAAATAAATATTCTCAGAAACAATATATAAACTTCCTGTATCTTGTAAAGTGCATCCTATTTATAAAAAGCCTACAACATACATACGTAGTGGTGGAAATTCATTTTCTAAGATCTCGAGACAGTCTGTGTTCATCACTTTTATTTAACAGAGAAGTAAGGCAAGAAAAGGAAACTAAACAAATAAATCAGAAGAGAAAATCTAAGGCTATCCCTATTTACATGTGACATGGTATTTAAAAAAATCCACAGAATCTGGCTGGGGAGGAAAGAGAGAGGAAACAGGCAGATTAAGGTTTAACCCTAACAAAACACAAATGAAATGTGTGCTGTAAACAGTGCTGACGAAAGGCACAAAAAAATCTAAATAAATGGACACATACAGTGTTCCTAGAGTGGGAGACTCAAAGCAGTAAAAACTTCAATTCTCCCCAAGGTTTAACACAATTCTTATTAAAATCGCAGCAACACTTTTCTGTAGATATAGAAGAGACTTAGATTTCATCAGGAATAGTGAAATAAGGAATTCTACAATCTTTTTTCTCTATAAAACCAACAAACAATGACAAAAACTATCAAAATTAACTTTAATCAAATGTTTGTAGCAAAGTTGGAAATGTTAACTAGCCAAACCAAATCTACCCTGAATCTGGTAAAAGTGATAAGCTTTGTAAAGTTCTAAACATGTCCAATTCCCACACCTATCTTGTCTCCCCACCTCTGCCACTTCCTTGATAATAACCCACAGTGCTAGTGAAAGCCAACAACCCAACAACTTTTGGAGAATTGTCATTATCTGCTTTGTATAGCAGTTTCTTGGAAAACAGTATTTATAAGGCTTGTCTAGATCCAATCTAACTCACAGCTTACCCAGTGCAAAACAACTTTGTTCCTGAACATACTTGTCAAGAATAATCAGCACAATTACCGAATATCATAGCTGCTTGAAGAGGGATAGGAATCACATTTGCAGAAAACAACAAGCAAAGCAAAAGTCTCAAAAAGAGAAACTGGACTGAGCTGTTCAATTAGGCCTCTGGAAGCTTCTGGTGTCCAGAGTGGTACCTAAATAAACAGGACTGTGCATATCCAGGGCTACCTGAGCTCTTGCCTGTTTCACCCTGAAGTCTAGAAAAACAGGAAGTGAAGACTGGAACAGATGTGTGTATTTACAATGGAAATAACCCCACGTTTATTACAATCTTATTTAAAACAAAAAACAAACAAACTGGAAATCACTGAACAGTTAGAACATGACTGAACTCAGTGCCGAGGGCAGAGCCCAACATACTCACCCTCCAAAGCTTGGCACACATAATGGTTCCAGGCATTTGTCTGTTCAGCTGTGAGAAGACTAACCCAACAGTGACTTAAAAGCCAATAAATACTACTTTAAAGACTGAGGAAAGTCCCTAGACAATCACTAACATCATTAATGAGGCTGAAGATAAAGCTCAGTAGTAGAGCCTGGAGTGAGAGCCTAGGTTCAAGCCTCAGTATTACAAACAAGCAGCCATTCATCATCAATGAGTAAAAACATCATGTTTTTGTGAATGCAAGAGAACTAATCTTTATACGTGCCACATCCTGCTATCTAAACTGTGTACTTCTGACCCAAAAATGGTTAATACATTCTAAGAAATATGAAAGTTTGGCACCACACAAGAAAAAAAAAAGCCAACAGAAAAAATATCCAAACAAGCCAAGAAATGGACTTAGAAAAGACTAAGGACTTTATTTAAAATATCTATTCATATTTTACAAACATAAGAAAACCATATCTAAAAGAAACAACAGTTTCACAAAAGAGACAATATTAACAGATGTAGACACTTAAAACAGACAATTCAAAATCCAGCCAATAAGAAATTCTGGAACTGAGGGTGTTCTAATCAAAATACAGTTTTGTTAGGACTTAAATGCAGATCTCAAAAAGCCTAACAAAGAATAAGTAAACCAAACAACGTAAACTCAGATTTTGCAGTTTGAGAACAAAAAAGAAAAATAAACATTTCTGTAGAGACCTGTGATACATCAAACAGAAGATGAGAAGGAGGTAAAAAAAAAAAAAGTACTGGAAGAAACAGCCCCAAATTCTCTAACTTCACAGAAAACCATTCAACAGAACTAAGAAACTCATAAATTCTAAGCAGGATAGACTCAAGGCAAGTCTCATACAGAAGCAGACAAATGTGAAAACTGAAGACAGGAAGGAGGCTGGTGATACATCTAAACTGGTAGAATGACGGTCTAGCATGCATGAAGTTCTGTGTTTTATCTTAAACACTGCATAAGTCCAGAATGGTGGTTCACACCTATAATCCCAGCACCAGAGACAGGAGAATCCAAAGTTCATGATTATCTTGGGCTGCTACATAGTAAGTTCAAGAAAAAGACTTATCATGTCCAAATTCTCATTAAGATCCTCCTCAAAAGTAAGATAGTTCAGTGAGTAAAAGTGAATGCCAGCAATCATGAAGACTTGAATTTGATCCCTGTAGTAGTCTGAATAAGAATGGCTCCCACAGACTCATGCATTTGAATGCTTAGCTCATAGGGAAAGGCACTATTAAAAGATATGGCCTTGTTGGAGTAAATGTGGCCTTGCTGGAGGAAGTATGTCACTGTGGAGGCGGGCTTTGAGGTCTCATACATGTTCAAGCTATACCCACTATGACATATAGTTGCTTTTGCAGACTGCAGATCAAAATGTAGAACTCTTAGCTCCTTTCCAGCACCATATCTACCTGCACACCACCATGCTTCCCACCACGAATAAAATGTACTAAAGCTCTAAAAGTGCAAGCCAATCCCAATTAAATGTTTTCCTTTATAAAAGTTGCCAAGGTTGTACTGTCTCTTCACAGTAATAAAACCCAAATTAAGACAATCCCCAAGTCCCACATGGTAGGACAGAACTGACTCTCAAAAGCTGTTCTCTGAATCCTACACACGTCATGACACATAATCCACATATACTCATACATGCACATATACATATACACATGCATACACACTCAATGAATAAATAAATAAACAAATATGAAATAACGGAAATAGGAATTCATTAAGTCAAATTAAAAAGCTCCACAAAAACCCTTACCAACATAATGGATCAAGGGAAGGACAGAATATCATGATTTGAACACGGAGTAGAAGAAATTGGAACACTCAGACAATTGAGAGATGAAAAACAGAAGGTACAAACAGAACATTCAACAGTTATGGGTATTATGACAAAAGACCAAATCATGATCATAGAAGAATGATTTCATGCCAAAAGTATAGAAAACATTTTTAACAAAACCTTAAAAGAAAACTTCCCAAAAATCCCAAATCTAGATACAGATACCGATCCAGGTATAGAAGGCATTTTGAACACCAAACGGGTTATAATTAAAACATGAAAATGTACAGAACAAAAAAAAGTGTATTAAAAGCTGCAAGGGAAAAGCACCAGTCATAGAGAATGGCAGGCCCACTAGAAAAACTGCATATTTAATAGGCTGGAGTCCTGCAACAACATATTTCTAACTCTGAAAGACAACATGTACCAATTCACTCTACTATACACAGCTAAACGGTCTGTTCTATTTTAAAGAAAAAGACAAGCTTTCTACAAAACAAAAAAAAGAAAAACAACAAAAGGCTGAAGGAATTTCTGAGTAACCCTACTCTACAGAAGATAAGTGAAAGAATCCTTCAGACTAAAGAGAAAGACAGCACAGGCACGCTGCTACAGGAAAGAGTAAGTCACCACAGACTAAAGAGAAAGACAGCACAGGCACGCTGCTACAGGAAAGAGTAAGTCACCACAGAACAGTAGTGAAGCAAACAATAATGAGGAAAACACCAACCACACAAAAATCAACAAAATGCCAAGATAGGTCTACAAATACAAACTGAATATAATGGTGTCAATTCCTCAGTCAAAAGACCAGAGACTAGTAGACTGGGTTCAAAACCAAAGATTCAAGGGCTGCCAAGGGCTCAGGGAGTAAAGATCCAAGTTAAACAACCCATATGGAAGAAGATGACCAACTCTACAAGTTTTTTTTCTGACCTCTACACACATCTTGAGATACATAGACATAAATATTAAATAAATAAATGTAATTTTAAAATTAAGAACAATTCTAGGTGTAAAGGCAATAATGACCTTACAGCAATACAATTAGCATTATGCATCGTGTGGGAAATTATCATCCCAATCCACAGCCTAAATTCTGTAAATAGGAAGCTGGAGTACAGCAGAACCCTGGCTTCATTTCCTATCACTACTGTCCCTAAAAATTTCCTATCTACAGAATTAAAATAGTAAGCTCCTTTGAGCAATCTTAGTCAAATGACAATATTAAAAAATTACATTTTAAGTGAGGCATGGTAGCACACATCTTTAATCCCAGCACTCAGAGGCAAAGGCAGGTAAATCTCTGAGGCCTGCCTGGCCTACAGAGTGAGTCCCAGGACAGTCAAGGGCTACACAGAAAAACCCTGTGGGAGGGAGGGAGGTAGGGAGAAAGGGAGGGAAGAAGGAAGACACAGATAATAAAAATTACAGCATTTTAAACCAAAATAAAAAACTTAAAACCTATGAGATGTAGCCATATGAGTAGCTTTAAGGAATTTTCTCCAATTACCTTTTATACATCTACTACACTTACAAATCTTAGTTTCCCTCATAGGGAAACTAATAGAACAAGGAGGATTCTGGATAGTTTCCAAACAATTACAATAACCATTTATCCCCACCTGAAAACAAGTTATGGTAAACTAAGGTAATCAACTTTTTGGTAAGGGAATCTTACATGTCTATCCTTCCGTTCTATAAGGTCTTGCCTTTGCTTGCATTTCTGAGATGCTTCCTTAATATCAGTTGCCTGCAAGATTGAACCAGAAAGAAAAGGTTAGTCAAAAACTCAGTTAAGCCAATTATATGTCTCATTCATCCAAATATTATGTGAATCAACCTACAACAAAACTTTCCCACATTTTACTTCAAATCAAGATTATAATTACCACCAAAATTACTAATGGTATAGGAAATCTATAAAGGTCATTCCTTTCAATACTAAAATGTGGATATAGTAATACATGTACATACATTTGTTTATATGTATTTGTTTTCTTATATTTTGTCTGATATTGAAAACAGTTTGACGAAACAGTCAGACTAGACATTCTGTTTTTCTATATGAAGAAAATAAGACTAGGCAATTATTAAATGACAGCATGAGCATTTATACGTGTATGAATGAATTCTGAGCCAATGGCTTCTATCATTATAGTGCCTCTCTGGAATGTGGGTAGGAAAAGAATGCGAGTATTAGAAAGGTTTCTGCTGAAGAAGAAGGAGAGAAGTAAGAATATGATGCCTACAATTAATAACTATTTATTCCCATTACATGGTTCAGAGGAGTAATAATTTTAAAATACACATATGTAGATTGATACAATGTGCCACTTCAGAAGCCACAGGCACCTCTTCAGAAAAAAAAATCCTAAAATATTATAGACCATGTACATTTTTACATACACATAGGCTCAGAGATGTTTTTAGAATGCCTTAACAGTTGGCTTCATTTATGAAGAGAGATGCAAAACAAGTGTTCCTTAATCTATTGTAGCTTTTTTTCCACTCCATACAAAAATTTTTAAAGTAATTTAGCAGTAACTTCAGGTGCCACAAAGCAACTATAAATCCACAGCATAATGAAGAATAAACCAGCACTTGGAATTTTCCTGTATTTGTTGTTAAAAAGAAATCTGGAGCATGGCAGTGGTGGTGCACGTCTTTGATCCCAGCACTCAGGAGGCAGAGGCAGGTAGATCTCTGTGAATTTGAAGCCAGGCTGTTCTATAAGAGCCAGTTCCGGACAGACTTGATAGCTACAGCAAAATCTTGTCTCAGGAAAAAAAAATTCTGGAAAATGGAGAATGGTAACAGATCTAAGAGCTGCTAAGAAGGAGAGTCAACCAATGGGCCCTCTACAATTTGGAATTCCTCTGCTTTCCTATTGCCTAAAGGATGGCCTCTTATAGTTATTGACTTAAAAGATTGTTTCTTCACTATACCTTTACAACAAAAAGACAGAAAAATTTGCCTTCACAATGCCTATTTATAGTAATTCTCAGCGTGCTAAAAGATATCAAAGGAAGATTGCCCCACAGGAAATGTTAAATAGTCCCACCCTGTGCCAATATTTTATATGGCAGCTGTCAGAAACTATACCTAAGCAGTTTCTTGAATCTATAGTTTACAACTGCATGGAAGACATTTTACTATCTGATTCAAATGTAGATACTTTAGAAAGAATGTTTGAAGGAGTAAAGAAAATTTTGCCTTGTTGGGTATTACAAATTGCTCCTGAAAAACTACAAAGAGAAGATTCTATTAATTATTAAGGCTATAAAATAGGCTTACAGAAAATTAGACCACAAAAGGCACAAATTAGGAGAGATTGATTGCTGACCCTTAAGGACTTCCAAAGATTTCTAGGAGACATTTTCCAGCTACGAAACACTATTGGGACAGGTCCTAATGACTTGATTAATTTAAATAAAACCTTAGATGGTGACAAGGACTTAAACAGTCCTAGGAAATTATCAGGTGAAGCTGAGAATTAACTTTGATTGAAGAGAAATTATAGGAGGCACATATGGATCATGTAGATCCAGATCTTAACTGCATTCTAGGCATATTACCCTCCAAACATTCCTCTAAAGGGATTTTAATGCAGAGGGAAGATAGTATCTTAGAATGGATCTTTGTACCACATAAACCGAGTGAAAAACTAAAAACCTATGGGGAAAAAGCCTCTGGGTTAATTCTAAAAGGAAAATTGAGACGTCCATCAAATATTAGGAATAGACACAGCAGAAATTAAAACATCCTTTAATAATGATTAAATTGACAAATTATGGGAAGAAAGTGAACCCTGGCGAAGAGCTTATGGTAATATTTGGGAGATATTAACAACTATCCCAAAAGCAAGAGAATACGACTTACAGAGTGAACTAAGGGGTCCTTCCTTGCATTGTATATGACGCACCAATAACTGGAGCCCCTACATTCTATACTGATGCAAATAAATAAGGAAAGGCAGATTATAAATCAGAAAATTTAAGTAAAGTGGAACAAAACTGTTATGATTCTGCCCAAAACTCAGAATTATATGCTATTCTCATGGTACTAAGAGATTTTAAGAAGCTCTCAACATAGTTATATGCAGAAAGAGATGTTTTGTATATTGAAAGGGCTGAATTTATACCAGATGATACAGAATTGACTTTATTATTTATTCAGGTACAAGATATAATCAGGAGTAGGTATTATCCCATATATGTATAACATGCATCTGATCCCATACAGGTCTGTCAGGTCCTCTAGCACAAGGTAATGCAGAAATCAATCAATTATTGATTGTAAATATGCTGAAGGCCTCAGAATTTTATAAAAAACATCATGTCAATAGCAAAGGTTTTAAAAAAGTTCTCTATTATGTGGCAACAAGTTAAGGAGATTATAAGGAGATGTCTTACTTGTTCTTTATACAACCAAACACCACTACCTGCAGGAAGTAACCCAAAGAGTACCCTTTGGATGTCAGTATGGTGATTTCTCAAAAAATTAGGAAACAACCTTCCTCAAGACTCAGTTGGTGTAGGGGGGACATCTATCTACTTGTTACTTTCATTGGTTAATAAAGAAACTGCCTTGGCCTTTTGATAGGCCAGCCCTTAGGTGGGTAGAGTAGACAGAACAGAATTCTGGGAGGAAGAAAGCAGAGTCAGGCAGATGCCATGAAGCTCCAGCCCGAGATGGACGTAGGTTAGAATCTTCCCATTAAGCCGCGACTCTGTGGTGATACACAGATTACTAGATATGGGTTAAAGCAAGGTGTGAGAGTTAGCCAAGAAGAGGCTAGATATAATGGGCCAGGCAGTGTTTAAATGAATACAATTTGGTGTGGTTATTTTGGGGGTAAGCTAGCCGGGATCTGGGCGGGAACACAGCCCGCCGCTCCTTTTACTATATATCCAAAGGATGTTATATTGTGCCACAAAGACATGTGCTCAACTATGTTCACAGCAGCATTATTTGTCATAGCCAGAAACTGGAAACAACCTAAATGCCCTTCGACTAAAAAAATGGATAAGGAAAATGTGGTACATTTACACAGAGGAGTTCTACACAGCAGAAAAAAAAATGATATCGTGAGATTTGCAGGAAAATGGATGGAGCTAGAAAACATCATTTTGAGTGAGGTAACCCAGTTACAGAAAGACAATTACCACATGTACTCACTCATAAGTGGTTTTTAAACATAAAGCAAAGAAAACCAGCCTACAAACCACAATCCCAGAGAACCTAGACAACAATGAGGACGCTAAGAGAGACATACATAGATCTAGTCTACATGGGAAGTAGAGAAAGACAAGATCTCCTGAGTAAAGTGGAAGCATGGTGACCTTGGGAGAGGGTTGAAGGGGAGGAGAGAGGTTGGGAGGGGAGCAGAGAAAAATGTAGAGCTCAATAAAAAAAAAAAGAAAGAAATGAAATCTGGCAGATGGATGTGTTTCATTTTGTAGAATTTGAAAAATTAAAATATGTACACCACACCATTGATACCTATTCAGGTTTTCAATGGGCAACTGTTTTGAGTTCAGAAAAGGCTGACCCAGTAATCACACATTCACTAGAAGTTATGTCCATAATGGGTATTCCTGTACAAATAAAGACAGATTCACTGAAATATAGTTCCCTACAGCCAGGAAGAAATCACCGTATTCTACAAGCAGACATTTAACCATTTTCAAAAGAGTTTCTTGTGCTAGCTACTTTTTTTGTCCAACTTGACATAAGCTAGAGCTACCGGGGAAGAGGAACCTAAATTGAGAAAATGCTTCCATCCATATTGCCTGTAGATACAACTATAGAGCATTTTCTTGATTAAAAACTGATGTGGGAAGGCTCAGCCCATGGAGGTCATATGCTATGTTACCTCTGGGCATGTGGCCCAAAGCTGTATGAGAAAGCATCCGGAGTAAGCCAGAAAGCATTATTCTACCATGTTTGCTTCAGTTTCTCTCACCACAGTCCTGCTGACTTCCCTCAGTGATGGAAACAATCTGTCATGTGAAATAAACTGTCTCTGCCCAAAATGATGCTTTACCACAACAACAGAAACTCTAAGTCACCTTTGATCCCTAAGTATTCCTGAAAAGCTAAAATTTACCACCATAAACAATTTAAAGTTATAAAAGATACACAATACATTCACAAAAGGAGTTCATTGTTTTTAAAAATAAGATATATCAGTTTGTAATTAAAACAAATACTTGTTCTTTTGAAGCTAGGTCTCATTCTGTAGTCCTTCAAAGTCACAGTGATGATCTTGTCTCAGTGTCCCAAGTGCTAAGACATGGACTTAATTTAAGCCAATATGCCCAGCAACTATCACCTTGGAGTTTCTTTAAGGCAACATTTCTCTCTAATCATGCCAAGCTCTTGCAAGTACTAAATTAATTCCTAAAGAACTTGAGCAATAAAAGCTTCAAGTGAACCCTAGAATATACTTTCAAAGACATGAAAAGTATTTTTTTCTATTGTAAATAGAATTCAGACAATCCAAAGGTGAACAACAAAAGTACCTTTTCTTTGATTCGAGTTTCCAAAGTACGACGCTGCTTTTCAATTTCCTCAATTCGACGTGTCATAGGAATTTGCCCCTCTTTAAGTTTCCTGACCTCTTCCTTCACACGGTCACGAACCAGTTTCACACCTTCATATTCTTGACGTACATTCTCATATTCCTTGCAAATAATTCAAGAAACATAAATATATTAAGTGATTCAAATTAATACATAATAAAACCAAAGAACATGCAGAGATTTTCTTTTAATTTATTAATAAAGACAATATTAAGGAATAAACAAAACAATCTCAATTTTGAAGATAAAAAGTTGGTCAAAAAAAAAACTCAAAAAGAAATATGAGGCCGGGCAGTGGTGGCGCAAGCCTTTAATCCCAGCACTCGGGAGGCAGAGGCAGGAGGATCTCTGTGAGTTCGAGGCCAGCCTGGTCTACAAGAGCTAGCTCCAGGACAGGCTCTAGAAACTACAGGGAAACCCTGTCTCGAAAAACAAAAACAAAAAAAACAAAAAAAAAAATCAAAAAGAAATATGTAGTTACTAGTTGGCAAAAACAATGTCTGGGCCAGAAAGATGGCTTAGCAGGTAAAGGTGCCCGCTATTGAGCCTGCTGACTTGACATGAGTTAAATTTCTGGGACTCATATGATGAAAGGAGTGAACAACCTCCCACAATAAAAGATGTCACTCCACAGGAATTTGCTAAATATTTGTTAAATAACAAGAAAAGAAGAATGCTAAAATAGATATTATAGTAAGAGTGAATGAAGGTTGGGAAGGCTCAAGGATGGCTCAGCAGTTGAGTGCTTTTTGCTCAGAGTGACCCAGTACACACATGGGGGCAATTCAAACCCATTATTCCAGCTCTAAAGCATCAAATGTCTTCTGGCTTCTTTTCTACCAATTAAAAGTAAAAGTATTTTTTGAAAAAGTGAATGAAATAAGGCAAAGGGGGAAAAAACTACAAATTTTAAATTAAAAAAGACTAAAATCAATCTCTTAAAAAAGAAGGAATTACAGAGACAGGTGGATCTCTGTGGGTTCAAGGCCAGCCTGGTCTACAGAGTGAGTTCCAGGACAAGCTCAAACGCTAAAAACCAAATCAAGACATAAACCAAAACAAAAAAAGATAACATACACACAAAAAAGAAGAAATCAAAAGACTTTAAAAGGTAAAGTAAAAAATAATAATAAACAGGAAAAATGTTTTAAAAAGGTATAGAAAGGAAAAAGTTTAAGAATAACAAAACAGCAAAACCTCAATGGAGGAAGTAAGGGTTCCATAAATATATAGTCATACATTATTTTCACACTAATAATTATTTCCACTAATCATGAAACAAACACTAGAAAAATTAATTTTTTACCCATTAAGTAATGTATCAAAAGAATCCACGACTTATTCCAAATGTCATAGGTAATAAATCTGCATCATATTGTAAACAGAAAAAATGTAGCAGAGTCAGGAAAATTACAAGGTATGAGAAGACAGTGCAGATACTTTAGCTACATATGGCATACCTTAATTAAATTCTTACTGACCTTATTGGACACACAGACACGTACATACACACACACACACACACACACACACACACACACACACACACACAAATATTTTCAGTGGCACTGAGGAATGATGCCAGGAGATTAAGCATGCTAGGTAAGCACTCTGGCACTGAGCAATGGCTCTCACACTGCTCCTAAATTTAATTTTTAATATGAATAAACAAGATCACTAACATTAATGGAAGAAAACAAAGACTTGTTAAGGACTGAAACCTGAAATTAACATCACTGACTCAATCAACTATTTGCTATGTGGCAACTGGCATATATCAAATAAAGAATTAAAAAAATACTTAATTTTAACATGTAACTTTAAAAGTAGTAGCTAACTTGAATATAAAACGAATGCCCACTAAGAAAGATGTACTTTGTAATACTCAGTCACTGCATTTATTAGTTTTGTTTTGCTTTTGTCAGTTTCACACAAGCTAGTGACATCTGAGAAGAAACCTCAACTGAAAAACTGCCTCCATCAGATGGCCTACAGTTTTTTAAATTATGATTGCCATGTAGGACCCAGTCCACTGTGGGTGGTACCATCCCTGGGGCATTAGCTCTGGAGATAAGAAAGCAGGTTAAAAAGGCATAGGGAACAAGTCAATAAGCAGCATTCCTCCATGGCCTCTGATTCAGTTCCTGTCTTCAAGTTCTTGCTTAGAGTTCTTACCCTGACATCCCTTAAAACAGACTATGAGCATAAGCTGAAATAAACCCTTTATTCTCCAAGTTACTTTTGGTCATTGTGTTTATCACAGCAATAGAAGGCAACAACCTAAGACAACTGAAGAGTCACCAACTTTTACCTCAGAGAATTAACACTTACCACCCATGGCCTTTTTGCCTCAAGCATCTCAATTAAATCTAAATGTCGCTTTCGTTCATAGAATCTTTCCACATCTTGTTTGTATCTTTCATTTCTTTGAACCATTTTCTCTAGGTATTCAGTTTTCTCTTTGCAAGAGGTCTAAAATAAGTGTTTGTTGACAATTAGGTTAAATGAAAATAAAATTTAATAATGAAACACAATATAATCAAAATTTTACAAAAAGAATTCTTTAAGAGTTCTGTAGAGTTATATAAAAGTGGGACAAGAAGAATCCTTGCCTAGAAGGCACGCAGTTTTGGATCTGAACCTCAGTACTGCTTAAAACCAAACTAGTGATAGACACCTGCAACCTCAGTGCTAAGGAGGTAGAGGCAAGAGCATCAGATGCTCAAGGTCTACATTCTTGGCTACAGACAGAGTTAAAGGCCAGCCTGGGCTACAAAAGATCCTATCTAAATACATCAGAAAAGTAAAAATCAGGTGAAAGTAACACTCATGCAGAAAGGTTCTGGTTCAAGGAGCTAAAATACATTAGTCATGGAACTGTGAAGAAGCCCTTCAACACCTCTAAGCCTAGGACTTTGCCTAAAAAAATAAAAGAAGCAATTCACTGAATACAGGTTAAGTATCCTTTATTTGAAATGCACAATGCTAAAAGTGCTTCTACTTTTGAAATGCATTAAATTATGGAATATGTGCATGAATGTTACTACCAGTTAAGTATCTGTAATCCGAAGTTCTTAAATGCTCCTAAATGTCTAAATGGTAGACACCCATAAGACACTCATGATTTGGAGTTTGAAACATTTTAGATTTTTGTCCAATCTGCCCAGATGAAAGCTTAAAAAAAGCTTTAAAAAATGGCATATGAATGCAAAGTAATATCAGGATTAGTATTCACGAATGCTTAGGACTTAAGGACTTTGAGATGACAGAAAGCTAAAATCAAATTTTTCTAGTGCATATTAACAAACATAAAGATGCACTGAAGAGCCTAGAGGAAAAAAAAATCATGCTTGCTTCCTTCATGGAAGGGAGGCAATTTAAAAATGTATTTCTGGTGTAAGTATTATATTGATGCAAAATAAGACAAAAGAATTGAAGGAGTACCAGACTCAGAATTGACTAACCACAAAATTCTTGGACCAATTTCTTTTGAAATAAGACAATAAAATTAACATTTTATTACAATAAAACATTTATCAAGTTTAGACAGTTATACTTAAAGATAAGGTATATTTGGTTTTTTTAATTATTAAAACATACAGCTTTAAAATCTAAGAATCTAGAACTATGGAAACTAAACTATCTTTAAAAACAATAGGTAATATAATACTTCTACATATCTACTTATTAAAGGTAAAAATTAAAAAGTAATGCTTAGCTAATTCTATAATTTTGTTTATAAAGTTTATCTTCATTCGATTTAAGGAAAAATTACCCTAAATGACATCAACAGAAGTGTTTTTAAACACATCCTTTTCTTCTATAATACTTAAAACCTTATAAAGTGCGTGGCACATGGCAGGTAGTTAATGGGTAACAAATGGAAGAAAAATGTATCTTCCTATGAGAAAGTTCCTTAAAAACTCAACTGGCAACATGTATTTACTGAAATAGTCAAATATTTCATAATATTCATAGTCAAAACTTCAAAAAAATCAAAATCATTTTCGTTTTCTGCCATCATTTGATGCTAGAAATATAAGCTTGGGTGAAAAAAAAAGTTAACCACAATTATGAATCTACTCAACATACTGAAATACCACCCAGTCTTACACATTTTGAGAAAGAGAATCAGTAAATGGCAAGGGAAATGAGTTGTCTATTACTAAATACCTCTAGTTGCTTCTCCTTCTCTCTGAAGTTTTTGAGCTCACAGTGGTATCTGTGCATCTCTGGAGGACCAATTGACTTCTCAGTAGCTTCAAGCAGCTCAATTTTGCTGAGTTTAGCAAATTCCCCAACTTTGTCCTACAGCACCAAAATTAACTATCAGCAACTATCATCAATAAACACCTTTACAGTGAATTAAATTTACCAAGGTAGGTTTCGTTTAAAAATCTTGAGATATGAATCTTCTTATAATCTTTCATATACTGTTTTTCAAAAATGATAGAATGTTTTTATAATCTTTAAAAACTGTCTATGTCACTATTCCTAGGTAGAATTATTTACACAGATAAGCAAGTTGGGGATAAAAGGAAACAGCCTTCCAGACTGAAATGATCACTAACACCTATAGGAATGGGGAACGATTTAAAATATTTCTTTCTGGAGAACTTTCAAATTTTAAATTTGTATTTAATTTGGACTTATTGAACCAAATCATCATTACATTTGTGAAGAAAATAAGCTATAGCTTAGTTACTACACAACATTAAAATAAAAGATATCTGACTAACTTTAAATGTAGATTATCAGGACTTTTAAAAAATTAAAAGTTTCTCTTATATCACGTGTATTTGTATATCTATGCGTGGGTTTGTACATCTGAGTGCAATGTCTAAGGAGTCAAGGCGGAGGCATCAGATTCACTAGAACTAGGGTTACAGGCAGTTGTAAATTGCCATATGTGGATGCTAGAAACCAAATTTGGGTTTTTTGAAAGACCAGCATATGCTCTTAACAAATGAGCTAACTATTTAGATCAAGATATTTTATTATTAGTGAACAAATGAAAAATATTACTAGGCTTTAGAAAGTATACCTACATATCAAAGAATTTTATCCTAACCAGTATTTCATACAAACCTATTAAAAGCTGTTCACTAAGCTGGGCATGGTGGTTTACGCCTTTAATCCTTAGACTCAGGAGGCAGAGGCAAGCAGAGTTCAAGGCCAACTAGAGCAAGTTCCAGGACAGTCAGGGCTACAGGGAAATCCTGTCTTGTAAAAAAGTTATTAACTGTTGCTTTTCAGGATCACCACACTTAAGAATGAACAAGCCAAGTAATATATATTTTTTAAATAATTTATTTTTACTTTTTGAGCATTAGTTTTTTGCCTGCATGTATGTCTGTGTGATGGTATCAGATCTTGGAGTTACATAGAGTTGTTAGCTGCCATGTGAGTGCTAGGAACTGAACCCAGGTCCTCTGGAAGAGTAGTCAGTGTAACCTCTGAGTCATCTCTCCAGGCCCAAACTAGTAGTCTCCATTCTAACTGGTAGTGGCTCACAAATCCCAACTCCTAATTGAGGAGCTATGAACAGTTAAGTTGCTAGCTTCTGGGAGAGAATCAGTTTTCTTTGGGTGTGACTCCTGGCATATTAACCAGTGCATAGCCCAAATCAAGGAGAATGTGGACAGCACAAATTGGACTCCATGGGTTATTACAAAAATTTAAAAATGACACAAAATTGGGAGTAGTTGGGGAGGTGGAGGTGGGTGGATACTGAAAAAGTTAAGGGGAAGAAGTAGAGGGTAACTATGATCAAAACACATTGTATGACGTCTCAAAGAATTAACAAAAAGCTGTTAATTGAAAAATATCAAAGTTTGCAAATGAAGTTGTGCATCTACTCTGTCCTAAAGTACCTTTCCCAAAGGAGAAAATGGAGAGATGGCTCAGCGAGTAGAGTGCTCTCAAGTGTGAGGATAGGAGTTTCAATCTCTAGTACCCAGCATGGCAACCTGCCTGTAAACCCACTATTATGGCAGACACATGGAATCTTCTACTCAACCTGGTGAGCTCCTAGTTCTGACCACATCTTAGTAAATAAGTGGAGAGTGAGTGAGGAAAACATACAGTGTCAACCTGTCTCTAAAAATATGTGCACACATGTGTACTCAAATACTAATGTACACTACATAGATACACATGAAAAAAAAGTTAAAAATGCATTTTATAACTTTAATATATAAATACAATATATGGATGATTGAGGTTCATTTGATCTGGAGTACTAATTTACAGATATATGTCACCATAGACATAAAAACAGTAAGTACTAAGAGTGCTGTGTTCAATATAAAGAGTAATATTTGCATATTAACTAAAATTGATTTTATTTAATTAATATTAACTGATATTAACAACATGAAGTGATAAAATGCTTCCTTTTACAAATAACTATAAATGTTAAGAGTACTGTGTTTGATATAAATACTATTGCAATATCTTTTGAATAGTATTTAAGTTTTCTGTGGCATAAAGCCAAAATATTCACCCAAAATTTCCCCACGTCCACTTGTATTTTCTCAGACCTGAGGCAGGAACTGGCACAGATTGCCCACTTGGATGTTTAAGGCTGCAACTTGTTCTTCCACGGTTTTCTGGGACACAGGTTTTTTGTTGATAAACCAAAATGACTGATTTTTTATCACATCAATCTCACGGGTGATTATAAGATTTCCTGAAGTCCTGAACCTAATTAAAGAACAATTGAAGAACTTTTATACTCAAAACGCACATTGTTTTAAGAATAATATTTTCTATCACTTTTCTTATTCCCAATGTCTAAGAAATAAATAGTACTATAATTTTTATTTTTCCTGGAATTTTTGTATCCCTCCCAAGTTAGAAAACTTGGCTTTTTGTTTGTAATTATCCCACATATCAGTTATTATTCAGTTAACATTCAAAATCACCTAGATTGTTGAAATTAAAACAAGTGCCAATACTAACCCCAAACACACCGTTCATTTATCTTTTAATTATCACATCATTCTTTAATCATATATATTGACTACAATTCAAATTGGGTTAGTACATTAAAGGCTAATATAAAATCAGCTAAACTTCCTCTACATGGAAAATTCATGAAAGAAAACTGGTTTCCACATATAAGAATTTCCTTAATCAAAACTCTCTATCCAAAGGGTGAATCATGGATTGTCTACCACGCTCTCCATTCTGAATCCAGAGAGAACTACAGTACATGCCTATGAGGACCGTAATAGAGAATGGGAAAGAAGGGTATTTACTCATGTCTTGCTTTCACAAGTACTTGCTTCATACCGCCCATCTGTTCACCCATCTTCCTGACAAGGGGAACACAGACAAGGCTGTAAGCACATCAGACAAACTTGACCACTATGCTATACTCTAGCCCAAGTATTTCAAAACTGGCAAAAAGCCCTTAATTTATGAAAAATTACATTTTTTCTCTCCCTCTTTCTGAAGTGTGTGTTTGTTGGTTTGAGACAGGGCCACAAATAGTCCAGGCTGCACTTGAATTTGTTATCTGGTGGAGAATGACCTCAAACTCCTGATTCTCCTGAATAGCGGACAACTCCTTACTCTCCTGCCTCTACTTCCTATGTGCTAAAATTATGAAGTATACCATCAGCCCTGTCTACAGCTTCTGAGCATATATTTATGTCATATACTTTTGGTTCATTACCCCCATTAAACTATAATTCTTGAAGAACTTTCCAAAATAGTATTTTTAAAAGACACATTAAAAAGTATTCCGTTGCTTTATGTATCCTTTAAATATCATTTTCTATATTTGCCACAATATTATTTTTTCTTTACCAACATCATCAAAAAAGTATTAATACAAGCTGAAAAACTATACAGAAAAGGGGTGTTTTAGAAGCTTTCACACTTACAGTTCAATTTCAACCACACCTTTGGAACATCCTCTCTTCACGAAAAACCCAACCTACAGTGTAAAAAGAATAAGTGAGCTGCAGCAACAGTATTTCCTGGCTAACAATTCGAGATAAAAAAAAGTCATTACAGTTTGCCCAATCAAGATTTTTTTCCCCCAGTAACTGCAAGAATGTCCATCCTCACTACTTTCTGAAAGGTACAGGCCAGGTCCCTCCACTTTTCCGCTACAGAAATCAGAGTAGTTAAATTATGGACCACTTCAGTGGTAGGCAGTTAAGACTCTTACAATGGTAGTAGTAGTAAATGGAGGAATGCAAATCTGGGTAATCTGGCTCCAGAGCCTGTGGGCTATGTACTTTCGGAAGAGGAAAAAATCCCATTATACCAAATCTACTACTGTTGCAGACCCCCAGAGGCGCACAGATTAAATATTAACAACCACTTTAACAGTGCCTATCCTGTTTTAAAGTCAGACCTGCTATCAAATATCTTTTAAAAATATTAATAAAATTATAATTTACATAGTAAAATAGACATCTGAATTAGTTCTCTCTCTCTCTCTCTCTCTCTCTCTCTCTCTCTCTCTCTCTCTCTCTCTCTCTCTCTCTCTCTATCTCTCTCTCTCTCTCTCTGGTTTTTTGAGACAGGGTTTTTCTATGCAGTTTTAGGAGTCTGTCCTGAAACTTGCTCTGTAGACCAGGCTAGCCTCGAACTCAGAGAGATCCACCTTTGTCTGCCAAATGCTAGAATTAAAGGCATGCGCCATCACTGTCCAGCACTGAACTAGTTTTTACGACTATGAATTTATACACAACACAGATTGACGGGCTAAAACATCACATTAGACCTGAAGTTTGAGCTCCATAAGTACTAAATACTAAAATGACAGAAATGCTGTGGCTCCACCCCTTAGTACTTGGTAGAAAGAGCCAGAAATATCAGAAGTTAAAGGTCATCCTCAACTACACATTAGTACTAGCCAGCCATTCCTATATGAGAACCTGTCTCAAAATACAAAACAAGTGAGGGAGGAGAAATGAACATGATCAAATATATTATATGTTATTATTAAAGAATAAATAAAAACATTTAAAAGCAAACAAGGAAAAGTAGCAATAACACAAAATAAGGTGGGTACAAATTTTTATTTTAAAGTACTATAAAATATACATGGAGAGGTAAGTTTAAGAAAACCACCAACAATAGAAAAAAAATTTAATCAGAATGTAGTGACCAGCAAAACATATGATATATAAAGAATAAGGGCTGGAGAGTTAAGAGCACTTAGTGCTTTCCCAGAGGACCTGAGTTCTGTTTCCAGTATCCATCATGGGTGGTTCACAACTATGTGTAAACCTGACACCCTCCTGTGGCCTCCATAGGTGCACGCACACACGCACACACACACACACACACACACACACACACACACACACACACACATTTAAAAACACAAAACAAAATAAAAAGAAGGCTTTGGAATAATTTTTTAATCATGCTAACAATTTGTGATAATAACTGCAAATAAACTACCATTTATTATAAGCTGTGGAGATAAACAACTGGAAAGCTTCCAAATTTGATTGGCAACCTTGAAGTATATTTATACCCATTTTATAGATAATGAAATTAAGGATAAGAAAGATGGGGTAGGGGCCTCTGTTCTTATAACCCGAGAATACTAGTTTCTACTATAGGTTCAAATCACAGCTCTGTCATACACAAGTTGTTCAGCCTTGGCTGGAGAAGTGACTTGACATTATTTACTCACAGACAAAAAACAATGACATCTCTGAATGAGCTAATTATGTACTGGCTAGTAACAATTAAAATATTTGGTACTAATGAGGGGGAAAAATAGAAAACAGTTCTTATTTATCCATTCAGATGACTTAGATTGTGCTTGTAGTAAAATTTTATACAAACATTTACATAGAAATATATTAAGATATTCTTGTTGAGAACTTGGATCTCACTTAAATATTAAGTATGGAGAAACAAAAGGCCAAGAGTCTGTATTTAGAAACCACTGCACTCCAGGGCCTCCCTTAAATACCCTACCACTTCCAAGAAGAGATATGGTTTCTTTCAAATAAAATCAGGAAAGCTGGTAAAAGCTGCTACAGCACAACCCAATCTAATTGCACAGACTGAGAATACAACCAAGTGCAGAGGGAATGAATTCATGACTTACTTAACAAAGTATATATCAGTAGTCATAAAATAATCTGAGTTGGCCCTTGCAAATTAACTACTTCAACCCTCTCATCTTTGAAATGCAAGTTTAATGTCCAGACCACTGTCCAAGGTCACCAGGCTAATTTATTAACAGAGCAAAGTATTTCTTTCTAGCTTACAAATGCCTCTGATACAGTTTTTTAAAATGAATTTAAATAGGTTTATCTATAATTTTAGAAGGCAGTTGGTTCAATTTTTGTAGCCCTCCATTACATTTTAAAGTATAGCTAAAACTTGGTAATATCATTTGACCAATGCTGCAGTTTTTTTGGTTTTTTTGAGACAGGGTTTCTCTGTAGCTTTGTAGGTTGTCCTGGAACTAGCTCTTGTAGACCAGGCTGGCTTTGAACTCAACAGAGATCCATCTGCCTCTGCTTCCTAGGTACTGGGATTAAAGGCGTGCGCCACCATGGCCCAGCTCTCAGTATTTCATTTTAAGCTTTAACAAAATACTGTTTTTGTTTTGTTTTTGAAACTCTAGTTGAAGAGAGAGTGCATGACATGCCCCATGAATATGTCTGTTCTCTCCTCTCAATTTGTGGGTTTCAGGGATGGAGCGCAGGTTGTAAGTTTGAACTATCTCACTTGCCCACAAACTTTTCTTTTAAAATGTAATTTTATAATTTTTTATAATCTTTGTTAATTTATTCTTAAGTAACTTATACTTACATTGCTATTATTGACAATATCTGGGCCCGGAGAGATGATTCAGTAGTTAAGAACACTTAGTTCTACTGCAGATGGCCAGAGTTTAGTTCCCAGTACACACAATGGAATTGCTCAAAACTTCCTATAATTCCAGCTCCTGGGGATAAGACAGCCCTCTTCCAGCCTACACAGACATGCATGTGCACGCGCAAGCACACACACACATACACACTCAAAAAAAAAAAAAAAAACTTTTAACTCCAATTTTTTTGTTCACTGCTAATGTCCAGAAACTCAACTAAGTTTTAGCTACCTGGTATTCGACAACCCTGAGAAATTTCCCTATTAAGGCATCAGGTTTATCTGGAAATTCTCTTTGGTGAAAGATCTAGCTTTCTTTTTCTAAGTGCTACTATCATTTCTTTGTCTAATATACTGTTCTACATAGAACTTCTAGGGCAGTATTAATAGTAACCTCTTGAGACAATGTAGTTCTAGAAGTTCTAGGTAGAAAGCAAGCTTGGTATACTTAAAAACCTAAAATGTAGAAATTGACTTGTTTCTAAAACAAATGGTTCTGAATTTTCTTAAAAAGTAATTGCATTTACTCACCTTATCTGCACGTCCCATGAACGCAGGTTTGCCTGCTAGTCCAAGGCAAATGGCACACACTATACTTGACTTCCCCGTTCCGTTAGCTCCAATAATCATATTGAGATGGGGCCCAGGAGACACTTCACAGATATCGTATGTTCTGAATTGTAAAGAGGTAAAATCACTAAACAGAACTGAGAGAAAAGACTTTTCTTTGTACGCACATTCATTTTCCATTGCTGTGCATTATCACTGTCCGCAACCCTTTTAAAATTCATTTAAAAGCTAGCTAACCTTGTGAATGTAATATTATTCATGTATTTGGGGGGGAATGAGGTCTTAAGGATTCAACCCAGAGACTTTACATGCTACGTAAGTGATTTATCATCCAGCTATAGCCTTAGCCCTCTAAGTTTTAAATAATCAACTTATAAAGGGAAAATTCTACCAATGGAAAAAAATAAGAATGCATACGTAAAATAAGTACATGGGCTGAGCACAGTGGCACGAGTCTTTAATTCCAGCATTCAGGAAGCAGGGGCAGGCAGATATCTGTGAGGCCAATCAGAGTTACAGAGTAAGATCCTGTTGCTAAACAAACAAACAAACAAACAGAATATCCAAGTTTTATCCTCTTTTGGGAAACTATTATCAAAGCTACCTCACAAGTAAAATAATTTCGAAACAAATTTATATAAAAAGTCATGGCTTTTTTCCTAATGTCTTACAATTACATTTAAAAAATTAAAACAGTAGCTACTATATTTTATATTGTATTTTATCTATATTTATATATTAATACTTAAAGCAATCTAACAGTTATTCTTATTCAAATGATAGGATATGATATATTATCACACCAATAGCTTCACTTTATCATAAAAAAAAAGCCCCTTCATTTCCTTTAATATGCTGCAGGAAGACTTCAAGAATCCACGACAGGCTATGTTCTAAGAATCCTTGTTCCTCTAGGAGAAGACAAGGAGGCATAGCCAGAGATCTGCAATCCTCTCACACACACTATGTTGTCCAGTACTCTCTGACTCCCTCAACAGTTAGTCCATAGTTAAATGAATTAAACATTTTAATTTATATTCAGTACCTAGAAGATTTATATACCTTCTTCTAAACTACTGCCCCTGTGACCTCCTAAAGTGATTTTCTCTTACACATTTTTAACGATTAATTTTATTATTTATTTTTAATATGTGTTTAATTTTCATTATTTGTTAGGGACACTTTGGGCAAGATATGAAGCATACTGTGACTTAGACATTCCCCTAGCTTACCTTTCAAAACCCTTAATTAGAATCCATAAGTAATATACCTTTTCTAGTTCTTTAATGCTTAGGCTCAGGGACACCTAACTAATTCCCCAAGATAAAAGCCAGAATGCTACTAACACACTAAATGTGTAAATAAACAACATACACCAACTTTAATACTTAAAACTTTAAAAAAAGCCAGGTGGTAGCAAAAATAAATACATGGCAAAAGAAAAGCTACACAGATATACATAAAACCTCGTATCACCTGTTTAAAAAGAAAGAAAAGCTAAAGAAAAGGAGCTGGTCTGAAGAGCTGGTTCCACTGTTAGGAGAGCTCATTCTCTTCCAGATGCCCCAAGTTTGGTTCCTAGCACCAACATGAGACAGCTCACAACCACCTGGAACTTGAGCTCCAAGGAGTATAATACCCTCTTTTGGCCTCTAAAGGAACCTGCACATTGTGACATATACAAACACACACACACACACACACATGTGCACACACAAATCTTAAAAGAGGAAAAGGATCTTTTGTAACTTAGCCCTAGTTTCAGCTCTTTCCTAACTCCTTTTTCTATTTCTGCTCAGAATTCTATATTCTATCTATTATATATTTCTTTAAGTTTCTTGGCTAATTTGTGCAGTCTAGAACTCTCTCCCTCCACTCTCAAGTCCACTCGACTTAGTTCATTCACAGCAAATCATGTACTATTTTGAGGCCATCTGAATTCTCTAGGCCTAGCCTCCCCCTACTTGCTTGCTACTTACTTCCTCTCAGCCTCATTCTGTGATGCCTCTTGTTGGCTGTCAACTTGACTACATTTGGAATTAACTAAAACCCAAGCAGCTGGCTACACCTGAGGGATTTTTTTTTCTTAATTATATCACTCGAAGTGTGAAGAACCACTTTTAATCCAGATCCACCTTTAATCTGAGCCACACTTTTTGCCGGCAGTCTCTGTAACGGACAAGGAAGAGAGAAGTTTGCTTCTTCTGCCTGCTTTCTCTCATTCTCACGGCAAGTCCATTCCTTCAGTAGCATTAGAGCCTACTTCTTTGGATTCTGGCATATACTGAACACAAGCTGAGACATCCAGCCGCACGGGCTGAACAACTACTGATTCTTGGACCACTAGTAGACAGCCACTTTTGGACTAGCTAGACCAAAGTCTGTTAGCCATTGTAATAAATGCTCTTTCTATGTGCATACAGACCTGTTCTGTAAGTTCTCCTCTTCTAGAAAATCCCACTATACTCCCCAAACCTAAAGTCTTATTATTAAAATAAACAAAACCATACCCAACTCCGCATTTTTCAACTACTTTTTCTTTTAACCGTCTTTGTCCAAGCATTTTCTCCTCATTCTTCCTTGGTCTACAAAGTTTTGTTTTGTACTGCTTTATCAAAGGGAGCAACATTTTCCAAATATTAAATGTAGGAGGCTCCAGTCTCATTCCAATTCAATGGAGCAGATATTTTTGAAGTAGTACTTAGCTTCCCTGACAGGTCTCCCATGAGTCTCAGGATCTCTAAGTTCATCCTCTTAACTCTTATGATAAATAGGCTTTTTACTCTTCCAATTTATATTTCCTTTTGCTTAATTTCAATGATTTCTGCAATATCAACAATCACCTGTACAAGTCTCCCAAGTCTGTGACTTGCCCACATTGCCTCTGAGCTCCAGGCCGCTAAAAACTCCACCTAGAACATTTCCCGGATACCCCACAGGAACGTTCTAGACACAGGCACCCATGTGTACCCATCAATTATTCTCCCACACTGCTCTCTCCTGGCTAACACCGGACCAGCGAGCTGAAATGGAGACTTGGGAAGAACTAGCGCAGCGCCTAGTTCTACGCCTCACAATCTGGGCAGAGCCTGCCAAACCTCTCCTTTCAGCCCCTACTGTGTTCACCCTGTATTTGTTGCTTTCTGTCTGGCACCCTCTCAAAACCATCGTGCAGACGGCCTCCAGGTTGCTGACTGCCTGCAGGATGAAGCTGTTGTTTCGCAGCAGAGTAACAGACAAGAGGAAGCAATGGTTTCTGACTTCTATCCACGTATGGTCGTTCTTACATCCTATGTCAGGTCGTTCACTCAACTTACAAACCGGCTTTCAGCCAGTCTCTTCTTTTCAGATTTTAATATTTTCTTCACAAAGTTCTTAGAGCTGTGCAAGTATTAGCTTTTTTAGTCGGCATGCCTCCCATGAAACCCTGGGTAGATAAAGTTACAGCAGATACCTCATTTGAGGACGTCTGTCAGATTCAAATCGAAATTCTATATAAACCTGGCAAAAACAACAGCGTCCAGCTTAAATCATCAATAAAGACAGGAAGAAACAGCGATGTGTAAATAAAACGGATGTGCACCTGGTACACAAGTGCTTGGAAAAATAAATGGTAGTAATGCTGCCAGAGTTCTGTAACTCGTATTCAAACCTACATTAAAAAAAAATACCTCAAAAGAAAAACTCTAATAAGACGCTAATTAGGCAATGTTTTTTTCCTAACATTTAGAATCTACTTAACTAGTTGGGATGGGGGCCCGGAAGAAAGGAGGATCTAAAGAGTTAAGAGTCTGAAAGGAGGTACAAAACCAGGGAACACGATTTAATTGTTTTTTGTATATTCAACAACCATTACCATCTTATCTGCCCACTCGGAAAATGTGTACACTTTCAAAATCTGCCACCCTGCTCTAACTGTTGCCTCCTGAGTTCTGTGAAGCGCACAGGTCCCGGGGAGATCACGACTGGCAGTTATACTAGAAGACCTGACCTCTTAGTGTATCCGCTGACTGCATCCGAGCCTTCCAAAACCATTGGCGGGTGGATTAAAAAAAATAATAATAATAAAAAAAATCAGGAGACGCGTCTACTACAGCCAACACGGCCATTCTCCACGGCCTAGGCAGGGACAGCCTCAGGGGAAGCCTGGAACCAGTTCCCCACCGCCGGGCACACCCCCACGACCCCGGGGCCTGCGGGCCGCTTGCTCCCGCCCAGGCGCGGCCTGCGGCCACTCACAAGAAGTTCTCCATGGCGATGCGGACGATTGAGCCCTCCACGAAAGGCCCGGATGGACGCGGCAGGGTCGACGTCGGGTTCGAGTTCTTTCTCTTGCTCGGGACCTCAGAGGAAGCCTCTCTGGAGAGAGCCCTCTTGGAAGCCTGGGGATTCGGGATCATAGTCTTCCCGCTCGGAGTCGCCATCCTGGCTTCCTCCGCGTTCCGCAGCCGCTTCCGTTCTCGGCGAGCCGCAGCCCAGGCTCCCGCGCTAACTGACCCCCGCCTGACCCCGCCCTGCGACCGCGCGGCGCCTGCGCAGTTCTGCCCAGCGAAGCTGTAGCCCCGCCCCGCCCTGCCTCGCCCCGCCCACCGCCAATCTGGGCCTGAATGGCCAAGAGATGCTGACCGCTGGTGCGACTGGAAGGGACCGAGACTAGGGGACCGACTTCCATACGTTTCGGAATTTTCTTCTCTGAAAACTTTAACGCTAGAGCAATATGTGAATTGCACCTACTATTTTGAAACCTGCCTCGGCACTTCCCGTGCTTGGGTCGTACGCGAGTTTGAGGCTGTCCCTCCCTAGAACCCTAGGCCACACCTATCTTTGGTTCTACTTTGTGGTTTCCTTCTCCGGCGCCCAAATCAACTCCTCTCCTCTAAAGAACAGGAAAGATACCTGCGCCCCATTGGCTCTGTGCCTGTCGTTTGAAGCGTGGCGCTAGCAGCCCTCTGGCCCTCTCAAAATGGTGAAGGCTGCCCTGCATTGGTTATCTACCCACGCATGCTTCCTTGCCCTTTTATTTTTTGAGACAGACACTTTATATAGCTCTGGATGCTCTACTAATCACCACACAGCCTAGGCTGGTCTTGAACTCCGTCTGCTTCTTCTTCCTTGGTGCTGGCCTTTTGTGTGTGGGGGGGTGGTCAGGGGGGTTTAATTTCCTGCTTAAACTTCCTGGAAATCCTTGAACCAAAGAGTGACTCTGCCTCCCTGTGCTCACATTCATCTCAAGAGCCCTTTGGAAGATGACACCACTGAGCCCCATAGACAGCATTCACCCAACTAATAATGAGTATGTATAACAAGAGAATAAATAGCTAACGGGAGTGCCTGTGATGGGGAACCATAGGATGGTTTTAAGTGGGAGAGGACTGTAATCTAATTAAAGTTTTAGTCATTGTGCATGCTGTATGGAAAATGAATTGAAGGGTGTCAAGTGTACAAGTCGGGAAGACTCTGTTGTAGTAGGGCCCTTTCGACAGTCAGAGCAAAACTTCCTTGGCAGGCCCCTGCTTCTTCCTCTTACCCAACTGTAATCTGCTCACTGAAAGTTATAACCAAAGAAAATAAAACCGTTGTAGGAAGTATGCAAACCTGTGACGGGTACTAGTTATGTCTTTATTCATTTCAGTGGTGAGAGACCCAGGCCCTAGGAGATCCCTGATCCATAGCCCCCACACAGACCCTGAACGGCTGGGATCCAAGCCCCGACCTAGGGATAGAAAGACAAGCTGAAACCGGGACCAGGGCCAGGGGAAGAGACACTTGGTCCCCAAACATGGACTGAAAAAAGCCCCTGAACCTTGAAACTAGGACCAAAGACTTCACTCAGTCCCTAGACTCAGGGCCGACCAAAGATACTTGACTTGGCCCCAAGATCAGGTTTTTGTTTTGTTGTTGTTGTTTGCCCCAGCTGTCCTGGAAGTTCCACTAGCGCAGTAGACCAGGCTGGCCTTGAACTCACAGAGATCTGCCTGCCTCTGCCTCTCAAGTGTTGGAATTAAAGGCGCGTGCCACCACCGCCTGATTTAAGATTAGTTTTTTATAAAGTAAAAAGACCCCTCCCCCCGAAAAAAAGAAAGAAAAGGAAAGAAATGGAGCCATTTCTACCCTCGACTCGAAACCAGCCAATCCCTGAGCAGGGAAAACGGACCTATTAGAGCTTCAGGCAGTTGCTGGCAGTTGAGAATTCCCCTCAGGCCTGGAAAGTCCTTTTACCTCATCAGAGGGCAGCCAATCCCAAACCTGGAAGTATGGATTTCCTCATAACACCACTAGGGGGCAGCCAATTGCAAGCCCAGAGGTTTGCAATTTCCCCAAGCCTCTATCCCCCAAGCTCTGGGTCTCTCCTGCGCTTTTCCTGGGGCTGCTGCTGCGTTGCTGGTGGCTTTGGGTAAACAAAGAGACCCACCCGAGTAAACACAGGAATAAAGTCCCTTTGTTTTTACCTCGGTGTCAGTATCCTGGTGGTGATAATAGGTCTCGGAATTCGGGCATTAACAGTGGAAATTAAGAAATAACTTGTGAAATGTTCAAGTGACAGGAAGAAATGAAAAGACCTGGGGCTTAGGACACCATACTGTTTGTTCTTCCACACATTGCTGGTGTGTCTTTGTTGAAAGTGGCTTCCAGCACTCGGGAGGCAGAGGCAGGCGGATCTCTGTGAGTTCGAGGCCAGCCTGGTCTACAAGAGCTAGTTCCAGGACAGGCTCTAGAAACTATGGGGAAACCCTGTCTCGAAAAACCAAAAAAAAAAACAAAAAAACAAAAAAAACAAAAAGTGGCTTCAAAAGCTTTAATATTGCCAAACATGGTGACATACGCCTGTAGTCGCAATACTCTGGATACTTGGCCAGGAGGATCACAGATTCTATCCAGCAGGAGGAAGAGGAGGAGAGTCAAACTCTGAAGAAGTAGTTATGAGGAAATCTGTTCTATGGACAGACAAATAATATAGGCATCAGTGGTGGGGATTAAGAGCACAGGACTAGCTTCACCATTTTCATGCCAGGATTAGGCTTTGAGAGTGCTATGAAAATTGTTTCTAAATTTGAATGTTGAGAGTAAATCCCCAAAGTTGGATGGTTTCAGAAATACAGCCGTACTATGAGTTTTAATCAGTTGGTCATGATTGACACGGTATATGAGGGTGCAGTAAAGAAACCACAGAAATGGCCACTCCAGGGGTGAAAAGGGAAATATTTATTCCAACTGCCAAGGCTGTACAGGAAATCAGAAAGAAGAGGGGGTGGGAGAGAATCTTGAAGGTTTTAAAGAGAATGGGTAGGAGGTGAGAAGGGCCAAGATGTTAGTATAGGGGCTTTGGAAGGCATAATGGGATCTTCTGAATGGTGGAAAGGGAGCCTAGAGGCTAGCATGAACATTTTTATTGAGACTCTGTAGACCAGGCTGGCCTCGAACTTAGAGTAGCTTGGGCTTTGCTATGCAACCACAGGTGCACACCATTGGAGTCGTGTGTGTCTCTTCTGCCGGTGCAAGGAATTGATTCCTTCTGGGAACAGAAAAACGGTTTCACAAGTTCCTAAGGAATGCTGAGGAACGCTGGTTTTTATCCGTCAGAAATCCTTCTATAGTTCAGTTTGAGCTCATTTTTAGATATATTTCCTGCCTGGGACCTAACAGTCACCATCCTTTAAAAAGGAAAGTGCTGGAGCAGCAAGATGATCAGCACATGACTGCATCTGCTACAATCCTAGGATCCCACAGTAGAAAGAGAGAACACGCTCCTAAAAGTTGTCCTCTGACCCTTACATGTGTGCCTTCACTCACACAACACCATATACATCCAACAAAAAAATTTAAGGGCTAAGTTTTTTTTTTTTTTTTTTTAAAGGAGAATGTCATTGGTTTTGTCCCCAATCAGAAAAACAATACCTATAAAGCACAGAATTTGGGGAGAACGCAGGAAAACAAATACAAAAGGAAAAACTTGTAATTCCTTTATTTCAATTAATTTTTTAAGATTTTAGTGTAGTTTTCATGTCTGTTTTCTTGAATGTGTATGGTGTATTCCTTTTGTTCCTCAAAAAAGGACACACATTGTTCCTCAAACAATACATTGCATTCTTTATATTGTACTTCTTCCCCTTAATATCTTACTTTTCATGCCATTAGTTTTCATAACATGGTTTTAAGTAATTAAATAGCATTTCATTGAATACATATACCACTAACTGATTTTCACAGTAGCTTTTGTTGTATTCTGTGTGATTGAAAATTAACACAAACCAAAGGCACTCTGGCAGACTGTTAGTAACACATACTTCTTAATATGCCTTAAAATTTCCACTCATGCTTGAAAGTACAAACATTTGTCTTGCTATATCAGGCATCTAATTCCATTGATAAGAACTATTTTGAGGACTGGAAAGGTGGGTCAGGAGTCAAGAGTATAAACTGCTCTTGCAGAGGATGAGAGTTTGGTTCTCAACACCATTTCAAGCCCTCAGATGTAGGCGTATTTTCCTTGGCCTGCCAGCTCACAAAAAACGACACAGAGACTTATTATTAATTATGAAAGCTCAGCTTGTCCCATGAGCTCTTATAACTTAACCAATTTCTATTCATCTACGTGTTGCCATGTGACTTTGGCTTTTACCTCTCCTCCTGCATATCTTGTTCCCTCTGTGTCAAGCTAGCAAATCAACCTTTCTTCCTTCCTGAGACTTCTCTGCCCCTAGAAGTCCTGCCTAACCTCTTCTTGCCTAGGTGTTGGCCATTCAGCTCTTTATTAAACTAGTCACAGTGACACATGTTCCCACAGTGTAAAGGAATATTCCACAATATTTAGACACTACCTGAAACTCCAGCTACAAGAGATTTCCTCATCCTCTTCTGGCTTCTTTAGGCAACGACACTCAAATGTATTACCTACCCCACAAAGACACCTAAAGAAGTTCTTGAAAGAGGAGGCAGAGAAGGTGTTCAAAAATAGCCTCACACAAATGGAATTTTGCGGTAATGAGGTGTAAACCATGACAGTAGACTTGGAATTTTCTCAGGTAAAATTTCTTGGCTTAAAAGCCCAACTATCTGATTTCAGGCCCTAGAACCAACAGTGGAAGGAGAGAACCAACTCCCGAACTAACTCCCATGGAAATGGCCAGCTAACACCATCTCCCTCCCTCCCTCCCTCCCTCCCTCCCTCCCTCCCTCCCTCCCTCCCTCCCTCCCTCCCTCCCTCTCTCTCTCTCTCTCTCTCTCTCTCTCTCTCTCTCTCTCTCTCTCTCTCTCTCTCTCAGCATATAAATATGACAAAGAGACTGTATTTGTTGCCCAAGGATTGAGTGATCAGAGGTCACTATTCTAAATGTCGTCTTTCCAATTCTGCAAAACCCCAAAAGTTGGCAGACATGGTTAGTGTCAGAAATTACAAATATGTTTTTTCATTAGAATATTGTTGATTTAGCCCACTTAAACTGCTATAAGAAGATGTCAAATCTTTCTAAACAGTAGAAATTTAGTTCTCACAGTTCTGTAAACTGAGAAGCCCAGAATGAAGGCATTAGCAGGTACGGTGTCTGAGGATCTGCTTCATACAGATGATCCCTTTACACTGTTTTCACACAGCTAAAGGAGGAACTCTGATCTTGCTAGCCCCATGTAAGGGTACTAACCCCACTGCACCTGCTAGCTCTGTGTCTCTGTCTCATAGTAACATCACACTGAAAGTTAAGTTTCAACATAGAAATTGTAGGTCACAAATATTCAGACAGTAACCTCTTCTGTGTTTTTTTATTCTTGGCTGGGATAAGAAAAACTTGGTTAGTGTAAGTGGAAGTTTCTCTCCTGCTCACCATTTCCCAAATAACCTATATTAATTACAAACTGTTTGGCCTTTTAGCTCAGACTTTTTATTGACTAGCTCTTCCAACTTAACCCATTTTTATTACACTTTTTTTCCCCATGAGACTCATGGTTTGTTACCTCACATCTTGCTTCCTTGGTGGCTGCTGGCATCTCCCAAACTTCTTGATATCTTTATTTGGATTTCCCACCTAGCTATATTCTGTCCTGCCATAAACCAAGACAGATTCTTTATTAACCAATGGTATTAAAACATATTCACAAAATTCAAGCTGTCGTTATTTTTTTCTGCTGTGTAGTACTCCATTGTGTAAATGTACCACATTTTTCTTACCCATTCTTCAATCAAGGGGCATTTAGGTTGTTTCCAAGTTCTGGCTATGACAAACAAAGCTGCTATGAACATAGTTGAGTACATGTCCTTGTGGCACGATTGAGCATCCTTTGGATATATACCCAAAAGTAGTATTACTGGGTCTTGAGGAAGATTGTTTCCTAATTTTCTGAGAAATCGCCACACTGACATCCAAAGGGGTTGTACCAGCTTGCATTCCCACCAGCAATGCAGAAGTGTTCCCTTTTCCCCACAACCTCTCCAACATAAGTTGTCATCAGTGTTTTTGATCTTGGCCATTCTTACAGGTGTAAGATGGAATCTCAGAGTTGTTTTGATTTGCATTTCTCTGATGACTAAGGATGGTGAAAATTTCCTTAAGTGTCTTTCAGCCATTTTATATTACTCTATTGAAAGTTCTCTGTTTAGATCTGTACTCCATTTTTTTCCCATTGGATTATGTGATCTTTTGGTGTCCAATTTCTTGAGTTCTTTGTATATTTTGGAGATCAGACATCTGTTTGATGTGGGGTTAGTGAAGATCTTTTCCCATTCTGTAGGCTGTCGTTTTGTCTTGCTGATCATGTCCAGAAAAAAATAACGGCAGCTTGAATTTTGCAGGAAAATAGATGGAGCTAGAAAACATTATTTTGAGTGAGGTAATCAAGACACAGTAAGATAGTTTCCACATGTACTCACTCATAAGTGGTTTTTAAACATAATGCAAAGAAAGCCAAACTACAAACTACAATCCCAGAGGACTTAGACAACAATACGGACACTAAGAGAGACTTACATAGATGTAATCTACAGGGGAAGTAGAAAGTGGAAAAGGACAAACTGAGCAAACTGGGAGCATGGGGACCTTGGGGGAGGATTAAAGGGGAAGGAGAGAGGTAGGGAGGGGAGCAGAGAAAAATGTAGAGCTCAATAAATATCAATAAAATAAAATAAAACATAAAACATATTCACAGCATCCCACATCAGGCTAGAAACAAACAAGCTAAGGCCAGGCATTTATAAGCAATAAAAAGCCTCCGTGTGAATTTATTTGGGAGCTGAGAGGTGGGCCTCCAAAAGCCAAAAGAGTAAAACATCAACAACACATGCCAACATAAATAAATCAGACCTCTTAAAAGAAGCACTAAAAGCCAAAAAATAAGGAAATGATAAAATTTAAACCCTGAAAGTAAATGTCAATTAATATTTTTATATTCAGCAAAGTTATCTCTTAAAGTTGATGGAAAAATGAGGACATTTTAAGTAATTCATAGCCAACAATCCAGTACTTTAGAAGACACTTGAAGAATCCTAAGCTCACAGAAAAGAACATGATTCATGGGAGGAACAGATCAGCATAGGAAAAAGAAACCATCCTACAAAACATAGTAAATCAGTTAACTCCTGATACTGGTAATTCCACTAAGCAGAAAAACAACTAAAAAAAATCACAGGAATTAGTGAATCTGATTTCTGCTTCAGCCACCATGCCTGCTGCCTGCTGTTTCTGCTCTGCTATCATAGACTCTGACCTTTTGGAACCATAAGCCCAAATAAACTCTTTGTTCTATAAGCTGTCTTGGTCATGGAGTTTTCTTATAGTAATAGAAAAGTGACTAATATAGAGGGAGAAAACCCAAGCCAATAATTTATAGATGAAAAGGGGGAGTATTGTAACAGATACTAATGAAACCCAACAGTCATTAATCAAGATTTTGTAAACTTATACTTAAAAAATACCTGGGAGAGCCATAAGAAATGGATAAGTTCCTAAACATATATAACCTATCAAAATTAAATCAAGAAATATAAGCAACTTAAACACATTTATAAAAAGCAATGGTATTGAAGTAGTGATAAAGAGTCCCTCAAAGAACAAAAGCCCAGGGTTAGCCAACAAGCACTACCACACTCTACCAAACCTTTGCAGAAGAGACCATCACCAATATTTCCTATAAAGTAGAAATGGAAGGAACACTTAGAAACCAGTATCATTTTGGTACCAAATTCAGATAAGCACACAAGAGGGAAAATATAGACCAATATTCTTGATGAGCAAAGAAATAAAAATTCTCAATAAAATACTTGTAAAACAGAGATCTCCGCCAGAACACTAGGGCTTCAGAAATCAATGGTTGCCATTCTCCCCACAGCTACACACCTCTACATGGATCTGCTTGAGCCCACGTGATCTTAGAATTTCACCTGTCTGCTTAGAACAGCTGTGCCAGCAGTTCATTTCATAACAATTCTTTTTGTCTCGTATTTTCTATTATTTATATTTTACATATGTGTCATGATGATTTTGCTTCTGTTTTTATATTGCTCAGTTAGGCTTTATGACATTATGTTTCTCCACCAAATTTACTGAAGGCAATCTTTTGGTGTGGAATGTCCTTTATATGTCTTGCTTTTATTGGCTAATGAATAAAGATCATTTGGCCTATGGCAGGGCAGAATATAGTCAGGCTGGAAGAGATAGAAAGAAAGAGTAGATGGAGTCAAAGAGAGGTCATGTACTTGCCAAAGGAGACAGTTGCCAGAACCTTAACCAGTAAGCCACAGCCTCGTGGCAATACACAGAATAATAGAAATGGGTTATTTTAAGA
Source organism: Arvicola amphibius (assembly GCF_903992535.2). Classification (NCBI taxonomy): domain Eukaryota; kingdom Metazoa; phylum Chordata; class Mammalia; order Rodentia; family Cricetidae; genus Arvicola; species Arvicola amphibius. The sequence continues at coordinate 164,575,685 of NC_052047.1, forward strand.
TATAAGAGCCAGCCAATGAGAAGCCTGAACTAATAGGCCAAACAGTGTTGTAATTAATATAGTTTCTGTGGGATTATTTGGGTCTGGGTGGCTGGGAATGAACGAGCAGCCTCTGTTTACCTTCTTTACTATTCAGTCACATCTCATACACTTTCTGACCCCTTTCCTACCTTTGTCCTTCTTTCTCTCGTCTTTACCCCATCATCTTCCTTTACTGCTTATATAACGTTCCATAACTTAATTCCAAAAGTCCGTAGCCTCAGCACTATTATAGCTTTCCCCTCCTAGGTACTTTACCCACCTTGATTTTCTTTCTTTTCTTTTTTAAATTATATTTTTATTGTTTTTATTGAGCTATATATTTTTCTCTACTCCCTTTCCTTACTCTCCCCCCCTTCGACTCTCTCCCATGGTGCCCATGCTCCCAATTTAGTCAGGAGATCTTGTCTTTTTCTACTTCCCATGTAGATTAGATCTATGTAAGTCTCTCTTTAGGGTCCTCACCATTGTCTAAATTCTCTGGGATTGTGAATTGTAGGCTGTTTTTTTTCTTTATGTCTAAAAACCACGTATGAGTGAGGACATATGATATTTGTCTTTCTGTGTCTAGGTTACCTCACTCAATGTGATGTTTTCTAGATCCATCTATTTGCCTGAAAATTTCAAGATGTGTCATTACTTTTTTCTGCTGTGTAGTACTCCATTGTGTAAATGTATCACATTTTACTTTTCCATTCTTAAGTCGAGGGGCATTTAGGTTGTTTCTAGGTTCTGGCTATGACAAACAATGCTGCTATGAACATAGTTGAGCACATGTCCTTTTGGTGCAATTGAGCATTTTTTCGGTATTTACCCAAAAATGGTATTGCTGGGTCTTGAAGTAGGTTGCTTCCTAATTTTCTGCGAAATTGCCATACTGATATCCAAAGGGGCTGTACCAGTTTATACTCCAACCAGCAATGCAGGAGTGTTTCCTTTACCCCACATCCTCTCCAGCATCAATTGTCATCAATGTTTTTGATCTTGGCCATTCTTACAGGAGTAAGATGGAATCTCAGAGTTGTTTTGATTTTCATTTTTCTGATGGCTAAAGATGTTGAGCTTTTCCTTAAGTGTCTTTCAGCCATTTTAGATACCTCTGTTGAGAGTTCTCTATTTAGGTTTATATCCCATTTTTTATTGAATTTTTTGTTCTTTTGATGACCAATTTCTTAAGTTCTTTGTATATTTTGAAGATCAGACCTCTGCTTGATGTGGGGTTGGTGAAGATCTTTTCCCATTCTGTAGGCTGTTGTTTTGTCTTGTTGACCCTGTCCTTTGCTTTACAGAAACTTCTCAGTTTCAGGTGGTTCCATTTATAAGTTGTTTCTCTCAGTGTCTATGCTGCTGGGGTTATATTTAAGAAGTGGTCTCTTATGTCTGTGCTACTGGGGTTACATCTAGGAAATGGTTTCTTGTGCCAATGTATTCAAGTGTACTTCCCACTTTCTCTTCTATGAGGTTCAGTGTAGTTGGCTTTATGTTGAGGTCTTTGATCCATCTGGACTTGAGTTTTGTGCATGATGATAGATATGGATCTATTTTCATTCTTCTACATATTGATATCCAATTTTCTTTTTTTCATCAAAATTGATCACATACTTAGTCCTTATCCTCACGAACCCTAGCTTTTCAATATCAATCTAATACTTAATTTGCGACCACACATACCTTACCCCTTCATAGTCTATTTAATACTTTTTTTCTCCACCATTCTTCTCCTCTCATGCCTAATTTTATTAATTAAAATTTAGGTATACTCCATATTATTCTTGGCTGTTTACTCTCAAACAGCTTTTGAAGTTTAGGGGGCCATGGTTATTTTTATTTTATAAATTTTGTGTTTTAATTAAATTTGTTAACATAAAATATTTTTCTTATTTTAAGTCATGTGTCTCTTTGTGGGTATGTGTATGTGAGTATAGGTACTGGCAGAAGCAGAGATATTGCATCCTTAGAGATGGAATTACATGCAATAGTGAGCTGTTTGATGTGGGTACTAGAAAGTTAACTCATGTCCTCTGGAAGAGCAGTAAGTCTCTTAACTGCTAAGCCATCTCCTTATCTCCCATGGCTATTATTAATTGTCTAGTATGACAATTGCATAATTGTAGTGATATTTTGTTTTTGTTTTAACAAACTAAGCTTGCCTAAAGATCCAAGTGCAACTAAAGGCTAGACAGCGGTAAAAATACACCTTTAATCACAGTACTTGAGAGTCCCACACCTTTAATTCCAGTACTAGGGAGGTGGAGACAGGAAGGGATGTAGCTGGAGGGAGAGAGAAATGTAAGGTGGGAAGAGACAGGAGCTCAGATGTAGTCTGGAGATGCAGTCTGAGGACAGGATCACCCTTTGGTGTGAGGATTTGGTAGAGGTTAAAGGTCTCTGTAGTCGCTAACTTCACTGCTTCTCTGAGATCTCAACTTTTTTAGCCCCGCCCCTAATATCTGACTCTGGGTTTTTATTAAGAACAATTCAATTCGTGTGACAAATTATGATAATACCAAACACTTGTGGCTGCTATTACAGTTAATACCTACTTGGAGTAAAATAGCACTTACACCTGACACTTGAACTTCTAGCATGAGGGATTATTTTTTGAACTACATAGATAAAATCTCAGATAGAAAACTAAGAAGAATACAAATATGCTCAAGACACAAACAATTGAATGAAATAAGGAAAGTAATTTTGTTGTTCTTTAAAAAAAAAAATGCTACAGAGTCCCAGGTGGCAGTTGTAGTCAGGCAGCAAATGCTGTAGAGTCCCAGGCAGCAGCTGTAGGCAGGGCAGACTCTGCGAGCAGCGAGTCCCAAGGCAGAGAGGGCTGCCAGTCCCAGAGCGGTGGCCCGAGCAATGATGGCCGGCCATGCGGCCAGGAGAGCCAAGCAGCAGCGGGTTCCCAACTGCAGGCGGGTGCCTGTAAACAGGTGGTGGGTAAAAGGCACATAGACACAGAAGATAGGCATAAAGCTAAACATTTATTAAAGGAGAGACGGAGAGGGAGAGGAAGAGGGAGGGAGGGAGGGAGGGAGGGAGGGAGGGAGGGAGGGAGGGAGAGAGAGAGAGAGAGAGAGAGAGAGAGAGAGAGAGAGAGAGAGAGAGAGAGAGAGAGAGAGAGAGAGAGAGAGAGAGAGAGACGGGAGAAGTTGAGAAGTGGGGAGAGAGGGAGAAGCGAAGCTGCCTCTCAAAGAGGAAGATGGAAAGGAGAGTGAGCTCAGGCCGGAAGCTGAAGATCAGCCTGCCTCAGCAGATGGGGGAGGGAGTGGGCGTGGCTTGTCTCTTAAAGGGACCAGGGACCAAAACCATAACAAATTTAATATAGAAATAAAAATTCTACAAAGAGAAATACTGAAGAAAACTAATCTCAAACACTGGAAATGAAAAACACAGTAAGTCAAGTAAAACCCTTGGGGGAAAATCTCAGCAGCAGAATGGATGAGGGAAGGACAAAATATCTGAGCTTGAAGACACGGTGGAGTAACTTGAACAATCAATGAAGAACAAAGATAAGCTAATAATTGGAATTTCAAGATATATGTGACACTCTGTAACGACTGAGTTATAGGTATATAGAAGAGAGGAAGAATCTTTTTTTTTAAAGGCATAGAAAATATTTCAAAAATAAAAAAGGAGGCACTGGTGAGATGGGTCAGTGATTAAAGACACTTATGGCTCTTCCAGAGAACTAGGTTCAATTCCCAGCACCCGTATAATTGCTCATAACCACCTGTAGCTCTAGTTCCCGAGGAGCCTATGTCATCTTCTGGCCCCTGAGGGCACTAATTGCACGTGGTGAATAGGCATACATACAGGCAATACACCCCTACAAATAAATAAAATAATAAACCATTTTTAAAAAAGAACCATACCAACCAGTTTCCAAGATTTATGGGGATGTTGCTAATAAAAATACAAGAGGAATTTAGGGTGCCCAGACCAGAAAGAACCTTCCTTCATTATGTTATAGTCAAAACCAAAATATACAGAGCTATATATATATATATATATATGTGTGTGTGTGTGTGTGTGTGTGTGTGTGTGTGTGTGTGTATAGTGGCAAGAGAGAAACATGAAGTCAATAAGAATAGAGAACGCAATTGGAAGAGAGAAAGAAATAAAGGAGATATGTGGAGACCCAAAAAATGTGAGCTGTTCCACTCTGACTGAAGGTCAGAGAGTTTGAGCTTAGTTTGCTCACTCAAATTTGTTGACAAAGGGTAAGGTTACAAAACAAAATATCCTGACCTAGGGTGTGGTTACTTGGTGGTTTCGACATTAAGATGGCCCATAGAGGTGGATCTGCCCAACCCTGACCAAAGGTCAGAGAATTCAAGCAAACTTTTGCTCCTTCTTTTGAAATAGGAGGTTTGAGTTAGAGGGTGACTGCCTGCAGGATATTTGGTCTAGGGTGTGTTCACTGCCCCAGACATCACATGCTTTTCTCAGGAATTAATGGTTTGGTATTTCAAGTATTGAAACAAGTAACTGTTTTGGTTATCCTTTATGTCATGTTAAAGCAGTCTTTTGCCTTCTTACCCCCCCCCCTTTTTTTACTGGGGTATAAAAGTGTGTGGAAAATTCAACACAGGCAAACTCAGAACTCAGAAAATTCGGCATTCAGGATCCAGTGAATTGCCCTCCTGGTACTATCCTGTGTCTCTGTGTTTCTTTTTTATCTCTGTTCTTCCTGTCTAACATTTCTAATCCTCACACCCCTACTCTGGAATGTACAAACCCACTGCAGCTAGGATCCTGGCAGAAGTCACCCCACAAAGTGGCTCACAGTGGAGATATAACTAGGAAAGGAAGAATTCAAATAATCTGTATTTACAGATGAAGTGATGTACACTTACCAGAAGGAATTCTTCAGAAAGCCCTTAGGACTGCTAAATGTTTTCAACAAAACAGGAAGATATAAAAACCATACAAGTGATGATTAGACTAGCACCCACATTAGAAAGAAATCAGGGATCCTGAATGCTTTACCATGACACAAAGGACAACTAAAACAGCATTAAGTTTTGGCACAGCAAAAGAAACAATCAGCAGAGTCAAGAGATAACCTGTGGAACGGGAGGGAAGCTTTCTCAACTAGACTGCTGGCTAGGAATTAATATCTAGGACCTATAAAGAACTAGAAAGCCTAAACACCCAAATCAAAACAAGAACACTTCCAACTAAAACCCCAAATCACCTGGACAAAAATATTGACATAAATTGAACAAATAATTCTTAGAAAATAATTTCTAAAAAATGCAAATGGTCAATACATATTTTAAGAAAGTGTTCAACACCCTTTGTCATTAGGAAAATGCAAGTTAAAGCTGCTTGGAGATGATATCTCATTCTAGTCAGAGTGAGTGTCATGAAGAAAATAAATGATAGCAAATGCTGATCCCTTATCTTGGCTCCTGTGTAGATTGCAGCAATCAGTGTGGATGTGCGCATACCTCTATGGTCTTAGCCCCTGAACCATCTCAGCCTTCCCCCAGCATTTATTTCTTACCATATTTTAACAGCCACATATTTATATGTTAATAGATATATATTGTAAAATATGTTTGATAGTCTTTTCAATGCTGCCTCATTAACTCATCTATTTTTCTGTCTATCTATCTACCCATCTATTTATCATGTATGTGCTTCTGTGCAAGCACGCGTTGATGCACACATGTGGAAGTCAGAGGACAACTTCCAAGAGTTATTCTTTCCCTCCACCATATGGCGTTTGGGAATTTAGCTCAGTCTATTAGGCTTAATGTTGAGCACCTTTATCTGATGAGTCATCTAAATGGCTCTCTTGCCTTATTTAAAAACTGGTTTTAAGAGATGCTTGGTTGGGTTTAATCCATTATATATTTTACAATATGCAACCATTCACTGTGCAGTCTAAAAATTTATGAAGTGTGCTGAGCGGTTGTGGCACACGCCTTTAATCCCAGCACTCAGGAGGAAGAGGCAGGAGGATCTCTATGAGTTCTAGGCCAGCCTGGTCTACAAGAGCTAGTTCCAGGACAGGCACCAAAGTTACACAGAGAAACCCTGTCTCGAAAAACAAACCAAAACAAAAAAATGAAGTGTTAGAAAATGGCTAAATTAGAGACAGTATTATCCATATAAATACATTAAAAGGATCAATGAAATTATTATAGACCTCCAAGAAGACTTTCTGGTATTCAGAACCCATGTACATATTAGTGGTAAATAATCACTTTGCTTGAACATTCAGTTAATCCAGAAACATCTCATGAAAGCTAAGTTAGGGGACACTTTTTGAAAAGATGGTCCTATAAACAAGAAGTCCAATTTAACATAAGGTTTTTGAGAGATTCATGTAGTTCAGAAGAAGCACAGTCAGCGGCTGCGGTGGGAACAAGGGGAAGAGTTGTAACTGCGACTTAAAATGAGTGTTGAGCACCCAGTGCTAAAAACGATGGCAACATGAGATTATATGGTTGCTTTAGCCTTAAGATGGCACTATAAGCTCACAGTTTCTTTATACAGAAAGCAACACAAAAATAACTGAGATTTAACTGAAATTTCACTAATTCCTAACCATATAAACCGGGAAGGCATTTGTGTCAGAAACTAAATGTGTCTAAGTTCTTGTAGGTTTTATATTGCTGTTGTTGTTGGGTATTTTGTTGGCTTTACTTGGCTTTGAGACCAAGTTTTATATAGCCCAGGCTGGCCTTACACAACCAACGATGTCTTTGAATTTCCAATTTTCCTTCTTCCAGCCCCCCAAATGCTGGGATCGCAGACATGCGTTACCGCATCTTGCCATCTATTGTTTTCAGTTATTCTCCATAGCAACTACTTTACCCCACTTTGCAAAGCAGGAAGAGAAACCAAAGAGGGTAAAAGACTTGCTGTTGATTATAGTTTGTAAGTAGCAGAACCAGGATTTGAATGGAGGCAGCCAGAATCCAGGAGCAGGGAATCCAATTTCTGAACTGTGCTACATCTTTATGGTGATCCACGTACCAGGAATTCTGTAGTATTAGAACACTTACTAGTTATGAAAACTTATTTTCCCCATCTGGATGTATGGGGATGAGAAGTTAAAGAGCCCATTTTTATCCCGCCAAGAGTAAGACAACAAAGCACCCAGGTCTCTGGAATGCTACACTATGGCTCTCTGCTCTCTGATACCCCTCCTAGACTTTCCCGTAAACTCTGAGCATATAATCACATCATATTTCTTGAAATTGTGCTTGCTGGATGTCTTGTACCTCACCTCTTTCCTAATCTGCAAGCATCTTTGCAAACCTCTATGCTTGGTAAGATGCCCAGAACATAGATACCTTAAGAAATCATCCCTGAACCCTGTTCTTCCACCTTAAGCCAGACATTTCATCAGAGGTACTGTTTTCTTGGCATCTACGCTATTCCTCCTTTCTCTACATAAATAACCTTCACTGCAGATGGTGGATTGTAAGAGCAAAGGCAATCCGCAGAGAAAGCTGTTTCTATTTAAAGAGTCTGAGTATTTTAGGTGCTGCCGAGAGTAGGAAAAATGCAACGACTGGGGTTAAATCGTTAAGTAGCTCCTAGTAACTAGCGTGCCTTCCTTTGGGCATTTCTGAACCTGGGAAAATGATGCTGTGCTTACCATCTGCCTATATTTTCATCTACATGAAATATAGGCAAAAGGAATGCTAAGGGTCACTTAGAAAGAGAACTGAGGCATCAGACAGTGGAATCCTGTAAGGAAGTATAAATGAGGGAAGGCGAGTCACTCAGCTCGCTTTCCACCTCCTTGCCTCTAAAAACGGCAGGTTGTTTCTTAGCAACTGCCGGTAATAATTACCTCTTTCCTTGCTGTCCCCAAATAATTCTCTGAGCTGCTGAGGCCTCTCCAACCTGCTAAACTCATTTTTTTTTTCCCCAGACAGGGTTCTCCTGGAGCTCATCTAGTTTCCGCCATGTCACGCTTTGGACAAGGGTGCCTGGGGACTTTAACTGAGGCTCTCCTGGTGGTATGGCAGATGTTTTACTGACCGAGCCATCCCCTTAATTGTATATTGGAACTATTTGTATAGCCAATAAACCCTAAAAGAGGGAAACTAGGAACCTAAGGCTAGTCTGTTATCCATATTGCTGTTGCAGTTTAGGGGCGAGCTGGCAGGTTGGCGAGGCTATTTTAGAAAGGTTAGAACACAGGATGGGCAAGGCAACAGGCTTGGTTTCAAACCCAGCCCTCATACTAACTACCGATTTTGAGTAGATTTAGTTTTCTTATCTACTTCATGGGTTGTCAGGAAAAAGTCAACTTGTGTAAAAATATATTTGCCCTAAATCTGAAAACAGTAGGTGTTCAACAATGTTCGATGGAACGATTCCATGAGAGGTTATGTCACCATCAAGGATGCCAGTGAACTACTTCATTCGTTCATCACACAGAACAAATACCTCACTATGTACTCAGGTATGTGTGAGTCCTGGAGACACAGTCTATGTTCCTTTATTCAGAAAATGTAGCTATAGCTATCAGCGGGAACGGTGTTGTGAGGATTTATGTTGCCTAGTGTATGTCAAACTCCAATTGTACCCCTGTGACTAATTAATCATAATAGTATAAATTTCACTAATAAAAATGTTTTACTACGAGATGAATTTAATTTTCCTTATAAACCTTAGGATGTTGATTTTGTGCAGCTGAGTAGTTTTGTTTTCTAAGTAATGTGACATGCAGAGAGATGTAGTGTTCTTCACAGATGAGGCCAACAGATTTATAGCCATGCAAAGCTAAGACATCAACATGCCACCGCTTCACTGCTATACAGTCTTAAGTAACTTTCCACCTTCTGTTGCTCAGTCATTTCATTTTTGACTTTTTGTTTTTGCGAGATAGGGCTTCTCTGTGTAACAGCCCTGGCTGTCCTGGAACTAGCTCTTGTAGACCAGGCTGGCCTTGAACATACAGAGATCCACCTGCCTCTGCATCCTGAGTGTTGGGATTAAAGGTATTTGCCACCATTGCTAGGCAGTCATTTCATTTTGTTTTGTCTTCATGGTACTTAGGATCAAACCCCAGGCCTTGTTCATATTTAGCAAGTGCTGCATCATTGGACTATGTCCCCGGTACTGATACTTAGCTATTGTATCTGTGAAAATGCTAATTATATTTCTATTTCAGGGGATAAAGGAGAGATTAAATTCATTTGCGCGTTGAATTTTGTTCCTGGGCACTAAGAGCATAAAAGTAAACAAGAGAGTCTGTGTTCTGGGTTGGCTATATGGTCAGTGTGTAGAGGTGCTTGAGTTCAGTCCCCAGGGCTCATGCAGTAGGAGGAGAGAAGCGGCTCTCTCAAGTAAAGGTCAGAATCTCAATACTTGCACTATAGCATTCATGTGGACCTCTCCAATAAGTAAATTTAATTTTGAAAGCTAAAAGAAAAGAATTTATGTCATTATAGTTTAATTCTAGTGACAAAATTTAGGGACATTTTCTTATAGGAAATAAAATGCTCTTTAAATATTTATTATATAAGTAACTGCAGCATTAATGTTGTTAAGACATCTAATCATGGCAGAATAGATATTCAAATTAGAATTGGCAATTACATAATGAATGTGTTCTGATAAAGTCAAACAATGTAGAAATGAGTTAATTGTTAATGAAAGGAGTTTCAAATTATCTTTTATTAGGTAATTTTGAAGTTTTACAACAGCTACTTGGCCACAAATTGCACACATATATACAGTTCTCTAAGTAAATAGAAGACAATAGTTTAGTAAATGTAGTTGACTCCATATTACTCAAAACTTCACCAAAACATGTTACCATAAAAAACAGTCAAATTGTTGAAACAAGTTTATTAAAATTGTTGGGTGTGTATACATGAAAAATTCATGCTTGCCTTATTGAAGGGGTGCATTTCTGTCTGTGCACTCATAGTAACTGTCTTAGGTAGTTCAAAGGGAGAGCAAAGAGGGCAGCAGTGCCTTATACTGCAGCATTAATTCATATGGACTTACTCTGGGGCTCCACGAGAGCTCCTTTCTTACACCTATAGTGAAATAGTAATGATTTATAGCTTTTTCTGTTAATAAAATACACAAACGAGGCCTTATTTCCAGAATAACTTGTTACCATAAGTAAACTGCATTCATTTTGCAGATATTACCGACGCCTTGCATTATTTAAGAAAAATTTTCATACTTGAAACTCAGAAGGAAAACCACCACGTCCTAGTCTCCCAATACATTCATTGAATGCAGACCTAAATAAGCACATTCATTTTGATTGTGCCCTTTATATGTGCACTTTGAAATGACTATAACATAGTACATTTGTATTTTTAATTGGCACCCAAATTAAGATGAAATGGTCTATGTAAAAGCAGTAGCCTGTACTTCCAGTAACAGTTGTCAAATGCACAGGGGAATAAAAAAGGGAAGCCCTGAGTCTCTCTCTCTCTCTCTCTCTCTCTCTCTCTCTCTCTCTCTCTCTCTCTATATATATATATATATATATATATTTTTTTTTTTTTTTCAAAAGTAATGAAAGGGGGTGTTCTGAAGTCATTTCAACTTATGCATTAGTTAAGAATATCCAGCATTCATTTCTTCTGTTTTCACTTTGATTGAAGAGAGGCACAAATTTTGTCTATTTGATCCAATTTAGATAATATCTTAATACTCAATTTCATTCAAGTCTTCAGAATATCCTGATGATTGTTGAGTTGTATCTTCCATTTCTGTCAGGAAAGACAGATGACATTTATTTTCGCTATAGAAAAGATGACTTTGAATTCTTATAGTTTGAAACTATATTATAAAATCCACCTTCCAGTCAGGCTTATGTAATTGAGGAAAATATTACCTGAACATGGTCCTGCCTGAAATTTAACATCATCAATGGCAATATCACTTCTTATTGACACTCCCCGAATGGCTTCAAAAATGATCTGAAAAAGAATGACGCTTTTATTAGAAATAGAGTCAAGCTGATAAAACTGTATTGGTCAGGGACGACCAAGGCTTTGTGGCTCTAAAACCTTTGATAACTGGTGGGGTTGATTTTAAGAAAAGGGACACAAAATTACAAATTCTAGGCTGACTTTATAATCTCATAAATCAAGGGGTTAAAGTGAAAGAACTGTTAGAGATTCAAGCCAGCCTAGACTATTTAGTGAGTTCTAGAAGAGCCCGGGCTATACCTCAAGCTTGAGGCCAGTCAGGGAAGCATAGCGAGACCCAGTCTCTAAAATAAAACAAGCAACCACAAAATAAAATTACAAATTCCAATTAGATTATTTGGAGTTAAAATATTTCACCATAAAGTATGATGCCTCATAACTCTTTGCCTCTTTAGGCAGTTCTCCAGAGATGCTTAATCAGGGACCTGATAACCCACCCCACTTAGAACACTACGTGTAGCTCCTCTCAGCATCTTCATCTCCCATTGAATCTACCTTTATACTGGCATTAGGTGGAAAAGCTAAATAATAATGTGTAAAGTAATTAAATTGATCAAAAGATAGTGAGTCACTTATGTTAAATACCATAACATCAAAGGTACAGCCTTTGAGGGAGGACACTCTGTTTCATGAGTTTAGAGTGTTTGAAGAAAACAACTAATCATATATTCTTGTTCTAGAAAAATAGATCACCAGCTCTAAGGATGTTGCAATAATGGATAATAAGTGACTGAGTCTTCCAGAGAGGTTTGTGGGTAGTGATAACTGTCCTGAAGATATGCGTGCTCTACCCATGTTATTACATTTGTTTATGATTTAGATGAAATTTTTTATTATTTTTATTGAGCTATACATTTTTGTCTGCTCCCTCTTTTCCTCTCCTCTCCCCCTCCACCCTCTCCTGTGACGCTCATGCTCTCAATTTACTCAGGAGATCTTCTCTCTTTGTCCTTCCTATTTAGATCCTATATAGGGTCCTCTTTGTTGTCTATGTTCTCTGTGAATCGTAGGCTGGTTTTTCTTTGCTTTATGACTAAAAGCCATTTGTGAGTGAGTACACAGTATATTTGTCTTTCTGAGTCTGGGTTACCTCACTCAATATGATGTTTTCTAGATCCATCCATTTGCCTGCAAATTTCAAGACGTCATTATTTTTATTGCTGAGTAGTACTCCATTGTGCAAATGTACCACATTTTCTTTATCCATTTTTTGGTTGAGGGGTACCTAAGTTGTTTACAGGTTCTGGCTATGAACACATGTCCTGGTGGTATGATTGTGCATCCTTTCGGTATATACTCAAAAGTTACGGTATTGCTGGATCTTGAGGTAGATTGTTTCCTTATTTTCTGAGAAATCACTATACTGATTTCTAAAGCAGCTGGACAAGTCTGCACTCCCACCAGCAATGGATGAGTGTTCCCTTTACCCCACATCCTCTGCAGCATAAGTTGTCATCAGTGTTTTTGATCTTGGCCATTCTGGTATAAGAAGGGACAGCCCTCCAGAATATCCTACTTCACAGAAAAGTCTCTTGATTATGATAGGCCTGTAGGTCAAAGATGGATGCTCTAATCATTCTGCACCCTTTGAACTGCAACATTCTAAGCTGACACCCCAGAGGCTTTGCCAATGTACATTTAAAATGTACTTCAAGCTGGGCATAGTGGTGCATGCCCAGAATCTTAGCAATGGGAGTTTAAGTCAGGAGAATCCTGAGTTGGATGCCAGTCTAAGCTACATGACCACACCTCTCAAAACAAAAGCAAAACCAATGTCAAAGATGGCCTACTCAGGAAGCATAGGCTATCTTATGAAAGGCCCTGCGTGCTTATTCCCAGAACTCAAATTTTACAGCATTTGTGTATCAGCATCATTTAAGAGTTGAAAGAAGCCGGGTGGTGGTGGCGCACACCTTTAATCCCAGTACTCGGGAGGCAGAGGCAGGTGGATCTCTGTGGGTTCAAGGCCAGCCTGGTTTATAGGAGCTAGTTCCAGGATAGGCTCCAAAGCTACAGAGAACCTGTCTCAAAGCAAAAAAAAAAAAAAAAAAAAAAAAAAAAGTTAAAAGAAAAATCAATGCTAGCTTGGGAGTATAGCTCAGTGATGGAACACTTATCTGGCACATGTGAAGTAATGGATTTGATCTTCTGCACTGCAAAATGGAGGATTGTGTGTGTGTGTGTGTGTGTGTGTGTGTGCGTGTGTGCGTGCGTGTTTGTGTGAATGCTTGGATATCGTTACCAAAATGTTATATTCATTTAAATCTGGAGATTTTCTATTTTTAGCTTGCATTACTTGGAGGGCTTATTGAAGTAAATTTCTGGGGCTCCAAAGCCCCCCGGAGTTTCTGATGTATAGTTCTGCGGTGGAGCCTGAGAGTTAACATTTTGGGTGACCCTAGATTTCAGGTATTTCTGTTGGCTGTTGGTTTATGGACCATGCCTTAAGAACTTTTTGATAAAGGGTCTCGGAACCTAACATGATTGAGCTACCTTCTCTGAATGATGATCAATTACATTGGTACGTTTTTGTCTGGCCCAGCTACCTTCTATAGCATCATAAAAAAAATGCTTCATGGGATAATCCGCCATTCTGTAATATGTCTCCAAATATAGTTATTCGTGCTTAGCTGAAGGATCCTTCCTAGAAGTAGAACATCTTCCTCCTGTCGTTTGTTGCTCACCAATGTAGCAGCTCGAATGGCATTGAATTCATCCACTAGAGCTGCCATTTCTTCAGTTTAGATCTTTAGAAAGTGAGTGGTGAGAAAAAAAGCTCATATGTTGGCTCTCTCTTCACAGGAAGACTTGAGCGCAGGCCAGGCAGCTAGCCAGTGGTTAAAGCTGAGCGGACCACGAGGTTTACCACCCAGAAGCAAAGCCACAGAGGAAGCTGGAGCATTAGTTTGGAGAGCACGCTCATGCCAGAATTCTCCAGAGTGAATTCAAGAACAACTGGGAGTCTGAAGGCTGTCTCCCCAGAATTTTAGCTTTGGTGGCTATGTGAAGTCTAGGCTTTCTAGGCTACAGTAGCTGCTTAGGCCCACCTACGGGAATGATTGGACACTTTCAGGACAGGGGTTTTCTATCACACATGTGGAATTGGGGGTCTGAGGTGGAGATGACTATGGGCTTGGAACTAAGATGGCCAGTTTCTTCTGCAGCAAAATAGTAATGCATACAGAGCCGTAAGAAACTGACCATGGGCCATACATACTCTTAAATAGAAGCTCAGAACAAAAGTCCTTAAGTGCAAGTGGATCATGGGTAACAGGGGCAGTACTAGTGCATTTAGAAGAAAGGAGAATTGCTTTTGGAAGAAACGTACTTGGCATTCACAACACACTAAGACAGAATAGGAACCTTTCATCCCTGAATTGTAAAAAACAAGCACTTTATGCATGAATGTCCAAAGCTTTAGCTCCCTGTCTAATTTTCCATTCGCTGCTTAGAGTTAATCAATAACAGGCTAATTATGTTTACTCTTCAACTAATCCTGCTTTTATCTCTGACTCTGAGAAAGGACAAAATATTCTCTTTTGTAGCAAGAACCCGGAGAGCACAGGAGCTTCAGGTCGTGTTTCCCAGGTGGACTGGCATCCCTCCAGGCTTACCTGGTGTTGCCTCCTGCAGCTGTATTCTACCAGCGCCCGCAGCCAGGAGATGCTTTGCTCCCCTCGCCTTCTCCACAGCAGGGACTCTTTGTGCTCTTCCTCTGTTTTCAGAAAAACGCTCAGCAGGCCAGTTCCTGCTCCATACATGTGGTAGAAAAAAGTCAAACAGTGCTTCCCAGGGACACCTCTCAAGGGCTGGGACAAGAGATGTGCTTTTTGTCCATACACCATGTGGGAGGCCTCGATAAACATGTAGTAACCTTGAGAGGAATGCAAAGCAGGTATGGTTAGAAAAAAGACCCAATCATATCTTTTTTCTTTCTTCTTCTTTCCTTCCTTCCTTTCTTTTTTTTTCTTTTTCTTTTCTTTTTTCTTTTTGTAGCATTCCTGGTAACATAGACACTTGGGCTATAGTACTGATAAAAAGGTTTTATAATCCTGGAGAGTATTTATGATCCAAGGAAAACAGATATGCTGTAAGGATTAAACCACAAAATGATTTTTTTCCATTTAATGGCTTATAATCCAGTTTAGTAGAAACAAGGGGATTACTGTGCAAGTATTATGTCACTGGTATAATTGTCACATCAGAATTATCTCACTACTGCCTTGCTTTTTACTCCCCTTCACTTCATACATTGAAATCCTAACGCCTAGGGTATCCATATTAGAGAGGTGATTACGTCACAAGGGCAGTGACCCCCCAAACTGAGAACAGCATCTTCGTCAAGGACTTCAGAACGACCTCATCTTTTATGCCATGAGGGAGGAGTGTGAGCAGATAGACACAGATGAAGAAGAAGCCCCCACCCTCACCCCGACACCAAATCCCAGCATCCACAGCTGTGATGAACAAAGATATGATGTTTATAAGCTGTCCGGCAGCTCGGCAGAACCAAAGCATGGCACCCCCCCCCCCCCCCCCCCCAGCAGTTGCCGAGGCCTTGAACCGGAAAGTCAGACAGGCTTCTCCCTCTCCTTTCTCTCCAGACTGTCAGGAAGTCCTGGTGGCCTTACCTTCAAAGTAAATGCAGAGCCCTGTTCCACTCTCTCCACTGCTACTGTCCTGCTCCAATCATGTTACCTTGAGCCAATGATACAGATTCCTGGCTCAGGTGCTTATCCTTACCTTATCCCCTGTAGTCTAACTTCAGCAGTATCTACGGCAGTCTTTCTAAATGCTTAATGTGTGTGTGTGTGTGTGTGTGTGTGTGTGTGTGTGTGTATGTGTCCAATGGGAGCCTGTGTCTGCCACCATGCCTGTGTGAAGGTCAGAGAACAACATTGGATGTTGGTCCCTGCCTCCTTCCATCTTGGTAGGGTGGATCTGCCGTTTTTCTGTAGTATGTGCCAGGTTATCAGTCCAGTGGGCTTCTGGGGAATCCTCCTGTCTCTGCCTCTTCCCCACAGGAGCATTGGGATTGCAGACACTGATTCTGCTGCACCAATGGGTTCTGGAGACCCAAGCTCAGGCCCTCATGATTTCACAAGTGCTTTTGCCCACTGGATATCTTTCCAAACCCTAAGAGCTAAATTGTACCATGGCTTTGTTTAAAGTTTCCATTAGTTCAGCTCGGAGTCTAGGCTGGCAGCGTCAGGATTGCTTCAGGGCTCTGAACAACCTATGCCCCCCATCACCTACCTTCCGCTATTGTCCTTCTTATCCCTCCTTAAGTGGACTCTACTGTTCCTGGATGTCACCTCAGGCTTGCATATGCTAACCCTGGCTCTTCCGGAATTTTTCTCGGATCTCACTCTTTCCCGGTTTAAGTGTCTGCTTGGATGCTACCTTTCCTATTGGGCCTATTCTGATTTCACTATTTCTAGTTGCCATCTCCCCCTCTCACCTGCTCCGGCAGCGCTCCTCATCCCTTATACCTTCATCTGTTGTGCTTTTGTAACATTTAATTGCCTTTTGATGGGTCACCTAATGCTTTTCTCTTTAATCTTCATTTCCTTCTTCTCTAATGCACGGTTTCCTTGTTTACTTCAGGACCACATCCCTAGTTCCTAGAGCAGTGCTCTAGGCATGGTAGATGTTCAAAAGTATCGGAGAACGGATGGATGAACAGATTTTCTTTCCTAGCACTCAGCCACAAACGAGTCTGACCGTTTCTAGAACACATGGCTCCACCAAGTTCACACCGAAAGGATGAAGTTCTTGGCAATGAGAAAGGCATCTGGACTCAGATGCTCTATGGCAAAGCTACTACAAACCTAAGATGAGATAAAATCACAGTCACGTTAAAACAAATGTTCTCAGACAAGCTCCAAGCCATCTGAGGTATTTTTAGAAATGAACATGCATAAAGCTGGGAGCAGTGGTTTATACCTCTGATTTTAGCTCTTTGGAGGGAGAGGCAGAAAACAGTGGAGTTCAAGATCTTACTTGGCTACATAGTGAGTTTGAGTCCAGCCTAGACTACTTGAGACCTTCACACACACACACACACACACACACAAACACACACACACACACACACATGTGCACAATAAAAAATGTTTATGCTTTGCTTTGGAATTCTCTAAGGCCACTTAATCCCATGTGCAGACCCTTGCTCTGGACTACACACTCCTATCGATGCCACTGCCACAGCCTGCTCTGTTTTCCGTTCTCAAGTCACTGAGTCTTGCATGTCAGGTGAAAGCTCTTAGTTAAGCCTACTAGTCCCAGAGAGCTTTGGGCTAAGTGCTGAAGAATATAAAAGGAAATCCACACTGCTTGACCCACGTGGTTGGGCTCCTTTTGGAACAGCGGTCCTGCGCAGAAGGAGAGTGACTTCCTAGGACACTAGCTTCAGTTTGCCTTTCTTCGTTATTCTTAGTCTTCGCAAATCACTTCGGGAAATAATCTGTATTAAGGACACATGTGTACGGAAATACCGACTTAAAGGAATCTCCATCAACTTCTATTCCTAAATAATGTGTTTAACATCTTTGCTAACTGATCAGAACTCCCACCCCCATGTATGAACTGGTTGTTCCTCTTGATTACAAATACTTCTCCCTTCTTGACTTGCACGTGATCCTTCCTTTTCCTGAAACCAGCTGTTAAGAACAATGACATCGTGAAATTTGCAGGCAAATGGATAGAACTAGAAAAAAAATGATCCTGAGTGAGGTAACCCTGACCCAGAAAGAGAAACTTAGTATGTACTCACTCATAAGTGGATATTAGAGTAAAGCATAGGATAACTATGCTACAATTTACAGCCTCAGAGAGGCTAGATAACAAAGAGAGCCCAAAGTGGGACTGGGATGCATGGATTTTCCTGGGATGGGGAAATAGAAGAGATCTCCTGGGTAGACTGGGGGCCAACAGAAATGGGAGCATGAGGGATTGGGTTGCGGAGTGGATAGAGGGGAGAGTAGATAAACAAGTTGTCTTGATCGGGGTACATTTTGGGGTCTGGTAGAAACATGGTGCAAGGGAAACTCCCATGAATCTATAAAGATGTCCCCAGTTAAGAGTCCTAGCAATAGTGGTTAGTAGCCTGAACTGGTCATCTCCTGTAATCAGATTAGTAACTACCCAACTTCTCATTCATTAGAGAGCCTTAATCCAGAGATGCTGGAAACAGATGCAGAGATCCATAGCCAAGCGCTAGGGAATCTTTTTGAAGAAAGGGAGGAAGGATTGTGTGGGAGACAGGTGTCAAGGTCATCATAAGGGAACCTACAGAAACAACTAATAGAAGCTCACAGACTCTGGACTGACAGCTAGGGAGCCTGCTTGGGACTGACCTAGGCCCTCTTCATATGTGTGACAGTTGTGTAGCTTGAGCTACTTATTGAATGCCTAGTGGTGGGAGCAGGGCCTATCCCTAATGCTTTGGCAAGGTTCCAGAAACCCATTCCTCAAACTGGGTAGCCTTGCCGAGCCTTAATACAAGGGGAGGAGCTTAACTTGTTATGCCATGCTTTGTTGACACCCATGGGAGGCCTGCCCCTTTCTGAACAGAAACAGGAGGAGTGGATTGGGGAGGGGGCGGTGGGAGGAAGTGGGAGAGGAAATGGGAGGAGAGGAGGGTGAGGAAACTGCTGTTGGGATGTAAAATAAATGAATACATTTCATGAAGAATAATAATAAAGCCTGTAAAAAGCGAGGAGTTAGTTTTTAATGGGTAGCGCTTCTGCTTAAGAAGGTGAATGTTGACTGGAGCTGGCTGGGGATGGCGGCTGCACAGAGGTGTGAATGTGCTTAATAGCACCAACCTCTTCTCGTGTACATCTTACCCCGTGCTGAGTTTTAGAGAGAAGTTTACAGGTCAGAGCTTAAGTGAAAGAAGGGCCCAGGAAACAGACACCATCAGGCTGCTGGTCTCGGGACTTCTAAACAAATTTTGGCAGGAATGAGGGTGAGGTATGCGGGGTGGCAGTCCAGTCGACCTCACCAGATGTCCGACATTTTCACAGGTTCATCAACTAATTCTTTAGGCTAGAATATGGAGCAATGGGTTTCATCTTGGCGTCTTCAAACACTTTACCACATCTTTAAAGGCTTTTTGTAGAAGCCTTCTCTGGGAAAGTGGGACCTGACGTTATCAGACACTCTCCTGGAAGCTTAGCTATGGAAAGACTGCAGCACCCTGGAGAGCTCAAACATCGGGAGCGAATTCCTCAGACAATGTAGAACACTGGAATAGCTAGATTATGATTACATACCAAGTGCCCAAATTCTTAAAGACAAGGACTTGAAGCAAACCGGTCCTCAATCAGATACACCCACACGTGCGCACACACACACAGGTGTGCCATGGCACACACGCGTGCGCACACACACATGCCGGTACTTCCACCAGATGAGAAGTTTAAGGTCATGTGGCTACTAAGATTTTACATCAGCAAACAGTACAAAAGAAACAAAGAAACCAAACCCAAACAACATTTCAAATACATTGTTTCCACTTAAGAGCATATTTCCATAAATAAACTATTCTTTGGTATGTCTTCTTAGACATGAAAAAGACTCCTACTTTTACTTATTACTTATGTTGGAAGAGAATTTAATCTCCAGAACAAACATCAAAGAGCAATTCTGAAAGAGAATGACGGTGTCTTTCTTTGGAGGTGTTAAGGCAGTGAATGGAGCTGCTTTTTCTGGGAGGAGGAGGGGTGGGGTGAAAAGACTTGTGGCAGGCCACCTATTAGGAGACTCAGTGGCCAGAAGTTGAGGTGGGGTGGGTGGGGGAGAAATTTCTCATAAATGGGATAGTTATCTGTTGGTTTATTTAATTCATTATCGTTTGGTCATAAAATCCCTATTTAAAAAAAAAAACCTTCTAAAACAAATGCTCACAAAGAATTCTGACAGCCTGGCATCATACAAATGGCAATACAACCCTGGCAAGTTTGTTATGACTTTGCTGTCGCTGTCTTATAAATAGGAAGCACAGTGGCATCTGTGTTAGGAAACTTTTCGGTTCTGTAGGACAGAGTTACCCACACAGATGGTGCAGGAACCAGAGAGCTAAACACTGCAAAGTCCATGCCACCTTGATGCCAGTCACCCCATCTGCCACAGAATGCCGTCTTTCCTCTACCAGCAGTGAAATGGTGGGGCTAGAGTGTTTGGGAGGGTGTCTTTGTTGCTATTTTAGTGCAATGATTTATTGGTAAGTATCCCCCACGCTTTCATCATACAGATTTTGTCTTTCATTGTACTTTTTGTCTCCATATGCTGCTTGCATTTAATATTTTTTAGTGGTCTATTTGCAATAGTTTTCTCTTAATAGTTTTATTACCTATAGATGTTTATTCAAATAAACTTCATGCTAGCATAAAACAGAAGGCAAGCTAAAAGTCTACGAAATAACAGTCCTGGCATGCTGGTTATGGATTTTTCATTTGCATGGGCATTATTGGCAAACCGAAAAATAGCCATACTCTTATCACTTGACATACCGGAGGGAGATAGAACGTGATTAAGGGGGATTTTGGTTTAGTGACTCTACCAAGTCTTTTGTTTTCTACCGAGAAAGTTTTTTAGTGGTCACAGGCAATGGCTTTCTACTTTATAGAGGCACACATGGCATTAAGTAGGGAGTACAGGAAAGTATTACAGAGCCAAACATCAGATTCAATGAAAGATTCATGAATTGTAGAAATAATGACACCACATGTTTCAGTGGTTTTTTTTTTATATAAATTATCAGTTAATTGCCACAGCAACCCTAAGCGACTAGTAGGGCGTTAACTGTTATTGCTATTATTATTATATTTATATATAATATAATATAACAATTATTATATTATTATATATGGGGAAACTCAGACTCAGAGGCCATGGAATCATGCCCCAGGCTCTGCAGCCAGCAAAGAGGAGGGGCAGTTCACTGATGGATGCTTTACCTTTCTACTAGACTATACCACGCTAACCTCAGGATATTGAAAGGTTTTTTTGCATTGTCCTTTAGGAAGGCAGAAACTGTATCTTCTTTAGAACTGTTATATATAAGATGTATTGATCCTGACAGACACAAAATTACCTGGCATATTTATAGTTTTCTTTCCGCTTTCCTTTTTTTTTTTTTTTTGGAGCTTCTTTTTTAGGTAATAAATTTAAATTGACTTACCATTTAATACAGTTATCTATAAACCAGTTTTGATGCCTGTCTCCTTTCTTCTTTTTCCCAGTATATGCTCTTCCAGGCTTTAAGGATGGGAAGTGAAAAGGCAGAATGCATCCTACAGATAGAGGCATGGCCTTCAAAAGTTCCAGAGTGCATTATGTTCATTTAAAAAGGACCCTATGGTCATCATACATGGTAGGCATCAAGGAAAAGCACACTGTGCTACTGGTCCCAAGTCTCAGTGGAACACATTCCAATGTATAAAATAGGAAGTCCCCCCTTTTAAAGTTGCTCCTACCATTATCGTAGTATACATATATCTTAAAGGGAGCCATAGAAATGCTGTAAGTCACCCATGCAGGTACTAGCTCTCTTTTTTGATGAAATTCATCATTGTTTGCAGTGTGTACTTAGTAACAAGAGAGCTTATTGTTGTTACCTAAGCAACAGCAGATAATTATTATAATTTCACTAAATAGGTTGCCATACTATTTAATGTATATGTTGTTTTAGCTGATCTATAATAGGCTGCATACCCCCATCACCCTAAAAATCTATGAACTGCTATTAACTTGTTGAGTCAATGAAAAATTTCAAAATATATTATTTCAGGATATATTTGCCATTAAAGAAAATTTCCAGTGCTAGCTAAGCAAAATTATACTGACTATACAAGCATTATATTTAACTGTATTAAATAGCATAATACAGTTTTCTAAGTTTCTTCTTTGGCAATGGAATAAAAAGAAAACATTTATAGCACTTTAATACTCAGAGTTTGCAAAGATTGACCCAACTTTAGCTTCTAAATCTTTTCCTAGGCCTACCCTTTCCTCACAAATCCTACCTTATAAGAGGCTTCCTAAGTCAGGAGCCCTCCACCCCGACATCTAATCAAGGAGCTATGTGAACATTTCCTTCACCTGCTGCCATGCCAGAGCCTTGGGCTGCCTTTACCAAGAATCCTGGTAGGTCAATTCATCCAGAATCCTTTCTACACAGGATGCTTCTCCCTGCTAATTTTCCATGCCCTGGTCCCTTGTTTCTCTAGTCCTCCTTGGCCGTGCTGCATTCAGGTTGAGCCCAGTCTTTCCCCACCACTGAAAAATCGCACTATGCTGGTTCCATGATGGTTGGGAGTAAAGTCTGCCTTACTGTGCTTTAACAAGTACAGCTGGGATATTTTTCTTAACATAATGTCCCTGGTATTTATTGCTCCTGACAGGGGGATATAAAAGGAAAGACACAAACAGTGACATCTGCTGTTGGGCAGTTTACAGCAGAGTTTGTGTGAATTTTATTATTCTCCTATTACCCATTGCCAAAGAATGGGACACTATGCAATATTATCTCAGCTATGAGTCCCATGGACAAAGAGGCAGAAAACACCAACAAATGCTTATCATCATAAGAGGACAGAAATACAATATCTCATTCTATCCTATGATCAGGGGGGATTTATGGGTAAGATGGTAGATAAGACATCCATCCCAGAGGATCCAATGTCCTGTCTTCTGCCCTTTGTGAACATTGCACACACATGGTGCTCAGACATACATGCATTACATGAAGGTAAAACATTTATGCATGTAAAAATAAATAAATTTACTTTTTAGAAAAGCAATCTACAATTCAGTGTAATCCACATCAAAATTCTGATTATAATATTCACAGAAATGGAAAAACAACCTCAAAATTCATATGTAAGAAAAAAGAGCCCAGATATCCAAAACATTCGAGCAAATAAACATCTCCACATGTTCTTGGTGGCACACACACATTTGTGTACATACACACACACAATTGTTTCCACTAGTAATATTAAATTAAACATTTTGAAGCGTGTATACTTTTCTTCATGGTATTATGCCCATGATTTGACCCCCTAAAAGAAATTAAGAGAAGAAAATACAAAGTGTAAAACACACATAAACAAACACACAAGTCAATAAATTAATAAAAGTTCAAACTAGAATGACCATCTGGCCCAGCCCAGCTACAACATTTCTGGGGCATACAGTCCTTGGAGTCCACTTCATACTGCTGAGGTGTTTGTCCAGCCACGCTCATTGCCCCCCTACTCACAATAGCTAGAATATGGAACCAGCCTGGCTGTTCACCGATTGAATAGATAATGAAATGTAGTACATTTACACGATGGAATTTTATTCAGGTGTAAAGAAAGATGCAATTAC
Source organism: Arvicola amphibius (assembly GCF_903992535.2). NCBI lineage: Eukaryota > Metazoa > Chordata > Mammalia > Rodentia > Cricetidae > Arvicola > Arvicola amphibius. The sequence goes on from NC_052047.1 coordinate 164,599,039, forward strand.
TAAACTTAGAGAAAGATGGGTGGAACTGGTGAGGTAACTCATGCTCAGAAGAACAAATGCTGCATGTTCTCTCTCACACATGGAGCCTGGCTTCAAATTTTTGTGTTTGTGTGTTTAATTCGGCCCATGGTCTGCTAGATGGCCTCATATCATGCAAATGCAGACTCAATGTGTCACTTCTAAAAAAAAAAAAAACAAAAAGAAAAAGGAAGAGGACATGAAGATGGGAAGGGGAGACCTTAGGGGAGAATCTGGGGACAGTAGGAAAGGGGATTTGGGTTGGATATGATCAAGATACATTATATACATGTTTGAAGTTGTATATAATGCAAATAATAAATACAAATATTTTAAAACTATGGTTGGTTGGCTTGTAGTCCAGAACAGAGCAATGAGCCTAACTTTTGAGCAAAACAATCTGTTGTAAACAAATGATGTTATGGAAGGAGCCTGATATCAGAACTGCCTCTTCTGGCTCTACTGTGTGACTGGCGCTGCTTATACTATGCCTAGAGGAAACTTAGAACATACAAGCAGAAAAAGAATATTCAGGGTCTTGAAGGACTAATGACTTAAAAGCTTCAGGTGGCTGAGGAACTCTGAGAGGCAAGTTGCAGGCGCAGGACAGCTTCAGTAGTGAGAAGCCTGCAAGCTCCTTACAAGGTCAGCATTGCAACCTCTGTTTGCAACTTGAGACTGCAAGGGAACAGATGGAATCTTCTACTGGAAAGGTTCTTTTCTTTCTGTTCTATAAAACCTCCAGGCCCCTGCATCTTTGTGCACTGTTTTAACTCCTGCTACTCTTCGTTGTTCTGATTAAAGAACAATCTGCTTCTGTCGATCATAGCTTTTCTTTTTCTTTTGTTTTCAAATCGTCTTGATCAGTCCTCATCTAACAGGGATGGCACCTGTTTCAGATTATCAGAGAATGTTACAAGTTGCAAGGCATTGAGAAACCAACAGATTCCAGAGAAAATGGAAGATCCACAGAATGAGCTCAAGAATCTCGGAGCTGCTTCCCTCTTTACGAATTTGTGGCAGAGACCCCAACAGACTCACCAATGTGAGCAAAAATTAATTAGTATTCAAAGTTGCTCAAGCAGCTGGGGTTGGGAGGGCCACATTTTATGAGGAAAAAGGGACAGAAAAAAGAACATATTGCTTGGCAATTTTCTCTTGAGGCATTTATCAAATTTTTAACTTGAAGAGACCAAGAGGCAAGATAGTTAATGCAAAACAAAGTAGGGTCTCCTGCCATCTCACCAGCTAGAGACAAAGTTTAAGTTTAGTGCGTACTAGAGAGGATAATTCCTAAATAAACTCCAGACTCCTTTCTTGGAAAATATGCCTGGGCTGTCGGCAGAAACAGATGGGTGCCCAGGAAAGCAGAGCCACAGGCACCTCACTTCACCTCGGTTCTATCCTCTGAGAGGAAAACATCCCAGAAGTGTTCTGTGGGTTTTCATTTACAACGGTAAGATTTCAGTCAAGTTTATCATAGATATTAAGGTGTGTGTGTGTGTGTGTGTGTGTGTGTGTGTGTGTGTGTACAGAAAAACTCCACTTGGGGAATCAGGCAGCCCATACATGGACTTAGCATATGTAGTTTAATGGTTTGAGTATATAATAACAAGTTTGAAGGGTTGGGGTATAGAGTAATAATGTCTCTCTTGCCATGTATGTACAGGGCCCTAAGTAATTCTTAGTACTACAAAAGTCATGCACATGTTTATATGTGTACATAAATATGCAGAAGCATTCAAGAAAATGGAAAGATACAGGATTTCACCAATGAACTTGAATTGATTAAAAGGCAATCAGGTGGTGAGAAGGGTTCCAGAGACGCAGAATAAAGACCTCCAAAGATCTAAAAATCACCTTCAAAGCAATAAGAACTCTGGAAAGGCAAAATGGTCAAAACTAACTTTATCAGTATTCTGGCAATTAACCAATGGCCCTAACAGCTCAAGAATGCTAGCTCAAGAGAAATCCTTGGCTTTTGCTAAGAACAGTGACCTTTTTCACTTGGCCTCATCCCAGCTGCACCTCTGCCGTGACAGAACGGTAAACTAAGAGCTTCATGATTAAGGCACTTGCAAGGACAGGGTGGGCACAGACACCGAGTCAGAATAGGCAGGCTACTTCCCAAACACTCCATTCCTGGGAAATTGACATTATTTGACTGATTCAGCAACAAAATTGAAGAGCTTCATTCACAGGGCTTGTCTTTATTTAACCTGAGATGATGTATTGATTCTGACAGACACACAGCAGCTTGACATATTTATAGTGTGGCTTTTCTGAGTCTTTGTCAATACAGACATGGATGGACTGGCCATCTAATGCAACTGCCTATAAAGAAGGTTTGCATCTCACCTCCCTCCTGCCCATCTTTCTTTTTTCCTTCCTTTTTTTTCAAGTTCTGCCAACTGTAAACTGACAGGCTTTACACAGGTAAAGTTAAAAGGCAGGACTGTTTCCGAAGCACCTTGATAGATGCCTTACCTTGGGCCCAAGGCAGATACCAGTGGCTTTTGGTCTTTAATGTTGAGGTGTTTTCAATCCCTCTTAGCTTAAGCCTCTGCAGAATTTCTCTACACCCATGTGAATGGGGCAGGAGTGGGAAGGCCGTGCTAAACGAGCAGCGAGAGCGGGAGTCTATGAAAATGTACTTTTCCCTTTTACTTTCTAGCTGATGGCCATGAGGCATAATTCAACACGGCTTATGAGATGTCCCCACTATCTCAATCAACTGGACATAGGAGTGGCCAAGTCATGGATGAATCACTGTTGTAGGGGTGGATAACTCCTTGTTTTTATGGCCTTGTTACCCATTCCTGCGGTGGAGACTCATGGCTTTAAGTGTACCACCTCCATATAAGGTCATATTTGAGGCTTTACTTTCATGAGACTCTTGGTCGACAGAATCCTATGGTCAGTGTTGTAACTTAGAGTTCCTGAAAGCTGTCCTTCTGCCTAAAGGGTTGCGTGTCTCATGCTTGCTGTTTCTTCATCCTGACATGTGTTCATACTCCTTACTATTCCTGAGCTACTCTGGTTCATCCTCCAGTAGACTGCTAAGGAGAGCTGCTGCCTGACACTGTCCCATCATTTCTTGAGCTTGACCCTTATTGCTTTACTTGTAGCTTCAAGTCATTGGGACGGTGTTCGGTATGTAATGGGTATTGAGCGCTCAGAAGATATGGAATGAATCAGGTGGGGACCCTGGATTATGTGATATTAATGGTAACTCATTTTTAAGATAGTTGATTCTTATATGTATGTAACTTCTGAGGCTGGTAGCTTGAATAGTAGTTATTTGGGGGGGGGGGCTGGTGAGATGGCTGAGAGGAGAAAGGTGGTTTTCCCCAAGCCTGGTGGCCTGAGTTCAGTCTCTGGAATTCACATGGTGGGTGGAGAACAAACTCCTGGAAGTCCGCTGATCTCCACACTCACACTATACTGTGTGCATGCATGATCTCTCTCTCTCTCTCTCTCTCTCTCTCTCTCTCTCTCTCTCTCTCCCTCTCCCTCTTCCTCTCCCTCTCCCTCTCCCTCTCCTTCTCCCTCTCCCCCCAGCTAAATAAATGTGTAGAAAACTCAGGACAGTTGTTTTAGAAGAGTCTTTGTTTATAACACTTGCAGTTTTGAATGGGTCACCCTTCTCTCTTTTAGATCCGAGAGCGCCTGTATCAGCCTTATTTAGCCCATACTAGTAACACCTGGGGGACAAGAAAGCTACTTTACCACATATGAGGGTAGACAACAGGAACATGGGATGTGCTCCTGGAGTTGCACCCATAATATCAAAATATAGACACTAGAAATAGGTCGGGAACCCTGTAGATTATTTCTGATGGTGGCATGCATTATGAGTCATGTGTGATGTGGCAGTGTCTGAGAGATTCCAATAAGGCAATGTGGAAAGAATATGGTCACTAGAACCAAACAAACCTGAAATCCAGTCCCTGCTTTCCTAGTTACTACTATTTGGCTCTGAAATGGCACTTAGCTTCTCCAAGCTTTTATTTCCCTGTCTGAAAAATGGGACCTTTTACTTGCTCGGCAGATAATAGAAAGAGTATAAAGATTCTAGGTACAGAGCCCACCCAGGAAAAATGTTTAACAAATGATCCCTAGCTTTACAGTGAAAGGGTTATTAAAGTAATTGGCAGCCCTAACCAAATGCTATGTATCTATAGGTACCTTGGGCAGAGTATTTGTTTTCTTACTTGCATTGTTATGCATGGGAATAGAAAGATAGATTCAAAAAATATTTTTAACTAATAAGTTAAAAATCTGAAAGGCGTCTTGAGAATCTTTTGGAATTTAATATTGAAGCAGGTGAAATAATTTATTTTTAAAATCAGCATTCTCTACACTGTGCCCCAGAGACTTTCATTTAATATAGCTAGTATTCATTCAGAATAAATATGGAGTTCACTAAGAAACATTTGCATTCATTCTTTTGCTGTGAAGTTTTACCCTAGCCAGCTGAAACATTCTTTTAAGTTTTCAAAGAGACAAAGAAAACACAACCACACCATCTTCAAACAAAGCCATTCCAAGTTAATTAACATATGCCCCCATAGTCCAGTAATGATGTCAGTAAAGGATTAGAACTTTGCCTTACTTAATATACATTGCACATGTTTTTGATAGATTTTCATACTTTTGAATGTGCGAGGAGGAGGTAGAACATGTTCTATGTGTCAGACAAGCCTAGACTGTAGCATAAAGAGGAGCAGGAGCAGGCCTGGGCTGTCACTCATTTAACTTGAAAGAATTTTCCTTCTTTGATATTCAGCCCATGACACTAATTCCTGGGAGGGAGTCTGCCATGGGTTAAGCTGCATCTCTCCAAAATACATATGATGAAGACCTAGCTCCAGTATATCAGAGTGCGGCTATATTTAGAGACTGAGCTTTTAAAGATGTAACTGAGTTAAAAGAGAATTGTTAGGGTAGATACTGATTCATTACAAGTGCCATAAGATAAAGAGACATCAGGAGTGTGTTGGCACAGAAGGAAGACCATATGTAGACACAACAAGAAGATGACCGTTTGCAAGCCAGAGAGGACAGAAGAAAGCAACTGTGAGAAACCTTGATATTGGACCACTCCTTGAAATTATGTAAATGAGTAGGTAGTTGCAGATATTCTTGTTTTCTTGATGTCAAAGCTGGAAATTTAAGTTGCTTTCTTAAGGCCATACTCAATGACTATAATCTGTTGGGTTTTCCCAACTCCAAAATCCATAGGTCTCTTCTACCCTTGACCTGGTTGCTTCCCTTTGCTCTGTGAAGGAGTGCCTCCTTCACTATTTACTACTTTGATTCTGCCCTGTCTTCTGGGTCCAAGGCATTCCATGATCTTCATTATCCAGAATACCTGCCCCCCACAAAGTCTTCCTATGTTTATCGTTGATAGCATCTTTTCATACCTCTAACTGAAGCCTTCTTTGTATCTGCATAAAAGAAATAAAAACTATCAACTTTCACCTAGGCAAAAAAAAACTCCCATAACAGATGAGCTAAATTGATTAGCTCTTCTCTACTGTACTGAATATTAAAAATAGTATCTTCCCACAACCTTATTTTTCCTAAAGAGGGTTTTGGTGATTTTGTTTTTGTTTTGAGACAGGACTTGCTATATATTCCAATGTGGCCTGTATCTCATTATGTGACCTAGGCTGGCCTTAAATTTGTAATATTCCTGCCTTAGTCTGCTGAGTACTGGGATTATAGGTATGTACCACCATACTAGTTATTAGAGGTCTTGCTATATAATGATCTTTCTCATGTTTCAGTAAAGGCATTCATTCATGCATGCATGCATGCATTTGTTCACTTATCCCGTAAAGATTTTTTTGCATAGCTTATGTAAGTCACAATATTAATTACTATGGGAATTCAATGGTTTTATAGTACTCTATCTCGTGACATTGCTATTCAGAGCCAATAAGGTTCAGTTTGGCTGGTGTCACAGGCCTTTAATTCTAGCACTTGTGAATCAGGAGAGAGGAAGGTGGGTCTATAGCAAGTTTCAGGCCAGCCAGGGCTCCATAGTAGTACTGTTTCTCAAAAAGCGGGGGCGGGGGGATCAGTCTGGAGATTTTCATCAGCATTTTCCCTTTCTGCAAAATTCAGTACTGAAAGTCCATGAGGCTGCCTTTGCTGTAGCCAGTTTGTTCCCATGATTGGACATCATGCCAGAGACTGAACTAATCCAGAAAACCCAGCACAGAGAGGTGGAAAGAGAAGGGAGTTCCCTGATTATATAGTTTATCAGAATGTGCCTGAACTGACCTTTTCCTTTCTCAAAGTTCAGCAAAGGACTTTCTATCCACTTATATCAGTTTGAGTTGTTTCTGTTTTATGCTGCCAGGGAGCTATCATATATGGCTTCTAGTTATCACTGTAACTTCCTGATGCATTTTCAGATGGTGCTTAACAGGTCTCATAACTCTTTTATAATTATAATTCAATACTGAAAGTGGATATCTGGTCTACCTTCGGCCATTGCTGCATCTCTTCACTGAGGAAATAATCTTCCTGAGCCTATGAGAAAGCAGCACACAGAAAGGGCAGCAGTAACACTAGGTGGAACACTTTAGGTGAGAGTGATTTCATTTTTGAGGCCAGTGGACACACTGGGAAGATGGATGGAATCAAGGGCTCTTGAAACAAAGCAAAAACTTTCAAAAAAAAATCTTGGGTGGCTATATAGAGGTGTGCACCTTAATGTGGGGGCAGCAAGTGCAAAGGTCTGGTTATGCAGGGCTAGGCAGAGCGGACATAGCCAGGAATGATGTGCTGCGGAAGCTCCAGTTGGCCAGCATTGACATCTGTCACAGTGAGGGAACAGTCAATAGCCAAGACAGAATTTAAAACAGCACCAAATATTTTAAAGTTCTTTTCTTTTAATTCTTTATCTACCTGCCCTGACTTGAGGATGAAAAACAGAGAAAACAGGAGAGGAGATGAAATAAAGGTTAAAAACTAGACAGTCTTCTCCTTTATCCTCCTGAGACAAGGAGTCAAGGCCAAGCTCAAGAGGTCAGAAGCATTTCGACTGAATGAGAAATGCAGGTTTTTTATTTGGACTAGACGTTTTAACATGCCTGAATTATGACTGTTTCAATACCTCAGCACAACTGGGAGTTAAGGGATTTCCCAAGGAGTGGGGAGATAAGTCTTCAGGATATAACTGAACTGGATGATGGAAAGAAAACTAAAGCCATTTGTGGCTGAGGTCTACCAAGTTTGGCTAACTTAGTAGAAAGATTACATACATTGTGTGTTGATTCAGGATATTTGGTCATAGGTTTATCTTGAGGCTGGTCATAAGGTAAGCAAAGTATAACCCGGCATATCCTCCTGACTTTTCTTTAAGGACCTTGAAGCTTAGTGTCAAGGATCTCTGTGGGTTTAGTTCAGGGACAGTTTTCCTTCTTTGAACTTAAGTTGTGTTTTAACTGATATACTACACGGGCATATCTTGCCACTGATTGTTTTTACTTGCTGATAGACAGTAGTAACAGGATGATCAATCTTGAGTTTGTCCTAAGAGAGTTTACATACTCTGTGTTGAAATCATACTCCTGAGTTAGGCATGGTGGCATAGGTCTACATCCCTGAGCTCTCAGGAGGCCGAGGCAGAAAGATCCTGAGTTCCAGGCCAGCCTGAATTAGACTTTGTCTGCGGGAGTGAGTGGGGAAGATAGATAATGTGCACCTGATTATCTATATCTACAGCTATCTGCTCCCCCTGCTTTATCCCAAGAACACAGTGAATCAGAATTCACAGATGAATGGAGTTGAACTTACCTGCATGCTCCCAATCTGCCTGTACACTTATATACTAAGTCTCAACTCCAACTTTGATGAACTTCTTTCTCCCTTTTGTGCCTCTTTCAGTTTTTAAAACCTAGTTCTAAATTATCTTTGTAGCACTATATATTAATCAGTATTATAAACATAAAAGATGATTTTTCCAATAAACCAATTAAAAATCTCACGCATGTAGAATCGTGTAGTTTATTCTGATCACAAGACATGAATCTACACTCTCAAAATGCAGTAAATGACCGCTAGTTGCTAAGTTATGTTCTTAGGGAACAGCACCATGTGGCGTAACTCACCTACCCCAGTAGTGTGATCTCCCTTTGGTCCTGTGTAAGAGGTGGGTGTTTCTCCTCTCCCCCTGTGCCAGCTGCTCGGGTTTCTTTTCTCCTGTGTAAACGCACATTCATCTTGATCGAAAGTGCACTCTCCAGGTGGAGGCGGAAGTTTCTCTGCAAGGAAACAGCAGGTGTTGCAATTGCGGAGACAGTCGATGAATATGGATGAATATGTATAGTCTCATGGCTCCTAGCAGCCCACACTGCACGTCTGAGAGGTGTCTGGCCATTTGTCAAGCCCATGGAGAGGCAGATCCCCCACAGGTGACCTACCAAGCCTTTCCTCCAGCTAACCTGTGCTCCATCATGGGTCCTATCCTGACACAGAATCAGAAATCTAGCTCTGAAATACTGGGTTACTTTGAACAAGATGTTGCCCGGAACTTAGGAATTTGTTTGAGCGGAATTGCAAAGCTCTGGACATTGGAGATGCAGTGCCTCCAGAACCTCCTTATACCCATATTCCTAGTGAAATTTTCAACGATAGTCTGTATTTTATGTTTCTCTTGTGTTTTATTTTACATACAGTGCTAATTAATGAAGCCCCATTCCCTGTTATATGCCCTGAGTATGGCTATTCTTATTGGTATTGTCCTTCCAAGGACTCAGAAACTATAAACTGATTTTCTAACAGTGGGAACAAACACAGAGCCTGTGTAAGGTGTGAAAATGTCTGCCACTGAGCAAGGCCACCAGCCCAAATGCAGTTTGCAATTATTCTCCAGCATCAGAGTGTTGCTACACGTTGGCTATTTGTTATAGAGATGAATACCGAGGATCTTAGAGGTATGCACTGTTTACCTGTCATGTCTGGCATGCTGCTAGCTTCCATGACTTTAGCTTTTTACTGTCATCAGTACTTAGTCTGAAGTAAGACAAAAATAAAAGGGAAATTATAAAGAAATGACTGGGAGGAGCTCATTCTGGAGTCTGGCTGAAGTCTCAAGCCAGCCTAGAGTGGAGGATTTGACACACTTCTAGAACTATTTGAAATAATATTGCTAAAGTAGCAGGGTGCCTTGCTTAAGATTTGTATATGACTTAAATTAATCTTACTCCATTTCCAGATGCAAACATGTTATGTTCTGAGACTCTCACACACAAGATTATAAATTTAGTTTGCAGACAAAATATGTTCCAACCCCCTTTGCAACTAATATAGTAAGGAATCCTTCAACAGTGTGACCTATGGTTTTGTCTTCTTAACAGTCCTCATGCTTATCAGTACACATTAGAAACCACATTATTATCTCTTTCTTCAAAAAAAGAGGAAAAAATCCTTAGAAACCTTTTTAACAACGTAACTCCAGAAGCCACCAAAATTCTCTATTTGACTATGGAGACTGTCTCTTGAGAAGCCCCACAGCCTTGTCTTGGGTGTTGTCCTTTTCCTAAGCATCTTGTTGTGTTGACAATTGAACTTAAATCCGTGTTTAAACCTTTTCTTAATAAGTTCCAATTTTGCTTCTGATTCATTCGGAAATTCTTTCCTGAGGTATAGAAGCCTGAGGTGAGGTCTTTTAAAGAACCATCGCATCCTCATCCCAAGGCTCAGGGATGGTTGTGGAAGTACAGGGGCAAAGAGTGTAAGAGCAGCGGCTGTAGATCAGTGCAACGGAACATCTTCTGGACACAGCACATATGAACTCACAACACATATGAACTGCACATATGAACTCACAACAGTTGTGACAGTTGTGCACAAGACCTGTGTACAACCAAGCTGGGCTAAATCCCAGCATGCATAGGTGCATCAGGCACACAATCCTACCCCTCACAATAGATAGCTACCGGAAAAGGAAGGATCAGATTTATCTAAGTGTGTAACCCTTTACAAGTTGACCATGTTTCAGTGGAAGAACACACATCCAAGGACATTTTGGGCAGCACAAATGGCCTTGAAGGGTTTAGACGCCCCCCCCCCCAAGTTAGGTGAATGGGGGAAAGAGAGTAGTTCTGGGAAGACTTGGGAAGGTAAATATGATCAAAACAATGTTGTACAAAAGTTTTAAGTAACTAAAAATAAAACAACAAATAACCATCAGGCGGCTATAAGCAGCAGCATAATACTATGTCACCCGTTGCTGCTGTAGGGTCTACTGTTCTCTGTCACTTAGTTGACTTAGAACATATCAACTTTATTAAAAGTTTAATGGTATATGTCTCACAAGTATTTGTGAAATAGCAACGTCATCAGTGTTACTTGAAAATGTGCATTCTCTAAGAGTACAGTGATAATACTGGTTTAGCTAGAGGGCACTTGTTTTTAAAGTGTTATTTGGAGGCATTTAATAAGCTAGGGAATGTATATGCATTGTCTTCAACATTCAGGGAGGTTTGCTAATTTTCCTTACAATGAGGAAAGGGATCCAAGTCATACATATAAAACCACACAGAATACTGGCGTCTTCATTTCCAACTTGTAGAATCTACTACAAAGCTCTGTGAGAATGCGTCTACTAAGAAAAGCAAAGGATAAAATGTATGTATATGTATATGTATGTATATGGATCAAATGTATGAGGTGCTTAGAGGAGCTGGAAATGTCCATCATAGGGCAGAGACACACAACTGAAGTGACTAATAGTCCCCTTACCTGGAGACCGGCAGTTTCCCAATTGTATGGTGATGTCATCTAAAGCTACAAGTCCACAGTCCCAAAAGCTTTTGCATAGGCTCATAAAAACCACCTGTAATTCATAAAAATAAAGTAATGAATCTTGTTAGCTGAAAACGGAAACCCTTCAACCTGAGATTTCCTAAACACAACAGACCTGCCCAAGCAATTTGAAACACCCTCTCATTGCTCGTATGAGTAATAGGATCCAGTGGCATGAAGAATGGCTACCATTGGTAAACTCCCCTGGAGTTGCATTCTTTGAAGCAGCGTCGACTTCATAAAAAAATACCGTGTATATGAATATAAAAACTAGAGGTGGTCTTTCAAGATTGGCAGTTGCTATGAGGAAAGCAAGCAATTAGCTAGGTGGTAGAGAAAAGCCCCTTAGGTTTTAAGTATCTTCCCTTGATATCCCCAAAGGGGTGGTTGTTTCCCCAAACATCTTTCAAATGTTTCCGGTACAAACACTGTTGTTGAAAGAACTGCCTAGTAGTGTGCTTTATTTACACTCTGAATAAAGCCTCATTGGCCACCCACCCAGAGACTTCTGCTCCTTTTCCAAGACAAAGGCGAATAAAAGCCCTAACATGGTTATTATTAAATTCAGTGGGGGGGGTGAGAGAGAGGGAGGGAGAAAAGGAGAGAGAGAGAGAGAGAGAGAGAGAGAGAGAGAGAGAGAGAGAGACAGAGAGAGAGAGACAGAGAGAGAGACAGAGAGAGAGACACAGAGAGAGAGATTTTGGTTTCTTACTATTGGGCCAGTTTAAAAGGCTGTGTTTCAGATATATACTGCCCAGAGTTCCCTAAAATATTATGTTGCATTTTCACTGTTGTTGATCAAGCTGCTTCAAATATGTAGTTTAATGTTTAATTAGTGTGGGTTAGTATGGTCCATATTCCGTCTCCCAGCTGCAAATCTCTACGCAAGTGGAGAAGACAAAGGCTGACCCATAGCAGCTGAAATTCTACTTAGGATTAACGAGAAAACTCGACTGTCTAGGCTCTCCTATGCCAAATGTTGTGGTTTGCTTTTATTCATGTGTGCCATTAGTGGGGTCCTTTTGCTCAAGATGGTCAGATTTATTAAAAGACAGAATTTATTTTAAGAGAAAATCTTAGATCACGTGACATTTTGTCACTATGCAAGCTATAAAACGTCCTAAGCCAATCTCCCCAGAGGAAGCTCTAATTGCCTGATGTGTGAATGTTTCCAGACTCTGTGTTCATATTCTTTTATAAATAGAATAGCTAAGAGATAGAAATGTTTATCTCTGTGGATTTACACAGAACAAAACAAAATAGGGTGACTTTTATGGCTCTTTTTGTACGCTTCTGTTAATCTTTCTTCTGGAGAGATTGTAGAGGTTATCTAAATCATATAGAAAATATTTTACTTTCTAGATTCCTGCCTTGGACCTTCTTCTGCATTTGGAGAGCAAAGATCTCTGTTTTCACTCCCAAACAGTGTCAGATTCTATTAGCATTTTATTGTTATATTAGAAGGAATGCTTTGATAGGCCTCGTGATTTACCAAATTAATTGTGCTACACAGAGAAAAAAATGGCGTTCTTTTCTTTTGTCAGCTTTAAAGTCTGTTTTTCACAACCACACTGGAAGAGTACTGTCACACCATGAACATGAAGAAGCAAAATGATCCACCCTCTAAATCCGTCCCTGTGGGAAGCCCAAACACTTTGCATAGCAATGCATTCTAAAGATGAGAAATATTAGCATGCTTTTATATCTTTACTACGGTGCTATTTTATAATGACCATTAAGCCAAAGAAACATGCAGGCAGGCAACAGATGAAATAGCCTAAAATTTCAAGAGGAAAGAAATAAACTAGAATACAGCAGTCTGAGAAATAGGTGATCATTAAATTTGAGTGCTGTGGAAATTATTCAGTGCCACAGATACTGATTTAAAATGCTAAGTTAAAAAGCTGATTAAAAGAAAGCAATCTCCAATTCATCTAAAATAACAGAAGAGGCCTAGAAAACTTAATAACTATATAATTATTATGTTAGGCTCATAAAATTATAGTTATTTCACAGTTTACAGTTGAAAAAAGAATGAGAACATCTATAACAAAAATGTAGACTAATGTTTGTGGGGTAGCCCAATGGCAGGGGTTTGCCTAGCATTTGCAGGACCCTGGGTTCAATTCCAAGCAAAATATAGAGACAAAAGTAGAATAATGTGCTAATATTTACTCTAGACTAGTGTTATGTATATGACAGCCTATAGGTACAAATTCTATTCAAATTAAAGCTATTCAGTATCGTTAACCACATGACAAAGTATTCAATACAGTAGCAAAATGCAGCCAAGTACCTAAATGAATTGAACCAACAGATATATAACATTTCCCAATTGCAAAGAGTAACATTGAATGGACTTCTTAGATTCTTTTTACTATACCAAATTACATACTTGGCTCCTTTTTTGTCATGCTAATTATGTTGAACAAAATACTAAATATGTTTGGAATAACACCAGGTTATCTCTACTTCAGATTTTTCCACATGTAGAATACTAGCTGGCCTGCGTGTCATTCTGTTTAACTACAGACCGCCCCCACCGCCCCAACCCATCATCTACTAACTTAATTCAAGCTAAGGCCTCAAACCTCAAATTTGTTTGGCAGTTTTCTGTCAGCATTCCAGAAAATAAAAGAAGTATAAGAAGATCACCTTGCTCAGTCTAGCAGCTGGCATTCTCCACCGAAGCTCTGGTAACATGAAGCACTATGGTTCTTGTAGGCTACTTGGTATGGAGAAGTTATTTGTAGGTAGTTGGTGACTGAAGGAGTGGCTGACTTACCCTGTATTGACTTTGTCCAGGACAAAAGAAAAGTTAACCTGGTGCTTGCTCTTAAGAACTCTCTCTGTGGATACTGGTATGCCCGTGTTTCTTACAGTATTATTTACAATAACCAAATTTATAGACTCAGTCTAAGTGTCCAGCTAAAGATAAATAAAGAATACATACACAATGGAGTTTTTATCTATAAAGAAGGACGTAATTGTGACATTTGCTAGAAAATGGACGGAACTGGAGACCATCATGCTAACCGAAATGGGTCAGACTTGGAAAGATAAATACCATACATTTTCTCTTATATACAAAAAATACATCTGTAAGCCACGAAAATAAAAGGAGACTGCATGGAAAGAGAAAAGGGAACCAGTAAGAACGAGACAACAGGATAATTGGGGCTTATGGTCAAGGTACCTTTTACATATGAATAAAAACACAACAAAGGCAGGTGAGTCTTAGTGAGTTTGAGGCTAGTCTGACATGCAGAGTGAGTTTCAGGATAGCTAGGTTTGTTAGCCAGAGAAACCTTGCCTCAAACAAACAAATAAACAAACAAACAAAATTCAACAACCCATTAGTTTGTACAATGAATATACACTAAAAACCCTTTGCATGTGGGTTGAGATAAGACTGTGTCAAAGGATCAGCCATAATCTAAATTCATGAGAGGATTCATTTCTCATTTATAGAGTTAAAATCCCAATGTTTATATTGATTTCAGTAATATTTCGAAGAGAGTAAACCATCTCTAAAAGGTGGGAAATAAACCTTAGTCCAAGTATATATTAAAACGTATTGAAGAAGGAGAAAGATGAAGAACAGTGTTTCTTAGACATGAAGTTGGATGGCATCTCTTAGACAGGTGTCCTGGGCTGTACAGGATAGCTCAGAAGTTAGGTCTAGTCATACTCATTAAACCAGTGTGTTTCAAGTGCCGGAAGGTTTCAGCCTTGGGTGTCACTAATGCTTGAGAGTTAGTTTTGTTTTGATGGAGAATAGTCATCCTTGAGGAAGCCTCTCTAGACTAGCCTTGGAGAGCTACATAAATATTCTTGCAAATAATATAGTTAAGCAAGAACAGATATTACTATTTAACTTGGTCTTCATTGTGCTGAGAAAAAATACCGCATATGTTCTTTTATTCACGACAGGGTGTTTCAGTCTCAGTGCTATTGATATTTAAAGCCAAATGATGCTTCACTGTGGGTGCCCTGGGTCCACTACTGTATGGCCCATAAAATCCTCTCTCCAGCCTCAACTTTTAGGGCTTTGTTATTCCAAGTACTTTCACCCCAAAACTGTAACAGTCAGGGGACGATAGAATTGCTTCTATGCTTCATCCTTTTTTTTCATTTTGAAAAAATAATTTTCTACTCTCTAGAAACCAAATACTAACAGCAGAAGAACTTAGGAGGGAACTGAGCAAGCATGACATGAGGTAAAGACGAGGAGAAGGTCTGTGTGAAAACCTACTCATGGCTGTGTTAGTCAAAGGGGCCAGACTGCCCCTAAGATAGTGAAAGTCTTGCTAAGTTCTTGGTTAGAACACTGGGAATGGGGTAGGGTGGGGAGTGACCTAGAGAAATAGTTTTTTATCAGGAATCCATTTAGCCAAACCACATCAGGTTGTTTTAAAACAACTATCAATTTCCATTTCAGAGGTGTCAAAGTGCAAACACTAGCCAACACAATGAATAGGATTTGGAAGATGAAGGAGATCAGGCTTTGTAAAGAGCTGTGAAATACAGTAAAACATGGCCTTTGTTGAACCGTTAACAAGGGTTGTCTTTGTTTAAGAGCTAACCTGGCCAAACTGTGATGTCTAATGACCTTTCCGTAGCCTATTTGATAGACTGCAAGCTGAGTTGTTGAGCCACCGGTGGGGTAAAGTTAGGTCCCTATTTAGAATGTGAAGGACAACTTCCATAAATGATCTTCAGATGAAAACATTTCAATCCTCTGCCAGCAAAACCATAAGTAAGCCATGTCCATCAAGGGAGTTCAGTGATTTCTTGTTATCAGTAATGGGCCTCAACGTCAGAACATTTCTTCTCGTGATGCTAAAATCCTTTGAAATAATTTCAGAGATATATTTGGGTGTGTTGATTACAGAGTTGGTGGAATTAGTCACAGAATCACTATGATATACACAGAGAAATTCTAGAACCCTTCATTAAGATGCTGTGGACACAAGAATAGTGTGGAACGCCGAACGTCATTGCACTCATTTAAATGATTGACAGTGTTAGTGTGTTTGATTCTGAGAACTACAAAAGCCCCAAGAAAACAACACAGATTTCAAAATGAAGATACAGGAATAAAGGAATTTTTCACTAATTTATAAGAACAAGCTTAGTGGAATGGCACCTGGAAAAGAGTGTGAGATTTAAACATTATTAGATCCCGGCTATATTTTAGGAAATTGTTGCTAAATCGTAACAGCATGACTCTTGCAGCTGCTATATTTGGTTTGCGTGTCCCACAAACCACAAAAGGACCATGTGTTTTTAAACAACTCTTTCGCTGACCGATGCTTTCTTCTTAAAAGACCCCAAAAGACCCATCTGGTTTTCTTTTTTCTTTCTGTAAAGACTCATATGATTTAATACAACTTTAAGCTTTGACAAACAACAAAGATTGATCAGCTTCCAAATTTCCCCAGTGCAAAAAAAAAAAATCTTTATTCATACGGCCTTCAGTTTGAGATAGAGGGCATGCTGGGATAGAATAGAGGCCATAACCATTTTTTCATCTCTCTTTGGGTGGTAAATATGCAAACCTCGCAATTCATTGATTTTAAAACTCTGCACAATTTTAGATCTTCCTGCCACAGTAAAGTGGGGGACAAGTAGAAGAGACTTCAGAATCTATCAGTTTTAGGGCAAGACAAGTCCAGATCCACAGGACAGCAAGCTGCACATCCAAGCATGAAACACCAGACCTTTGCCATCTCTGGGATGGGGAAAATTATACCACTCTGCTCATTCTTTCCTTCCCTGGTAGATGCTGAAAAACACTGCTCCTTTCTCAGCCCTAAATAGGATGTCTCCATCAAATTTCTCCTCTCAGGGCTCAAGGAACACCCTCCTCACCCCTGTCCCCCACCCACATACCACCCTGCAGAAAGGGAGCAGAGAGAGTGTAAGAGTCAGAGGGAATGAAGAATACCAAAAAACAAAGTCCTCTAAATCAATACGAACTCACAGAGACTGAGGCATACATGCACACAGAACATTGTATACATAATAAATAAATTAAAAAGAAAAGAAACATGCTTGTTTCTAATGAGAGACAGAAAGGGAGTGGGTCTAGATGGGAACAGAGGTGGGGAAGACCTGGGAGGAGGAGGAGAGAACGGGGAGACCATAATCAAGATATATTATGTGAGAAAAAGAGCTATTTTTAATAAAAGGGAGATAAAACAAAAATATAGTTCTGAAAGACTTTTTCTTAGAACTTCCCAGTTAAAGAGCTTTGGGCCTGACTTTATATCAAATATTTCAGTCCTACATCTAAAAGTTTTCAGAGTTGGAGCTATATTGGGGGTCAGGGAGGAGATCACAGATCATAGTACAGAATGGAGGCTATATTGGTGGCCAAGGAGGGGTGAAACCTAACAGAGGTTCTTGGGAAGAGCAAAGTGGAACAATGTAAGAATAGAACTTGTTTCAAAGGGAGCATTCACGGCTCTTGGTTTAGTAATTAAAAACCATTTTAAAAAAAGTAAGATTCTGCCGTGAGTGTGTGTGTGTGTGTGTGTGTGTGTGTGTGTGTGTGCGTGCATGATGCATGCATGTACATATGTGTATGATGTATCCTTATATTTACTCTGTCAGGGGCTTTGGATTTTTAACAGTGCACTCTGCAGTTTTCATGCAATGAAGCCTTGGTCTGTAATACAAGCAGCATGTAGAGGTGGTAGTGTCGGGGGTGCAGAAGATATAGTTCTATGGTTCTTGAGCTTTTGAGAATGTTTCCGAAACATTAAAAATACATTGTTTTTTAAAGAGAGAAGGGGCTGGGGAAATGGATCAACCTATAAAGTACTTGTCATGCATGCCTGAGGAACTGAACTCCATCTCAGTGCCAACATAAAAAAACAGGGGTGATGTGGGGAAGAACAGCTAGGTGGATCCCTGGGACTTGCTGGTCAGACAGTCTAATCAAATTGGTGAGCTCTGGGCTCAGTGAGAGACTGTTTTAAAAAATAAGCTGGCAAACAATTGAGAAATTCTCCTGACCACTGATCTCTGGCTTGCTTGTGCAGACGCGCACACACACCCACACCTTTTCACCTCACATATGTGCACATACACACAAAATCTTGTCCAGCTCATGGTTGTATACAGCTTCGATTTATTTAAGAAAGTCTAATATTGCTAAAAATGACTTAACTCTGACCTCATTTTCAACACCTCACAGCAAAAAAAAAAAAAATCAGGATACAGAATTATCCATGCACTAAATAAGTATTGTAACCTAGAAAAACAACCTTTGTTCTTTCATTCGATGTGCCTGTGTTGTGCTGAATTTAATCGTGCTAATTATGTGCCAAGAGACATACTACATACTTCACCTAATCTTACATGATACACAAATGACTTCACAGCTAGTACTACCAGATGCCCATTTTACACATGGGAGAAAAGAGAAGGTTACATAGATAAAGGGGCCACAAAACTAGCCCAGACTATGAAGCCATGAGTGACAGAGGGCCCTCAGCCAAGCACCGCAAGTTCTAATTCATTGGTCTGTTTTATCTGTGATTAACCACCTTGAATTCTGACCCCCTCTGGGAGCCGAACGTTTCTAAAATAGATCAATAGAGAGCCAGTTTAATAAAGCCCTGGATTTTCTTATTTACCTAATCAGAGCGTTAGGGCTACACTTTCCTTCCTACCTGATCCTGTCATTTGACATCAACCAAGAGAGGGCTGGGTGGCCAACAGGTATGGTATAAAAACAGCGTGTCTTCTGTAGTTGGTGAGTCCTGGATCCACTCTCATCCCTGCCATAAGTTCAGAATAGAGAAACAACAAGCCAAAGTTGCAGAAAACAGCAAAGTGTCCTCATAATTGCAGTGAATGTGATGATGGCTTTGTGTGACGGGGTGGCAAGTGGGACAGAGAGAACATGTCTGAGATGCATTTTAGAGCTCTGACCTAATGGTCTTACCTGCAATTTGAAGGAGATCAAGAAACTAAGAAGAACCAAGCCATTCTAACACACTGAGATTTCAGAGTCCTCCTCTGTAAATGGACTGTTGGAAGATGTTAAGGATTGGGAGTGGGAGAGCACACTTCCGGGTCACACAGTGGAAGATGTCAGGGATAGGGAGCGGGAGAGCACACTTCTGGTCACACAGTAGGTGCTTGATAAAAAGCCACGTTTCTTCTGGCTTTGACCTGAGCTGATCTGGGACTCTCTAGAAGTCCCAGCAGGTTCATTTCAGAATCTCAGTCATTATAAATTCCAACTATCATAAAATGTATGCGAAGCTCAATATGCTCAGAAAAATCTCTTAAGCTTCCACCGGTTTAGAATAAGTTAAAATAAATATTGCATGATTAAACAGTAGAAAGCAGCCAATAGAAGCTTCTAGACAACATGCAACAGCTGATAAGCATCCCCCTTTCCCTCCCCCCCCCCCCGTGCCTATTTTCAGTGCTTTGCGACTTAAGACGCTTTTCTAAATGTGAAGAATATCTGGAGAAACATACCCTCTGTGGACAGGAACCACATGTGGGGAACAATCTCACAGGTTTGGTATTATACTTCTCAAATAATTTTTCTCAGAGGCATTGAAGGGTGCTTACACAAGAACTGCGCATTGAACTCTAGCTTGTTAGGGGTATGAAGAGTCCCGTTCAGACCTGCATCTCAGAGTGGGAGAACTGGGCATGGAACTCACACAAACACGCACGTGCCTAGATCTTTACCTGCTGAAAACCTGCTAGCCTACCAATCCTGGGCTCAGTACAGTTCAACTTCCAGTACTATAGAAAAACAAAAGAAAGCACACAGGCACTAAAAATAAGAAGAAGCCAAGGAGTTATGGTAAGAGAAGGGTTCACTGTAAATCTCCTACAAATCAGCAGACAGAGGGCAAGGGAGCAAAAATGGCTTACAATTAGAGATAGAATTATGTTAATTTTTGGAATTAACTTATAGATTAATGTTTCTCACTTAAGGATGATATGGCACATCATTTAGAAATGTACAGATAATTTTAGTTGTTGCAGTGACCATAGAAGTCTAAAATCCAGTAATTTGAGGGATAGCTCTATACAAAGTCAGAAATGTCTGCCTTATTATGTCAACAGAACCTCTGCTAGGACATCTGTTCAGGTCAAGCTTAGTAGGAATGTAAGTGTGTGTTTCAGTCATAACAATGCCAAAAACAACTATATATTTGAGAAGGGCACAGAAAGCCAAGAAAAATTATAAGAGTGAGAATTTATTCACCTTACAAAGTAGGTGTAAATAAACACTATCTAAAATCTGACACAGGGGTATAGTCGAAGTTATATCCTAAGAACCAAAATAAAAACAAAAGTATGAGAAGTCCTTAACTTGTCACAGCAGAGAATCAGCAAGCACAGTAAAAGTTAATGGAGGAAAACATTACAAATCTGGAAAGAAACTCCTCAGAAAAAAACAGGAGTAGAATTGGAGTTTGCACTCAGGGGGAGAGGGCAGTGAAGGAAACACTGTCTTCTTTGCTGTATCTCTTGTCTTAAGTAGCTTTCATGCACATAAACACATGGAAACCTAGCATATAAACACATAAGTACACACACACACACACACACACATATACCAAAAGTAAGCAAACTTTAATTCCTCTCCACTAACTGTACCCTCTCCCTCTCTGAGGAGCTAGTTCTGCCCAGCAGGAATCTTCTAGAACTAGGCCAGCTTCAAACAGACACCGGGAGGTTTATGTGTTGGGCTTCTGTTTGAGTCCACGAGCAGTTCCTCCCAAGAGCTGTAAGAACTCCTCTATCCTGACTGGGTCTGACTCCATTTTTTCCTTCTGAGGAACTGCTCAGTGGGGGGATGTCTTGGTGCTCAGCTTCCAAAGAAGAAAAGGACAGAACCTCGGGGGCACCCTTATCTGCTAGGAGGCTCTTCTAACTTCCTGGGGTTCAGGGAACAGCGGGGACTCTCTGTAAAGGATTGAGCAGATTCCTAAGCAGTCCAGCATTTGCCAGTAGAGGTTAATTTGCCAGTAGAGGTTACAGAGGCGAGGAGGAGCAGGGGTTAGAAGCCATCATGGTTTGAACTTTGACCCCCTCCAAACACTGCCAAGTCTGGATGACATTATTTTCAATAACAATCAGTAGAACCACTTTTACAACTTTCTGAGCAATCATCCTGTGGGATAGTGACATTCCATGAATTTATCTCAGTCTTAAGCATCTCAATCTACTATCAAATGTAAACTCCATCTTGTGAGTAGGATCTGAGATTCATTTATCTTTATATCTCTTGCTTCAAATATATACAGAGCAGATGATGGTTAAATAGAGGAACAGACACATGGATGAATGAATAAATACATGTAAGCCAAATAAATAAAACAAGAAGCTTGACATATTTTTGTTTAAAAATCAGTAAAATTGAATTTAAAGCAAAACATAAATTCTACATTCTGGTGATGTGCATGTTTGTGTATATATGTTGTGATGGCTGTTTGTGCGAATTAAATGATTGGAAATGGGGAAACATCTTAATTCTTTGAGACACTTAAGAGGTATAGAGAGGCCTGGGCTTTTCCAGCACTGATCTATCAAAGACGAAGTGCAAGTGTCAAATAACATTTATACAAAGAAAGATTCATTGAGCACACATTTGGAATTGTCTAGGCAACAGGCTAAAGGATTATCTTGTCCTCCCATGGTATTAACCTTTCTTAGGGGGTTTGGAGTCGGAGTACCTCCTGGACGATGTGATGATCAGTTTATTCACCCATTCACTCAACAGTACATACAGAGTCCCACTGTTTGAGATGCCCTTGGAGGAAATGACCTTTGTTCACCCTCTTTGGATCGCTCTCTTACACAGAGGACACTCAAGACAAATTTGTTAGTCTACTGGCAGGCCAAAACAAAACGAATTTTCCCACACTGGTTTCCTATCTTAATTCACAGAACTCACTGCATCTGTCAAGCTTCCTTGAGTTTATGAATTGGTAAGCTTGGGAGCTTACTGCCTTTCTTTTGTATTTGCCTTGATTTATAGGGCTGTTTTTGTGTTCTTATTACTAACAACATCAGCTGCTGATGGCTCCCTGTGTGTCTCTGAGTGGGTTCAGCTGGCTCTAGTGATCACCCAGTCTTTTCCTGTGTTCTCTTAAGGCCTTAAGTGTTGACCTTAAAGCCACAGTGAAGACCCAGGCACAATGATCTCATCTTTTCAATTGCAGCATTGTGCATTGTGGGGAGGGAGAAATAAGAGAGGTGGAGAAAAAGAGAGAGAGAGAGAGAGAGAGAGAGAGAGAGAGAGAGAGAGAGAGAGAGAGAGGAGGGAGGGAGACAGGGAGAGTGTGTGTGTTCTTAGGTGGACATAATTCAGAAAACACAAAGGAACTGAAGGCTTAGCATGCAGCCGCCTGGGGGCAGGTTGTGTGTGTTTTATATACTAACACAGGTCTTAATCGGAACAGAAGAATAAGATACCATCAGTGGACAGTAACTAAACAGGAATTGCGCACGGATTGAGCAACTAAAACTGGACACAGGTAGAGCGGTTCTACTGTCTGTACCTTTGTGGGCATGGGCTTTTTAAAGCTGATTTCAGCTTGCATCCAAACACCCCTTGGGGACTCGAGCACAGACCAGATCTTCTCTTGCACCACATGGTTTTCTTCAAAGATATAAACTGCGAGGGTGTCGCTCATTTTCAAAAACCCGAAGATGGCGTAATAAAAGCGCATACAGTACTGCATGTTCCCTGGTAAAGAGGGACCGTAGAGCCTCCCGATGTAGCCAGGCTGGAATGTAAACTTAGTGTTGGCCAGCAGGTAATGCCCTGTGAGGGAAACAAAGCAGCAGCAAGGCAGAGTGAGAAGCACAGACTGTCAAGTGGAAACTGGCTAAAGCAATGGGGTTTACCAGTAGAGACTACTTCCAGAGGCTTTAAACTATAAAGATGCTTTTTCTTGAAGTGATTGAGGGGCCAAAAAAATAAAATCTATAAAATGTCCTTGTACCCCTATTGCAAATGAAATCTCTTCAAAATTCAAGTAAATGTCATGCGACAGTATAGATCTTATAGTACACAGACTCAGATTCATGCTATTAACTAGGAATCATGCTTTTTTATAACAGAAAAATGAATGAATGAGCTTGGGACTGCTGACTGTCTGGCTCTCTCAATTCCTGGTGCTGGGTCACACACACTCAGTAGCAGTCAAGAGCTCATTCCCAGGCTATATCTTTTAGTGCCCTGTAAGGTGGTGGCAAGACAGGTTGGCCTGGCATTGTTTGAGATTTCTGTGTCTGGGCAAAACCCACTGTTCTCTTGACCATATATTAAACCCATCCCTGAGAAACCATGTTTCTACCCAGATGAGCCCTCCCAGGTACTGAAGCTGTGTTCAATTGTTCTAAATAGCATAAGGAAATTTCTAACAGCAATGGTCTCCTTACCACCAATCCTACTGCCCATGTATTCAGCTTAAAACGGATCCATGTATGCCAAGCCAGACATTCTAATCCGTTCTCTGTGAGTTCACTTCAACGTTTACTCTACAGTTTAGTTTCCCCAAACTATTTTAAAAATCTCATCCTTGTAAGAAGAGTCGGGGGCCTTGTTCCCTCCCCCACACTGGCTGGGCACCTGAGGACGCGGCGCGAGGACTGATGTCTGCAAGCCGGAAAGAACAGCCTCACCAGGCCCTGGATCCCAGACTTCCAGACTCACGGGTGTGACAAAAAGCAGCTGTTGTTTAAGCCCCGGTCTGTGGTGCTTTCCTTTGGCAATGGACAGAAATGGATGGCCACCCAACAGCTAGACCCTTCTGAACCTGAATATCATCTTTCCCTTCTCTACACAAGGCCTTTCAGTGGCTTCTTATCTCCTCTATAATTAACCCCCAGGGCTTGCTCTGGTCTGCCAAACCTGCCATCCATCCCCCTATCTCCCCGCCCCCCACCCGCCAATCATGCTGCCCCTTCTACCACACAGCGGGTGTGGCCGGCTCTCTCCACGCTGAGAGACCTCACAGATGCCTGTCCTCTGCAGCTTCCCTTGAAGAGACCATTCTGAAACCTCCAATCAAAATCAGTTCCTTACTCTCTTCTCTCTCAGAGCACTGAAGGTCGTCAGGACACAGCGCCTAAAGTATGCCACTCTGGTACATTGGTTATTTTGAGCTGAAAGCATTTGAGAACAGTAGAGGCAGAAAGGGCTCTCTGCCTTCCCGCTTTCTATCTAAAGCAGGCCATAAAATGTGCTGGGAGCAAGGCGCTATACTTTAGGAAGTCAGTATACTGGAGACTGAGACTATATCAAAGCAGATCTGTACAAACAGAGGCACAGCGAAGCTACTGTCTTTTATTAGTTTTCTCCCTAGCTTTCCCAGTCACTTCCTCACAATTGACTATCCCTCCCTCTCGCTTATCTCGCTGCTTCCCACAACTTTCTTTATTAAAGATGACACGGAAGCATCCGGGCCTATGTATTTTCCAGTCTTCATTTTCCCTGTGAAGGTTCCCATGAGCATGTAAAACTGTTTTATTAGAACGTTGCATTTTACCTCTTGCTAACCTGACTCATGTCTGTTTAATTCTCAGCCTCAGCTACAGAAACTAAGAGAGAAGGGAACAAGTTTTCATCCTTTGCTACGCTCGGGATTATGTTCATCTGTACATATGTTGATCTATCACTTCCTTTGTTCATTGAAATGGTTCTCAGCCAGGAGAGTGAGGTTCATATCGGTATTTTATCCTCGCTGGGTTAATTTGCCAAAGTTTAGAAAAGCCTTTGTAGGGCCTTCATTTCCACCACAGATTAGACCATCTGTAAGAAAACAATGTGAAATTATAGGCATAAAGTTGCAAGGCCTTTTCCAAGGTCACTTCGGGGCCTTTGTAAATATGAGCACATCTAGAAATTTAGCTCCCTTAGCTTCGTGGTAAATTCATCATGGTACCCAGGACATAGATAAATAAATGAAACAAAACTGTTTAGCCCCCTGCCTGCCCTGCGCCCCCGTGAGTGGGATTCCTGAGGATGTCATTAAAGTACTTTCAATACTGAAGCGGCACTCAGACCCTGGGTTCTGGGACAGATATGCCTATGAAATGTCCACTCAAATGTTTTTTTCACCATGATATTTATTATTGTGGCAGAATGCATAATATACCATTTCCCATCTCAACCATGTTAATAGTGTTATCCCTTTGGGGATTCACTAAGCTTTCATGTTGTTAACTTGCAGAGCGAGAGCAACCATCACCATTCTCTAGTTCCCTGGCATTTTCATCATCCCCAGAGTAAACGCTGTGGTCATTCCACAGCTGGTCTCCATCCCTGTCCCCGCAGCTCCCGCAACCACTAATCTGCCTTCTGTTGTGGATGCCTTTGTAGATTTCATGCAGATGAATCCAGGGGGTTTTGGTTTGTTTGTTTTAAAGTGTTTTATCTGAAACGAAGAGCAAAGCAGTCTCCAAATATTTGTCTAATCAATGGACTGGCAAAGGCTTTGGGTAGCATAGCATCTCGGATGACAACTTAAAAATATTCAGTTACCACCAAGTGCCGTGTCTTCATTCTCGTTCTTTCCTTTTCCTCTTTTTTTTCCCCCATTGCCTTTGCAGAAACAGAATGAGGAGAGCAAGCGGTGAGTGAAACCCAGGCTGTGCGGCCTGACAGACCTGTGACTCACCTGCTCCTGTCGTGTGGTCCCCTGCCCGGTACATGTTCGGTTTTACTCTCACTCTGCTCCAACCGGGACCGTCTTTGTCTTGATAGAAGTTGCAGAGGCCTGTCTCAAAATCACAACTAGTTTCCACAGCTCTGAAAGGAAGCCCTGGGCAAATGAGAAGCAAAGCTAGAGTCAGCAGGGGACTCTCGGAGGACTCCATCAGATAGCTGCTGGAGACAGCTACCACTGTGCCAGGGAGACCGAGGAGGAGACACAGCAAAATATTTTTATACACGTGTCAGGCTGACAGGTTATCATCAAAACAGTGTTTTGACACGACAGGGAAATTGTTCTTTTCCTTTCTAAAAGGAGAGCGAGAAAGAGCTCTGATCATATTGTCTACAAAAATAAAAAAGTGCTAGCCTTCAGTAGGAATTGCCTTTGAGAATGCAGAGGCTGTGAGCACTTCCTCAAACCTTTCAAACCGTCTCCTGCAAAATTCAAGAAAGGAGAGGCTTTTAAGAGGCATGCAAGTTCTAAGATGTGTTTTAGAAATAGTCTTTCCCAGAGGTAATTCCTCTTTGCTGATTTGTCTCTGCATCAGAGTGGTTATGATTGGCATTAGCCGTAGGAGCTGCTCCACCAGAGGAAAAGCAGCCCTCAGCGGAAACCACAAGTTCAGAAGTCACACGAGTTCTACCATCATTCATCATTGTTACAAAGTATCACTTTGGCCCAGACTGCTGAGATGGAATGGAATATAGAAGAATCCTGCTCCTTTGGGAATAACAGTTGTTCCTATTCACATGGGACTTGGAAGCCTCCCAGCTTAACTTGCCCTCTGGGGTCACAGGGACTGTGACCACGGCAGTCTGGGATGCTCAGTACAAGCCTAGTCTAAATGGTGAGATACACTGCTGGGACATTTTAGGGTCAGAAAGATAGAGGGTGTATTTTTGTGCAGCTGGAAACAATCTGTAGAGAAACTCATTCTGGAACAGTCAACTGGCGGCACAGGGCTGTGAAGGACAAGACCAAGTTCTCAGCTAATTTTCAACCCAAGAAAGCACTCGTGTGGATGGAAGAACTCATCCAAAGTAAATGGTCAAAAGAATCATTCAACCAAATGCTACAGGAGCCCAAGATTCAGTTTTGACCCAGAAAAGCATGTAACTATTGAAAACACTGTTGGAACAGTTACATGCTTTGGGAACTCATTGATCACACTGTATCAGTATTAAGTTTCCTGAGAGAGAGACTGGGCCTGACTTGAGCATTTGAAACCGCAAAGATCAGCCCCCAGTAACACACTTTCTCTAACAAGACCACACCTACTCCAAAAAGGCCACACCTCCTAATACTGCCACTCCCTGAGCCTATGAGGACTGTTTTCATTCAAACCACCACCACGGGGGGGGGGGGGGGGGGAACCCTTAGCTTCTTGTTAGCAAATTAGGTTTCTCTCTAAGTTGGGGATAACAGCTTAGCCCAAGTGGAAAACATTAGCTTAGTCTACTTGATAGGATATCACTGAAAGCATATCAGAAACCAGTTCTGTCTTAAGAGAAAGTCAGGCCACAAAGGTCAGCTTCACTAGCTCCTATCTCCTGCTCCAGATGCAGAAAGAGCGCTTGTTAGTGAGGTGGATGGAAACGGTGTCACCCTGGCTGTTGCAAGGAAATGAATCTGCTGAACAGTGAGGTCAATTGCATCTAACTGTGCAATTGTTTAACTATTGTCACCCTTATTATAAAACACTTTGCTTATCCATTTTCCGAGAAAGTAGAGAATCCCTTCTCTTTTCAGATACCCAAGTTTATAGAAGTATAATTTTGGTCTGGATAAAATTATGTGAGGGTTCGCTCTGAAAAAGGAGGGAGTTAAGAGCACATACTGTTTAGCCAAGACCATCTTAGAAATGTCTATGAATACTAATATCTGTAAGAACAAGGACATTATGAATCCTGGAGACTTAAAAATTAGAGTTTCTATAATTCCATTAAGTAGGTTGTGAGCTTTTTGTTTTGTTTCATTTTTCTCTAAATTTATTCAGTTATTCATTGTATGGATCCAAGGTATCCTTTAAAGAGATAAACTAATTTGGGTAAATTAATATTTAACTTTTTCTTTTCTAATAGGGAGGGAAGACAAAATGCCTCATGAAAACTTGTGTATAGTATCAAAGAAACTAAACCCACCATATGAGGGATGAAAGAGGGTAATGCCCCAGAAAAATAAAAAGATCATTTAGCTGATGACCCTTTAAAGATAAGGTAGGACAAAAGGGGAGGAAATTAAAGACAACTCAAAACAAGTGCCAACTCTGGGCATCTGGTGAGGCAGGCACATCCCAAGTGGGGAAGAAGAATTAGGACTCACCTGTCTGATTTTGACAATGAACGGGAGAGAAAGAAATGTCATCCAGAGCAACATAGCCTCCTTTGGGACCATTGAACGCAACTTCAAAAATAACCTGGGAAGGAAAACGACAGGTTTGCATCTATTTACATATGTTCTTGCTCTTACGTGACTGAAAACGACACATCAACCAAACCAGTGGAGGCCAAGATACAAGGACTCATGTAGTCACTTTCCAATATGTAACTGGTTATCAACCTACTTTAAAAATGGAATGGTTGCTGCGTTTTGAGTTTCACTTGCTAACATGTTATCTATTGAGGGCTAATCCTCAATGTGGTGGTATTAGGAAGTGGGTCATTTGAGAGGTGATTAGCTCACGAGGGCAGAACCTCTATTCTTGAACTTAGTGATGAGTCCCAAGCAGCTTTCTTCCATGTGGAGATGCAGTGGAAGATGCTATCTGTGCCCTGGAAAAAGTACCCTTGCCACATGAATTTGCTAGCACGTTCAGCTTGGGTTTCTCAGTTTCTAGACTTTGAGAGATAAATTTCTGATATGTTATGGAATATTAGTTGAAGATATGTTACATTTGTTTAGGCTGTGGAGCATTTGTTTAATGATGCAAAGATGTGTTGCATTCTTTTATGTTGCATTTGTTTAACTCTGTGAAGCTGGGTTACTTTGACTGCCTAAACACCTATTTGGCCTAATAAGGAGCTGAACAGCCAATAACTAGGGAGGAGAAAGGGTAGGCAGGGCTGGCAAGCAAAGAAAATAAATAGAAGAAATCTGAGAAGAGAAGATGGGGTAGGAAGAAAGAAGAGAAGGAGAGGGGCACTCCAGGGGCAGTCACCCAGCTACTCAGTAAGCCACAGAGTAAGAAGTAAAGAAAGGTAAATAGAAAGGTAAAAGCCCAGAGGCAAAACTTTGAAGGGATAGTTTAAGTTAAGAAAAGCTGGCTAGAAACAGCCAAGCTTAGGCTGGCCCTTTCTACATAATAATAAGACTCCGTGTATTTATTTGGGAGCTGGGTGACAGACCCCCGAAAAAGCAAAGAACCAAAAAGGTAAAAAACAACAAAAAAAAAGCAACTACACTGATGTTTATAAGTCATTGAGTCTATGGCATTCTGTTGTAGCTTCCACAATGGACCAAGACATCTGGAATTTGTCTTTACTAGTGGCTGCATGCCCCACTCCTTGACTATCAGCTGGCATGCCCAAGATATTTCTGACAGAATTCCAGAATTCATTAGCACTATGGGCTTCATCTATAAGAAAAAGTCAGTGAAGAAAGTAGATTTGGGCCTTATGGCTTATGGCTTGAAACTTGAGTGCACGCCAGGGAGGGCCAGGAAGGTGTAAATACATGAGGTTGGCCTGCTGTGATGCAGACTCTCTAGAGTGGAGAAGGCAACTCTATCTAAAGGAGGCAGCTGTTAAGCCGCTCCTAATCCCTAGGATCTCAGTTTGTTACCCCTTTAAAAAAAATGTAATTAAGATGAGGTCATAACTGCAGAAGGGTGGGTCTCTTTTCCAAATGATTGATGTGTGCATGCCCTCCCACCCCGTCTCCACCACAGACTGACACTGGATGGCTGATGGAGGGAAGGAAGAGACAGCTCATCCTGAGCAGAGAGATTAAGAAGCTCTTTCTGACGAGGGTCTGCCAATCCCAGCTCATGTGCCAGCGTTCTCTGTTCAGAAAAGTCCCCTATGTTTATTTTCCTCTTGAAATGCACTTGAGAATGTGGCGTTGAGTTCACTGATTTCTCCAGTGCCGATTCTTTTTCTTGGCAATTAGCAAGAGCAAACAACACAAATGACAGACCTAGACTAGTGGAGCAAGTTCACACACATGTGCATCCAAAGATTCATGGTAAGGGTTAGCAGTGCCCAGCATTCTGACTTTTCAGGTGCTGATTGAAAAAAATAAAAATCCAGTAATACTTGACCCATGTAAATGTTGCCCAGAGAGTTTATGTTGAACAACAAAAGTTGGTAAAGAAAACACTATCAGTGTGTGTGTGTGTGTGTTTGTGCACATGCACACGCACGTGCATATACACATGCCTGCCTGACTGTGCAGACTCATTTGACTTTAATAGAGGAAAATGTTCTGGGGCAGCATTTCTTTTCCTTCTGTAACCCAAACTCACAGAAAAATTTCCACTGGGCTGGAAGAGCAAAAATCAAAGCCTGATCAGACTTGGTGACAGGAAATAGCAGGCATTCTACAAAGGCCCTGTGTGCTCTCTGGTGCTGTTCGGAGGGAGGGATCTGAGAGGGATAGGAAGGAGACAGTGGTGTCAGGCAAGGCACACCAGCAGCAGACAGAGCTCATTGGCAATGGAGAGCAAGCTCAGCCTTCTCCAGTTCCACAGCAGGCTAGCAGATGGCGCCACTGAAAAGCAGCCAGGGGAGCAGTTCACTTCTGTTCTTTAAAGGGAACTGGAGAAGACGCTGCAGAAAGTACCAGGGGAAAAGCTGGGGGGTATTAATAACTTTGGCAACAAAGATGCTACTTATAGGTAGCTGCAAATGCTCAGCCGTGATGCTGCACCCCCAGATCCTGCACCCCTAGATTTTTGTGGCCTGGTGGGGGCCTCAGACAGACTGAAGTGCTTCCTCTCTGGTTGTGCATTAGCCTAGGAAGTCTCCTAAGCTCGCTGGCATCTACCAGCTGTGTGACCTAGAAAAGAGGACGTCAGACCTCTTGGACAGTTTCTGTTTTCTTCTTTGTCCTCTGACTATGGGTGTGATAGTATGTGTGTATTTTAGAGCACAGGAAACATTGTTAGTACTTGGAAGTTCTGAAAGACACACGTCCATAGATACAGATTCAGATACATGCTTAAAGAAAGATCTGTAGCAATAAACACTACAAGGTCAGCTGTCTTTGTCCTTGGGAAGTTGTTTAACTTATTTTTGTTTCTTTGAATTTTCTAATTCTTTTGGTTTGGATATTTATCATGTATAGACTTGTAAAAAGTCGTAACATAAGAACAAGATTTGTTTCAAATTAAGGCTCTAATGATAAGTTTACTTCTGATTTTTTTAAAGATTGTTTTTGTTGCAAAGAAAAAAGTAAACTTTTTTCCCTAGAAACGTGGTTCCCTTAATTAAGGGAAACCTTCGATATTGATCTTAATGAAACAGATGAGGGAGATCCATCTCCCCTTGGATGGCTGGGCAGGTGGTGAACACCATTCAAACACTGTTAAAGAATCATTGCTAGTTTTCAGAAACATTCCTCAGGTTTGTATCGAAAGCATGCATTCTGATGCGCATTTTTTTTTTTTTTTTTTTTTTTTTTTTTGTAGCTCAGCAGAGGTTGGACATGGGAATCCATCCCTCCAGTTTGCAGCTGTGGAACCTTTCTCTGGCTCATTGGATTCTTTGAATCAAAGGGCTATCAGGTGATACTCTTGTGGCACCACCGGCAGGGCAGGCTTGACCGCCGGGAGAAAACTACACAGTGATCACAAAAGATTGCCCTGGCTTTTGAAGGCGCAGCTTCCTCCAGGGCTGTTGGACAGTTTGTACCAGACCTTTTGCTATCACAAGCCTCAGTGAGCTCTAGATGACCTTACAACCCTTTCTACCTAGGTTCACTTCCCTCGGTGGCCCTACAGAGGGGCTTCTGTGAATGACGCCAAAGAGGCAAGGCTGTGATTGATTTAAATTTAAGTCTCCATAGCTGCGATTGGTGCCAGGAGACAAGGCAATTGGTTCTCTAGCTGTAAGCAAGCTGCTCAGGCTCGCTTAGGGAATCGGTCTGGAGACTTTATGCTGTGAGATCTCCCTTGCTGTTCCAGACCTAATAAAAAGCTCTCTCCAGTCATCTTTTCTTTTACTAAGAAACGTGAAGAAAGAAGCAGCAGACGGCGGAGCGGTGGCGATGGCAGGTGTAGCCGTGACTGCTGAGCACCATGGAGGCAGGGTTGTAAAGCGCAAAGGCAGCTGGCTGGCGACAGCTGGAGAAGGGGCATCTAAGCAGCTCGGAGTGGCCGGCAGCAAGGAAAGGGCAGTAAAAATAGAGAGAGGGCAAGAGAAGGTCGAAGGCAGAGACTGAAGAGGGAATAAAAAGCCACAGGGGGCCACAGCAGAGGATGTGCAGGATTTGGTCACTGGAAGAGTCAAGTCTTCGAGGCCACGGGACCTCAGATGTTGGGTCTCAGCTACAACCTTGGCTGGTATGAAAGACTTAGGAACTTCTTCCTAGGCAGACAGGCAAAGGTAGCATTTGTAGGGCCCATGGTCTGAATTCTAGAGGTATGCACAAGAATTGTAACATGATAGGGCGCTTCCTATTGCCATTGCCGCTGCTCGGGCTGCCTTCTGTGTCCATCGCTGCTGCATAAAGCGAAGAGAAACTAGCGCGGGCCAAACCCAGCACCTGAAGACTCTCTCTTTGTCTACCCAGATTGCTATCCGGGTAAAGGCAAAGGACCTGAGATGACGGGGAACTCTGAGGTGAAGGTTCAGGAAGGAGTCATACTCAGGCCCCGACCTCCCGCTTTGAACTCTCAATGCGTATAGCACCAGATCAGAGGGAACGCGCATCAGGGAATTCAGCTGGTAGACTTCTGATGGAAAATGAAGACAGTAAGAGAGGAAGGAAGGATATATGGGGAGAGAAGCAAAGAGATTATGAAGGGACAAGAGAGGGAAGGAAATGATTAAAGGGCTGGAGAGATGCTTCAGGAGCTAAGAGTGCTTGCTGCACACTAAGGAGGTCAGGAGTTTGAATCCCAGCACCCACATAACAAGCCAGGCGCTCTGACAAAAGTGACAGCAGCTCCAGTTCCAAGGGATCAGCTACCCTCGTCTGGCTTCCAGTGCTCCTAACTGCTGAGCTCCTTCCTCCTAAAAGATTACAACAGAGGCAGGTGTATCAGGAGTGGAAGGGCGAGGGAGATGTGATCTGTGGGTACAAAATTACAATTAGACTAAAAGGGTATAGTTTGGTCCTTATTGGACAGTAGGCCAACTATAGTTAATAACGATACATTGTACATTTCAAAATACCTAGAAGAGAGATTTTAAATATTGCCACTACTAACAAATAATAAATGTTTGAGGTGGTAGATATGCTAGCTATCAGGACTTGATTGCCACCCTTTTGAGTCATATAGAATCAAAACATCATACTTCACTACATAAATTGGTTTAATTTGGTTTTTTTTTGATGAATTAAAAATAAAAAATAAACTCAATGTATTCTTGTCTTCAAAAGCATGATTGAGGTAAGTAAGGAAGTACAGTGGCGTGACCTCCATGCCTACGTGTGTAGCATCTCAGCATGCCAGCAGGCCAGGGCTCACCTACCTCCATAGGGTAAGGAGCACTGAACTCCACCTCTGCGAGATTCCAGGCGGCACTGCCTGGACTGTCCACTCTCCAGATCTCCTCATACAGGCCAGCCATATCCCGGGTGTAAAGAGTGAAGACATTGTCATTGCCTTGCTGAAGCTGGTAATAGAACGAGAGGCAGCCAGCCATGGGGGCTGTGGTCATAGGAGAGATGAGCTGGGCCACCTCCTGGAAGTGCTTGACGTAAACAGAGTCCACGTACATGTAGTGGCCTGGAAGTCATACAAACAGAACACAGGGGAAGATAGGCGGGTAAGCTGCAGATGAAACTGTGCCATTCTGGGACTCACCTCAACATAATCCATTGGAAGGGGGGAGGAGGAAGGTGGTCGTGAGTACATAAATGTCACAGCTGGAAGATGGACGCATCAGTTTATTGCACACTGCAAATGCCAGATGAGAAGCAGTATAAATTTTTCCTTTACTTTTGATTGAGGTAAATTATCCACACAGGGAAGATGTGTCATCTTTGGAGTGTTTGATTTTTCACAGATGGCTGCACCGCTATATCAGATGTGATCCCTTTCCAAGCCTTCTTTGGGTTATAAGACGTCAAGACTGTACTGTCTTTTACGTAAAGAGCACGGAGAGACCTTATATCACGACTTATATCCATGGCATACCGTGTGACTGAGTGATACTAAGGGAGCTCACAGGCAGGGCTAGGGTTTGGGAGTCCGAACCTGTGATGCTGTTGCTGCTATACGCAAGTGACAACAGCACCCGGCAGACCCAGAGCCACTAAGCTCCACTAAGGGCAGAGGCTGAAACAATATGGAGACTGGGAAGAGCTTTGATTTGTTATTGAGGAGAACTGACTTGGAATCCCACTTCCTTGGTGAGGTGCTGGGACTTAAGCAGATCTCTGATCTGTCTGAGCCTCAATTTCCTGGGCTCAAGAATGAGAACCCTGATGTTCTTTTCTGTCTGGATGAGATTAGATCCAGGAAGCCCTGGGTATATTAAATTCTGTGAATACTCAAGTCCTTCATATAAAATGGACTAGTGTTTGTATGTAACCTATGTACATCTTATATGCTTTTGTAAGTTTTATTATTTTTGGTTTATGAATCTAGCCTTTAACGGTTGGGTTGCCTTCCCCAGGCTTAATATGTAGGGAGGGTGCTTAGTCTTACTGCAACTTGATATGCCATGTTTTGTTGATACTCATGGGAGACCTGCCCTTTCCTAAACAGAAATAGAGGAGGAGTGGACTGGAGGTGGAGTGGGAACAGAGTGGGAATAGGGGGAGAGACAGAGAGGAGAGGAGGGAGGGGAAACTGAGGCTGGGATGTAAAATAAATAAATTTATTTTTTTAAGGTTTTTATTTATTTGCTTATAGACAGAGCCTTGCTTTGTAGCCCTAGATGGCTTCTAATCCCCCATCCTCTTGCTTCAGGCTCCTGAAGGCTGTAATTACAGGCACACAATACTACACTTGGTTTGTTTGTTTACTTATTTATTTTTTTACACATTGTTAGGTATCAAACCCTCAGCCTTGTACATGCTCAACAGGTGTTCTGCCACTGAGCTACACCCTCAGCCCTTTTTACATGCTTTAAGCCACTTGTAAATAACTTAAAATAGTGATACAATGTAATTAACTTTTCTTGCTGTTTAGTTAGTTTAGCAACTGTGTGACATACATGCAGTCACTTTTCTGTCTGTGTTTGTCCATGGTTAGTTGAATTCACAGATGAGGAACCCCCCAGTTGGGACAGACAACTGTGCTTTCCTCTAGGGTTTCTGAGTATGAAAGGAGATCATGTGTGTAAAGTGCTTATTGTGTGCCTAAAATAATTGCTCACTGAAGATATAAGGAAATAACAATACAATTTATGAACCTAGAACTATGCTTGTCCTATGGTCTGCTTCCTATAAGGGGGAGTTATTAGCACTAGTAGCAATTTTCTATGCATTTATTTAGATTACGATGAGAAGAGTTATGCAGTGTGGCTTGGACAGAATATTTTTTTTCTATTTATAAACTCAGATCAGGTATACCATAATTTATTTGTTTGCTTTTAGGATATTGTGCCTGGTTAATAAGAATTTCCCTTCTCTTGGTTAGAAAGCGGTAAGAATAGTAGGAACAATAAGCAATTCCCACATCCGGCATTCACTTTGTGTCTTCCTCCTGAGTGGAAGCCCTCTCATCCTGGCAGTACTCCCTTGTGAAGTACTGTTTTGCTCTTATGACATAAAACAAGAGGCAACAAGGACTTAAGCTCTGTTTTTTATACCCCCCATGAATTCTTAGTAAATGGAGTCACATTAGAATGGAGTCATTTATGGTCACATGAATTCTCTATTATTAGGTTGTTCTTGTTGAGGACCCTACGATTGTATTAGAGGGAGGGGCATTTGACTGTAAAATCAGAAGTGGTCTTCCTTACATATCAGAAGTTCTTTGTGTTCAACTTGCAGGTATATTGATTTGATGCACACAATATTTTAAAAATTACAGGAGTATTTATTATATGTCAAAAACTGATGTGGGGGAGGAGCTCGCTGCGGGAAGTCCCATCCCTGCAGGTTGGTCTGAGCTGTAGAAGAAAGGTAGCTGAGCAAGCTAGCAAGCAGCGTTCCTCCACTGGGCTCTGCTTCAGTTCCCAGCTTGAGCCCCTGCCCTGAAGTAGGAGGAGATTGCTCATTTGTTTCCTGGTCACCCAGCCTGAATAAACACACAGAAACTATATTAATCACAACACTGTTTGGCCTTTTAGCTTAGGCTTCTTATCAACTAGTTCTTATATCTTAAAATAGCCCATTTCTATTGTAATGTGTGTCGCCATGAGGCTCTGGCTTACCAGGTACAGTTCTGGTGACCTTCTCCTTCGGCAGCTACATGGCATCTCCTTGACTTCACCTACTCTCTCTATCTCTGTTTGGAGTTCACACCTGGCTTTACTCTGCTGAGCCATTGAACAGAAAAGCTTTATTCAGTAATCAATAAAAGCAACACGTATACAGAAGGACATCCCACATCACCCTAACTTCTCTCAGTGACAGACAGTGACCTTGGAGCTGTAGGATGAAATAAACCCTTTCCTCCCCAAGTGACTGTGGTGATGGTGTTTATCACAGCAAGAATCTAGAATCTAGCAAGGCAGTCTAGAACAAAAGCATGCAGTTGATGGCTCCGTGTTGGTGGGAGCGTGTGATTAGGACTTCTTACTTTCTAACATACTAATAAAAGAGTAAACAGAAAGTGGATCACAGGCAGGAGTATGTTATAAACCTGGTGGGCACCACATCCCAAAGGATCCATAACCTTGACGTGGAATTCCACTCTGTATTCTGTGAATATGTTTTTTTTACCATTGGTTAATAAAAAAGCTGCTGTGACCTATGGCTTGTCTGTCTCAGGTGTCCTATCTGTAGATTTAAGACAGTGTTCCTCCCCAGGGCACACCACTCCACGATGCTCTCAGCCAGAGCAACCAGGGGCACTACAGCCGGCCTAATTGCTGGAGGCCTGGTCTCTCCTCTGTCTCTGAATCTGCATCTTATAATGAAGGTCTTTTTAACTCAGGGGAGGCATTATCATTTCTGTTGCCACTAGGTACTCTTGCATCTCCGTACAGTATGAAAATTTGTAGTATATGACTGGTTGGTAGGAAGATGAAGCCATCTAGGCTAGACTTGTTATTTTTGTTTTGTTATTCATTTCACTTTTAAAATAACTAAGGTTAAAGCATGGTCATAGAACCTTAAAACCGCGATGGCTCCTAGATGCATGCACCCACTGTACGAATGAGCTGCATGGACTGTTTCTGCCTTAGTTCTTCATAAGCATATGCCCCAGTTCTAGCTTAGTGTCTGCTTCTAGTGGAGCTCAAACTGCCACAGCCAGGAGGAGGAAAGCCATTCTGCCCAAGGTGAAATGATCTATCTCCAAGGAGTCTAGAAAGTCCCTAACAGGGAAACAACCACCTGTTCCACTCCGGGCCTGTGTTATTATTGTGCTGAGCTGGGGAAACTGCTTAGCCGCAGTCCCATGCCAAACACATCTTTTCAGCTGACAGCTATCAGATGGTCAAGGACAGTTACTCACCTGCTGTGGGGACACTGTTTTCACCCCCGCATTAGTGGTCGAAATGCCTCCTCAACAGCTCATGCTTACGGTGCTGAGCCAAGCAAACCATAGTCACAGTTCTGGTCCGAAGAGCACCCAGATAACTGAATGTGACTTGCCCGAAGTGAGTCGGGGAGGTCGCCAAGAGTGCCACCAGGATTGCTGACACCGTGTCTTACACAGAACCGCTAGCCTAGACCGCCGTCAGCTGCCCTTCATTTCTCCTCTCGCCATTCTTTGTTGACACGGGTGGGTACTACTTACAGACAACCTGAGTAACACAATGTTCATTATGGGGGGAGGTAAGAAGAAGACAGCTACCACCAGCTTATCATCCGATATGAAGGGGCCAGGATGAATCAGAAACCACTGCTCAGATGTCTAATCCTGGAGGCCAGGCTGGCGGAATGTCGAAGCCCTGGCTGAGGGCATCTCTGGGGAAGTATGCTCCGAGGAGGAGCAGCCGGGGATTGGTGGGAGGTAGGGGGTGGTCATTGTGCATCTGTCCTCAGGAAGGAAGAAGGTAGCGTGGCATTCCAAGAAACAGTGTCTAGCACCTGGCCTTACGGGAGTTTTCCTACCCAGCTCAGACCAATCCTATGTGGCTCAGGGTTGTTGAGTTTTTAGTACCTTGGGGAAAGGTGATTTTGTCATATCATTAGGATCTGGGTACGAGGGAAATCAGATATGAGACGACTGCGGGTGTATTCTAGGTTAACAGGAATGTTACAATCAACCAAATCATTGCAGAGCCTTCAGGCGCAAAGTTAAAACTTTAAGCCAGGCATGGTATACGTCTGAACTCCATGGAGTCCTAGACAGGAAGATCACAAATTTGAGGCTAGCCTAGGCTGTATAGCATACCATGAGAAGTGCTTTCTCAAAACCAACCAACCAAGCAGAAAAACCAATGTAACTAAAAGTGAGAGAGTGGAAGTAGAGACAAGGGGTTCCCCACAGTGTTCGTTGGCATGCCTCTCTACTGCTGTGCCACACTCAGGAAGTCAGTCTATTAGTACCCAATGCTTAGTTATACTTTAAAACCTTATGCAGGGAAAACACTGTCAAATTCACTAGAAAGGCAGCAGTCTGTGGCAATGCAAACTGAAGCAGAGGCCTCCTGAATAGCATCGGAGTGTAGTCTACACAGTTGCTTCTGAAGAGAGCCTCCCTTCTTCCTTACAGTGAAACCTTCCAGGTTTCCTTAGTGAAACTTTCCAGGTAACCTTGGCAGCTCCTTACTGCTGTCCATTTCCCTGTAGGAAAAGAATTCAGAGGACAGCTCCCGGGCATGTGTCTTCAAACAACCTGGCTACCCAAAATTTCCCTAAAGATTGCTCACAGCTTAACGGTGATGCCAAAGGCAGTCTGGAACTCCGCTAGGAGCCATCTCCCTTCGGCCACTTTTTTTTTTTTTTTTTTTTTTGGTTCTAGCTGCTTTGTCTGTCT
The DNA here is from genome assembly GCF_903992535.2 of Arvicola amphibius. Classification (NCBI taxonomy): domain Eukaryota; kingdom Metazoa; phylum Chordata; class Mammalia; order Rodentia; family Cricetidae; genus Arvicola; species Arvicola amphibius. The sequence goes on from NC_052047.1 coordinate 164,637,799, forward strand.
CTATCTTGCTAGCTACCCAGACAAGCTGCCTTCTGGTACAACTTGGCCTGAGGAAACATGTTCCAGATGGAAACACACGATGGGCTGCTGCCATCATGACTAGACAACACTCGAGGACAGCAAGTCACCCCGCCTGCTTCCCCACATTGCCTATCTGGTAGCTGTAGTCAGGAACCCTTATTTCAAGGGTTGGAATGGGTCTTTAATAGAGTCAGACTCCCGTCTTTTCATATGGCATTTAAAGATGAAAGAAATGTACATGAACATCAGGTAGGGCTTTGTTAGAACTTGGATGTGAAGCCTTGGTCCCCAATGCAGTGTTCAGAAATGGAGCTTTGGGGAGCTAATAGATCTTGGGGGTTCCACCCTAATCAGTGGATTAAATGATTAATGGATGCATAATTTGATAGCCTTAGAGGGAGGTTGTAGAAACTAGGAGGTGGGGCCAAGTTGGAATCAAAAGGTCACTAGATGTGCGCCTGTCTTTGGTCCCTTTTGCTCTCTATACTTCAGACCATAAAGAGAGCAGCCTCTGCCCATGGCCAAACCACTGTGGTGCTTCACTTTATCTCAGGCCCAAAGCAATAGGACCAACAGACCTGGAGACTAAAGCCTCTGAATTTCTGAGCTGAAATAAATCTTTCCCACTTTTAGGCTGTTTCCCCTAAGGTATGTTCTTACAGTTACAGATTTCTGCTGCGTTTGACAGACAGCTTATATTGTTTGATAGACTTCTACTCTCTGCTAAGATCGCAAGGCCAGGAACATGGGTAATAAGAGTATTTCTCTATTGCCTTGTCCTCCCTCCCTCCCTCCCTCCCTCCCTCCCTCCCTCCCTTCCTTCTTCCCTCCTTTTCTCCTTTCTTCTTTTCTTCAAGCAAGGTCTTGCTAGGTAGCTCATGCTGACCTTGAATTCTTAGTCTTTCTGTCTCTTCCTTCCAACTGTGGGGTTACAGACGTGTGTCACCACACAGAGCTAAGACTCTCTATATACTAAAGAGTACAGAGATGGACTGTTAATATAGCAAGTGGCAACACCTGTCACGACTCTCCCAACTTTACCCCATATTTTCCCTCTAATAAAGATCTTTAAGAAGGCTAGAGACAGGGTGGTTTTTTTTTTTTTTTTGAGAACTGTTATTACTGTATTTTCTTGTGGCAATGTTTTCTATCTCTTTTTTACCTTGATCCAAGGGAGCAGCTAAGGGAGGGAATGAAAGAGGGAAGTGACCATCACACAGGCAGACAATTCCCGGTTCTGTCATTGCCTTGGACCTTGACATGAAGGGGATCAGAGTTTTTGCTCTTAACTTTTTAGTGTGTGTGTATGTGTGTGTGTGGTGTGCATGTGTGGTGTATGATTGTCTATGTGTGGGTACATGTGCATGTGAAGGCACAACACTGATGTTTATGAGTCTTCCTCAATAACTTTGTTCTTTGAAGCAGGGTCTCTTAGCTGAAGGCAGAGCTTGGAGACATAGCTGGCCTGGTTAATCCCTTAAATTTGCCTTCAGAGTTCTAGAACTAGAGGTGAGCCTCCCCACTTACTTTGGTTCTAGGGAACTGAACTCTGATACTCGTGCTTGGATAACAAGCACTTTACCCAATGAGCCATCTCCCCATCCCTGATCAGATCAGAGTTCGAGAGAGATTAGTGAAAAGTTTGTCGAATACAGAGAGAATTAGCGCCTGGCCTCTGTCGGATGTAGGAAAAGGCAAGAATCTGATTGTAGAGCTGTGGGGACCAGAGCTGAGAGGACAAATTTTGTTGCTGATGACTTTCCAGAGTTTGATGGAGCAAAAACTCCGACTTTTTCCTTAGCCTGAGCGGGCTACAGCACTTCAGAAAAATCCTCTCAAGAGGACTGCCTGTGTGCATGGTTACACCCATTGAGAACGTCTGGCTGATCCCATTACTCCTAAACCTGGAAGAGGTTCATATAGTCAACCAGAAATAGCATCATTCCTTTCCTGGAACTGTAGAGCACAATTCTCACTGGCCATGGGAGAAGTGGCCTTTGACTATCTGCAGTTTAAGAGCATCAGTCAAAGATTAAACAGCAGCAGGCAGGTAAAGTGTTTTGCCCATTGCCCTTCTTTTATGTTCTGAACCCTATTATACTTCTTCCCCAATTCCCCAAAGCCAGCCTGGTTCAGGGAGTGGGGAAAAGTCAAAGAAGAGAAAGTGAATACACAGAAAGAGACAGAACACAAACTTCTCCCTGCTGCTGCTGCTCTGTGGAAGAGCCTGAGAGACGATCTGCATCCATAAGATATGGGAGTTATGCCCTGGCTGGACTTAATCCTTGGAAGTCAGGCTGTTGCTATGCGAAGATGGCTAGGAAGCCACAGAGGGAGACCCAGCAGAGCTTGTGTAAAGGCAATGCTGAGGAAGTAAACAAAGCCACATCCCCACTGGGTGCTGATGCCACGGCCCAAGCTGTGCAAGGCAGACAGAATGCTTAGGTGCTGTCCTACCACTCGGGGCTCCATCCAAACCGAAGTGAGAAGAATGGCGTGACATATGGAAAGCTGATTCATCTTCTTGTGGGCTTTGGAGGAATAAAACAACCCTAATCTTATTTTGAGTTTGGAAACTTTGTCCAGCTCCTTGCAGAGTGGCACTCTGAGCAGCTTGACTTTAAAAACCTCAACAAAATATTGAATTCTCCTCATTATTTTCCCATCAATTCCCTCCTTTTTGCCAAGGTGCACAGAAAACAGCACTGATCCGAGCTGTCAGCAAGTCACCTCACGAATGGCTTTGTTTCACTTCATGAAATATTAACGAAGAAGAAACCCCAATGAGGTGAATCAGAACTGGAAAGAGACGAGAACAAGATAAAAACCACATCCCCTCCCATATCACAAAGAAACCTCAATTCTTAGTGCAGAGTCTGTTTCTATCTTTCAACAGGAAGTTGGGGACAGTGTTCATTTGAAAAGTCAGAGCTCCCTCACTGTTTGGGGAAAACTGGTAAAAACACGCACTCAAAGGAAAGAACCCCTGTATCCACAGTGCATTCTGCAGATGTTGTACGCACTGTTCCCCTTCCTACAGCAAAGAATCTGGGAATGTGTCCTTCCACACCCAGGTCTCTGCTGCGCGAGGCTTCACTTCTTACCAAAAGCAAAGGCTTAAGTTGCTTCCAGTATGTGAACGAACATGAGCCGAGTCCGCAGAGAGCAAACTCTGCTGCTGCAGGCAGACATCTGGACCGTTTAATCTTTCCTTGGCCACCCAAATTGATAGAGTGTGGAGAAAATCAATATATCCAACAGAAGTCAAATGGAATAAGAGAAGCAATCTCTATTTTCTTTAGAGTGGTGGTAGTTTTATTTTTCTGAAAGAGTCACACTGGGCAAGTCTTTGCATCTTGCGGGCAACACTCTTTAGACAAATACTTTGGAATCTCCAGAAATCACCTTCTTATGCCCTATCCTGAGTAAGACGTGGCTTTCAGGGAGTTCATGCATGAAGTGGAGTCCACCTACGAGAGAGTTTACACCCGCTGCAGTGGCAGAGTTGGAGGAGTGGAGCCGTCCTAATGGATTGTGGGCTTGTTTTAATTTGACTATTTCTTGTTATGCCTTGTTTTCCCTTTTGGAATGGGAATGTTTTCTTTGTGCCATTATATGTTAGAAGTATGTAACTTTTTTCCCAATTTTTATAGAGCCTCATAGATAAACAATTTCGACCGTGTTGGAACTGTAGAGAGGTCTAGGGTCGTTTAAAGTTGGATGGAATGCATTTCAGAGTGTAATGTAGTCTTGAGCCTAGACTGATAAAGGATGGAAGATTATGGCTTAAAAATGAGGTTTGGGTGTCAAGTTGATGAGGAGTGGAATTGAAACAGCAAGTGTTAACTGTTAGCTTGACGGATGTTAGAACCATCTTGAAGATGGGCCTTTGGGTGGGTCTGTGGGGGGGGGGTTTATCTTATGACATTAATTGCACAGAGGAAAGACCGTCCCACTGCAGGTCACATTGGCCCATCATTCTTTGCTTCTTTGCTGTGGATACCCTGAGACTGACCACCTCAAGCTCCTGCCACTGTGACTTCCCCTACGATAATGAACTGAATGATGATGTATGGGCCAAATAAACCCCTTGTCTCTCAAGTTGTTCTGTCAGAGTATTTCACGTCAACAGGAAAGAAGCTAAGACAACATGCCCCCAACTACTGTTCTGGGAAAGAACATTTTTAGACAAGATCTCTTCAATGTTTGTGACTTTTCACATCACCAAAGCATGCAAGAATGCCTGATATAGATGCATATGTGTGTGTCGCCTATGATGTATATATAATGAGCAGGTGGGTGACTATTTGACATGAGAGATCCATAAAAAAGCATTTTACTCTTCCAAGTTAAACCATCTTTTACAATACTCAGGCAGATTTGTAGGCATCGTTGCTACTGCTGGCCATCGTTCACTCTGAATAGAAACCTCATTTCTATGGATGCTGTGGATTCTGTGGCCACAGTGGATTGTGTGTCTTTAGGGCTGAAATTTGGGTTAGGCATAGAATTCCAAATTTCCGATATTACCAAAAGTGCTAAGCCTTTCTTTTAAAATTAGGAAGTGAAAATTTTTTTTTTTTTTGTGTGTGTGTGTGTGTGTGTGTGTGTGTGTGTGTGTCATAGTCCCTCATGTGACTAACCTGAATTCTATCTAAAGGGCTACTGGAGTATTAATTTATTCTCTTATTCCGTAGTCTCGTCCTCCACCTAGCAAGACAATCACCTTCAGGGTGCTGTTATACCTGCTGTGTGATGTCTTACCCTCTGTTCAAAGACCTCTGCTGGCTCCCCACTGTCAGTGATGTCGAAATCTGCTCCCACATTCAAGCTTTTTAGAATTTGCCCTCATGGTGCTTTCCCCCCCCACCCCACCTCTCTCTCCTTGCTTCTTGCAGTTGGCGCAGCTATTCACAGTGTCATTGCCTCTCTCCTCCCTTCTCTCTCTCTCTCAAGCCACACCTCCTCTTCAAATCCGTTTACTTCCCTTGTGACTTACAAGGGTTCCTTTATCTCCAACTGTCTACCACTTTGCTTTTGATTCTGAATGCTTATCAGTGCTATTTTATCTCTAAATGTTCAGCGTCTTTCTTTTTGTAAGGGAAGAGGATAATTCTGACAACGTTTGGCAGATATGATCTTGTTTGGTGTCCATTTCTGGGAGAAAGAGGTTCTTTTTCTTGGCAAGTATCTCTTGAAGTCTGGAAGCAGCCTGGTGGCTTGTTATTTTCATTGCCGTTTTCTTCATTGTACCCAATTCAAGACCAGCTGAGTGAAAATGCTAAAGGCAAAGTTGTGTTTATCGCAAGCATACAAGCCCTATGTGCATAGCTGGCTACTTAGAAGGATTTTGTTCTAAGTAACCTGGACATGCTGAAAAGGAAAAAAAAAAAAAAACCTGTAAAATAGAAGCTGTAAAGCAGGGGCTAATTAACCTTTTGTCAGCCCACATAATATTTTTCTTTATTTTGGTTTAGAAAATACACACTAATTTTTACACATTTGAGAAATTTCAAAACCTACCCCTCTTTCCTGATTATTTTAAGGAAAAAAAATCAAAAGATCTTACGAAGTGGGTTCACGTTTCGCTACAACGCAATCTGATCTACTCTGCACGTCTCAACTTTCTAGTTAGCCACAATCCTCACTAGCTAGCCACTTGCTTAATCTCTCTGCTTGGCCCTTGTGGGAAACTGAGTCCCAGACTCAGTACAGAGGAAGAGAGGGAGCATGAACAAAGAGAACAGCAATGGGTGTCAAGATGTAGACTCTAGAGTCCAGGTGACCTGCAGAATGGATGCGCTGGGGGCAAAGTTGAAGACATGCTTTTAAACTTTTAGATATCAAGAGACTGCAGTCAGTGAGAGACAATAGGGAACCACAGTTATGTATCCCAGCAAGGGTCCATGCTGTCTGTCATCATATGAAATTGACTAGGATGTGCCAATAGTGAAAAAGAAAAGCAGGGGAGGGAAAGTCAGAATCTTCTCAGTACTTAGAAAAGGCCATAGAGTCGAGGACTGGGATGTTTTGCAGATGAGGAGAAACCATGCCCTAGTTTTCCTTCCAGAGGTTTTCTCCTTCTTCTCTGAGAGCCTCGCTTCTGCGTTTTTCCTTGCAGAGCGCCTGTGTACTTGACCACCAGGGGGCCCTGTTGCATACTTCAGCAGAATAATCACTAGAATTTCCTGGGAAATTCTTAAGGACTTGCCAACCTGCAATCTATTTTTAATATAGATCAGAATCTTTCCAACCTTGTCTTTAGAAATAAGAAATAGATAAGAAGTGAAACAATCCACGGGCATGTAAAAACATCCAAGCTTATAGACCAGCTAAAAACCTCTCCTTTTATGACTTCCTTAGCCACAAACTTATGTCTGCAGTTGTCCCTGACTCACAGGTTGTCCTTCCTTCCTCTTCCACTAGATCTCCCAGTGTGATTCCCCACCCTTTCTTCTATTGATAAAAGCCAGGAGGTGGGAGCTGAAGGCAAGGTCCACCCTGGGAAGGAGACTGCATTTGTGACCAGCTCACCCTGCTCGCTCCTGAATGTGTGATCCTGTGGGAGGACAGAGTGGGTGTTCTTCACAGTTCCTCCTCCAACAAACCAGTTCACATTGGGATTCCAGCGGTTCACAAAGCCACAGAGATGGTTTTCTTCAAAGTCACATTCTGGAGGAAGAAGCATAGACACACATGTCACGGACCTGCAGCCACACCTGGGGACACCCACACTTGATGTGGGATTCCCTTTAGTATGCTGTGAATATGTTTTATTGCCATTGGTTAATAAAGAATCTGCTTTGGTCCTATTGCAGTGCAGAAGAGAGCAAAGCGGGGAAATCCAAGCAGAGATAGAGGAGAAAAAAAGGTGGAGTCAGGGAGATGCCATGTTGCTGCCAAAGAAGACAGACACACTGGGACCTTGCCAATAAACTATGAGCCTCATAGTAAAATATAAAATAACAGAAATGGGTTCATTTAAGATGTAAGAGTTAGTTAATAAAAAGCCTAAGCTAACAGGCCGAGCTTCAATTAATACAGTTTCCATGTTATTATTTCAGGTCTGGGCAGCCAGGAAATGAACAAGCAGCTTCCCCACTATACACACTCTCTGCAGAGTCTGCCCTTTGTTATTCTGAGGGCTCTCTTCCTCAACCATGGGGGCCTGTGGACCAGAAATTCTGAACAATATTGTTCAAGAAGAAATTGCCCCTCTGAACCATAGTCCTTTCTCCTATTAGCCCTGTGGCTTGCTGTGGGACTCACCATCTCTCTGAGTGAATTGGAAACAACAGGCCCACATTATCAGCCTGCAGGCACGGGCAGCTCTCGGTCCAGCACCAGAGAACCAGACACGTGGCACATGCTTGAAATAAGCTGATGATTTTTTTGTCATCTATTAAACTAATTAGTCAATATTTGCTTCCAGGGACTAAGACGGGGTCTAGCACATGTTAAGCACACACTTAACCGCTGACCTATGTTCCCAACTCCACTGAGTCTATTTTAATGCACTACTTTAGGGCTATTCCCTCAGCTCTAGGCATTTTCTGCACCTCTCCTTCTATTACCCACTGGCCCAGTCCCCCATCTCTTTATAGTGAGCATGATTCCCAGAACTCATGTTTCCAAGATGCTAAAATTTCCCCACTTTTCTGATGACTTAGAATCTAGTCAGAATAGATAGGACAGGCACACACCTGGCCCAGGGTCCTCCTGCAACTCCTGTCTAAAGACAAGAGATACAGAAGTAAAACCTTTGAGGACATTGACATGTTTGCTATAACTTGTTCCCCATTAACAAATTCTTTTAGTGGGAACAGGGAAATTATAAACCTAATCCAGCCGCTGATATCATAATCTTGCAATTACAAAATGAAGGATGATTGTCATCCTGCTCTTCTCTATTGCTCCATCTACCTCCTTACTGGGTCCCACCTAAGGGAGGGGAAAAGGTGACATCAGTGCTAGTGGCCAGCTCCATCACTACCAGGTTGCCATGGTGAGCTAGGCCCCTTTACAGAGGAAATAGCCTAGCCAGAAGCAGTTTTGACTCCACAGCCACTGTTTCAAGGTGCTAGTAATTCCTCCTCCCTTGTCCCATTGGCAAGCAAGGTAACAGCTTATGAGTCACAGCTGGTCCTGATTCTGGTCACAGTGGCAGCGCCTGCAGGTGTCTTTACCCTGCACAGCTTTTGGTCTCCTTGACGTTGACGGGCTTTCTTCAAATTACAGAGGCGAGGTTGATCCCCATCCCACCCCTCCATCCCCTAACCCACCCCCACCTTCCAGCTCCCACCTTCCTGCCAGGATCCTGGCTGGTACAGTTGTCAGTGGGCACTGACAAATCTCAAGATTTCTTTTCAAATTTCCACTACAGTCTCTGCCAACTGATGCTCAACATCTAGCGCCAAACGCTGCCACAGAGTGTAATAAAAAGCAAAATCCTTCTCAGCATGCCAGGCACTCGTCTAAGCTTTTGCTATGAATTCACTTAATCCTCAACATAGCTCCTTGAGAAAGGCACTATTATTAACCCAATTGCACAGACAAGGAGCCAAGAGAAGAAGTGGGCACAGAGCAAGGAGGGACGACAGCATGGCAAGATACGCTTCTGTGGCGTCCTTTTTGTTTCAAATAAATCAGAAGCCACCAAGTCATCTGGGGGAAAGAAATGAACACTTCTGGAGTGCCCACCCTTAAATCCACCTCTTCTCAGACCTCACAGGAACCAACTCTGTTTTGCAGCGGATGACTAGAGCCCGGTGTGGGTTGGGAGGTGCAGTGAGAGACTAAGCCAGCAGGTGACGCTCCCCAGTTGCATCTGACTACTTCAGTGTGTGGAGGGGCAGCACCTAGGCTACTCATGGGAGAAGAAGCCTGGATGGAAGCTCTGCCTTAGAGATATCAGTTAAAGACTAAAACAGAGAAGCCGTACCACAGAGTATCAGCATAGGCTCCTCGTACAGGATCATCTTTGACTCTCCACTCCCTTTGGCCCGAGTCCTCAGTCTAAACACAGACAATGCTGAGGCATCTTGCAGATCTATCGACTTTTTTCTTTTGCAATGCTACTCCCCCACTTTTTACCACACCCCTGGTTTAAGGTCCTCTTCTTGAAATCCCTGTAACCAGTCTCTTCCAGGAGTTTACTAGCTCCTAAACATCTGTATTTTCCTTGTCTCCAGCTCATGGAGACCAGTGACATCATCGGAAAGCCACAGCTGGATGCCTGTCCCTTGCAAGCTAACTCTAACACTTACCAACCTCATAATTAGGTAAACCCAGGCTCCCAGTCCTGAGACCAGTCTATGGAAGAAACTCTGTGATGGTTACCAACTGCTCGACTCTAGCCTTGGTGCCTGTATGCTCAGATCCTTTCTACTACCAGATTTTGCCCCCCAGACAACCTTCTATGTGCACCTCCACAGACGCCAGCCCCTCCTTGCAGTGCTCACTGGGTTGTTATGGTCAGCGGCAGATGAGGAAGTGTCAGGCACCCATGGGGCAGGGGCTGTCCTCTTTTCCTGCCTTCTCAAAGCTGCCACGCAGGCAATCAATCCTGCCCACACCAGGTAGGATCCAAGCGACAGCTTTGATGATTAAGACAGCAGTAGCAGTGTATTAGGAAAGTAGGGGACATGATAGATGTCTGCTCTTCTGGCAAAGGCCATCAGAAATATAGTTCACAGCAAGCCAGCCATTGCTTTTATTAGAACTAAGGGAGGTTAGGGAGCATCGCTGATGGGTAAAAGTGACTGTTTGTCCTTGTTAATCCAGACAGTTGGAACAAATGCTAATGAGCCTTTCCACTGAAGACCGAGGATCAATGTACCATCTTCAGGTGACCCTTGCAAAGAACAGAAGCTACTAGGCATTTTGCAGCGTGCTCTATGACACACTTGGCCTTTAGGATCGATTTAGTGCTATCTGGCAGTGGATCATAGGGAGAGATTTGCACTCCACTGCCGTGATCACGAAGCTCACTCACCAATACAGTAGCCGGCTGTCATCTTGATTTCAAAGAGGGCAATGCTGGCTGTGTTTCCTTCTCCCAGGACACCTTCTATCAAAATCTGTACAAGAAGGGGGGTCAGGCATCAGAACACCATGTTTCCTGTCTATTATTTCAGTATTTAGTCGGGAGCTGTCATTCAGTGTGATTCATGGCTGTTGAATGTGGCTCTTACTATTGCATTCATTCCTGTGCATACATGAACATATACGTGTACACCGAGGACTTTGACATGGACAAAGTGTCCAACAGATGCACAGAGTCCAGTGTCTTCCAGTGCTATCTTAACTTCCACATCTTCCTGAGTTCATGGAGGCAGTCATAGGTGGATGGAGAGGAGGGCGGTGTTCCTGGAGATGTGCTGAATAGAACTGAGGGCAGATGATACAGGGGCCAAAAAAAAAGGAGGAGGGTGTTGTTGTTGCGAGGAATCGATGGATGAGAAGGCAGGGAGCCAAAACTATCAGAAACCTCCACAAGAGATGGGAAGGTTCAAAAGTTAATCCATAATTTCTACTTTGATGAGAAATTGAGAATTTTACACAAAGAACAGATAAAAGCCCGACAATCCATGTGGTTGATTTCAAGGAATGTTAGAGTTCACATCTGGTCCTGTTTCTCAAATAGCTTTTTCTCCTGTGGTTTCAGCAGGATATTTTGCAACTATGTGGGTAGATTTGGGGTCTGATAACCATTGGAGGGTGGTGTGAAATAGGAACTCAGACTCAATGTTCCCTCCCTCAGTGGCTGCCTGATGGAGAGAGACTCCCAACAGGCTGGGCTAGCCTGAGATGCTCTGTTTTAAAGCCTTTCACAGGAGAAGGTTGAGCCTAGGAACGGAGGGAGCGCAGTAGGAATGGGGTTTTCCTGGTGGCTCTGTTGTGTCCCCAGGGACACACAGTCTCATATGGGCCACCCTCCATCTCCATTCCCTGCTCCACTCCACGCCCCACCCCTTACATCTTCTGCCTTCCTCTCAGAGCTGACAGAATAATTAGCCTCTCCGAAAAGGAAAGGAAACATGACTGGCAAATAACTTTCCTCTTTCAAAGTATTTGATTATCTCATTTTATGATAATGTCTCGTTCAAAGTTTGGAGCAACTAACCCATGCAAAAGATAACACAACATATTCCACAAACAATTTACAAGGATGACACAGAATTGTTGGCAACAAAAATACTCCAGAAAGCCCATTTTCACCGGGGAGGTCAAGTTAAGCACCATCTTGTCTCATGTTTTAAATAGATGGGAAAGTTCATGAAGCTGCTCTTTTAAGGAATAAACAAATATTAATTTACATTAATTTTCTACACTGCAACTAACCTTACTTGTTATAAGACATGGTTCTTAACCTGTGGGTCACAACCCCTTTGAGGGTCAAACGACCATTCACAGGCATCTCATATCAGATATTTACATTAGGATTTATAACAGTAGCCAAATTAGTTAGAAAGTAGTAACAAAGAAAATTTTATGGTTGGGAACATGAGGAACTGTATTAAAGGGTCTCAGAATTTGGAAAGTTGTGAACCACTGTCATAAGACCTCATGGAACATAAAGCAAGTCACAGGTCTCCTATCTTCCTCCTCAGCCCCGCCTACCTTGAATTTCTTGGAGCTGTTTGGAAGATCCAGACTGGCTATGAGCCAGCTGTCTGATGGCTCCTTAGTGGACCAAAGCAAGCGATCGAAGCTTTCATCCTCAAATCTGATGTAGAGGTTCAGCTGGCTGGGTTCTGACACGGGGCCCAGAGGTGTGGTTATCTGGTAGACCAGGCGAAGGCAGTTCCATTCCTCTGCCTGCAAATCAGAGCTCAGCAGCACGGCTTTCTCCCCTTGCTTAGCAAAAGAAGTGTCCACATAAACATAATGGCCTGAAAGAGAGAGGAGCACAGACAAGGAATTAGTCTTCTGTTTGTAAAAGAAGGAAGAACGGGGACCGTTCCATCCATTAAACCTGTGGGAAGACATATCCTGCAAATGCGTCGTCTCAACCCAACAGAATTGCCTGAATCATTAGAATCTGTGAAATGGGCTTGTCTCTCCTGCACTCCATGGGCCACATGCACTCCAGGATAACTGTTAATGCATCCCAAAACACTCGTAAAGGATATTATATGACAGTGTCAAAAGCTGGGCACCCTTACATGGTTTGGCCAGACCGCAGCCACTTCCCCACATGACAACAGGCTGGAGTTGAGCAGTGGTCCTCGCAAGAGAGTGGAGTGCCCTGTCCAGTTTTCTATCCCTTCAACTCCTCTGAACTCCAACACTGAGGCCAAGCGTCTGGTGCTTTCCCCTCGTCCTACACCAGGTCCCCTCAGCCCATTGCACAAGGCACCCTGGCTCTCACATGGGTGAGGGTGCAGGCTCCAGACATTGAATCTAGGGAGCAATATGAGCAGGCTGGACCCAAAAGCCTCAAAATGCGATGACTTGGGGCATGCGACCATCTCTTTACACAGTTCTTCCCAGAACAAATGAGTTAATTTGCATTTAGCTTGTATCATTAGAATAGACTAAATTGATTTAGTTACTCAGTCTGGCTCTTGGGCCCTATCCAGACAAAGTGTAAGCTTTTTTTTTTTCCTTTTAAATTAAGAATCAGATTCCCTTTGCCTAGACTCTTTCCCATCCAAATACAACTAAATGGAAAGTGTATGTAGAATACATTGCATAGGGCTTGGAGAGCCGTGGACACAGCAGGGTCATGCCCATTCTGTCTTCCTCTTTCGTCTCTTCCTCCTTCTCAATTCCTTGTTTTTTCTCTCTTCTTTCTCTCTCTTGTCTCCCATTTCACTCTTCCTCCTTTCCCCATCCTCCTCTCTCTATTTCCTGCCACCCTCTCCTCTTTCTGCCTCTGTCCTGCTGATACGAATGAGCGGTATTCTGCGGGCTGGACTGGGATATGGAGGGCTGGGGAAGGAGTGAAGCCAAGGACACCAGTGTAAGCCTGCCACACTGCTCTGGCCACCTGGACCTCCAAGTAGCAGAGTGATTCACTCCTTTATTGGTCTTTGGAAGTGTGAGCTGAAGACTGCAAATGCCTGGAAACTCCCACATGTGTGTCCGTATCTACCTTGTGTCTTCTACCGTGTAGCCTCCCACTCCACCCCTGGTAGTTTGGGTACCTAGCCAGAAAGCTCTGAGATACATGTATGTTTTTCTTCGGCCCATCCCTCGTACATAACCATCCCAGCTAGGATCATCAGTGGCCAGTTCGGGCAAGCCGGAAGTAACCCAGCAAACGATCAACCTCCATGTAGGACAAAGAGTGCCATCTTGCTAGCTGGAGGATCTCAAGGTCCAGCTTATCTCCAGCAGGTAATCTTCATGGGGCAGCCACTCACAAGCGACAACAGCTTGAGTTGAGTGAAACATCTCAGCCCACCCCAGTATGGCAAGTCTGATGCCTAAAAGCTATTGTCACCATCAAGTGTTCTGGGTACAGCTAGTCTTCAGGTACCAGGCATTGTCCTAAGCACATGGTACCCATTCGCCACTCACAAGTTGTGGTGCCTCCTGGCCCCCAATGATGAAGTTGGGCTCTTTATTCCAAGGGGTTTGCTAGTGAAGACTTGGATCACTGCGACTGCGGGAGATGTGTAAGTGCCACCCCGTTTCCCCAACTCTGTTCAGGGGCATCTCGGTTGGCAGGTAGCTAAGCGGAGTGTGGATGGGGTAATGTGCGGGGTTAGGTTTTTGTCACCTCGAGACAAGCTAGAGTCATCTGAGAAGAAGGAAATTTCCAATGAGAAAATGCCCCTATCTGATGGTCTCCCGTCCTGTGGAGACATTTTCTTGAATGACTGGTGATGTGGGTGGGCCTAGCCCACTTCAGGAAACACCATCCTTGGAAGGGTTGTCCTAGGGTTTGTAAGAAAACAAACCGAGCAAGCTAGGAGAAGCAAGCTGGTAAAACAGCACTGCCCCATGGGCTCTTCTGCAGTCCCGGCTTCCAGATCCCTATCTTTTGTTCCCGCCGTGGCTTCCCGCAGTGATGGACCTGATCTGAAAGTGGAAAGCTGAAATTAATCTTTTCGCTCCTGACCCCCGATTGCTTTTGGTCTTCGTCTTTATGACACCCACAGAAACCATAACTAAGATAGATACGGGGCATGGGGCGTGGGGCGTGGGGCGTGGGGCGTGGGGTGTGGAGAGTGTTTCCTGTGGAAGTGAAGAGGTGGAAATGGGGCATGAGCCAGCATTCATGATAATCCCAAAGTTGCTATTGCAGAGGCTAGCTCCCCTGGGCATTTCCCAGTTTCTTCTGCCTCATCTCTTTCCTTTCTTCCCACATTCCAGAAGAGAAAGCTCGAGACTTGAAGCTGAAGTTTTCTAACTTACGTCTGGAGTCATCTGGTGGGTCACTTCCCCTCCGAAGAAATGGGACTCATTCTCTAGGCACTTCTTTCTTTCTTTCTTTCTTTCTTTTTTTTTTTTTAAATATTTAGTTAAATGCCTTTTTATATTGAAGACAATTACCACCAATATCAAGCTCTACCTTTTGATGATAGTTTTAATTTTGCTACCGTAATTACATTCTATAAAGACACAAAACTATTATCCGGCTAGACATGTTCTTATCACCAGGTACTGCTAAGTTTAGTAAGAAGCTGTTCCTGAGTAATGGTAACATTAGAGAACCTGCAAGGGATTCAAGATTCAATTTTAAAAAAATCCTTTTAACTTATTGATTCTTTGTGGATTTCACATTATGCATCATGAACTCTGTCCCTTCACTTCCAGCCTCTGCCCTTGCAATATTCCCACCAAAACCAAACAAAATTAAAAAAGAAAACCAACCAAGCCAAAACAAAACAAAAAGGAGAAGAATCTCATCATGGAAGCTGTAGTGTGCCCTGTTGGGTCACACAGTTTACCCCTTAGTCCATTCATCTTTACTTGTAAGTGTTCATTGCTGTGAGTACTGGTCTGGTTTGAGGCCTCTGGCTTCTGCTACACTATCGATAATGGGCTCTCTGTGGGGCTCCTCTTGGATATCCTATTGTCCTGTGTCATGGAGATCCTGCAGTTTTGGATCTGTAGGTTCATCTCCTTCTCATGCACCAACAGTTTATTGATGAGGTGGATGTTGGTGGTGAGCTAACGCTAAGCTCTGGTTCTGGGCCTGGGATGGTAGCTAGGTTGGTCAGCTTGCCTGCTTTCCCTCATCCTCATTACCCTCGTGAGCTCTCCGGCACTGTTTGGCTAGCTTACCCAAAGCAGCCTGCAGCAAGGGGCTGGGGTCCAGTTCTCCTGCCGTTAGGTCCTCAGGTCCAGCTCACCTGTACTTACACCACCAGGGCCAGCTCTAGTGTTCTGCCCATGTGAGCTGGGCACCTTCTGCCTGTTGCAGAAAGTGCATCATGGGTTCCTATAGCATGATCGGGAGGGAAGAGATGAATCTAAGAAGAACTCACACATCAGTGAATGTGTGTAATGGCAGGTTTATAGCCCCGAACAATAGGGGATATCTGTACTTTTTGGTGAGAACTGTTAAAAAGCCTGTGTTGACTTGGGCATGGTGATGCACATCTCTTAATTCCTGGCACATACAGGATCAGGCAGGATGATGACAAGCTTGGGACCAGTAAGACTTTATGTCAAAAAGGTAGTGGGCAGTGGTTAATAGAGTGGCCCACAGCTGGCCAGGGTGCAGAGAATAAAGCCTGCAGAACGCTCAGCTCTAAAAAGAACATATATACCAAACTCTCCTCCCTCGCAAGGCTTAGGGATCATTGTAGATGAAGGAGTAGAAAGAGGATAAGAGCCAGAGTAGCTGAATGACTGCAAGGAAATATTATCTTCTGGACACAGCGGGACAGCTCTACATAGGAACTCCCAGGGGTTGCAATAGCTTGCTCAAACCCATGCAAGCAAGCCTAAGCAAGACCAAATTCCAGTATTGAGTGGGGAGTTGAGCACACAACCCTACTCCTAGTCATGGAGTGGTCAGCAGTTATAGTAGCTGCAGGGAGAGGGAGAGAGAGTTTTCTTCAAGAGTGTAGCCCTTGGTAAGTCTATCATTCACCCATGGAAGACTACCTCCCCCATCTGTCTTGACATTCTTTCTCACTTTGTAATTCCCCGTAAGCATATGCTAATGATTTCTTGTTAAGAGCCTTTGAAGCATACACTGCATAAAATGCATTATTCAAAATACATTGATATTATACTGTCTGATAAAAGTTGATGTTGTTTATTGAGTGATTTTTTTGACATCTCGTCCATAAATATTGACTATTTCAAAATGTCGAGATTGCACATTTATATTACAGACCTCAAATTCAGCTCTGGGACACTCTGTGTGGATACGTCTGCTAGCTGTTTCCAGGCTTGTCTACCCAGTAGAGCAATGCACTTTCCTAATTTAACTAACTCAAATGCTCCTACCTTAACCATCACCACCTAGTCCAAGATACTGCACTCAATCACTGAGTCCACTTTTCCCACCCAGCCTGGATCCAGCCTCAGAATCTTTTTAAACACAGAGTCCCATGGAGCCATTACCAGCCAGTCTGAGTCCACACTTGGGTAGATGCTGCTTGTAACCTCGACTTGGGGTTTCAAAGAAACACTGTATTTTGTGGCCATGTTACAGCTAAATGAAACTAGAAGGAATGTGATATATTTAGAGGAAATTTGTGAAATCAAATATAGAATGAGCAAGTGATTTTTCCCATACTATAACTAGCAAAATTCCTGTAAATCTACTTTATTAAAGAGAAACATACCACGAAGTGAAAAAACATACATGATTTATTCCGCACTGGGTAGACTGACATCAGCAATCTAACGTTACAACGTTTGGTGAGTTCACTCACCAAAGAATCTACCCTTCTGATACAGTCCAGTGGTTCTCAGTGCGTTCCCAAGGTTGTGCAGCTATCTCATTGTTATGTGATTCTAGAAGAGTTGTGCCACTCAAGCCAAGTTTCTCAGCTCATTCACAGGTTCTTCACCCTCCTCTCAGCCGCCCCTGGAGACCATGGTTTGCCTGTTCTGGGAATGACTTGAAAGCAGAGTATTATATGTGTATGGTTGACTTCTCAGATGCCTTTGAAGTTCACCTGAGTTAGAATTTCATTCCTTCTTAACACAAAGTCCTACTTTGCGTCTTGAAGTCGCCTGCTGACTGATGTTTGGGCTACTCTCTCTTTTGATTGTGATGAGCAGGGATGCTATTATGAGCACGCACGTGAGTTTTCAGTAGATGAACATTCAAGTCTCTCTCACTGACGAGACCTTCGTTAGCTGCTCGTTAGCGCATATGGTGACTATGTTTAGCTTTTGGAGGAACTGCCAGAAATTTTCGTGTGGCTGCAGTGCGTGGGTCCTATTTCTTGTCTACGGATAGAACTATCGATGCCTGCTATTATCCCTCTTTCTTATTAGACATCCTGGTAAATAAACAGTGGTGTCTAAGTATGCCTTTGTCTTGTGTTTGTCTAATGACTTACGATGTAGACCATCTTTCCTGTGTTTACGGGCCATTTGTATGCCTTCTTTGTGAACAAATATATTCAAATCCCCTTTCTATTAAAAAGTTGGGTTATTTGTCATTTACTATTGAGTTGTAAGTCCCTTAGTTTTTCCAGAGAGTGGGAAGTTTGTACGGCATTCTTATTTTCTTTAGGCTCTGAGCAGAGCGTTTGTTCAGGTAGCAGATCAGCTGAACATTTGTTTAGGGCTGCTGTGAGAAAACCTTCCTCTCGCTTCTTTTTTTTTTTTTTTTTTTTTTTTTTTTAAAGCAACTATTCCTTTGATGTCAAGTCCAACACCTGTGCCCTCTGCGGTGGGAGGCTCCTCCTTTTCCATCCTCAGCAAGTTCTTCACCTCCCAGCTGGTTCCTATCTAGTGCCATCTAAAGACAAGGCCAGCTTCCTCCTGGGAGACTGCCTCAAATCTTGTAAGCTAGACCTGACAACACTGCTTCCACTTCTTTCTTGCTGAGCTCTTAGGATTCTTCCTCTATAAGACAAAGGCGTTTCCTTGGATTTATTTTTTATTTTTTAAAATGCATTTTAAATTGAAATGTAATTACATCACTCCTCTTTCCTTCATTTGCCCCTTCCCATGCCTTCTCCCTCCACCCTTCCTACACCCCTCCACTTTCAGACTGACAGCCTCTTTTCCTCTGGTTGCTTTGGTTCCATATACACATTCATGGACATACAAATGCAAGCTACAGAGTCTATTCTTTGTTGTTTGTGTGTATAGTTTTGCTTCTTTGCTTACTTCTTTGTCAGCTTCCTCCACGAGCCTGTAGTCTAGCCCCTGAATTTGGACTACGCTATTCTTCCCTGATTTCATGGTACCCTTTCTCCCTGGATCACACCCTGCCTAACAGAAGGTATAGAGTGGTCAAATGGAGTAGACATGTCAGCCAGAATTTGGTTCAGATTCTAGCCACACTATTTAGAAATGCTGTCATTTTGGGGCAAGTTAATTATAGCATTTGAGATTCACTTTTTCCACTGGTAAAATGGGGATGCTAAATCACTGATTCTGTATCATTTTTAAGAAGGTTAAACAAGATCATATCGTATAGTAATTAGCATATTGCCAAGATCTTAATAAATGTTAGTCCTTATCTCCCCAGTTACCAGTCAGTAAGATGTTTTGGACGCCTAGCATCCTCGTTGTCATCTTATGCCAGAACTCTCTGATACTAGCTACCCTTTATCCTGCTGCTGTGATGGACCTACTCTTCTGACCTGATACCAACCTCTGTCACTGCACAGAAGACCCTTTCTGCCTTTGCAGCTAGACCAATTCGGCCTAGTGCTTCGCCGCTACTGTGTGCACAGCTTTTTCTCATGCTGACTTCTTCCTATCTGTCCGTCCCACTGCCCAGTTGTGCTCTGCATCAAACAGTCATCTCTGGGGCCACCAGCTGACCAGAGCATTCTGGACAGCAATGCCTTCAAACCATGTAGCAAACATTCCTCTCTGCGAGGAACCAGATTCCCATTGCGGAGATGGGCTCCTTCCTCCACACACGTGCATCCTAATCTGTACAAGTCATAAACTTACATTTGAAAGAGCTGTGACTACTTTGGCATATAAGAAGTTTGTCAAAAACATCAATTTATGAATCTGTATAGAAAATTCTGTACGTAGGGGTTCTCAAAAATGTTTGTCAATATGGAGATGGTTAAGAGGAGTGAAGAGCGTATATTGCTCTTTTAGTGAGCATGAGTTCTGTTCCCAGCCCTCAGGCTGGGCAACTCACAGGTGCCTGTAGCTCCAGTTTCAAAAGATCTGACGCCCTGGCCTCCTTGGGTACCTACAATCATTTGTACATGTCCCTATACACATAACTAAAACTAAAATAACCTAGTTGATTTTGTTATCTGAAAATAATTGGGATAGCACTCTTTAAATGTTGAAGAAACTCTAGTAAACACTTGAGATTATTAATATTCAATTTTCTCAACCAGATTCATAATCATCAATAAATCTACTGAACTGTAACCAGTGCTAGACCCATGACATTAGGTGCATGAAGGGTTACAGAGTCCCTCGACACAAGGCCATCAGTGGCGGCATCCCCAGGTTTCAGCCTGTTGAGCCAGGCTGGTGATGTTGTACTCCAGACACTGAGAAGAAGGCTGCAGGGTAAGTTTTTGGTGTAGGTCATTTCCCACAAAAGATTTGAACTCTTAACTGCTGAACAACACATTACTCCATGCTATCTGATAAAAAAAATAGTCAGTCCACTGGGCCTCAGGCCTCTGTTGGATAGCAAGGGTCACTCCTTAGGGCTTTTCATGGCTTTAAAACCCTTCCCAGTATGTTTTCAACGGGAATGGCTTCTCTGCTCCCTTGCTGCCATCTGAGGTCCCTCACTCTGAGTTAGTGAAAGTACAGGAACCCCTTGGCTCTTGATTTACCTTTGTGCAGAGAATGTGATTTAAGAGGTATTAACTGATACCCAACACTCCAGAGAAAGCAACATTCTGAGGAGGTTAGTTGGCACCACCTCTTTATAGGTAGTCCACTCCTAAAGTGGAACAGGCAGAGTGGCCTATAATTGAGAAGGCGTGACCAGACCTTGCAGCTCTATGTGGGTACCCATTGCTAAGAAACTCCTCCCAGAACAAAGTCTAGCATAGCAAAGTGTTCTTATGTGGGAAATCTCAAACACAGTTTTGCACCAGGAGAAAAGGGGAACCTGCATTTAAAGAGCAAAACAAAATTATAGTGTACACGTTTCCTTTTTAACCCCCACACAGGGCTACAGCCATATCCTCTCTGCATACGGAAAGGACTTTGTAGTGGCCATGGACACTTGATTAAACTCCAGTCTTGACAGAGGCACTGTGGATAGCGGTGCAATGTACCACTCCTTGCTAACCTCCACCTACAGTACTGGAAGTCTCTTCTAAGCTCTTTTAGCACCCATTTACATTTGTCTAGTTCCTTGTCTACCCTTCTCATTACGACTTTTCACATTTAAGGGCACACAGCAGATCTGCTTAGCTCTTAGTAGCTTTGTATTCTCCGTTTTTAAGTAAATAAACAAACTCCCTCCTGACAGTAGGTTTTCTTTATTATTTTTGTATAAAGACACATGAAAATTCCTTTCACTATGGAGCTCTCTCATTAGTTTCAAATTTCTTAGTAATTTCTCCCTTACTGTTATTCCTAAACTTCACTCCGGGAAATATGACATTTGATGGCAGCTAGGATCTTCACCAGTGACTCACGCCACACTTAACTACTTTCACATATGCCCCTACCGCTAATACTTTTTGAAACACTAACCCCACGGCACTGAGATATGCAAAGAAGTGCAAAATGGAACAATTCTTTGCTTTGCTGGAGCGTAGAGCTTGTGGGAAGTATTCGGAAGGCCATCGGGCGTGTGACATTCCCGGTTAAAGAGAGCAATGGTTTTTATCAAACTCCCAGTTTGGAGGCGTTGTTACGAAACACTCCGTGGAGCAGTGACAGGGGCAGCACCACACAGCTGTCTCCAAGGACGTTGCCATTCCCCCTGACATCAGGGAAACCTCATTGTAGCTAACACTGCAAAAGCTGTGTCAAAAGATTACAGAATGTTATGAGTGCTTGAGGAGATCGCCAGCAGCAATCTCCAATGTAAACAGTGGCCAACACTGGAAGCTGCCACCCAGATGTCTGTCTGCACTTTTCTTTAGGGCTATGCAGGGTGTGGTTAAACCCTGCTGCCCTCAGAGGCAGTTCTGAAAGAGAAGTTTACCTTAGCAACTACCAACAGGAAACCAAGTGATGAACCCACAGGGAAAGGTCATGAGGCTGTTGGAAAGGGAACTCAGCTTTACAAAGCTTGGAAAACTAAAAGAGGCTTCCACTAAACGAGAATATTTGCATTGCTAGGCACCCGCTCTTGGAAGAGTTTCTAGAAGATGTTCCTTGGAAATATTGACATGCTCCTTCAGTTAACATAAAAGAGCTGGACCTGGTGTCTAATCCCTCTAATCCCAGCAGTAGGGAGACTGATCATGAATTCAAGGTCAGTTTGAGCTCTCTAGAGGGACTGTGGCTCAAAAAGAAAACAAAGAAATAAAGAGAAACAAGATAAATGTGAACAGCGATGATGTCAAGGACAATGGGTAACCTGACTCACTGACAGTTCTCACAAGTGTATTGGGAAGGGAAAAGGCATCCTGCCTCTATGAAAAACATGTTCTTTATTAAGATAGGAGACTGGTAGATAATAGACAATAACATAGATAGACTGCCTAGTAATATGACAGAGAACACAACTGAATAGTTTTGCTCTTAAATTATATAAGACGCTTTATCAAATGAAGCTATGTACATTTCAGCTTCATTCAGACCAGAAGAAAATGGGCATGCCTATGAAGACTTCACTGTGGCATGTACAAACAAATGTATCTGAACATACACAAATATATGCGTGTGTGCATTGGTATACACATGCATACATAAAGATATTAAAGTCTTTACAATTTTGTATTTCAAGTTCTGCGTCATGTGTATTATAAAGAATAAGATGAAGAAGGATTAAGAAGAATACACTATTTAAAAAGTACACAGAGGTCAACATGTTGCATCTTGTTGTGCTGTATAGAAGATGGAAGATTGGATAAACAGAGCTTAAATGAGTCAGAGGGTAAAATGTTTGTGTGCCAACCTGGGGTCCTGGGTTCACATTCCTAGAGCCATGTAAAAGCTGGGAGCAGAAGTACATGTCTGTCAGCTGGTGCTCCTACAGTGACATGGAAGACTGGAGAATGCCTGGAACTCTGAATGCCAGCTAGCCTGATATATGCGATAGGGAACAACAACAAAGAAACCTTCATAGAACCAATCCCTGACCTTTACACATGCACAGTGGAACCTATGCAAGTCTGCACTTACATTACACAAATGCACATACATATCCACATACAAGCTGTGGTAATTTGAATGAATTTGGGCCCCATAACCTCACAGGAAGTGGCACCATTAGGAGGTGTGGCTTTGTTGGAGGAAGTGTGTCACCACAGGGGTGGGCTTTGAGGTTCCTTATGCTCAGGATACTGCCCAGTGAATCAGTCAACTTCCCGTTGCCTGCAAGATGTAGGATGCTCAACTATTTCTCCAGTACCATGCATGTCTGCAAACTGCCCTGCCCCCCAACATGATGGACTGAACCTCTGAACTGTAAGCAAGCCTCCTCAATTAAATGTTACCCGTGGTCATGGTGTCTCCTCACAGCAATAGTAAACCCTAACTAAGACACAAGCACATGTATCATAACACACATACAAGAAGATATGATGGAAACATAATATTAGAAAGAAAAAAAAAGATACCATGCAGTACCTGGTAAGTGAGCATTTTGATCTAGAGTCATAGTTTAACAACTTTTTAAAAGCACAAGCAAATGCAGTAGTCCATTCATTGACAATGCAAAGACAAGCCTCCGGTATGATCAGGCGGGGCCAACAGTTATACAGACCTTTGATGTTAAGCACAATTTTACCTACCGATTCTGTTTCCTCCCAAGTCCCTAGTGTAGGATCTGAATCTGAATCTGGTGGTGGTTTGGCAACTTCTATCTTAGATCTTCTCAGAACTCGAGGCTTAGTGCTGCGTCTTGCCCCTAGTGTCCACTTTTTGTCTAATTGGCACAGGTTGAGGAAGGCACTCCTGCTCCATGGAAGCCCTTCCATACAAGGCAGGCTGGATCCACCAGCTTTCAACCCCATGGGCCTCAGCATCACTAAAGGAGACAAGGCCTGCAGGACACGCAGACACCTTCTGGGTGATTCCGAAGTGACCCAGCAGGAGAAGTGTTCTTTTTAATGGTTTGCTTTCCCAGCCAGACCTCAGCCACACCACACACTCAGATACGGTCAACTGTATCTGTTTTATTCACCCCTAGCTCCAAGGTGTGGCACACAGCAGGTGTTTAATAAGCATGTGATAAACTAATTAAATGGCAGACCCCTTTATGAATTTCAGTGCAAGGGGAATGAACAACGAAAAATGAAGTTCTTGCTATATTTCATGATGTGTTCCCTATTTTAGAAGCATTGCTTGCTTTTTATGGAGAGAAATATGTGGGTATATATATGAATCTAAGACTTCTAAAACACCAAAATAGAAGTAGAGTAGAAGAAATCAGGTTTCAGTAAGTGGTTTGAATTTCGATACTGACACACTGACAGAAACATGTTTTTACTCAGCTAACTATTTACAAAGCACTGGAGCTGACTTGTGCCTCCCATCAACCCCATGAAAAAGCTGGACACTTTTGTTTTTCATTTGACAGATTGCAGAAGCCTGGCTTGGACACTGCACTCTGCCTAATGAGCAGTGGGCTCCAGATTCACTCACATGGCCAGACAGAGCAGTTGGAACTACTGACGTGTGTTCTAAATATTGCATGGCACACACTGACCTTAGGAAACTTTGTTTGTTGATTATTTGTAGTTCAGATTTAACAGGGCATCCTGCAACCCTTGGTCTTAGCCTGATTCTTTCTCTGGAAAAAGCCAAGGCTGTGTGTGTGTGTGTGTGTGTGTGTGTGTGTGCACGCTTGCACGTGCACACGCATACATTTTGTGTCATGCCCATGTATAAAGAATGACTGGAGTGGTATCTCCCAGGGCTCCAGAACCATACTATGTATGGAGTCAAGGTTTATTATTTTTAAATTAATGCAAAATGGTGCACAATTTAAAAATATAAGACAATCAACTAGGTCTTTTCTCCTGAAATTCTGGGACATTATGTCAGAGTTGCTTTATTTATATACAAATACACAGAACCTTTGTAGTGATTTGAATAAGAATATCCCCCCACCCCAGTCTCAGATGTCTGAATACTTGCTTCCCATTTGATGGTGATGTTTGGGTAGTTTTAGGAGAGATGGCCTTGTTAGAGGAAGTATGTCACTGGAGATGGGCTTTGGATGTTTAAAATATCACCACCATTTCTAGTTGCTCCCTCTGCTTCCTGATTTCAGTCGAAAACATGAGCCCTCCGTTCCTACTCCTGCCAACATGCCTTCACTCTGCCATTAGGAGCATAACCGTCCAGAACCATCAGGCCAAGTAAGTGCTTTCTTCCGTAAGTTGCCTTGGCCATGGTGTTTCTTCATAGCAATAGAAAAGTAGCTAATACAACTATAGATTTTGAACCTTCATATAAGGGTTAAAACACCCTTTATGTGCCACTTTTCTTTGAATATACTGTAAAGATTCTTTTCGTCTGTCATCCATCTATAAATCTATCTAACTATTTACTGTGCTTGCTGCAGATCAAAACCAGACACATTCTTTCTATCTCCTGGACCTGCCTCGGCTTGGTCCAGAAGACTCACATCCTAAGGACTCATCTCAGAGAGCAAGAAAGGGAAGAGAAAGGGTCACAGTTTCAGTTCACTTGACCTGGTAGCACCTACAGAGACCCTCAAATCTAAAGCTTCATTGAAAGAATTGTCCCAGAATTGAGGGATGATGTGTGTAGTTTTACCATGGAGCTCTATCCATATATAGATATAGATATATAGATAACATATGTGTGTGTGTGTGTGTGTGTGTGTGTAACTCCCACATAGCTTTCTCTCTGATGAGAAGCATCATCTTTAACTAATCGTTGCCCTAGTGATGAACATATCCCCACATGATTTGCTTTTAAAAGAATTATGGTGATTATTTTCTATTTATGACTAAGCACAGACTTCAAAGTATACACAGCTATGGAAGAGACTTCTAGAAATGGCACTACAGAATTAAAAGAAATAGATATTTTTTTCTCATTTTGGTAAAGGGGTACCAAATGTTTCTTCTTGAAGATGTGTCTTTTTTTCTAGTGGCAATACATAGGATCCAAATCAATTTTAGCATTCATCAGAATAATGGGGATTTGTCCAGTAAATTAAAATGGAATTTTAATGATTCTATCATGTGATTTTTTGTTATGTGGAGTAGAACATTTTTCACAGATATAAAAGTCGTTGATAATTGATATTCCCATTGTGTGATATTCTTGACCTATTTTGCCACTGGGTAGTAAGTCCTTCAGTATTATTTATAAAATTTTTATTAAGAAAATTGGAAATTAATTAGATATTTTTATGGGTATTGTAGTGATCTACAGTTTATCATTTGTCCAAGATTAATGCTACTTGTAATTTCCTGAATTCTCCTGCCAATCCCTCCAAGGATGTAAACCACATGGTCATCCAGTCTTTTAGAATACAAAGATAATCTAAGATAAAAAAATCCAAATATATATAAAATCTGGGGTCTTGTAATGAATGAATAGGATGGGGGTGCTTGCTTGAAGAACTGAAACAAGTAGGACATTTCATGTTCATGGATGTCATGACTTGGATCATAACATGTCCTCATAGGGATGTATGTAAATATTTAGTACAATGCATGGACCTAGTACAGTATTTTGTGTCAACAAAACAAGAACCTAGATTTCATGTCTATTAAGTCATGATAATACCAATCTATTTTGCTGAGTTTCCTGCAGTTCTATACTACCTTCAGGGTCTTGCCACCTCTCTGTACTATAATATATTACTAGTTCAAGTCTCTTTCTAACTCATCTGAGGATGGCTATGTCAGATTATCAATTCATTTTGCTACAGTGACTTGTCCCGCAATAACAACCCAGGTAAGTGTGGCTTGTAGGAAGAATTTCATAAGCTTCTAAGAGAAAGCAGCTTTCTTTCTATGATGACTACCAGCTTTTAAGGTTGGCTGCCTCCACCAGCTGGAGTCCATGAGGAAGCTCTCTCAAGGATGAAGATAGCACAACCGAAGACGGGGATGAGAGACACAGAGAAAGGGAACTCAAACCAGATAGCATCTTTAATCCCCTACAGGACTTGAAGTCAGATCCAACCAAGCTTTTGATTTATGTTAAATGATAAAGTCTTCATTTAGTTTACACCAGTTTGAGTTAGAAGCATTTCAGTTTGGAGAAAAAAATCCAGAGCTTTGTTAGGACAGAAGTCTTCATGATTCAGGCTTCAACAACAGGAACTGGGAGGAGGACAGACAGCTGCTGTAAACTGGGTGGAAGCACTGTGGAAAGTGGTCCTGTGCCCAGCCTCCTGTCTTCCTTTTGCCCACACTTACTGTGTGAGTGTGAGCAGTGGGTTAACATCTCCAAGCCTTGATTTTCCTTTCTGGAAAATAAGAGAACTGGGCAATCGGCAGTTCTTGGTCAGAGAAAGAGCCTCAAGTGGTATGACAGTCACAGATATCCAGGCTCCTAGACCTCCATTCTATGGGACTAATTCTCCTCTGATCTGTATTGTATTCCAGGCTGTCTTAGAGAGTTCTGAGGGAATAATGTGTCCTGCTGTTAAAATGGGTTAGCTGACCATTCCAGTTCTGTTGATACTGAGTCCAAGTTGAATCAAAGCTCAGTTGGAGCCCAGTGGGAATGTCATGTCTGGTTAATATTTTGTACTCTATGTTAGCAGTTGATCAGAAGACAAGGCCAAGAATGTAGTCCCTGGAGGGTTTATTAACTTTCCACAGCCAGAAAAAAATGTTAGTGGCTATGATATGTGTCACTAATCTTAAGAACTGTCTTAGAGATGCAGGTCATTGGTCAGACGAGGGCTGGGGACAGAGTGAAAATTATTCTGCGGAGTCATTAGCTCCACCTTAGGTGCCAAGACAAACACCTCTGGCCATGCTCAGCAGACTGGAAACAGAGTACGTTCTGCACAGAGGTTTCCTTCCCCTCCTCTCCTCTCCTTCCTCCTCCCCTACTCTGCTCTTTTCTCTCCCTCTACCCTCTTTCCCCCTACTCTTTCCCTCTTCTCTCCTTTGTTTGAGAAAAGGTCTTCTGATCAACTCCTAACACAGAGTAAAAAATATTGCTGGTATGTATCCCAGACTGGCCTAGAACTTGTTAGCCTCCCGTCTTTGTCTACCCAGTGCTGAGATTAAGGGCATACCTCTCTCAGCTGTTTTCCCCTTTGCTTTCTCAAGATAGAATGATCGTTGTAAATGACGTTCAGGAGACAGGCACCCACATTTTCAGCTGTAGAGAATTTGATATGTTCCCACTGTGCCTTAAGTTCATGTACATTTACTTTTCCTCATGGACAATGTACATATTATAGTGGTATTTTTAATGAATGTATATAAAAGCATTTTATTGTACTATAAAACATTATAAATACATAAAAATGAAAACTTTAGAGCAAATATTGTACTGAATATCAATTTCCTGTTCCAAATTTTAAAAGAAAAAGGAGTCTCTTAAAAATTAAAACTTGGCATTCAGTCTGAGTTTTCATAGAGCCATCCATCATTCTGTCTGAGGATTCAGTAGAGGTAGTGTCTGGAGACATTAAAAAAAACCCGTCAGGTAACTCAGACCATTGCATATGTGTTTCTTGAACCAATTTGAGGAATCTAGTTTATTTGGTCAACTGACATCAGAAAATGAAGTGTGACACTCAAGAAACACTCCTCTGGTGGCAGCAGAAGGAGAGCTGCAGTTCATACCATCAAAACTCTCTCCAGAAGACAGAATGCAGAACAAGAAAGGTCCCCCAGAATAGAGATTACTCTGATTACAGCCCCTCTGACTGTAAGCAGTCAGGAAGAGGGTATTCTTCCAATGACAGCATGGAATCACAAAGTAGGGACCAAGAAAAATGCAGAGAGAGAGAGAGAGAGAGAGAGAGAGAGAGAGAGAGAGAGAGAGAGAGAGAGAGAGAGAGAGAGAGAGAGAAGCGAATAGGAAAAGATCCCTGACAACCCCATGTCCTGGAAGAAGGATGAGCAGGATCCACTGCTCACTTGAACCAGAAGAGCATATATTCGTCCTGCAGAACTCAGGGTGACGCAGGAGCAGATCACAGATAAAAATGGTCTAGCCTACCAGAGGATGAGCTGGGAGGCCCTGGAGAAATCAATGAATGGTCTTATTAACAAGGTCAACATCTCCAATACAAGTGCTATTATCCAAGAGCCCCTCCAAGAAAACCTAGTCAGAGGGAGAGGGTTGCTGTCCAGGTCTGTCCTGCAGGCACAGAGTGCTTCTCCAGTCTTTACCCATCTTTTTTTTAAATTTTAATTTTAATTTTTTTCTTTACTCATCTTTACACTGAAATCAACTCAAAATGCCCACAGATTGGAGAATTAATCCTCAAGAGACTAATTCTTAATTTCTGGAAAGGATATCAAAGGAATAATAAGCAACTTTACCTGACTGCTTCAAAATGTGTGGCACATCTTATTAACCACAATGTGGCACAGGAGGTTCTGTGTCTGGAGATGTCTCTTTGCTGCTGGAGAGACCAGCAGACGACAACACTGAGGTGTCTATTGGCATCATTAAGGAGTGTGGACTCAAGTTTGCCCCGTTGTCACCAAAAGGATTCAATACTCTCTCTGAACACCTGTGAAACATTCTACATGTGACTGAAACTGACCAAAGAACTCAGCTCCTGATTAAAGAGATGCTATACGGAAGGACAGGTTTAAGGACTACCCTGTTATTTGGGAAGGACTTGATTTAGTGAAAGATGATCGGGTTACCAATGTGCTCTGCTTGAAGGATGACTACGATCCAGAAGATCTTCTTAGTGTTTTCAAGATGGACCTTAATGTTATGGAAAATGAAGAGAAGTACAAAGCTATATCAAAAAGGAAACTCATGATGAAGGAGACAGTGATTCAAACACAGACCAAGAAGCTGGAAGTGGTGAAGATGAGGAGGAGGAGAAAGAGGGAGGAGAAGAAGGTGGAGGAGGCAGAGGAGGAAGAGGAGGGGGAAGAGGAAGGAGGAGGGGGAGAAGAAGAAGAAGAAGAAGAAGAAGAAGAAGAAGAAGAAGAAGAAGAAGAAGAAGAAGAAGAAGAAGAAAAAGAAGAAAAAGGGCTTTTAAGTGTGCTGTAAACAGTGTAATTAAGTGGCTTCTGAAGTACCACTCTAAAACGGCTTTCTTCATTCACTGAGAAGGGATTGTGAAGAATGCCACTGGGGTTTAGTGGGTGAAGACTTTTCAGTACCCTGTAGGACCGAAGACTGACTGCCCCTTACAACAGAATACCCGACCCAAGAATTTTAAACAAGAAAATTCATTTTTCCTAACAACATAATTTTAATTTGGTATTTTAAACCTTCATTTCTATAGGTATATCATGTTGAGAGTGTGTGATAATGCAAGCTTGGCAAGAGTGTGTTTGAACATGAACTCATTTAAAAATAATAAAATGGTATATATTAATATAAAAAAATTAAAACTTGCCAGGTGGTGGTGGCACACGCCTTTAATCCCAGCAGTCAGGAGACAGAGGCAGATGGATCTCTGTAAATTCAAGGCCAGCCTTGTCTGCTAGAGCTAGTTACAGGACAGGCTCCAAATCAATAGAGAAACCTTGTCTCAAAAACCAAAAAAATAAAAAATAAAACTTAGTACCAATTGTTAGACTGTGGCATCAACAGCGATAGTCAAAATAATTTTTATAGTTTAATTTTAGGTAAAAGTTTCCAAAGGTCTGATGTCTATATATCAAATGTGTGTTTTAATACTCACCTTGAAAACAATAGCTGAATGTTTCACTCCCTCTAACAAACATGCCTAAAGAGAGCAACATAAATATGAAAACTGCTTTTCTTTTTCCCTTTTAGTCTTTGTATAATTAGGTATTTTTCACTAGAAAATTATCTTAGTGGCAGTATATAATTCAGGCAGTTTATAATAATGCAAAATAAGAGCATCATATTCTTGAAGTTTAACTTCTCTTGCTGCTTGACTCTGATTTCTCCCATTCTGCTGGCATGTGGTGTGGGTACAGAAATCTTGCATCAGAGACACATGATCAATCTTAAGAGAGGACAATAGCCAGTCAGATGGGGCAGAATCAGGATGAGGGAAAGACAGGCCAGGCATGGTGGCACACACATTTAATTCCAGCACTTGAGATACAGAAGCAGATAGATCTCTGTAAGTTCAGGCCTTCCTGGTCTATATTGAGTTCTAGGCCAGCTAGGACTACATAGGGAGACCCTGATTTAAGGGGAAATGTATGTGTGTGTGTGTGTGTGTGTGTGTGTGTGTGTGTGTGTGTGTAGAAGCAGACAGAGATGAGATCGAACATGTTCAGGATGGTATGGATTAAACCAAACAGCAGAGAAAAGCTTAACATAGACTTACAGACATGGCAATCCTATGACAAGAGATTCAGGAAGACCAGCTTCGGACAGCACCTTGGATAGCTCCCCAGGAACTGAGTTCTTTGACAAGGCCAACACAGTAAGAAAGAAGGCTTTTACCTTCTCTGTCCCAGTATCTCTAGGATACCACCACTCTAGGATGAAATAATATTTCCCTGAGCCTTTAGGAACCAATCATAGTGTTCCATGGCAGGACCTGACTTAGCTTTGTAAGCCAGGTCATCCTCTGTGTTTCCTGGATCTTTGGTGATGGTAGTGATGGGAATAATTATGATATAGAACAACATACATTTGTCGATGTTAAAAGTTCTATCATGAAACACATTTAATACATTGTTTTGATTGGAGGCTCAAACCTCTTCATTCCGAGTTCTTGGATTAAAGATATGCAACATCACATCAAAGGAACATTGTTTTCATTACTATAACTCCAAATATAGTGAAGTTCATTTTACAAAAGTCCCTGTGTATGCCTTTCATGTGGGCATCAGACCTTTCCTAGAACTAGTTAGACAATGTCATTATGGAGAGAGCTCTCTTCTGCCACTTGTCCTTAGAAGTGTCCATAGACTCCTGAGCTCAAGGAAATAGTCTACTCACAAAGTTGTTTGGTTATGTTTGCCGATGCTGTCAGTGGATAACAGAAAATCTTGAAAATCAGACTCATTACAAATGGTTATTCGCTGAATTGAGGACATGACATTTGGGTTTTTACTCAAAGAAGAAGACCTTTGAATGGGATCAGTGTGGGAAAGGAGTTAGGCAGACAGGACAAAAGTCCGGCACCTTAAGTAAAAGAGTGGGCAAGGGTCAATGTGGCACCAGAGACATGAATCAGTTGTGGTGACTTTCCAGCATGTAATGTTGTCAGTGTAAGATGCTGCTTCCAGCATGCTGAGCAAGAGTTGTGTTCATTTACTCATTCAACAGCATTGACGGAGCAGCTACCTTGTGCCAGGGACCATTTCAGACCTTAGACACATGACTGTAAACAAAACAGTTGCTTAAAGCATTATACACACTTTTCTGTCTATCCGAAGTCAGCTCACTTTTCCTAGAGCTTGCTGGGACAATAGGAAGGCTAATCAGGAGGAGGTAAAATTTTAAGTGGAGCTGTTCGACCTGTCAGTGCAGGCCAGGAATGGCAGAACATGAGTGTCTCACTTTACAAAAGCCACCAGCCAGCACCGAACCTGAGAATCACCAACAGATGATTTCCTGTGGTATTTGAGTGGCCAATAGGACTATGGGTAACACAAGCAGTACCCAGTTGGACATATTTAAGACCATGAAATATTAGCATCTGACAAAACCCAAGAAGCCATTCAGCCCGCATCCTTCCCTAGAGTCTTCTGAAGCCTGTTAACTAGAGCATGGTAGAGCTAGACAGAACTTGCTCATTTATACTGGAATGTGTACAAGAAGATACTTCTCTGTGTGACTTTCACATTTCATTGTGTCTGACTGAGGCATCTTCTCAGTAATGTCATTGCATTGACCCGCATTTGTGGTGGAAAACCCGAGGTGTCTCAAAGCAATTGTTGTTGCTTTCTTCCATGGGTCTGATAGCTAGGGCTTTGGCTTGCAGCAAAGGTACAGGAAAAGAAAAAGCTTGAAGAAGGATGAAGAAAGGAATCCAGTTGCAGGGACAATGGTCAGCCTGTCCTCAGCTGCTATTCCCTTTTTTCCAGTGACTGCTAGAGCCCTTTGATTAGGACAGCTGGCTCTAGGTGACCGAGCAGGCAGAACTTCCCTGAGCTTAGGGGGCAGATTATATCTGTGCAAGAAGGGTTTCACAGACTATGCAGCCCTTTCCTTTCTTGTTTGGATTGTAGAATAAGAAATACTTAAAAAGGAAAACCTGGGATGGGGACTGCTTTCTAGAAAGATCAGTCCCAAACAGATATCATCTAATAAAGCTAAAATTAGAAAGTCACACATAAACACTTTGAAATAAGAATGCTGAGCTTCTGCTAAGTGGTTGAGGATAGAATATGAATATACAGAGAGGGCCTCAGGAATGAAAACCCAGCACTCATACTGGAAAAGAACACTTCTTTCTTCATTTTCCAAAGCTGCTCATAATGGTCATCCTGACCTCTGACCTGATTTTAGTCACAGGACTAAATGTCCTACGTTTCCTTTGTTAAGTCTGAAGTTTTTGTTTTTTTTTTTTTTTTTTTTTTTTTTTTTTGTGTGTGTGTGTGTGTGTGTGTGTGTGTGTGTGTTGTGTGTGATGCCCAGGGCTTAATCAATGCAAGATAAATGCTTGCCACTCAACCACAGCCCAGATCAAGTAAACTCAATCTTTTGAGGAAGTTCAGAGCTAAAAGAAACATTGAAATTGAAGTTTTAGTCACAGTAGTTTCTTGTAGAATATTGTGCATTCGTCTCTTCTTCTTGTCCTTTTCCTCCTCCTCTTTTGCTAATATTTTCAAGATTCTTTCTTGGGGAGAAAGGATGCAGCATTTATTAGGAAGTTCTGATTTGCAGGTGCTATTGTGTTGTGAGGGCTGAAAGGCCACCAGATCAAGGAAATTGCTTTTTGAGCTTGCTGGTCTGGATGAGCAGTGGATGGCCTCTTCAGAGAAAAATGACTCCCATGATTGGCCCTGTCTCCTCACCGGCCCTTCAGCAGCAATTATGCCAGTAGTCTCAAACCTGGACTGAGTGGCTCATACGTCTCTCTAGACTTACGGCTGCAAAGAGCTCTTGATTTTCCTTTCAGATGTGGAGAAGCCCAGCCACTTCTCTGAATTCTTAGATTAAAAGATGGGCTTTATGGAAGGTGGCAAAATATGCCCAATAAATTTGCAGATATCAGGAACAAATCCAAATTCAAAGCAAGAAAATGTGAGTCATATGATGGGAGAGCATACTCACATTTAACATTGAAATGTTTTGTTTTGTTTGTTTTTGTTTTTTGTTTGTTTTTATTTCTTTCGAGACAGGGTTTCTCTGTAGCTTTGGAGTCTGTACCAGAACTTGCTCTGTAGACCACGCTGGCCTTGAACTTACAGAGATCCATCTGCCTCTGCCTCCCGAGTGCTGGGATTAAAGGTGTGCGCCACCACCGCCGGGCTTGCACACTCACATTTTAATCTCTGAATTTTGGACTTTCCTAGGAAACTCACAGTAGACTCAAACTTGGATTTTGAAAATCGTTTTTTTTTTTTTTCCTTCTTTCTCTTCATTTAAAAAGATCTCGTAATTCTTACAGATTTCGGCAGTTGACTTAGGGCAGTTGACTTATGTGCTGGTTAGGCCAGTACTAACCTTTGTGACCTTAACTACAGTTATTTCAAGTAGCCATTACTCCTTCCAGTTCTTTACGTCCCAGGACTTCATTGTCTGAATCAAGGAGGGTGGAGGTCTCTGCAAGCATTTTGCCCTTTGCGTTTAGCCAGTCCTTTGTGCCCCAGCCTTGCCTGTCTCCTGCACTTCTCCCGACCTAGGAAGTATGACTGGATGCAAGATTGGAACAAGTAAAATCACCCAGCACAGGAAGGATGAATGATGGGTAAGGATGAGATGAGTCCTTGGATATCCTCTCTAGGAAGTTTCAGCCATAAAGAGCCTTCAAAGAAAGATAATATATTGAAATGTCTTTTTCTGAAGGGGGACAGACTAGCTACTGGGATCAGTATGGGGTTTCCAATTTGCTTAGTCTATCTACAAATTACTATACACCTTTGAACATGTCGTCTTCAGTTCAGCAAGAGACTTGGGAGGATGAAAATAGAAGATTCATTGCTTATAAAAGTATTTGGACTTCGTTGGTCTGTTGGAAACTTAGGTGTGTGCACAACCCTCACTGCTTTATTATAGACAAAGGTAGAACACAAGGGCATTTCTAATGCCATGAATGTGCTTTTTTTTTTTTTATAAGGAAACATGGTAATAAGATCAAGGGCTCTGGGGAGAACGATGTTTAACCATGAGGATCTGAATTCAGATCCTAGCATCCATGTAATCTCAGTTTGGGGTGGGGAAAGTAGAGACAGGAATATCCCTGGGGCTTGCTGGCCACTCATTCTAGCTAAACCAATCAGCCCAATATGCAGTGAGAGCCATTGTCCTAGTTAGGGTTTCTATTGCTGTGATGAAGCACCATGACCAAAGGTAACTTGGGAGGAAAAGATTCATTTCACTCACACTTCCATTTAACAGTTCATCCTCAATAAACAGCAAGGGCAGGAACTCAAGCAGGGCAGGAACCTAGAGGCAGAAGTTGAGGCAGTGGTCATGGAAGGGTGCTGCTTACTGGCTTGCTCTCATGGATTCTCTGCTTGCTTTCTTATAGAACCCAGTACCACCAGCCCTCCTCCAATGGAGTGGGCTCTCTCACATATATCACTGTGAAAATATCCTACGGACTTGCCTACAGCCTGACCTTATGGAGGCTTTTTCTTCAACTGAGACTCCCTCCTCTCTGAAGATTCTAGTTTATGACAGGTTGACATAAAACCAGCCTGCATATCTTAAAATATAACATGAAGCATGATTAAGGAAGATACCAGCATCAACTTCTGGTCTTTCTACACTTGTGTACTTATATACAAACATACATAGAAAACCTTAGCAAAATTAGTCAGTGAAAGGGGCAAGACAGGATAGTCCCAGAACAACTCCAGGTAAGGCTCTATTCAATGACTTGGCTGTTCTTTCCCTTTCGGCAGGGTTCTTGTGGCTCTGAAGTCCAAGATAAACATCCTCGAGATCTGATTAGCCTCCATCAATAGGCCAGGCCGCCTCACCCAGTTCTTCTGCTCTCCAACACTCACAGATTCACTCCCGGCCTGGCTCACCCTTGCCCTTCTCTGCCTCATAAGCATCTTCTCCACATCAAACAGATATCAGACATGCTCTTGAAGCAAAGCAAGACAGAGGACATGTCTCCATGTGGCTCAACTAATATTTATTGTCTACTATATGCCACGAACTTATAAAGAGAAAGAAAGAAAATACAGGCAGAGGTCCTCCTTCATGAGATGCCAGTTCCTTGCAGGAACACCATGCCGGAAGAATGCTTGGATCAGGATATTTACCATACCAGAAACCCCAGCTTCTCTCTGCTTCGCACCATGTAAAAACTGTATTTTTGTCTGTGTGGGGTGTACATACTTAACACGATTTTCAAAATTAGATGGCTCCACACTATTTTTTTTTTTTTTTTTTTTTGTAAAACAGAAACTAGAGACCTGTTTTGGAATTAAAAGCTTTCCTGACCATTTAGAAACTTTGCAAGATTTTCCATTCCTCGATGTTAAGTTTGCATTTGGCCACAAGCTACAGTTTAGCTTTTGGCCGCCAAGGCGCAGATTGGCAACGATACATGGAAACCCAGGGAACGAACTGTGTAAACAAACAATCTTCCCAAAAGCTCATGCAACTCAACTAGCTCCACTGCTATAGAGAAGTACACTTTTTCTTAATAAAATAAGAGGAGCAAGAGAGAGGAAGGGATAGAGGTTGTTGGGGGGAAGTGGAGAGAGGGACCCCAGCAACAGGGACATTATTAAATAGATTATGATTATATTGCAGATTCTTGGACAACTACTAAAAAGAATGATGTAACCATATATAGAACTTAGAAATATGTCATATCCATGAGTGTGGGTGGGTATTTATCACTACAGCATATAAAGAATATAGCCGTGTGTTTACAAATTATAAAAATATGAGTCAATGCATCTATGCACATTGAGCAAATATGGGAAACACTGGTCATTTCAAGGGGGTGAAAACCGGACAAAGAAGGTTGTCAAGCCATCATTTGTGCCATCCTCACACTATTTGAATTTTTATTAAAAAATCAAGTTTGGTCATTTAAAATAACCAGCCTTTAATCTCTGGAACCCCTGCTCCCCCAGACCCACACTCATTCTCTCTCCTGAAATTAAATACTATAATAAATAAACATAGTGAGGCCACTAAAAGTCTAACTTATTTATGGTGCATTACTGACCTAGTATGTGTGAGGCCCTCAATCTGATTCTCATTCCCGCAAGAAAAAAGGAAAAAAGACACCAAAACCCAAACAAACAGAAAACCCCAAAACACTACAGGATAGTCAAACCCCAAACAGGAACCTGAGGAAGTGCACCCTGCTTTGCAGAATGAATGTCGAGTTTAAGATGTTTCTGCATATACAAAGAGAGGAAGAGTGATGTTGAGCAACAAGGCTCAAAATTACAAAACACGAGGCACGAAGGAGCTCTGTTTGTAGACAAAGTTTGCTTCTGTTTTAATCTTCTGCAGCTGTACAGATCTGGCCCGCTCGCCCAAATTAACGGCAGGTGCACTGAGCTGGTGGCGGGGAGAGGCTGGAGACACACCTGCCTCATGACTCCCTCAAGGTTATACTGTGGGCTGGGAGCTTCCAAGGGAGTCATCTGAAACTCACTCATCCATGTGGCCACGCTGGCGCTCTGGTTTGTAAAGGGCAGATTTATTATGACATCTGAGAGGAAACAAGTAGCCATTTTCTTGTCAAAAACTCAGAAGGGGCCCTTAACCGTGCAGTTCACGAGCAATTAGTCAAGTGCTCAGAAGTAGCTGGCTGAGGCTGAGCAAAGCACAAAACCCCGTGGCTTTGATCCATAAGCCCCCAGCGGACCACCCATGCTGCGTGCTCAAGAACCATGTGTGCTCATCAACGACACAATATAAGATCGGCAACTCGAGGGCTGTTTATATTCACGGCTCTCTGCTGGGTGCTCACTCAGCGGGAGAGAGGAATACTTAATGTCCTTCTTATAGCCGCGTGGAATGTGTTAGGGGTTTGTGCTTTGAATGAAGCCTTTGAGAGTTTCTGTGTCTCCACACCACATCCATGTGGCCTGAGTGACTGTGTGTGCCAGCAAGATTTGTGTTTTCGGTAGCTCTACTTGTTAGGGAGGGTGAGTGGGCCAATGGGCACCTGGCTGTGGCATCTCGAGCCTTCTGCTTCGGGGGCAGTGAAATAAAGCATGGTGGGTGTCAGAAACAAGGAGGTGATCCATTCTGTGCCGTGACCACAAAACATGCCAGCTAAATGAGAAGATGCAGCCAAGCCTGATTCTGGAAGATGGCGACTTGGGTGTCAACTCTGAAGGCGAGGGACAATTTTAGGAGCAAAGGCTACTGTGCCCGAGGCAGGGTGGGTTTGCAATGGGCCTTTCAACTTACTTCCACCCTTCTCCCAAAGTAGAGATCCTAACAAAAGAAGGTTTCTGGAGTGGGTCTAGAGAGACGAGACCTAGTGGCCTAAGATGGAGACTTTTATTGACATGGTAGGACCCAGAAGAAAAGACTCCAACTACCCATTATCCATTAACCAGCAGTTTAAGAAAATACACAGGGCCTTTGCAACTAGTGCAGAGGAGAACATTCCCAAGAGAAGAAACTGAATGCAGAAGAGAGTTAGCAGTCTAATTTAGGGCTACCAAGGACTCCATATGAACTAGCATTTGGTCTTAAGACAACACCAGGGCTATCGGTACTGCTCTGTTTTGTACTAAGACTGTGTTTTTATTTTCGTTCTTCTTTTACAGTGATACACCACCCTCTCACAAACTGCCCTGCAGCAGCAAATGCCTTCCTATGTTCAGCTGAAAATTCTAAGGAGGAACGAGTAGAATTAGAGTCAAATTAAAGAACTGAGTCTCAGCTTCCAGGAGGATACCCAGGCAAGTGAAGTTTTCTCCCCTGTGAGGTGGAGCTTTGGGGCGGGTTGTGATTTTTTTTTTATCTCTACTCTCACACTCTAGCAGGCCTCCTCTAGGCCTGCTTCCCGGAGAACTCAGGTAAGGAAGCTTTGTCTGTAGAGATTGATTGACTGACTAACATTGCAGTACTGTGGAGGGATTGGGATGTTGCAGGTGCAGAGGCTAACTACCTTATCTCAGGCTAGAGTTAGCCTACCCGGAACAGCCATGCCCTCCACTGACTCAGAACTAATAGACTGTAACCATAGATAAGAAACTTTCTGGGGGGCTGGAGAGATGGCTCAGTGGTTAAGAGCACTAGCTGCTCTTCCAAAGGTCTTGAGTTCAATTCCCAGCAACTACATGGTGGCTCACAACCATCTGTAATGAGATCTGGCGCCCTCCTCTGGTGTGTGGGCATACATGGAGGCAGAATGTTGTATACATAATAAATAAATAAATAAATAAATAAATTAAAAAAAAAGAAACTTTCTGGAATCTACTCCTAGGTTCCTCCAACCCAAAAGCTAAAGACTGTCACCAGGTAACAACATATTGGGCCTATAGAAAAGCTGCCACATCTTACTGGAACCATCTCTCCATTGTACCTATCAGTGTGTCTTAAACTCACCTTGATATATGATTTTCTTCACTCTGAAAAACTAGGAAACCTCTTCCTTTGTTGTAGGGGGCCACTTGTTCATTTCAAGATCACCCAGACTCCCAAAATAACCACACAGAAACTGTATTAATTAAATCACTGCTTGGCCTATTAGCTCTAACTTCTTATTGGCTATCTTTTACATCTTAATTTAACCTTTTCATTTACCATGAGGCTCATGGCCTACCGGCAAGAGTCCAGCATGTCTGTCTCTGGCAGCTCCATGGCTTCTCCCTGATTCTGACTCCTTTCTTCCAACATTCAGCTTAGTTTTCCCCGCCTAGCTCTACTCCACCCTATCACAGGCCTAAGACGGTTTCTTTATTAACCAATGGTATTCATAGCATAGAGAGGGGAATCCCACATCATTACTTCCGTGCTAGAACATGGAATTTGCGTGTCCCGCATCTGTGTCCCCAGGCCATAGTCACTCAAAATAGCTTCAGAATAAGCCATCTCTTGTTCCCTTTAAGGTGAGAGCTGTGGATTAGTGTTGTTGTTTTTGTTGGTTGTTGGTTTTTTTTACCAATACTTGCCTTTTGACAAAAAACAAACAGTAGCAACAACAACAACAACAACAACTACAAGAAAAACCATCCTGGACCAGGAACACTTGACAGTCACATCTCTGTTTCATGGAGTCCAGTAAGGAGCAAGGGTGTCTAAATGACTCAAAGGAGAATGAAGGTCAGTCATATGAGAGGACAGTCATACCAAACATACAGCTTCAAGGCCTCTCTAGCTCTCATTCTGGAGCCACTATGGACAAAGGACACAGAGAATTAACCTAGGTCCTCTAAACAGAATGACAGTCTTTTATTATAAATAATAAAATATAGTCATATGGTGCACACCTCACTAACATCTTAATTGGACATGAAGACACAATTCAGAAACTGTAATTCCTGGCACCCATTCTAAGCACCAGGGAGCTATACGGTCTGAATGGGAGCCACTGGCCATCTACCTGTGGCGACTCAAACAATTTGAAACAACATATGATTGAACATGCCATTTCCCAGCCACGTTAGCCACATTTCAGTGGTTAGCTGTCACAGCCAGTGGTTACTGTATTAGACAATCAGGCATATCTACCTTTCTACCCTGGCAGAAGAGTTCTCTGATGTAGATAAATCTTAGACATAACTTTGGGCCTTTGTGAAATCAGAATAAAGTACCAGTGTGGGGCCTGGGGAATTCAGAAGGAAGCTTGAAACGCTACAGTTCATTAGCTTTTTTTTTTTTTTCCTGAGACAGAGTCTCATCTAACCCTATGCAGCAAATGAAGATCTTGATCTTCTGATCCTGCAGCTTCATCCTCGTGAGTGCTGGGATGTCAGGCATGCACCACTGCATCAGGTTCTGTTTAATGTGTCACACGTTAGTACCACATCTGTGGGGTTTTGTTGTTTTGTTTTTAATTTGCTTTGTTTACAGAGACAAGTTCTCATTGTGTAGCCCTGGCTGGTCTAGAATTCACTGTGTAAACCATGCTAGCCTCAAGACTGTGGCCGTCCCGCTTCCACCTCCTGAGGTTAGGATTGGACGTGGGCCGTCATGCCTCGTTGTATGCGATGCTGGGTTCCAGCCCAGGACTTTGTACATGCGAAGGAAGCACTCCAGCAAATGAGCAGCTTCCCCAGCCCTCCTCCTTCACTTTGTTGACATAGCCCATTTATATTTCTTTGCCCCTGTGAGGGGGCTATGAAAATACAGCTTCAAGGCCTCCCAAGCTCTTATTCAGAAGCCACTGTAGACAGGAAACCTAGAATTAACCCAGGTCCCCCCAAACAGGATGGCTTTTATTATTATTATTATGCTAACAGACTGTTTAACTCTTAGTTCTTGCTTTTTAAGTAAAGAAAACTTGACCTAATATCTGGGTTCCGCTCCCTAGCTGGTGACTGTTGAGGTCTGCCCTCCTGGGGCTTCACAGCCATATATTACCATCTTCAATGGAAAGTGCCCATTCTGCTTTAGCAACGAACTCCAGGCCTTGAGACCTGACTTCACAGGAAAGGTCAGGAGGGCTATTTTAAGAGAGCAGTCTGTTATTGAGATTCTGGCATGTGCCCACTCAACGGCGTAAGTCAGCGATCTTCCGAGCACAGAAAATACTGTCAGGAGGAGCACGCCAGGTGTGAGACACTTGAATTCCAGAGGACAGGAATATCATACAGATCAGGAAGATGCATGAAATGATGGAAAGCCTGTCTCCTGTCCAGGACTCAGACAGAGCTTTTCTCATCAGGAAGGATGAGCAAGCTAATGCGATCTCAGAAACACACCACACTCCAAAGCGACACGTGAAGGTGTGTCCTTTTGCTGTCACGTGTGGAGAGGACCAAGTCCTGAGTGAATGTGTGCTGCTGACATGAGCACGGCCATGACAAGAACCCCGATGCCTCAAATTCATGGGGTAGCAAAGCCTTCCCCTGCTCTGAGTCCAGATGTTCACAGTGTGTGCAGAGAGTACCAACCACAGCTTCCTGCGCCTAGATGACTGCAGCCTGAGATGGCTTCTCTGCAGAGACCTCCTACCACGATCAGCCAGCAGGCCTC
Organism: Arvicola amphibius; assembly: GCF_903992535.2. Lineage (NCBI taxonomy): Eukaryota > Metazoa > Chordata > Mammalia > Rodentia > Cricetidae > Arvicola > Arvicola amphibius. The sequence goes on from NC_052047.1 coordinate 164,679,418, forward strand.
CCATTCCAGCTGTGTATGATAAGTAGGCTGAATCTCCAAGCCCTGGGGCATCTCCATCAGTGTACACTGCTCACCTGCTCCTAGGTCGTCTTTCTTTCTTTCTTTCTTTCTTTCTTTCTTTCTTTCTTTCTTTCTTTCTTTCTTTTTTCTTTCCTTCCTTCCTTCCTTCCTTCCTTCCTTTCTTTCTTTTTTTCTTTCTTTCTTTCTTTTTTTCCAGGTCTATTGTTTCTTTATCCCTTGTTTTCCCAGTCAGGTCAACCCTTAAACCTTGCAGGTCAGGGCAACATAGAAATGGTGAACAGGATCACAGCCTATCCCAGCACAAGGTTAACAAAGTGGGGTCAGAGCTGCCTGTGCTGCCCACAGCTCTCATCCAGTCCCAAGTCCTGGGATATCTTGGGCAGCATGTTGACCCTAGCTGGCCATATGGCCAACACATTTCACATTGTGGTGGAAACTGTTAAATTTTCCACCACTGTGGTGTAACCTTTGGCTTTCCTGTTACTAATTATTCATAATTCTTTTCTCTTTTATTATCTTCTCTTTTGCAGTGTTAGCTTCAAACATGTTATGAACATGTGTTACTGTCTCTCCAACTCCAATGCATTCATAGGAAAGCTTGCTTCACAGCTTTAAATACAAAAAAAATCCCAGGAAGTTTATTGTATCCTAAAACTCTACAGCAATATTTCCTAAAGTTTATAAAAATCACCTTGAGGGATTTGTCTCAAATGAGAATTCTTGTGACTGGTGATCTGTCCTCAGACATTTCCGTTGGCTTAGAGTTGAGAAGTTCCACCTTAAACAAATTCGGCAGCATCTCTGGTCCAGGTGATCCAATGACCAATGTTTGTCTAAGTTATTTTGAGACCAAGGACATCCTGCTGAGCCACAGATGCTGGTTTCTGCAGGACTAGAGTGTAAAGATGAAGCTCAAACTGTACTTGTCTTTATCCCTTGCTGGTTGTGTTCTTGCATAATTTACTCCATCTCCATCGTTGTCATCTAGATGTGCTGGTGTTTTTGTTTTTGTTTTTGTTTTTCCCGTGTGGTGGTGGTGGTGGTGGTGGTGCTAGGAGTTGAACCAAGATCTCACTTGTGCTGGGCAGGTGCTCTGTTAGTGAATGATACACCCCAGCATCCTCTTACATTTATTTTTGAAACAAGGTCTCCCAAAGTCTGACCTGAGCCTCCTGGAGACAGCAAGACTATTGATTTTAGAATTAACTAAGAGACAAGTTATAAACATTGTCAATAAAGCCTGGTTTGTGGCAATTATGTTACAAATGTTTTCTTATATGGAATAAACTGCTAGTTATCTGCTCCAGTAACCTCCTTTCTCTATCTCCATGGCAACACTGTCTCCATCTACAGCAACTCTGTCTCCATCCTTCACAGCTACAGAAGTCCTGACTTTTGTCTGACCATCAGTACCTAACATGAAGAAGATTTCTCAGCATCCTTTGTAACGTTGTGTAGCTAGCCTGGAAGACACAGAAGGCGGGCTGTTTAATTTGAGGGCTATAGTCCAAAGAAAAATGCAGAGCTCCTTTTTGAAAGAGCAAGAAAAAGATGTTGCTCAAGTTACTAATTATAAAGCACTTGCACTCTTCTGGGGGTCTTTCTCTTGACTTGTCGTGATGATTCCTTTCTGTGTGTGCTCCATATACTCCCCAGCTCATCCCTCATGCACACGTGTGCATCAGGCAAATAAAGTTCCCTTATGTTGGTGTAGATAAGGACAACTGTCTACAGGACGGTTCGGTCATCTTGTTGACAAATGGTGACTCAGTGGTGAGAGGAAGTCAACCTAGGCACCAACTCACTGCATAGTCAGGCTATCCCAGACCCCTGCAGCCCAGTGACATTTGAGGCTATGGAAACATCCCTGGGTAGGAACATGCTAGGCAGCTATAATGAAGCTGAGAAATCTGCTCATCCTAGTAAGTTGTCCACCTGGTGCTGCTGGCATCTCAGGATGGCTAGTACTATCGCTACAGCCTGTTCCAAGATGCCATGGGATATGCTTGCCTGGTATTGACCCTTCCAGAGACTGTGTGCTCAGGGAGGGATGGAGGAAGAAAATGCTAATGTCCATTGATGAGACTGAGGGCCAGTGGTTAATACTGAAGAACAGGTTCTAGGGGAGGTAAAAAAGAAAGGACACAGACCCTTGCTTGAGCCAGGACTGCAATCCTCTGGCATGTGTTCCACGACCCATTGGACTTTAGTTATAAAATATATTAAAATTTGTTAATAATTTCCAGATGGTGATGACCTGTTTAACTGCAAGGCCATGTGTGTAGGGGCCAGCCTTGCATATCAGCATTGAAATAGCTCTCTTGAGATCTGGGTTGGTCCTCATGTAGGATTGTTATAAAGAGTTAACCTGACTTCCAAGATCCCATATTTCCCTTCTTACCATGTGGCTACTTTCTCCCTGTCATGTGCTTTTACCATCATACTATCCACCAAGCTATGATGTAACCGGAAGTTCCCTACTGAGGTTTATGAATGAGACTATTGGATTGTTCAGCTTCTAAAACTGTTGCCTGGATGATGTATCTAGCCTTGGGTATTTTATTACATACCCATATTTTATAACATAAAAAATATGTTCTAACACAAATGGCAAATGAGTGAGAAGTATCAGAGTCAAAGAAAACTCCACTCTCCAAATTCTGGCACCCATTCCAATGAGGCCAGTTCTAACAAAGCCGCCAAGTCTCTTATCACTGGCAGAAGGAACAAATGGCTCTCTGTGGCACCTAGTAGCATACCCAAGCACATGCGGGTCTCCAGGCTCACTCAGTATTACACACACCTGTTAACACATTTTAGAGTCCTGGCTCTTCTCAGCCTGCCCCTTACCCCAAACTTCCAGCTCATGGACTTTCCTTCCCCAGTTTCTTATAACCTTGCTATGTTGACCATATTCTCTCTCTGTCTCTGTCTCTCTCTGTCTCTCTCTGTCTCTGTCTGTCTCTCTCTCTCTCTCTCCTCTTCCTCTTTTAGCCCTCTCTCTATGGTCTCTCTTTTTGCCCCCTTTTCCTGGTCTCCTTGCCCACACTCTCTTTTTCTTCATCTCATGCTCTCCCTACCTCTCCTATCATGGCCCAGACCAGTCTGCTGGCCTTGCCCACTCTAGCACTTTCTCTCCCTGCTCGAGACTCTTCTAGATGCCTCTGACTCACATCCACGATAAACACCTTCCACTTAACCATCCCTTGGAGCAGCCCTGCCCTCAGTTTATCCGAGAAGCAGTCTCCAACACAGATGGCATCACTGATGTCAATAGAGGTGATAAGCCTGAGCTTCTTACTCTCAGGCCCAGGTATTGATTTTAGGGGCTCACGACAAACTAACATACATCTGAATACCTGGCAGGGGAGAAAAGCTTGCCTGATGTTGATTGGCTGGTTTCTTTCGTTGCTGTTTTGTTTCGTTTCTATCATCTTCTCCAAAGGACCCATGATCATAAGAGCTTCGTAAACACAGTTAAAATGACTGAGCTTTCTTCTCGGAGCTCTTTCTGACCATTCACACTAAAGTGATAACAGCAACTGTCAGATGCGTTGCAGGACACAGAGCAGGGCCACACACTGCAGGTCTGTATTGAGATGAGTCACCTCGGTGAGATGAGAATCACAGGCATACTGGAGTCATAAATGACTCCCCCCTTCCCTCCCCCCCCCCGCCATCCATACCAGCACACCAGAGAGCAACCACAGTGCCCTTGAAGATGACGGCAGTAAAGACAACAGCCCTGCACTACAAGTCGCTGGACTCTTTTGTTTTCTAGTGCCTATCAAAGTTATATTTGTAGAACTGGAGTCTCTCGAGTATACAACAGCATTGACTAAAAACCAAGTCCATACAACTTTATTAAAATGTATTTATGAGTTCGAGGCCAGCCTGGTCTACAAGAGCTAGTTCCAGGACAGGCTCTAGAAACTACAGGGAAACCCTGTCTCGAAAAACCAAAATAAATAAATAAATAAATAAATAAATAAATAAATAAATAAATAAAAAATAAAACGTATTTACCACACTGTGGCTGAGGCTCAGTGACAGAATATTTCTCTGCCACCTGCAAGGCCCAAGGCCTTGACTTCTATCTCCAGCACAGCAAAGAAGAGAAAGAAAAAAAAAAACTTACTTGCTTTTAAAAAAAGAAAAAAACGCTAGCATTCATCTGAGTTTCTGGAAATATAACATCAACGGACTTGCTGGCCACAAAGTTGCCAGGAACCTTAAAAAACACAATGTCAGAGTAAAATGCACTCGAGCAAAGGACCATAAAATGAGGTAGTTGGTTTTTGAAAGCCGCTGGCAGCCTGCACATAATTCATATCATTTGAAAGCTGCTAACATACAGCCTACAAATCATTGCAGAATAGTGTTGTGTTTTGTGTGTGTGTGTGTGTGTGTGTGTGTGTGTGTTTTCTCAATTGGTCCCTGTCAAGTTGGGAGTGTAGGCCCCAGCTCCTAGCGTCTATCCTAGCCCCAGGCCTGGTCTGGACTCCAAATCCCAGCAGGCCAGGTCCTGACCCCTCCCCAGGGTATTTAAATGGGCCCCCCAAAAAGAAACACGTGGTCCCTTTTCCTTCCTCCCCGTGTTCGCAGAACTCCCATTAAAACTGGCTATTTCTTAATTCGGCTTGTTTTGATTTGGCTTGATTGGGAATTTTGCGTCGGCAGGGAGTTCGCCTTAGGAAATATTCCTAACAGTCCCTCCAAAGTCTTTGGAGAAAGACCAAAGTTCAATAACCCCCTTCAGTCGCCCTAAAAGATGTTTCCAGCAGCACAGATCCCACATATGGTGAAGCACCCTGTCAGCACCAAGACGAGTCAGCCCATCCTGGAGAACATCTCACCTTGCCCAGATAGGGAGTCTTCCCCTAGGGTTTGTTTTATTTTGTGGGTTTCTTGTTAACTGTTTTATTTTGTACGACACTTTATTGCAAATATCCAGTGTTTCTCTGGTACAAGATGTACAAAGACCACAAATTTAAACACACTTGGCTTGTCAGTAGTCAAAACCTTCTTCTCCTTTCAAACCACATGTTTGCAAACACTTAACCTGGAGATGAGAGCTTAGCTCACTGACAGTTCGTTTCTCACTTCCTCGCACAGTCTCTGTTGCATCTTAAATAGGTGCCAATAAAAACATGGTTTCATTTTGCTCTGTATCTTTCTTAGGCTTAGGTTTTAGTATGGGAAGGATGGATACAAATGCTTGGTAATCTGTTGCTGAGTCAAGACTTTGGGAGTGCGGTCGTTGAGATTAGAAAGACAACATGGCCTGTTGGGGAAAAAACCCTCACTGGCTAGTTGCAAACCCAGGGAAGCCTTAGCAGAACAATAACAGTGGAACCCTCCCATGCCCTCATCCTTCAAGCATCTCAGCTAGCAGCGGAGATAACGGTGCTACAGTTCACAAGTTTGCAGTGAGGACCAAGTGAATCCCAGCTGCTATTAGAACATGTTCGGAGAAGCATGAAGGGGCCACTATTGGTTTAATGTCAGCAGAATCATAGACAAAGACAACTCAGCAAGGGACTAAAATTTAGGATGACCATAAATCCTGCCGAAAGAGGACCTGGCTAGAACCGGAAATTTGATCCTTGGAAAGTTAGGTGCAGTCAGAAGAAATATCGTGATGTAAACCTGTGATCACTGAGAACCAAATTCTCTTTTTACTTTCGTTTTATTTAATTATGCTGAGTGGAGAGCATGCGAGTATGTGGTAGTCTTTGATCACATTCTCTGTGTACACTGCTCTCCTCATCATCCCTCTCCCTGCCTACTAGTTCCTCACCGAAAGAAAAGACATTTTCTCTTCCTCTTCTGTTTTTTGTTCTATTACACTAAGGGTTTCACTTAGTAACCCAGGGGAGGCTCCAATTCTTTTCATCAGACTCCCGGGTTCTGGGACTCTACTATAGAGAGAAATATGAAATATTTGTTGGTCTTCAATATGTACTATTTAGGTTTTAATCTTGAGTAGCCTCTAAACCAGTTGAAGCGAGGGCTTTTCAGGACATGTGATATTTGTATCTCTAAGATTAGCTGCCCTGTGTACCTACTTTGCAGTGCACACATTTACTCTGAAATGTACTTGAAGGAACTTTTTGGTAAATTAAAGAAAAATGTCAGTTTCATGCTTGTTCCTTTCCTCAGACTCTCTGTCTACTGATAACAGATCCTGTCCAAGCGCAGGCTCTCTCCCTCGGCCCCCATCTTATTATTTTTTAAATTATCAGTTTGGTTTCTTTCTAGATTTGCTGATTCTACATTATTATTCCCCCATACACAAATTCTTGAATGGAAATAATGCTTTTCCCCAGAGCTGACCAAAAATAATTTACCTAAAGGCTATATAATACAAATTCTTTCTATGGCCTTATTGTATTGGTAAGTCACAAAAGAAACTATAGCTCACTTGCATAGGGACTACTAAGCTTATAACACATGTTCCAGCTTCACCGTCTTTGTTAATTGCACAAAACTCCTTGGAGATAAAATAGTGAGGCAAACATTACTGTACTCATTGAAGTTACCCAACAGTCATTCTGATGTTAAGACTTGAAAAAGAACAACGTGTAGACTTATAACTCATGCTTTGTTGCTTGGTTAATCATTTCTACTTGAATGGGAAAAACAGAGTGGTTACTTTGTTCTAGGACCCCTTGAATGTAGGGCGGTACCAGTAGGGGATTTTCTGGCCCATGAATGGGAAGCATGGCAGTGTTGTTCTGTCAAACGCTGCCTCCCAGTTCTTCCGTATCTCACAGTGGCCTCTGTTACTGAAGAGTCAGCATTATTAACCCGGCATTACCCAGCCTAGTTCTAACAAACCAACTCTAATAAGTGCCTCCAGGTATCCCAGTACTCTCCTCCGGGTCTGTCTGAAAAGCACCGTTGGTTGAGCAATTATATTAAGTCTTTTAAAATTTCCTGTATAGAGTTCTAGAGTTTGGAATTTTAGTATCATTAGGAGGGTACTACAATTAAGAGGTTATTAATTTTAAGTTATTTGATTGGTCACACTTTTCTAGAAACGACTTCACATAACAACACTACTTATTGAGATGATGTTTTTAAAAAAAAACAAACATTTAAGCATCAGAATATTTACTTAAGAAGGGGGTAACTAGGTATAGAAGTACCAAATAAAAGTAAAAAAAAAACAATCAAGCAAGCAAACAAAAAACCCTTAACAACAACAGAAACAAAACAAAATTCAACTAAGGGCTACTGAGAGCAGCAGAAATAGTCTTTCCCAGGGAAGAGCACACTAACTGGTTATCCAGTGGCAAATGGTCTGCCCTAGAGACATACACACAAGCAAGATTACACATATCGAGCAGTTTATGTTTAGGAATGTATATGTATATACATAGAAGGATGTGATGACAATTAATGAACAAAGAGGCCATGAGTTTGATAGAGAACAAAGAAGGGCACCTGTGAGGGTTTGGTGAGAGAAAAGGGAAGAGAGAAACGATGTAAGTACAATCTCAGAAAGAAAAAAAAATGATGTTCCACTAAAAAGTATTACCTTGATTGCAATTACTGAGTATTAAGTATTAAGTTCTAATCTGCTCAAGGTGGTTAACGTTCAGGTCCACTCCTCCAGGGTATAGGGATGGACCTTGCTATTATTTCCTTCCATGGAGCAGCCAGATCTATGCCCATTTTGTGTGTGGGCACTTCTCAGGAAGTGCAATAAAGCCAGGTGTTGTTGGCCGGGGGAGGATTTAGCTATTGGGAATCTCCCGTGCTGTGTGCTAGGCTTAAGCATGCACAATGAAAATGTGCTCTGCCAACCAGTCCTCACGCACCCCACACCATTTCTAAAGTCCAGCTCGTAACTTTTGCAATCATTTCTTCCTGAGACAGGGATGTCAGAGCAATTGGGCAGGGCTGCAAAAAGGCAATTAAGGCAGGGTTACTCGGAGTGGAGGAAATGTCAAGAAGGATAAATTCTTATTTAGCCAAGATCATGCTGACACGAAAGTGGTGTCCTAGGAACCAAAGGGAGTACAACCAAAAGAACAAATGTTTCTAGCTGGAATTTGTTTACAAATTTCCCTGGAACTTCTCAAGGTCGTGAGGTTCCAGGAATCGGAGAACTCGCTGTCTCTCCAGGTACACCAAGGTGACTCAAGGCCAAGGCTAAAGAGTCACTATCACATTAATTTTTTTTGACATTTTAGGAGTTGGAATGTTTGTAATTTTCTTCTTAAAACAATACCTTGGAGTGTTGTTTAGCCTGTGCTATCTTTCAAGGAATAAGTAGAGTTGGGGTTTGTTATTGCTATTGCTGTTGTTGCTTGGAGACAGGCTATCGCCCAGGCTGGCCTGAAACTCTATGTAGCTCAGGCAAATCTTAAACTCATAGAAGTCTTCTTGCCTCAGCCTCTTGAGACTTGAGATTACAGGTATGAACCACCATATATGGTGTAGGATAGTTTTTTATTTAAAGGCTTGTCAAGCACCCTCTTTAAAATAAATACCAGATGCTAGAAGACTGTATCATCACACTTCACTGATGATCCTATTGCCTACGAAATGTTCATCATGATGAATTCCATCTATAAAAATATCAGAGAAAGCATCTGGAGGTAGCAGCCACATAGATTGTGCTACAGTTGGAAAAACAGTAAAAACACCCGGAGTTACCATAAATGTAATCACCATTAATATGTGTCTCTTTAACTGGACCCATAAAACAAGAACTACAAGTAAGCAAAACAGAAACCAGGAGGATAAAACCTTCTGGTATGGTTGGAAATGAAATGGCATGGGAGGGAGCCGATGGAAATGGGATGCCACATATGAGCTGGAATGCCCATGAGATAATCTGCAGCTCTCCCTCACGGTTCAGTTCAGCTTCTTCCTGTTCCATGCACAATTCTTTGTGCAGGTCCTGCCCCTCAGGCAATAGGAATCCTATCCTCCCTCTCTGCGAATGCCTGCACAATGCACTTTCTATATCTTTATGCAATTGGCTCCCCTGTAGTTACTTCCAAGTAGATTAGTGCTGGAGGCCAGTGTTGGTTTTGGTGTTGCTTCTCCTTTTCTGCTCTGTCCTGCAGGGAAGCATTCCAGAGGCAGGACTCGACCAATGAGGGGTACTCCAGGGCAAACTTAGGAAAGCTGAACAGAAGGAGAACTTTGGGTGTCTTTTACCTGCCCCTTTCTGCTTTAAGAGATGTCACCTACACTATGACTGTACCTCCTTCTATGGCAACATCCATTGCTCTGTCATGGCTCCATTGGGATTCTATGAACTCATTAGAGTTTCATGACTCTGATATGATACACTGGCTATACAAGGGCTCCCTGATCTGAAGCCATCATGGGTCTACCAAGCCCTCAGTTATCAGCATTGCATAGCTCTGTTGGGATTCTGATTCTGTTGTGATTCTATGAGCACATTGTGTTTCCATGGATCCATTACGATTTCACAGATCTATTGGCAGTCGATGCCTCCTTTGGAGGTCCCATGACTTACTATGTTAAGAACCAATTGTACTAAAATTTCCTTTTTCTTTCATAAGCAACTTTAATAAAGTCTTTAATGGACACACTTAAAAAATAGAGTAACATTTTGAACAATCATTTCCAGAAGGTTCAGGTTTTGATGTGCTAGATACAGTTTTACTAATATATGCGAAACTAAACATATAACGTTAAAATGTACTTACCAAGTTAGTTACAATGCACTTTCTGTTTACTCAGGTAATATTATACCCTTCTCAGGTCTTTGATGGGGTTGAAGACTAGATACTCATAGTTACTTCCCTCTCATTACTTAGCCAAGTTATTTTAAATATGTCTTAGACTCCTTTGGATAGGATAACTACTGAAACATTTAGCATTTGTTTCTTGTATGATGTTGGTCATGCTGGTTGTATATTTTTGCCTTTTTTTCCTGGACAATACTTGATACTTGTTCTTATTGTATATAGTTTTGCATAGGCTTAGAACTCTCTTATTTAGACAAAATGGGGAGGTGATGTGGGAACTCCTTCAGCCAATAGCCTTTAAGATATCAGCCCACTTTGGGAGTGGTCTCATGTATTATAAATGCAGACAAAAAACATGCATGGCTCTCTTGGCTGCTGGATTCGGATCTAGTTCCCAGTGCACACAGAGGACTACTCTTTCTGTGATTTTATCCCCAAATAAACAAACCTTCACTATACAAATAAATAAATAAATAAATAAATAAATAAATTAATTAATTAAAAAATGTACTTCCTGAAATAACTATTGTTTTACCAGTAGCCTGCATACCAATTTTCAGGAACTCTGGTGTCTAATGAATTAAGGACACACTTGCACCTTTCTGCTAACACCTCAGTAAGTTCAAAAGAGAAGACTCATTTGCTTTTCTGCTCAGAGGTCATGGAGGTATAGCACAGCACAGTGCTTTTAGAGTTTGGATTCATGAGTAACACTTGTTTAGCTTTTATCTCAGCCACTTGTTAGCTGCATGGGTAACTTACTCAGCCTCTCTGTGCCCCACATTATTTAGCCATACAAGGACAAGAATATGCAATGCACCTGCCTGCTATGATTATTCTCCGAAGAAACACTCTTAATTCTCCTAGGTAAGTATTTAAAATTAACTACAATAACTCTTCCATTGTTCACGTTTGTTCTTGTCACGGGGAACCATTCCACCGAAGTGAGTTTTGTATTCATCTTCATGCCTCTGTCTTACACTGGCTTGCTTACACACAATGGGTAGAATCCTACCTATTTGTGCACAATGCCGATTCTATCTCATTAAAACATCTTTTCTGATGCCCTTCTTCTCCCAGAAGACGTCTTCCACTCTTTGGACCATAAGGAACTTCTGTATTTTTCCTATTTTATACACATTACACTTGTCCAGGGATTTACATGTCTGTACTGTCCTGACTTTTTATCTTTGGAGGAAAGGACTCTGCCTCAATTGCCACATTATGCTGCTCGACCAATGCTCCACAACCCTATAGAAAAGATGTCCAGTAAAAGCTGCTCTGCCTAATGCCAGTTTCCAGGCTGTGGGCTCTAAGCACAGGCTGCCCTAAATCTACAGTTGTTATTCGTTATCCTGCCTTTTAAGTAGTGTGTGTGTGTGTGTGTGTCTACAGAATAATCATAAAAATAGCCTTTGCCTAATTCACAACTTAAATAAAATAAATATTTTCCTTACTTTATGGTCGTTCATATTTTTAAGATGTCAAAAACTGTCAAGCTTAACTCGGCTCTGGATTCTCTCTGTTAAGTCTTATAAAAGCCTCAAATAGCATCGTGCTTTACAGTTTATAGCCTGCATTTGTTTCCGCCAGTTCACCTGAGCCATACAACATACAGCGTTCTTCATGGGGGTACGCAGATTGGGGCTATCTTCATTTTATAGACATCGGAACCCTGCCATAGACAGGACAAGTGCCACATGGAGCGGTACCCACTCAGCACATGTGTGAGTCGGATTCTCTGACCTAGCATTCCAAAGAGGAACTGTAACCATGGCAACACCATACTGTGGTGCTGTCATCAAACAATGGGGGACTGAAGTGATGTTCTTAAGTTATTCTGAAGAGCCACATCTCCTGCTTTACTTTTCTACCCGTGTCAGTGAATGCAAGACCTAACCTCGGGCACAAAACTCTTGTAAAGACTCCATTAGCCAATGACAGACGGGAAGATCCACACCAGATCAATCCAAGTCTAGCCACTTTTTTCCTGCATGTGTAGCTTTTGCTCTTGAACATTGAATGCTTATTGAGGGTGGGGCCATGGATACTTTTATTATTGTTGCAAACCCTATAAATAAGGAGGCTATATTTTATCTCACTGACAACGGACTAGAAAGCCACAGGTGAGAGTGTCTGGACAAGCAGGATAAAGTAATTTGTATGTGTGTTACAGACAGGCACATGGAGTGTGTTCTGGAACATGTTGGAAGACATCACCACATGCCCTTCAGAGAGACTCTCACCCACCCTGCCAGATGCTCAGATGGTTGCGGGAAGATAGCCCCCAGCTGCATAGTTTGGTGGAGACTGTCCTTGGTGAAGGGGGCTGGCATGCCTGAGGTCACATGCTTTTCCTGGGGTGTGGGGGGTATAAAATGAAGGGATTTAAAGGCTTGACTCCCTGGTCTCAACTTGGAACAAGGTAAGGGGTTCTCCTAGTGCCACGATGTCTATGAAGTAGGCTGTAACCTTGCAATGTCTATGAAGTTGGCTGTAGCTTTCCTTGAGGTCCCATCTCAGTCTAGTGTCCCCTTACCCAGTCCCGTTTCCTCCTCCACCCATTCTTTGGGTGAAGGGGCGTGGTCGATCGGCAATTATGATTAACCAGACTAGCTTTAATATATAATATTTAGCTTTAATAAAGGAAAGAAAAGGGAACTTACACAAGCCAAGGTTCCAGCGAGGAGTCCAGAAAAACAAAGAGACCAAAACAACAAACACGGATCTTTTAAAGGTATTTTTAGCCCCGGAGGGGTCATGCCCCTCAGACAAGGGATTGGTCAGCTTCCCCAACATTTGGGGATGGACCCTCAAGGATGCTCTTCTAAATTTCCTGCCTAGTAATCCTCCTATAGTCAAGGGACCTTGACAGCATAGACTTATTGGAGTTGTTAATTTTCAGTACCTTATTGGGAAAATTTCCTGGCTTTAGCCTTCAAATATACCCTCAAGCAGACTATTACCTTCCCATCTCCACTGCTTCCCAGAGCCGTTGCTATTATTTCAGCACCAGCAAAGAATTTAGACACTGAGACAGGGCTTGTGGGAAAGCTCAGGAACTGCCAGGCTTGGTGAGCAAAGCCATATGCTCTTGAGCATGAAGAACTTGACAATCAAAGGCAAAGGCTATGCAGTCAGTTCCTCCCAAGCCACCGTGACCTCTCGGACAATTGCATCCTCTAGCTGTTCCCTGGCTTACTTGCAGGGCACTCCCCAGTACCAGCTACCATATTCTTTCAAAGGGCACAATCAGGCCATATCCTTCCTCTGCTCAAAACCACCTTGTAATTGTTTTAATGCTGTGAGTTGGCCACTTTCATCTCATTTTCTCACGGTCTTCTAGATATGTCTTTACATGCCCCAAGTACACTCCACACTCAGCGATTATGAGTTCCTTTCATACTCTGCCTGTAGCACTTAGACTCCAGAAAGAGACACACAGCATCCCTTACTTCACAGGGTCTCTGCTCAGCTGTGACAGAGGCCTTTCAAGACTGCCCCTCCCTAGCTCCTTACCTACTCTCCTACTGTGACTTATTTTTTCATAGCACTTGGTATCTATGCAAGTTAAGTATCCCTAGTATGAAATCCAATAAGTTCCCAAATCCAAAACTTCTGAGTATTCACATGTTGCCACAAGTGGAAAATTCCATACCTGGCCTCAGGAAAAGTAATAGTCAAAGCACAGGTATGTATCAGGTATGGTGATACGTGCCTACAGTCCCAGCTACTCAGGAAGTAGAGGCAAAGGATCACATGCATCCATGATTTTGAGGTCTGGCTAGACAATTACAGTGAGAGGTATATCTTAAAAAAAAAAAAAACTAGTTACAGGCATCCTGAAGACATCTTATTTTCAGGCTATATGCATAAGGTGTGTCATACAACATAAATGAATTTCATATTTAGCCTTTAGTCCTATCTCCCAGCTTTCTCATTATGTATATGCAAATACTTAAGAATCCCAAAGGTGAAACATTTCTCTTCGCAAATGTCTTAGTTTCTTTTCCTGTTGTGACAAAACATCCTAACAATTTAAAGGAGAAAGAGCTTATTTTTGCAGGCAGGTCAAGGTATCAGTCATGATGATGGGGAAGCCAAGGCAACAAGGCTTGAAGCAGTCAATCATGTCACATCCATAAACTGGAGCTGAGAATGATGCAAGCTAGCGCTCAGCTCCCTCTCTCCTCATCTGCAGCCCAGAATCCCTTGCCCAAAGAGTAGTCCCACCTCCAATTTAAGACGAGTCTTCCCATGTTAATTAATGTAATCAAGGCAACCTCCCCAAACATGCCTTGCAGCCCATCTCCTAGGTGATTCTAGACCTAGTCAAGTTGAGAACAAGCATTAGCTACCACACAGTGCACTTTGGAGAAAGAATACTCAACCTATATACTCATGTATTAAGCTCTAAGTTCCTTGAGTGTAGGATTTTGTCTTGGTCACCGTTATACACTCAGTTCCAATGTTACCACCTGAACATCGCATGGATTTAACCGGAAAAACAAAAGTTTGGCTCCCACTAAAATCAATGAAAGCATTTGGAATAAGATGGTGAGGAGATGTGGGGAGGAACTTTGTCCTGGTTGGTTTTGTGTGTCTACTTGACACAAGCTAGAGTCATCAGAGAGGAAGGAGCCTCAGCTGAGGAAACACCTCCTTGAGATCCAGCTGTAAGGCATTTTCTCAGTGATCAATGGAGAAGGGTCCAGCCCATGGTGGGTGGTACCATCCTTAGGCTCTTGGCCCTGGGTTCTGTAATAAGGTGGGCTGAGTCAGGCAGTGGTGATGCACGCCTTAAATCCCAGCACTTGGGAGGCAGAAGCAGGTGTATCTTTGTGAGTTTGCAGCCAGCCTGGTCTACAAGAATTAGTTCCAGCTAGGACTGTTACACAGAGAAACCCTGTCTTGAAAAACCAGAAAACCAAAAAAAAAAAAAACAAACAAACAAAAAAAAAAACAAAAAACAAAAAAAACAAAAAACCAGAGCAAACAAACAAACAAAAAAGAGGTGGGCTGAGCAAGTCAGTAAGCAGCACCCCTCCATAGCCTCTGCATCAGCTCCTGTCTCTTGGATCCTGCCCTGAATTCCTGTCCTGACTTCCTTCAGTGATGAACAGCAAAGCTGAAGTGTAAGCCAAACGCTTCCCTCTCCAACTTGCTGTTTGGTCACGATGTTTCATTGCAGCAATAGAAACCCTAACTGAGACAATCTTCCTACCTCAACTCTGTACTGTCTGAATCCTGGGTCCTGCAGTCCTGCCAAGCTGGGAAGTGACTCAGGTAAAGACCCACACACCATGCCCCACTCTGCATTTGAGAGCACTGGCTAGGCAAGGGGCTGAGTGAAGAACTCATGCTTTTTAGCAAAATGGAACATTGTAACTCTGTGTAATTTTCTGACATTTTCTAAATTTGCAGGGCCTCTGAGCATGAACTAGGAAAGTCTCTGACTACTGCTTGGATGAGACTCAGTCTGCCCCCTTTAATAAAGATTGCATTGCTTTTCCAGTTAGGGCTTTCAAGGAGCAGAAAAGAGATGCGCTTTTAGAACTGCCAGCTCCTTAAAGTCCAGCGGTGCAAAGCAGATCCCAACAGTATTTTAAACTCCAGATATTTACATATGGATAGATCAGTGGTCATCCAAAGTCTTTATCTTTTGCACAAATGTTAGGATTCTTAGGTTGAAAGACATTTGCTTTCAATGCTGGACATATGGGTCAGGAAAAATAAACATCGATGGGAGTAAAGCTAATGCATTACTGTGCTCACAATGATGCACCTTTTCAGAGATATCGAGTTTTCAACTATTGCATTTTATGCCAAATCCACCATCCATTTAGAGAGCCGATACACACAGGCTTTGCGTGAGCTGCTTGTATTTACGGCTAGTCATTTAAATACGGCTTGTATTTACGGCTAGTCTTTTCTGTGATTTGGTGGAGAAAGGCTTTCTTAATGTATCCTCATTATATTTTACATAGACAGAAACCTAGTTGGCTATTTACCTTAGTATTAATTCCCATAAAGTTTAATTAATTAATTCCCATACAGTATTAATTCTTAACAACTCATTAAGAGTTGTTTTTAGTTCTGTTATAGCAGCTCAGTATTCTCTTGCCTTTTGTTTTGTTGTTTTAAAACATGGGTTGTATAGACAAAGTATCAGACTGAGTTTCTTCTTGGATAAAGGCTGGCCTTCCTCTACCAACCCTGTGACAAGTCATTTGTCATCTCTAGAGATCTGCCCAGAGAGAGGCCTCTGGGAACCCACCCCCCCTACATAAACAGTTTATGCTTCTTCAATTTAGAGGATTATGTAATGAATGTTTGTTGCTTAGGAAGTTGAAGACATGTGGGATGGAAAGAAGGAGAAAATTATTTTAAAAGCTCTTTCCTAAAACATGGATCGTACACAGATATAGACACATCAGACACCACACACACACAAACATACATACATACCAAGCTTTTTTTGCTTATAAATGCAAATACAATTTCAGAACACACTTAAGAAATTAGTTGTAGTGGTTGCTTACAAGAGGGATTAGGGGACAAAAAAGACTTTTAATTTATGGTATATAACCTTAATGTATTTTTAAATACCATATGCATAGTCATTTTTATTAATAATAGTTTTTAACAATGATGTGAGAGGTGCATTTTATTTGTGCTTAGTAGATTATATTTTGAGATAAATAATACCTATTCCTAAATAGCTTAGCAAAACCCAATAAAGACATTTTTAATGAAACCCTATTACTCTGTTGGTTTCTATTTAGTCACTGGCATGTTGCAAGAAACACAGACTTTGGAATGAAAGCAACTGGGTACAAATCCCAGATGTAATATTTGAAAGCCCGAAGTTCAGGCAGTTTATTGGAGCCTCAGTTTTCTTATCTGAAAAACAGCTCAACAGTTATAGCTATGGCTACTCTTGCAGAGGACTATAGTTACCAGCACCCACACTGATGACTCTACCTGGAACACCAACTCCACAAGGTCAGATGTCCTCACCCGGCCTTCTCAGGTACCTCCACTCTTGTGCACATAATTCCACAGACAAATAGACACACACACATAAGATAAATTTTTTAAAATATATAACAATACATATATATGTATTGTTATATACATATATGTATAAAATATGCATTATCTATAAATCTATCTATCTATATCTATCTATTATCTATCTATCTATCTATCTATCTATCTATCTATCTATCTATCTATCTATCTATCTAATCTACCGGACAGACAAGAAATCATTTTAAAAAGTGCCTAGCCAAAAGTAAGTTTCAAAAGCAGCCATTCACATTGCTGTAACTTTCTCATTTTCACTTTTAAAAGAGAGTCTTGATAAAGTAACATTAGTTTCAAAAACAGATGTCTAGCTGGGGCTGGGGGGTAGTGTGGGTGAGGGGTAGGGGTGGCGCACACCTTTAATTCTAGTACTTGAGAGGCAGAAGCAGGTAGATCTCTGGGTTTGAGGCCAGCCTGGTCCACATAGTAAGTTCCAACACAGCCAGGGCTACACAGAGGGACCCTGCCTCAAAATAAATAAACAACAAGAAAAAAATGAAAAGAAATAATTGTCTAAATACTTAATCCTGCAACATAGTATTCTAGAACTTTCTTGTACTTTTAAAAATTATTTTATACAATAACTATTTCTCAAATGTATACTTTGTTCCCAGTATTGTGTAAGATACTACACACATAGAGAAAAAAAGAACGTGAACCAAATTTTAAGGTTTTTCTGATCTGTGGGAGAGGAGTTAGAGAAGAAACAAATAATTTGAATGCAAACTATAGTCTGGCAAGTCCCTGGGAAGTAATTTCCCGGTGGCTCTATATAAAGTTCAGTCAGCTTCGTTATTTTCACCAGTTTATAGATGAACGCTCTTCAGTAGGCATAAAAGTATTGCATTCTATGCTCATACCTCAAGACAGAGAAATAGGGCAAATTAAAGGGTCAGAGACCACCCACTCATCAATGCTTTCTAACCAAGAAAACTAGGAATTTGTGGCACCAAAGACCTGATGTGGGATTTCCCTCTGTATCTGTGATTACCACTGATAAATAAAGGAACTGCTTTGGGCCTATAGCAGAGCTATAGGGGAACAGAGCTAGGCAGGGAAAACTAAACTGAATGCTGGGGGAGAGAAGGCAGAGTCAGGGAGAAGCCATGGTGCTACTGCCAGAGACAGACATGCTGAAACTTTGCTGATAGGCCACAGCCTCATGGTGATGCACAGATTAATGGAGATGGGTTAAATTAATATGTAAGAGCTAGCCAATAAGAAGTTAGAGCTAATGGGCCAAGCAGTGATTTAAATAATATAGTTTCTGTGTGATTATTCCGGGGTTGAATCGAACAAGCAGCCTCCCTTACAACAACCTCTCACCCAGACACCAGCCTAGACCTAGATCCAGATACTCCTTAGAGAAATCCTAAGTTTTGCCTGTGGCCTGGTTGCTTTCAGTCTTTGAGTATGGCCTGAAATTGTACAAACCTTCCTGGGGAGGCATGTGCAAGCATCCATTTCACCTCGCATGAGATACTGATGATGACCAAAGGACTGGGGCTACTCATGTCAGTTTGGTGAATGACGAGTTCACTGGCTTACTTACAGGAGTGTGGGTGACCCCTGGACAGCTGTATCACTGAAATGTCTCACCCCATTATGGTGATGACTTTTCTGTAGCTGCACAGATAAGCCCTCTAATCAGTTCATCTTCTACGCGCTCTAACCTGGCACCCCCAGAGACCATATGCAGCTGGGGTACATGTACATAGAGCTAGAATGGGGACACAGGCAGTAGAAGACAGATTCTCAGGTGAGCATCTAATGTCCCTCACCTGCCCCCTTCTATGAGGTAAATTTAACAGGCCCAGTTCTGAGGTTTTCTTGTGATCTCAGCTGCTCTGATTAAGGTAGTAGTGGTTGCGATGCTCAAAGTATTCCACGACATCTGTAATCCTTTTTAGTCCTGTGGTTTCCTATCACATAGACTCAAACATTTGGTCCCCACATATTCATCTATTCTCAACTGTGTTCCATTTCAGGATGAAAACAGAGTTCAAACCTAGATTTTCTGTGAGTCACAAGACACATGTGCTGTGTGAGTCAGGTAAACAGAAACTGTAAAATTTGAACAAAAGAAATGAAATAAGTTTATCAAGCCTTGAGTTGTTTTGACCAAGACTTGTGTTGTTGGTCCTTATGTGACCTAGTTATAACCAGGGCTTTCTACCATGTTGCCTAGGATGGTGAAATTTAACACTGGGATAAATTCCATCACTGTCCCTAAAACCAAACAAGGGCATGGACAGAAATGCTTTCTGATGGGAAGGAAGAACATTTTGGCTACTCAGTCAGTTGTCTTTGCTTTTCATCAACAGAACTTTCTCTATCCTAAACAATCAGCTGATTGATAGATCTTTCTTACAATACTTGAGAGATAGAATGCCTTTAGAAATAAAACAAAACAGAAAAAAACAAATTCTCCTAGCTTATTCAATTTGGTATGCTGTGGGAAGAGAAAGGAGTTCTGTGGATCATGAAACTTGAATACATGATTCAGCCAAAAGATTCCTGGGTTCTTGTCTGTTCCTATAATTGTACTTTTCTCGAAATTGGGTGTATAGCACAGTGGTAGGGCACATATTGGTGTGTTCAAATCCCTGGGTTCAACCTCAAGCATAAAAAACCAATTAAAAAAAACTCTCTGCTTTTACAGGATTCTATTTCCTTATAAACAGAGTGAAGAGATTGTCTACATGATCATCAAGGTTGTCTGACGACTCCATGATTCTCAGTACATTGAAAGTAATAGGCACAAAGGAATCTGGACTCTCTGGCCTTAGACAAAGCAAAAAGACATCAGACACTTTGGTTAACTTCATTGCAGGGAATACCAACATTTGTAGCTGTTCAAAGGTTTAGGAAATGGATCTCTCTGTGTCCAGGAGAGAAAAAGTCACAAGTGACCTCATGGAAGGGTTATGCAACATGGTTCTTGGCCAAAGGCCAACTGCTCAGAACTGCTCTCCACCATTCCACGCAATATCATCAAGTCTGTGTGCTGCCCAGTTGTTCTGCGTGCTCATATTAAGTCTCGGTGCCGGCCAACCCCAGACTTTCTCTGGGCTGATCTTAAATCCCTGCAGCTCTCCCATCTGGAAATTCTCTCTCCTCCTTTGAAGTCAGTCTGTTGTTCCCAAGTGGCCTTCTCCCTACCTATAGGACCACTACTTCTCAGAATCCTAGCTGGCATCTCATCTTCATCTCTGTTATGAATGTTGGCCTGATCACCCACCCTTTCTCTTTCCAGTCTGCACTATTTTTTTTCTACTTTATCACATCCAGCCCTGGGCAGTTAATACCCTTTGCCTGCTGATAATCCCCAATTTATGTCTTTTTTGTTGGACTTTACCTGAACTTCAGAAGCCCATATGTAGTGTGTACTGAATATTTGCATTTAAATCTCTAACTAGGGGGTCAAATGGTATATATCGATGCTAGAACTATTGAGTTTTCTGGTCCCCATTTGGCCTTCCCCCAGCTATCTTTCCTGTTGTTAGCCATCTCCATTAGTGGTGCTATCAACTCTCCAGTCGCTCAAACAGTCACCTGAAAACCATCTTTTTCTGGTATGTTTTGTTTTTCTAAGACAAGGTTTTGCAATGTATACTTGGTTGCCTGGAGATTACTATGTAACACACAGTGGCCTGGAAATTGGAGTGATTCCCCGTCCCTGCCTTCTGAGTGCAGGGATTACAGGCATGTGTTACCATACCAAACTTTAGAAATCATTCTCAGCTTTCCTTCCTCCCCGTACACACTGGGCAAATGATGCTGCTGGCTCACTTGACCCCAGGACTGCATCTCAAATCCCCTTACAGTCTGCAGGGTTTGTATGCTTCACCTGTCTCTCCCTCCATCCATCCTTTCCTATCTCACTGGGAAGCCTGTTTATTCACTTTTGTTTTTCACTTCACATTATTTTTGTTTTTTGTCTATAAAGGATCCAGAGGATGGTTTTAAAATAGACCACACTTAACTTGTTGTCCCCTCATGCTTCCTGCTGAGTTGTCACCTAAAACTGCCACCCTCCGTGACCCTCGTTCCACGTGAGCCGGACCTGCCTGTTCTCTTTTCTGGTGAGTCTCCAGCACTGGGCACAGACAAACATTCTGTAGATACTTGGTGAATGAACGAATGAATGATCAGGTCATGCTGAAAAGAGCTAATTTCGCTTTTGAAACTTTTCCTGTCTAGGCAAATAGGCATTCTGATGGAAATGCTTATTTACACTGTTTATTTACCCTTGTACACTGAGTGTCGTACCTTTAACCCCAGCTAGCAGGAGGCAGAACCAGGCGAATCTCAGTGATAGTGACCTGCTCTGTAACTGAGTTTGTTTGATGAGAGGTAAAGCTGCCCAATACACACTTGGACCCCTGATTTTTGTTTTATGACAGGTAACTGTGAACAATACTGAAACTCTGTTTCCACTTTTGTCTAAGTCTCTAGTGTACCAAACACTAACCATGAGAACAGCAGGCAAAAGTGTGATGGAGGAGTGTCTATGTGTTACTTTCATTGGTTAATAAAGAAACTGCCTTGGCCTTTTGACAGGACAGAACATTAGGTAGGCGGAGTAACAGAACAGAATGCTGGAAATAAGGCAGTGAGGCAGACGCTTCAGGCAGTCGCCATGACTCTCCTCTCTGAGACAGATGCAGGCTAACATCCTTCCTGGTAAGCAACCACCTCGTGGTGCTACACAGATTACTAAATATGGGTTAAGCAAGATGTGAGAATTAGCCAATAAGAGGCTGAAACTAATGGGCCAGGCAGTGTTTAAATGAATACAATTTGTGTGTTGTTATTTCGGGTGTAAAGCTAGCCATTTGGGAGCTGGGTGGCAGGACGCTGCCCGCTGCTCTTTCTACAAAAGTGAGCTTAACTTTCACGAAGGCAAATCAGGCATGCCATCTTTCCATCTTACTCTAAAATGAAAAGCCTATAAAAAGTTGACTGTAAGCATAATGATGACTTTGGATTTAACTTAATTCTAAAAATTAAACCCTGTTTTTCCCCACCTTCTATTTCTACAATCAATTAACAACCACATTGTATTAAGCTTGTTCTTACTGCCCCGGGTGGAGGGGTGCATACGGTAGGGAGCTGCAGAAAGACATACTCTATGAAGATGCACATATGTATTTCTATATATTATTGCCTCGAGTTTCTAAATAACTGTGGCCAGTTTTCCTATTTGGCAGTTCCAGATCTGCAGATCCAACCAACTGTGGGTTGTAAATACACACAGGAACGAAACTGTGACTGGACCAAACATGCCTGAACCTGATCTCACCCTCCCCTAGATAGTACAGTTCAACAGCGGCTCGGCGGCACCCACACCATGTTAAGTGCTGAGAGCTAGTTACATGCACCCAGCAGTGCATGCAGAGGTTACAAGAAAATATTTTGTCGCTGGATTTTGGTATCCTTGGGGGACCTAGAAAAACTCCTGAAAACACCAAAGGATACCTGTATTATAATTGCTTAGAAGGAAAAATGCAAAAGCATAAAAAGGAAGAAAAACAATAAGAAAAGGGAAAAGCAAGTGGAGAAACTTCAGAGTAGACCAGCCAAAGGCAAGCTGGGAAAAGCCCCAGAGTGCAGCACAGGTCCATAGGAAAGCTGGGAAAAGCCCCAGTGTGCAGCGCAGGTCCATAGGAAAGCTGGGAAAAGCCCTAGTGTGCAGCACAGGTCCGCAGGAAAGCTGGGAAAAGCCCCACTGTGCAGCACAGGTCCGCAGGAAAGCTGGCTGCGGGCCACTCTTCCAGGCTTCCACACGGCCGTTACAGCTGAGTCAACAGCTGTGGACAGACAGACAGAAAGAAGGAATCTGTCCACAGGATTCATCAGTGAGTTCAGTTCTAAGAACATTTCACTTGATCATTAATCCTGTGTTCAGTGCACATGAGCCAAACGCTGATTTTATATCCATTCATTCAGTTTATTGTAAATCCTCTTCACAGGGTTAGGACAAAGGTGAGAGGAGGGGGCAGCAGGGGTGTGCAACAAGCATTGGGTTAGAATCTCTTCACTTAACAGTTGGAGACCTTGCCAATCTTATTTGCATTAAATTTGAATTTTTAAAAACATTATTGATTTTGAGTATTGTGATTTTTTTTTCACCACAATTTAAACATCATGCCCAAGAGGATGAGAAAGAAAAAATGTGGATGCTGACTTCTAGAATCTCAGTCTCATGGAAGGGGTCCGAGTCCACAAGACTTATTGAGCAGGAACTACAGGAGGTCAGGGTTTTGGACCAGGCTCTGGAACTAGAATCTGATGGGTAAACCAGGCTAAAACTCAACATGGAGTCACTTATGCTCTGTGTCACTAACCCCAAACTAGTACGTCATCTGACCTTTTTCTATCAGTCAGATGGACAACCACAAGTCCAAACAAGGCGAGCTTCCACCAGCCCAATGATGAAGTTTTCTGATTTAAAAAATATTTTAGAATGTGTGTGTTCTTTCATGTATGTCTATGTCTACCATGGGAATGACTGGTGCCTACAGGAATCAGAAGAGGGAGTCGAATCCTCTGGAACTGAAGTCACAAATGGCTGTGAGCCACTATGAGGGTGCTGGTGATAAAACCCCATCCTTTGGAAGTGGGTGAGCACTGAGCTATCTCTCCAGCCCCAAGTTACCCAGATTAATCCTATGAAAACTGCACCTGGAGTTAACTGCTCAGTTTTCCTATTGTCTCTTCTTTGCCCACGTTACGAGGGAAGTGACTTTGAAATGACAGATCTACTTTTTTTTTAACCTTAGTTTCTGACTGTTTTGTTGTTGTTGTTGTTTGTTTTTTATTATGTTTACAAAAGCACTTTCTTTTTCTCATTCCATGGAATGCTTATTCTATTTTATGGAATGAAGTGTTGCTAGATTGTAGGGTTGTAAGATAAAACCAAGAAAATTTTTAAGCTGAGTTATAACTTTGTTCTTTCACAGACTGACAAGCATTTTAAAGAGTGGTTTAAAAAAAATAGTGGTGATTCTTTGGAACTGATGAGGCAGGAGAGTTTCCACAACAGCCCTCTTTGCCCTGGCTCTGCCACTTCTGGCTGGGTGGCATCAGGGAGCTGTTTCAAGGTCATAGACTCCCATGCTCATAGACTAGAAGAATCAATATTGTAAAATTGGTTGTATGTCGGGTGTTGGTGGCACATGCCTTTAACCCCAGCCCTTGGGAGGCAGAGGCAGGCAGATCTCTGTGAGTTCGAGGCTAGCCTGGTCTAGAGCTAGTTCCAGGACAGGCTCCAAAGTTACAGGGAAACCCCAAAAAAAGAAAAGAAAGAAAAGAAAAAGAAAATGGTTATACTTCCAAAAGCAATCTAGATTGATTGCAGTCCTCAACAATATTCCAGTGCCATTCTTCACAGAAATAGAAAACAAGTCTTAAAAGTCATATGGAGTACTAGAGTAGTATCTCAGTGGTTAAGAGCACTGGCTGCTCTTCCAGAGGATTGGTGTTCAATGACCAGAACCCACATGGTGGTTCATAACCATCTGTAACTCCAGTTCTGGGGGATACAACACCATCTTCTGACACTAGAAAGCACACCCCATACACATAAAAATGAAGTCATATGGAAGCAAAGACCCTAGATCATCAGAACAACCCTAGCAAAACCAACAAAGCCAAAGGTTTCACCATCTCTGATGTCTACAAATGTCTTTCTGAATATGGCTTATTTCATTTAACATAATGATTTCTATGTCCATCCATGTTCCAAGTGTCGTGACTTCAGTTTTCTTTGTGTCTGAAAAAAAAAATCCCACTTTGTGTATGCACCACATTTTCTTTATTGATTCATCTGTTGCTTTTTTTGTTAGGCTAGTTTATTGGTTATCATTTATAAGACAGGAGAAAACACGGACGCACACACGTCTCTGTGGCGCCTTGAGTCTTTAAAGGGCAGGGATCCTCATTACCCTGTCTTGTCACTTTACTGCCTAGGCAGTGAAATGAAATATAAACAAATAGGCTAAAGGTGTCCGTTTTCAGTAGACATAACCCTCATTATCCTGCTGCTTCCTAAAATATATTTTCATATCTTATGAAAAAAAACTTTGTAAATATTTAACTCTCTATGACTCCCAGTTTCTTAATAAAGAATATCTTCTACAAAGAGCTGTAAGGATTAAAGAGAAATTCAGGGACAATCTATAAATCAAAAGACAAGCTCAGTACATAGAGAGTGCAAAGACAGAAAGATAGACTAACTCAACCCTTCCATTTATTCTGAGATTAAAACATTGTTGTCCTTAGACTTATCTGGTGTGTGTTGTTAACATCCCTAAGGCAAGCAAATACCACATTTCTACCTTTTTTTTTTTTGCATAAAAGATGCCTGACCCGTTTTCCAAAGAAGACTACCAAGATTATCAAAAGCACAAGTGACTTTGGACTTTGTCCAGGGAACACAAGGCTGTCCTGGGGACTCTGCGTGGGAGATTCTCACACGAGTTTTCAGCTTAATCTCATTTAACTTGGAACCAAACAGAAAATTCTTCTGTTGTCTTAGACCCCTGTGTTATTTCTAAAAGAAAAAAAGATTGGCATAAAATTTTCTCAAGTTAGATTTTATTTGGTCAGGGGAGGCTCTATGCCCATAAAAATATAGACAAAATAAAATACTTCATTTTTTCTTAGTTATACCAGAACTCATGGACAAATTTCCAGTCTCAGATGTAAATATTAAAGTTTCTATTTCCTGGGCTGGGAGTGTAGTTTAGATTTAGAACACTTGCTAAGTTATTCAGGGTCCTGGAGTCAGTATCCAGAACTAATTAATAATAATAATAATAATAATAATAATAATAATAAATAATAATAATAATAATGTATTATTTTCTTCACAGAACTCACATTGGAACAGAAAATCTGTAATGAAAAATAGATATGCTGCCTTGGGTCTCAGTGACCTGTTTCAGTAGACTTCATTTTCAACAGCCCTAATATAAGACCCAACTCTCTGGGCTGCTCAGAAGTTCAAATGACTTAACATAAAACACACAGACCAAGACTCAGATAGGAGAAATCACACCCGCAAGTGGCAGCTGTTTTCATAAGAACTGCTGTTTCCTTCACTAAGCTTGTTGGGAGCTCCTACCAAACATCAGGCAGGACTGAGAGACAATGAATGTGGTGATTCCTCATCTTTGGAAACAGATCTAGGATTAATAAAAAAGACCCAACAGTTCCTTGTTCCGTGACTCTCTCATCTCTCACTTCTCCAACTATAAGGATCATCTTCCTTGTTGGGCCACTGCAAAAACTCAGTGGGCTAAAGCTTTAGTGTAGTGTCAAACACATAATAAGCTCTTAATAAGTGTTTTAGAAGATGGTTGTCATCATTTGCCTTCCTCTTGGGTCTTCATCAATAGCAGTATGCTCAGGAAATGCCCATTTGGTTTTAGAGTTTGTTTAGAAACTCTGAAATTAGAGATAAGAGCAGAATTAAAAGATGCCATGTTCTGCTTGCATCCCAGGGCATCTTGACAGCGAACATGCTACAGCGCATCTGGTGGCTGGTAGCAGAGACCAGAAGGAGACAGACCCTCTGAATCCCTACTGCTCACTCTCCAGCCTTGCTTAGTGATCAGATGCCTCCAAGGAAAGGTTCTGAAATCGTGCTGAGTCTCAAACTCAGGACGTTTTAGGCATGGCTGCAGCTAACTGCACTCATGCTGGAGTGATGGAGAATAGTGCCTATTTTATTTTTTAAAAAATTCAATATCCAGGCTAATATTATACTTAACACAAGATAGCTCATAAATGTGTCCAAACTTATTTTATGACAGGAATACATTCACAAAATTAGATAACTTCCAGACAACTTAAATGACAAATGAGAGGGGTTAATTAAAAATGTAAACTATTCCCCCCCTCCCCTTTGCTCTTTTGATGACATTTTATTGTTAGTAGCTTCCTCTGTGGCAAGATAAGAAGCTGGAGGGATGTTAGCAACAGGAAACATTCCGAGCCACCACTTCCAGCTCTTCCATGAATACATCATCCTCATCTTCTCTTACAAGCTGTTTGACAGCATACTCAACAGACAAGAGGGCCATTTGAGCCCAACAGAAATTAAGGCGTCATTGATAATCATTGACATGGTCTTTAATGGCAATGGTCGAAAGCTTGGGATTTAGGCTTTAAAGCGATCATAGTTTCCTTTTCAATTAAAGACTCTTAAAAGCACATGCTAACGAAGCAGATAAGGCCGAGTTTATGAGCCCAAGCTTGGAGTGAATCATCCCGCATGGCAGTGCAGTGCCTCTGTGCCTGCATCCCCAACATCGTTTTTCTTCTGCTACTCAATATTCAGGACAGACTGTGGGTAGGTACTATAGTTTATGTTGACAATAAAGATGAAGAGCTGACCTGCTCTACGGAACTCAGGATGTATTCATGTTTTTCATTTTTTTTTTCTGTGTAGCAAATACGAGTTCAAGAGGACACTGTCAGTGTTGACTCTCTCTCTCTCTCTCTCTCTCTCTCTCTCTCACACACACACACACACACATACTTGAATCACACATTTCTTATCAACAATTGTGAGAAAGGGAAAATGTTCCAGAAACAAAGATGGGATTTCCAACACTTATCCCCATCTTTTAAGGATTTGTAATAGAACACAAAGCATTTTTTTCAATTAAGTTTATGCCTTAAAATTGCTTGTTGCAGGATCAAAACACATTTGTGAAAGCAAATCCTCTGGAATTGCACCCTAATACATATACATGTGTATGTGTGTGCTTTACAAAGTTACAGAAATATAATGTCCTAGAGGTTAAAGAGGCTAAAGGAAGGCTCCCAAGTTATAACTGTGAAATAGATAGACTCAGTCCTAAGGTGCTGGCGAGCACATGGGGTGCTTTCTGGGGGAAGTGCAGCATATTAAAGCCATCTCATAAGCACAGCCCCAAACAACACTTCAGTTCTCCTTGGCAGCGAGGCAGAACGTTTTCAAATAAGGCATGGAAATTTCTCTGAGCATCTTGCTAAGTTGTAGATCATACTGCTGCACAGCAGCTTTGCCGTTCTGTGAAGAAGAGACTAAGCCCAGGCCTGTGCATCTGGAAGGGCAGCCAGCATGAAAGCACGCTGAGCTGAGTGCACTCCTAGTCTTCTGCAGTAAGACGAGATGAAGCTGAAGTCCAGGAGTATTCCATAAAACTGCCAAAGTATGATAGGTCAAGCCATGAAGTTCCCTGGGGTTTTCTTTCAAGATTATGCTGAGGCCTCAGAAGTGAATCCTCCAAATGGCTGTAAGAGCAAACTCTAATCTGTTATGGGAAAAAAAAAGTATATTTTTGCCCCTGCTTTGCTTCCTTCCCAAGGGTTTGTGACTGACTGCATGGGATGCATATTAGCTGTAACTCAGAAACTGCATGGAGAGTTAGAACTTGTAGCCTCCCCTATATTTCTTTAGAGTCTCTCCATGATCTCTAGAATGGTATGAAGTCTGTTAGCCTGCCTTCCCTGGTGCTGACCTCTGCAAGTATACAGGTGCCATCCTACGTACTAGGGGAGGTCCAGAGCCCATAGAAGCTCAAGCCTTTGCAGCCAGGAGGGCTTGTGGCTGGCAACACTCTTTATGTTGGCTTTATTTTAATTTCTGTAAAATCACTAATTGGTTACATTACTGTCAAGATTGTTATGCTGGTCAGACACAACGGCAATGCCTGTGTTTGGCAGGCGCTATTCAGTGCTGCTAGCTCTATGTCACAGACCCTAACTACTGTGTGACTATGTCAAGAGTTCCCTTCCCACATCCCACTGGCAACTAGAATCTGTTCTGTCACCAAAGTCCCCTTAGACCCAAATCATCCTCTGGCATCCTTTGGATTTGAACTCTTTTTGCGAGTTCTCTTTCTTTGCTAGGACTTTCCCCATAATCTATAAGCAAGCTCTGCTCTTCACTTCCTAAAACACAGCAACTGAATCGCTCTTTGAATATTCAAGTCTTTTTGCTTAGAATTTTTCACCAAACAGCAGTGGGCTCCATTCAGTACATTCTGCTTGTTCCCTCAGCATCCTCAGCATTCTTGGTCATCCCGCTGTCGTTGTCTAATTCAGTCTCCTTAGGTGACTCTGTCATGTGGTCAAGATTTCGGCTATTACTTGTGTGCTTTGAGGGTCTGCAGCCACTGTCTGTCCCATTCTGCAAATGACTTTCAGATTCTTCCCCCTCCCCTCAACTGGTTTCTGCAACTTTATTTAAGATCAATGTAAGTCAATTACTAGGAGAGTCACTAGTTGATCCCTCATTCGTTGACAACTTGCATCATTTATTCAGTGTTATATTAGACAGTATCAGAAGATAGATCAACTAATAGCTCCAAGCTTCCTAATAATTTAAATGAAAATTACAAAATGTTTTGAGACCTTATTTTGGAAAACAAAGTGTTTGACTTCCTGTTCCCACTCTCTGTAAAACAAGAGCAGGTCGTTCCTTTACTGACTCACATCCAGCACATCACCTTTTGTGTTCAGCTGATGCTGTCGCTCAATATCAATCTTCCAGCCCCGTCAGTTGCATCATGTGACCTCAAACCTCCAACAGTGGAGAGCTTAAACAAGAATGGACCTGCCAGAACGCAGCTGCTGCTGTGGCTGTGAAGGCTGAGTACCCATCCGTCTCCTCCCCGGCATGTGCTTTCTTCAGGATGTTAGAGTAATGAGTTTAGTGCTGTGACCAAGTGAGAGGGAACACATTGGCTGTAGAATGCACATGCTCCAGGTTTGTTTGTTTGTTGTTTGTTTTTTGATTCTGAATCTTGGGCAACTGTTCTCAGGTAACTACTTTACAGTTCCTTAAAGCAGTGATTGTCCAAAGAACTTAAGTCTTCTCTGATGAGCATGCAACTGAATGGAAGGAAGTAAACAAAAATAAAGTAAAATAAAATAAAATAAAATAAAGATGAGGTCTGATAGGGAAGCAGCTGAATAAGAAAACTGAAAAAGGCATAGGGATTTAAAGTTTATTCCAGGCACAATGCAGGTTCTTCTGACTGCATCATATGACATGCTTCTGTGTTCATTCTTGAGATAGTCTCTTGTGCTTCTCTCCACTGTTTTATAGATCCGTGCAATCTCTAGCACTAGGGAGCCATCTGGGTCTGGATCACACACAGCAGTGAACAAATAGATTAACTAATTTTAGAAAAGTTAAGGCAGGAGACCACTGTGATCTTAGACTATCAAGACAAACGCTGCCATTACTGTTAACATCTGGATGACAAATTCCTGCTGCAAGAAGGGGTAGTCTGTAGGAAAATGATGTGTCAAAAAGAATACACCACCTTTAGCTGGGTGGTGGTGGAGCACGCCTTTAATCCCCGCACTCGGGAGGCAGAGGCAGGCAGATCTCTATGAGTTTGAGGCCAGCCTGGTCTACAAGAGCTAGTTCCAGGACAGGCTCCAAAGCTTCAGAGAAATCCTGTCTTGAAAAAAAAACCTTGATATGGGCTATCTATCATTGGGTCCCATAATTCTGACTCGCCAACGGAGCATATCCTCTCCACCTGGACTTGTAGAATTGTGCTGGAAGCTCTCAGGACAAATCACCAAGTTCCTTATTAATCTGTTTCAGTACTGTAGTCTGTGCTTTTCGCCTGGCTCCTCATTATCCCAATTAGTACTCAAGATCCAGCAAACCCCTCCAATTATCCAAGCGCTGAGGAAGGATTTGTCTCACCTCACACCAGCTATGCCTGACCCAGGTAGAGAGGAGGCAGACCTCAGGAGACACTCCCTGCAGGCTAAATGGAGTGGAATGACTGCAGATTATGACATCAAACACTCGCCAGAGGACCCCACTTAGATCTTTCCCGAGCAACTTAGAAAATATGATGTCCTTTCCTATCCTAAATATGAAGTTCCTCTTGAATTTGTTCCAAATCTTAGTACCACCCTCCCAAACTAGGAACCTGAGGGTCGCTTTCCTCGACTTGGTCTCACCCAGCACTGCCAACTGAATCCACTTTATAGTCTTTTACTTCCTTTTTCCCCTTCATACACAACTCTCCTGCTCCCCGTACCACCTCTCAGGCTACAGAACAGTTCTCAGCAAGTGACCTTATTTTAACATCCTCATACATGGAGAAGTAGCCTCATAGCTACTGAACAGATAGGTCTAGCAGGGGAACTACCAATGTCTAGGGGGAAGATCATATAAATTGTTTTTCTAGTAAGATCTTGCATCTCTTTATTCCCACTCAAGTGTAGCCTTCTAGAGAGTGTATTGGTATTGGGAGCTGATTCCCTTCAAACAACTTCCATTCTGCTTAAGTGGTCATTTTTATTACTTGCAATTTAATTTGTTACTGTTCACAGTTCCTTATAATCTCTCCTATACATTATAGATACTCGTTTAGTCCCATTGGTCTGTGACTGCCACCAAGGACAGGGCCTGTGTCTATGAACAACTCCATACACTTGTACTCTATGAAATGCGTCCTCCACCTACTAACAGTTTCCAACGGGCATCCAAAAACTTGACGATGGGATAAGTATTCTTGACCAGTCCTTTCCTATAGAACATAGGACTCATTCATGATGTTACGGGTCTCTGGAATTGCACTGCTTGATTATTTCATTATCTCATTCTTGGCCTCAGACTCCCCCAAGGACAAAGCAGGGAAATCAGACATTCCGGCAGATTTTACTGACCACACACTCTATGCTCTGGTTTTCCAACTGCCACATTCTTGCCTAAGAAATTCCCTCCCTGGAGCAGACAGACATATATCCATCTCTGCTTCTCCCCATCAAGATGAGCAAGGCTGACCCCTCACAGAATTCCTTAGAAACACCATTTCCAACGGCTAGTTCAAAGTCTAATAATCTTTGGCCAAAAACTGCTTCTCAGAGCCAGCAGGAGTGCTCTCAAGCCTGCACTGTGGTTGTTTATGATGGCGGAGGGTCAAGGCATTCGGGAGCCTTGATGGAGAATAGCCCAAGAGCTATTTATCCATGGGCGTGTCACAGACCAGACACGGTCTGTGAGATAAGCCAGATGCTGCTCCACTGTGACATCTGTAAATTACCAGGTGAGCCTCTAAAGTCTTTGAATTCATCCAGCAGGAAGGACTACTAAACACACCCTCTTTCATTGCAAGGAAAAATGTCCAGGGTTTTATTTTTCTATCTACTCTCAAAAGGACATTAGAAACGGATTGGGTGCAGGGTGTTTGCTAAAGCCATATCCTCTCTCCATCAAGCCTCTGATGAGGAGAAGGGGTGGAGACGCCGATAGGAGACACTAATAAGATTTTACAGGATGGAAAGTGGAGAGTTCAGTGTAAATCTGGGATGATTGTGCAATGTTCGCTGAGCACCTGGGCTTTAAAGCAGCTATAGCATTTGCATTCGTCAGCTTTGCAGGACTACAGTAAAGCAACTAGCTTTGCATATAAAAAAGAATCACGCAGCTTGCAGTGATTGGTCTTGAAGGTTCAGGACCAAGAATAGGTAGCACCTCCCCCCGCCACTCATGTGATCTCTTGATGACAACATATCACGGTGGGAGAGCACAGAAGAGCAAAACCACCATATCTGGAACCGACACAGTAAGGGAAAGGACAAGCAGAGTCCTAGGGTCCTTTCCAAGGACACGGCCCCAGCACCTAAAGACTTCTCATTTTCCAACACACTCTCCTTGTTCTCTACACTAGGGATCAAGCCTTTATCACACAGACCCTTGAGTAGGCATAATTAAATAGTTGCGGGATGATCTTTTTGTACACTGTAAAAATGTATTGCTATGACTGGTTTAAATAGAAAGCTGAATGACCCATAGCTAGGCAGGAGAGGCTAGGCCAGACTCACAGGCAGAGAGAGGAATTAAGGTTGAAAATCGGGAGCCACAAGAGATACCAGCAAGACACTGAGGAAGCTGGACATTAATTATGAAGAAGAGGTAAAAAGCCACGTGGCAGACTGGAGATGAATATAAACAAGCTGATTTAAGTTATAAGAGCTAGTTGGGTACAAGCCCAAGCTAAAGGGCAAGCTTTCATAATTAATAATAAGTTTCCTTGTCATTATTGGGGAGCTAGAAGTCCCTAAGGAAGTCCAAAAAAGTCCAACTACATTAAATAATTAAATCATACTCTAACCACAGAAGCATTTCAAACAGGCAGGAGTCGGACAAGAGAAGAGGAAGGCAGCTGCAGAGAACAGCGCAATCAGAGCCAGCGACAAGGGACTGAGGCTGTGTTATGAGTGGAGTAGGGATCAACAGGAGAGAAAGATGGAAATACAATCTGAAGCAGATCACAAATACCATGAATGAAGAGCCTATGAATGTTGAGACAGGAAGTTTGGGGAGATGGATAATCCCTCAAGGATTCTAATGAGTTGCTGTCTCTTCTTCACTGTAGCTATAGGGGCTACGTAATGGCAGTCATCCCCATGCCTAGTTCACAATCACAGATGTGTGCTAGCCTAACAATCAGTCAGTCTGTCAGCCAACCAGCCAGTTCATTTAACGGTGTGAAATCTGGTCCTGTTTCTGGCCCAATCAATCAGAATTCTTTGGAGTAGCCTGACGACTTGAAAGGAAATGTTCAGGTGCTGCCCAACCAGTGTTGAGGATGAACATCCGGGTGAAGTAGGGTGGGGAGGCATTCGGGACAGGAACTTCAGGCACACTAAAGTTTCTTGCTCTTAAATAACTTGTTTGTCTATCACTGGTGATGGGTTCCTCAGTCTGCAACAGTACTGTGTCTTCTAGTTGATAGACAGTCAAACACGTTAAGACTCCGGAGCGGAGTGAACATATCTTTGGAATATACTTGATTGGGTAAGCATTTGGAAAAAAATTGAGGAACAGTATTAGAAACATTGACAGGTGAGAAAATCAGGGTTAACCGTTGGGAATGCCCAAGAAGAGTCCATTATCAGCTGGCTCTACTTCTTGAAATGCCCAAACCTCTATTAACATAGCTGGATCTCACTCAAATTCTTGAACATCAAGTTTGTTACATAAGACAGAAATAGGACCAGGCTTTAAGTAACCTGATAAAAGAAACACTGATACGTTCAGGACTTTGGGCTTGTAAAGGTGGCTCAGGGTCTAAGAGCACCAGCTGCTCTCTTTCAGAGCCCCTGGGTTTGATTCCCAGCACCCACACAGTGACTCATAACCACCTGTAACTCCAGGGCCAGGACATCTGACTCCCTCTCCTTGGCTAAGGGATCTGCAGCCACATGATGCACAGATATACACGCAGACAAAATATCCATACACATAAAATGAAAATAAATGCATCTTTTAAAAAAACAAAAATAGAACCTCCTCCCCTCCCCCACCCCGGCCTCTTTCTGCTTTTGTTGAGATACATACTCCTGGAACTTGTGCTATAGCCCAATCGGCCTTGAACTCCCAGTCTCCAAGTTCCTGAGTGCTGAGATAAGCCACCACACACAGAAAGAGCCAGAACTTTTGTTGAATATTATATCCTGACACACAAGTTACAAAACGCGGTCATCGTAGGTTAAGAAACTTGAGGATGGCAAAGCAAACATAAAGTCCCATAATAGCATTCTGTGACCTTGGTTGACTTCTGTAATTAAGAGAAGGAAAACATCCTAAAAAATCCCCAGCCATCTCTGGGGGAGAGGTCCAAGATCCAGAGAACAGCTCCCAGCCCTCTCATCTGACAGGAGGAACTCAGCCTGGCCATTGGCCTAGAGGGAGGCTGACCATACAGAGAGTGTCTATCCCATAAGCCGTCCAGGCAGGCAGATGCTGTCCAAGCTAAATTCCAAGAGGAGTGGTCAGGAAGAACATCTCCTGAACAGGTTGGCAGACAGGAAGGTTGAGGTTAGAGAGCTGCCTGAAACCAAGTGAATATCAGGATGCTGGGAGTCTTGTGGAGGTAGCAGCATCACCAGAACAAGAACCAATTGAGGCTAAGGTCCCAGCTCTGTGAGGCAGATAAATGGAGAACAGCTTGTGATGTGAGAAAGAGTAAGGGGTAGAGAGCAAATGATGAATTCTAAAGGAAAAAAGACGTAGCTGCTGAAAGATGACAAACTAGGTGTGAGAGGCAGTCTCGTCTCTTTACACACACATGTTCTCCAGGCACACACGAGTTAGATGAAGCTCACAGCGACTTAACACAGAGCAATGATAAGAAGATTCGCCCTCTGGCTGCAACAGTAATGAAAAGCAAATGGCAAAGCTACAAACAAAAGGCAGGCTACAGTGTCCTTCACGTCTTTCACACCCCAGAAGCTATATGGGAAGGCTGAGTTAGAAGAATGAATGTCTATATATAATGTGTATAATGTTGCTAAGATACAAACCTGGTGATAGTATGGGAATCAGGTTACATGTATCATACAGCAGTCACTATGTGTTAGTGTGTCAGTGTGAATAATCTTCACAAAAATCTTAAAAGGCAAGTATTTACAGTATTCATATCTTTTGTCATTCTATTGTATGTGGGGTGTTTCGCCTGCATGTATATCTGGGTACCACATGTGTGCAGTGCCTATAGAAGCCAGAAGATGGCACCAGATCTCCTATAATTGCAGTTATAGATGGTTGTGACCTATCATGTGGTGCTGGGAATTGAACCTAGGGACTCTGAAAAAGCTGCCAGTGTTCTTAGCTATCAAGCCATCTCTCCAGCCCCATTATATCTTTTTGGGGATATAGAGAGGAAAAGTAATGAACACTACTGTGCTGAATAGTTTTATGCCAACCTGACATAAAACTAAACTTATCTGAGAGGAAGGATCCTCAGTTAAAAAATGACTCCATAAGATTAGGCTGCTGGAAAGCCTGTAGGACATTTTCTTAATTAATTATTGATAGGTGAGGATCTAGCTCATTGTGGGTGGTGCCATCCCTGGACTGGTGGTCCTGGGTTCTATATAAGAGAGTAGGTTGAGCAAGCCATAGTGAGCAAGCCAGTAAGCAGCACTCCTCCATGGCCTCTGCATCAGCTCCTGTCTCCAGGTTCCTGCCATCCTTGAGCTCCTATCCTGACTTCCTCCAATGATAGGCTTTGATCTGGAAGTGTAAGCCAAATAAACCTTTTCCTCCTCAACTTGCTTTTGGTCATGGTGTTTCTTGGCAACAATAGAAACCCTAATAACTAAGAAAACTACCCTTGAAGGAACAGTGCCTGGTTCTAATAATGACCATTTGGTTTCTAACAAAGTGTTCAAGCTGCTTCTCATGATAAGGAACTGACTTTGAAGGTGAAGGAAAAACAATAGGCACAAGTGTGTTTTCATGGTCAGATGCTGGATTCATTCATTCATTCAACTACCTACTAAGTACCAATTATGTGCCAAGATTTTTCCTACATGCTGAAGACTGTTTGCAGGTCTTACAAATTGGAGAAAATAAATAATATCTTTATATGATATAAAATGTAGTTCCTTGCGGGTATGATAGGTCCCAAACACTTCATTTGAGAATTGGTGTTCTTCTACATGTTAAACATGTAACTGGATCTCTGATGTAGAGTTACCAACACTGTGAGGCTTTGAAGGCAGGGCTCACTGTTCACCAGCTATGCAGAGGAAGGGAATAGTAATGAACAGATGAGACAGAGTCCTGCCCCAGGGTTGCCATGAAACTTGTACCCAACTATGAACGTTAGCCTGTCTAGATGCAGTGTGAAAAACAGATAGCCCGCATTGGACAGCTTCTCGAGTCCAACTCTTACACCATATGCAGACACTGAGCAGGACCCAAGCTGCTCAGGCCCAGAACACACAGTCATGCTCAATCTGGCAGCAGCAACACCAGGGAAACCCTAAAGACTTGCATCTGATGCAGCAGGAACAATTTAGCTAGATTTCTGTAGTCAGTGTCTTTTTGAGAGGCACCTAAGGAACATTCTAGGCTTGTTCTGGCTTCCAGCCTCTATCCAGCACGGTTATGGGCGAGTGGAACTTCTGCTGGGAAAGCTGGGAAAGGGCCAGCAGGGGTAACACAGGGCCAATGAAGGAAAAAATGGCTTCCCCTTCCATAAAGTCTCATTGGGATCCTCACCAGACTTAGGGTCCAGCTGGTCCTCAAGAAGAATCAGGCAGGATTTATTATTGTTAATAATATTTGGCACATGACTGTGTGCAGAACTGAAACTCACATGGCCAATGGGGAGTATCCTTAAAAGACAAGGAAAGAGTCTCGGTGTAGGAGAGAGAGAGAGAGAGGAAAGAGGGGATATGCATGCATATAATTACATGACATATTAGTACACCCTACCATGACCCCAACCCTGCTCCTGGCTAAGCTTTCTCAGCTTCCATATTGTCATTCTCCCTGAGATGCAAAAGCTACCCAGCTGTTTCTTGTATTAGGAAATTTCTCCCTCCTTGGACACTATCAAGGAAACACGAGGCAGATCTTCCTTATAAATGCTTTGAATGCCCTGTTTACTTTCTCCTGGCCAGAATGGCTCCCACATCTACCTTCTTCACCCAAGTAAAAGAATAGTACCTATGTTTAGCTTTGTTCTTCCTCCCGGCACTCAACCAATGGCTTCTTAGTGAGTGAAGGTTAAGCTACCAAACCAAAACTGAGAGCAAAGCCCACTCAATTGCTAATCTGAATTGTGAGGCCAACTGTTTGGCTTTTAAGAATACTCAGTCAAAGGGCTTCTGCTCTGTCAGGGGGGAAGTAAAAGGGACAGTCTTAGTGTTAACTGAGGATTGTTGCTCAAAAGGGACTCAGTATTCCCTAAATGAGAAATAAATAAAGGTGGTTTTGATAAAGATAAGTGAACGTGGAAATTTTTATAGTATAAAATGTGTTTCTTAACTCCTAAGATTGAATTCAAACCTAAGACTTCAGAGAAAGTTTCAATTTGAGTCTGGTATAATGTCATCTACTTTGACAAGGTAGGAATATATATATATCTGACCATGAACCATGTAGTAAGAAATATGTAATGATCTAGCAATCAAATAAACAAAGAAATGGGCCTCACATAGTTTCATGGGTGCTATGTGACTTGGAGTGCTCATCAACTCTTCCAAGACCGGACTCTCTTTTAGGAAATTCTAATTTACAGATTGATTTCTGGAATCAACTGTAAATCACTAGCCATTGGCATTGCTCTCTCTACTGTAGGTTAACCCACTGACCAAGGACATATAGGAAGTGCTATTTGTGTTGCAAGGACTTGTGGGTAAAATTCTGTGACATTCACAGCTTTCTTGGTGGATGCAGCACACAGGGGCGTCTGGAATCTCTTTCAAAGGGTTTCTGCAAGAAAGTGGAGGCTTCCCAAATTTTAGCCTGGCCCAATTTTATTACTTTAATTTCCCAAACTAGTATAAGGGGGGTTCTCAGTGATCAGTTCTCACAGGCAAGCCCAGCAGCTGCCACACATCTGCCTTGCTGCCCCAATGTCTGCAGTGGGCAGTTGTATCCAAGTTCCAGCCTTTGAAACTTTGAGCTGTAGACTGGAAGCCTAACTTTCCTCTCTGCCCCTGAGTCCTCAGAAGGGGATGAATTAATGTCATCCAGCCAACTCAGCAGTCTCAGCCTCCAGCCAGAGAGCAGTGGCTACATGAAAGGAAATGAAAGAGGCACGGTGCCTTTATGGTGTGATTCAGCTGTAATCACCTTTTCCTATAGGCATCGACCTGTTTTCCCTGGAGGGGTCTGTTTAACGGTCACACTGGTGCAGAGATGCCAACTCTGTGCATCCCTTCCTGCCAGCCGGGAGGGCCCTGTGATCAGCAGGCAGCAGCATGCTCACCCAGGATTCCGGCTGGGAGGCTGTTTTGATCTGACAGGAGACCGTGGAGAACACTTAAGGACTCAGACCCTTGGTTGTGAGAAAGTTTCCTAGGGCTACAGCAGCCCGGCAGAAGTGAGCTTAGGGCATAGGATTTAGGGAGCTGTTCACTCTCAGGTCTATGTGAGTTGTTCATTTTGATTCCGGTCTTAACTTGGGGCTAACAGCATAGGTGTGTGTGTGTGTGTGTGTGTGTGTGTGTGTGTGTGTGTGTGCATGTGTGCATACACAGTGGTAGTCAGGGATTTTCAAAGTCCATACACCCAGATCAATAGAAACAGCAGTCTTAGTACCTTGGAACTTGTGAGAGATTTTCAGGCCTCAATCCAGACCACTGAATCAAACTCTCAAGAAGGGGAAGGAAACTGTTGGAACATGCCCACCAGGTCATCCTGATGCCTCCTTAAAGAAACTTTGAGAAGCCGTGCAATCTAGGGAATAATGCTCCCAAAGCCACTGCCATCACATAGGTAGAGCCATCTTTCAAACACAATCAGAGCAGAAAGCAAGATGGTGGTGAGGAACTTCAAGTCTTTCCTAAAGTCACCAGCAAAGCAGCGACCCCTTAGCAAGTTGATTTTTCTCATGTACGCCTAAGTAAAGAGCACTCCAGATCTGGCAAGTGCTGGGCGACAAAGACAATGACTGACTTAGTCCTTTCCCATTTCTTTCCCTAGTGCTGGTCACTCAGTCAACCATGGGACTATCTGAAGTCTCCCATTCTCATGCCAAGGCTGTTATCAGCCACTTGTGTGGGTCAGGGAAGCTCATGTAGGCAAGGTTCCCAAAGACAGCAAGGCAGGGAGAGCTGTGGTGACACCTCCCACATCCTAAGCAGGGGTCCTGTTCCAGGGAGCCAGGCTGAACAACTGAGATGGGAGCAAGCTCAGCTGGCTTCCTTTATGGCGGCATGTTTTTTAAAGGAGTCTACTCCAAGCCCAAATGAAAGGTCTAGAAGTGTATGAAGCTTCAAAATGAGGGTGACAGGAGCAGAGAACGGAAAGAAGGAGGGACACCAGGGTCTGCTATTAAAATGTTTTTACGGTAAAAAAAAAGGGGGGGGGGTAAGAAGACACATTGGACTTCTTTTCATTTACATTTTGCCCCTGGAATCCAAGCAGTCCCGAGTACTGAGCTATGAACAACCGGCCCCAGCCCAGTGGCTTCAGATACTCCGTGTTGGCGTTAACTCATTTGCCCAGGGGCACAGGATGGTAAGGGATGAAATCAGAGGCAAAACGGCTGAGGGGTGAACCTAAACGGGAGGTCTTAGAACTGAAGACCCTCATTGAGTGTGAAAACATTTCTGCATAGCTTCCTGAGAACGCTTCCCATGGACTTTCTCAGCTCAGGCACATGCCCACTGAAGACCAGCAAGGCTAACGACCTGCAGGGGGCACAAGGCTAGTGGGTGACAATCACTAGCAGAATCCCCCTTTTGTCCCTTTCAGTAGGGTGTGCTGCGGGTAGGAGCGCACGCATGCTCAGAGCCAGGTACACAGCCGTCCCCTTCATCATGGTTTTCCTGGCTGGCTCCTTGCTGCAGGAAGAGTTGGAAAGAGGCTTCATGACTCACAGTTTTCCTCCCAAAGGGAACTAATTCCAAGATAGCTTTACTTCCGGGGGACAGGAGGAGCAAGCTGTGAAGAAAGTTCTCGTCGGGCACTTTTCCATGGTGCCCCCTTACCTTCCTCATTTAGAATCCAAGGCAGAAACGCAAACACCGAGTCAAAGCCACAAGTGCCCTCTTCAAAGGCACAGGAACCAGCGGGCAGGTCCAAGGCACTGGCAAACTGCAAGGCTGTGGGCACAAAGGGATTTTCAGTTTGGGTTTCTGCCTGGCAGCATTGCACCAACCCTGGGGACTACCTGGTGAAGGTTGGGGGAGGCACGCAGGAAGGAGGGAGAGAAGGATGCACGACCTTCCTCGACGCTCCAGGGACCCTCCTCTGAGTAACTCCACGCCCACCCCCATCTTGACTAGGGCAGGGAGCTTAGTGGCTGCGAATGATCCAGAAGAGCCGTTGGATGACTGAGCCAGAACCAGGAGCCCCACCCTGCCAGTGCGCGTAGTAGAGTTTCCAGGACGCCCTCGGGGGTATTCCTGTCGGTTCTTACCTTGCACTACCAGCAAGATTCTGCCCAGCAGCATAGTTGCACTTCAGGCGGGAAGATCCTGGGAGGGCTGCTGGCTGCTGGTTCAATAGTACCCGCTGCTCCGAGGGAAGGGAGAGCTCGAGGCAGGGAGCTGGGGACCCACGGGTGATGCCACAGGCAACAGCTAGCTGCTCAACTTCGTAGAGCCCGCGGAGCCGCAAGCCAATATGCCTGTGTGCAGAGCGCGCTGCGCTGAGCTGCAGCACTCGGCCACTTGTAGCCCAACTGGGCGCGGGACGACGGCCGGACTGGACAGGGAGGAGACAACTGCACACTTGGGAAGGGCTAGCCACCACTGGGGGGAGAGAAGAGGTCAGTACGCGGTGCGTCCAGAATTTTAAAGCTGGGGACCAGACCTCTTGCACACACTTGGAAGGGGCCGTCCCTCTGCTGGGTTGCGACTAGAGGCTCCCGCCCCGCCCATTCGCGGTGGGAAACAGCTTATTTCAGGAGACAGCCTTCCCCGCATCTAACTTGTCAATCTCTCGGGACTGATCCTAATTTTAACCACTTTCCCTCAGAATGGAAGGAGATGGAATTCTGCTAGGGCTTTCTAGAGGACATTTTGGATATGGTGGGGGCGTGGGGTGGGGATAAGCTTCAATTCTCAGAAGGTTCAGAATTAATGGGCCAGTGTTGCTAACCCTGGAATAGCACCCCCTCCCCCCCATTTTTAGCCAGAGGAATGTTTGGCATGCTTGGTGCTCAGCATTCCCTGGTCCAGTGAAATGGGGGGGGGGGCATTCCTCCTCTCCAAACAGCCATCATAGCAGAAGGCTGGGAAGGGGGATCACTTCCTTGAGATCTGTTTGTTACAAGTTTGAACTTGAGCAAGTCTCCAACAATGTACTCATGCAGTAAAATTAGTTTTTTTATACTGCTTAATCTTCTTTGTAAATTGGGGCAGGCAATTCTGTAACTAGCGTGGGTTTTGTTTGTTTGTTTTTGTGTTTGATCCCCTGAAGAAGTCCATGCTTGAGTGGTCGATCCAGTACTGCTGGAATGGGACTCCTGATTCTCTACCTTTCTAATCAATTTCCAGCTGTGGCTGGTCTAGAACCACCTGGCGCCTTGCTCTAAAACACTCCGGTGCAGCTGTTAAAGCTCGGCTCACTGCCTTCCCTTGGATTTTTTCAAGCCTGTTTTCCTCCTCCTCTGCCGCCAGCAGCTGTCTCTTCCAGTCTGGCCGGTCTCTCTCCCTGACCCTGGATGTTGCGTGACTAAAGCTCTTTCTTCCCTTAGTCTCTGGCTTCCTTTTCTGACCTCTCCTGCAGTGCTTCACCGCGTCCCACTGATGGAAATAAGACCGCTGGTTGATGGCTCTCAAACCGGAAGCGCAGCACCGAAGGCTCCTGGTTCACTATCACCTGTGTTTCCGTTTGGATGCGTGTGAGTTGTCTAGCACTTACCAGGTCACAAGGACGACAGCTCACATTCTCTAACTTCCTCTTCCACATCTAAGTTCACAGAGTTATTTTCCAATTGCAGGGGACAGAAAAGCTTGTCTGACTGCTCCCTTCCTCCCAAGACAAGGCCAAATCTTGCCTATTCAGAACGGACATCACACCAGGTCCTGACTTGCTCCAGGTTCATAGTCAGGCCTTGATTGATCCATGTTGTCATTTTTATCAGCCTGAGACACTACAGTGGCCTCCTGATCCCAATCCTCCCACTTCTTCTGCCTGGCCTACCACATTTCCCTCTTAGTAGAGTCATTAGGGCCTCCTTTTAATACAGAAAAAGGGCCAGGCCACTCTTTGCTCCAGACCCAAGAATTTCCCACGTCATTTACTGAAATCCAAATTCTTCACAAGGACCTGTCAAGTCATATCAATCCTCTTCTCATCCCCCTAAGTCCTCAGCCTCAACAGCTTGACTTGCTTCGCTCCTTCCAAGCAGTCCAGCTGTGTCCACTCAGAGCTCGGCACGAGCCATTCCCACTGCTCAAAATGCTCTTCCCCAAAGGTGCTCTGCTGCCTGGTTAGGTCTGGTGTCTGACTCTGGTGTCACTCTAGTAGTGGGAAACATAATAGCCATCTCCTTAGACACCCTGGGAAAGTGTCTGGAATTCTATTTTGAAGTTGAGACATATTTTCATGAATTTTCTGTAAGTTATGACTCAAAGGATCAGAAACTTGTTCAGTTAATGTTACTTGCTATGTTTATATGCATTCTCTCAGGGAGGAGGGGGAAAGGAACATATATGCTATTATAAATATGTAATAGAAATAATCTCATTTGACCTTCATAAGAGGTTGGATGGTTGCTATTACAGTTTAGATCTGGAATGTTCCTGAAAGAGCCTTGTGTTGTGGAATATTAATCTAAGATGTATTACATTTATGCTGTAAAACATTTGTTTAATGATGAAAAGATATGTTGCAATCTTGTATGTTACATTTGTTTAACTCTGTGAAGCTGTGTTCTTTTGCTTGTCTATAACACCTGATTGGTCTAATAAAGAGCTGAACAGCTAATAGCAAGGCAGAAGAAAGGGACAGACAGGACTGGCAGGCAGAGAGAATAAATAGGAGGCAATATCTGGGGGAAAAAAGAGATAGAGGTACAAAAGAAAGGAGCAAGAAAAGAAGGGGCCAGCCACCCATTAACACAGCCACCTAGCCACACACAACCACCCAGCCACACAACCACATAGTCACACAGTCACTCAGCCAGTCACAGAACAAGAAGGAGTCAAAGAATAAAGAATAAAGAACAGCTCCACCCTTGTGCTAAACATTTGGTTCCCAACCCGGTGATATGAGGAGATAATGGAAGATTAACAAGTGGGGAGGTCCTCAAATTGTTGGGGTGTGCTCCTTAGCAGGGTGGTGAGACCCCAGCTTGTTCTTCTTTCTCTCATCAAAATCTTGACCATAAAGTTAACAGCTTTGCCCTGCCACGCATTACCTACCCCGGTTTGAGCAGAAACCGCCAAAATGCGAGCCTAACGAAAACGTTCCCTTTATAAGTTGATCACCTCAGGCATTCGCTGCAATAACAGCAAGTTGACTAGAACAATGAGCCTCACGTAATGGATGGGGAAACTGAGGAACAACATCCAGTGGCAGAGGTGGTAGAGACAGACACAAACCCAGCCAGCACAGGAGCCTCCGTTGCCTTACGTTCCATATTGGCATCTTGCTCCTACATGGTACTTTCTGCTGGGTGTGAACATTAACAGGCAGATATGTATCATCTGAGCTTCAGGACACTGTTTTCAGCTTCACAAGCCACTGTCAAACCGATACTCCTCTTCTCAAGTACCCATAGGATATTTAAAATACTTAGAATTATTTAGATCCATTTGTGGGTCCTAAGTTATAAGGAAGTTAAAAAATCTTAGGAAGATAGCCAAAGTAATTAAAATATGTTTTAAAACCTTAAGACCATACCACCTATGGCCAC
This sequence comes from Arvicola amphibius, assembly GCF_903992535.2. NCBI lineage: Eukaryota > Metazoa > Chordata > Mammalia > Rodentia > Cricetidae > Arvicola > Arvicola amphibius. The sequence goes on from NC_052047.1 coordinate 164,723,630, forward strand.
ATAAGGAAAACAGGATCATTAAACACGTAGCACAAACTCAGAGGAGTAAAATCCCCAACCAGGGTATAATTGCATGGTCCCTCAACCCTTGGTGTAGGTTGGCCACCTGATGTGTAATTCAGTGTGCGGGAAGTTTACTGAGAGGTACCCTGAGATCAATGCCCATGGAAGGAAGGAGAAGGCAGCAGAATTGGGCTAAGAAAGTTTGAATGCAAGCTCCACAAGCCCTGTTCTACCTAGAGAGACTCAAGGTAAAATAGCCTATCTATCTGATCAACCCATGGTAGCCTGGAATGACTAGGCCTTTATACTGCCATCTCTGTCAGTCACTGGGTGTGGCCTCTCTTGGCACAAGAGTGATCTTGAGCCAGGTGGCTCCTGGTGCTGAGGCTGAGAAAGGGATAACTGGACACTGATGACAACGTTCCCAGTGGCTGAGATGACAGATCTTTTCTTGGAGGGCACGGGGAACAGATCATACCCACTGTTAAGTTGGGAGCATAGGCCCCAGCCCCTGGCATCTATTCCAGCCCCCAGGCCTGGTCTGGACTCCAAATCCCAGCAGGCCAGGTCCTGACCCCTCCCTGGGGGTGGGGTCAAGGCCACTCCTCAGGGTATTTAAATGAGCCCCCAAAAGAGGAACACGTGGTCCCTTTTCCTTCCTCCCGGTGGTCGCATTCGCGGACCCTCAGGGCCACCCAAGAGCGCAGAACTCCCATTAAACCTGGATATTTCTTAATTTGGCTTGTTTTGATTTGGCTTGATGGGGATTTTGAGTCGGCAGAGAACTTGTGTTAGGAAATATTCCTAACACCCACCACAGACCTTTGTGCAGGAGGAAGAAGTATTGTAGAAGGCAGGCAGAGGGTTGAGGAAGGACTCAGAGAATGTAGCAGTTTTGCACATCAGCCCTTTGTAACTGTGTGTGGAAACCACACAGCTGTGGTACTGTCTCAACATTTAGAAAAGGTGGATGAGGGTTCAGGAACCCAGAACTTTATCTCCTAAGACTTAGTTTAGTCAAAAGACCAATAATACATATAAAAATCTGGCTGAGGAAAAAGCACACAGGTTTAGGAATTATGGTAGGTTAATAGTGCCCTCCCCAATTTATACACACACACACACACACACACACACACACACACACACACACACACTTACATACTTAGGCTCATGAATGTGGCCTTATTTGGGTAGAGAGGCTATATGCTTAAATAATCAAGTTAGGGATGTTGAGATGAGATCACCTTGGATCACCAGATGGGCCTGAGTCAATGGTAAATAAGTGTTGAAAGAGGCAGAAGAGAAGTCAGACATGTGCAGCCAATCACAGAAAGATGTGAGAGGAATTGGACTGATGTGACTCCAACAATGTACGGAGCCTGCAAGCTAGAAGGGATGAAAAATAGATCCCCTCCCTCCCAGGGCCCTGCAAGTGTTGCAGGTCTCTTGATTTTGAACTTCTGGCTCTAACGCTGCAAAAATTTTAGTCACTCCCCCCACATGTCTCTCTCTCTCTCTCTCTCTCTCTCTCTCTCTCTCTCTCTCTCTCTCTCTCTCTCTCTCTCTCTGTGTGTGTGTGTGTGTGTGTGTGTGTGTGAATGACATAAACATGTGCCAGACATTTAGTATGCCTTATCTCAGTTAGTTCATGCAGTATCTCTGCGAAGTGGATGGTTGTTATTGTACTCATTTTATAAACACGGAAACAGGGCAGAGCGGTCAATTGACTTGCTCCGGTTTGCACTCTTAGCCAATCATCAGCCATCAGGATTTGATCCCAGATGTCTGACTCTGGTGGCTGTGCACTGCAGCTCCCTCGAAAGCCTGCTTCTTTTAACAGAGGCTTCCTAGAGCACGCGCTGGAGAAATGACTGGCTCTCTGCGTCAGAACACACACTAGATTGGCCTCTCTTTGAAGCTGGGCCAACCCCACTATCCTGGACTTTTTGTAGCATTACTTCTGGCCTGGAGATTTCCAAACTCAGGTTTCTTAAGAGAGGTAGGTGAGGTGAAACATTGATGCCTCTTGCAGGAGTTCCTGTCACTCTCTGCTATCTTCTCCCATAGCTGGAAAATGCTCTAAAAGCATTACCTGGGGGAGGAAGAAAGCAAAGCAGGTTTACAGTTGCACCACATGTGCTGTGCCGCCCCAGCACAGAAGCTGCCTGCAGCACCCACATTCCCTCTGTGGGTGACTCTCCCTTCCTCTTGTTCTTGTGCAATGTCATGGGAATGTAAGTTCAACAAATGTTTCCTGAGTGCTTTCTGTAAACCAGAAATCACGCTTGGGGCTAGAAATCTAGGTGAACGAGACACAGCCTCTGCCTTAGAGATAGAGAAATAGTAAATGAGAAAGTAATTGGAAGAGAACATGTTGGTTAGATAGAAGAAAGTCATATAGAATAGTCCAGGTCTCTTAACCAATGCTCTTTTGTTGTGAAGAGAAGCCATGACTACAGCAACTCTTATAAGGGCAAGTGTTTAATTAGAACTCACTTATAGTTTCAGAGGTTTAGCCTATTTTCATGGTGGGAAGCCTGGTGGCACACAGGCAGACATGGTTCTGGATATGGAGCTGAGAGTTGTACATCCCGATATGCAGGCAACAAAAAGAAAGAGAGATAATAAGACTGACATGGACTTTTGAGACCTCAAAGCCCGCCCCCAGTAACACACTTTCTCCAACAAGGCCAGAAAGTCTAATTCTTCTCAAGTATTGCCACTCTCTGATGACTAAGCATTCAAATATATGGGCCTGTGGGGATCATTCTTATTCAGATTGCCACACAAGGGGCCAGGGAAGCAACATAAAGGAATGAAGTGAGCTGGTACCAGGAGGCAATGGGAGTGTCAAACACTGTGGTGATCTGGCAGTAGAAGGATATCTGCTTTGGCCATCATTCAAAAGAAGATTTGGGTCCTTGTGAATAGTTCCTGGTTTTCAAATGTTGTTTGATAACTTAAAACAAAGGTAAATAGATCTTCCAATCAGGCAGAACAAAACTTGTCTGAAGTTTAAAATTTTATTATTGCATTGCAGTTTGCAATATAAAAGACAGAACATGGATACAGAGTGGGAAACAGCACTGCCCACCCTGCCAGAGTATGTAGCCAGCACGTGTGGCCATTCCCACGCTATAGAAGACAAAATTGAAGCGGAGAGTCTTACAACTTCCCAAAAGACATTTCTTTAAGTCACAAGGAGCCATTGAATTGCCTCCTTGCTGGCCTACAATTGGATGAGCAGAAAGGACTTTGTAAAGGTACCAACAATCACACTCTGTAGTCATTGGGCTTTAATTGCATTTTCTTATGTTAGATATTTTTGTAAAACATTGATTTTTTTTTCTCTTCTCTTAGTACCTAGGTCTCCTCTGATATATATTATAAAACTGTGTTTGGAGTTTGTGGTGGTTTGAATGTAATGGGGACTTTTGAATTTGGACTAAATACATTTTGCATTATGATATTGTTACTAACTTCTGGGGGCCAGGAAGGGGACAGTGGTAGTTTAAATGTAATTGGACCCCATAATTACATAGGGAGTAGAACTATTAGGCTTTGTTGGAGAAGGTATGGCCTTGTTGGAGGAAGTGTGTCACTGTGGAGGCAGGCTTTGATGTCTCATATATGCTCAAGCCATGCCCAGTGTCTCAGACCGCTTCCTGTTGCCTGCAGGTCAAGATGTAGTACTCTCAGCTCTGTCTCCTGCACCATGATTGCCTGCATGCTACCATGTTGCACCATGATAATGGATTAATCCTCTTAAAATACAATCCACCCAATCAAAAGATTTCCTTTATAAGAGTTGGCATGGTCATGGTATCTCATCACAGCAGTAGAAACCCTAAGACCGAGTTTGATCTCTCTGTTCCTGTTTCTGTTCACCTCTCATTTTCTTCTTTCTTCTCCTCTGCTCCACCTCCAAGTTTCCTCCAAAAGGAAACTCCATTTCCCCAAATTCTGAAGGTTAGACAAAAGCCAGCTTTCCTCAGGGACTTGTGAGGCTGGGTACCTCTACCAAAGAAGCCATTTCCCTCACCACTGGAAGAAGAGACGAAGGGCTATAAGCCTATTAGCATACCAAAGTACATTCTGGCCTTCAGGCTCTCTCAGTATCACAAGTCCTGTTAGACATTTCAGAGTCGGCTAGCATCCTAGCTCTTCTCAACTCCTCCCCTCCCCTAAACTTCTCCAGCTCATGGGCTTCCCTCCTCTTAGCTTCTCAGTTTTCCTTCTAACCCTGCTATTCTGGCTATGCTCTCTCTCTTGGTCCTTTCTTTCTCTTCTTCTTCCTCTCCTCTTCTCTCCCTCCCCACCTCTCTCTCTTTCTCTGCCCTGCTCCCATTTCCCCCATAGCCAGATCCAGTTTGCTGGCCATAATCAGTTTATTATTTTCTTTCTCTGCTCTGAACTCTTTCAAATGCCTCCAGCTGTTCTCTCCCTTATATCTTCAATAAAACTTTACCCATAACCATACCGCGGAGTTGTTATGTAGTCAGTTTATACACCATATATATTCATTGATGAATACTGTTTTGCCACCAAGTGAAACTTCCAATGTCAGAAATGGGTTAAACACAATTAAGTTATTGACAAAAGGGGCCCCATGGAAATCCCCGCACAACTTGGGCTATTGCCAAGGCTATTGATTACCTTCCAGAAACTGATGGCAAGGCCCTATTGTTGAAGACACATCTTGAACATCTCCTTGAATGCAGAGAAGTCAAGCTAGTGTCTGGCTAAGGTCTTCACAGAGCTGGAAGCTCCTTGATCTACCACCACGGGAGAAAGATAATCGCCAAGCCAACTACAAACCCTCTGATCTACAATGCTGACCTGCATGCATGATACGCTGGTGCAGTAGTGGCACAAAAATTGTGGGCGTAAACAACCACTGTCTATAAGGCACACTCCATGAGAATTTATGACAGACACAGACAGCATAGTTGGCCACGAACCCAAAACTAGATAATTGGGCAATAAACCCAAGGGAAGGCCAAATCCTATTGTTCTGCTAGTGGAGCAGCCATCAGATGACTCCTAATGCCATTCTGCTCTATTCATCCATCAGTGTCTCACTAGGCGTCTCCAGAGAAGCTTCCTCCGGGACTAATGCAAAGACTGGCAACTGGACAACGTGAAGAAAGTGAGAGACCTCGGGACACTCACTCCTGAATGGGATGCTTTCATCACACTCCTCCCCTCAGGAGATGGGGTGGGAGAAACCCTGTAGAAGAGGAGGCTGAAGATTGTAAGAGCCAAAGGGGAAATGGTGTCTTTTAGAGTCAGCAGGACTGACACCCGTATTAACCCGCAGAGACTATGGCAGGATGCACAGGGCCTGCACATGTCCAAACCAGATGGGGGTCTTAGCACTTAGAGGGGGGAAGTGAACATGAGCTCCCATCCCAAACTAAGAAGCTATCTCTGATGATAACTGCTTGCAAAAGAAAAATTAGTTCTCTCCAAAAGAGTCCCACTGGGCATAGAAACCACGACCACCCCCTTCCATCCTCCCCTCTCAGTCCTTCTTCCCCATCCTTACCCATCCTCTGCTTCCCCCCTTATCCCTTCATCTTCCATATCCATCCAAAAAGGGCAGGTCTCCCATGAGTATTAATAAAACATGGCATATCAAGTTGCAGTAAGACAAAACACCTCCTTATGTATTAAGCCTGGGAAAGGTGACCCAGTATGAGGAGTAGGCTCCCAAAAGCCACTACAAGAGTCAGAGACAGCTGTTGTTCCTGCTGTTAGGAGTCCCACAAGAGGACCCAGCTACCAATTTTGTATTTTTATGTTTGTGTGTGTGTGTATTCATGTGTGTCTCTGTGCATATGTGTTTCTCATGCTTTCCTTTTTCTTTTAAGTCCTGATTTGTTTTTATTTGCCTGTTTGCTTTCTTAAAAAAAAAAGAAAGAAGGAGTTGGACGGATAGGGAGGTGGGAAGAATCTGGGAGAAGATGGAGTAGGGGAAACCATGATCAGAACATATTTTATAAAATCATTATTAATAAAAAGCAAAATAGATGGCAGTAGGAAAAAAATTGACACATTAAAATCACAAGAACTGTGCATGTTGACGTATAAGGATTGATTTATTCACTTTGCTCCAGTGTACATTTTTATTTTTACCAGTAACTTTTTATACTTTACAAATATTCTTCTTATTATTCATGTATGTGTATGTGTGTTTATCTGTATACGTGTATGTGCCTGAGGAGGTCAGAGCAGGTCAGATCCTCTGGAGCTGGAGCTATAGGCAGGTGTGGGCTGCCTAATGTTGGGGGCTGGAAATTGACCTCGAGTCCCCTGTCAGAACATTACACGCTCTTAACTGCTGGGCCATCTCTCCAGCACACTCCCCCGACCAGTAACTTTAAAAACACTATCTTTATATGACTTTTACAAGTGTTTGTAGTTTTCTTTAGAAGTCGGGAAAAGACTACATTTGCAGTGTTTAGCTCTGTCTTGTCTTTATGTGTCTTTAAACATGAACCCAGCAAGCCCCCACTCACTGTCAGGTTCAAAATGAGCTGAAAACAACTCCAGGCTCCTGGTTTGTCCTGCCAGCGACCTCTGTTGCATTCCAGGAAGAGGTGCCGCCTGCGGGCTCTGCCCTGGGGCCAGCGGTGTCTCTTGGTGACTGCCCAGCACCAGCTGCCTCTCACCCCCGAGGGCAATCATGTGCCTGTCACAGATCTGAATCATCACTGCAAGGGACAAGGCCCAGGTCAGTCAGTTCTTGCAAATCTCTTCTGACTACAAAACCTGTATAGCCCACTGTCCAAGCTGCCCCATTCATATGACCCAGACCCATGGAGTAGGCGTTTCTCCCAGAGGGAACATTTGAAGGAAACTGGTCCTTAACAGATGTTCCACCCTGTCACTCATCTTTGCTCCATCAGTTTACGCCCAATTCCAGCTTGGCACTAGACAACATCTTTCACTGTGACTTGAAAACAACCATTTGTTTGTTTGTTCAATCTCAACTCCTGGCTAATAGGTCAAAGTGAAAATGTTGTCATTTCTACAGGGTATCTAGCAGACCAGAAAACCCCAGGGTCAATTTGTAGAGGCAGAAACTCAACTCCTCAAGTTGAGCGACTTGCCTAAGGACATGAAGCCAGGTATGAACTCACCAGCTACCACCAAAGTCCTCTCCCTCCAAGCCATCCTCTCAGCCCAGACAGGCCTGGACATGAACTTTGACACGTCACCTTCTCACGCTCCCCAGTCCTTCCTCTGGCATTACATGTAGCAAAGGCCAGGAAGGCCAACTTCACTGGGCCCTAGGGATGTGTTTATGCCGAGTGTTTTCAGATCTGAGCCTACTTCCTTGCCTCCTGTCTACCTGCTCCTCTGGTCCATTTGCATGGCTCCACCACACAGGCCACATGCCCTTTCTCATTCTACTTTCCTGAGTTCTCACACATTCCTCTCCACTCAGAATCCAAATTCCTATCCTTCTGTGATTGGGTTGTGGGTTGAAGTATGTCCCTGTCCACACACCTAATTCACATGTTGAAGACTTGACGCCCAGCAACTCAATGTAACCTCATTTGGAAATGGGGTCCCCACAATTGCAATGAAGCAGAATAGACACCTCAATCCATTTTGCAGGTTGTCTTTACACAAAAAGAGATTTGGCCACAAATATACACAGAGAGAAGGAACGTGAAGGTGAAGGTAGAGACCAGGGTGATGGTTGCATAAGCCAAGGGATGCGGAAGACTGCCAGTACCCTCGGAGCTGGGAGCAACAGAGCCTTTCGAATGGTCCTCAGGGAATCAACCCCGCTGACACTTCAACTCAGACTTCCAGCTTCTGAGAAGCAATATGTGGTTAAGTCGCTCAGTCTGCAGTATTTTTAACAACAGTCTAGCAAGCATTCAGGTTCATGTCTCAAGACCCAGCCCTCATGTTCCTGCTTCTAGCTCCCTCTGCCTAAGTCTGCTCAGGCTGCTGTGAGAAAATAGCACAGGCAGGTTTTTAGGCAAACAGCAGATCAAGTTTACTTCTAATGACTCTGGGGGCTGCTGTCCAGTGAGGGTTTGGGTCTTTGGTTAGCCATTCTCTCTCCCTTGGTCCTCATATGTCATGAGAGATAAAGGGTCTCTCTGAGGACCTTTTAAAAGGGTTTTAATCCCATCCATAAGGGCTCTGTTCCCACATCTCCCAAAGACTCTACTTCCCAATACCATTACCTTAGCTTGAGAATTTAACATTTGAACCTGGCTGGGTCTTCTATATATGTGGGCAGCTTGGTGTGTGTGTGTGTGTGTGTGTGTGTGTGTGTGGACACAAACAGTCACACCACAGCACACTGTAGTGTAGTCACCTTGTCTACATCTCTGGTGTTTACAATAGATGATGAGGTTTTAAGAGCAAGCCAGCCCACTCTCTCTTTGTGGTCAGTAAACACATGCTGAGGGAAAGACTAAGGAATCAGGCATTCTTGTTGATATAACCAATCTGGTTGTTTGCCAAAGCTGAATTCCTTGATAAGTAGAAAGAGGACTGAGCTGTTGAAGGAGGCTGCTTGTTCATTTTCTGGCTACCCAGACCCTTGAAATAATCACAAAGAAACTGTATTAATTAAATCACTGCTTGGCTCATTAGCTCTACCTTCTTGTTGGCTAACATATTAATTAACATATTAACATATTAATTTAACCCATTTCTATTGATCTGTGTATCGCCACATGGCTGTGGCTTACCGGCTAAAGTTCCAGCGTCTGTCTCTGGCAGGGTTACATGGCTTCTCTCTTACTCTGCCTCCTTTCTCCCAGCATTCAGTTTAGTTTTCCCCACCTACCTAGGTTCTACCCTATCAGGCCAAGGCAGTTTCTTTATTAACCAGTGGTATTCACAGCATACAGAGGGGAATCCCACATCACTGAGCCGAGATTCTGGTCCCTTCTGGTTTGTGTAATGTTCTGCTCTCATCCCCCAAAAGGCCCCTTTACAACCAGTTCAGATTATTGCTTCTCTTTGGATTGGTTCTATGAACCCAGGGCGCACCTGGGAAGCTGACTCATCTCCACAGCTGTCTCTCTGGGGACCAGAATCTCGGCTGGACAAACCTCTTCCCTGAAGGCCATACAGTACACTGGACCCTCAGCAGCTCAGCCTGTGCCAGTGCCCACTGTGGTGGTGGTAAGAGGAGAGTGGTGCCCTATTCTGTTGCAGATCACCACCCTGTTAGCACTTCAGGTTGCCTGCTGTGGGAAGGGGCAGCAAGGCTGCTGTGCTGTCATCATGAGGTGTTTTATGAGCACCTCCATCCTAGAAGGTCCTCTTAAATACTGGCCGCTAAGGTTGTATGCCACCTCTTAGGATCAAGGAAATAGTGGAGGACCCTGGAATTTGTCTTATTGGTTGTTACAGTTTAAAAAAATACTGGGAGAGAGAGAGTCACACCCTTCAGCATAGGAGGTTTATTGGAAGAGGAGAGCGAAGAGACAGAGAAGGGGACAGAAAAGGGGTCAGAGCCAGGTCCCTGAGAACAAGAATGGCGGGTGAGGGAGGGAGAGAGAGAGGGAGGGAGGGAGGGAGAGAGGGAGGGAGGGAGGGAGAGAGAGAGATAGAGAGACAGAGACAGAGACACAGAGAAACAGAGAGACAGAAAGACACACACACACACACACACACACACACACACACACACACACACAGAGGAAGTAGGCAAGACCCACCTTGTAAAAGGGAACTTAGCAAATGTAATAGGAGATGCTCTTAATGGCTGCAGTTGAGGACGCATCCTGTCAGGACCCTAAGGGCAGGCCAGTGCAGATGCCTGAATGCTAACGTTCCTCCCTTTTGCTTGCTTACTATAAAAAAGTGAGGATTTAGGAGGGGGTAGCAGGTGAGGCAGGGATGAGGATGCTGTGTTCTCCAGACTGCTTCCTGCTGACCCAGGAGGCGTCAATCATCTTTGGGGGACCTGAGAAAGCAGGGGTGCTGGCCACATCCTGGGGTAGCTGGCTGTTTCACTTCATTGTCCAGGCTCTGTGGAACTGTCGGCTGCCATCGATCTGGCAAAATGCTGTTTGTGGTGAATCCAAGTCGACCCCTGGAGCTCACAGAAACGTAAAGCACCCGCTCCTTTCCCTTCCCATCACCACAGCATCACCTTGACACCCTCTTTCTAGCCGATTTACCAGAAGACACAGGTGGTTGATTACTGAGGGCAGTCAACAGTAAAAGGTGAAACAGAACAAATTTGTACCAAACTGGTAAGGCTGTCTCCTGAGAAGGCAAGGAAATGTGACAGCAGAAAGATCACCAGGGACAAATGAAAACAGAAGCTGAGTAAATAGAAAAAGGGAGAACCAGTGTGTGCTGAGCAAGAGGAAGCTGACTTCTCCATCTGACCTGCACATTGAAACAAACAGGACATGTAGAGAGGGAGAGCAGACAGAAAAAGAAAGAAATCAAAGAATTATTTCTCAGTTTCCCAACTGCCTGGTCCAAGGAATACTGAGGCCAGATTTTATTTGAAAGGACTGATGTCCAAAGGCATCCCAATGGAAGCAAGGAGGTATAGAAACAGCACAGCTCCCATGAGTGAGGCAGAGAAGTGAGACCCAAGAGTCTGTAATTTCTAGTGTCCCAGGATATCAGAGAGGCTCATATTAAGGAAGCACAGGCTGTCCCTTCTGTTATCACACAAGAATAGGGGCCAAGGGCTCTGAGCCTGAGAGAGACACAGTCACCTGGCATCAGGACTTTGAGAAAAACTAGAAGGTGAGGAGAGGGCTGTGCCCCAGAAATGAAGACTCACATCCAGGGGAATGGTCAGAGGTAGGTAGCCCCGCCAGAGACCCAATTGCCAGTATTTAATGGAAGGCAGAGCTGCCAGTGAACAAGAAAACAGATTTGCAGGTGGAAGAGAGCAGATATGTTGAGGGTGGAGCAGGGGGGTAGGGTCCCCGTGTGAAGTAATTACCTTTAGGTGGGCCCTGCCACTAAGCAAACATGCCACACATAGCAGAGTTAGTGGAAGAAGTTTATTGGGGGACGCAGAAAGCCGAAGAATGAAAAACAGAAAGACTGATACCTCTTTCCCTCTATCGGATCGTTGACAGAATGTTGCAAAGGTCCCGTAAAATATTGTGATATAGAGGAAGCAGTCATTTGGATTGATATCTAAGGGGTATTGAGACCAGGTCTGATGGCAAAGGTAAACCTAGTTCCCATGAATGAGGTAGAGAAATAAGATCCGAGGCAACTAGAGACAAGTTCTCACTCATGGGAAATGGCCAGAAGTGGAGAAGAGGGGTTCATGAATCATACGTGTTAGATGGAGGGGCCCAGTGATCCATTAGTTGGAGAAGCAAGGTTGTCATATGTGGTTCTAGTGTCCCGGTGTGCCTCAGGGTACATAAAGGGTCTGCCAAGTCTCGTGTTACCAATGGTAGAGTTTATTTAAAAATCAGTGGGAAAAAGTCATGCCATACAACAGGGCTCACATAGGAGGTTTATTGGAAGAAGAGGGAGAAGAGACAGAGAAGGGGACTGGGTAGAGAAGAGGGCAGAGACTGGTCCCTGAGGACAAGAGTGGCAGAAGAGAAAAAAGGAAGAGGGAGAGGGAGTGAGGGAAAGAGAGAGGGAGAGACAGGGAGAGAGGGAGGGGAGGGGAGAGAAAGAGAAGGGAGATGGGGAGAGGGAGAGAGAGAAAGTGAACAAAGCCCACCTTTTAAAAGGGAACATAGTGCATTGTACAGGAGGGGCTCTTAGTGGTTGCAGCTGAAGTCCTGCAGCTGTTAGGACCCCAAGGGCAGGCCAGTACAGATGCCTGAATACTAACATTGGTGGTGGTGGTGGTGGTGGTGGTTGGTGTGTGTGTATGTGTTGCAGGCACAGCACCACTGAGCAGGTAAGCCACAGTACAATCACTAATACCAACTCCTTCAATGCAAAGAGTCCAACACCATTTTCATAATGTTGAACGACACTGGTTCTAACAGATTTCCCAAGTATCCAAGGTCACCAGTTGGAAGAAACTTAACCGCCAGAACTGCAAACACCCAGACGATGCAGGGCAGTGAGTTACGACTTCAGCTGTACACTGCAACCATCTGGGAGATTTCCTTTTTTAATACAAATGCTGTGGTTGGAGGTGTAATTCAGCAGCAGAATGCTTGCCCAGCATTTTAAAGGCCCTATGTTTGAGCCTCAACACTGAGAAATAATAAATAAACAAAAAAGGTTTTTTAAAGGTTGCTCTCACCAGGTCAATTAAGTCAGAATTCCTGGGACAGAAGCATGCAGTATGCAATCCTGCTGGTTTGACTTGCGGTTGTTTGAATGATGATGGACTCCCACGGATCATGTATTTGAATACTTGGGTCCTAGTTGGTGGAACTATTTGGTATAAAGACCCAAAACGCTCCTGTAGCTCCCGTGTCACTACAGGACCAGTTGTGCGAGCCGGAAACTAAGCTGGACACCTAAAAACATATGCACGGAGAGACACAGAGAGATGGAGACAGAGACACAGACACGGACCATCCTTGATACAAGAATGGCAAATGCCACTTTATTGCACTCAGGGGTAGCTTATATAGAAATCCTTAGCCACGCCCAGCTCTCGAATCTTTCAGCTGCAGATTCATCAGCCTGCCATCAGGGTCTCTTGCTCAGAACAGCTGCAGGCAAAGAAAGTCAAGGGGCCAGGGATCTATAGCTCCCAACAATTTGGGAAGGGTGTTTGGGAAGTATGGCCTTGTTGGAGGAGGTAGAACATTGGGGTCAGGCTTTGAGCTTTTAAAAATTCCACACCATTGCCAATTAACTCTCTTTGCCTTAGGCTGTGTATTAGATGTAAGTTCTCAGCCACTGCCCCATATCTGCCTGCCTGCTTCCATGATCCCCATTGTGACATCGTAGACTCATCCTCTGAAACTAAGAAAGCCCACAATTACTAAGTCACCTCATGTCTCTTCACAACAATAGAACAGCGACTAAGACAAGAACACAACAGCTTAGTCTTTTCATCATCAAAAAATCAAGTAATAGTATTATTCACAGGAGAGAAATAAAAAGCTATTTCAAGAGCAGGGCCACATTTTTTCACAGGTATTGAGCAGAATTTTCTTGGAGAAGCAATTGACTCAGAAGGGAGGTAGACTGGGTTCAACTTGTAGCTTGTCACTTATTGCCTGTGAACCTAGAGCACATTCTTGGTCCCTTGTTTTCTTCATATTTAAAAATGGAAATAGTAACAGCACTCTCTCACAAGGCAGCCACGAGTGCTAGTTTGAATGTATTGCTCAAGAGCTCCAAACTGCCCTCGGCGTGCTGCTGAAGCCCTGTACAAACAGTGGGCATTACTTTCTTACAGCGCAAGCTTTTCACAGGTCCAGGCTGATGTTTCAAATTTATGAGACAGTTTACCTATCAAAATAGGTTTTCACATGGGATCCTGCCTTTGGGATGAGGGGCACCAAAATTAAAGATGTATGTGTGCAGCCGGGTGGTGGTGGCACATGCCTTTAATCCCAGCACTCAGGAGGCAGAGGCAGGCAGACCTCTGTGAGTTTGAGGCCAGCCTGGTCTACAAGAGCTAGTTCCAGGATAGGCTCCAAAGCTACAGAGAAACAAACAAGCAACAACAAAGATGTATGTGTGCAAACTGAACAATTAATAATCCACAGCCATGATGTAATATCAGAACAAATGAATGATCTCAACTATTGAATGGATGCCATTCCAGGAGCCAACACCTAGGACATTAAAAATGGTCATGTGGAAAATGACTCAGAATTAAAATGAAAATCTCTTCTTGATGACATGGTATGTTTCAAGCAAAATGGAATCGCATTTATGAATCTGCCTCTTACAAAGTTATATTTCTAGGGCCTGAAGGGAATTATCTTGAGCCTACATTACAACTCAAGAGAAAAGCAAACAGATGAGAAGAACAGAGGGTGAACTTCCAGGTGAGCTATCTTGGTTTTTAAACATCCAGAAGTCCTTATAAATTCCTCCAACAGACCCCAAAAGTTGATTTTTTAAAATAACCCACTTACAATTTTATACAGACTTAATGTTTTTATTTTGTTAATGGATGTTGTATTTGTTTGGTCACTTACAACAGGTTCAAATAAAATATCTGAATATTTATCGTAATGATTTAGACTGATTCTCATGTAGGATGGGACACTGGCTCCAGGCCTCTAAGTGTCACTGAAGAGCAAGGCAATATGTCTGGTATGGGGTCTAGCTGTGACTATGCCTTTTATCACGGTGGCCTTCTGCATTTCTGGTATTTTCCCATCAAGCATCACCAGACTCTTCTAGAAGCTGAGAGATCCATTAGAGACTTGTTCAGTTCACACTGTCTTCACCAGGCTCCTGTACCTACTGATATTTTTCTTGTTATATTCCTCCCTTCAAGGATCTTTTTTTTAAATTTCAAAAACATATCCTTTAGTGACTTGTTCAGCCAAGACCCACTAGAGACCAGTTCTCCTTGTCTTTGGAAGGATCTGCCCTAGACTCACGAGAGGTCAGCTCTCCTAGGTTTAGAAGTACCTGCTCTAAGGGTGAGGTCTATGAGATTTGACTTCTAAATTAAAGTTCCAGGCTATGAAGTTGGTGGTGGCACATTCCTTTGACTCCAGCACTCAGGAGGCAGAGGAAGGCAGAACTCTGTGAGTTCAAAGTCAGCCTCATCTACAAAGCAAGTTCCAGGACAGCCAGGGCTACACAGAGAAACCTATATCAAAAAATAAAACACAGCAAAGAAGTTCCATATGAATAATTATTTTGTACTATATGAACCTATGAATACATGGAGAATAAGGAAGGTGACAAACAAACAAACAAACAAACCTTGGAAGCCTCAAGAACACAACCTATAAAAACTTGTAGTAAGGAGCAGACGGGCTGCGTCCAGCCACTCGGCTCCTGTTCACCCGGCTAGCTTTACCCTGAAATAATTACACCGAAACTGTATTCTTTTAAACACTGCCTGGCCCATTATTTTCAGCCTCTTATTCACATCTTGATTAACCCATATCTAATAATCTGTGTAGCACCACGAAGTGGTGCCTTACCGTTTAGTTTCTAGCATACATCCATCTTGGGCTGGAGCTTCATCGTATCTGGCATCTCTCTCTGGAGAGGCACGGTGGTCTGTCTCACTTAGGAGAGGTGTGGCATCTGACTGAGCCATCTACCTTACTTCCTTCTTCCTGTTCTGTCTACTCCGCCCACCTAAAGGCTGGCCAATCAAATGGGCCAGGCAGTTTCTTTATTAGCCAATGGGAGCCCTCCATCAAAAACTGATCAGGCAAGTTGGATAATGTCAAACTTGAAGCTGCTTCACATTCTGCCGAAGGATCATCAAGCACCCAGAGGACGGCAACATCAGCCATAGCTGTACATGGACTGAAGACCATGGCTTGAAACGGGAGGATTAGGACCGGGGAGAAACACTGCTGCCCTAGACGCCTTCCTCATCTCTTGCTCCTGGTGATATCTCCCAACCCTAGCAACAGAATAATATTTACTTTCCAGAGAAAGTAAGAAAAAAATCCACCAGGCTGGGTAGTGTGAACAGTTACCCACATGTGTCCACCACAGAATCCGGGGGAAGGAGATGATGGTGGAGACACTGGAGGCCGAATCACTCTGAGTCCTGTCTGCTTGGTCAGCTTTCAGAAGGGTTTCATCCGGAACCTTTCTTCCTGGTAAACAACTGGAAAGATCGAAAAGCCATCTCTGAGGACTCTAATGGGTCCACGAAGAAAGGCATAACCATGCCGATACCTAAAGTGCATGCCTTGGTCAGGTCCCTTGCCCTGATGCTTACTCAGACCCCCCTATCAACTTTTAAACTCTCCCACAACTAGACCCGATCAGATACCCAAGACAGACGAGGCAGGACTCTGACATGCAAGCTAGATATCAACCAGGCTAACTACAAACAGAGAAAATAAATAAATGAAGCAGTTTGGAGGAAAAATAAACTATGCTGGGAGGGAAAACTTCAAAATAAAGTTATTATTGATGTTCTTAAGTAGATGAACAGTGATACGAAATCACAGAAACAAGGTTGGAATGTTACTTCAAAAGCCACATTCAAGGAACATAAAAGAACTCTCAGAGATTAAAAATATGGCAGAATTGAAACTGAACAGAAAGTTTGGAAAGGTGTGTTGAATCTGTCTCCTAGAAAGCAGTGAAAAAGCTATAGAAAGAAAACAGAACCCATGATTATATAGAATATAACTATGTATTTATGTTTGCTTTTTATATAGAAACATATTAAACGTTATACTATATTATAGACCATTGTATTAATAAGGAAGCAAAGGCAGGCAGAATTCTGAGTTCAATGCCTCCCTGGTCTGCAAGCCACACAAAGCTACATAGTGAGACCTTGTCGCAAAACAAACTAAAATAACAGCATTTTATTAAGCAATAAAATATTGGTCAATATCTGCATAGAGTTGCAGAAAAAGAGAAGAAAGAAAATGAATGAGAAGAAAATTATGTTTTAAGAAATTCTGTGAGCTTCCAGACTGAATAGCTCACAATATTCACAGAACAATACACAAAATAGACTCCTGCCAAGATATAACATTAAGAACTACCAGGAAGGCTGGAGCAAGAAGATCACAAAACCTTTCGAAAGGCAAATTCAAGTCATACACACCCAAAAATGAAGCAGACCTCTAATGATGTGAACATTGATGATTGAGCTAAATAAAACTATACTATAACTGTTAAAATATGAGAGTCTGAGAAGTCTATGTATACACAGTTGGGGGCAAAAGGAGGGAACACCCCACCAGTTATTCTTCTTTCTGTTTTGTCAAAATACCCAACTGCAGCAACTTAAAAAAGGAAGGGTTTGTTTGAGCTCAAGGTATAGGAAGGGAAATGGTCTATCATGGCGGAGAAGATGTGGATTGGTCACACTGTGCCTGTAGTCAAGAAACAGAGTTGAACACTGATGGTTTTTTTAAATTCAGTTCCTAGCCTATGAAATTATGCCATGAACATTCAGGGTTAAACTTCTCTGGAAATGTCCTTATAGACTCCCCCAGAGGTTTGTTTCCGACCTTCTTAAAGACTTGCTGGTGTCCTTGGCTTTCGGTAGGTTTCCCTCAATTTCCAGCAGTCATGGTGACGTTCTAATTGGCCTTGCTAAGATTTAGGACCTTTTAAGAATCCCTGTAGTGGGGCTGGGAAAATGTCACTGTCAGTAAAGTGTGTGCCACATGAACATGAGGAACCGAGTTCAAGCCCCTCCCCCACCACCCAGAGCAGATGTCCCTCTGATTCCAGTATGGGGAGGTAGAGGCAGGAGGAGTTCTAGGTTCAATGAGAGACCATGTCTCAAAATATAACGTGGTCTCATCTATGTGTGTGCACGCATGCAAATGAACCTGCTCTCCCTCCCTCCCTCCCTCCCTCCCTCCCCTACCTTTCATCCACATATTGTATGGGAGTGCAGTTGCGTACTGGGCTAATCAACAGCCGTGGGTGAAGATTTCTACCCACGAGGTTAAATCGATGGAGACAGCAGAAGAGCCTTTGGATAACATTCAGAGTCACCATGAGTAATGAGTATTCCTACAAAAAGCATGCTCAGAGGATTGGAGTTATGAAATGCTGTAGGTCTGAAAGAGAACCGAAACCAATTCAGATCTTGCGATTCCTCCAGGAGCTCCAGCAGCAGCAGCAGCAGCAGCAGGAAGGAGGCTGGAAAGCTGCCTGTCATCTCATCACTGACTCACTTGCCCTCCCATCCCCAGTTACAAGAGTTTAGGGGAGCATCCTGTTCATTGGCTGTCACTGGTGGTTTGCGCGAGACTCAGAAGTGGTGATAGTAGCATTCGGAATTGAACCCCTAGCAATTTAGCTTACCTGGCATCAAGAATAGTGGAATAGACTTATTGACAGCAAAAATACCAAAAGCTTGCTTTATCTGGAAAAAGGTTTCCAGGATCATTTTCTTCTACTTCAGAGAAAAAAAAAAAAAAACACTGTCGAAGAAAATGCAAATGAAGAAGAGAAGAGTCAAATGCTAATTAGCACAGGCTGTTTTGACACCTCCTGTTCCTGCATCTCCCCTTGACCTTCAACAAATCACTTTAGTTTGTTATTATTTGGTTTCCCTAACTCCGCAGTGAAAATAGCCTCGCAGCCTGACTGAGGAGTTCATTGGATTCACTCTTGTGGACTGACTGCGGCAGGTGAAAGTTGTTCCTTTCAAATGTATGGAGTCTGTAAAATAACATAGCAGGAATCAGCAAATGTTCACTTTTGCGCACAAACGTTAGTACAAACAATGAAATGAAACTTTATATATTAATGTTAGCATTGTTCCTGTTGTGGTTTTCAAAGGCCTAACCACACTGGTTCCCAGATGCAAATCCAGCTCCGCCCCAAGCAGCCTGCCTCCTGTTGTCGCGGTGGCCTGTTGGCATTGGGTACAGCGGAGGGGAAGTAACTCAGCAAATGAACAAGAGGGCCAATCTTCTTGCCAGAACCCTTGTTTTTGTTTCCTAATCTTGTTCATCCTCATGCAATTAAGCTGCAAGACTGAATTCAGGCATGCTTTCCCAAGAACCTCTCCAGTGCATGGTTTTCAAAGCCCTCTCTGGCACTGAAGCAGCTAGCTTGGTCCTTTACATACAAGTGGCGTTTGTTTTACTTTATGAGAAAAAATGATAAATCCATCAAGACTTTTGGGATTAAATTGCTTTCCAAGACCCCCAACTTAATTAAAGGAGGACAATAAACAAAAGAAGATGACCTTTTCCGTATAAGCTATAACTATGCCGTCATTAATGAATTTCATTCCAGGAGAGACTACAATGAGCAATTGTAGTTTAGTTCCGCATTTAACTGCAGACGACGGGCAGTGGTTTTTATTCTAAGTAGTTAAAATACTCTTACTAAGCCATTCTTCTAAAACGTACATGAACATTAAAAATAGACTAATATATTCTAAAGCAGTAGGCTTTTGCTTAGAATTTAGGGGTTGTATTAATGATTTATCATTCTTCTTTCAGCTGAAAATGGCAATCAGGGAGGAAGAATTATGGGGCTGACTGTGGTTCACTAAATCCTCCCTTGGAGTTCCGTGAACTTTTATTATGTTACCCTGTTGAAGGGAATTAGTTTTACATTGATGAATAGCCAAAGCAAATTTTGCCATTGTGGTGGGAGACAAAAAATGTGCATTTTAAGAGCAAATGTGCATTATAATGTGCTGACAAATTCAAAGGAACATTCTGAGCACCGAATGCGCACGGAAACTCCAGAACAGGGTGTAGTGACAGAAAGGAAGTCTCCTGATCTGACTTTTCCCTAAAATCTGATCTCAAGTTCTAAATACTTTCTTTCAACAGTCCTCAATATCATTCAACAGTTTCTCCAAAAATGTAACTCAGGGTTAGTTCCATGATTAACAAGTTTTTGTTTGTTATGTCTTACGGCTGCTCCCAGACCAGCCTGGCTTGGTGGAAGAGTGGCTCACTCAGCGCCATTAGTGCAGGGGGACTGTCACTAACTCCAGCTTCAAGAGCATCAGACTAAGTGTCAAACTGCATGGGTTCAAACCTCAGTGACATCAATCATCAGCTCTGAGACTTGAAACAAATTCACTGGCCACTCACTTTCCGCTGTCAACAAGAGATGACAACAGCCACTCTCTCCTAAAATGAAGCAAGATACTTCATGGGAAGTGATTAGTACCAGCCTAACATGTGTTAAGTAGTAAGCACTAAATATTAGCCATAAGCTTTGATGAATCAATGAATTCCAACTATATAGCTGATGGAGTTGGGCAGTGGTGGTACATGCCTTTAATTCCAGCACTCAGGAGGCAGAGGCAGGCAAATCTCTGTGAGTTTGAGGCCAGCTTGGTCTACAAGAGCTAGCTCCACGAAAGCTAGGACAGAGAAATCCTGTCTCAAAAAAAAAGAGGGGGGGAGGGAGGGATGAAGGGAGAGAGAGACGGATGGAGGAAGAAAGAAAGGAAGAAAGAAAAGTAAGAAAGAAAGAAAGAAAGAAAGAAAGAAAGGAAAGGAAAGAAGGAAGGAAGAAAGAAGAAAGAAAGGAGGAAAGAAAGGAAGAAAAGAAAGAAAGAAAGAAAGAAAGAAGTTAAAAAGTTAAGGTGGGTCAGTCCTTATAAGCATAGGGAAAATTTACTAGAATTCAGTGATTCAGTAGGCTGTTCCTTGGCAGAAAGTACAAGCCTGGAGAATAATATGAACCTCAAGTAAGCAGAAACCAGGATATGGCCCTTAATACCAGGAAAGCAGTTTTAGAGAGAGCACAGGGAAGTCCAAAGTACATTGGACTTGAAATGGGAAAGAACCTGGATTCAAGTCTTAGCTTGTTCCCTGGAGTGGACTGAATAGCCACTTTCCCACATTTGTGTAATCTTAATTTGCCCCCAACACCTGGGGACATGACTATCTGTAAAATGTGCATTGAGCCCATTGTTTCTCTCTACCTTTAGGACAGTTTGGTTTCAGAGGCAGACACCCATTCTCTGAATGGTGACTCACACACAAGCCCATGACCAGACTCCACGTCTGGCAGGTTCTCTGGTTTGGGGACAAGGGTCTCTGCCATCACGCCAGTTTATTTCATCTCGCCTTCAGAGTTGTGCTGCCACGCTCTGTTGTTTATTATACTGTGCCACTATAAAAGACTAGACTGCTGTGTATCCCAGGAATCTATGAACCAAAATATTAGCTTGTGTGTGTATTGGGGGGGGCGATAAAATAAACATTAAAAGCAGAGTGGAAAGAAGGGCTGCAAAAAGTACCCCAAACCCAAAGGAGAATCATTCACATCAGACCTGGTGCCAGAGAGAGTTGTAGAAATGATGACAGCCTTAAACGAGGGAGTTTTCTTAAGTACTGGCTCCTTGGCAAAGGGCAGATGTCGTCATTAGAATTTACATAATCATGACATGTCAGGATGCTTTTCCCACCCGACAATCTCTGGATGGGTCTGGGAATCATCAGAACGCCAACAACCACTGATGGTCAGAAAACTCATAGCTTACTCCATCAGGACTCAAGGAGAGGAGGCGTTTGGAATTATTGAAAGTCTTTAGGTTTTGAAAAATGTGGAGTGCCTCACCTTTTCACTCACCCCAAACATTTGTCTTACATTAATACGATGCTTAAATGCCTTCTAGGGATTTAGACAACTGCCATTAAACACAGGAAGCAGAATCCAGGCTCACATTTACACAAATAACAAACCCGAAAGCCAGACAGAACTAAAAGTGCAGTGGTATTAGCAAAGCCCAGAACACCCGAGAACACCGTATGTTGTGAGGGTGTGGGGCCTTCCTGCACATGGCAACAGTCAAATGTGTGTGTGTGCTCTAGACAGATCAGTGTGACAATCTCTATTGTCAATCTAAATACTCCTACGATTTAATCCTGCTTGTGCTGGGTTGGTCAACTTGACATAAGTTAGAGTCATCTGGGAAAGGAAACATCAATCAAGAAAATGCCTCCAGTGCACCAATGTGTGGCTCTGTCTCTATCTCCATGCATCACCAGATGAAGCTTTTATGGTGATATGCAAAATATTCATCAGTATGGCTATAGGATAGAGCCATTTCAGGCTCCCTCTCCTCAGCTGCCCAAGGAACTAGCTGGGGCATTTCCCTAGATACCTGGGAACCCCTCTAGAGTCAAGTCTCTTGCCAACTCTAAAATGGCTCCCTTAATTAAGATATATACTTCCCTACTCCGAGCTCCCAAGGTCCAAATGAGAAGCAGGAGGAAGAACATGAGCAAGGAAGTCAGGACTGTGAGGGGTGTTCCCACCCACCGAGATGGTGGGACTGATCTAATGGGAGCTCACCAAGGCCAGCTGGAATGGGTTTGAAAAAGCATGGGATGAAACCGGACTCCCTGAACATGGCAAACAATGAGGGCTGCGGAGAAGCCAGGGACAATGGCACTGGATTTTGATCCTACTATACATACTGGCCTTGGTGGTGGTGGGGGGGGCTAGCCTGTTTGGATGCTCACCTTCCTAGACCTGGATGGAGGGGGGGAGGAACTTGGACTTCCCACTTACTTGGAACCCTTACTGCTCTTCGGACAGGAGTGGGAGGGAGAGTGGAGGGAGGGAGGGGAGTAAATGGGAGGCAGGGAGGAGGCGGAAATTTTTAATAAAAATAAAAAAATTAATAAAAAAGAAAATGCCTCCATTTAATTGGCTTATAGACAACTGTGTGAGGCATTTTCTTGATTAATGATTGGTGTGAGAGGGCGCAACACACTGTGGGTGGTGCCACCCCTGGGCAGATGGTTTTGGGTTGAAAGCAGGCTGGGAAAGTCATGGAGAGCAAACAAGTAGGAAAGCAGTATTCCTCCATAGCTTTAGCTTCAGTTTTTCCTGTTGGGTTCTGCCTTCGGTTCCTGAGCAGGCTTCCCTCAGTGATGGGCTGTGATCAGGATGAGTAACCGAAATAAGTCTTTTCTACTCCAACTTGTTTTTGGTAATTGTGTTTTGCCACAGTTATAGAAAGCACACCGATACACTGACTTTCCAAAGGATCCAGTTTCTGTTGCCAGTATCCACCGTGGGCAGCTCACAACCACCTGCAACTCCAGTTCCAGAGGATCTGGGGCCTTTTTCTGACTTTTGCAGGTACTAGCCACATACATGACACACACACATACATACATGTAGGCAAATTCTCATATACATAAAATATAAAACAATTAAAAAAACTTTGGACTTTTAAAGCATGGGAATTGTAAAGGCTATCAGGACTTTTAGAGTTGGATTGTATTTTACATTACGAGTAAACACGAGCTCTGGGGGCAGTGGTGGAAGGTAACTAGAAGTGACTGATGTGTTTGAGCATCGGGTTGACAAGGAGGTACAGTTGTGCAGGTTAGTGATAATTATCAATTTGGCAAATCCTAGAATCAGGAGTAAAAGCATTTGAGAATGTCTGTGGCGGATTACCTTGATTACAATAACTGAAGTGGGAATACACGCCCTCTCTGGGTGGCACCATTCCCTAGGGAATTCATTGCTTTCTTTTGCTGAGACAATTTGACGGGTTTTTTGAAGCTCCTGCTGCCTTGGATTACCCACTGTGATGGACTGTAACCTGGAACTGTGAGCTGCAATAAGTCCTTCCCTCCCCCAACCGCTTTTGTCAGGGTGTTTTATTACGGCAATAGGAAAAGAAGCTCAAACAGGAGTGACTATTTTGTAGTTGATGGTTACTGTTTTTATAGTGGTCTATTCATTAATAGTGATTGTTGCTGCCCAGAGAGCCCAATTCACAGGAAAGGACTGGGAATGAAACACTGGTTTAATAGAGGTAAATACTGTTTCAAGCCTGATGTGATATAGTTACTCCTGAATATCACAAGTACTTCTACTGAAAGAAGAAAGGCAACTTAAGAAATTAAATAAGTATCTAAGTCCAGATGTTCAAATTCCAATGAAAGTACACAAATAACAGGAAAAGCCAAGACAATAAAGTCTCCTCAAAGTATGCCAGCCTCACAATGTCTCCTAAAGAAAGTAACTTAGATGAAACTTTAGACAAAGACCAAAAGATGATTACAAA
Organism: Arvicola amphibius; assembly: GCF_903992535.2. Lineage (NCBI taxonomy): Eukaryota > Metazoa > Chordata > Mammalia > Rodentia > Cricetidae > Arvicola > Arvicola amphibius. The sequence continues at coordinate 164,747,235 of NC_052047.1, forward strand.
CATGTTCAAAAAACTCAATAAAGCCCGCGGTGGTGGCGCATGCCTTTAATCCCAGCACTCGGGAGGCAGAGGCAGGCAGATCTCTGAGTTCGAGGCCAGTCTGGTCTACAAGAGCTAGCTCCAGGACAGGCTCTAGAAACTACAGGGAAACCCTGTCTCAAAAAACCAAAAAAAAAAAAAAAAACCTCAATAAAGACACAAATAAACTCCCGAGTGGATTCCAAAAAGGCACAAACAAACTCTTTGGCTAAATAAAAATGCCTCTATAGAATAAGAAAATGGAATTAAATAGATAGAAATATGAACCAAATTAAAATGCTATAAACAAAACCTAAATAAGTCAAATGCTCAGTGGACATTGACTCATAGAATGGAGCACAGAGAAGATGGAGTAAGTATTGGGGCTCGAAGATAAGGTGGAATGATGTGGGACGTCCTTCTATATATGTTTGCTTTTATTGGTTGATGAATGAAGCTATTTTTGCCAATGGCTTAGCAGAGTAAATCCAGGTAGGAAATCCGAACAGAGAAATAGAAAGTAGGCAGAGTCAAGGAGATGCCATGTAGCCGCCCAAGAAGCAAGATGTGAGGTAACAAACCACGAGCCTGTGATAACATATAAAATAATAGAAATGGGTTAATTTAAGACATAAAAGCTAGGTATGAATACGCCTGAACTGTTGACCAAAGAGTGTTGTAATTAATATAGTTTTGTGTGATTATTTAGGTCTGGGTGGCTCTCAAACAAAAGTGCAGTCTTTGTCTACAGTGGAAGAATCAGAACACTCAGTAACTGACCAAGATAAATTATTTAAAATATCTGGAAAGCAACATGAGAGACCTTGTGGATACCATAAAAAGACCAAATCTACAAAGTATGGCCACAGACAAGGGAGAACTCCATACCAAAGTCATAGGAAACAGTGTTGACACAGCCATAACAGAGTTTTCTCCAAATATAGAAAAAGGGATGCTTATCTAGACATACTACTAAACAGACAGGGTCAGAGAAGAAATTTCCTACATCATAGTGTAATTAAAACACTAACTATGCAGGACAAAGAAAGTGTGTTGAAAGGTGCAGCAAACAAGTCACATAGAAAGGCAGGGGCATGAGAATAACAGTTTCTCAGTAGAAACAAACAAAAAAAATCCAGAAGGGTCTGGAAAGACATAACTCATGATCAGAGATACCACCTAGACCAATGTGCATCAAAACTATCTGCAATCACAAAAGAAAAGAAAACTTTCCATGACAAAAGCAGGGTTAAGGGATTTATGACCATTATAGCAGATTTGCGGTGGATACTGGAGAGATTAAAAATAAAGAAAAAAAAGATAAACACACCCAGGAGAACACAGGCAGAAAGTACTGCTAAATTAGTTGAAAGAGACAGAGAGCACTTCATATTGATTAAGGGAACTCTCCATTGAGAAGACATTAAATTCTAAACATATGTGCACTGAGCACAGGCTCAACCAGTTACATAAAACGAATGCTACCAGATACAAAGTCACAGATTGATGCCACTACAGTAATAGTGAGTGACTTCAAATCCCACTGTCACAAATAGAGACCAACATGACAAAAATAAACAGAGAAACTTTGGGGTTAGATGATACCATAGATCAAAAAGACCTAACAGACAACTACAGAACATTCTATCTACATAGTGCAGAATATACATTCTTCTCATCAGTCCATGGAGTTTTTTCTAAAATAGATTATATTTCAGGTCACACAGCAAATCTTAACAAATATATTGAAATAACTTCTTGCATCCTACTTAACTATAATAAAAATAATAAAAAACACACAAATTCATAGAGATCAAACAATAATGTATTGAACAACGAGTGATTCGTTGACAAAATCAATAAGAAAATTCATAGACTTAAGTGAAAATTAAATACAACATAGCCATGCCTGTGGGAAACAAAGGAATTGTCCTATAGGGAAGTTTACAATAAGTTCCTAGACTAAAGCAAAAATCAGAGAGATCACAAACAAATACTTGAAGCCCTGGAAAAACCAAAGCAAACCAAACCCCAAACAAAAGGGGTCAGCTAAGAACAGGGCGAGTGGGGCCGAAGAGATGGCTCAGTGGTAAAGAGAACTGGCTGCTCTGCTGAATCCAGGTTCCTTTCTGAGGACCCACATGCAGCTCACAACTGTCTGTAACTCCAGTTCCAGGGGATCAATCTGAGTGGCCCAAGCACACAGACATAGCAGATGATCACTAACACATGCACACATAAAACCTTTTTTTTTTTTAAAAAAAAAAAAAAAGAACAGAGTAGAAAGTAATGAGATATAGATACTTTTTTTTAAAAAAAATCAATGAAGCAAAGAGTTGATTCTGTGAAAAGCCAAACAAGATCAAGAAGCTTCCAGTCAAAGAAACCAATAGAAAGAGAAAAGATTAAAACTATAGATGAAAAGAGAACCATACAACTAATGAAATTTAGAAATCACAAGAGCACACCTTAAATAGTTATATTCCACTAAATTAGAAAACCTAACAAATATGAATAGATGCAAGTGACACATTGAGATTAAAACCAAGATGAAAGAAATAGCGTCAACAGGTCTATGACAAGCAGTGAAATTGAAAGAATAATAATAAAAACAATCTTTTAACTAAGAAAGTCCATGTTCAGATGAATTCACTGCAGACTTCTACCAGAGCTTTAAACACCTGACACTAATCCTTTTAGCATCTTTCCATAAAATAGGAAATGAAGAAACATCAAATTTTTATGAAGCAGTATCACCAGGATATCAAAAATCAGACATATAACTAAGAAAGTCATATAATATCTCCCTAATGAACATAGATATAAATGGTCTCACTATAGCACATTAAAATGAAATTGAAGATCATATAAAAAAGATAATTAACTATGATCCAATTAACTTTGTTCCAAAAAAAATGTGGGACTGGTTCAACACACGAAAATCAGTAAAGGTGGCACAGTCACATAAATAAAGTTAAGGATCATCTAGGTAGATATTGAAAAGGTCTTGGACAAAATTCAGTATCTCTTTATGGTAAAACCCCAAAGAGACTAGGATGAGAAGGATCATATCTCAATGCCAAAGGCTATATACAACAAACCTTTTGTCAACATTATGTTAAAATAGAGAAAATCTCAAAGCAGTTTCATTAAGCTCAGTAATATTCAACACAGTGCTTGAAGTCTTAGCTATAGCAATAACATAAGAGAAGGAAATTGGAAATGGATATAATGACTGTAGCCCTTGATCTGAATGTTTCCCAGGGTTCCCTTGATTGGAATATCCTGAAGGATTTAAAGAAGTGAGAGTCTGACTGGCATGAACCAAGGAGTGCTAGAATGTCTCCCTCCATATGCTCAAAGCAAGTATAATGCTGCCAGTAGTCCCTAGAGGATGCTGCAACCTTCATGCCACATTGCATGGGTGCATAGCAGGTCACTCATGTCACATGCTCCCTCTGCTCATAATGGCCAGTCCTCTATTTGAAGGTATATGTCTCCATTGACTGTAAGCCTCACAGCATATCTGCCAATGGGTAACATGCATACTCATTGAGACAATATTTTGGCCCTGGAGTTAGCTTCAGGAAATGCAGATGGTAGAGAAGCAAGTTAGATTTTACCAGGAAGACACAATTAGATAATTTGAGAATACTGAACAATCTGCAAGGCCTATTTCTTCCAAACCAACTTCTCGTGCATTTAGTCTAATTGTATATGCTATTTTGAACGTAAGCATATATCTGTCATAAAAACCAACCTGCCCACTGCCAAGGCCAACATAAGTAAAATTTACGAACTCATCAGGAGTTGCATAATTCAGCATGAATCATTCAAGAAAGAACAAAAAAAATAATGTCATTAGGACAAATCAGTACAAATTTGATTTCATGAAATCATTTGTTAGTACAGTATAAATATTCTAGGTACTGCACATTCAAGTTCAGTTGTAACCAAATTACAGAAAGGGAGGATTTACTCAGACTGTCATGGTCACGTCTTCTTCAAACTAGAGGAATTGTGGCTTTTAGTTTATTAGTCCTCTAAGGTCACAAGAGCTCCTATAACGGTTTGAAATTAGTTTATGTACTTAAGGTAGACTAAGTTAGAATTACAACATTAAGATAGCTAGCGGATACATTCAAATATGTTAATTATGTTTAAAAACTTCTCCACATATTTGCCACCCAAGGCTGTTATGAGATTTACTTTCTCAGCAAAAGTGGGACTTAAACAACGCAATGAAGTTGACTGCATTGCCTAGAACCACAGTGGTGCTATTTCCAGGCCATCTCATTAGCAGAAACATTTGTAGCCAACCCATTTGGGACACCCTTGGAAGAGAGATAAGTGAAGACTATCAAAAGAACGTAGCTCTTTCAGAGCAGGGCCTTCGTTATCAAAAGGTTGCAACAAAGAAGAACATTAGATGAGTGTGATGGGTTCATTATTCCCCCTACAGGAGTAGAAAAGATGTCAAGCCACTTGAGAATCTGCTGAGTTCAGAGTAAATTAGCACAAAGTTGTATACTGTCCTTTGCCTTGAGAAAGAATAAACATTTAGAAGAAATTAGAAGCAAAGATAATTGCTTCTGGTTTCCTGTCTGATGGGTCCCATTAAATTAATACAGGGCCATCCATACTCTGGCTTGAGGTATTACTTACTCTTCAAATGACATCTGATCTTGAGATATAAAGATATGCCCAGCCATGCTTGCTCCCAGCAGGCACCACAGCTGATTTGTCCAGTTTAACCCACAGAGGCCTCAGTGCTGGGCTATGAACCATGATAATGAAGTCAGACCAAAGCATTGCAGCAAAGACAGTATTTTACCTTTCTGTAACAGAACATAGTTTCCCATTCCAGTCTAGCCCTTTAAAACATTTATTTTAGTATAACCATTAGAGAAGCCGTTCTCAACCTGAGGGTCATGACACCTTTGGGGGTTCAAATTCACAAGGGTATTAGATATCCTGCATATCAGAAATTGACATTAAGATTCATAACAGTAGAAGAATTACAGCTATAAAGTAGCAGCAAAAATAATTTTATGGCTGGGGGTCAACCCCAACATGAGGAACTGTATTAAAGTGAGAACCACTGCTCTAGAGAATGGAGTTGAAGTCTCTCTACATCTGAGTTCCTTTCAAAAGGTAAGTCTTTGAATCACTGTTTCTTCCTCTGTAACATGGAGATAAAGTAACTTTAACTCTTAGAACGACTGAAGGACTACATGAGAAAAATCACGATGGCCCTCCTCCGAATTTGGTCTTTGTACTACCTTCACCCTCAGTGCTCAGCATTTGCTGCAGATGTGTTTATGGAAGGGTGAGGCAGCCTTTGTGGGAGATTGCATGTCCTAGCTGGTGACAGGAAGGCAAACTGATATAATGCATAATTACAACCTGTGAGGACTTCTAATTTGGGTTCCAGAATTCCTCAGGGACCCAGAGGATACAGGTACCTCAGCATCCCTTTGAAGAGTACAAATCTTCCCACATGAGCTAATATCACACCACTCAGTGGTCAGCATGGCTTTGGTTCTACCACATTCTCTGGGGTTGTTAAGGCACAGCGGGGGCTGCTCAAACTATGCTTGTGTACAGGGAAGGGAGATTATGGCTTTACTCTGTTCATGAGAAAATCAACACCACAGCACTGTGTTCATCAGGGTCTAAGCAGCTGACACAAGGTCCTGAGACATCCATCAGTTCAGGTCAAGCTAGTTCCTTGAGACTTATGATAATGGATCTCCTTACAGAAGAAACAGAGTTCCCACTTGACATGAGGGGGGAAACGATATTAGTTTGGGTATCTATTACGATGAGATAGCCCTGGAAATGAGTGGGAAGGAACCTTGAAAACATGAAGCTGAACTATTGTACCTGCACACTGGTGTTCATTGCTGTGCTATTCACATAACCCAGTTACAGAGTCATCCTGATGTCATCATTCCTGTGGACTCAACAAGGTGGTGCAGTAGCTAAGGGCACTTGCTGAGTCTGGTGATCTGACTCATGGTGGAAGATGAGAGCTCCCTGAAGTTGTCCTCTGGTTCCCACAAGAGGTGTATGGCATGCACTTGGGTACACATGGATGTGTGTTCACACACACACACACACACACACACACACACACACACACACACCCCACAGATATACTATTAATACTACCACTTCTAACAGTAACAAACACTTTTAAAATGAAAATATGGCATATACACACCGCAGAGTATAATGCAACGGAATGAAATAACATCATTTGCAGGAAGAGCGACAGAACTAAAGTGCCTCATATTGAGTGAAACAAACCAGACTCAGAGAAACAACTACCGCATGATTCCTATCATATGCGGTATCATTTTTTAAAAAATACATAAATTGGAAAGGTGTGTAATTGTTGGCATATGGGCGAGTGGGGACAGGGAGGGAGGCAAAAATGGTTAAAAGACGAGTGACTCTGATTGCAGTTCTTGCGCAGAAATGTCACAATCACGTCATGAAAATGATATATGCTCATAGACTTTTTCTTTTAAGTCACTGGCACTGCTAGTGACATGACTCAGTGGGTAAAGTGCTTGTTGCACAAGCATGAGGCCCCTAGTTCAGATCCCCAGAAGCCACATAAGAATAAAAAGAGGCAGGGAGTGGAAACGCATGTCTGTTATCCAGTGCTAGCAGTGGGGTGGAGGGTAGAGACAAGCCATGCTCTGAGCTTGCTGGGCAGTCACTACAGCCAATTTCTGAGCATCAGTTCAGGGAGAGACCCTGTCAATGTAGAAAATAGTAGAGGAAGACAGTGCCATTGACCCACAGTCACTGTGTGCACAGGAACACACACACACACACACACACACACACACACACGCTCCAAGAGCAGTAGATTTTTAAACTAACAGGCTCACTGACGATGTATCCCTGCTCTGACAATGCATCCATGTGGTGTTTGTGCTGCCTTTCCCTCTTTTTTTGTGTTCTGGCCTATCTATGTTTGACTATTTATTGGGTTTGTATGACATGCATTTAAAAAATAAATTCAAATCTTATTAGAACTTAAGAAAACTCTTATGCTTCCTGAACTCCTGATGTATGGTCAAACGGCACAGCAGTACACTCAGTGTTAGTAGTCTCCTCTCCCCAAGGGCTGTATTTACTGTTAGGAAATGTCTTTACTCTAGAGCCAGTCTGATGCTCCCGACTGCCAAACATCACGGAATTGGTTTTTGAAGGGTAAAAAACAAATCACACTATTAACTTTTCATGAAAAAGAAATCACCGAGAGGCCTCTGCTCGGCACACAGCCTGGCTGGGATTGAAGCAGCTGAGGACATACTGAAAGAACTTGGCCGTTAGAGGCCAACGGAAATTCTGAAGCACGGCTGGAGCCAGCTCACCAACCAACCCAACCACAGACACAAGCCGGCAGCCTCTGGCTCTGGGAGGCAAACTGTGGCCATGGAAAGAACTTGAAAATTCGGACACACACACACACACACACACGACACACACACACACGACACACACAGAGACACACACAACACACACACGACACACACAACACACACACACACATGACACACACAAACACACACACAACACACACACAACACACACAGAGAGACAGAGAGACAGAGACAAAGACAGAGACAGAGAAACAAAACAGACTTTCTTACTTGCCAAGGCTTCTCCTTCACCAAGAGAGTTCGCCTGTGTCTCTAGAATGAGGGCTGTCAGGTGACTGATTTGGTTGTCAGAACAGGACAAAAAGGACCTTGTGCTACTACATCACCTTTTGCAGCCTGAGCAACCAGGCTCCTGTTAAAGGGAGGAGTGGAGAAGGAACACTGAAGGTCACGGCTTGAGACAGAGGAAACCATCCTGGGTGTCCATCTTGGTTAAGGCTGGAGTCTATTTGCAGCTTCCGGTCAGCTGCAGCTCCTGAGAACTCAAGAAGAGGATGGAGTTGTTGAGTTCATTCATTTCCTTGTTTAAGACAAAAACAAAAGATCCCAAGAGCTAATACCGGAATCATGAACGAAAGAGACAAGACTAGAAAACTGATTATAAATACAATGTTTAATATAACTGAAACATCAATGGATTTTTGCTTTTTATCAGAATTTAGGAGTCTAAGAATTATTTGAAAGAGCAAACAATAAGCAAATGGAATAATGTTTTGGTAAAGTTGCAAAAACAATTTAGCTTTTACATGTTAGAGAAGAATTTATGATACCACCTTTATTGTATTTCTCTCTCTTTTTTCTTATTGAAAATAACTCAATACATAAAAACAGAAAACATGCAGCTTATCGATGGATATATTTAATACATCGAGCCACCCCCCCCCCAAGGAATTAAGAGATACACCCAGGCGTGGGGTGGGCTTCTCAGGGGAGAGTGGCAGTTAGGCTTCTTTACAAAGGATGCAGACAGGAGTTTGGTGAGCTCAAGTTACAGCTGTTAAATTTGCTAAGAAGCCTCTCCTTCATTTTGACACTGGCCCCAAAGTGTAGTTTATAATAGTTGAAAGTTAAAGAATTTTCTGTAATAAGTAAAGTCGTAAAGTGGATTTATGAAGGACACTTTAGGTTTAGCAAGAGAGGGAAGTCCTCAGACAGCAATTTACTTGCCAAAACCAGCGTTGTTCCTGGAGATGTCTGCAGACAAACGTGGGCTCCTCAGTAGACAAGGTTTATCAGTTTCCTGACGCCATCAGTTGGACAGGCAAGCCAGGCCCAGAAACGATGGGCCATTTTCCCTCCCCAGGCATGCCCCAAAGTGCCTTCCATGTCCCTGTAATGTTCCCTGTCTTTTTACCCTGCCTTAAAATCAGGGTTCTGACATCAGTAATGGCCCACCTATGTGCAGTTAAAATACCACTACTATAGTGAGTGCTTCATGGAAACAGTTTATCTTTATCTTTATTTTCGTTAGCACCCCAGGAAGGAGACACCATGACCTTGTCTGCTTCCACAGGAAGGTAACCGAGGCTCAGGGAAGCATCCCACCAAGCTCTCTACCACCAGCCAAACAGCCAGTGTCTTCTTGGACTCTGAGATCTGAGGTTGTCATCTTCCTCACTTGTCACCTTTAAATCGCTGGTTCCCCAGCCCACAGCACAACACAATAGCTGGACCTCCTGATGACTCAGAAAGTGAAGTTGGCTGCAGGCCATAGCTAGCCTCTGGCTAAGGCTGTGATTTTATCATATCGGAAGGGCACACGATAATGGTGTCTAACCACTCACAGGGCCACAGTTCCAGAAAATTACACCAGGTGGATGCAGAAGAATGCCAGAATACAGAAGCCAACACCTCTAACCGAGATTCAGAGTCACTGGTGGAGACAGTGAAGCTGGGGAAGGGAGAGACTTTCCCAAGAACACCAGCTAGGAATGAGTAGAGCTGGGATTTAGGGTCATCTGGGGCTAAGAATCCTTTGCCCTGTATCTTCTCAGTCCCAAGTGGTTCGTGGCTTTGCTCCATGGCCTATAGGTTTTTGCCTTCCCCAGGGCTCCTGGCTGCTAGTATGACACACATTTCATCAGGCTGAAGATACATGGAGACTCTGTCTGGGAGCTTGGGAAAGGAATTTTCCCCATGTCAGAAACAGCGTTGAAGAGAGTGATTCAGAGTACTTCCGCTTCCGATTTCCCACGAGCAAGGTCATGTTCTGGGTATGTCAGCTGAAGCCCTGATGGTGATTAAAATAATGTGCCATGGAAATTATGGGATGTAACTGAAGATACCTGGCTAAATAATGAATGAGGCACTTTGTTCCTGTCTGGTCTGATGGGTCACAGAGGGAGAGGATGTTGTAGGAGGTAAAGGTTTTCAGATAAAGTAACAGAATAGAGAGGTTTCAGTTTGTTCCAAAAATTTCTATCAAATTTGCTCACGAGTCATCTGCAGCTAATGGTGAACCTGTTTCCTTCCCACTGGAATCCAGTGGCAATTGCTTTAAACACAGCCACAAAATAAGCACAGTTTGCTGCTGTCTTCCGTCCTCTGGCTTCTTTCCTCCCTTAAACTAAGAGGGAGAAGGAAAAAAAATTAAATGGGATTAGTTCTTGCTAGGCTAAGACCAGCTGATGGCTTTCCAAAGGAACACACAGTTTAAGAATTGGCATACTGTCCAACTGGAAATTCTCAAAATCGAGCTGATCTTCAAAAAAAAGCAGACCAAGACACTAAATTCAAATGGACAAATGATGGGTCTGTCCCTTTACAACGTTGGTTGCTCTAAGAGGTTGGATTTAACAACTTGGAGAAATCAAGCCATTGTCCCCCCACCTCTGCCTCCCACCTCCCGGACAGAGAGTTAAGGAGTTCTGTGCTCCCCACCTCATCCCACAGCTCTTTCACTCTGTGAACCATCCCTTTAAATGAAGCTCCTTTTCAGGCTTTGAAGAAAAGCCTCTGTTATGGTTTAAATAAAATGGCTCCATTCTACGAGTGGCTGCAAGGAGCAGCAAGTCCCAGGTAGGGAGCCGCATGGCATGTGAGAGACCTCAGCATGGTAGCCAGTCCCACAAGAAGCCACAGCCACAGCAAATGAGAGACAGAGACCTATTAGGCATGCTATACAGAGAAAGTGGGTATTTATTTAGTGGGCTATGGAGGGGAAAGGGGGAAGGGGAGAAGGGAGAAGAACAGAGAGAGAGAGAGGCAGAGAGAGAGGGAGAGGAGGGGGAAGGGGTGAAGGGAGAAGAAGGGGGAGAGGCAGAAGCTGCCTCTTCAGGAGAGAGAAGAAAGGGAAGGTACTCAGGCCAGAAGCAGAAGGAAGAGCTGCTTGCCTCATCGGACTGGGGAGAAAGTGGGCAGAGCTTATCTCTTAAAGGACAGGACAGACCATTACATTCCCATCTCTTTTTTATAATAAAAAGGTAGGAGGTTAGAAACAACAGGTTAAAGGAATTGGGACGGTGGATTCTCAAGACTGTTTTCTGTTTATTTGTGGGTGTCGTCTTGGGAGGGGGAACCTGAGAAAGCTGGCTGCTGGTCACATTCTGGCATAGCTGGTGTCTTTGCTCCTGTCTAGTGATTTTGGTATGGAAATGCCTGGTGTCTCTTATACCTGTTTAATATATTAGCAGAACAGAGGACAAAGTTAAGTTTAGGGGGAAAAACAGGACCAGGGAATTGAGAGAGGTATATCTGACCTGTTTAAGGTGAATCCTTTAATTTGGCTCCTTGAAACTCATAAGAATTTTTTGGGTTTGTGAAAATGTAAGTTTTAAAAAGTAGCATATTTATATCAGAATGACTGCGACAGATATTTTTGCACAATGAAAAGTATCTTTAAGACTATGAAAGGCAGCATGAGAGAATTTTGTTAACTTGTGCTTTTTGAAATTTCTTTGGCAAGGCTGTCCTTTTAAATGACAAATCCTTTCAGCTGTCAAACTGCATCAGAGATCTTTGAGAATGATAACATTTTACTTGAGTTATTGATTAAAAAATGATAGAGACTTACTTGGTTGGCACCTAGAGTTACTCTCCAGGGTCCTCCATGGTCACTGAGGTCATATTTTTCTTCTGCTGTTTAATGCAGGACCTGCCAGGCTCCAGAAGATCCTGTAGGCTAAGAAATCTGTAGGAAGACAAGCCTACTTTGACCTGAGAAGCTAGGCTGTCGATTCCAGAGATTCTTTCTACTCTCTGGAGATCTTTAGTTTAGGTGAAAGGCAGTTTTGCCCTGTGGTCAGCAGTTGGCAGTTGAAATGAATTGTGGATGGGCATTGTTCTGTGCCCATTTGTCTTCTGTCTTTGTTGGAGGAAATAGATTGTTGCTGCTAGGAGCCACCTGTCTCTTTTTGTTATGAAAAGTTTTTTAAATAATTAAATGATTATATGCCACATTTCCCAGATCTCTGAGCAGTTGAGGGCTGTTTATCAGGTATAACTACAGTATAGAATCTGCATGGAGAGCTGGGTCTGAGCTTGACTGTACTGGCTCTCAACTTAACAGGTAAGATCTACACTTGTAAAAAGACAGAAAAGAAAAAACTGCTTGCAATAGAAGGTTAATGGCAGAACTGACAATAGTAGAGACCAGCTTAATATATTTTAAAGCAGGATTGATTAAGAGACTTAAAAGTACATACCAATTTAAAACATGAGGCTTATTGCTTTATAGTCTGGAATGAGAGACAATGAACAGACAATTATAACATTTAACAGTTAAACATAGGTGCATTTAAGTTACATGTGTGCACATACACATAGTAAGCAGGAATTGGGCCAAGTGGATACTCTTGGTGGGCTCTACCAAAGGCATGCCACTGCACAAAAAACACACTTAATAGAGTCAACAAGAGGAATTTAGAGACAAAAACGTAAGTAAACTGGGGGACCAGGCAAGGTATACCTCAGTAAAGATGGCGGGACTTGGTGACCTGGCTCTCAGTTAAGATGGATTTCTGTTAAGATGGTGGTAATGTCACCTAATCTCAGTCAAAATGGCGGTGGTCACATGTTGTATGGAAAAGCCACGATTTTTGAGCTGTGGGAGTTTTAAACATATAACAAGAGAGACCAAGAAGCATGATCCGCCCTATTACTGAGCTGCCACACCACAAGCTGTGATGGGGAACAAAGGCTGGAATTGAAAACAGCTGCCTGTGGATCCGACCAATCTTGTCAGCAATAGTAGTGGTTGCAGGGACAGTTTGAGAAAAAGCAGAGCCAGCAGGACAACGGAGAAGCATTTACAGGTGGGTGACTGACAGTTTGAGGGCTTACGTCATAACTGAAAATGTGAAAGCCCACAAAGCACCACAGGGCCCATGGGGAGGATGTCTTCTCTCTATAGGCAGGTTGTGAACCTGCAGCGATATCGCAAAGCCTATAGGAAGATATCTCTTCTCTACAGGTGGGGTGTTGAAGCATGACTGGATCTGGTCTGAGTGACTTGGAAGCCAGAGAGGCTGAAGGCTGCTCTGGGCAGTCTCTCACAGCAGGGACCACTTACGAGTGGTCCAAAAGAAAAGAAAAAAAAGAAAGGAGAAAGAAAAATCCGAGGGTCCCTGGGCCCCAAATTGAATGTACTGCACAGCATGTGCAGTGTTAGTGCAGGAGGACCAACCCTGGGTAGTCTGGTCACATTTTTTAGCTATGGGAAGCAACCAGAGATGAATGTCAGTGAAGGGCTCAACCGTGGCCATGAAGGCTGTGGTTGGGGGCTGGTGTGCGTAGAGCTTGGTGTTAAGGCAGATACAGCACAGAGCGGTTGTAAAGAAACCTGGTTCTGGATTCCACATTTCCTCAGCTGACCCACCCGTGGGCAGAAGAGAACGTGGAGAGCCTGGCTAAGTCACGAGAACCAAATATTATGGCAAAAATAAAACAGGGCCATTTCCTGAGTGGCAGCAGCAGGCAGCGGGCCATAAGGAGCAGCAAGTTCAGGCAGGGAGCCACACAGCTGGTGAGAGACCTCGGTGGGGCAGCCAATCCCACGAGAAGCCACAGCCATGGTGGATGAGAGACATATGGCTAGGCACACCATGCAGAAAAAGTGGGTATTTATTTAGTGGGTTATGGAGGAAAAAGGAAAAGGAGGGAATGGGAGAAGGGAGAAAAGCAGAGAGAGAGAAAGAGAAACGGGGGGATGGGAGAAGTGTGGAGAAGGGAGAGAGGCAGAAGCTGCCTCTTTGGAGAGAGATGAAAAGGAAGGAGCTCATGCTGGAAGTAAAAGGAAGATCTGCTTGCCTCAGTGGAGGGGGGAAGTGGGCGGGGCTTGTCGCTTAAAAGAACAGGACAGACCATTACAGCCTCACTTCTCCTTCACAGCCCTGTTACATTGTCTTAATACAATGTGCTGCTGCTTTCTAATGTTCTTCCTTCTCTGTGTCACATCATGCTCCTGATGCTCTTCTCATAATATAGTTAATTCAAATGTGTCAGCTGCTTTTCCAAGCCAACTGCTAACACCCTATTCTTATATCCAACATGAACCCACTCAATACATATTCAGTCTCTGGTCCACTACAAACAATCTTCATTGGCTGTACAGAAAGGTGGATGCTGTACTGAATTAAGTGGTGAACAGAGAGGAACCCTTGCTTATGTCATGTTAAGAGAACCTACAGCTACTATCAGGGGAGCAAACAGGTAGCTCAGGGACTTCCCTGTTGTTGGACAAGTGATTTCAACATATCAGAGCAGGGATAGGGGATGGAGGAATGTTTCTACTGGCTTCCTGACCCCTGAGCCATGAAGCTTCTATACCCCAGTATAGAAGACATTTTTACAGTATACATTAGCACCATGATTATTTTATATCAAAGATTTAAAGATTTCAGACATCCCGAGCTGCTGATTCTGTGATCCATAAAGTGGAGCTACCTACTGTAAACTCAGATCTTAGTTAATCCCAAGTGGCCTGGAGCCCAAGCCTATAGAAATCCTGATGGTGACCAGAACTTTAGGGAATGATATTATCAACAGCTATGGGGAATCTCACACCTAACAAAGACAGCCACTCTCTCTTTCTCCCTGTCTTCTTTCTCCCACACATCCAAGCTCCCCAAATCTCTTCAACAGCTAGGATTTACTTTGATTTATAATTTCAGAGGGTTCACACAATTATGCCCAGAACTGCATGGCAACTAGACTGGGCGGCTTTGAGGTTGTAGGAGCTTGCAGTAGTGGGAGCTTATAGTGGAGGGAATTTGCAAGGTGGGAGCATGCATGGAGGGAGTTTGTAGTGGTGGGGGCTTGCAGTGGTGGGGGCTTGCAGTGGTAGGAGATTGCGTGGAGGGAGCTTGCAGTGGTGGATTCTCACATAGTACTGATCAGGAAGTAAAGTCCTTGGGCCGGAAGTGGGCGTGGCTATAACCCCCAAGGCCCACTACTCGTCATCACCATCTATCAGTAGAGCGCCATGTTCAAAAGGTTTCATAACCTCTACAAACACGGTCATCATCTGGGAGCCAAGTATTTAAACACAGGAGCCCACGGGAGACACTTCACACTCAAGTTGTAACACTGTACCTTCTGGCCTTCACAGTCTCATGGCTTCCTCATAAAGAAAATATAATCAGTTTCAAATTTTTAACAGTTACAGCATTGTTCAAGAGACCAAAGTTTTAACGCAATCTCTTCACTGTGAGCCCCTGTGAAATCCTTTTAAAGTTAATACTTCCAATACATAGTGACATCAACACTCTACTCCCAAAGGAAGAGAAAAATAGAAAGGAAACACTGTGCCAAAGCAAGGCGGAATCTCGGCAAGATGAACACCAAACCTTCTAGCATCTGGGAAACATAGTGGCATCATCTGGCTCTACAACATTTGTGTAACCCTGCCTCTATAGGTCAGCCATTTGTGTCACATGAGGCCTCTCTCCACTCGAGGTCTGCAGTTTTCCTCAGCACACATTCCTGGCATCTGTGACATTCCGGGGTCTCTATGGAAACTTAGGGCTCACAATCACCTCTTTACATATTGGTCCCTTGGGGCCTCTTTTCAGTGACTCCAGCCCTTCCCTACTCTGTTTGGCCTTCTCGCCTGTCCCCGGAACCTTGGTGTTAGTCTCTGTGACCCTGTCACTCGTGTACTGGGCTTCACCTTGTATCAGTTTGTTATGACAAAGCCAATGGGGCGGCCACAGGGGTTTTAGTAATTATTTGGTCATTCACCTATCCACCCTTTTTTTATTCATTGTAAATATTTTGATAAGGCAGCTTATCTAACTTGTGTATATCTATTTACACACCGCACACACACACACACACACACACACACACACACACACATTAGTTTTCCAAGACAGGGTTTCTCTGAGTAGCCCTGGCTATCCTGGACCACTTTGTAGACCAGGCTGACCCCAAACTCACAAAGATCCCCCTGCTTCTGTCTCCTGAATGCTGGGATTAAAGACGTGTGCCACCACCATCCAGTGACTTGTTTATATTTGAACCTCAACTCCAGACCCATATTTTGGCAAAGATCTAAAGTATAAGAACGGAGTGATCTAGAGAGCATTTAGTTTACCAAGAACAGCCGTTCTTATTCCCTTGCCAGGGCCTACCAGTCACACTCTCCCCCAGGTACCAAAGGAAGCTGCATCTTAGACAAATGAGAGAGTCTGAACAGAGGCTATTTGTTCTGCTAAAGGCAGTAATGCAGCACAGCTTTAAAACACTGGCGATTTCGTCACAACCATGGACCTGAAACTGGAAAAGGAAGCCTTCGTCACAGTGCTGCCCCACTGCTCCCCAACAGAGATGAAAACCGCCCACCACCCTGCTCCAAACAGGCACCATTTCACAGCAGTGCAGCCTCGCTGCTAGACAAATGGTTCTCTCTGTGGCTCAGAAATTGTGAGGGCGCAGTCCTCTCCTCATTGCTTTTCTCTCGGAATGGCACCTGCAAAAATTACTCGCTCCACGTTTGGTTTATTGGATGTCTGCTGAGCAATTACCATGCAACCAATTTCTTGCTAGCCAGCCTAGCAAATGCCAGCCCTGGCGACACATTGCAATCATCGGGGAAGCTTTAACAACTGGGATGCGCCCGCGTTCCATGTCCAAGACAATGTCACTCACTGGGCTGGAGTGGATCCGGGCAACAATATTGTTAAGAGCTGTCCTAGTGTTGGTACTGGGCAGCCGAGGTGGCAATCACTCGCCTAGAGGATGGGGGAGGGAGCAATAATGCAGCATGCAGCACAGTTCATCCTTCCTACAGTCCCGGGTCCTTGGCTCATTTGTAACCTGCAGCAACATTTCACTGTGGAGCAGGCAGTAATCAACTGGAGGTTCACTGGGATGATGGCGTAGGTAAGAGAGATGCACTCTCTTCTAGCTAAATGAATGACCCCGGCTCCTTTTCGGCTTCTCTGATTTGTTTCTGCAGCTGTTTTTCACAGACACAATTTCCTCACACAGCTGAGGCAGTCCATTAAAAACTCATAGCCAGTGTCTCCATCCTAAAGTTCGCCCAGTGCCTAGATCGGCGATTGGCATGAAGACAACACCACATAAATCTTGATTCAGCCAAAGTAACCCAGCAAAACCGATCACAGGCAGACCATAAATTTTGCCCTGGGAGACATGCCTAGCGAGGTGCTTATGACTAAACTGTTTATAAAACAGCACTGCGAAGACTATTCTTAATCACATGAGACAGATAAAAATATCTTGATTATTTTTTGTCTCCTACCCTGTTGAGCAGGAGTCAATGATGTTTCCCACTAGCTCAGCCTGAGTCAGTCCTGGCTTGTGTAGGAGATATGCTAGGAGTGGCTACAAGCAGCTCTGCAGGGTCAGTGTTCAAGCTTGTTGTGGGTGTAGTCCTGAGGCCTTTGGGCAGGAAATAGGACAGGTAAATCATACCTATCCCCCCCAACACCTACACACACACACACACACACACACACACACACACACACACACACACTCATAATCCTATCGGCCCCATTACAGACTCTGACATCCACCTAGGGACTGATGTCTGCCTTGGTGACCCAGCTTGGGCCTAAGCCTTTTGTTGGCTAGAGTCTTGTCTCAAAGCCAAGCCTCCTTACCTTCAGCCTCTGTCACAGGAATTCCTCTTGCAGAGGGATAATTAGCAGGCCAGGAAACAAACATTCTCAAATCAGTCTTCCTATAGTCCTCACTTTCTCTGCCCAATATGAGAACACACACAATTAGATAGAAACAGTTATTTGTATATAGGCTTATATGTTAGCAGCTTGGTCCCTATCTGGTAAATCCAATCACTGAGACCTGGTTTGTTCCCAAGGACTCTGACCTGAACAATAGATCAATCCCTGGTGGGTTCATAGCATGATGTAACATCATAGTATTCTTGGGAGGTGGCACGTGGCTGAGGAGGCACATAACCAGACACTGGGGCATGTCTAGGAAAAACAAACCTTGTCTCCTCTCTTTCTCTTCCTCCCTCTATCCCTCCTTCCTTGCCCCTCCCTCTTCTCTCCAGCACACAGCTCTACCGTGTTATAACGGTCTGGTTCAGCATGGCACTAGAAATGGCTGAGCCGGCCAAAGATGGATGCCTCTGAAACTGTGAACCCAAATCAAGTCCTTTCTTTGAAATTGTTTCTGTCAGAGTCAGTCACAAATCAGGGCAATTCTCCTTGACAAATACTCCTGCCTTGACAGATTTGCTCAGCCCCCAGCAACACACACACACATACACATACATAAATGTGTACACACACAGACTAAACTACATTTTCTTATTTTCTGTATTTTTCATGGTCTCAATCTGTACCCACTATAAATTATTTAAAATTATTAACCCAACATTTAATTATACAGATCTGGATCTATATTATTAATTATTAAAATTAAAGTTTAAATTTGAAAATTTTTCATGTTTCTAAAGTTTTGTTTTTCAGAGATATTAAAATTATATATGAAGATTAAGTCAGTATACATATAACTTATCAATATAAAATATTAAAGTGTTGAAATGATTCTGGAATTATAACAATTTGCCCTTATATCAATTCATTGTCTTAATAAATATACAAATATTTTTAACCCTAACCTACTCATAATCCTAGGACTCAGCACCTATCTCATTGATGAGGTAAAGTGTTCACGACATTATTTTCATGTAATGACTACATCTGCATGCACACAAACACAATGGGAATCATTAAAATATTCTCAAGCATTCTTCAGCTGCTGTGTTGAACTATTACAAACACTATCGTAATTTTATAGGCAGCTTAGGGAAAACAAATTGAAATAAGAGAAGCAATAAAGTAAACATTTGGGGGCTAGAGAGATGGGCTAAGAATTAAGATCACTTGCTGCTCTTGCAGAGGACCCGTGTTCAGTTCCCAGCACACACATGGTGACGCACAACCCATCCGTAACTACAGTTCCAGGGGGCTCAATGCCTTCTCCTTACCATACATACATATACACACAGACACATAAATACATGAATACAGGCAAAACATGCATACACATAAAAAGCTAAATTAAAAAAGAAATAATTTTGACACTATTAATAAATGATTAATGATCCGTAAATGTTTATAATATTCCAGGTCCTCAGCAGGAAGAATTTGGAATGCTAATTAATTTGCCTTGCATTTTCTTACCACTTCTAGTGTTCAAATACCCCCAACACTTTAAAGTAGTATCTGTCTGCAGTCATCATCCAAAGTCTTCCAGCATATAGATGAAGACAGTTTGCAGCATTCTGACTCAGGACCACAAGACAGAGATAGAAAGGAGCAGCGGCTGGAGCTGGGACGGTGAAGTCACAAGCCTGTGTTTCGGTTTTGGGTCCTGCTGAGTCAGTGCTGTGCATCAGCTCTCAGCCAAGAGGCACCGCTGCCCATGTGCTCCCAATAAGTTCATGTGTTTGAATGTTCTGCTGCTCTACAGCGAGGGACCCAGACGGGGCCTCTTGCCCACACGTCTCAGCAGAGAGCCGTGGCTGTGGCTCGTAGCTAAAATAAGCTCTCAACCACAACTGGGGAAGGATTGCACAATTGTCAAACATCTAATGGTGGAAATTCTGCTGCCTGCTGCCATAAGTAATTGCGCTGTTATAACAATAAACATGTATTCTCACCATGACTTGTAACTTGACAAAATATTCTGAATACCTGGTTTATTTTCATTTCATTTTATTTTTTGGTCAGCACGCAATGACATGTTACATTGTCACATTTTCATGCACAAATTTCTATATTGTATTCTTGTTACTGCCTCTCCCATTCATCTCTCTTGTCTTCCTGGTTCCCTTCTGCCCCCCTTCCATAGTCCTACTTCTGCTTTCCTAGTCCGTCCTCCACTCCCGTTCCCCTGCCCCTCCCCCTTTACTCTTCTTCCTTTTCCATAGTCCCTTTTCTATCTTTATCCTACACACACACACACACACACAGAGAGAGAGAGAGAGAGAGAGAGAGAGAGACAGAGACAGAGACAGAGACAGAGAGACAGAGACAGAGAGAGGCGAGACAGAGAGAGACAGGGACGCACGCACGCACGCACACGCATGCACGCACGCACGTACGCACGTACGCACGCGTGCTTACGGATATGTAAGTGCCCCTGTGGGATGTTGGCTTGGAATCCAGGCATGGTGTAGCTGGGTCATAGACTTGGGCCAGTATTTGTTTCTTAATGATGGTCATTGTGACTGGGGTAATATGAAATCTTAAAGAAGTTTTAAGAGTCTTGGAGTATCTTTTTTGTCTTTTATTTTCCAGGTTTTTAAAGTATGAGCTTTTAACACATTCCTCCCTAGGGACCCTCTGAATTTTGTGGGAACCTGTTGTGACATCTCCTTCTTCATATCAAATTTTACAAATTGGACTTTTTCTCTTTTGATCATATTGGTCAGGGGCTTGAAATCCTTGTTTGCTTTTTCAAAGAACGAAGGCTCAGATTGATCTATGTGTTGTTCTTCTAGATTCCATTTCACTGATTTCTATGGCTCTACGGTGACTCGGTCTGATCTTTGTTATTTCTTTCTGTCAACTGCTTTGGGGTTTGTCTTTTTTTTTTCTAGACCTTGAGGTGCACAGTAGGTTACTTATTTGATACATCACTAACATTTTAACACACGCACTCAGTTACACACCTTCCTCTTAGACCTGCTTTAGAAGTATCCCACAGACAGATGCTGGTAAGCTGTGCGTTTGTACTTATTTGTGATTTTGTAATTACCTCCCCGAGGTCTTCGCTGATGTGCTACCAGCCATCCAGTAGCATACTGTTCAGACTCCCAGTGCCCGTGTGGCTTTGTGATTTTTCTTAGGTTCACGCTGCTTCGGGTCACCTGACAACCTTTTGGGTGGATCTTTATGAGGTGCTTTTCCTGAACCCCCAGGGGAAGGGCTGGACAGATTGGTCTCTGGTTCCGGAGAGCCTTCATCATTGCCGTCTATATCCAATCTCTCACCACTGATAGCAGAAACTGTTTAGACTTCATTTTTGTTTGTGGATTGAGGATGCTGTACACTCTAAAGGAATTGAAAAGTCCACAGTTTATAAGGTACAGCACTATTTTTTTTTGTACATTCCATGGTTTTTCCTTTATGTATTGTTTCATTCTAGGAAAAACCATGAATGCCAGGAAGGGGTCCACGGACTAAAAAATAGTTTCTCACAACTTCTCTCCTTCAGCAGAGCAGATCTTCATACTGCAGAAACAGCTGGAATCATGCTTGTGGGTTCCTGGGAGTTTCCCTGGTACCAGGTTTCTTCCTGACCCTGAAATGGAACCCCTCAATCAAGACATCTCTTTCATTACTCTCTCTATCTCTCTTTTCTACCCCCAACTCCTTCCAAGCCAACCCCTCCTGTTCCCATCTCCCTCCAGCTCCCAGTTTTCTCAGGAGATCTCTTCTATTTCCCCCTCCCAGGGAAATCCATGTGTCCCTCTTTGGACCCTTCTTTTTACTTAGCCTTTCTGGGGCTGTGGATTGTAGCATTGCTATCCTTTACACCTAATATCCACTTATGAGTGAGTACATACCATGTTTGTCTTTCTGGGTCTGAGTTATCTCACTCAGAATGATTTTTTTTCTAGTATATTAATTTGCCTTCAAATTTCATGATGTCATTGTTTTTTTTAACTACTGAATAGTACTCCATTGTGTAAATGTGCCACATTTTCTTTATCCATTCTTTGGTTGAGGGGCATCTAGGTTGTTTCCAGTTCTAGCTATTGTGAATACACTACTGCTATGAACATAGTTGAACATGTGTCCTTGTGATGATTGCACATCGTTTGGATATATGCCTAAAATTGGTATAGCTGGGTCTTGAGGTATACTGATTCTCAATTTTTAAGAAATTGCCACATCAATTTCCAAAATGACTGCACAAGTTTACACTCCCACTAGCAGTGGAGGTGTGTTCCCCTCACTCCACAACCTGTCCATATAAGCTGTCATTAGTGTTTTTGATCTCAGCCATTCTGACAGGTGTAAGATGGCACCTCAGAGTCATTTTGATTTGCATTTTCCTGATGGATAATTCTTTAGGTGTATCTCAGTGTACAAAAAACAAGAAAAGTTGTGAGTGGCCCTTAACAGATGGCTCTTGAAACATAAGAAAACTCATGAGTAGTACAAAATGGGTTAAGAGCTCATCTTCTGCCCCATTTCTGAATGAATTTCACAGACGCAGACGCTTGTCTTTCACAATAAAGAGGTGTGATCTGTTTGCTTTCCTTACGCAAGTCTGTTGATCAGCAACAGGTCCTCTGGACAGCTACCCACTCTAGCCTGTTTGTTGTGCAATACGTCAGGAACTGCACATGGGCAAAGTAAACAAGAACAAGAATAGACAGAGGAAATAGTGATCCTCCTCCTTAAGATTTGCAGAACTAGAAACCCCATCTTGTGACTAAGTAGTCAAGATCAAATGTGTGTGCACCATTTGAATACAAATCTCTACCTTCAAGAAGGCTCTTACCAGGGTACAATCAACCGTCTTCTAGTAACTCAGTCCTAAATCAGCATCCCCACAAAATGGCCCTGTGGTCCATCACCTTGCAGTCAGAACCTTGCCTTTCAACAAATTGCCTTCTACTGCACAGCAAGCAGACCTAGGTCTTGTACTGTTACAACAAGGTGAAATTTCTTTATGTCAAGCAAAGAACGACTGAGGGGCAAACTGGACATTTTCTATAGCTCAAACAGTCTAGAGATGCTGCAATAACAATCAGCCAAAACAGACGAGAGCTTAGATCATCCACTGGAGCCTCAGAAATGCCACTGCTTAAGGAAGAGACAAATCAGTTGTGAGAAAGCTTACTCCAAACAGATCTTTAAGCCTTAGAAGGATGAAGACCATTATTCAAAACGAACTAGAGTTCTTAACATTTTTTTTTTTAAGAAAAACAAAACCAGGTATTGTAGTGTACTCCTATAATCCCAGCACTCTGGAGGCTGAGGCAGGGGGATTGCTACATTTGAGCTCAGTTTGAAAAAGATTGTGAGATCCAATTTAAAGCAATAAAGACAGGAAAATAGGAAAAGTTGGGCTGAGAAGCAAGGTAAGGATGCCTGCTGCCAAGGCAGACAACCTGCGTTTGATCCCTGGAACCCACATGTTGGAGAAAACCTACTCAATGCCCTCTGACCTCCGTACTTGTGTTGTGGCACACAAGCATGTACACACACAAATGCAAACAAACAAACAAATAGAAGAACTAGACAGGAAAAAAAGCGACTAAATATGGCTTTGTTCAGTAGTAAAGGAGAAAGGTAACCAACCCAGCTACAAATCCTTCGATCTATATTGGTGACTTGCAAGAATCACTGGTGCAATAGTGGCACAAAGCTTACGGTGGTAACCAGCCAGTATCTAATTGGATTTGTAATGGCTAAAGAAACCCCATTTTGTGCTAGGCTGTTTTGTTCCCAGCCACCCAGACCCAAATAATCACACAAAACTATACTAATAGGCCAATGACTCAGGTGTATTTCTAGCTAGCTCTTACATCTCGAATTAAGCCATTTCTATTAAAGTGTGTATTGCCATGTGGTTGTGGCTTACCGGGTAAGGTTCTGGTGTCTTCCTTCTT
The DNA here is from genome assembly GCF_903992535.2 of Arvicola amphibius. Classification (NCBI taxonomy): domain Eukaryota; kingdom Metazoa; phylum Chordata; class Mammalia; order Rodentia; family Cricetidae; genus Arvicola; species Arvicola amphibius. The sequence continues at coordinate 164,770,785 of NC_052047.1, forward strand.
CAGCAGCTACATGGCATCTGCTTGACTCTGTCTACTCTCTCTCTCTCTCCATATCTCTTCCAGCCTGGCTATATTCTGTCCTGCCATAGGCCAAAGCAGCTTTGTTCATTAACCAAGAAGAGTAACACATATACAGAAGGACATCCCACATCAGTAGGCATCCCTTTCGGTATCTAATAGTTGTTTGTCTCTGACTCATGTTTTTGGAAGACAAGTTTTCCAGAACTCTGACTCCTTGGCCCCCACCCAGAAATATGCATCCATGACTACCTGTTTTTGTTATGAAATGACTAACTGTTGTTTTTCTTTGCTTCTGTAACTTGCTTATGCCGACAGTCAAGGACTATTTTAAAGTCTGTCTAATCTTGGTGGAGCAGAACAGCCCTTGTTCACCTTTAAAAGTCCTGCCCTTACCTGCTTCTGTGCAGCAGTCTCTCATCTGAGCTGGAGACTGCAGACCCATTAGCAGTTTAATAAATTTGACTAATTACAATCTGAGTCTGGTAGCCTTTCCCAGGGGTCTCGAACTCCATAGGATTTAAGGCCTCTCCATGGGATGAAACTCATACCTCACACTGCTTTGGTGGCCGGGCACCTGAGACTAGATAGGCCAGTGACCCAGGGAAAACCAAATGCTATTGTTCTGGTAAAGGGACATAGTAATAAAATGACTGTAATGACATTCTACTATACTCGTAGACCAGTACCTTGCTCAGCTGTCATCAGAGAAGTTTAGCTTTGCAGCAGATGGAACAAATAGAGATCCACAGCCAGAAAGTATGAAGAGAATGAGAGATACTGCAACATTCAGCCCTAAATAGGACGTCTTCATCAAATCCTTCCCCTTAGGGCTCAGGGAACCCTATGGAAGAGGAGGCAGGAAGAGTGTAGGAGCCAGAGGGCATGGATAACACCAAGGAAACAAGGACCTTGAAAATCACCAGGACTCACACACATATGAACTCACAGAGACAGAGGCAGCTTGCCCAGGGCCTGCATGGGTCTGCACCAGATGGGGTCCTAGAGCTGAAAGTGGACACATGACCCCCTTCTTTAACCCAGAAGCTATCTCCAATTGATAATCATTTGCAAATGAAAAATTAGTTTTCTCCAAGGCAGTCTCGCTAGAGAAACAAACAACTCTTTGGGGGTAGGCCACATGGCCAGGAGTAGATGGACAACAGCCTTGTAACTGCTGAAGGAGAAAGACACCCAGAACCTTTACCAGTAAGCCATAGCCTCATGGTGATACACAGGTTAATAGAAATGGGCTAATTTAAGATGTAAGAGCTAGTGATTGAAATACGCCAGAGTCATCGGCCAAACAGTGCGATTAATATAGTTTCTGGGTGATTATTCAGGTCTGGGTGACCAGGAGACAAAGGAGTAGTCTCTGGCTACAAAGGAACATCATGGAAGATGGGGCAGAAAAACCAATAGAAGCCAAAGGTCAAGAACTACAGTGTCTCCTGGATATGATATGCTACTGTGCTCATGTATTCACAGCAGCTGGGGCTGTCTACACAAGGGCTGGGCAAGATCAAGCTGGTCAACACTCCAGTAAGGAGGAGGGAGGGCCTCATGAGGCTACCCCTAGCTGCAGAGCTATTGGCAGCTGATGTCTTCTGTGGGGGCGTCACAGAAGGGCGCTGTAGGGCCCAACAGGTCATCCATGCTCTGTGAATACCTTATACCCATATGCACATGAGCAGTACTAATTGGATAGGGTGTATATATATTTTTTTAAATATTTATTTATTTATTTATTTATGCATGTATGCCTGAAGGCCAGAATAGGGCACCAGACCTCATTACAGATGGTTGTGAGCCACCATGTGGTTGCTGGGAATTGAACTCAGGACCTTTGGAAGAGCAGGCAATGCTCTTAACTGCTGAGCCATCTCTCTAGCCCCTGGTGAATACTTTTTTAAAGAGAGGACACAAAGTTGGGAGGTGGATGTGGTAGGAGAAGGGTATGAGCAGAGTTGATGGGAATTAGGGGTGGAAATTATCAAAATATGTTGTATGCCAAAATGAGATATCCAAAGAATAATTAAAAATATTATATTTGTAAAGAAGAAACAGGTGGTACAAGGTTACTATTTAAGATAAAATCGTTTTCAAACTCTGATATTAAAATCTGAGCCATAATTTATGGATGGGCATTATGGTGTTTACAGAGAATAAAGACGTGCTTGAGAGTTATCCACACAGGCTCCTCCCTCTGAATCCTCACGTGATGCCTTCTCTGCAGTTACAAACAAGGGCTCATTTCTGGAACACCAGAGACTCCTGTGGATTTCTGAGGAGAAATAACAAGAAGCAGAGCTAGATGGTGTGCAGAGAAGAGAAAGCCAGAGCAAAGTGACGTGTTGTTAGAGACTATGGCATCTTCAAACACATCATACTTGTGGTTTCCTGGTGTCTATGAAACTTGGACCAGTTTAAGGTCTCATTCTTGACAAATTCAGGAAGAAGTGCAGAGAAGCTGTGCTGTGGTGTTTTTTCCTATAGTCACTTTTAAAGGTTTATTGCTTTCAGGGAGATAATTTTTCTTTCTCTTAGCTTTATCTGTCTCCTTCTGTAAGATATATTACTACAGTCCCTGGCCATTGGGGAGCAAATAACAAATTTTTTCCTGCATCAGAGTCTTAAAATGAATTCTTTTAGGCCAGTCTTGGGAAGCAGGAGTCACGGGGCTGATGCACCATTGCAGACGTCTGGAGCTGGAAGAGGGCGGTGTGGAGGTGTGTGCCTCTCTGCACATAACACAGCCGTCACTGCAAAGTCCATGCAGAGAGAGCTTCGAATGGGAGGGAGGACTGTGGGCCCTACCTCTGACTGCCCTTCAGTTAACAGACAGGATGCTGCCTACTCTTTGTTTTGCCTATCTGGAGAGTAAGGAGTTGGGTTAGGTAAAAGGCAAGGGCTTCTTTCAGTTGGGAGCAGTCTGTACTTCACTGTTGCCACACCCAAAACTAAAACAATTGCGGGTTTTTATTCCAACTGTTTCATTCAGTTGTCCATGGCCCTGAGAAAATTTGCTTAAGCATAAATCTTGAGTTGCAAAAGAACTAATTCAGAGAACTAGTATTTGAGTTACCCAAGTGCCTTTTCCCTGACAGACATCCGTTCCCTTTGGAGTAACTGCTAAGCATGCTTGTAGGTTTCAGGAATGTACTTTCAGTAGCCAGGCAAATGTCCTCAGTAATAGTCGCCAGCCTGACTTCTATCGGCTCCTCACACTCTGCCCTCACAGTTGTGACCACAGTAACCTTCCTTGTGGCCTTCCTACTACTCACAACTCCCTGTACGCACTCCTCCTGTGGCCTTGTTGATCAGCCCTCAGTGCCACCGCTCCCGCACCTAACAAACCCCTCTTGTTCGGGATTATTTCTTTCTCCCTCCTCAACAGGCTTCAGCTGGTCCCTCAAGCTCAGCCTAAATTCCAGAGAATTCACTTTTGACATCTGCTCTTAGTTCCCATTAGCCAGCTCTGGCTACTGCAATAAAAGAACACCAAAGGCTGGGCAGGTTTTTAATATACAAAACAAGCAAACAACCTTCTCTCTCTTGGTTCTGGAGGATGGCAAGTTAGGAATCAGAGAACCTGCAGATTTAGCAGAAAGGGAGGGCCTTCCTGCTAGGCACGTGGTTGTAGCGCCTGCACTACCGGACGGTAGTGAGCCGGAAACTAGGCTGGAGATTTAAGCACGTACACACAGACGGAGACTCGGGAACACAGGCCATCCTTGATACAAGAATACCAACTTTATTGTGCTCCAGGGAAGCTTATATAGGGATCCTTAACTGATAGCCACACCCCAGCTCCTGGGATTTTCTGCTGTGAAACTCACCAGAAGCCACTCCCCTGCCATCAGGAACTCATGAGGGTCTCGTGCTCAGAGCAGCTGCAGGCACAGGAAAACAAGTTGTTTACTCTGTTCACTCAGGCAGGCAAAGGGTCTGAGGCAGGCCAAGAAAGTTAAGGGGCCAGGGGTCTGCAGCCCCCAACACATGGTAAGAGGGACAAGTTTGCTATGTGCCCTTCTTTGTTAGTACGCTTCTGTCATTCTTTAGGATGACACCACCATGAATTAGTAACTCTCTAAGAGAGTCTCTTCTAGGATGTCGTTTTGGGGATTCAGAGTTCAATACACTCATTGGTCATTCAGAGTACAGCAGAGCTCAGTTTCAAAATGAGGCCTGCTTCCGAACCTGTGGTAGAGATGTTGTCAAACCCACACCATAGTTCTCTCTATAATTAACACGGAAACCCTCTCATTTCTTGCAACAATCGGAGCTTCACAGATGACATAACTCTCTAGTCCACGGGTGGCACATACTTTTATATTGTCATTGAGACAAATCAAGCACATGGTTTTATGATAGACAAATTACAATTGCTCACTTGTAATTAAATTCTCTGGAGAAAGGTGCTTAGAACTCTAAACTGTAACTGCCATTCATCATTCCGAGAAGACAAATGAGCTTATGTCCAGGAGGTATCCCAATATGCTGGCAGCTTTGACTCAGCCCTTAGAACGAGCTGTTCTACACTTTGCTGAACTGCTCCCCACAGCTTAGGGTCAGTGATCAGCGCTTTCTAGGACAGACATTCCTCTCAATACAGGAAACTGATCCAATTCAGAAAGAAACAATATCATTTGTTTTCTCTAAAATGTGGGCATCCTACTTCCAGAATCTGTTTAATTTGCAATAAGGCTGTAAGTTACAGCGCCATCCCCGATGGCTTGTGTCCATCGCTTTTCTAAAGTTTCACCCTTTTATAAAATAATTCCACGCACATCAGTGATTCTCCCGGAATGGCTGAAAGTGACTTACCTACATCGACTAAGGCAGATGGTGTCAGAAAAGAAATGAATTTCTTGATGAGTAATGCTGTTTCAAGTACACACACAGAAAGTAAACAGGATAAAAATAAAAATTCTCATTTTCTATGTCATTTTCCATCATTTGACAATGCCTACTGTTTTAACCCTGAACGAATTCTTAAGTTCAGACTGGTCATTTTAAATTCTTTTCTGTTTCTCCCTTCACAACGTGGAGTTCTAAGGGAATCTTCAAGCAGTCACTAATATAAAACCTGTTAGAATGCCAAGGTTTGAAAGTTATGCATATTTAAATTACTCAGTAGTGTTCTTGTTGTTAGTCATGTCAAAGTTAAACTTGGTTATCTTTTGAAACTTCAGAATGACAGTTTTTCTCTTTTTTCGCTAAACTCACACATAGGTAATATAATTATTTTATTTACTTTAGTTCCTTCAAAGATCATTACAATCTGCTACGTTTTAATTGTTCATGAAGATCAAGTTATGTACAAACAATCTCAAATCTATTTTAATTTCCCACAATTTGCATTTTTATGTTTCGGATTTGCATGCGCAGCAATAAGACGTGAGAGCTGATTGCTAATTGCTTAACTGCACGAAGTAATTTCAAGAGAGGCAGAACTACAAACAACCTTCTGAAAGTAAGCGTCCATTAGAGAGTGCGCAGGATGACTGAGAAGGGTGTGCAGGAGATGGGACATTCACTTGGGCTCATTGGAAAGATAACAGCAGACATGTCATGGGGAGGCGGCATGTTCCCTGTATGCCATTCTTCTTATTTAATCCCCCCCAACTCTCAGCTCTTATTTAGTTACCTTGCATGCACACAGAAACATCAATAAGTGGTGGTATGAAATTATGTTTTCCGTCTTCACTCAATATGAAGTTTCAGGTGAGCCCCAAGAGATGAGCTGTCGCATATGAGCTTTCTGAGCCTCAGGGCAGCAATCGCTACGCTATCGTAAGGCCATATACTAAGATTGTCATGGTAGAAGTGAAAGCTGAAGACCCTCTAAGAAATTATCCAGTCATCTTCCCTCAGCGCACAGCTGAAAGTCATGGTTCTTAGAGTCCAGGTGACTCGTACAGGGTGAAAATAGCCAGGCAGTAACAAGAGGGAGACCGAACCACAGACGTCTGGATTCTTAGACCACTGTTTTCTTCCTTCTCTCTTCTCCTCTCCTTTCAGGATCACACTTCAGTGTCTGCCTCTGATTCCCCTCTTACGGAGGCAATCTAAGGGCTCATCTGTTCCAACAGAAGAGTCTAGCAGATGGTTGTGATGACAACATCAAGTTTTTGAAGCAGCTGCACCCTGTTGCATAATGGGAGTGATGGGTGAGACCTCTGTAGCTCAGAGTTCTGTGTTATTCATGCTCACTGAGTCCCAGTGCCACCAGTTATGACACAGTGTATGAGAAGATCGGGTGTAGTGGTATGGACACATTCTGGTCTTTAACATTTGTCCATCTGCACTGATTGGATAACCTAGGTACTCAGCCCACTGACAGCATGGCACCTTAAAATTATCTCTAACTGGGATTCCTTTGTCTCATCAAATGTTCCCATGAATCCAGTCAGTTAAGAAATACATGTTGAGTGCTACAGAGATGGCGCATGGTTAAGCGTGCGTATTGCTCTTATAGAAGACTCAAGTTTGGTTCAAGGCACCGACATTAGGTGCTCATAACCACCTCTAATTCCAGCTCCAGGAAATCTTACACCCTCTTCTGGCCTCTGGAGGTACCTGTAGTCAGATGTGAACACATACCCGCACACCCAAACACACATTTTTTTTTTAAAAAAAATCACTCCCCAAAAGAAGATATATTTATTGTGCACAAAGTATCACCCAGTTTCTGTGCTAGGTCCATAGGCTGAAATGATAACAGACACTGTTTCTCCTCTTGAGCAATTTGACAGGCTAACAGGGGAAATAAGAACACAACAGGCGATACTCTCTCATGATGTTGCAACACAGAGGATCTTGGCCTAGACTAAGATTTGGGAAGGCTCCTCAGAGAAAGCCTCTTAGGAGCTGAGGCCTGACAAACAGGTGAAAGTTACATAGCTTGAAGGGAGTGGGCAGAATCCCAAATGGACATCCCAGGGATGGGAGGAAATGAAAAGAACCAGTTATTCTGCAATTAGAAAGGAGGGGTTGGGGCTGCAGAAGAGGAGAAATGCTGGATGTATATAGGCTGACCCCATGCACTTGAACTCCATCCTAAGAGCAACAGAAAACTTCAAGGAATTCTAAGTCACAAACAAAATAATTGCATAAGTGGATTATTGATGAGGAATCAGTTTTTATTTAAATCTTGAGGGTTCTCCCACTGCCATAATTTTAAGTATGTGCTTTCATTTTAATGTTTAAGTTACTTATTCTCATTTGTCCACTATTTTTAAAATCATTTCTCAAGTTATTTGTATGCCTACTGAACCTTCATCTTAAAAAAAATAGTACAAGCAAATTGCTTGAGTTTTAACTCAAAATGCCAGCAGGATCCATAATTGCAAGTTACCCATTGGGGCACCAAAACAGAAGGGGGATTTGTCAATTAAATGCATACATTGAAAATTTTCCATTAAAATGTTCACAATTCATATTGAGCAGAAAGCAGGAATGGCTAGACAAGGAAACAGAAAGGCAAATAAGTGAAAGTCATTGAAAAAAATATCACATTCAAAACCCTGAATCTGTTAAAATTGCCACACCCTGGCTTTTGACAGCAGGCACAGCTCTGGAAAGTCAACCACTGCTGAGTAGCCCTGCCAGGTAAGGCAGGTCCTGCGGCAAACTGGGGCCTTGGTGGAAAAGAAACATCTGTGTCTGCCAGAAACGATGCCATGGCAAACAAACTGATCCTTGAACACTGCCTAGAACGTAGCTCTGCTAGTGCACCCAGCGGCCAAGCCTCCCAGCTGAGTACTGGGAAATCATGGCCAGTAGCCTGTACTCTGGGTCCCAGGAAAGACACAACACTTAAGCCTCAACCTTGTATTGAAGATGGTCACAGGAAGGGATTCTGAACTCTGTGGTTCTCTTGTTGCCATTATAAAATCAATGAGCTTCTTTGTAACCGGCTTTATTTGAACATTTTCTACACTCTTAGCAGCCTACCCAGCAAACAGGCAGTGAGCATTTGCAGTTCCAACATATTGTGCCTTTTCCAAGTCCCAAGGCTTAGATTTCCAGCAGTGTTCTTTAGGAAGGAGGCCATTGAGTTAGAAATGTGACAACCGTTTTAGGAGATGGGAATAGAGAAAACAGGTGAGGGCGCTTTGTGCTTTTAGTGCTCATAGCTTGGCTGAGTACATTATCCACGACTTTTAAATGCTACAATAAGCTCAAGTTTGTGGTCCCCCGTGGTAAGAAAATGCAGATGACAAAGTAAAGCTTATTCCACTGCCTCCATCCAGTCATTGCTGGATTATATTATTATGTATCTATTATATCTCCTTTCCCAAAATTCTTGGGTAGTTCTCTCACTTTTCCCTTGTATAGAACTATGCACACACAGTCTCATTTTAATAAAGTGCATGGTTATATATTCACACGTTATAAATAGGCTCACACTACACACACTATTGAGAGTCTTTGGGTTCTGGTTCTTGATAATTACAAAAAGCAGCCTCTAAGAATTTGAGTTTGACGAATGTAGAAACTTGACTAGTTCTTTGCTGTGTCCCTAACATGTAGAACACGTATCTTCCTGAAGTGCATTGGTAGCTGTTGTTTGAACACACAGTGAGTGGGTATTGCTGCAAGTTAGTCAAGAAGAGATATGTGCTCATGCTATGTGACTATATAATTACATGACTAAATATATAGGTGCAATAATGTTCTAGCTGTTTAGTCTGCATCTGCTAATTCTGTCTTCTCAGGACAACTCTTCTCTGTTCAATCAAATCCCTTTCAGTCTCACCATCCTTCCCCCAAGTTCTTCTTCTGATTCCCATGATGCTTTCTCCATCCTTTCCTTTCCTTTCTTTCCTTTCCTTTTCTTTCCTTCTCTTTATTTATTTCTTTCTCTTTTTTTCAGTGCTGAGGATTTAACACAGAGCCTTGCAACACAATAGGCTAGTGCTCTGCCTCTGGTCCTTCTGACTCTCAGAGAATACTCTTTCATTCTTTTGGAATGTTAGCACACACAACACACACACACACACACACACACATATAATCTTCCATATCTATACCTATAGATATAGATAGATGATAGATAGATAGAGATATAGATGGATAGGTGATATAGATAGTATAGAGTAGCTATAGATGTAGATAATATAGATAGAGACAACAACTTTCATATCCCTTGGCATTTGGCAGCAGCAAACAGTAGCAACAGGCGGGTGTGAAGCCCCACTGAAGTCTCCACTGTGCCAGCTCTCCTATAGGTCTCATGTAGCAGATCTTAGCTTTACAAGTGTAACAGCCTATGCCGAGGCCCCTGACAGTAACCAGTGTTAGAGCTCCTAGCCCTGAGATGTCTGAGTCTCCTGGCCCCACAGATTTGACAAGTCTCTGGAGCTCTCTTCCAGTGACCAGGAACTTCAGTTTTTCTTCTCTGGCTCTTTATGGCTCCCAATCCCTCTTCAGTCTCAGCTCTTCACCCTATCTCTACCTCACCATCCTCTAATCTGTGCCCTGGATGTCCCTTGAACTGCTCCACGGACTCTTGCTAAGGCTAGTGCAATAGTCGTCACTGTGGGAGATGCGTTGCTGCTGTCGCTCTACAGTCTTGTGGCTCTGTTTCTTGGGCAGCTCTCAGAGCATCCAATCACACTGCTGCACCAAATGGTGTGCAAAATTGCCATTCCCCCCAGGGCCTTTACTTATTGATAGGAACTGAGCATTACAAGAAGTGTTGATCATAAGAATTTAGAGAATTTATCATTAACACTAACGGAGATACCATAGATTTCAGTGTTGAATGTCTGCCCAGTGAACCAGGGAGTGAGTCCCTTTCCTTTGTACTACTGACATCGGGCAACTTTAACTGAGCGATTCTTCTCTAGTTTATTTCTGTAGTGATAATAAAACAAAAATAATTCCATATATATTAATCAGTAGATGTGTGTCAGCATCTTGACTGTTGTATTTGCACTGTATCTTTAATGCTCACAACAACGTCATAAAATCTGTGTTGTAATTACACTACAGATGAAATGACTTGCCAAAGGAAGGGATGAGCCTTGTGCTCACAGTCATCTGACCCTAGTACCTATACTTTGGACCCATTATTCCCGCAATGGCATCAATACACAAAACAAAGCAAACAAACTAAGGACTTAGAAAGTAAGAGGTGAGAGGAGGGTTAACTGCTTAGATAATTAGAAATAAGATCCTTGAGATATCAAAACAAAGGTAACTATGGGGAATATTCTGGACTCTTGAGGAAACAAACAGAAACTTGCTACATTATCAGGTTGAGTCTGCATTCAAACAGATCAGCATTGGAGCAGACCCTTTCAGGGAGGGCCCTAGTCACAACCCTCAGTCTTCCTAGGCAGCCTGGCTTCTAGAGGCAGCACCCCCAGTGCCTGCCGGATACTGTCCTGATCCCTGCAGCCTGTTTGGTCCATGTGTGTCATAATCAGAAGTCTACGGGGAAGACTAGGCATATAGCCGCGAGATAAAGTGCTTAATGCGCATGTGCAGGACTCTGGGTTTGCTTTCCAACCCTGCTGCGCCCCTTCCCCCACCCAACAACCAAAACAAGGCAGGAAATGCTGGAGGGAATTAAGACAATCACTCACCAGCAAGAAGTGGCTGATGGACACCCCAGACCCATTGCTGCTCTGACAGAGAACTTGGAGGTGTCTGTCTGCACCACTCCCCACAACGCTCCCAAGGGGAACTAGCTACAGTTGTCTCCTACAAAAAGTCTCCCTCTTAACTGCTTCATTATGACTGTTTCACATCCCCACGCATCTATGGATGCTTCTAGAGACCACGTTCAGTAAGTTTCTTGCACTGAAATCCTTATCTCGGAGACATGTTTCTGTTAAGAGGAAGTAGAGCATTCTTCCAGGCAGATATGAACACAGGTGCCTCATCCAGGAGCCCCTGATAGCTTGGCCTGCTCCTACATGGCACTTTCCCACCTAGGATAAATTGGGGAAGAGAGCATGGGTCATTTCCCAGTAATAAGTTCCTTGTCTTTTGAAAGATGAGGCCCCATATTCTGGAGTTCTAACCCTACATATTTTCTCCACAATTATTTTTCAAACATACCGCTGTTCAAGTTTCTTTTTGTTGCTGTGATAGACACCATAACCAAAAGGAACACGGGAAAGAAAGGGTTTATTTAGCTTACAGCTTATAGTTCATTCTGAAATGAAGTCAGGGAGGAAACCTGGAGGCAGGAGCTGAAAGCAAGGCCATAAAGTAATGATGCTCACTGGCCCACTCCCTACGGCTTACTCAATTTTCTTTCTTATACCACCCAAGACCACCAGCCTAGGGGCAGCACTGCACGAGTGAGCTGGGCCCTCCCACATCAATTATTAAACAAGAAAATGCTCCCACAGGTGTCTACACGCCAGTTTTGTGGATGCATTTTCTCACTTGAGGTTCCCTCTTCCCAGATGACCCCAGTCTGTATGAAACTGACTAAAAACTAACCAGCACAGCCACTAAAAATATTTTAAAGATTCTATAAGTTTAAGGAATGATGGTTTTTTTTAAAGGATTATTGCAGGAGGAATTTATCTAAACTTTTATTTGCTGATGGCTATACAACATACCTCAAAGTGGGGGGTCAAGTGTAGGCCAGAGCCTGGATTATTGTTAATGAGACTCTTAAATCACATGGTGGTTCATTGAACTCACAGATAGAAAATACCACCACCTCTAGAATATCCACAGATGATCTACTTGTAAGCCCCTAGTGTGTCCCATCCTCTACCAACAGAAAGCTTTTGTCCCTATCTTCAGCCCAAACTTCAACATAATGTCCTTCTCAAAATTCTCCAAACACTTCAGACATGGCCTCTACTCTACTTCATTGCCTAGACCCTCATCCAGTACTTTGTACCCAGTGAGCCCGTCTCTGTCGGGCTTTCTAGAGACCTCAAAGATGGATTGTACCAGCCTTTTTCTTTTGGGTCACCGATCAGCTCCTAAATCATGACCCAGAGACTTACTACTAGTTTTGAATGCTCAGCCTTAGCTTAGCTTTTCTCTTGCTAGCTCTTATAACTTAACCTGTTTTTCTTCATCTATGTTTTGCTTCTGAGCTTTTTACCTTTTCTTACTTTCTTGCTGTCTCTATGTCTGACTGGATAATGGTTGCTTGGCTTCTGGACTGAGGTGTGTCCCTTGTTTTCTCCTTATTTCATTCTTCTTTGCATTGAGTCTAGATTTCTCTAGATTTTGTTTGAAAAAGAGAAATCTCTTGAGAAAGAGAAATGATAGCTCATCCACAAGTGACAAGCATATAGGTGGTAAGGAAACCATATAGGGTTGGGGCAGGGTTCTGCTCTTGTCTTTACAGGAAAATATACATCTTCAAAAATTCAAGAGACCCTGGATGTTTGGATGCTGACAGAAGGAAAAATAACTATCCAATAAGGATAATCAAGAAAAAGGAATATGACCTGTAAGGGCAGGTGATCAAAACATATACATTTATATATGTGTATATATATATATGTGTGTGTGTGTGGATATATATATATATATGAGCATATATATATATATATATATATATATATATGAATATATAGAGCTGGCTTTGGAGTTGGATAATGGCTCTGTCCTTCTCTAAATCCAAACGAGTTGTTAAAAGAAAAAGTCAGAGTGTCTGTCTCATGTCAAGAGCTGTCTGGTATGGGACCGAAAGAAGAAAGAATTTTTAAAAAATTTTACTTTTCTTCATACCTATTTTTGTCTCTATCGTACCTTTCATTGAATATATATGTCTGTATATGTATATATAAATAATGTTTAAGTTTACACAATGAACAATGAATTTTTCTGCAGTAATCTTTGAAGGTTCCAGGAAGAAGATGGGGACGTCATGATGCTGATAGTGCTACTATAAGATCTGTTTTGGGTACCAGCTGCTCAAGATGGTTGCAACTTGGTTAGCTGAAATGGTGCACTTTTTTACAATGTTCTGGCCAGAACTCCAAATAGGAACCTCAGAAAAACTCTACCGAATACTCAAGACTATTTACAATTATACCAGACAGTAATCTTGGAACTTAACCATCATTTTACTTTCACAGGATCCCATAGAAAGAACATCACCCCCATGACAGCTGAAACTAATTCTAGAAGCCGACATCCCCTCTCCCAATAAAGTTTGTTCTCAGGGTTAGGGACATCATTTGAGGGTTGATTATAATTGGTATAGGGTTGGGGTTTTGGGAGGGAAATTATGTAGGATCAGGGATCTCTTTTAAAAAAGGAAATTGGATGGGAAAATAGATTAGTGTGAGCTTACTCACACAATAATAATAGTGAATAATAAAGTGAATACTTGTGAGCTATTATTTAGAGGCAAGTTATATTGGTAGAGACTTTTGTATATTGATACAAGCTTAAATTATATTGAATATGTTCCTATTTTCATCTACAATGTTTATATACCTAGGCAAAGTTTTTTTTCATATTGTATGTACATATGTTTCTACCTCTGTTTAAAACATTTTGTATGTTGATACAATTTTAGGATATATTTATCATATTGCAATATACATTTCTACCTCTGATCAAGATACTTATACATTGTTTACATTTTGAGATCATTGTCCTCATTTGTTGCACAGTTGTTTAAAGATTGTTTAATATTCTAATATGAAGTCTTAGTCTTTAAGTTATATAGGTATTAAGATTCATAGATTAATCAGGTTCTTTAGATACATAAAGATTGTATTCTGCAAAGATAGGTAATCTTCAACCACTTCAAAGAGCTGTAGAACATGGCATTTAAATAACTTAGGGTTCTGTTGAAGTGCTCCTGGCAGCACTGATCTATTCCCAAGAGAATGTTGAGCACCGAAGACAATCCACTTGGAGCTTGTTTTCTTCTTGGTAAAACTGGCCTTTGGACAAGGAACTGTCCATGCATTGATCACTGACAAAATGCATGATATCTGGACAGGACAAGCAGGATACAAGAAAAAAGACTGTCAAATCTTGCCAAGACAGGGTAAGACAGTTTTGAAAAACTTCCTGCCTCTGAAAATGGTCTGTCAATTACTCTAGGCCTTAGCCAAAGTTGGTTGCTCCAACGTTGCAAATGAGACTTTGGGTGATTTCCCAAGTAGCCAGTTGTCTCTGTCATTTGTTGCATATTTTGGAAGTTACTTGATTGCATTTCCTGTTTACTCAAGTAATATTGTTTCATTTCTTGGGTCTTCTTTGGGGTTAAAGACTAGATAGTTATAGTTACTTTCCTCTCATGACTTGGCCAAGTTATTTATTATATATGACTTAAACTCATTAGGATAGGATAATTATTGAAATATTTATTACATGTTTCTTGCTTGATATTGTTTATGCTGGTTGTAATTCTAATTTTTATACCTGATATTTGTTTTTATTGTATATAACTTTGTATTAGGCATAGAATTTTACTTAAACAAAAGGGAGAGGTGCTGTAGGAATTCCTACTGCCAGTAGCTTTTAGGATACCCGCCCACTTGGGTGTGGCCTCTTATACTATATATGCCAATATAAAGCACATGTCTGGCCTCTTTTCCGGCTGCAGAATTTGGTTGCTGTTTCCCATTCCAGCAGAGGATTATGATCTGTGACTCTACCCCTAAATAAATAACCCTCTATTATACTCAATTCAGAGCTAGTGTGGGATTTCTTTTAAGCGTTCTCCTTCAAGAGCATCTGGGACAAGTCATACTTCCTTGAATACAAGGTCAGATTTGGGGTCTATTTCAGTGCTAGAGCTCTTGCCCAAGTGCTCTAGGTTTGATCCTCAGAATAGCAACCAACCAGCCAATAAACAAGAAAAGCAAACCCCCCACCTACTTGGGAAGCTCAGGTGGGAAGGTTGTGAGTTTAAGACCAGCCTGGGCAGCATATGGAGACCCATCTCAGAAACAGAACAAAAGCAAGAGCTCCAAGCCACAAATAGAATTCAGACCTCTCACTCATCATAAAGGTTAATTCTGGTATTTTTTTTAAACCAAATCCCATACATGTTATGTTATTCATGGAATTTGTTGATGGTTTTTAAATTATGGTAAAATAAATATACATAATGAACTTTGCCATCATAATCATTTGTAAACATGCAGTTTAGTTAGTAGTGTGGAATGTATCTGTACTTTTGTACAGCTAATCTTGAGAAATCCTTGCCTGTGTCAACATTAACACTTTTTACTTACTGATCAATGACCCACTCTTCCAGCATCCTTTGTCCACTAACCTCCATTCTGTTCTCTGTCTCCATAGATTTGTTTGTTCTAGATACCTCACATAAAGACTCAGACCTCAGATAGTGTTTGTATTTTCTGACAGTTTCTTTCTTTTTTTTTTTTTTTTTGGACATGGTTTCTCTGTGGCTTTGGAGCCTGTCCTGGAACTCACTGTTGTAGACCAGGCTGGCCTCAAACTCACAGAGATCTGCCTACTTGTTTCTGCCTCCCGAGTGCTGGGATTAAAGGCCAATGCCACCAATAATGTCCTCAGTGTTCATTAATGGGTGTGTTGTCTTTGGATTATCCTGGAGATAAGAATATTTTCTATCTCTGTGTTTGGTGGACCACCATGCCCTTCCAGAGTGTTGTCTGGGGTATGGGCCATTATTTGTTTTTGGTTTGTTTGTTTGTTTGTTTTTGGTTTTGGTTTTGGTTTGAATCCCTGGCTGTCCTAGAACTCATTGCGTTGGACTTGTGCTAGGAGGCCTCTGCCAATCACCAACACTGGATGTTCCTCTTTAAAACTGGGTAATATCTCATCAAATTGTGTTCTACATCTTGTTGATCCATTCATCTTTCAGGGGGCGCTTGGATTACTTCTCTCTTTTGGTTGTAACAGTGTACAAACATGGGTGTACAGATATCTAGCCAAGACCCTATTTTCAATCCTTTAGAGTTTAATTGATGACTCTTTTGGAGTACATTAAAATTTTAGCGTTTTCCTATACTGTTAGAAGGATGACAGCTAATAACCTAACTTTTCTCCTTGTAAGCTATTCAAAACCATAAAACAAAACAAACAGCAACATCAACTATAAAAATACTAAGTAGGAGCTTTTGATTATTTGAGATAGAAATCAGCTTGTACTATTCTGAGCCAAAACACTTTAATGAAAAATGTTGAGAGCATCTTTGTACCCAGTGAAGAGTACACCCCACAGGAAGAAAGGCTCTAGGTACCTTTAGGACATCCTCCCACACCCCCTTTCCCTCTCCCTCTCCTTTCTGTGAGCTGTTCCTTTTTCTCTCACTGCACACTGCTACCACACAGAAGAAAAATATCATCCAACTGAATAAGAAAAATATCCCAACTGAAGCACTTAGAACCACCATAGGCTTCTACCACTCAGTAGAAGAATTGGAAAATGGAAGGCAGTGGGGTAAGAAAGTGTCTACCTGGACCTACAGTAAATAGCACACACATTCCCTGGAGCTGGAAACAAATGGGGTGGGGTAGCTCCCAACCACTCCACCTGTGCTGACCAATCTCAAGGAGTTAAGAGGCAGGCTTTACAGGAAATTCAAGAGTACAAGGATGCATTAATCAGCAACCTGAATCCACCGATAATGAGGCAAAGAAAAGGCCTGCTTGCGCTGAGATCTTTTCGACAAGTCTTTAGTTTCATAGGGCAAGTCCCAGAGAGGAGTGACGTGGAAAGGAGATGAGAAAAACAGAGCTCCCACACCAACGAGTAAGTCCAGAGGCCACAATTAAGAGGAAATAATAATGACACTCAGAGATCCTGGGCTCTAACATTTCCTGGAGAGAAAGCCCTCTTCCCGATACCTCGGAGGCATGTTAAGTGGTAATGAGGTGGAGGAAGGAACCGGCCACAGGAAGCACAGCACTGCAGATTAAACTCCTGTTAAGAACCGGAGCTCAGTCCCACATCACTTGCAGCCTGCCTCAGGTAAAACATCTCTCTGGGCTGCCCATCGATTCTGAATGTTAAGTAAGTCTTTCCGGCAATGGCTCCAGGTGCCAGGGCATCGAATCGAAAAATGAGGGCTGCAAAATTCAATCCTAATTCAGCTGCTGTGCGTATCCCGAGCAGAGACAGCACATCAACAAACTGCTTCAGGGTGGGCCATGGATCTCTGCTCTCCACATAAGCTTCTTGTGGTTGTGATAGGGTATTCTCAGGTTTGGGAGTGAAGAAGAGGCTGATGGGAGAACGAGAGATAAAAGAAATTGGCTTGTAAATTAAAATCTTTTTAGTGAAAAAAAAAAAAAAAAGCTTTTTTTCCCCCCAGCTTAAACTACTTAGTGCATGTAAATGTCCACATCTGTGGAGAGAGCGACACCTCTTTCACGGCAGTCACCAGGCAGGGTTATCAGTCATTGTATGTGACCATGTCCTGTCTCCACAATGAGCTTATGATCTCTAGGACAGCAAGGGAGAGGACACTGCCTTTCATGTGCCCCACGGTGTCCCGAGGAGTCGAAGCTCATTCCATGTCTCTAGCACACCATCATGCGTGAGACATTGCCGTATTGGATCCTTGCAGCTGCACCCCAAGTCCCCTGCAAGATGAGGATGCTGAGAAACTAAAGCGCTCCAGAGCAGTGATTGGTGCAAATTCACACCAGGATTGAGCTGCGATTCCAACACAAGTCTACTGAATTACAAAGTTCACGCTCTATCTAGTTGGCAAATCCACATTGTTGTTCTCCAATTAGCAATCTGATAATAAGAATGGTAACTCTGCTAAACACTTTCTCTAAACTAAGTCTCACGGTTGACATTTTCCATATATTGTTTCAGTTAGTTCTCTTCATGGAAAAAAAAAGGGAGTTTTATAGTATCCATATTCCCTATCTAACAGATGAGAAAACTGGTGTACATGGATATTAAGGCAGCCCCAGATCTTACGAATTTTATAGTGAGTGCTGGAAGCAAGATGCTGACCCACCTGTCAGAGCATATATGTGTTTTTCATCATCATCGTACATTAATTTCAAGACATAAAAATGAACACACACACACACACACACACACACACCCCAGTTTGTATGTTTTGAGTATGTACTCTATGCCAGATTCTGAATTCATCCTAATTTAGTCCTCAGTAGAACCCTCGGAGCCAAACAGCCCTTTGGTAAATTGTGGACTGAATGAACAACCAGAGAACAAAGCAAGAGCTGTCATTATGACCAATCATAAGAACGGCCCCGAGACACCCTTGCACCTGCACTGGTAACACCTTGGGCTACAGAGGAATAGGAAAGATAAGTGAGTGCTAGAAACATGAAGGAGTTCAGATCAGAGACTAGAGCATATCCTAGTTTGAAAATAAGTGTTTGTAAAGCCCATGATGACCCATGTCTTGAAACAGGCCTTCTTTGCTGCGGTGACACGTGAAAGGAACGGTGCCAGAAAAAAAGCAGCATTACAGAAGATAAACAAAAGCCTCGAGCTAGGCTCAATTTTATTGTTGCTTTACATTTTTCTAATTTATTTATTCTTTCACAATTCTATGTACAATACAATGTACTATGATCTTATGCCCCACCACCATTATGTGCTTATCTCCTTATTCTCTCCCCCATCCATAGTGGGATATGGGCAGGCCTGGTGTTATGAAGGTCTTACATAGGTAATTACACAGATGTGAGTTTGTGTGTGCAATACCCATGTCATGTCCAGAAGATGGTGTTTCATAGTACTTTCCCCATCCTCCGGCTCTCACATTCTCTCTTCTGCCTCTTCGATGATGTTCTCTGACCCTGAAGAGATGATGATATTGCTGTCTGTTTAGAGCTAAGCACCTGCCACTTATTTCAGCACTGTGATGAGTTATGAGTTGCTGCCTTCACCATCGCCCCCTGCAGAGAAAGGCTTCTCCAATAAAGGCTCCGAGCAGGGCTAATCTCTGGGTATAAACATGAATATCGAGAAGGCAGTTTGGCACTATATCCACAGTGGTAGGTTTCCCCAGCCATGAGCTCTTAACTAGGTTTACAGTGCCAGGCATCAATTCTTCCTTTGGACTTCAAATCCAGCCAGGAAACCATTGGCTACTCCCAGGGCAGTCATGCTACTATTGTACCAGCGTGCACATCCCTCCTGACTGACTAGAATTGTAGCTTTCAGGGTTCACAGTTGATTAAACTTGTTGATGACTTTTCTCCCTCCAGACAACTGAACATTTCTGACACTGTGGCAATTATTCGGCTCAGTTTTGTAGGGGAGATTTAGCCGTCATAATCAACAACTTATGCGAGATGCATCCAGATGAATTAGTTTGGTATGGTAGCCAGGAAAGAGCAAAACACAGGGGATAAAAAGGCAAATCCCTTGCTGTAGATGGAAGTGTGTGAATCCACAAGAGCTTGAATACAAGGATATCAAAGATTTATCAGGAAACACTCACGAATAACAAGGTAGAGAGCTGCCACGGTCTTCTGTTCTGCCCTGGGGTGAATGGAAACAGCAATCCCTCTGACCACCACACAACAGAGCAAGAGTCTGACCTCCTCCTTTTTTTTAAAGGAGTTACATCAGCCAGCAGACAAGAAGTTCTGTCTCTATCGGGCCAGATAGCGCAAGGTTGTGGGCGAGGTGTATACCTATTACACCGCAGCTCTTTCTCTCCTCTTACCACCCCTGATGTCCTATACTCCACAATGGCTTCTCCTCCAGCCTGGGAGTTAGGCATGGCCATTTGATTTGCTACAGTCAATGGAGTATGACCATTATTGAGGTGTCATTTAAAAAAAAACCAGCACTAGCTTTTCCAGCTCTCCTTTCATGGTGACAGATAGTGTCAGATACCCTACATTACTAGATAAAAATGGCATAGATCAGAGCCCTGAACTAACCCATAGCGGAGAGCACATGCATGGGAAGAGAAACCTCAGTACTACAGAAAAATAATTAGCCAAATCAGATTAATATGCCAATTAATAAGCTGTGTGACCCTAGGCAAATCATTTATTTTACATGCAAACCTAAGACACTAACTTAGAATGGAAATGGGGAATATTAACTAGGGGCCTATGAATAAATGACTGTCATGAAGAAGTGATAGAAAACAAAATGATTACGTGTGTGTGTGCTTGTGTGTGTGAGCATGCACACACGTGTGCATAAGGAAGCAAGAATGAGACAACATACAATTCTGAAATTGTTCTGGGAGAAGATCCAAAGACTTTTCACTTTCTAAGAGGGTCTGTGTTGCCCTCATTTTGGTTAAGAGCCTGGATAATCTATGAAGCTAGTCACACTCCAATGTGCTTTGTGGTATGGGGGAGACTGAAGTAGCTAATTAAGTTCCTCTACTATCTGGTATTTCAGGACTTGCCTTAAGTTAGATTTTATTAAAGTTGTTTTCCAATAATTACATTTAAGAGCTCTGCTTAATAGGATCTTATATACTGAAATCTCAGGAGTTATTCCTGAATGAAGAAGGGATTCGGGGCAATTCTTTTTAACTATAGAAGAAAATGTTCTTCAAGATGTGATAATGAAGACCCAGATTGTGTTTGGGAGGTAGGACAAAAAAGGACCATTTCTTTGTGGGGTCAGAAGAGACTGCCCTTTCAAAACCATATCCTTATATTTGTCTTAGTGCCTGGGAGGCTGGAGGATAAAGCTGAAGGCTGATGTTTAATACCAAGACCAGGGTAGACCAGGTACATAACACAGAGCTCTGTAAATGGGTGTTGAGGTTAGCACTGAATTTCATCAAGCTGTTGGGCCATACTGTCTCATCTATAAAGTAGGATCAATAATACTAAGCTGTCAAGGGAGACTGCTCAGCCAATAGATACTACATTCAAATGCAATTGAAAGAGCTCATTTAGGACTATTTACCAAGATGAGCAAGACATGCAGGAGCATAATGAGGCAGGACAAATCAGGGGGCCTCTTATCAGTCTTACATCTGTTTTTAAAAAAGGAAAGGGCTTGTAAAGAGAGAGCTGCAGCTACCATTGAGGAAAGGGTCACACAGTAGGGGCAGGAGGTGTGTCCTCTCCTGGATGCTGCCAGGGCCTGCCATTGGTGATAGCCAAGCAGAAACCAGTGGCAAAGGAGCCCATTGATATAGTTCATAGACTTCAGTCTCCTAGACTAGAGAGGAAGATGGGGAGGTAAACAGAGATGACAGGGGGAAGTGATCATTCCGGCTCTTAGAACATGTTTCCACAAACGTCAGCTACTGTTTATTCTTTGTGTGAAGCAAGTTGTGGATGGGTTGACAAAGAGCGAGCCCTTGATCTCACAGACAATAGAAAAGCACGTGTGACAGAGACAGTGATTAGGAGTCCAGTTACTTTGACTAAGGAGGTAGGTTGGGGGCCAGAGAGTGAGAGCTGCAACAGAATGAGTTGACTAGGATAAAGGAAAAGATTGTGCCTCAACAACACAGCCCCAAACGCTGTTTGTAGTTGCCGTTCACTATCCTAGAGTGCCAAGAGACCGACTCTACCATGACTTCTCCTGCAACCCTAGCATCCTCTGTCTTTTGGCTGCTCAGGTAGATGCCACTCTATAATAGGTCTATAATTGAACCAACTCCTTACACACATAGCCAGGAGACTAGCTTCCTTCTGGGTGTCTAAATACAGATTCTTGCCTGCAGTTCAGGGTTGCTGTGTTGGAATTGTGTTGTGTCCCACAGAAGTTGTATAAACTTTGTTGGCTTGAGAGTCAGGTGCAGCTGCAGGCAGGTTTCAGTTGCTCATTGTCTTCTGTGCCTTCTCATGCCGTCTCAGTCCCAGAGACTGTGGGCTGCCAACACAAGGAGATCAAACTCTTCTACCAAGAGTCCCGACTAATGGACATAGAGACACACAGCTTCACTTCTTCTCTCTCATGCACTAAAACACTTTTCCTTCATCGGGAGAGTAGGTGGGACCTTAGACACATGACTATGTAGACCAATCATATTTCTTCCCATGGTAATTTAGATATTAAAGGGAATAATCCAAGTTAAGAGTAATGATTAAAGCATCAGTCCCATTCATAGGACTCTCAAAAACAATGCTCGTGTATTACTGTCTCCAACAAGAATAAATCTATTAAAATCAGACTCCTGATTATATCTTGTTTTTTGGTATTTCCTCTCATTCTCCAAACTATTCCTCATCTTTCTAATTCATTGTCAGGCTTAGGTCAGTAAACAAGGCTAGACCACAAAGTGATGGTCCAGGTTTGAGGATCAACAAGGATGATGACTGGGATGATGTTTAAAAGTTTTTTACTTTGGTTTACTTCCAGATCAGCCCAATTGAAAAGGCAAGCATGAGCAGGTAAATACGAGATCTTCCCAGTGTGGGAGCTGAGTTTCCAAGTCATAGCATCCCATGCAAAGTGACAATCCTCACTTTTAAACCTTTAGGCTATAACGAGGACCACCCTGATGTTCAAAGATCTTACTGTTAGCATGGAAGAAGAGCTTGCTTCTTCATAATTGTCTATTTCCTATCATGTCTGTAGAACCTGCAGTAAGTTTGGTCTTGCCATATCAGTGTAAGTCAAAGGCCATCTCTGTCCCTTGTGACCAGCATTCTGTTAGACATAACTGAATTCTATCTAGTTCTTCCATAATCTCAGCCTGTCATTGGTCCACAGTGTTGCCCATTGCCATATTTCATCTACCTTAAGAACCATTATGTGGAAGATGTATCTGTACATATACATATATACATGCACCCTCTTATCAAGCCACCAAAGCAACTATTACTCTGCTACTTTATAGATGAGAACACAAGCCTATGTGAGTGTGTCAGTGGGCTTCCCCTGTCCAGCATTACAAAGCTGTGATGTTGAAGAGCAAGGATTCAAACCCAGACAACCTGCATTGGTTCTATTGCACACGGGTACAGCCTCTGATCTTCTTGGGCCCCTCTCTGTGTTTTAAGAAGAAAGTCTCAACTATACATTTCCACAGAACGTTTGAGGCAAAGTGAATAAGAGAAGGATAGGTTCTGTGAACTGCGAACCACCGGCCAGCTTTCTTTCATTTGTTTTCAATGACTACATCTTTTTCTTTTTTCTTAAACAAATAACAAATTGTCTCTTGTTTAGTACTTTAAATTCTCCTAGTCACCCCAAGCCAATGAAAGTTCCCCAAGAGATGAGAGTGTAGGTACTGATCTTACATCTGCGTGCATTTATTTACCCATTTCTTTCTACATTTGCTCTGCAAACCCTCAGTGTTAGCCCCTCTTCAAATTCCTGCCAAAACATCTCCTCCCTTGGTATTAAGTCACCAGAATCACCATCATTAGTCTAAGATGATTAATGTAGGTATAACATGGTCTAAGTTCTATACTTGAGCTTAGCCAAAAGATGGAGAAGTGATGGGTTCAAGCTCTAAAGTAGCCGGAGATACAGGCAAGGGGGCTCTTCTGTTCTATTTCCTGGATCTTACATGTGCTCTACTGGCCACTGTGAAGCAAGATAGAATGACAAACTTCCCCAAGTCTGGCTGCATTCATGAAACTGTTCTTTCTAGAACAAACTTTGCTATGTCCAAAGCACAATTTCCACCCCAGACAAAGGGAACAACCAGACTTCTGTGTACAGAAGTAACTCACTGGGATCTACTGCTGTCTACTGCACAGTCACTAATCTGTTAACTCCTTGTAACAATCTTGTATTTGAAGAGGAAGAGGTGAAAACAAAAAAACCACATTGCTCAAGGCCACGTGGAAAAGGAAATACATTTAAAGTTCTGCAATGTAAACCCCAATAGCGGAGCGTTTCAGTTCAGCTGGCTTGAAATTACAGACAAAAGCCAGAAACCTTGGAAGAGAGCAGATTTTTGCCTTCATCAGCCACCTGTACATCTCACAGTGGTTACAAGGGAAGAGAGTAGAACTCTAGAGTAAGCTGCATCCTCCCTGCTGAATTGGCTTCCCCATCCATCCATCCCCAAGCTGCAGTAACCTCGGAAGTGAGAGACGAAGCTCATCACTCCACATCCTCTGACTTCACCCACTCTTCTGCCATGGACCTATAAACGCTTGTGAACTGAACACAACAGAAAAGGTAGGGACGGAGAAAACACTAAGGATAGAGACTAAGCCCCAGGATGCTGCCTGTAGCACACTTTGAACTGACCCTTAAAAAGTTAGGGGTGATAGGAAAATGATGTCGGATAAAGAGGAAAGCCAAATGCATCCCTGTCCTGAGGACTCTGCAGCAAGAACCCCCAGCAAGGACTGCATAGGTCGTTCAGTCAGTAAAGCACTAATCTCACATGCATGGGGACCCCAGTCCCCAGCAGCCATGGACAAAGCAGGGTGTGGTGGCTTGACTTAAGCTTGCAATGAGCCTGGTGTCTTGAGATGAGCCTGTCATCCCAGTGCTGAAGAGGGAGAGACAAGATGATCCTTGGGCCTCACAGGCCACTCAATCTAGTGTAATGTGTGAGCTCTGGGCTGCAAAGACCCTGTATGAAAGAATGTGTGAGGTTGATCCTAAGGATCGCATCCAGGGTTGTCTTTGTGATTACATATAACATGCATCTACATACATAAACAAGCACACGTATAAATTAAGAGAGAACCCTAACCAAGCCTTACATTGCATGTATTTATGGTTGTTGAGACAAAATTGACCAAAACGAACTTCTGTTTTGTTTAAGGGCTTAAGGAGCAGTCCAGTTTTAATTATAAGATAAAACTGAGAGTCTGGCTAATTGTGGATTTGCCCCCAAATCTCTTAGAATCTCCCTAGAATTAGCTATGCAATGCACATTTAATCTCATAGACTCAGAAGGGAATAACCCACTGTGAGCAACAAATCAAAGGAAAGTCAAAATTTAAGCAACATAGCTATAGTTCAAGAAGTATCTTTGAGAATCTTCTGCTCATCTAATCTGCCTTCGCCGCACAGCCCTTAAAGACAGCACCTTGTCGCTTCTTCCAAACACCACTTCCCACCACTTTTGGTTAAGACAGTTGAGGGTAGCACCTCTGTTTGAACAGCTGTGGTGCATTAGTGAACCGTGAGGTGGGGGAATCCTGAGCAAACAATCTTCAGTCCCTTTTCCCTTTAAGCCAGAGGTATTTAACCTTGGCCTTTTACCCTTTTGTTCAACTCTTCATTCTAACCTCCTAAAAATAGTTTTCAAAAACAGGTCTCCTTTGGGAGACTTCCACAAGGAACGTGGGCTTGCCCGGCCACCCTCTTGGAGTGTCAGTATCTAATTTCTCATGACAGGGAGGAAGACCTGTCATTAAAGAACAGGAAAGCAGCCTCCAAACTACTGTTCTGTGAGGTTCACAAGTCCCGGTCCCTGGTAGGGATGCTTCATAATTACTATGAAGGAAAGAGCCACACAAGCTGGATGTGAGCCAGGAACTAAATAGGTTACATTTGGGCAGATGGTTGATATTAGCAAAAACGATGTCCAGATTCATGACCTCCATTTTCCTTAACACCAGTGTCAACAAAACAAGGCAGCCTGACTCAGGCATCTGAGGTGAAGGGCCCCACGGCATTCCTCTCTGAGCTCCGCTCATGGTTCCTTTCTATCAGCCATCTGATGTCTGTTGACTGTTTCCACATAGCCAGACTGTTCCTGTGATGAGACTTCCATTTTCGGCCTAATTGGCGATTTCATTCGGTGGCTGGCCTCTACGTTTGTCAGAATCACGAAAAACATCCCTTAAGTCTAGACAAGTCAAACACTGCATTTTGGTTTCCACCTTTTCCTCCCAAGCAAACTAATGTTTTTAGAAAAGTCTCTTCTGTTTTATAGTCATGATAATTGCATACTGTGTCAAAGTGATGGACCTCTTTTTACCCCATCTGTAAATCTGGAGGTTGATTGAGGAGTCCATGTTTACTGAAATAATGAAGGGCATCTTCACGGTATTCTTTTTTTCTCTCCCTGTGTGAGTATTTGGGAAAGTACAGAAGGCATAGACAGCATTATGGGCAAAGAGGGGATTTAGAAGAGAGAGAGAGCTCACCCTGCCATCTCCTCCTGAGCTGTCTTTAAAGCCCAACTGTAATAAAAGGCAGTTTCATGTATTCATAATTGCCCACTGATGGGCATGTCTCCCAAAGGTTACATCAAAAGGTTATCACCAAGAAAGGAAGAACAGCCCTGCAGGGAACCACAAGCATTAAATGTCACACCTAAATTCAGTGCACATCTCTGACTAGATTCCATGGAATCATATGCCAACCCAACCATGAGCATTGAGGATTTTTAATAATTTCATAGTACTCTCTTGGGAAAAACACAAATGGTACCACCATCACTTCACATGGCCAGAAAACTTAACTTTTTTCATAGAGGATATTCCTGTAAGATATGGAATAATTTCATCTGTGCTTGACACCAGAGTACTGACATAAGAAACCTAAGAATTGAGTTCTGTCTTAGTGCTTTTGCAACTTAAAACAACGTAAGTTCTGACCTCACTGTACCCCAAATTTGAACTCATGACTTTCTGAGGCGACACAACCTGTTCTTTGTATATAGCTCTGCCACCGTTACAGGTGCTGCCACTTCCCCAAGATGAGCTACAAAACTCCAAATCGTTAGCTTAGCCTAATTCCCGTTTTCAGTTGTGTAGCCTTCACTTCTAAGAATTCGGCCAACTGGAGACCAAAAATATGTGGGGGAAATTGGTGTCTACACCGAACCTGAACGAACATTTTTCTTTTAATCGTTTCTTAAACAATATAGAATAGTGGCTATTTGTATAGCATTTACATTTCAATAGGTTTTGTAAGGACTGTCAAAATGATTTAAAGTGTAGGGGAAGGTGTGTGCCAGTTAATTGCAGATGCTATACCATTCTCTAAAAGGGATTGAGCATCTGCAGTTTGACACCCATGGTGGAGGGGAAGTCCAGAAAACCATGCTCTATGCATAGCGGAGAGCTATATTCGGTTTGGAATAGCATTATCTGTGTATGACTCGGGCAGATGTTGTAGGAGATAGAAGTTCATATATAAAACAGAACCCAGACTTGATAGGGTGAGGTAGGTGCACAAAGGAGGAAATAGTTAGGAGATGTAACGCAGAAGCCAAAGGTTGTGAACGTCACTCTGGGCCTTTGTGAAGGGGAAGGCTTCAGACAGTGAGGACTGTGCAGACTCCACCCTGCAGCCACGTCAGAGCAAAGTTTGCATGCTTCAGAAAGACCAAGCAAGAGCAGATCAGATGGAGTTCAGATGCACAGCAGAGCCCCTGGATTTTTGCCTCCAACGTGCTCTGCCTGACTCTTCCTTCCTTTCTGAGTTCTTATTACCCATGCACCCAGAGTTTGAATAGCAATAGCTACTTGCGAGTTTTTGCTGAGATCCGCTACATGCCCGGAACAATTGCATGCCCTTCATACATTTTAATTTACTTAAGTCCTCTGTATGAGCTTCATAAATTTTAATTTACTTAAGTCTTCTGATAGTTGTATATGTAGACACTGTCCTTAGGTACATTTTAAAGATGAGGGAACTGACACAGAGATGCACAGAATTCTGCCCGTAGTTAGACACGAGAAAATTGAAAACCAGCGTTCTATCATCTATTCTCGATCGCAGGCCCCCCTTGTCCATCAAATGTGGTAAGTCAGGTCTAACCTCGAACACACAATTCTACCCACCGTCTTCTACTTTTTAGTACTTAGGCTCTCGTGTTAGCTACTCTTTGTCACTGGGACCCAAGAGCTGCTTGAAGAGAGCATGATGTATTTGGGCTTTTGGTTTCATAGGGTTCATGCCTTAGCTGCTTGGTCCCACGTGCGAAGAGGAACATGATAGAAGGTGTGATGGAGGACACTTTGCTGTTGGTTCTTTTACTCTTGACTTTTTGGGAGGCGCCCACCACCCAGCTCCCAAATAAGCCACACACAGAGTCTTATATTTCTTATAAATCCCAGGCCTTAGCTTGGCTTCTTTCTAATCAGCTTTTCTTAACTTAAATCATCCCAACTACCTTTGCCTCTGAGATTTTTCCTTTTCTTACTTCTGTAATCCTACTCCATGGCTGGCTGTGTGGCTGTGTGGCTGTGTGGCTGTGTGGCTGTGTGGCTGGGTGGCTGTGTGGCTGGGTGGCTGGGTGGCTGGGTGGCTGTGTGGCTGTGTGGCTGTGTGGCTGTGTGGCTGGGTGGCTGGGTGGCTGGGTGGCTGTGTGGCTGTGTGGCTGTGTGGCTGTGTGGCTGGGTAGCTGTGTGGCTGGGTAGCTGTGTGGCTGTGTGGCTGGGTGGCTGTGTAGCTGTGTGGCTGTGTGGCTGTGTAGCTGTGTGGCTGGGTAGCTGTGTGGCTGTGTGGCTGGGTGGCTGTGTGGCTGTAACACAGCTTCACAGAGTTAAACAAATGCCACATAAAAGAATGCAACACATCTTTGCAACATTAAATGTTCCACAGCCTAAACAAACGTAACACACCTTCAGCTAATCTTCCACAACAACATTGGTTTACACTGTGGTGGGCAGTAAACAGAGGAGAGTAGCAGGAACCGGCTAGAGATCGACTTCCTCTGGCTCAGCCCTACTTTCTGAATTTCTACAAGGGCCCCATAGTGCCGCATTCTGGGAAATAAACAATGAGGATAATCCCGGGCCTATAGGGGACATTATATAATCAAATATAACATATCTCTGCCATCGAGACGAGACTCACACTGCAGCTTAGACTCGAGGAGCCCAGTCATTGGAGTTATGGTTCTTCTCATCTCTCCATTGGCACTCCTCCATAATGGCCAAGCTGGTCTCTTTAGCCCAAGCACGCACTCTACATGCTTACTTCTTCAGAGCCTTCCCATCACATTCTGTTTGTGTGGTAAGCCAAGCTCGGTACTTCAGTGAGTCCAGGGCAGAGCTTCCCAATCTGCCTCCATGGTGAAGCTATAATTAGATCCCATTCTTCCTAATTTCCATTCATCGTCAGCTCAAATCAGTGTGTGTGCTGTTCTGAAACAGGAGTTCCTGCCATCCCAGGTCTCCTTACATTGTCTGTGCTTTCACAGCCTTGAAACCCGATGCCAGAGTTTATGGTCCTCCCCTTTCTGTCTCACGTTTAGCTTCTGTTTACTTTTTCTAATCTAGGGAGACCTGTTAAATACGGATTCTTTTCAGTCACGATTTTAACACCACTTCTATTCACAAAACATAGAAAGAATGTAATTTACAGAGTCACCCATGTTGTAAGGATGTACTTCACAGAGCCATGAGTATTATTGATGAAGGATAGCAGAGAAGACTGCTGTGCCTTTTGCTTTTGTTTTTCCAAAATGGCTCTGGTCCCATTAATCAACATAACCTGGTACATCTGATCTGTCAACTATGAATCTCCCTAAAGTTTTCATGACTAGGTCTACATTTGTTTGTCTTGTCTGTAAATTATTATCATTGGAAATTTTATCAGAAGCTTTTTTGAGTCTTTTATTTGCTTGATACCGCTATGTCCTTGAGAATAAGCCTAATACTTTAAAATAGGAATCACCATGTTTGAAGACAATGGATGCTTTGTATATGCTTGTTTCTGGTGTTAACCTAATTTTCTAAGTATTTTTAGGCCTCTTCTTTAGTAAGCAAATCCAAAATTTCATCAGCAAAGAGCACTGTTTGTTCTTACTATGACACCACATAGTCCTGAGATGTGCCCATCACTGTCCTTCTCTACCATTCCTCTTCACACTGGCTTTCTAGTTCTGAATCACCGAGACTGTATTAGTTTCCTACTGCTGCTGAAACATGTTGCCATGGAGGTTCTGGCTTCAAACAACACAGATTTGTTGTTCTGAGCTATGAGGAGCAAAAAATCAAAACCCAGTTTCACTGAGCTAAAATGAAGGTGTTGGCAGGGTTGATTCCTCCTAGATGATCTTATAGGACAACCCTGCCCTTGCCTTTTCCAGCTTCTAGATGCTGCTCACATTCCCTGGCTTATGACCCCAGCCATCAGAGGCATGACCCCAATCTTTGTTTCCATCCTCACACCATCCTTTCCTTCTTTGACCCTCCAACCTTGCTCTCATAAGAACATTTGTGATTACAGTGGACCCATTTAGACAGTTGGGTCCTTCCATCTCAAGAGCCTTAATCACATCTGTAAGTCCTATTTGCCACGTGAGGTCACAAAGTCACAGGTTGCAGGGATTACGATGTGGTTATCTTTGAAAGAGGCCATTGTTCTGCTTACTACATAACCCAAGACCCACCCACCATTCAAGATAGTTGCTTTCTTATCTTAGGATGTCATTTATTTGTCTTTGTTACAGAAATAAATTCTGATGGGATAACGTTCTTGCTTGGGATATTTGTTCTTTTGGAATAGTTTCTCTGCAATGCTAGTCTTTCCATGTTGAAAACCTTTTTTTCTAAAAGGGGGAGAGGCAAGCACAGCAGAAGCTGGATACTTTACTTTGTTTTTGTCATCTAGCTTGATACAGCCTTCTCTGACATCCTTTCCTCACTTTGACCATCTCATTTCTTTTTTGTAAAAGAAAAAAATGTATTTTTGGTCTTAATATTTTCAAGTGTCAACTTATTCCCAGCTCACCTTTCAGTTTGTTTCACTGGTACAAAATCTGTGTCCTTCCAGGTCCTATGCTCAGTCTCGACTATATGCCCTGCTGGGTTTCATGCTCAACCTTGACTGTGTGCCCTTTTTTTCAAAATTCTGTTTCTGTTCTTTCTAAATCTCCTTTAAGGTCCCAAGTGGACACTCCCTACATCCTTCTCATTAGGGTAACCCAAGATTACAAAGTGAGTTTTCATTTTTTAAACTACACATTCTTCTTAAATGATGGTTCCTTTTAGAAACACACTACAAACTCACTTTACTGGGCTCAGATTAAAAAAAGAAAAGCCAGTGGGTGTGTCTGAACATGCCCGTTTGTTCCTCTTCCCTGCCATTATGAATTCCGAGATGATTCAGTCACTTCCTCCTGTGGTCACCATACCTTCTGTGGCACCAACTGGCTTTCCCCTTTGGTTAGAAGTGAGTGGAAGCTCCGAGGTCTTTGTCCTCTAATCAGCCGGTCCACTTTTAGCAACAGGAGCCTCCCAACAGATGCTCAGAGAGTTGGACTCGTGACATCACCTCATCACTATTGCAGGATCAAGCAGAATTTACCACTGCCCACTTCCCCGTGACCACGTATTTCTGACCGCATATTTCCACGCAGTTCTGGGCTTCTTGTTTATAGCTAGTACTCTGACATAAGTCCGAGTGCTTAGGCTTAGAAAACTTAGAATAACAGCTAGAGCTAAACCTACGGTGTGCCTGGAGGTGGGGCCTGAAGCAATGTGGTGTTCTTAGAAATACAGGAGTAAAGGACAGACCTCTGGTTTAATTCAGGAGGGCTGCATTGTTTCAGAAATGGAAGTTCCATCGCATCCATAGGCATGCAGCCTGTGACCATGGCTGTGGATCTTTGTCTTCACCTCACCGCCGCTTCCACTAGATTCACAGCAAGCACATGACCTCGGCGCGATTAGCAGGGTAAGCTCAGGGCTTCCATAGAGGATGCTGGCCTGAAATGTCTCTAGTCTGTAGAGGTGGACAGGGAGCCCTCAGAGAAGGGCTTGCAGCCATCTTGAGACTCCAAGCAGAGCTCATTTGAGAAGCTGACGCTGTGGGAGTGGAATGGAAAGAACTCAGGTTATTGAGGGCATTGCTGACAGCTGTGAAGCCAAGCCTTCCTTCGGCTTTTCGGTTCCTTATCTTGAGCCTCCTTTCCCTAATTTCCAATTAAACGTTCACATATGTGTGTGTACTTGATCTTTTGCTATTGGCAAGAAAGTGGGTGCAGGAGAAAGGACTAGAGCGGTAAGGAAGACAGAGCTGACTTGACTAGAGGATGCGCTCTGAACTTTGGCCCCCTGCAGGCATTTTCGTCTTCCCCCTCCATCTTGCTTGTGTGCATGCAACAGCAAGGAACACCAGATGTTTCCCTTCAGGGTGTGTCACCCAGGCATGGCAGAGCATTCAAGCGGAGGCAAACCGTTTGGGGATAGAGATCTGCCCGATCTACAGAGTAAGACCCTGTCTCAAAACAAACCATGGAAACGTCTGTCCTCAGGATGACTCCTGCTCCTCAGACTGAGTCACATGTGTGTCATGCCAAGGAGTAAGGACAGTCTGGGAGCCTCTAGTCAGAATCGGTAATTATGTGGAGCTTCCTCTCCCTCCTCCTGTCCCGACTGCTCATTAAAATCCTGTCAGTCATACAACCCACTAAAGATAAGCCTGTGAAACACACCTTTTCAGATGCTAATAATGGCTCCAAATAAAACAGAAACTCGGTTTATATTCTTTCTCCCACGTCTTTCCCACCTTATTTAAATAAACCCTATCTTCTATGACAGTAAGAAAAGCAACTTGCAAAAAATCTTAAATATCTCCAGAGATGATCCAAATGGTTTCCTCATCTCTAAAACTAGGGAAACTGAGGCTGAGGGAAATGACAGGCAGTCAGCCAGAGACCAAGCAGGTATGAGCAGTGCAGTACCCTGCACCCTCACCCAGAACCTGTCCCTCCACAGCCCGAGAGCTTCTTCATCTCTGCAACCTTCAGCCCACTCTTCCATCAAACAAACTTGCCTTAAGAGTCATCACTTGTATAAAACCCACCTTCATTTCAACTGGACTTCTGTTTACATCTAACGTTCTGTTTGTGTTCATTTGTTCTGCAGCCTTTCCCCACCAGAGTATGCGCCTCTCCAGGCATGAGCCACGTCTCTGCCTCTCACACTTCTCTCTGCCTGTGTAACCCAAGCCAGTTTCTTGCCCCACTATGGGGGGGGGGGGGCTGTGCCCTGCTGTTCTGTGTGTCCTTGATGCTTGGCACACATAGCAAGCTTTCAGTAGAAGCTCATTTGTAAGGATGACTCTATATAATGATTGACTACAAATATCCAGTGCTGACTCCATGTTCCCTGCCATGTCTTATGGACAAAGGCCTTGTCAGACCCTCTCCCTATATTTAAATTAGATTATTCTGGTTAATCCCAGCCTATGCTGTTGCACCATAATAATTCTTCACTCTTGACCCACCTTATGTGTGATTTGCACATTTACTTTCTGCTCTAAGAGTCTCTTTTACTTTCTTGGTAGTGTTCTTTGATGCACAGTTTCAGTTTGAACGGAGTCAAATCTGTCTTCTTTTCCTCCTTTGGTGACTTGGGCGTTGGCTATCCAGACTCCAGTTCTCATGACCAAATGTGTGGTTTCTTTGCCACTTTTCTTTTTGGAGAACAAATCTAGTCAGCCCCTGGATAGTCGGTGACTGAGTCCTCTAAGGACAAAAGAAAGGATTTGAAGAGCAAAAGTGCCTGAGAAAGAAGACATCACGTGGCCCAACATGAGCCCCTAATTCATCAGCAAGGCTGTGATAGAAAGAGCTGACACCCAGAAAGTGATGCGCAGGAAGCCACCCACATCTCCAAGAAAACTGTCCAGCTCAGCCTATCTGACACCTGGCAACTGGCTGCCACCCAGTGGTGGACATGGAAATGACATGGGGGTAGCATTACGGTTGTTAGCTAGGCCTATTCTAGTTTCTGCCTATTATGAGTCAGTGAACAGGATGAGCAAATAACTCTGTGGTAAGATATAGAGTTCTTTGGATATATGCCCAAGAGTACTATAGCTGAAGTTTTTTTGGTATATATACTGTCAGCTTTTCTGAGGAATCTCCACACTCATTTCTACAGAGCCTGTACCAGTTTGTACTCCCACCAGCAAAGAATAAATGTTCCTGTCTCTGGAACTTCTATTTTTAATGTATTTCTGACCTGCCAACTGCAGGCTGCTATCTCGAGTTGATTTCAGAGCACTGGAAGATTTGATAGATCGAAAGTGTGGCTGTGAGTCAGAGTAGAAGCAACCATTCAGCCTTAAGTTCGACCTTACCCCAAGATCTGAATGGCAAAAATAAACGACCACAAATTGATTAGGGGAGGGGGAAATTACGCTAAGTGAACTAATTATTTAAAATTTATGCCCCAGTATTTATTTCTCAAGGATCATATTTTGATCTGATTCAAAGAAATCTTCCATCAGCTACTGGCAAATACCGACTTTAAATTAGTTCAAGCAAAAGGCGGGGGCAGGGCGCATGGTCAAGAGGGAGGGGGGAGGAGGAGGGAAGGAGATGTAAATTTTTAAATATAAAAAAAATAAACCATGAGGAAAAAAATAAAAATAAAAAAAATAAAAAAATAAAAAAATAAAAAAAAAGATTTTTTAGAATCTCATGATCAAAAGTATGGTGTGTACTAAAAGTAAGAAAAAATGTGTGTCATGGGACTTCATGGATAGTGGGCATCATTATATGACATTATGGTCTGCCTCAATTCCTATCTATGTAGCTGTTGACATAAGGATGTCTATGTAAACATTCCCATGTAGGAAGAAACAAAACCATTGAACCATTGAACATTCTCATAGTTTTGGCTATAACTATTTCCAGAGAGGGTGGACAACACACACACACACACACACACACACACACACACACACACACACACACCAGAACACAGTAGTACAATCTAGAAACCTCCCCTGCAAATCCAAGCAGAAAGCACACAGCTGTTGTCATATTTTATCACGTGACCCGTGATCCTTCCTTTACTCTGAGAATGAGGCACAAGGCTGAGCTTTCAGGGTCAGCTTCTGCTTCAGTCAGAAGGCCACCCACTACCTCTGCCGCTGTCTGTGAAAGTGAGTGTTCCACATTCTGCTTCTTGTCACCCACAAAGCCATCAAGCCCTCAGCTGAAACTGCCACAGAGCCTAAACATCTGCCTACCATGTTTGCCCAGAAACAGCCCCATGATATGAACTTCTGTCTTTTGAACCTTCAGGGACATCTGCTTAGCATTAATTAAGTCACATGGAAACCTCAGCGATGAGACTAAATAATATAATAATACATTTCATTCTAGACTGAAAGTTGACGTCCACCGATTTATATATTGAACCCCAATCTCCAATAGGATGGTATTAAGAGGCAGGGCCTTTGAGAAGTGGTTAGGTCCTGAGGGTGGAGCCCTTGCGAATGGAGTTATAAATATAAGGGGAGACCCAGGGCAGGTAATTCATGTCCAGACAAAGCTCAGAACTCACACTGGAAGCTCATGCTGTGAACTTAGGGAGGAGGTAGAGGATGGCTCAGGAGAAGCTTCTAGTACACAGAATTCCACACTGCATGTAGGGGCTGTGGAAATGAGGATTGGGTCAGAGTTAAACCAAAGTAGGGCATTCAGATGCGGAGAGCAACACCAGATAGCAGTAGAAGCAGGGACCATGTAGGGGTTTTAACCCCTGGATAACAACTGTTAGTGCAGACAGTAGCTGACTTTCAAAAGATAGCTAGGGATAGAGCCTGAAGCCCAGAACAGCAGTTCCAGAGAGGAAAATGACCTCTCTGCTCGTTATGATTGAGTCTTCTTTTGAACACTGTAGATGCTTTCACTACAAGAAGAAAGCTGACATGAGCAAAAGAAGAAAGAGAAAGAAAGAAAGAAAGAAAGAAAGAAAGAAAGAAAGAAAGAAAGAAAGAAAGAAAGAAGTAAGAGATTCCAACTAACAAGCTACTTCTAAACACACAAGTTCCAGAGCAGAAGCAAAACAGCAAACAACATAACTCCTCCAAGAATTACTAAATCTATAACCCCCAATAAAAGAATGACCTGGGAGAACTTCCAGACTGTATCAGGTTCTTTCTTTGGGGCCACCAACTAGCATGTCAAATCATGACACAGAGATTTATTATTAGTTTTGAATACTTGGCCTAGCTTAGGCATGTTTCTGGTTAGCTCTTTTAACTCAAATTAACCTGTTTTTTTTTTATTTACCTTTTGCCTTGGGGCTTTTTACCTTTCCATGCTTTCTTGCTGTCTTTATGTCTGTCTGACAGCTGCCTGGCTTCTGGCCCTGAGTGTATGCCTCATTTTCTCCTTCTCCTTCTTTTCTCTTATTCTTCCTCCTTCTACCGAGCCCAGATTTCTCCTCCTATTTATTCTCTCAACCTGGTAGAGAATCTACCTATCTATCTCTCTCCTGCCTAGCTATTGGCTATTTCTCTTTTTATTAGACCAATCAAGTACCCTTAGGCAGGCAGGGTGAAACAGATGCAACACATCTTTACATAATTAGACACATCCTTACATAGTTAAGCAAATGCAGCATAAACAAAAGTAACACCCCTTTATATAGTTAAACTAATATTCTGCAGCATAAACACATGTTAACTCATCTTTGCCTAAATTAATTTAAACTAAATTAATTAAATTAATTCCACGCCACCAGACAAAGATTTCAGAAGAATGATTCTGTCTGATAATTCAAAGAATATATAAATGCACTCAAAGAGCAAAAACAAAGAGCTGAATGAAGTGAGAATGACAACTGGATATATGGAAACAAAATTCAATATAAAGATAGAATTGAGAAGCTGAACTAAAAGGACGTTGAAAGTAAAAAAGTCAATAAACCTTAGTGGGAAGCTTCACCAATAGAGTGGGGACTTGTTTAAAACAGGATCAGAGCTTTAAAACAAGACAGAGGAATTGAATCACTCAGTGAAGGTCAAGATAAAACTCTCTCTCTCTCTCTCTCTCTCTCTCTCTCTCTCTCTGTGTGTGTGTGTGTGTGTGTGTGTGTGTGTGTGTGTGTGTGTGTGTGATGAGTGAGACCAAATGGGAGATGAGAATCACACTAAAGGCATAGATAACATTTCCAATAAAATCGTAAGTGAAAATGTTACCAAACCTGAAGAAGGAGATGCCTATCCAGAGGCAGCAAATATAAAAGACAACATGAGACACTCTCTATGGTATTTTATAGTTAAAACAGCAAACACAGAGAGCAGTGAAAGATATCAAAAGCTGCATGAGAGAAACGTCAGGTCACTTATGAAGAAGGCCCTCCAGGAAACATTTAATGGCATTTAAAGCCAAAGACTTGGAAAGGTTATTCCAAGTTCAAAGAGTATTATACCCAGAGAAGTATGCATTACAATTAAATCAAAATTTAAAATGATAAAAACAGACTAAAGGAATTTATTATACCCAAGATTCTCTAAAGAGGATAATTAAAGAAATAGGACTGAAGAGAAAGATAAGCACACCAAAGAGGATGCAGGGGATTAATAAGCAATAGCAGGTCAGCTCATCAAAAGAGGTCCAAAAAAAAAAATCAAAAAGGAAAATGACAGGGTAATAAAAACAATTGATCTCAATGATCTCAATTCTTCAATAAAATGCTCACTAGCAGAATAGATTAGAAAATGGGACCCATGTTTTTGCTTCCAAAACACCATCAGCAATAGAGACCACTGTAGGGTAAAAGTATCAAAGAAGTTATAAGAAAATGTAACTAAGAAACAAGCAAGCTTAGCTATTCTAATGTCTAAAAAACTGTATTTCAAATCAAAATTAGTCAGAAGAGATAAGGAAGACCACTCCATGCTGATTACAAGAACAACCCACCAAGAAGAGATTATAGTTTAAAAATATTCCCATCAAACATGGGTATGCCCAATTTCATAAAAGAAATATTAAATATGTAAAGCCATAGATTAATCCCAATACAGTGATAGTGGTGGCTCTCACTCACAGACAGGTCAGTTGGGCAAAAATTAAACAAAGGAACATTGAAGTTAGTTGACACTATAAATTAAGTGAATCTCACAAGCATTTATGTATCATCCCATGCAAACACTTCAAAGTATATGTTCTTATCAACAGCCTATTGAACTTTCTTCAAAATTGATCACATATTAGGATACAAATAAAGTGTTGTAGTATACAGGAAAATTAAAATAATATCTTGTATTCTATTTGGTCACAATAGAAAAAGCTAAATATCAATGATAATAAAGAAGGTTGATAAACACTTGGACAAATTAACCAAAACAAAGAGCGAGAAGACTCACATTAGTAAAATCAGAGGAGAAAGGGATGGAATTACTAAAGGTAGCAATAAAACTCAGGGAATAATAAGAACATACCTTAAAAACTTAAACCCCAATAAGTTGGAAAACTTAAAAGAAGTGGATGAATTTCTAGATGTTTATGAAACATCAAATTTAAGACAAGGTAGAATGATTAAACAAATAATTGAAATATCTCTATAACTAGCAACAACACTGAGTATTTAAAGAAAAAGTCTCCCACTTCAAAGGGTTTATGACCATAATTTTACCAAACCTTCAAGGAATTAACACCAAAAATACCTAATTTATCCTATAAAAGAGATAAAGGAGGAAAACTTCTAAGCTATTCTTATGAAGTAAGTATATGGATACAAAACTAGATTAAGGGTATCCACTCTCTTTACTTCTGGCCAATATAGAGCTAGGGGAAGAAAATAAAAAGATAAAATTAGGAAAAACAGTTAAAGTATCTCTACCTGCAGATGATTTGATTCTATGTGTAGGAAACCCTATGACATCACCACAAAAGGCTTAGAACTATTAAATGTTTTCAGCAATGTGGCAGTCTATATAACATTAACACACTATGATAATAATAGCACACAATGTATTTGCCCCCCATGATCTCATAGGAAGTGGCATTATTAGGAGGTATGCCTTTGTTGTAGTGGTTATCACCATGGTAGAGGAAGTGTGTCACTGTGGGGGTGGGATTTGAAGTTTCCTGTGCTCAGGATACCGCCCAGTGAGACAGTCAACTTCCTGTTGCCTCTGCGTCAAGATATAAGGACTCTCAGTTCGAGCACCACATCTGCCTGCATACCACCATGCTCCCTGCCATGATGATAATTGACTGAACCTCTGAAACTGTAAGCAAGTCACCTCAATTAAATGTTTTCTTTGTAAGAGTTGCCGTGATCATGGTGTCTCCTCACAGCAATAGAAAACCCAACTAAGATACATACACAAAGTAGGAACCTTATATACCAATGACAAACATTCTGAAAAAGAGATCAGGGAAGCACAATAGTTACACACACACGCGCGCACACACACACACACACACACACACACACACACACACACACACGCACGCACACGCACGCACACATGAATGCATACCTGCAGTAAACAGCCAGAAAGAATGACTGTGGGGTTTCAGTCACATTAGAAAGCCTAAATTAGAGCATTTAAAATTCCAGTGTGTAAAGTCTTTAAATTCCAGTACTTGAGGCAGAGACAGACAAATTCCTGTGAATTTGAGGCCAGTCTTTTTTAAACGATGAGTTCCAGGCCAGATAAGGGTACATAGTGAGATCCTGTCAACAAAGAAAGAAAAGAAACTTTCAATGTGTAAATGAGTTGTCAAGGATTATGAGAAGCATTTCATGTATATTGTTAGGTACAGTTATCTACAACACAGTTCTTCTTTTCTGAAATCTTCCAGTCAAATTTAAGTTCATAGTAAGAACAAACATCTAGGTAAAAGCACCAGTGTTTCCTAAGAAAATTAAAATAAAACAAGAAGCTTTACTCTGGAAGAGTTATATCATATTCCTGGAAGACAAAAATCATCTCATATTTCAGGCAGAATTTTTTTTTCCCTTCAGATACCATTTACATGACCAGAAATTAACCTGTAAGCCCCACCTGCACAAGAACCAGGTAACTTCCTGGGATGCTGGGAGTTGTAGTTCTTCAAAGATAATGCCTGCCCCCAAACCAGGTAAGTTTCTGAGGTGCTGGGAGTTGTAGTTCTTGAAAAACAGCAAAGTCTCATGGGAAAGTACAGTGACCTATGGGTTTGCCAGGCCACCCAGCTGGGAATTCCTGGGAGTGGTTCTAACCAAAGTCCATCTTGGTCAGTATTTAATATTTTAATATCAATATTTAATATTTTAATAAATCTTGCTCCAAATTTGACTCAGAGTGGTAGAATTGGTTTTTCTCTGTCGAATCTCAGGATTAACAGATCATAAGTAGAATAACCTTCCAAAGATCTCCAGAACCTGTCAATGTTACCTCATGTGACAAAAGGGACCTTTCAGGTGTGATTCCCGATTCCAAGATGAGGTGCTCACCCAAGGTTGCCCAGATGGACCCCATGCACTGACATTAGCAAAATCTGAGAACCTTTCCCCACTATGGTCAGATGGAGATGTGACCTCACTTCAGAGGGCAATGAATGGCATCACTAGCTCTGACGATCCAAGACAGAGAAACAAGAAAGGCTGGCAGTCTTGAAGATGCAGAAAGGGAGAGAGGTATTTTCTCCCAGAGCCTCAGGAATGCAGCCCTGTCCAAACTGTGAGTTTCTGCCAGTGAGCCCTATGCTGGCTTCTGACCCCCAGAACGGTGAGATAAGAAACCTGTGTTGTTTCAAGTCAGACTCCCTGTGTATTTGTTGCAGCAGCTAATGACTCAGGTGAGCTGCTGAGTGGAAACTGAAGAAACAGCATCCTTGATGGCAGAAACCGTGTGAGAGAGGTAGGGTCCTCTGTGCTGCCATTTTCTGGTGACAAACTGCCCCTACATTGCCTAATGCCAGCATCTGCAGCAAGCTCTCAGAGATTTCTTGCGTGAGACCATCAGGATATCCAACAGTGTGAACACAAGGGGAGAAATACAAAGCAAAAATGTACGGAAAGTCTGGTCCCTCAGGCTCATGAGGGAAGCCATATTTTGTGAGTTCCATTAGTCTCTTGACATCTAGTACCAGCTCAGCAGCTTTAACTCCCAGCCGTAGCTCTGAACAGGAAATCATGTGTTCTCAGGAATGACTATTAAAATCTGAGCAAAGCAAAGAGACCCAAGCAGAATGGTGGTCACCATAGAGAATAACAGAATATTCTCGAAGGAGAGATGACAGAAAGATTAGGATCAGAGTAGGGAGGTCCAACCCCTTGACCTCTGCACAGGGATCTTCCTTCAGGTCTGGCCGTTGGGGACACAGATTTCATTGAGTTTGCCCCATGTTATTTGAGGTTTCTGGTACCACCATTCCCCCAGTCCTTCCTCTACATGCAAAGCTATTTACGGTTTTATCTCACCTCTAAAGCAACAGCATGCAGCATTCTCATTTGTCTTGAAGCACATAAAAACCACTCCAGTCCCAGCAGGGGCATTTGAGAGTTGCTTGTGTAGCCCTAGCATTTTGATTAGGTCCTAGTGAACTAGGCAACCCTTTAATAGGAACGTCACAGTCAAGATCCCCAAACTTAAGAGTCTTCAACTTAAATATCACAGCTCAAAAAGTTTAAAACATTACATGTTTTCAAACACATAAGATTAACGTGTACAGAACAATAGCTTACTAATGTACAAACCAGCAAGACATTAAAATCAATTCAAATAATGTGTGGAAAAAATGTTAGTAGGGAATATGGACAACAATCTGCTAGGAGATACAAACACAGTCAGTATCTTATCTGGTAGAGATGGTAATGCTTGTAATCATGTTTTTTTTTTTTTTTTTTTCCTGGAAGACAAGGGTCGTCTGAGGGAGAGTGAGAGAGGCATCGCTCTGAGGAGCTGGCTGCAGCGTGAGCAATTTCAGCTCTGTGAGGCGGAGGTTCCACAGAGACTACAGCTACGGCTCAGGTGGTACATCAAGTGTTTCTCCGGTTACTTAACTGGAAGATAGATCAGTGTGTGACAGGACACGCTATCTTGTTTTCTAATTCTCCCCAGGGCCTGACCCTCTTTTAGAAAATGGCGTCACTAAATGTTGGAGGAAGGGTCCCCCACAGTCCATCAGTTTGAGTTATCCTAGTCTAACTTCCGGAGTGAGTGGAATAGAAATGCAGGAGGAAGGAAGCTAGTGGTTGTTCTGAGGCTGTTTCCAGGGCAGGAAACAGACTCCCAACCTTGTGCCTGGGGGTGAAACCTGCAGAGTCAGAGGAGTACAGTCAGGTGTGGAACAAACTGGGCTGGGGACTCGTCAGGTCTATCCAGGTATCTGTTTCTGGTGGGCACACGACAGCTTTCTTTGTGTTGATAGCCCCAAGGCTCATTGATGGGCTGCTAAACCCACAGGTTTATACTTCCCAGTCTTCAGGAATAGCTCCAGGTTTCTAAAACCAGAGGCTTCCTTCCCTGTGTGCTCAAGGCAGAAGTCTATTGTCCCCAGCTTAAGGCTCAACACCCAGCATACAGCTCTTGAGTGTCTGTACTTTAACCCTTAATAGCTCTTTCAAACTGTTTTTGTTGCTCGCTCTCTCTCTCTCTCTCTCTCTCTCTCTCTCTCTCTCTCTCTCTCTCTCTCTCTCTCTCTCTCTCTCTCTCTCTCTGCCATGTATGTGCAGATGCCCACAGATGCCAGCAGAGGGCACTGGATCCCCCTGGAGCTGAAGTTGCAGGAGGTTCTGGCTGCTAAATGTGGGTAACTGAAACCCAAGTATGGGTCTGGAAGAACAGTGAGTTCTGTTAACCACTGCACCATCTCTGTAGCCCTTTTCAAAATTTTCAGGATAGGTCTTATACTTCAAGTAGTCTTGGGCCCTCTGGGATAAATTTAATTGGAAACTCCGATGTGGTGGGCATCATCTATCCCCAGGCCATTTCATCAGTGAGTGTGACCTTGACCATGTGGCACCTCCCCACTAAGAACTCTCCCCATGGCATGCGACATTTCACTGAGTTCTCAAATATAAATGATTTACCATCAATTCTGAAATGACTTTTTTTTTCATGAGAAGTTATTATTTCTTGGAGCTGTCCCCAAGCATTCCAAAGTCGGTATTGGAAAGTGTGGACCGTGTGGACCGCGTAGCCATAGAAACCTTACTGGACAAGCACAATGCCTGGTGTGAGTTCCCAGAAGCCTTGTCACAGCTCCCAAGAGCTGATGAAAGAAATTTCTGGCTCCAGAGGCTTTCCCTGCAGTCAAGGAGCCCCGTTACAAAGTCAGTTTTGTGAGAAAGCAGTGGCTCTGGGGTTGTGACTGCCAGGCAGGCTCCCAGGCCCAGAACTAAATGAGCTCTGAGACTAACCCCAGCTGGGAAAGCGGAATATCTGAAAGAAGAAAAAGACAGCTCCTTGAGCTGCCAAACACACAAAACAGAGATCATTTTACAGACAGGAGAAAGCCCTAGTTCTTGGACGCAGGGACAATGGTTTTAAGTGAGCTCATCAAGGGTGTTAGTCTACTTCAAAGGTGGAGACCAGTTCTCCTCTACCAAGAACACTGCAGGAAGCATTTCTATCCAGATGACACACCCATCTATTCAGACAATGTGTTAAAGAGGAGAAGGCAAACCTATAGATCCTGTAAAATAGTACCAGTGGGGAACTTTGGTGCCTCCAGAAACTTAAAAATAATAAAATGTTATTCTTATACAACTCAGACTTATACCTGACGTGTCCCTTTCTTCAGCAGAATATACATCCATTATTCAATGATGCTACTATTAAAAACCCATTTTTCTCCTTGAATTCCCTAGACTCAACTCTACAAACCATTCTTTAAACTCTCTGAATGGTCAGCGTAGCAGGGTGGCTCAGCTGGTAAAGACACCTGCCACCAAGTCTGACTGCCTGAGTTCCATCCCCAGGAACCACCTGCTGGAAAGAAAGAACTGAGTCTTCCAAGTTGTCCTCTGACCACCAAGGTGTGCCAAGGCATGCACACACATACACATGCCTACAAATACAGTAAATAAATGAATCAATAAATAATATAATTTTAAAACTTAACCTTTAGTTAGAGGGTTTGTGGCTCCTAAAGGCTAAAGAGACAAACCCCTTGTGTTGTGCACTTATGAACTTTCCTAAGTTTTCTTGGCTACATTGGCCACAGCATGGGCATGGCATGTTTCTTAAAGAGCATGTGAACCTACGAATGCGTCTTAAATCCCAGAAAGACTGTGGGTACTTGGAGAGTTGCAGAAGCTGCAGTTGGTGTCCCTGTTATCCCAACATCGCTAAAGAGCCAGTGTCAATCTCTCGGGATTTCTGACTGCACTGAGACAAACATTGCATTTGATCTCTGTTTATTCTCTTAAAATTCCTAAACCAAAACCTTAACTTATTTTGAAAAATGCCATCTTACCACTTCTTATCATCATGGCTCTTTTTAAAAACCTGAATGTTTCAGGGACTTGAGAATTTATTTTCTGATCTGCACATGGGTTGAGAAGAACAACTAGAACAAATAAGGGGGTGGGGTGAGGGCAAAGTTGTGATGGAAATTTTTCTGCTGAGCGAAGTTATGGAAAAGAAAACAATGGAACACACATCAGAAGCCCTGGGTTCGAATTCTTGCTTGCTAACTTACTATAACAACATGGTTGTCTGTGAGTGCTAGTACCTGCCAGCCACTTTTTGTATTAAGACTACCTTCCTTTGGAGACAGTGGCCCAGGCTGGCCTAGACATTACTATGTTGCTCAGGCTGGTTCCTCAAACTCATAGAATTCTCCTGTCTCAAACCCCCAAGGGCTGAAACTATAGGCATAAGCCACCACACCCAACCATCATTATGACAAGTTTTCAAATACTGTATGAGGTACACTGT
Source organism: Arvicola amphibius (assembly GCF_903992535.2). NCBI lineage: Eukaryota > Metazoa > Chordata > Mammalia > Rodentia > Cricetidae > Arvicola > Arvicola amphibius. The sequence continues at coordinate 164,815,180 of NC_052047.1, forward strand.
GTTTATCCATACTGCAGGTACATAATATGGTGTAAAATCATTAATAAAATCAATTCTAGACACCCCAAATAAAAATGTTGTGAAATTATCTTTTTAAGAAAGAATACAATTCTTTACACTACTAATGGCAACAATAGTAATAGGACCATGAAATTAAAATTTTAGAATTGTCTCAGGCATTCTGTTCTGCAACAGGCATTCTGTGTTATCCAATTGGCATTTATTATCTCACTTAATCTTTTCTAAACATCAACCATTATAGTCTGATGTTTCCAGTAAGAACAGTCTTTTGAACTGAAGTGATTTGCTCTAGGTTTGTCAAATATAGACTTTTAACCAATGTCTTTCTGTCCCTGGAATCACCTTATAACCTTTGTTCTAGAAGCAGAAAGATCAATTGGGAAAAGAGACGGATCATTGCTATTTGTTTTCTACTTTCTAGTCAGAAGGCATTTGTTCCTTATAAAGCTGACATGTGTTTCCTTCACTAATACATGAAGGCTTCAGGCATCTTTGACCACTGAGGATAGCAGGAAATACCATTCAGACTGCTCAGAGGGTAGTGGGAATAGAACGAAATAGCCACCCTTAACCTCTAGAACCCAGTGGAGCCGGAGTGGCTAATGTGGGAAAGAATCTAGGGAGACACTGTTTGATGCCCCTCCAGAATGCCCATTAAGTCGGTGTTGACCCTCCAAGTATATGGGTGTCTGAATCCAGACAAACCTCCAGATGACAGCAGCCGTAGCTGATACCATGGAGCTGAGGAAGCTATCCTGGCCATTCCACGGAATGTGAGAGACACTAAGACAGCCCCTTTCATCGTTGACTGTTGGGACACATTGCTAAGTAGTAGGAGAAACAGACTTACCATCAAAAGTAATTAGGAGACAGGTTTATGCTTCTAAGGGGAAAACATCTCCTAGCAAATAGAATTATTTCTTGTTAGGTCTAACAGAATTCACAAGGGAGTGAACAGTCTGCTCTAAAATTGTTGGGAACAGTTAAGATGGGCATTTAGGATGGATGAGAGCTGGACTCTTTGATCCCAAGTCATCATTTATGTGACTCGTTTTAATGACATTGATCTTCAACTTGGGGGATTTAACAATGCATTACCATTAGCCTGTAAATGTCTCTCTAATTTTATAAGCCTAAAATTGTGTAACAGATAGATATCCTGGGTAAAGTCATTTATTTGTTTACTATGCACATCTATTTGATGAACTTTCCAATTTGTCAGATGCTATTATCATTGAGGATGGACTTGCTATGTTGCTCAGGCTGGTCCCAAACTCTTCACTCAAGCAATCCTTCTGCCTCAGTTTACCAAGTCCTACAACCACAGGTGTGTGTACGCACTTGACCACCGCATACTAATTTTGATTTTTACTTTATGAGACTCAAAGACATGAAAAGAATACAGAAGAGAAAAAGAAAGCACATTTAATTTTGTCAGGGACTTTTCTGTTAAATTGGCTGAACAATGAATATGTCGGTGATTTTAGAGCCCAGTGAATCCTACTACATGCATATAATCTTAACAACACATTGTTAAAGGATTGAAAAGTGACCTCACTTGACTACTGGCATTACTGAAGTCTGTGAGAGTTGCCATCAATCAAATCATATTTTGAAAACTAAACAATCATCCAAATTGACGGGAAAGAGATTCCCAATCGGGCAAAGCCTGAGCATAGGTCCAATGTATGTTTAGTGACTAGAAAGTCACCCTGTCGGCTAGAGAGTTTAGTAGACACATGGCGGTTACATGAGGCAGTGCAGAAAGGCAATGCCTGGAACATAGTTGGTAAGTTGAGATTTGTGTGAAAGTCTGGGGAAAATAAGGATACACTGAATATGTTTTGTTAGATGGGTTGTATGACCCCAGTCAAGCTCTAGAAAGGTTAATAGGATCATGGCTTGTGGAAGAGAATGGGGGAGGGCAGTTTAGATTCAGGACTGGAACAGAATCTCCAGGCAGAGCCATAATAAATATTTCCACTTGGATATCATACAAGTCAAGAAAACACTTCATTTTCCCACTGGATCTAACTCCCTTAGCCTCCCACACCTTCCTGAGAGGCAACTCCTGTTCACTCCAGAGCCATCTTCGATTGTGCCCTCCCCTTCCCCACCCGTGTTTCCGACCCATTGAGAAGTATTGACACTGTTTCTAAAGGGCATTCTTTAATCAACTGTTTATCTTCAAGCACCCCACTGAATCCCCAGGCTCAAGAATCCCAACATCCCTTGTACAAGCTGTGACAACCTCCTGAATGAAGGTCTTCTTCCCATATTCTCTGAGTGACAGCCAGAGAAGTGTGTTTTAAGGGGAAAATAGACTCCAGGGCTCTCCTGCCTCCACCCCACTAAGGCATTCACTGCACTTAGAGCAAATTCACACTCACAGTGCCCTAAAATGGCTTCCACATTGCATCATTCACCTAAACCTCAGATGCTGTCTCTAATTTTCCTTCATCCCCATGAAGGAAATCTTCCTTCTATCATTTGAACTCACCAGGCTCACTCCTACCTCAAGACCCTTCTCATTGCTTGAAGTCAGAAGTGTAGGGCTACTGGCAGAGAAGAACCCAAGTCTAAATTTTTGTAGGGTAAGATTCATATCTTACTCAGAAAACTGACACAGCTTGTTGACAGCCAAGTGTAAAGATTTTGGGTTTGCGGTTACAACTGTTATTACAGAAATTGTCTGAGATGGCAAGGGTCATTTTATGAAAAAACTCTAAATAAAAGATCATTCTAGCTCATATCCCACCCCTGAATCTCTGGAGTTACATTTGGGGGAAGATAAGGGAGGGGGAGTTTCTTTCCCAAAGGCCTGCCCCCTCATGCTCCAGATTACACCAAGTCCCAGTGCCGTGCTGTTTCTTTTTCCGTGTTTGCTATAAAACACTTGCTTCATTCACAGGGACAAAGTACGCATCACTGCATGTAACTACGAAAGAATAAATGCCCTGGGACGTGCAAAATCTCCCGCTGCTCCCTTCTTTACCTTTTGTACCTCTAAGACATATTGCCAACTAAGTCATGCTTATTATTAAAGCACCAGATAATTCTGTTATGGCAAGGGATGCTCTTGTCTTGCAGACAGCTATCTTCAAAATGCTCTTGTTTTGTTTTGAGACAGGGCTTCTCTGTAGCTTTGGAGTCTGTCCTGGAACTAGCTCTTGTAGACCAGGCTGGTCTCGAACTCACCAGGCTGCCTCTGCCTCCCAAGTGCTGGGATTAAAGGCGTGTGCCACCACTGCCTGGCATTCAAAATAGTCATAAGTGGCTTTTTCTCAGTGTGTGTTGGTGGGAAGACAAGGGAGGACATCCAAAGCTCTTGTGTTTTTTAGGGTGCTAATTCTACCACGAGACACCCTGCCATTATGACTTCATGTGAACTGAACTACCTTACAAAGGCGTTGACTCCCAGATGTTTCCACACTGGAAAGCCAGAGCTTTGATTCCTGAATGTGGGTTATGGAATTCCACCATGGCCTCTCCTTATTAAAAGATTCATCCCTGAAATAATTGAAGAGACCTCTGTTTTTCTGACTTAGCCCAGTGGTCCTATGAAGTTTGAAAAGCAAGGCCATGGTGCCCAAAAGCAGAAGCGAGACTGGATATCTTTCAACATCACAGAGAAATCTCCACCACTCTCCCACCAGGTGTCATCCAAAAAGGTAACGTCCTCTTCCAAGGGATGGAGATAACATCCATTCTGTAGTCACTGTCATTTCCTGAAGAAAGACAAAAAACAAAACCAAGCCAGAACTCCTTGGAAAACTGTTCACTGTGAGGGCCGATAACTTGAACCACATAAAACACTTAACAAAGATCTGGTGTGTCCTAAGGAATGATGAAGGCCCAGGGTTAAGATGGCATGCTTCACAGCGGGGCGTGGGGGGTCGGGGGAGAGAAGCGTCATGAATACTGGATGTTTTGAAGCCATCCTCCTCAGTGTGGGTTAATTCCCATTTTCCGCTGTAAATGTGAAAGTATTTTAAATGCTGTGTAAGATGGAAATAAAGTTATTGGCAGGCTTGTACTTCTGAAACTTATTTTTCAAATTTGGTTTTGAACTTAGTAAGCCTATTTAAGAACAGTTTCTAGCCTTGGTGCTGGGTGTCAATTGGATAAAAATGGAGATGTGTATATATATTTCAAAGCAGCATGGGTATTTGAAGATGTCAGGGGCTTTAGAAAATAATATAGTCTGACCTCAAATTCCAGATGATGGAATGAAGACCGCAGAGGTTAAACGATTCATTGGAAGCCATAAAGCTGGAGGAGCAGCTGTGGCTAAAATCCAGTTCTGGTGAGACATAAGCTGGCCTCTTCATCTCCAGCATGGCAGCCTCCAGAAAAACAGCCCAGAAAATGTTTATTGTGCAGAATTTTCAATTTGTGCAATGAACCTGACCCCCTTTTAAAGACTGGTAAGTTAAAACAATGAGGGACCAAAGCAAGAGTTTCAAACATGATGTGTGTGTGTGTGTGTGTGTGTGTGTGTGTGTATACATACTTCTCTGTGTGTGGGCGCACGCATGTGTGCATGTGTGCATGTGTACATGTGGAAGTCAAGAGAAACTTTGCCAGAATCAGTTCTCTCCTTTTACTGTATAGATTCCAGGGTCTGAACTCGGGTTCTTAGACTTGGAGGCAAGCAAGCATGGCACCTGTTAAACCATCTCACTGACCCAGAGTCTGACTTTGTTGTTACAAATCCACTAAAATCTACAGTGTATGGATGAAGATTAACTAGCATCTTAAACTTTGAAAATTTGTGTTCTTAGAAAGATCCTAACTGCTTTCACACATGGGGACAGATATTTCTTTTACCCTTGAAGCCTTAGTGATTATTTCCCCAATTTCCCGAGTGTTCTTTATTCCATTTCATATACCTGAAAGATACTCTTAATGAACCGATGGAATGCTGAAAAGGTGGTTATATAACTTTTTATAATTAAGTAGGATTTTGAAGTTGTTTTTTTCTTTTAAAAAAAAAAAGTCAATTATCACAATTGGGCCAAACCTGTTGTGACCATTACATAAAATTATATAGAATTAACTGTGTTGGTTTCCTACTCTGATAGGAAGAAAAATAGGACTGTGTTTTTTTCTTCATTTCATCGTGTGTGTGTGTGTGTGTGTGTGTGTGTGTGTGTGTGTGTGTGTGGAGGGGGATGAATGGAGGAGATTGAGAAAATGTAAAGCTGAGGGAAAAGTCTGAGAATGTTTGTAAATAATGTTCGTAAATAGTGGCATCTAATGTGGCTTATAATTTATTCTGTAGATAGAACATTGAAGAGAAAAGTCATCTAACTGAACTGGATTTTACTAGCTGAAATGCCTGGTATCCATAGCAACAAGACATATCACCACACTTTCTCTTTCCATCCATGAGGGAAATAAACAGCCAAAGAACTTACTGTTGTCTGATACCCTGATATCATGCCTAATAAATTACTGTCTGTGTGAGATGTCTTAACAAACCCTGCTATTGGTTTTCCTTTAAAATGGGATAACAAAATGAAGAAATAGGAGTATCTAATCAAGGTATAAAAAAATAAAGAACTAGCTTATAGAGCTGGGAGGTGGTGTGTGAAAGAGTGGTTGTAAGGAAGAAGGGAAGAGCTCTCCAGACTTAACTGATCTTGTTAGCTGATACCTGAGGAGAGAAACTTGTTCCTCATCTGTTGTCAAGCTTTGGGTCATCTGGTCAACCTCCATAATGATATAGTTGTTCTGGAAGAATCCAGAAAATGTGAGCCAATCTCTGGCAATACAAAGATATTCTAAACTGTACATACAATCAGTTACAATGGCAAGCCAAGCTATTTGCATGTATAATTGATTAATGTTACTAGATAACAACATTTTTGTTTATTCAACAAACAAGCTATACATATTCATGTGCCAACCACTGGGAAGGTTCTGAGGACGCTGGCTGTGAATGAAACAATTTTGGCTGCCAGAGATATGAATCTTGTATAGGACCTAGATATCAAATTTCCCACTGACAGTAGAGAAAGATCACTAACCTCACCTGTGATGGGCCCATCGTTATTTAACACCCTTAGGACCAGCACAGTTCTCTGAAAACAACTGGCATGTAATAAATCTCAGCTGAATATAAAAGCACTAAGAACCATCAGGATGGAGTTAACAAACAGCATCAGAATTAGCTGTAGTAGGGAACTCTTTAGAGCACAAGGCCTCAAGCTACAATGAAAGAAGATGGTGTAATTAAAGTTATTCTAAAGAAAGACAAATATGACTTGGGTTTTCAGACACAATATGCAAAGCTGACATGTAAAGACAGAATATGCAGACATTGTAGAGACATTTTGGCTTAAACAATCTATTATCCCTCCTCTGAGAGAATAAACCCAAGCAGTGGGGGAGACAGCTATTAAACTATTCCTATAGCTGTGAAGAAAAGGAAAAGCAAATCAGCCCCACATGCGGCTTGGACCCTGCTTATGCACCAGCTCATTCAATTTATTGCTTCTCTGAGCCAGAAGCTCTTCCAGGTACCAGGGCTGGAGCAGGTGAGAACACAGGGAGTCATTGCCTCATGTCTTGTTTCCTCCTTGTGACTGCCCCCCCCCAAGCACACCCCATGATTTACTTAAGTGTGCTGATCTGCTTCCTCTGAACAGAATATAAATCCTACAAAGATGTGAAATGTTGCAGTTTGTTCCCAGTACAGTGCTTGGAATATTGCAAAGATCCAATAGACGTTGGTTGAATAAATGGATTGTGGAGCTTTCTCTCTAGTGGGAGACACAGTAAGATTTTAAAATGAAATTAGGAACATAGGTAAGGTACAATCATACATTTCCGGTGCTTCTTTTCTCTAAACACAAAGTGATCCTTACTCTATGCTACTAGGCTTAGAAGAACACAAAGAATGTTAAGGGGAATGTGCTCTCTTAAGAATCCTTTGTGGAGAGGAAAAAAAGATATGAAATTTGATGGATAGGTGGGTGGGTGGGGAGGTGGGGAGGATTGGGAGAAGTTGGGATAGGGAAAAAGGCATGATCAGAGTATATTGAATGAAAAAAATTCAATAAAACCAGAATGCTTTATGGCCTCTGGCTTTGAGTTTCTTCTATTTCAAAATATTAAGGAGAAAAATATAGAGGTATATTTATCATTTTCTGTGTGAATTGAACACATCAATACCTGTTATGAGTAACCTGATGGCCATGCACCCTTTCTCATGGCTGCTCAGAATGCAGAGGTCAGCATCTTCCTGTGTGCTGCCTTACTGAATACATTTTATTTCTTTGTTTCTTCTCTTTCAATGGGTTTTTCTTTTGTTGTTTGAAAATCGCATTATTGGAGTGTCATAAACCCACCCACCAAGGTCCCGAACTAAAGGCTTGCTTGCTGGCTGATGGGATTACTGGAAGGGGGTAGAAACTCCCAGAAGTGGGATTTAGTTCAAGGAATAGGTCACTGGGGTATGGCCTTGGATGGTGTATCCTGTCACCATCCCCTCACTTTGTTCCTTTTTGCTGCTATGAAGTGAGTATCTTTGATCCACTACATGCTCCTTGTTCTGAGGGAGGCATGAATCCTGTACCAAATACTTATCCAGTTCTGTAAATGAGCCAGCACAACTCTCTTATGTAAATTCATGCTACACCCCAGTCTTCAATATATGCACAAGTATGCGCAGCTCTCTCTAAAGTAAATCTTACGACAATTACATCCTAAGAAGGAAGTCTGTGGATGGAGATCTACAGGTAACTAAGGGATGCTGAGAGTGGGACAAAGAGTCTCTCCAGGGAAGAGCATATTGGTTTCTAGTAACCAAAGGTCAGTCTAAAAATACGTATGTTCAAGTGACATTATACCAGCTAAGAGGGTTATATTTATGTAAACACACAAATTTATGTATGTAACAGCAACTAAAGATAAAGTGACTGTGAATTTGAAAGAGAGTAAAACCAAGCCCAGTTCATCCATCCTGACTTTTGCCATTCATCGTTTTGATGCCATGAATAGGAAGATCATAAAATGTATCCCTATGTTTTCTTCTAAAGGTTCCCTCCATACTTTTAGACCTTGTACCCATGTCTTTTATTTGTTCTAAGCTGGGTTTTATACATAAGTTGAAATAAGGGTCCAAATTTACATTTCAGCATGTGGCTACGCTGTTGGAGGCCGGCATCATTTGCCAAGAAGACAATCCTATCCTCAATCAGTGGTCAGTGCACACCTGTCACAAATCAGTTGACCAGAGACATACGTATTTATTTCTGGACTCCTTTTTTGTTTGTTTGTTGATCTTTATTTTTCAAAACAGGGTTTCTCTGTAGTTTTGGAGCCTGTCCTGGAACTAACTCCTGTAGACCACAGAGCCTGGCCTCGAACTCACAGAGATCCACCTGCCTCTGCCTTCTGAGTGCTGGGATTAAAGGCGTGTGCCACCACTGCCCAGCTTGAACTCCTAATTTTCTCCTGAGAGTGTGTGTGGGGGGATTGTATGTGTGTATGTTACCTGGTATGCGTATGTGTGTGTATGCATATGAGTGTGTGTGCGTATGTGTGTATGTATGTGCATATGTGGGCATGGTGTGAGTATATGTGTGTGCGCATGTGGTGTGTGTGTATGGGGTGTCTATGTGTGTTTCAGCGTCATACAGTGTTTGTATCCTTCCAATGCAGTACATCTTAAAGCAAGAAGTATGCATTTTCCTGTTTTATTCTTTGCTAGAATTTCTTGGGCTGGTTTTGGTTCCTTGAAACTCTAGCTGGTTTTATGCAAATATGTTCTCTGTGACGCTGACGGTAGTGGTGCTGAATCTGTAGATGGTTTGAAGAAGACTGTCTTTTTACAACGGTGCCGGCCATCTGCTGTAAGAGCATGGGATTATTTTCCAGCCTCTCAGACTTTCTCAAATTCCTTTCAAATATGTGCTATGGTTTTTAGAGTAGAAATTCTGAAATTCTTTTGTTCATTTTGTCCATAAATATTTTATTCTTCTGATACAGTCAGTCATGAATAGATTTTTTTAAAAAAAAAAAAAAAAAAAACCTTCTTTTTCAGGTTGTTCATGCACTTGTATAAAAATAAAGCCGAGGGCCAGTGAGATGACTCGGGGATAAAGGTCTGACCCCGAATCCTGTAGTGAAGCATTGTGGTATATTATTTTAACTATGTAAAAATTGCGTTACATTTGTTTATGCTGCAGAATATTAATCTAACTGTGTAAAGGTGTGTTACACATATGTTTGTGCTGCATTTGTTTAATTATGCAAAGATGTGTTGCATTTGTTTCACCTTGGCTGCCTAAGGCACCTGATTGGTCTAATAAAGAGCTGCACGGTCACTAGCTAGGCAGGAGAAAAGATAGGTGTGGGACTAGCAGGCAGAGAGAATAAATAGGAGAAGGACTCTAGGCTCGAGAGAAGAAGAGAGCAGGTGCCCAGGGCCAGAAGCCAGGCAGCTACCAGCCAGTCACACATAGAGACAGCAAGAAAGTAAGAAAAGGTAAAAAGCCCCAAGGCAAAGGTAGATAAAGAGAAACAGGTTAAGTTAAAAGAGCTAGCAAGAAACGTGCCTAAGCTAGGCTGAGCATTCAAAACTAATAATAAGTCTCAGTGTCATGATTTGGGAGATGGTTTGTGGCCTAAAAGAAAAAGCCTGGTACCGTGGAAGGAGAGGAGCAAATTCCCATAGGCTTCCAGTGTCACATGTTTGTCTGCACTCAGATACACACATCAACACAACACGCACAAACACACATGCGTTTTTGAATACAGTTTGTGTTCTGAAAATTGATTGACTTTGTTTTAGTCCTAATAGCTTTTGAAGGATTCTCTAAATTTGTCTGTCTGTAAGACCATGCTATTTGCGAATAGAGACATTTTACTTCTTCCTTTCCAGTTCCTTTTCTTGCCTAATATCCCTAAATAGAATCTCTAGTACAGCGTGAGGTCAGAGGGGTGAGGGCTGAAATTCTTGACACACTCTCGACTGCTTCTTCACCAGGAAAGAGGTGAGCCAGCTAGCCTTTGCACGGCGCCTTTTTCAGGCTGAGAAATCCCCTTCGCACTCCTACTTGTAGATACTTCTGCTTCACTTAGCTGACTGTGGGAAGGAGAGCGTGGTCTTCATTTGGATGCCATAGAGGCTCACATTTTTTTCTTGAGTTTTATATGTATTCTTGACTATACATTCCACTTGCTGTTTGCCCTTAGGACCGTGACATGTAATTATTTTTAGCATTTCTCCGTGGCGGGTCAGAAGAATTCAGAGTAGTCCAGGAAGCCAGCGCCACTTCATCTGATGGGCTGATTCATTGCTGGCACCTGCGTCACCCGCTTCATTAATGCTAAATAGGGTGGCAGCAATGGTGACATGGGGTAAGATCCCCAATTAATAGTGACAAGGTGCTTCTGGCAAGCCAGTGAGCTGCTCTGGTGAGATCACAGGTGGGAAGAGAAAACAGCTCATCAAAGGCCTGGATTTGTCATAATCGGGCAGACCCTATTCCAGACCACAACTGATTAAATATCTAAGACTCAACCTGTTGGCTGGGCTTTGAAGAAGCTGCAAGCCAATTAGCATTTTTTATCTTTCGGAAGCAGCCTAGAAAATGGATTTTAATTCAAGCTCAGCTTGACTTCTGGGCTCTGTGGAAAAAGAGGCATCAGCGAAGTAAAATGAGAAACGGTTGATTAAGTCTCATCTGAGTTTTCAGAGCATAATGCTTATAAAAAGTCCTCGTCCCTTGCAATAATCACATTTCCATCTACCCTGATGAAAATGAAGTACTGCGGAGTCTCGGGTGGGGTGATGTGTGACGCGGGAATCTCACATGGCGCCGTCTGTAGCTAGGTGCTGAGCGGATGCAAGCACCTGCGCTCACATGGTGAATAGTAAGAACAGAGTCCTTTTGTTGCACTTGCTCCCGCCTTTGATGCTAACATCCAAGAACTGTAAATGAGTTTAAGACAGAGACACCTGTGATTTCTAAAGATGTCGCGGAAGGAATAGATTCGGGTTGTTCAAACACATCTTCTTTAACTTTTGACACTAGGGTGTTTCGTTTCTTTCCTCTCATGATGGACTTGGATTTCTTCCCATAATACGTTCTGTATCTTTTAAGCAGAAGATATGGGGACAGCAGGAGCCTGACATTTAGCTCATTAGTTTAGAATTAAGATTTCTCAGCCTAGTGCCTATGGTTACCAAAGTATGTTCTCCCTGGTGAATACCCCCCTCCTATGGATCCAAACCCAGCAGGCAATGGCATTTACCGAGCCACCTCTCACTGTGTAAATCAACTTTAAGTTCCTCCTTAAGATCTATGTGTACACCTGTCTTATTTGCACATACAAATTAAGCAATAACAGTGTTCATGAACACATAAACATGCCATCTCTGGAGCAGCTCATGGTCTCAAGCATGCTCCTTCATCATTCATCACAAGAATCCCAGCAGGACTCAAAGACACCAAGAGTTACTGTTCGAGGTAACAGGACTGCCAAGCAGAAGAGCCCGACCGGGTCTGAGGTACAGCAATCACTGCAGTGCACTGCGCCCATATGAATAGCAACTCTTACAGTTTCTTTGAGAAGCAGCACGAGTGTTCAGTAGAGAGATCCAAACAAAGTCAGAATTGCTTCTGAGCTTCGTCTTTGTACTTACTAGTACATTCTTTGTGAAGGTCTATATGTGAGTACAAGGGCATAAGAATTCAGTCACTATGATAGGCAGATAAAATTCATACTCCGACTGCAAAACACCTGCATAGATTCTTAGCCTTGTGTGATGGATTGAGGCAGAGACAAGTAGACCAATTAGAGAGCAACTAGATATTCAGATATGTTTTCTGGGAAGAAGTGAATATAAGGAGATTCTAGTAGCTCTACCCAAAAGCAACTTTTAGATCATTCACCAGGACATTCAGTCTAAAGACCAGGTTAGCCTCAAACTCACAGAGATCCACCTGCCTCTGCCTCCCAAGTGCTGGGATTAAAGGCATATGCCATTACTACCCAAGAGCAAGATAAAAATATTGAAACCCCACTCCAGCGTGCATATGATAGTACGGCCCTATTCAAAAGCCATAAATTTCTTGTACAGGAAAAAAATGGTCAAAATCAAAAACCTGTTGTATCAGGGCTAAGACCAATGGAGGAAATTATGCAAATAAATTATCAATCATCTGTCAAGAGTTAGTATTTATTAACCCAAAAATATCATGTAATGAGCCATTTGCCTTTGCAGACCCGGCAGCTCTGTTTAACCTAAAACCATCATTTAAACAATTTAATTAGCAGTAAGCCCTCTGAGGAGCAGAGATTGCCTCTCACAAGCCTTTGCGTGTCTCTGAGAGCCCGACATACAAGAGGCAGTCAAAACATTATGATCACTTGAACGGATTCTCTAATTAGTCTCTGTAAAGTGTTTGAGAAATGGGTGCTACATTTGTGATACATGCGAGTTGAAAATCTTGACGCTTCACAATGGGAGGAAATCACCTCTCTCTGCAGCTGTGCTTCCTTGCTAGGAAAATGGAAAGTTAGGCCAGGCACATCTCTAGGGCTTTTGTCCTGTTCAGAAAGTCTCTGTTCAGACGCGCAGCCTCTATCGCACTGAAGGGAAGGGAAGACGTCGCGGTCATGCTGGCAAGTGTTGACCTTAGGGACGGAGTTAAATGTTAGCCCTGCTTCAGGTAGATTGTGGTGGGTAAGCGATGGGTAGCTTATTGAAGTAAGTTTCTCGCCGTTACAAGCCACAAGCTGGTCAATGAAGTGGAATGGACAGATGAGTGAAGGAAGAGTGGGAAACCCCGCCTGATCTCTGAATCCCCATCTGTAGTTTGCTCTTTGAACTCCAGTTCAGAGAAGGGAGGGGGAAAAATGAGTAGGGAGGGAAGTTAACATATCGTCCAGTAGAGGGAGCCAGACTTAAATGTTAACCAGGCACGGAGTTAAAAGTTAACATTTGATACTGACTCCTCCTATCTGGCTCCTATATAACAAGCAAAAACTGTTTATACGATCAATACTAATTCCTCAAAGGTTAGACTCCCCCCCCCCCAGTGACAGATTTGAAAAAAAAAAAAAAAACAAAAAAAAAAAACAAGCAAATCCCTTAGTATAGAGGTCATCAGAAGGGGTGGGGGAGATTTTTATAAAAAAACAAACAAACAGGTATGTGTTTAGCCTATGGGTATCTGAGTCTGGATTGAAATAAAGCATGCATATCTATGGCAGTGAATATATGATGGGTTTATTTGTACTTAGGTTTATGAGTCATGTTGTAGTAGGAGAGCCTTGAATTCAGCAGTGCTGGGCTCTTATGAACAACAGAATTCAGACGCAGACTGTGTAACACTGGTGTAGCGATAGACACAGAGCCAAGGGTTACGCCAGGAAGCAACCAGAAGCCAGAGAGAGGCATAGCATAGATTTTCTCATAGCCTTCAGAAGGAACCAGACACACAGACTCACCCTTTACACACACACACACACACACACACACACACACACACACACACTAACCTGTCCTGTTGCTGTTTACACAACTTATAGTACACACACACAAACACACACCTGTCCTGACATTGTCTACACACCACACTGTGTAGTACACACACACACACATACACACCTGTTCTGAGGTTGTTTACACACCTCATTGTGTAGTATCTACCACAACCCCAGAAACACCGGCTGTTATTTCATTGTTTGGTGGCATTAAGGACAGAAGTATCTTCTTAAGTGGCGCCTTTAGATGCTTTTCATTTTAATTAGTCAAACAAGTTTTTAATATTCCAAAAAAATATAAACGCAGTTTCAATACTAGGAAACATGAATAGACAAAACTGAGAAAATAAAACATCCGCTCACACAAACTAGACCCAACCGTTATGAAGAGTTTATCACTCTAGATATTTTTATACGATTATAAGCATATATAATATTTTTACCAAAAAAATCTTTAAATACTGATTTATTTGCTAAATAATACACAACTTCCACAAAAATAAATTTTAATTTTTCTCATGCCCAGTATATAGCCCAGGGCCTCTGAATGTCACAAAATGCTCTTGGAAATTCTTTAGTCAAAACATTCATCCAGCCCAAATTCTGCTCTGATGTAGCAGAATCACCCGCCTTTTTTTCTTTTACATCTCAGCCACTTGTTAAATAAACTGGGCCAACTGTTTTACAGAATGTCCCGTCTTCTATATTTATCTGGTTATTTCCATGTGGTATCATTTATGTTTGCTTTTCTATCTTTTGTATCTCCAATAAACTAAAATAGAAGCAACAGCTTATGTGTTCGAGTTAAATATTTAGCTAGAGCACATCACAGGTGATAGTACATATTTCACAGCAAACAGCTTTAAATGTAGGCCTGGTGAAGTCCTCAAAATAGAATGCTTCTGACTCTCACATCCCATAGACGTTTGTATTATAGAAATTCCCTCTCTATGGCACAGAATAGTAAAGGATGCCTTCTGTGTTTGTCCATTATTCAGGAAATATACACTTTTTGCATTTTCCATGCAGAAAACCGTAGGACACGAAACTCTTAAACGTCAAATTGTTTATTCAGTTTTTTCCAAAATCTTAAGACTACCTTCCCCTCATCCATCTCATTAGCTTCCTAGTCTACCTCGGCAATACATCACCTACTTAGTTGCTAAATAGTTACGAAGTACACCTGCATGAGCATTCTGGGGATACAGAAGTGAAATGCTCCCACCCTTGTTGAACTTCTCCTTACTGCTCAGAACTGACACAGGATGAAATCAAGTTCCACTAACAGACCCTTAAGTTCATTTTGTCATATGTTGCCATTCCCTCACTTGTCTGCGTCCCAAAAGGCCACTTGGCAGGACCTTTGGTCTCCTGGAAACCAGACATCCCACAGTCAACCACACTTTCTTTTGGAAGAAGTTAGACTCATTCCTTGGCCAAACATGGGAGCAACTACAGAATTTACAACCTTTAAACTCTGTTGTCTACACAGCATCATTCCTAAATGACTCTCTCATCTGCTTTTTGTAAACTCAAACCTCACTTTCTCTGAACTGAAAACTGCATATCTACCATAGCAGAATCCCATAGACACAGATCATTGTTCCAGACTCCATTCCTATTATATGGGATAGAGATATTTTTCTATTTAAACTAGGTAAAGAAAAGAACATATGTGTTTCTTGCAAATACCGCCATAATTAATTTAAAGCCCAATGGTAAGTTGGGAAGCGGTGGTGCACTGTTAGCCCCAGCACTTGGTATGCAGAGGCAGGCAGTTCTCTATGAGTTCAAGGCTAGCCTGGTCTTACAGAGCTACACAAAGAAACATTGTTTCCAAAAGTCAATAAACAAAACAGTTTAACTGAGTGTGCTAAAAAGCTCTTTCATAGCACAAAAGCCTATAAAAACAAGTTGTTGGGAATTCTGGGTTTTACTAAGTATCAAGACAGTACTTGTGAGAGAAAGAACTCAAGGAGATGGGTGGGTGGGAAGCAGAGTGAGACAAGAAAGAAAACAGATGAAGTAAGTTGGACATCCCTGGAACGGTATGCTTGTGTATGCATATTCTCACTTGTCCCTTGATGTTCCTTCTATTAATGCTCCCAATGACTTCACATGGATCCCTATGCGGGCCCCTTCGCATCTGACTGATCATTAACACAGCTGAGCTCTACCTCTCAGAGAGTTCTGCATGCCGCTTTCTCTCCACACTGTCGTCTCTCCCCTGAACACCTCCAGCAGCATCTGCACTGTTCTTTCCCCAGTCAGTTCCCTTTTCAACCACTCTCCTCCAATACCTTTGAGTCATCTCTCTATTTACGTTCCGTCCCATGTTAGAGATCATCTCTCCTCTCATCTGCATCACGTGCACGGCCTTTCATAATCTGAGTCCTTCTTCCTACATCTACTACCTCAGCCTACGCCTTTCCTGTCATCCTCCTAACTATAGAACTTTCCAAAGGGCATCATTCTCCTGTGTTATAAAAGATTTTTACAAGCTGGGCAGTGGTGGCGCACGCCTTTAATCCCAGTACTTGGGAGGCAGAGGCAGGCGGATCTTTGTGAGTTCAAGGCCAGCCTGGTCCACAGAGCTAGTTCCAGGACAAGCTCCAATGCTACAGAGAAACCCTGTCTTAAAAACACAAGCAAACAAACAAACTTATCACACACTCCATTGGACTTTAAGCTACTTACAAGAAAGAAGTATCTGCTAGAAACATTCTTTATGGTTTCCCAACATTCTTTTCTTCATCTGACTTAAACATAAAACCACTTTCAGATTTCTACATTTTCTTGTGTTGCTTTAGAACCAATTTTTTGTATGGTGAACTTTTGCAAAAGCAACTATATAGATATGCCGTTTTCTTAAGCAGTAACTAAGCTCTTAAGGGGCAACTCTTAGCTCATATAAACATCCCTTGACTATTGATATCTTATCACCTGCCATGTGAGGTACCATTTGAATTGGACCTTTTGTGAATTTATGAAAAATTTCAATAAAGATATGAATCAAGTCCTTTTTTTTGTTTTTTTGAGACAGGGCTTCTCTATAGTTTTGGAACCTGTCCTGGAATTATCTCTTTGTTTGAACTCACAGAGATCTGACTGCCTCTGCCTCCCACATGCTGGCATTAAAGGCATGCGCTACCACCACCAGGCTGTGAATCAAGTCCTTCTAAAGAATACAATGCTGTAAACACACTTACTGCCATTCATTCTGTACCTCCCTTTACTTGCCAGTTACAACTTCGGTTACACTTGTTGGCTCAAGGTGCATTAAGGATGCATTTTTTTTCTTACAGTGCCTGAGATTCAATTGGGAATTTATCCGTATTTTTCACATTTCCAATAATGACACACTCACTAGTCACTTACATGAATCCAGGCCATTAAATATTAATGTAAAAATGTCTTGTTAAATCATTACACCACTGTAAGAATATAGAATAAAATAAGTATAACCTGCAAGTCCTCTGTTTTGCCTACATTAAAACAGTATTTGGATGATTTTGAGGCGCCCATGTACGCACTTGGGTGTGTCCTCTCTAAAACTCTTCCAGAAGTGCATACACAGACCTTACTTCCTTCTGATTGCCTCTGTTCCTCTCAACCCTGGATGTTGATCAAGCCATGTTCAACATCTAGGTGAGCCCTTAGAAGGCCTTTGCTGACTGCTTTTCCAAAATCTGCTTGCTCTTCCCTTTCCTATCAGGAGAACCTTGCTTCCCCTCAAGTGCCCACCAATAGAATCCGGAAGAAGCTGGCCTTAGCCCTAGGTAAGAAAACTCCAGTCCTGTTAGGTCAACCCACACAGGGACCACGAGGCAGAGAGTATGCTAAGGAAGCTCCTGGGGAAGGATTCCCAGATGGAAGAAACAAACTCAATCTTACTTTTTTTCTCTGAATATTTTGGGCCTGATTGTGACACCTGCAACATCTTCAACTGTCACAAAACCAATTTGAAGGAAGAAGCAAGAAAACCCCAGGACCTGGACAGTGCGCTAGGTAGAAACAGACCTTGCTCTTAGATTCCTTGTGGCGTGAGATCACGAGAGAGACATTGTTTAACCCAGGAGAAGTTTACCTCTTGCAGAAAAAAAAAAGAGTTTGTAAACAGGTGTATCCTATAGTAGTAATTGAACTGACAAGACCAAAACCAGCAGGCAGATTAGAGGGTTCGAGATCTGGGAAAGCCAAGATTGGAGTCCAAGTCCAAAGACCACTTCAGGAAGAATTCCTTCTTGCTTGCAGGTCTGGTGTTTGTTCTATCCAAGCCGTCAGCGAGATGGCTGCCCTAGTTTTCTGTTATGTAATAAAAACACTGCTCGAAACAAACTTGTGGAGGAAAGGGTTCATTTCAGCTTATGGTGTGTATCACAGGAAGCCAAAGCAAGGACCTGAAGAAGGAACCTAGAGGCAGGGACCGAAGCAGAAACTATGATAGCTCCCCATGACCTGCTCAGCTTGCATTCCTAGACAACTCAGGACCACCTACCCAGAAAGGACAATCCCCACAGGGGTTTGGGCCCTCTGTTAATCAAGAAAGTGCCACCACAGATGTGCCCACAGGCTTATCTCATGAAAGACTGAGGTTAGCTCTCTCCAGGTGACTCCAGTTTGTGTCAAGTTGACAGATGCAAACCAGCATGCTGACTGAGCTTTGTCCACAGGTAGGAGACCAATCTGCTTCACACAAACTCCACAAGTTTAAATATGTCTCATCTTAAACACGCTCGCAAAAACATCTAGAATGATGTTTGGCTGTATAGGCACCATAGCTTAGCAAATTTGACATAGAAGACTGCCATCATAACCACTGTAGAGCTTCCTAACCAGTTTCTCGAGACCTCATCACACTCTGGAATGTCTAAAGCTTTTGTGTCATCATATGGACACATTCTTGTCTCATTGATGTCATGCTAACTAAACGAACAAATTCACAGTTTCACATAAATTTTGTAATAGCTGAAACTAGGACATCGTGTAAAGGGAGCAAAAGAAAAAGCCAGCCCTAGGCAACTGCTGGAGCATTAAGGTATGGTAAAGACACCAGTGGTATTGATGCTGGGGAGGGAAGAGCAGCGCACAGTAGCTCATGCAAGCCCGAGACTCAACATTCCCAATGTTGTGAGAAATTGAAGTTATTGACACCAGAAAGACACCCAGAGACTGGGTCTCTATGAGAGCATCTGTTTCTGCAAGCAGGTAGGAAATAGCACGCCTACTCACGCTATTTAAGAAGTATTTAATAGGGCATAGAAGTAGTACGGGAAATGTAACCAAGTAGAGAAATAGCAGTGAATGCTGCCTCAAAACGAGATGGGACCCAGAGCCTGCACGCTAGATGTGTTTCCCCTGGATCGCAAGAAACATGCAGGAAAAGAGGATTCCACCACACGAAGGCAGAGGACTGATAGACAGGTGTAACCGGCCAAGGGATGCAATCAGCCAGAAGGGAACATGCTGGAAAACTGTCCTCAGTTCACTTCCAATGTCTCCTGCTGGTTCTCTCATCATGCCGAGGGAAGCCAGCCAGAGTGAGACTACCAGATAAAATACAAGACACCCAGTTGAACGTGGATTCAGATAAGCGTATGTATTTATATTATATACACAAGAGTCACACCTGCCTCAAGAAGCTACATTTATTTGCAATTCAAATGTAACTAGGCATCCCTCATTTTTACTTGCTGAACCCACACAAGAGCCTTTAAGCACCATCAAGGCCAGAAGGGACCACTCACAAGCGTATTTGGAGCGGCCAGAATTCTTTCTCTCTTGACTCATGAAACTTAGATGTTTCTCTTCCAACAAAAGTGACCTACTTTTTTTGTTGTTGTTCTAGTTAGTGCCCTGGAAACTCTACAAAGGATTCTAGGACAATAAAGATTTTAAAAAGTGAAATATGTAGATATATGATATTTTAAGATGTCACAATTAACTTTTAACTACAGTGTTCATTAGTATTAACAAACTCGGGAGGATAAATTAACTCTCTTATCTTCCAGAATCGTCAAAGTTGAGTTATTATTTTCCCCTATAAATTTATCTTTTTAAATGGTGCACATTGAGACTCCAGACTGTTTGCCTTCTCTCTTTGTCTCCTCCTAAATTTATGTTGGAATTTAATAGTTATTGGCATAATATTAAAAGTTGACATCTTTAAGAAATTGTCATCAGAGTAGTCAGCCCTCAAGAATGGGTTAGTGTCTATGTTAGGCACATCACTGTGATAGAATGGCATATGTACAAATCAAAAGAGGCATTGTTTATTTGGCCTCAGAGTTTCATTGTTGTAGGGATGGCATGGAGAACAACTCACCCCATGGTAGCAGGCAAGCAGAATGAGAATGCTTGCACAAGTAACTTTTTGCTCTTTCTCATGCAATCAGATGGCAAGGCCCACATTTACAAAGCTTCCAAGTTCCTTCTGTGATCCTCACAAGCCCCTGGGGTGTGCTGAATTTATTTCCTAGGCACCTCTCAGCCAACCTGACAATGAAGATTAAGAATCACAAGCCCACTCCTTGTCAACTTGATATCCAAACACATCCTTTTAAACTGATCTGTCCCTGGTCCTCAAAGGGTCCATACCCCTCCCATAACCAGCCTCTCGTTCTCCAAATATCCTATAGCTACGGTATTGTTCAAAACACTCTCGAGATTCAGGATGCCGTGGCTTTAATCTGAAACAACCCTACTGCAGCCTCAGGCTTTTTCTCCACCTACAAGTTACGGTATGATGTGGAGGCGATGGTGCCTTTAGGAGTTGTGTCCTGGTTTGCAGTTACCCCAAACAAGGTTTTTGAAATTCTATCTAAGCCTTAGTTCATTTCTTTGTTCTTTGCCTCCTGGTATTTGTTAGGTTCTTCTCGTTTGTTTGATAAAATAGCTGACAAAAGGCAACTTAAAGTAGAAAATGATTTGTTTTAGATTATAATTCCAGAAAGGATACAGCCTATTATGATGGGGGAAAGTGTGGTGACAAACAGGGAAGGCAGAGTGGCTGGAACAGGAAGCTGGTCAGCTGATCACACTGTAGCCACACACCGGAAGCAGAGGGAGAATAGGAAGTGGAGCCAGCTTATAAGACATTAAAGGCTTCCCCCAGTGATGTATTTCCTCCAGCAGGGCTCCATCTCTTAAAAGTTGCATACCTTCCTAAACCGCACCAGCAACAGGGACCAAGTGTTCAAATACAGGAGCCTATAGAAAATATTTCCCTCTCAAATCACCATATGGTTTGTGGCCATGTGAGCAAGCTGAGGCGCCACACTCACACCAGAGAGGATTAAGGGACTCCGTTTCACCTCCCTCCTCGATAGACTATGGTCCTTGAGATCCACAAGCCAAGGTGAATCTTTTTGTTCTTAACTTGCTTCGTCAAGTATTTTGCCACAACAAAAAGTAATAAGAAAACTGTCACCAGCAGTGGAGTCAGTCATTGCTGTGATAAATATACCATTGAACATGTGATTTTATGTCTTTAGGCTGGCCTGTGGGAGGGATTTGGAAAGGTTTGAAGACGTAGACGGAACTCATGGACCATCCTGTTACGGTGAGATCCAGAAGACCAGAATACTGATAGAATGTATCCCGCAAAGACCTTGCTCATGAGGACTCAGGCAGAAACAAGGACTATTTGGTAACTAGAGTAAGTAGAGGCTCTTTGTCTTCCTTTTTGGCCAAGAATCTGGCTTTGTTTCTAAGAAGGACGCTTAAAAGAAATCCCACACTAGCTCAGAATTGAGAAATAGATGATTATTTATTTAGGGGTAGACTCACAAATCAGAATCCTCTGCTGGAACAGAGATCAGAAACTGAATCTAGCAGCTGGAAAAGAGGCCGGATGCATGCTCTACATTGGCATAAATAGTATAAGAGGCCGCGGCCCAGTGGGTGGGTAACTACTGACTGTAGGAGTTCCTACAGCATGTTTCACTAGTGGCCTGAAAACTTTAGTAAGACTGAATTCCAAAACAATGGAGTAATTTATTTGGCAAATAAATTTGAAGATGGTATAACATTCAGGCTATGACATGTTTGTTATTTTAGTCAGCTTTTCACAGAGTTGGGTAAAAAAAATGGAACAAAAAGAAGTAAAAAATGTGCAGTAAACTGTGAAGAAAAGAGTAAGCACATTATGTTGCAGACAAGGCGACTGTAATTGTTAGATTAGTGTCATTAGAAGCTTCACGCTTTGCACTGGGACAATAGGAAAAGTGTGTTGATGGCAAGACCTCATTCAAAGTTGGCTCCAGGATGCAAAAAAGGCAAATACAGTTTAAAGACTTTTATGCAAAAGGAGAGTGCCTGAAAATATAGTTCAGGCAGACAGCTGAAAGGGTGCCCTACTGGAAAGGGGCCAGCCTGGGAATTGTTTTCCAAGGTTAAGCTATGTGGTAACCAGAAGCCACTGCAGCTATGGTTCAAGGCGCCCTGGCTGTCACTCCAATTGACTTTACAGGCAGGCAGAATGCAAGAGAGAGGCCTTAAGGTTCCAGGGAAAACCTGTTTGACCAGGCCACGTGTAGCAGATCCGGTGCCCCATAGAAAGCCCAGGGTGGAGAAGTACATGATGCTTTGCTGGTGAAGCCTAAGTTGCAGAGGGCGCTGGAGATGGCAGGAAGGCGCAACAGCTGCAAAGCAAAACCGAAGGCACCGTTATTCCATTGCAGCCACGCAGAGCACCCAATTCTATATTAACCTTGAGCCATCTATGGAGTTATAGCTATAAATATCTTGGGCAAATCAAATTTACATCTAGCTCCACATCTTATTTTGGCTGTTTCGCTTCATTGGTTCAGCTAATGTACGCTGCTTATTTGTGGCAGGAAAGTAACTTGTAAGAATAATGTAAAGAAGTTAAGCACGGAAGACTGCACATACACGTTGACAAAATTCTGTCTTTCGTTCATAAATACTTTTCAAGCTGATACACCACGAGTACAGAGGAGATGAACCCCGCCCGCAGTCTTCCGAGCACTTACAGTTCCATGTATCTGCTGCGGGGATGTCAGGGAGACATTCCTGAGGCAAAGTGTACCGCACAGAATATCCATCCCAAACACGGCAGCCACGCTTTACTTTATATACAGTCTCAGTAGACTGACTGTTCTGGAAAAGTCAGGCTTGCCTGACAGGAAGTAAGGGCATCTTAAGGTAACCTTACAGCTCCTCTCTTTTTTTGCAAGATCATTAAATCCTTGATAGGCTAAACATGTTACTTAATCAATTATTTTAAACAAATCATATCGATTGTGTTTTCATCCAGTAACTGAGCATGTTGTGGGAATTTGGTCCGATAACTAATTGTATTGGGCAGCTTGACCCTATGGGCATGGTCTTCTCTGGGAATGCCTGATCCAATAAGAACCGGGGTTTAGGGGTCTGGGGATCTCTTGGATGGTGGTTGAGCTGGCAGCAAGCCATGGACTGAAGCTTCCCATCTCCTTTTGGGAAAAAGGCAGAGATCTGGTTCCCCAGCGGGAACAACGGAGCATCTGGTCACATGCCTGGATTCCTCATTCTTTCTTGGAATCATTGTGCATGGATTTTGATATTAATAAAAGGTAACAGAACCCCAGACTTCCCTCTTTATGGACATTCACTCATAGCCGCAGAAGATTGTGGCAAACATTCTTCACGCACCGTCTTGACCCTAACCAAAGTTTCACTATAGTTAGAGCAAGATCAGTGAGCCTGAAGTCACCCAAAAGGACCAAATCATGTCATTAATTTAAGATAATGAAGGAAAGTCTGTCTCTCATCCTTGACTGAAATATTAAATAGAAGAAAGCATCCTTCCTTTTTTATAAAGAATTTGTCCTGGGAAATGTGCAACGATGCTGTGATAAACTGAAAACATTCAAACGGCCCCTCCGTCTCAAGAGCATCATTGCAAAGCCAGTCCCGCTGACTTGGCTGGTCTCCGACATTTTCTGACACAGACTCAGTGAACTTGGCACAAACAGATGTTTGAAAAGTCCTTAGGCACAGAGACATCCCTATCCACTGTTCTTGGGAACTATTGTCAGCACTGCTGTGTAGTCGGGACCTGCCTCTTCTGCTGCATGATTGCACATGGCCAGGGCACCCCTGGCTTTGTCAGCCTTCAGCCAGCAGCCTGATATCAGAACGAGAACATTCTAGATCCAACCCAGTGAGACAAGACTAGAGAACCCACCTAGTGGACTCCCCAAACAAGAAATACCATTTGCTGTTCTAAGTCTGTATGTTTCCAGGTGGTTAAGAAAGCTAACAGAAAAATTACAAATCCTCTTTTTCTGCACAATATAAAACATATTATACAGTATGTAAATTAATGCATATAAATTTATACAGAGAGACATGCACGTGATACACGTGTATTATCTCTAGAAGAGAACACATTTATATCAACTTGTTCAGTATTCACACTTCTTCTAAAATGAAAGGCAAGCTTTCATTACATGGTGATCGGGAATTTCTTAGGGCTCTGTCACAGCAGAAATACTGATAAGTTTATCAGTTCGAAAGTTATTGGCAAAAAAAAGCATATAGGAATGTGATGGAAAAGAACTCTTTTACAGAATTTTGTGAATAATCTTAATATTCTTTTCCTGACTTCCCACATCATTATCAGAAATATTGACATAATATAGTACATGTAGTATACATTCTTTTGCATCTTTACCTTTAAAAACGTTCAAGCTACTTTCAAATTTCCTGTTGCTTTTAAACATAAATTTAGATGATTAATTCTAAATAAAGTCTTTAATCTGCTTCTCAAGTCAAATATTTTTTCAGATTATGTCCCTTTTCTTAAAAAATATGTTTCAAAAGTTTATGATCTTAAAAAAAATAAGTAACAGGGCTGGAAAGATGGCTCAGAGGTTATAAGCACAGACTGTCCTTGTAAAGAACCTGAGTTTAGTTCCCATGACCCACATTGAGCAAAACCACCCTTGAGTCCAGCTCCAGGGAATCTCATGCCCTCTTGGCCTCCATAAGCAGCTTCGCTCATGCACAAAAACTCCCATAGACACTTACACAAAATTTAATATAAAGAAGAATCTAAAACAGATAAATAGCCCAACTAGAGTATGGGAAAAGGATCTAAATAAAGATTGTTGTGCTGGCTAGTTTTATGTCAAGCTAAAGCTTCTACTGTTATGAATTGTAGGTGGGGCTTTTGTAGGGACCACCAGCTCCCCAATAACTGAGGTGGAGACATTTAATTAATTATAAATGCTTGGCTGATAGCTTAGGCTTGTTACTAAATAGCTCTTACAGCTTAAATTAGCCTATATTTCTTATCTATGTACTACCATGTGGCTTGGTACCATTTTTCAGCATGGCAAGTTCATCTTGCTTCTCTCCATGTCTCTACCCTTCTTCATTCTCATACTCTCTTTTCCGCCTGTCTATAAGTCTCACCTAATATTCTCCTGCCTAGCTATTGGCTGTTTGCACCTTATTAAAACAATGAAAGCAGCAAATCTTCACAGTGTGCAAAAAGAATCTTTCATAACAAGGAGTCATAATGTAAATATCTGATCTGCAACCCCAAAGCGGTTGTGACCCACAAGTTGAGAACCGCTGAACTAGAGTTAACAGATAAAAGAGTTAGCACAGTATAGGCAACACCAATGTGTGTTCTTTGAGTACAATAGAGTCATTCTCTGATTTGATAAGTTTTACCTGGAAAGAAGATAATACTCACCAAAACCACCCCAGACAGTAACTTCTTTTTTAAAAAATATTTATTTATTTATTTATTTATTTATTTATTTATTTATTTATTATGTATACAATGTTCTGCCTGCATGTATGCCTGCACACTAGAAGAGGGCACCAGATCTCATTATAGGTAGTTGTGAGCCACCATGTGGTTGCTGAGAACTGAACTCAGGACCTCTGGAAGAGCAGCCAGTGCTCTTAACCTCTGAGCCATCTCTAAGTTTATTGTCTCTCCCAGAAATAAGGTATCATTGACAAGGGAGCTAGCAGAGGTAACAAAGATTTATTAAAGTGTAGGAGTTGGAATGAGAATGGCTCCCATAGGCTCCCATATTTGAATACCTAGCCTCCAGGTGGTTGAAGTGTTTGAGAAGGTTTTGTTGAGGGAGATGTGTCATTGGTGGCAGTCCTTGAAGTTTCACAAGTTGATGCCATTCCTAATGTGCTTTCTCTGCCTGCTTGTGGATCAAGATGAGAGCCCTCATCTACTCCTCCAGTACTAAGCCTGTTGTCAGATTCCCTACCATGATGGTCATGGACTCTAACCTTCTAGAACTATGAGGCCCAAATTCACTACTTTCTAAGTTTCACGTATTTTATCACAGCAATAGAAAAGTACCTAAAGCATAAAACATGTGGGCAAAAGCTCCTGGGAGGAAGAGCGACTAGAGAAGGCGAGTGTCACCGTGCTCCCTACATTAGTTCTATAGGAATTATGGTAGCAATCAGATAAAGGCTGAGGTCATCCCCACTACGATTGGTCCTCACTGACTATATCACAGGTTGAGCCAGTAAAGGGCCTCCATGTCCTTCACATGACTCTTTGACCTGCCTAACACAGCAACGGCCTCATGGTCACATGTGACTAGCTCATGCTCCATCACAAGCTCCACCCATACTGAGAGCTTAATTTCTGTTTTGATATTTTATTAATGCATAATGTACACATTTATAAATTACATGTTTATAGTAGGTGGACTGCTTGTTTGTTTCCAGCTGCTCAGCCCCAAAATAACCAGAAACTATATTAATTAAATGACTGTTTGGCCTATTAGCTCTAGCTTCTTACTGGCTAACTCTTACATCTTAATTTAACCCATTTCTATTAATCTGTGTATCAGCTTTTAGAGCATATTCTGCTCCTGCAGAGGATCCCAGTTCAATTCACAGCACCCACTTCAGGTGGCTCATAAGTGCCTATAACTTCAGCTCCAGGAACTCTGATGATTCTGACCTCCACAAGAACCTTCACTCATGTGCACATAAACTGTCCAATACACACAAACATACATGTACGCCCCCCACATACATACATGACCAAAAAAATAAAGTAATAAAATAGCGAGGGGAAATGAAAGCCAAGTTGACAAAATAAACCCATCCTCAGAGGAAATAAAAATTCAAATTTACCTAAAACATCAGCTAGAATACAGAATATGAACCCTGACCAACAGTTGTGTGCTATTCTATGCCCTGCCCAAATTTGTATGCAGAACCCTAAGCTTCAAGCATGACTGTTGGGGAGATATAGTCTTTAGGAGGTAATAATGGTTAAATGAGGTTATAAGGGTAGAATCTATCCCAACTATATGTGGTCTTGTAAGAAGAGAGCAAGCCCATCCTTCTTCCACATAAGAGAACACCAAGAATGAGCCCTTGTAAACAAAGCCTGTCAGAAACTTGATTTGAGGCTTTTTCAGCCTCTAAAACTGAAAAGAAAAAAAGTACTTCTATTGTGTGAGCCACTTTGTCCTGCAGCCCCAGGTTGCTGGTACTATAAAGGACCTCATCTATGGGAAGGTAGGTCAAGATAGTCCTAAGATTTCTTTTAATTGAATCTTACCTGATTGGATTTCCCAACCACCTCCAAAGGTCTCACTGTCTGATCCCTTCTATCTTACAGACTCAAAAAGATTTTACCTTGAGTAAATGGGGGCGCAATGAGCTACCATGGAAGAATGAAAGCCTGTGGGTTACACACACACACACACACACACACACACACACACACACACACAACATCACTGTAGGATCAGTGCTGTACAAATTTTAACTCTCTGTCTTTAACCTAAATTTTTACACACTTAAAACTTATCTTTAAGGTGGAGATGAGAATAGTGGTCACCTGGCTAGGAGGGGGCTGAGAAGTGGGACAGACAAAGAACAGAAAATAAGACCAGTTAGAAGGGAGGAGCCTGCTTCAGTGTTCTATAACACAGTCAGGTAAATGATAAATCTTTGAAGAAAACAAGTTATTCAACTTGAATATTATACATTATATATTTGATTTTTGGTATTGTTTGTTTCATTGGTTTGTTTTGGTTTTGGCTTTTTGAGACAAGGACTTGCTATGTAGCCTAGCCTGACCTTCAATACTGGATCCTTGTGCTTCAGTCCCCTGAGTGCCAAAACCATCGGCATGTATTGCCACACAGGGCTGAACATAGTATACTTGTATTGAAACATATTACATGGCAAAAATATCAATAACTACTGTGTTTTCACTACAGTTTTGTAAGTGGGAAGAAACTGGTTAGGAATGACTCTCAGTAGTAGACTATTTTCCTAGCATGTGCAAGGCCCTGCATGCAATCTTCAGAACCACCAATATAAAATAAAATTGGCTCACTTAAAAAAAATAGTTTGTTTGGAGGTTCTAGTGGGGGAGAGCACCTATGTGTCCACCCTTGACAAGACCTGTCCTCCTCTTTATCCTCTTTGATAGAGTTTGCAGCTTCAGGAGGGATGCACACATGTAACGGTAAGGGAGGAAGGGGACACATTCCTAGCTAGCCAGATCAGCTGAATAAACTCTGGCGATAAATGGGGTGACAGATGTCACAGCCAGAGTGCTCTCAAACCCACCAAATCAACTAATCCGGGCTTACAGAGCTCACAGAGACAGAACTGACAACCAGGGAGCCTGCATGAGACTGACCTAAGCCCTCTGGATGTATGTTACAGTTGTGTAGCTTGGTCTTCCTATAGGACTCCTAACTGTGGGAGCAAGGGGGCTGTCTGTGACTCCGTTACCTACTTTTGGGATCCATTCATCCTACCAGATTGTTTCCTTCAGCCTTAATAGGAGAGGAGGTGCCTCGTCTCACTGCAAGGTGATATACCATGCTGGCTGATATTTATGGGAGAGTCCCTTTATGAAGATAAACAGGAAGAAGTGAAGATGGGGAGGATGGAGGTAGGGAGAGGAACTGGGAAGGGAGGAGGAGAGGGAAAACTGTGGTAGAGGTATAAAAACAAAACATAAATAAAAGTAATAAATAAATGTAATTAAAATTAGCTACATGCTAAACAATCACAAGTTCTAGGTTTAACCATTTTTATAGCAATGAAAGAAATGCATAGTCCATACAACAAAGAAAGCAGTCAAAAATATATTCTAAAATAGTGTACCTCACTTTAGTGGTACACATACTAAATTTGGGGAAATATAGGGTTGCTCGTGAGAATATGAATACAAACGTTTCCTTAGATCAAAAGACTTTGTGTTTATTAAAGGAGATTATTAGCTGCTACATTTGTTATTTTTCATTAACCTGAGAGGCTGATGGCATATATATTGCCTTTTAACGTGGGACAATAGGATTGTCAACCAATGAATAGAGTTTTTGTTTTGCCTCTGAATTGGCATAAATCCCACTCTCATCATGCCACGTGTTGATGCCAAATCTTTTGGAGCCATTTAGGTCTGTGAACTGTGAACGGCACTTCCTGTAGACCGTGGAGTACTCATCTTGAGGCGGGCAAGGCTACAAAGAGGAAAAAGAAATGACATTCAGTGGCTGAATCGTACGTTCAAGGGATCAAGTTCCAAAAATTGGTTCTCGTGATTAAAGGTGATTTTTCAACTGCTGATTAATTTGGTTTTACCAAATGTCTCAATGAAGAACAACCAAACACTGGGTAGGCAATTATAAGAGGTTCAAACCCTGAAAGAACTAGCTCACAGTAGCTTGGTTTATAAGACTGAAAATGGACCTTGCTATGCATGTACAAATTCTCTAAACTAAGTACAAGCATGGAAGCCAATTTAAGCATTATGATAATCTAAAGAAAACAAAAGTAATTAGGATTAACTACTTTCAATATCTTTTATTGACAAGTCAGGATTATTCTGAAGAACAGTATCTTGTGTTAAGTCTTTAATAATTATTAAATCATGCTTCCCGTAATGGTAAATGCCAATCTCCAAGGTTTATTCCTATGAGAAATTTGACTCAAAACAGCCCAATATAGTTTAAGAAGCTTATCTTTAGGCCACTTCATTAAAAATATTTCTAGTGATAAAATATGATGCTATCGTTGACCATTTTCCAAGAAAGCACTGGTTCTCCCTGACCATACCAGGAGTGATGACAGATCCACAACATAAAGCCTGATAAGAACTGATCACCTGACCTCAGCTTTAAATCAGTTCTAATTATAAACCACCAGAGCAAGATGAAAATGGAACCACTCAAGCTAGGAAACAATTAAAGAACACCAAAGATACTCTCACCTTAGATTTCTTTTTATATTGACATTTTAACCATATGTTCAACTGCAGTGTCCACTTATCTGTTGAGTGCCTTGTATCAGACTGAACACAGTACGTTAGAGTGGATGTCTTCTGATCCAATAATGGGATACTGGGGTTTGATTCTTACTCCCATTTTACACATAAATAAAGACTTTCTTAAAGCCCCAGGAGAGAGGGTAAAGGAAGCCAGTGCTAAGCGGATGAGACTGGTTACAAACCAGATCTGTCTGACTCAAGACCCAGTGTTTTTCCAAAAGCATAAACTATGACATCATAGAGCCATACGATATATCCATGATGCTGTTCTACATGGTTTTGACTTTGGCTTTTGCCACTGGATGCTATTCTCAGGGTGGAGGGTCTTTCCTGTTGGTTGGTTGGTTGGATGGATGGATGGATGGATGGATGGATGGATGGATGGATGGATTGAAGGCTAATTGGAGGGATGGAAGGATACATGGTCCATCAGTCACATACAAGTACTTTAAGTGGCATTTTGTATTATTGGCCCAAACTGTCCATTCAGAGGAAGCAGAATCTTCTCATTCCTCTCCTTACTGGGATCAAACTAAAGAAAGTTTCAAACGCAAGGACTGTGTGTCCATCTCATAGGCAGAGAGGGCGACATATTTTTCTGAGGTAACTGGTAAGTCGGAGTGCTATATCTTAGAGAAATAATTCTAGCAGTATAAGCATTAAAAGACTAGAGATAGAAAATACTGGATTTTTAAAAAAACTTTTTATTGATTCTTTGTGAATTTCATGTCATACATCCCAATTCCTCTCATCTCTCTGTCACCCTTGCTTCTGCCCTCTGACCTTGCAGCCTACCCCCAAAACAAAGTTTAAAAGTGAAAACAACAACAACAACAACAACAACAACAACAAATCTTGGCATGGAAGCTGTAGTGTGTCCCAGTGAGTCACACAGTAAACTCTTTAGTCCATATACCTTTACTTGCAAGTGTTCATTGAAATGACTCATGGGTCTGTTTCAAGGCCTTTGGTTTCTGCTGCACTAAAGACAATGGGTCCTCACTGGGACTGCTATTGGATATCCTGTTGTTGCTTTGTGTCATGGAGATCCTGTAGCTTTGGCTCTGGCAGGCCCAGCTCCTTTGAGTGCTCTAACAGTTCACAGATGAGGTGGGTTGGGGGTGGGCTACCTGGTTCTGGGCCGGGGTGGTAGCTGGGTTAGTCAGCTGCTAGCTTTCCCTCATTGCCACCACCGGGAAGAGCTTTTCAGCACTGCCTTGGCTAGCTCACTCAATGCAGCAGACAGCCAGGAAGAGGGCCAGTTCTCCTATTCTCACACCCTTGGTCTAGCTCACCCGCATTCACACCACCAACCGGGGACAGCTCTATTGTTTAGCCCAAGTGAGGTGCAGGGCTTTCTCTCTGGGTTGTTGCATTTGGTGATCGAAAGAATGGATTTAAGAACTGTAGTTGGTAGCTCGGCCCAGTGCTTCGCTGTAGATCTCTGCATCTGCTTCCATCAGTTGCTGGTTGATGATGACAATTAAGGGAGTCATCAATCTGATTACAGGGAAGGCCATTTTAGGCGTCCTCTCCACTGTTGCTTAGAGTCTTCGCTGGGGTCATCCTTGTGGATTCCTGGGATTTCTGGTGCCATGTTTCTCGCTAGTCTTTTAATGGCTCCCTCAATCAAAATTTCTCTTTCCTTTCTCTCCCTCACTGCACTTTCCCCTTGAGCATCCCGTTCCCTCATGTTCTCCTCCTCCCGTCCCTTATCCCCTCCCCCCTTCACACTCCCTTCTCCCCCTACATAATTTTCTCAGGAGGTCTTTTCTGTTTCTCCTTCTCAGGGGGAATCCATGTATGTCTTTCTTAGGGTTCTCCTTGTTACCTAGCTTCTCTGGGATTGTAGACTATAGGCTGGTTATCCTTTGTTTTACGCCTAATATCCACTATGAGTGAGTACATACCATGTTTGTCTATCTGGTTCTGGGTTACCTCAGGATGTTCTTTTCTAGTACCATCTATTGCATGCAAATTACAAGATGTCATTGTTTTTTTTTAACCGCTGAGTAGTACTTCATTTTATAAAATGTATCACATTTTCTTTATCCATTCTTCAGTTGAGACCAGCCCAAGAGAGAGAGGAGCAATAATATGAGCAAAGGGGTCAGGACCATGATGGTGATACCCACAAAAGCACCTGACCTGAACTAGTGAAAGTTCACTGACTCTGGACTGGTAGTGGGGTAAACATAGGACCAAACTAGGCCCACTGAATGTGGGGGACAGTTGTGAGGCTTGGGCAGCCTGTGGGGCCACTAGCAGTGGGACCAGGATTTATCCCTAGTGCTTGAACTGGCGTCTAGGAGCACATTCTTTTTGGAGGAATACCTTGCTCAGCCTAGACATAGAGAGAGGGCCTTGGTTTTACCTCCAAGTGAAATGTCAGGCTTTGTTGACTCCTCATGGGAAGTCTGACCCTTTCTGAGGGTGGGATGGAGTAGGAGAGGAGGGAGTGGGAACAGGGATAACTATGTAAAATGTGAAAAGATTTATTTTTAAAAATTCTTAATAAAAGAAGAACTGTGGTTGGAACTGGGTGTCAGTAACTCACATGGCATCTCTTGACGGAGGGAAAACAGATATTGCTCAGTACCAAGAGAAATAAAACACTGATGAACGCTATGGCATGAGTGAAAGCATTCCTCAAAGTGAAACAAGCCAAACGCTCAAAGGGCAGGAGTTCGGTGGCGTGTGAACTATATCTCAGTAGAACCATTGTTTAAAATCAACAAGTGCAATGATGTGTGGGATTCCAAAGTTAGAGACACCCATTAAAACGATGGCTGCCTGTTTACATGCAGTCCAACATGCCTGCCAGTTGCACAAATGACCCAGTGTGTGTGTGTGTGTGTGTGTGTGTGTGTGTGTGTGTGTGTGTGTGTAACAGTAGCCAGCTTCCGTGGCATAATTACCCCTGTTGTTGCCCATTTCAAGTGACCAGAGCAAGGTCCGAAAACTAAAGAGAACTTAAGGAAAGCTCAATCTTTCCCACAAAATACTGAGAGCTCACCCCAGCTCTTGCGAGTTCCCTTTCCCAGCGCGGAGGTAACGGTGAAACAGGACGGTCTCAGTCCAGAAGTAGGGCAGAGTCTAGTTTTCCTAAGAAAACTGGTGTGTTTTCACCCCATTCTCAAGTCAGCAGGTCTTCAAAGATCAGAACAAATCATTAGGGACCTTGCCAACCCGAATGGGGAAGCTTGAAGACCAGATTCTGACTGGATGCTTCCCTCCAGCCAGTATATCATGAGATCAAGTTGGTTTTCTTTTTATTTACTTTCAGTACTGGGGATTAAACTCAGAGTCTCTCCAGCCCCAGAAGCCAACACTTGTAACGAACACATCGGAGAGTCTGCAGGAAACAGGACACATTGCTGTATTGATCCTTTCAAATGTTTCAAAAATTTGAGCCAATTGATTGCCTTCACTGCCTGATTCAGTTTAAGCGAGATTTTGTACATCTTGCTAAAAGCATCTTGACACAATTTCTCATGCATTATGAGAACACTGAGGCCCTTGGACCAAGGAAATGAGTCAGAACCATGACAAGAGAGCACACACTAGAAAATGGGAGTGAAGGCAAACGGTGGATGAACCGGTGACCAGGGAGATGCCTGGGAGTCAGAAAGATCCAAACACAGAACAGGTGAACAACAACAACACAGGCATTCAGGAACAAAAGCAAATGATCGGGAACTGGGAAGATTAAATTCCTTAATGAGTAGTAAATTGGGGAGCCCTTTCAAAGTATAATACAAAAGCCTTGAGATGGAACATAAAAAATGCAGATAACCCACGGTGACTGCAGCTCAAATGCAAAGGCAAAGCTGGGGTAGTAAGAGTCCTGAACAAGCAAGCAATCTGGAGCACCCGCAGATCAATAAACAGGGGGAGATGATTTAAACATCATTAATGTGTTTCCCCTCAGTGTATGGAACCATTCATTTGCGTTTCAGAGCAATACCAGTCAAAGAACAAAGCAATGCTGGCTTGCAGCATGCAAAACAAGATTTTTTCCCCCAGCAAGATATTAGCCTTGTTGTAAATGAACATGGGGCTTCCTTAAATATATACAGAAAACATCCTTTACTTCAATGGCTTACAGAAGAGTTGAGGAGAGAAGATAGAGTCCAAGGAACCTAAGGAAGAAAACCTGAAAGAGAAGAAAGTCAGGACAGCAGAAAAAGTCTGTTTTTTTCCCCCATTCCTGCCTGCTCTTTAACCATGAAGGGTTCCTTTGCTCTGGACAAAAGAAGTGTAGTAGAGAAATTATAATAAAAACGGAAAAACATAGAGGTCTCCTGGCCCCAACCCAGTTGGGAATTCTTAAAATTGGTGACCTCTCACACTGCCTTCACTTCCTTTGGCTAACCAGGCAGAAAGGAGCTCTAAGAGTCGCCCATCTGGGGCCACTTTGGGTATCGTGGTGAGGCCAAGAGCTGGAAATAACTGAGAAGGGGGGATTGATGAAGACAGCAGAGCTGAGCACTGGAGTAGAGACAGACGTGAGTCACAGAGGCGTCTGAGGCATCTACAGTACACATGAGCATGGGAAGGGGGTCAAGCCATCTCCAAGATTAGAAAGGTGGCAAATTTCCACACTGATCTACATTAGCCACTAATGACAACAAGGAAAGAGCACAAGGTAAGCCAGAGTACCTGCCAGATACAGACCCTGATAGAGAACACCACATGTAAACGCCACTCTTCTCTGGGATCTTTTTTTTTTTTCTGAGACAGGGTTTCTCTGTAGCTTTGGAGCCTGTCCTGGAACTAGCTCTTGTAGACCAGGCTGGCCTCGAACTCACAAAGTTCCACCTGCCTCTGCCTCCCGAGGGCTGGGATTAAAGGCATGTGCCACCACCGCCCGGCCTTCTCTGGGATCTTGATGCTAAGCATGTACCTCTCTCTCTAGTTAGATGTCCTTAGATGTCCCTTAAGGAACATTACCAGCCCTGGTTGCATAACACAGTGGCCATTGTCCAACACCTACAACACTTCTAGATTCTTTGGGTCAGGAATTCAGGTAAGCTGCAGCAAAGACAGCACCTCTTAATACAATGTCTAGGGCATCAAACAGGGATGACCTGAAAACTGAGGGTGCCTTGAGGGTCAGGGCCTGGGAATGTTTTCTCACTGTAGTTGGTCGCAGGTTTCCACTGGGATCTATCTGCTGCAGGCTCCTGGCTGGAATGACCACACGGGCCCTTTCTGTGTGCTTGCTTGTGCTTCCTCAGTGGTGACCAAAGTTCTGAGAATGAACACAGCACATAGTGGATCATGAGGAATGTACAATCCTTTTCATCTTCCAGCCTCCAAAGCCAAGCAGCACCATTTCCAACGGAGGCACAGTTCACCCAGATTCCATGGTAGGAAGTAGGAAGCAGACTCAGGTTCTAAGCAAAAGGCAATCATCCATGTGGGTTGGAGCATAGATTACAGTCATTTTTAATACGCTTCTTTCTCTCCTCTTTTTTATGGACAAGATTAAGCTGGATCAGGAACCTCCAGTGGCCCTTGAGTCTGATGCTTTTCCAGGAAGACTCACAGTTGTGTATCTGCACATAACTGTGATTTATTATCTCAGAAGGATATAAAGCAAAATGAGCATTGAGAACAGGTGCATGGGACAAAGCCCAGAGGATACCAGGTGCAGATCCCTGAACTGTTATCCCAGACAAGGGGTAAAGCCTCTCTACAGAGGAAGCTTATTAGAAATGCAAGACCAGGGTTTTTATTGGGCACTGGTCACATCCAATCCCAGTCTGCATGCACCAAAATTTTATACTTCCAGAAGAAAAACAGGTGTTTGGCATAGACCATGTGTGTTGCGTGATTAACTTTGGCACCCGGAGCCATTCTGATAAGAAAATTGTGATCCTGAAAACCAAGTTCCCAGATGCAAGACAGGCCAACCTTAGAACAAAGACTTTGACAGGATAGTAGTCTTGGTTCTGATTTTTTAGTTCTTCACTGCACACAGGGCATGGGAAATGATCTTCGAGAAAGTGAGAGTATTTTCAAGATTGAGCTGGGCACAACTGCTTGTTTCAGAAGGAGTGCCGCTGGCTAGCTTACACCTGAAATAACCGCACAGAAACTGTATTCATTCAATTACTGGTTGGCCCATTAGCTCTAACTTCTTATTGGCTAACTCTAACATCTTAATTTAACCCATTTATATTAATCTGTGTATCACCATGTGGCAGTGACCTACCGGGAAAGATCTGGCATGTCTGTCTCTGGTGGCTCCATGGCATCTCTCCTCACTCCACTTTCTTCCTCCCAGCATTCAGTTCTGTCTTCTCTGCCTACCTAAGTTTCACCCTATCAACTAGACCAAGGCAGTTTCTTTATACATTAACCAATGAAAGCAGCACATAAACAGAAGGACCGCCTATACCAGCAGCTCACCTCTATAATATCCATGAACTGGGCACAGTGACTGACTCCTGTGATACCCATGAGCTGGGCACAGTGGCTTCCTTCTGTAATACCCATAATTTGTAAGCTAAGGCACAAGAACTGCCTTGACTTCAGGTCAACCAGGGCTACAGTGTGAGATCCTGTCTTTACAAAAATTTCAAGTGGATGCAGAAGAGGGAAAAGGCAAAGAAAGAAAAGGAGAAATGGGGAGAGGGGGTGATTTAGATTGACTACTCCTTATAGTAACTAAGTTGTGGCATCAAAAGGAGGTTTGATCTGGAGAGAGGCATTGTTTCCCACTGCAATAGATTTGGAAAGAAGGCTAGCTACCAGTTAGACCCACTTCCTCTTCAAACGCGAGCTGCAGACAGTTCTCATATGTTCAGCATATACTAAAATCCTTGTCTACTGTTTCCTTAGTGGGTGTGGGAAGAGTGTTTAGAGTTCTATGTAGGAACAGACATTTGAATTAGTACAGATTGTTGGCAGGCCCAGTATTCAGTGCTATCCAGACCAGGATTTCCACCTCTTTCTCTGAGGCAGGACTAGTAATGGAAAGATCTTTCTGAGCTCTTTATAGATAAGAATAACTGGAAAGTATGTGCTTCATATGGATGTAATAAGCATTAATGCACAGAGGCTCCTGCAGAATATAGAGAAGGGACATTTCACAGAAAGAGCTTAGAACATCTTCATGGCTAATTGGGTACAAAGAATCAAAGATGATTCATGGCATCAAATCCGCATAACAGGGAGATTTGTAACACCATTAAAAGAAATAAGACACGGATATGGCAGAGGACTTCTTTTGTGAGGAAATTATGAGTCACACTTTAGACATTGCTAATTTGAGATGGCATCAGTACGAAATGTTTACTTGGAAGACGGCGTGATGGGACAGATGGCCTGGAGAGAAGTCAGTGCCCTACACACAGCAGTGATCATCGACAGGGAGAAAATAGCTGTAGAGAACATTCCAGGGACCATGGATGGTATCTGTTGTGGACTGTGGATTACATAATTGTACTCCACGAATTTCCCTGCGGTGGAAAACTGTACTGAAGCTGCGTGTCCTTGTTCTGGCTTGCATGCTGATTGATGTAGAACAAAGGAGTGTGGTTTAGTTGCCCATCTTCAGAGGATAAACAGCTGCTGACTCTAACGGAAATTATATGTATTTTTGAAATGTTCTTGTGAGATTTAAATTATATCATTAAAAACTGTACACCCAGAATGATGGGTGCAGAGCTAATGGGGCAGATGAATTCTCTGAGGTTGGGTAACACTGGAGGAGCAGTGTTCTGGAGCCCAACTATCAGCAGTGCCCATGACTGAATCAAAAGAGAAGCCATGGAAGACAGGAGAGGAGCAGCGAGGAGAGTGTTGTAGATCTACGAGGACCAGAGAGGTTGAAGATTCAGTGGATGCCAATAACACTAACTTTGAAAGAAGCAACAGAGCAAGACCCTAACAAAATACAGTAGGATGGATCAATTTCTAGTCACCCTAGCATATGCTGCTTAGGAAAGGATTAAGGGAATTAAAAAAAACCATGCTGATAAAAGGCAGAGAAGAAAGGGATGCTGAGGGCTAAATAGCCCAGTTATATGTTGGAAACCCCCGACCTGCAGGGAGAGCATACAGAAGCCTAGCCTGGGGAAAACTGGCTGAGGAGGTTTCTTCTTTCCCATCCCTTTGTTCTGTTTCCTTCTTTCTGTTTTATGGATCATGGCAAGACAGCCTAGGATGTTACAATAGTCTTCTTAGTGAGTACGTTTCCCAACTGATCTCCACTTACAAGAAAGACAAGCGACAGGTTTTGTCATATAGGCTAACACACACTATTCATAGTATCTTACATAATGGGTTGGCCCAAGCCCATCCCTCCCCCACACCCCATGCTTCCTGGGTGCTACATTTTTATTCTTTAGGATAAAGGAGCACAATTCAGTCACCTATATTCTAAGAAGAAACCACGACTGACTCTCCCAGAAGTAACGTGGGGACCCCTGTATACTGTTACCCCCTGCATCATTCCTCCCTGACAAATTGACTCTGCTCTTTCTTAGTCAGTGTCAACCTAAGCCTCAGCCAAGTTTTTCAAACCTTCCAGCAGGCCATTCTAAGGGTCTATTTTTACTGATTTCACTCTTTCCTTGGTCCCTTTTTTATTTGGTAGTTTTATTTTTCAAGGTCACTTTCAGTTGAAGACCAGGCTTCTGAGACATTGTTAGCTGCCTAATTTTGTACTCTAATTTGAAAGCAGTCTCCATCCGTCCACCTAGCTCGTCTGTAAACATGTATAATGGGTTCTTTCCTGGCCAAATCAGTCACTGTGGACTACCCGTGTGTGCACTGTAATGACAGCCACCACCCACCTGGCATTAGAACAGCAAAGGCTATCCTTCCCTTGTATGCTTGAAGTACACTCATTTGGGGAACTTCATTACTCTTAAAGGGCATTTGAAGCAGCAAGCATACTGATGTGAATGTCACATTGGACAAAACCAAAGTATATATTGTTATAGTTTGCCTGTAAGGATTTTTTTTGTTATTTTTAGTATACATTATGTATAAAAACTCTATGACTCCTATGCACCTGAATTAAGACCCTATTGTCATGGGAGGAAATGAGAAGGAATCTGCCCTATCTACCCTGGGTGACTCTAGGTGACACTGGTGACAGACCTTACTTATTTCTTCACTTAACTTCAGTGAGTTGATTCCTACTGGATGACAATTCCTCTCAATGTCTATATTAGAAATAATGATTATCAGTTGATATAACAATAATTAAATATGCAACTAGTGGGATGCATTTTATTATATATTTAAGTAGAATTGACTATCTCTTTTCTACTGAATACAAATTATAAAGGAAAAACTCATTTGTGTAATTCTAGACACTCAACCACAAGGAAATTTCACAAAAGGTATAAAGGAGCTGAGGCTGTGATTACAAATAGAAATTGCTACACAATTAACAAATGTAGCCAACTTAATAAGGTTTTGATTAGGGAAAAATAGGAAGAGTTATGTGAACAAACACTCAAAAAGATAAACCAACTTTTTAAAGGAACATCAGAGCATTTAGGCTCCAGGCAGTAACACTCACAGCAGCCTATGGAACACCAGCCACTGACATTAGTCCTAGCATTGCAATCACATGAAACACACATGTCTCTTTTCTTAGTCCTTAATCTGTGTTATATGATGGCATCTTTCTTTGGTAATGAGTTGTATTTACAGCCAAATGACATAATATATCAAGTGTTAATTTG
Source organism: Arvicola amphibius (assembly GCF_903992535.2). Taxonomy (NCBI): domain Eukaryota; kingdom Metazoa; phylum Chordata; class Mammalia; order Rodentia; family Cricetidae; genus Arvicola; species Arvicola amphibius. The sequence goes on from NC_052047.1 coordinate 164,854,714, forward strand.
AAGCCTGAAGATCTCCATTTTAAAATATTTTTCTCCTTTATAAAAGACACATGTGTTTTCTGCAGAAATCAAACAGTTGGAAAGAAGAGAGTAAAACCCCTTCCAGTCCTAGATTCTCTGAAGCAGAACTGGGCATTGTGGCCTTGCCTAGAGGAAAAGGGGTGTGGCCCCTGACTACCTAGGAGAAAAGTGACAACCAGGACGGTGGTGCCACCTTCCTACGGAAACACTGTGGCTCTTCAGAACTGGGCTTTCCTATGATACCATCATGCAACACTAGTGACTCACCAGATGCATGGCGAATGAAAACATTATCCAGTGTCAAAATTGACAGAATGAAATGCCTGCCAAAGTTGTTAATCCAAAAGTTTACTTGATCATAAATTAAATTCTTTTATAATGGAACAAGGTCAATGATACAGAGTCAAATCATATCAAAAACTGAATTTAAGAGTTGGAGAACTTGGAGGGAAACGCATGGGCTAATTGCTGATCTTCCCTTATCCCTCCTCTCCTCCAAATTCAGTTCCCTCACAACTCCCAGTTCATTCCCATTTCTAAGTGTCAGCTCCCAGTACCTAAAACCACATTTTATCCAGAACCTCTAGTGACTACACTGGGCAGGATACCCTAAGATTTTCCTGCCAGGCAACACATAGCCACTGCATTCCGCTAAGAACCAGAAAGGGCAACAGGAACAAAACACCCACCCAACAAAGACAAGACCAGAATCACCTAGCATTACAATCACCCCAAACCCAGATGCTTAGACTCTAGTGTGAAACAAAACAGCGGGACAATACGTCTCCAGAGCCCAGCACCTTACTACAGCAGACCCGGAGCATTGCATAGCTTAAGCACAAGACAAAGAACTCAAAATAGCCTTTAGATGGATGTCCTTAAAAAAGAAACTAATAAACAAACCGTGGAAGGAAATGGATAAAACAGTACAAGACCTAAACATGGAATTAGAATAAATAAAAAAAACAAAACTGAGTGAAATCTGTAAATGAAAAATTTAGGAACTTAAACAGGAGTCTCATAGGCAAGTCTTACCAACAGAATATGAGACTGAAGAGAGAATCTCAGCCATTGAAGACAGGATAGAAGAAATGGATATCTCAATCAAAGAAAATTATATATATATATGTATATATACATATATATAATTTGTCACAATGTCATATGCATGTATGACATATGACATATACATGTATATGACAATGTGACAAATTTTATATAATTGTCATATGTATACACACACACATATATATATATATACATATATACATATATATAGAGAGAGACATAAACCATAGAGGAAATCCTAGACACTACAAAAAGACCAAATTTAAAAATAGTATAAATAGAGGTAAGCAAAGAAACTCAGATCAAAGACACAGAAAATATTTTCAACAAAATTATAGGATAAAATTTTCCTAACCTAAAGAAGAAGAGGCCTCTCAAGGTACAAGAAACATACAGAAACACCAAATATACTGGACCAGAAAAGAAATTCTCCACAACACATAATAATCAAAGCACTAAACATAAAGAAAAAAAGAACAAATATTAAAAGAGGCAAGGGAAGAAAAACCAAGTAACATGTAAAGGCAGAATTATCGGAATAGCAGCTGAGTTCTCAGTGGAAACTGTGAAACCAGAAGGGCTTCGACAGGTGTTTCACAAACTCTAAAGAGACCACAGGTGCCAACCTATGCTATACCCAGGAAAACTATCATTCACAATAGATCAAGAAAATAATACATTCCATGATAAAACCAAATTTAAGCACCATCTTTCTACAAATTCAGCCCTACAGAAGGTGTTAGGAGGAAAACATCAACCTTAACCACATCCCAGAAAACACAAGGAATAAATAATCCTAGACCCACACATCAAAAAAAGAGAAACACACAATAAATATTGCTCACTAAAAACTCTCAACATCAATGGTTACAATAAGCAAACCCTAACTAAGACGCCCCCCAAAAGGGGTCACAATGCATAGGTTGGAAACAGAGGCTTTTGAACAAAATGAAGAAACCACACCCAAAGGAGTAGATAGCAAGAAATAATCAAACTCAGGGCTGAAATCAATAACATACAAACAAAGAATCATTGAAAGTAAGAGTTGGTTCTCGGAGAAAAATCAAAAGATTTACAAACCCTTAGTTAAAGTGACCAGAAGGCAGAGAAAGATCCAGATTAACAAAATTAGGGATGAAAGGAAGACATAACACGCTGAGGACATACAGTCATAAGTACATACTTTAAAAACCGGTACTCCCCCAGATTGGAAAACCTAAAAGAAATGAATAATTTTTGACACAAACCACTTACCAAAATTAAATTAAGATCAGATAAGCAAGTCAAGCAGACCTATAACCCTTAGTGAAACAGAAGCAGTAATAATAAGTCTCCCAATCAAAGAAAATCCATGGCCAAGTGGTTTTAGCAAAGAATTCTACTAGACTTCCAAAGAAGAGTCAATGCTGTTACTTCTCAAATTATTCCACAAAACAGAAGTCCTCTCTCTGTTCAAATCCATTTTCATGTTGTTAGTCTCTAACAGAAAGGATTCCTTTGCTTACACACCCCAAGGATGCTGATTCGGTTCTTCACCAACTGCATTTCCTTTATCTCCTACTTTCTTCCCTACAAATATGGGTTGAGCTGATGCAAGAGACCAGTATAAAAATAAAGTCTCAGTTCACAAACATTTGAAATAACATGAGTCTAAACGCTTTCAAAATTGTTCAATAATTGCATATGTAAAGGTTATAGGCCGAATGAGTAGGGGAACCAACTCATGCTAAGGCTGCATGATGACATCTCTAACAAGGTAACATAACCTCCCTTCCTTGTCAGTATTTTGTGAATCATGCACTTGTTCATGTGCTTGCTGATTTCACTGTAAGAGTTCCGTGCTGTTCCACTGTGTTTTAATCATCAGGAGTCACAATTAAAAAAAAATCACAATGTAATACCATAAACACTTACTGATGTGTTATGAAAAACAGTGCTAAAATAGGGCCTCAAAATCAATTATTTTGTCATCAAAGTAGAAATGAATGAACAGCTAAAGTCAGACAATTGCCCTTGCGTGTTGTGCAGCTACCACGGAAGCAAGCAAATGAGAAATACTAGGAAGAATTCTGACATTGGGAAAAGCATGAATGGCTAAACACTTCCGTGCTCCGCAAATATGGTTCACATTCTTTATATTCGCAGTTTGTAGGTTTTAATCAGGTGGGTAGTTTTCACTATCAACTTGACACAACCTAGAATAATTGTCTTGGAAATTTTTTTCCAAATTGAGTTTTATACAACATATGTTGATCATATTCCCACTCCCAGCTTCTCCCAGATCTACCTTCACTTTCCTACACACCCAACTTTGTGTTGGTTTTCTTTTCGTTAAACCTTTCAAGACCAATTGTGTTACCCAAATAGCTGGTAACAACAGCCTTACTGAAGAATCATCTACATCAAGTTGGTATGCGGGCATGATTGTAGGGAATGACTGTTAATTGAGATGAGAGATCCACCTTAAATGTGTGCAGCACCATTTTACGGACTGGTCCCTGAACCATAATAGGGTAAGGGATGTTGACTGAGCAAAAGCAGCAGGCAGATATGATGGCAACATTTGCTTCTGGCTGCCTTTGATTGTAAGTATGTGTGGTGGTTTGGATGAGAATGGCCCCCATAGGCTCATAGCTTTGAATATTTGGTCACCAGTTAGCAGAACTGTTTGGGAAGGATTATGAGGTGTGGCCTTATTGGAGGAGGTGTGTCACTTGGAGCAGTTTTTTGGGGTTTCTAAGGATCCTTGCCATTCTCAGTCTCTCTCTTCTCCCCCTCTCTCCTCTCTATATGCATCTATTTCTCTTTCTGTCTGTCTGTCTCTGTCTCACACTTGTAGATCAAGATGATATAAGCTCTCAGCTACTTCTCAGCTGAGCCTGCCTGCTGCCACGCTTCCAGCCATGCACTCTAACCCTCTGTAACCAAACAAACTTCATCTTCGCATGCTGCCTTATCACAGCAATAGAAAAATAAACAAGGTAGCATGGTATGACTTCCTTCAAGCTCCTGCTGCTGTAGCTTCCCCACAATGATGGGCTATCGCGAGGGTTCTCACTGGCATTTTATCACACAACAGACATGACATTAGAACTCACAACTTCATTGTTTTTGAAGATAGAACCAGATCTTATGAAAAAGAAGAAAATAAGCCTGAAATTCATTTTTAAATCATGTGTTTCCTTGTGCTTTAAAGCCATCTCCTGTGTTTATTGTGGAGGGGGAATCATGTAGCATGATGCATGTGGAGGTCAAAGGACACTTTTGGGTCTGAGTTCTTTCCTTCCACCTTCCCACCATGTGGCTTCTAGGGGGAGCTCAAGCTGTCCGCCTTGCTGACTGAAGTCTTTGCTACTCAGTCATCTCATTAGCCTTTAAAAATAAGATTTCACATGTGTATGGGCACTGTACATCTTATCATAAATTATAAGTCCTGCTGCATTGGAAAATTCTAAAAAATATATAAGGATTAAAAGAAATCACTAAAATTTCATATTTGATGGTCAATTTTGTCAACATTTTGGGAGTTTCTCCAAGTTTTTAATTTTCTCTATATTTTATGAAGTTTTGATGAAATGTAATATCTATGTGAATTTTTAAGCTTCAGTGAAGTTTTATTAAGTGCTATTCATGAACAATGTAAAAGCTGCACAGTGATTATAATGGATTAACAGTATCCCAATACTAAATACTTATGCACTCTCCAAGTTTTGCTATTATAAATAATACACTGACTAACGTATGTGACTATACATTTTATCCTTATTTTGAATTATTTTTATTTGATGAAATTTCCTTAAATAAGACTTACTGGGTTAAACAGTAAAGAAATATAAACTGGCAAACTCCTTCCCAGGAAGATGAAACATTGTATCCCCTGCCTAACACCAAATAAAAGTATCAGTCTCCTTCCACCTTTTTTCCTCCCTCATCATTTTTTAAAAATGTTGTCAATTTTATTAGCAAATAAACTTAATTTAACTCATATTTCTTTTAAATTTTATCTTTTACCTATATTTATTTGGTCAATTGTATTTCTGACCATATAGATTGCCTATACATGTTCTTTGCTCATTTCTGTAAGGTCTTTAACAATTCTCTTGTAATAATTGTATCTATATGTATTAAATATATCCATCGATAAGCTAGCATGTTTTCTGTTTTTATGTATTGAGTTATTTTCAATAAGAAAAAGGATAGAAAGAAACATACAGTAAAGGTGGTATCATAAATTCTTTTCTAACGCATAAAAGCAAAATTGGTTTTGCAACTTTATCAAAACATTATTCCATCTGATTATTGTTTGCTCTTTCAAATAATTCTTAAACTCCTAAATTCTGATAAAAAGCAAAAATCCATTGGTGTTTTAGTTATAGTAAACATCATATGTATAATCAGTTTTCTACTCTTTTCTCTTTCGTGCATGATTCCGGTATCAGTTCTTGGGATCTTTTGTTTTTGTCTTAAACAAGCAAATGAATGAACTCAACAACTCCATCCTCTTCTTGAGTTCTCAGGAGCTGCAGCGGACGGAAGCTGCAAATAGACTCCAGCCTTAACCAAGATGGACACCCAGGATGGTTTCCTCTGTCTCAAGCTGTGACCTTCAGTATTCCTTCCCCACCCCTCCCTGCAAAAGGTGATGTAGTAGCACAAGGTCCTTTTTGTCCTGTTCTGATGACCAAATCACTCACCTGACAGCTCTGATCCTTGGAGAAAACTCTCTCCAAGGAAGTATTTTATGTTGTGTTGCTATATTTGTATGTTTTCCTTTTTATAATTTACTGACTTGTGTTGTATGGAGAAAATATTTTTTGTTTTGTTTTTCTGAGACAGGGTTTCTCTGTGTCACAGATCTGGCTGTCCTGGAACTTGATTTGGAGGCTAGGCTAGCCTCGAACTCTAAGAGATCTGCTTGTCTTTACCTCATGAGTGCTGGGATTAAAGGTGTGTGCCACCAACGCCCAGCTGGAAAAGTTTTGTCATACTCATCCTTGTTGCTTCACAGTTCAACACATATTGGTTCTTCTAAGTAGATAATCACACTATTTGAGACAATAATGGCATTTTTTTAAAATCTTCTTTGTCAGTAGTTAAATGTTTTACCTCATAGCTGTTTTACTGGCTAAGATACACAAGGAAAAGCCAGGAGGAAGCCACTTGAGTTTCTGTGGTATATTTTCTCCCTTCCTCTGTCTTCCTTCCTGTGTCTCCACCCCCTTTATTCTTCTAACTCTTCCTTCTTGGCTTCAACTTAGGACTTTTCACTGGCTACTCAAGTGCCTTAAAAGTGAGGCCTTTCTCTGTAGTTCTGCTGCCTAATTGTTTAAGTAGAGCAGTGGTAGTAAACACCTTTATCCAAGTACTCGGGAGGCAAAGGAAGGTGGATCTCTGTGAGTTTGAGACCAGCCTGGTCTACAAAAACTGGACAGCCAGGGCTGTTACACAGAAAATCTCTGTCTCAAGAAAAGTATATGTATGTATTTAAGATCTAAACTGAACTTCAAAAGAAATCAAAACTCAATTTCCCAGAGCTAAATTAAATTCCATACTGCTATGTGCTCATAAGATAAAAGTAAGTAGAAAGGTGGTTTCATTCCATGCAAGTTCTGTTCAGGGTGGAAATAATAAATAAGCAAGGGAGAGAATGATCAATATATCTTTTATATATATATATATATATATATATATAAAAAACCTTAGATATTTTCTTCCGTAAAAGAGCCATTAATTTCCAAAACTAAATCACAGATATAAAACATTCTATTGATTCTCACAAGCAGCAAGTATTTCTTAATTAATACAAGACATTTTAAGTCTTAGAAATCCCTGCTCTCCACTTAGGCACTCCATGTGATGAGTCACCTACGTGAGTAGACTTGGAATATGATTCTTGTACTTACAGATGGCTGATAATTATACTGTGGAGTGTAATCCTCAGAGTATGTTGTTAAAGCACACCTAAAGAAAAAGAAGTCAAGATATCAGAAAAGGAATGACCCCACATCACCACCAAAAACAAAAACCCCAGTTTTTAGCCCAGAGAAACTTGCAAGGGTTTCTCTGTTTAGAGCTTTGGGTAAGGGAGATATTCTTCTATAGAAATGAAGCTGCACTGTGTTTTCACCCATATTATAGGAATGGATGGTCAAAGAAAATACCTAGCTTCTTTGGAAAGCAAGAGCATGCAATAAGAAGATAACAAAATCCAGCTCCAGCAGTCGAGTGGATACAGGTGGTAGATTTAGTTGGTGGTAGCCACCAATTGCTGCCAGCTCTCTCTGTGCTGCTTCCTGAACAGTGTAGCACCTGGGAGCCTGGCAGTTAGAGGATAGTCTTCCCTGTGTTCTGGAGGAAAACACCAGTGGATACCCAAATCTGTGGAAGCTCAAGTCCCCTCTGTAAATTTGTGTTCATGTACATTCTCATATACATTCTAAGTCATCTCTAGATTGCTTATACTGCTTAACATAATGTAAAGGCTAAGTAAATAATTTGGACACTAAGTAAATAGCATGGTTTCAGCAATAATATATTTTTTAAGTTTTATGTGTTCAACATAGAGTTGTTTTTCTTTTAATTGTTTTCAGTCCATGATTCTTTGAATCTGCAGATGTGAAACTCATGAATATGATACTAGTTAGGTCCTACCCCAAATCTGCTGAATGAGAACCTCTCTGGGCAGGGCCCAGCAGCCTGTAGCTTAACAATCCCTTTAGATATACACTTTAGATCCCTTTAGATATACTGGTATACACTTGAGTAAAAGAACAAAAATAGAAGTTCACATGAGAGGGGTGAAGCCTTGAAAGAGAGAAATGGATAGAAGAACATGTGAGATGTGAAAGTTGAAGTATGTGGGGAGGAGCAAGCTAGGGTTAAAAGTTCAAACAAAGATAAAGATAAAGGGATGAAGAGGAGGAAGGTGCAGAAGTGCCTTAACTAAAACTACGACTGTATTAAGAATACCTACTGCTTTGTAAACTAATTAAAAAGAAGTTTGAACATTGGTAGCCTTAAAGGGGAAACAATGCTTCCCCTAGAAGACAATGTATAGTAAATGAAAATTTCAGTGTGTGTGATAGATCCCTCTGAAGTTATTTATTGGTCATGGGGGTCCCAGGGCCCCCAAAACATCTCAAACTACTGCTATTGCTCCTGGTTGTCCCCTGTAGTTAGATGGTAAAATCACAATGCTGAAGATACAATGCATTTTGGTTGAAGAACATAGAGGAAATCAAACAAGAACTGACCTGGATATTATTTCTGTTAGATAGCCCTCATGACCCTAGAAGATCCTCTATAGATCACGTGGGGGAGAAAAGCCATCAATGAACTTACTGGTGGTGTACTCTGCATCCTAAAATACTAACCTCCCCACTGAAGCAATAGTGGCATGACTGTTATAGGAATAACCAATAACTTTCAAGTTGGACTGAGATCTGCTCCACAGGGTGGACTTCATGCCTGGTACTATAAACCTGATTAAAAAAAAAAAAAGCCCATGGGTGTGAAGGTCAAAGCCCCTAGGAGGGAACCTGCTATTGTTTTACTAAATAAGTATGCTGTCCGACTGCCTTGTAAATGTTTGTTTTTATGCTCCTAAAATAATGCAGCTCTCAACTTTAGTCAGAGAAGCTTCTTTCTGCAGTGGGTAGTAAACAATGCAAAGTCTCATAACTGGTCAAAAGTGCTGAGAACAAGAGACTAAACTGCCTACATATCAGTCCCCTCCCCCAAGGCTCAGAGAACATCGGAGAAGCGGGGTAGAAAAAAATTTAAGACCTTGAAGATGGGGAGGAATTCCTCTGAATGCTGTCCTCTAGACCTGACATAGTCGTTGCAGTTGTGAACCACAGCAGCTGTGGTTACTAGCAAAAGCCCTGCACAAGAACAAGTCAGTCACCATTGCAGCATGAATGGGAGAAGAGCTGCCAGCTCTGGGGCTGCAGGGAAGGGAGGTTAGCTTTCTTCTTCGTGGCTGTGGCCATGCTTTGGTGGACGGCCCCACACTAATGAGTATGTAGGCAGAACTAACTGGACGCAGTGGTCAGTGGGTTGTTATAAGAACACAAGGATGAGGAGGAAGGAGTAGAAGCAGAAGGCAAGATGGAGGTGGGAGGGAGGTGTACACGAAGGGACACAGGGGTAGTGAGGAGGTTGGATGTGATCAAGGTAAATTGAATACATGTATGAAATGTCAAAGGATAAATAAAAATGGCAGTGAATCAAGATATTCAACTTTTTACTTTCAAATCAGTAAATGAAATTTGAAAGACCAACTTGAAAGAAGAAAGGAAGGAAGGAAAGAAGGAAGGAAGGATTAAAGAAGTAGGAAAAACTTATCAGTAAAGGATTTAATACTTATTCGCCCTAAATTGAATATCGCACAACTTCTTAAAGGCCCACCTATATGCTTCAAAACTTAAAATTATTTTCAAAAAAATCTTGAAAGTGAAAAATATGTAAACATATGTACAAGTATTAGCCAAGAGATATTCTCTTCTGGTAATCGCATATGTAAAAGACAAAACTTAAACACTAGTTATAGGGGCCATTACTCATGATTAAAAGAGCAACTCACCAATAACATTCATAAGAATCTAAATATTTAATATATGCAAAGCAGAGAAAGGCAGGATTCTCAAAGATAAATGATAAATCCACAGTCACAGAGGAAGACTGTAAAACATCCTTCCACCCTTGGTTTCTTAATCCTAAATCTACACAAATCCTCCAATACCACACACAAAGACAGGTCAACAACAAAGAGAATTAAGCTACACACTTATCCCTAAGGAGAGCATAATGGAACATGGAAAATACTACTTGAAACAGACCAAATCAAAATGGAACTGCTCCTGAAAAACTCCATGCCAGCCAGCTCCAACTAAGTTGCTTATACGATATCCCAAGGAAATGGGGACCCAACCCATTTTACTTTCACAAGAAAAAAACTGTAGCAGGCAGTTCAGCTCCTTTGTTTCTGCTTTCTTCAGCATTCTCTATCAAAACAGCCTGACCCACTCAACTTACCAGAACACTCTAGTTTATTTCATAGGACTAGGTATTTTCTGGTTCTAGAATTGTAAATAAAAACTAGACAGAACCTTTACATCTTGTTATAATTTAGACTTTGACTCTGTAAGTTTCAATTTGTGTGTAGATAGGTATTGTCCATAGAGTGAGATCAAAGCCCACACTGGACCAGAGTGCTGGCAGGGTTTACAGAAGGTCAGATGGTTACAAGTGCCTGTGGTTAGACAGAACACCATGGGCATCACCTCTAGAAACATCATACTATCCTGATCGGGGAGATACTGTGATCAAAGGATTTGAACCACAGTTCCAAGCAGGAAGAATCAGAAAGACAGTTCTGGAAAGGCACCATTTCTGCAACAGAGAGAGGCAACTACGAGAGTCAAGGGAATTGATAAAATAAATTAAGGATCCTGGAACAGTAACACGGCATCAGCATCAGCACAGCATCAGCATCAGCACAGCATCAGCATCAGCACAGCATCAGCATCAGCACAGCATCAGCATCAGCACAGCATCAGCACAGCATCAGCACAGCATCAGCATCAGCATCAGCACAGCATCAGCATCAGCACAGCATCAGCATCAGCGTCAGAACCAGCATCAGCATCAGCACAGCATCAACATCAGCATCAGCAGAGCATCAACATCAGCACAGCAACAGCATCAGCATCACCACAGCATCAGCATCAGCATCAGCATCACCACAGCATCAACATCAGCATCAGCACAGCATCAGCAAGAGCAGAGCATCAACATCAGCAGAGCATCAGCATCAGCACAGCATCAGCATCAGCACAGCATCAGCATCACCACAGCATCAGCATCACCACAGCATCAGCACAGCATCAACATCAGCATCAGCAGAGCATCAACATCAGCACAGCAACATCATCAGCATCATCACAGCATCAGCATCAGCATCACCACAGCATCAGTATCACCACAGCATCAGCATCAGCAGAGCATCAACATCAGCAGAGCATCAGCATCAGCACAGCATCAGCACAGCATCAGCACAGCATCAACATCAGCACAGCAACAGCATCAGCATCACCACAGCATCAGCATCAGCACAGCATCACCACAGCATCAGCAGAGCATCAACATCAGCACAGCAACAGCATCAGCATCACCACAGCATCAACATCAGCAACAGCACAGCATCAGCAGAGCATCAACATCAGCATAGCAACAGCATCAGCATCACCACAGCATCAGCAACAGCACAGCATCAGCAGAGCATCAACATCAGCATAGCAACAGCATCAGCATCACCACAGCATCAGCATCATCACCACAGCATCAGCATCACCACAGCATCAGCATCAGCAGAGCATCAACATCAGCAGAGCATCAGCATCAGCATCAGCACAGCATCAACATCAGCACAGCAACAGCATCAGCATCACCACAGCATTAACATCAGCATCAGCACAGCATGATGCATCAGCCTCAGCATCAGCAGAGCATCAACATCAGCAGAGCATCAGCATCAGCACAGCATCAGCAGATATCAACATCAGCACAGCAACAGCATCAGATCAGCACAGCAACAGCATCAGCATCACCACAGCATCAACATCAGTATCAGCATCAGCATCAGCATCACCACAGCATCAGCATCAGCATCACCACAGCATCAACATCAGTATCAGCATCAGCACAGCATCAGCATCAGCATCAGCACAGCATCAGCATCAACATAGCATCAGCACAGCATCAGCATCAGCATCAGCACAGCATCAGCATCAACATAGCATCAGCATCAGCATCAGCACAGCATCAGCATCAGCACAGCATCAGCATCAGCACAGCTTCAGCATCAGCACCAGCATCAGCATCAGCACAGCATCAGCAGGCCTCCCACTTCTCACCCTGTCACCAGAGCCAACTAGACACTGCTTCAGTGGTCTGACAGAAGATGGCACTCTTGAACTAAGATAATGAGCAAACGTCACACACTTCTCATTTCCCTCAGTAAGATCAACAGGATGGGATTACCCATGATTGCCTCCAGTCCAGGAAAATCCAACACAGTTCAAAGAAGCATAAGTAGGTAATATTACTATGAGAGAAATGAGAATCGAAATTAAGCTCATGAAGATCCTTTCCTCCAGAAATGCTCCCAACCACTGCCTGAACCCTCCACCAACCTTTCGGTTTAAAGATGTACTGCAGAGCCTAAAAAAAGGAACAAAAAAACGAGTGTCCCACAATAATCGAGTGGGAATGCAAGATTTTACTTCCCAAGGTTGAAAGGATTTTTAAAATCCAAGATAATTCACTAAATGTAGCAAGCAAGTCCCAACAAGGTTGTCAGATATAAGATCATTATACGAAGAAGTTTACCCTTGTCCTAGTGAACAAAGAGTGGCAACGTGTAAGTGGAAAGCTCTCACAACTGTAACAACTCCCCAAACAGCCTAGAAGAATACATATAACCAAAGCTCTATACTACATATATGAAGGGTATAGAATAATTCCTTATGAATGAATGAGATGAATCTTTGATAGCGGCCATTATTCCATCTAATTGTCATGAATCAAAACACAAGGTATCTCATGGAAGTTGACAAAAAAAATCTAATAGAAATAGAATTCCATAAAATGCCAAATTGAATGATGACAATTTGGAAAAGAAGAATGAGCTGGTTAAACTCACTCCACAAAGGTCCAAAGGAGTAGTATGACAGTAATTAAGGCAGTGCTGTTGCTTCAGGAGTTATAAATAAACCCGCAGGATAGACTCCAGGGCTCAGAAATCAAGCCGCTAAGCATGGCTGGGTGGCTATAAGAGAAAGGGCTTAATGACAAAATAGTGAATGAAGCAATGAGGCAACAATGAGCTAATCTTATGTTGCAAGTACTGCATGGGTATTATATGAGAGAGAAGAGCTTCTAAGGGTTGAACAATTTGACATTTCGTATGTCTTTACGTCTACTGGCCAAACAATATCATACATAAAGCTATAAGGAAAGTTAGAGAAGACATTTTCATACATGTTACCAAGATAGAATACCCAAAATAAGACATTTTAAAGTCTTGTAAAACAGTGCTTAAAAAAAAATCCCAAAGGAAAATTAACCAAGGCTACACACAGGCAATTTGCAAAAGAAATCAGGAAGGATCACTGATGCTAGACAATTTATCCATAAATCTAGCAGTTGGTGAATGTAAAATGAAACAGCAGTGCCATGCTGTCGGAAGATAAGGTCCTACCAGGCCAAAAGGAGCCAACCTGGAGTCTGCCTGGAGCTGCCAAGGGGCTTGTCTGTGCCTAATCAATGAGGAGCAACCAAGCAGTGTTTTCTGAGTGCCTAGCAACAGGCGCTATCAGAGCTCCTTGATCGTGCCTAGCCAATGAGAGATGAGCATGAGATGTCAGCTGTCAATTGTCACCCAGCCTGGGTGCTGGGAGGGTATATAAGTCCCTGCCTCACTCCCCCCGCCCTCCCCCCCCCCGTTGTTAAATAAACAAGTCTGCCATCAGCCTTCTACCTGATTCCAGGTGTCTGTGTGGAAGACGTTAGAACCTAGCAACACAATCCCATTTTATCTCCATTAGATTATTACTTTAAAGCCTCTATAATGTTTATGAAGGTGTGAAAGAATGAGTAATCACATACTCCTGGTCCTTACCAGCATCCAGGAATCCGGTGAACCTGGGGTTATGGTAGGTCTGTCTGGTCTAGAGAAGAGCTGGAAGATCTCATTGTCAGTATTCCGACCAGACTCAATGGCAGCCTATGGTGACTTGAAGTCATGTTGGGAATCATAGGGAGCAAACTGTGCCATGTGGGTCTGCCCTGCTTCTCCATTTCCCAACTAGAGCTGATAGGTCCAAAGACCCAGGCTGATGCTATCAAGGATTTCCTTTGGGATTTCCCTTAGCAGAAACTGACAGAAAAAAAGCCAGTCACTCCTTTGTGACAGGAGCCATAGAATGTAATGTCTCTACCTCATAGAAAAAGCCATCAGGAAGACAAAGCCTCAGGATTGGAGTCCTGACTGCAGGCTCCCCCACTGACTTTCTAGTTGTACTATGGGGTCTTCAAACAAATTTACTCTTTGCCTAAGATGACCTCCTGTCTCTGTCACCTACAAATGCAAGAGTCCCACTCCAGAGTGTGCGGCTATTAATCATTGTAATCATAGAACCAATTCCCCTTGCACTGAGTCCAAACATTCTGATCAAAAGCTGGCTTCCCATATGGTTTCCACAGAGGGCGAATGCTTTCATTAGGATGTGCAAAAAATAAAATAAAATAAAAGAGAAACTTTCATTTCTCTTTATAAATTAACTAGTTAGAATTCTCTCTCTCTCTGTGTGTGTGTGTGTGTGTGTGTGGAGAGAGAGAGAGAGAGAGAGAGAGAGTATATTGAGCTCAAGTCAGTCTCCATGAGTCAGATAAATGCTGATAAAAATGACCTTTCTGGAAATGTAAAACTGAAGAGCAGATGCTGGTGGATTCATGAGGACAATGATGGGCTGTCAGGTTATCTGGAAGCTGGACAGCTGGCTTTCAGCCAGTACCTCCCACGATTTGGCACACATACCCTCATTGACCTTTAACAGGTGCAGAGAATAACTAAAGATATTTTCTGATGAGCAAGTCTGATATTTATCATTAGAGCCATGACATTCGTTAAAATATCTACATGTGCATGAACACCAGGTGAAATGTGAACGGGTGATAAGATGCTGTGCTCCAACCCACAGAGTTCTTCTAGATGGTGAAATCCTTAAAGTTTAATTGTGCTTCTTTCATATGTTGTCTGAGGCAAGGAGAACTATTATCTTTCCTCCTTTCCCAGAAGGTAGAACAAATATACAGTGCACTTACTGTATCTCATGCTGTCTTCTAAGTATGAGTGTCTCAAAGAAATAAATAATTTCAAATTAGTCTCTTCCCTGCAACAATAAAAGCACCTTTTTTGTTTTGTTTTCTTTTTGTTGGTTTTTTTGTTGTTGTTGTTGTTGTTTTCGAGACAGGGTTTCCCTGTAGCTTTGGAGCCCATCTTGGAACTAGCTCTTGTAGACCAGGCTGGTCTCGAACTCACAAAGATCCGCCTGCCTCTGCCTCCCAAGTGCTGGGATTAAAGGCGTGCGCCACCGCTGCCCAGCTAGGAGCACCTATTATTAAGAGCAGTCTAGCCACTGACAGTCTCCATGTTATGGGTGCGAGGTTAAGTGTTTGCACTCTGGGAAACTGCATACCGTCCTTAACCATCATTTTGCCTTTACACCTCATGTCAATTTAGACACAGTGGTCCAGATCTACAATACCAGACTTGGGAGGTAGAGGCAGGAGGATCAGGGGGACAAGGCCATCCTTGGCAGTATGACAACTTAGAGACTAGTCTGAGACACGAGGTACTAACTTCCGCTGACAATCTATGTTGAACTATTTGAATGCCCTTGTCATTTCTTCCTGCATCTACCTTCTGATTAAGTCAGATGGAATTCAGTAGCTGCTCAACAGCTTCAGAATACAGGCAGATGTTTAGAAACTACTCCCTAAAAGGTTAATAAGTATGTGACAGAGAGCCAAAGATGAAGTGCAGGACAATTTGAATCCACTGTTAACCCTGATTCAAGGCCAGTACCGGCTAAAACTCCCTAGCATCTTTGTAAGCATCCTTCCCCTCCTCTCATAAACACAATGATATGGCCCAAATTTCCTCCTTTCTGTTCTGCCCTTAAGTCATTCTGGAACATTCAGACAGTCCTTTAAACACTCTGCATCTTAACACCGCCCCTTCATATTTATTCCATAAATATATATGAAATTGATAAGTGGATTAATTCATGGGGAAGCTGATTCCTTATTCTTCTGCTTGAATTTCTTCCTCTACACAGTTAAGAGCAACCTCACCCAAATGACCTTGGGTGATTGTTAGGAAGGACAGAATGCAGACAACACATGTGGAATTTCTGAAGGACAAGGTATGGTTTGCAGAACGAAGCATGGAACACAGTGGCTTGATGATGCCATCAACTGAAGCAGACAAAATCAAAACCAAATTCTACTGCTTTCTAGATCCCTTCCTGTTCTATGGAAAGTTACCACACCCAACTGAGCCCTATCTAGTGAGAATTGTTACGGCATCTAAAACATACTGCAATGACATTGTTATCTCACGACTCTTAAAAGAGAGTATTCAGCTGTTAAGGTGGAGGATAGATGAAAGGGGAAGGATTGGGGAAAGAGGAACCAGCTTTGATATTGATATTAGCAATTGGGGCTGTATCTGTCTGTTCTCCAGTCTCAGGCTCCTGGCTTCTGATGCTGCCTCAGCAAATGTTAGCAACTGGGGTTGGATCTCTTCACTAGTCTCCTGGATCTGTCTGTTCTCTTGGATCTGTCTGTTCTGTCAGTCTCCTGGCTTCTGATGTTGCCTCACTGAATGTCATCATGCCCCCTGAATGCCTAAGCAGGAAGGCTAGGAAGCAACCTGAAACCACTTTATCCTCATAATTAACCAGCGATCCAGTAAATGTCAATTCTTTCTCGGTGTATCAAAAAGCCGTACCCTTTTCTCCTGCCACAATGTCACTGCCAAAGAGTGGGATTTTATTTTGACTTCCCTTGATACAGTCAAGAGACTCCTGACGGCAGCCTCGGTTGTCTATCTATACCAGTTTTGTGCTCTCTCAAACACAAACATCTGAGGTCTCCCCAGTGCTTGAAAACCTTTCCCATCACTGACATGATCAAATCCAAATCCTTCACACAGCTTTCAAGTCCCACTCACTCAGTTGTCATGGATGCAAGCTCAGCCCATGATGGGCCCTGCTCATTCTGCCTCTACACATCCTCTACCCTCTGATGAAGAATGTCCTTTTCTCCCATTGGTCTAGCTGCTCGAGTGTCTCTTCTAGCTGGAAACATCTAACCTCCCCAGTTTTGAGTCACATCGCTCCTTTGTATCTCGGGTTCACTCCCAGCATGCAACACCTTGCAGGTTGATCCATTCAACTATCCCAGCCTGCCCTCTCTCTCTTTTCTTCACCTAGAAGCCTAAAACAATACTGGAGCCAAGGTGACCCCGCCAGAGCCTGTCGCGAGGTATGGGATAAAGATTCTAAAGAGGCATTTCCTTGAGCTCATCACGTATTCCTTCTAGAACAGCTTTGCCTTTGCAGCATGGGAACCACCCTGAGACTATAAAGATGAAAAGGAGTTCATCTCGGGTCCCTTAAGACATTGCTTAGCACCATCGCAGTCTTGGACTCCTTGACCTTAGAGTTCATGCCTGGTGGCCAAATGTATCCCTTAATTACTCAGGAACTACTAGCTAAGTCTTCTATTACTTCTAGTTGAGCCTCTGCCTCCCCAGTGCACCAGAATGCATGACTTTTCCTGCCTCAGACAGCAGACAAATGAGACTGTCTTTTGCATCTATACTACCAATGTCGAATTTTTTCCTGGTGCAAAGTAGACAGTCATCAAACATATATGTTGGAAGAATTTCCTTGCTCCTAATTTTTTGAAGCTATTTGAAAGAATAAAGCATCTATTTTTTTTTTTTTTTTTTTTTTGAGGCAGGGTTTCTCTGTAGCTTTGGAGCCTGTCCTGGAACTAGCTCTTGTAGACCAGGCTGGCCTCAAATTCACAAAGATCTGCCTGCCTCTGCCTCCCGAGTGCTGGGATTAAAGGCATGCGCCACCACCGCCTGGCTATATATATATATATATATATATATACATATATATACATATATATACATATATGTGTGTGTGTGTGTGTGTTTTAAGTATTGATGTAAATGAAAAGTGCAGACTCAAATATAGACAGCAGCAAAAGTTTCTGTAATTAAAGAAAGTCCTTATTTTCTTTAAACTTTAACTCTGCCTCAAATGTGTTAGTACCACTGAGACCAGCTAAAGACCTCAAGTGACGGCAAATACTCTGTAAATGACAACTGTAACTTACATGATGAAGGTTAGGCTCACCCGACACAGGCAGTTAGATTCCAATCTTTTTGTCCCATCCATCTGCAGCTCGGGTGTCATCTCTACCTGGAACTCAGGCGTGGGATATAAGGAAATGACGGACATGTGTGAAGGCCCCCATTGTGACAATGTGAAACTCTTCACCACCCATCTTGGGCTTTGTTGTGGTGGCTGTTTGAATAACGATGGCTTGTGTCCCTGGTGTGTTGTGTACTGCGATGTTTTGCCTTCCTCGAACACAGTGAAATGAGTACAGTCAGGCTCACAAAAGTATCTTCCCGCTGTTGTCTTTCACTTTCGTGGTCTGAATACTCATGTTCCACTCTCAGCAAATTTCAAACCTGCAGTCCTAAAGTATTAACTACAACGGCTAACTGTTCAATGAATCTCTGGAATCTATTCATCCTTCTGGGTGGAAATTTCGTATCCTTTGATCAACATTGTTTCATTTATTCTCACCTCCCAGGGCCTGGTAGACACCCTTCTACAACCGCTTCCATGAATTCAACCTTTTAGACTCCACATATAAATGAGATAGTACAGCACGTTTTTTGTATGTATAATTTACTTAACAGGATGCTCTTTGATTTCATTTATGTTCTCAAAACAGAACTTGCATGTTTAAGGCTAATAATACTCCACTGAATATTTATACCACAATGTCTATTTATTTACCCATCAAAGGATTCTCAGCTTGTTTCTATATCTTTGCTTATTGTGGATTGTGCTACAGTAAAATCCAGTGTATAGATCCCTCTGTAGGTTATTAATTAATTTTCTTTGGATATTACATATATGTATGTGTATATGGACACATCATAAAACAGTTCCATTTGAAACTTTCTGAGGAATTTCCACACTTTTTTTCCTAATATCCTCTGAATATTACAAACCTGGAAGCATATAAAGGGTCCAGTTTCCCATATGCATACCCAAATTTGTCACTTTGGTCACTTTGATAATATCCATCTTAACAGGGACGTGGGGGTATTTCATTGTGGTTTGATTCTGTGTACATGGATACATGTGTGCGCATGTGCATACGGAAGTCAGAAGTCAACCGTAGGTTTGTTTCTCAGAAGCAAGCTGCCCTATTTGTTGAGACAGGGTCTCACGCACTAAGCTCACTAGCCAATGAGCTCCAGGGCTCTTTCTGCCTCGGCCTCCTCAGGGATGAGATAATAAAGCATACGGCACCATACCCAGTTTTTTACCTGTGTGCTGGAGATCAAACCCAGGTACTCATGCCAACACTTTACTGACTGAATTCTCGGCCCCTGAATTTGATTTATGTTTCCCTGATTAGGCATGTTGAACACTTTCTCATATAATTATTATCTGTATGTATGTCTATCTTAGAAAAATGGCTATTGAAATTCTTAGGTCACTTTTAAGTGATAAAAGGGCTTACTGCTTCTTTTGGATATTAAGTCCGTGTCCCATATGACTTATAAACACTTTCTCCTGATCTGTAGGCTGCCTTTCCATTTTGCTAGTTATTTATTTTGCTGTGCATAAGATTTTTAGTTTGATGACATATCTTTTACTTAATTTTTTCTCAGGTGTTTGTGCCTTTACATCCTACTCATTAAGTTATCCTCAAGACCAAAGTCAAGGAGTTTTTCTCCTGTGCTTTTTTTTGGGGAGGGGGGGATTTTCAGAGTTTCCAGATTCTCTCACTAGATTTACTAGATTATGAGCCCCTAACATTCAGTCTTCCTGCATCTTTACTCAGAAATGATAAAACTATAGCTATACTTTTAATATTGGGGAAGAAATAACTACAGAAACAATGTACCTAGAGATATGAAGATTATCTCAATTATCTATTTCTGTAGATTCAAAGCTACTAGTGCAAAATAACCACTTTTTATGTTATCTCTGATCATTGGTGGGGTGAATGGACTCAGCTGGGGTTTCTGTTCTATGTGATATCTATCCAAGACGGCTCACTTCCACTCTTGATAGTTATTCTTATTGAGTAAGAACTCAGCTGGAGATGTCAATATAGTGTGTTGTCACCTCTGTGTGACTGCTCTATGTGTCTTTAGTTTCACAGTTTAGCTGCTGGAGTTCAAGAATCAGAAAGCAGAAACTGCCAGTCTTCTTAAGGTCTGCAATGGAACGTTTGGAATCTCACTTCTGCAACATTCTCTTTCAGAGGAAGAGCTAACTGTAAGTCAAAAGAATTCTGAAGACACCCTGTTGTATATGCTAGTGTTCCTCTTTATTATTCAAGCTTAGGTTGGGCTCCAATAACTTGCAAATATGAGAGTAAAACTATAAAAGCAAATGCTTCCAAATAGCTAATTATGCATCAACACTATTCCAATGGCCTTGTATATGTTAATTCATTACTCTTAAGAGCGTTCTAAATTGATTTCATCATTCTCTATAAAGTGAAACATATGCACAGAGACTGAAGCAATAGTCAGAAATCCCACAGCTGGTGCTTAACAGCAAGCCAGGATTTGAGCTAAGACATTTGTATTTGGTGAGATGACTCAGCAAGTAAAGGCACCTGCCTCCTAATCTGACGATGTGAGTTCAATCCCCAGCATACACTTACTGAAAAGAGGAAACTGATTCCCCAAGGTTGTCACTAGATGTCCACAAACATCCCGTGGCATGTGAGCACACCCAAAATAAATTAACGTAGAAGGAAGCGGCGGGCTGTGTTCCGCCACCCGGCTAGCTTTACCCAAAATAATTACACAGAAACTGTATTCTTTTAAAGCACTGGCTGGCCCATAGTTTAAGCCTCTTATTGGCTAATTCTCATATCTTGCTTTAACCCATCTTTAGTAATTTATATAGCACCACGAGGGGTGCCTTACCAGGAGAGATCTTAACCTGCGTCCATCTTGGAGAGAAGCATGGCGGCTGCATATTGCGACTGCCTGAAGCGGCTCCCCAACTCTTTCCCAGAATTCTGTTCTGTCTACTCCGCCTACCTAATTTTCTGTTCTCTTAAAGGGCCAAGGCAGTTTTCTTTATTAATTAACCAATGAAAGTAACATAGACAGATAACTCTCCTCCATCAAATTAATTAATTAATCAATTAATTAACTAATAAAATCTATTAACACCAAAACTTATTGTCTGAGATGTCTTATTATTCAGAAGAATAATAGAACAACTAGAATTTTGATATATAGTTTGTTGTACATCACTTTATTTTTGTAAACTTGGAGATAATAATTGCCATATTTAGGCAGGGCAGGCCCTGAGCCCACGGGCACTGTTTTTGTATGAGGATGTTTTATTTCGGGAATTGACTGACACGGAGGACAAGAAGTCTACAACCTGCTCTCTGCAAGACACAGAACCAGAAAAGCCACTGATGCAATTCAGATACAGGGAAGCTGATGGTATAAGCCCATAAGCAGACATGTGAACTTGGGGTTGGGATGGGATATGAGTTCAGAATTCAAAGTCCTGAGAACAAGGAGCTCTGGTGTCCGAGGATGGGAGACCATGGCATCCTAATTGGAGGAGAACAGATCTGGTCCTTCTGCTTTTGTTCTGTTTGTTCTGTTGGGGCTGTCCATGGACTGGAGGGCACACACTCAACATGGGTCGGAACAGCCTTACTCGGCTTAATTCAAATGCTAATCTCTTTCATAGACATCCCCACCTGCATACACAGAAATGGTGTTTTACTAACTCTCTGGGTATCCATGGGCCCAGTCAAATTAGCATAGAAAACTGATCTTTGTGAGCGCCAAGCTCCAAATCTTCAAATGAAAAATTTCATTTTTAAACAAATGGGGATACTGATTATTCAGACATTCATAGACTCTAGCTTGACATTTTCCCCTGCGAGGCAGGGATCATGCTAACATCCTTCTCAGCCCGGAGTGTGTTGCTTGGTGCCTTGCTAGTTGGCTGAATTTGCTGAAATGAGTTCAAAGCCAGCTAACTACTATTTCTTTTCACACTGCTCCTGTATACAGTGTACCCCTGCTTAGCTGATGGATGCTGCTGGCAGATCAGCGGGATGCTCTTCCTAACAGCAAGATTTGGGGTAGTGGTACAAGTCCTGATCTGATCTGGAATTTGGGCTGTGTGCCTTGGCGAGGATTGTTTTAGCACCTAGTAATATCATGTCCCGTTTGCTGTCATTGCATTGCAATTCAAATAATTTGAAAACAAAATTTAGGTCAAAGCGTGTGATACCGTCTCTTGGCTCTCGAGGTTTGAGTTAACAGTTGGCCAATGACTGATTCGTTCTGCCCCTTTCCCCTCAATTTATCTTCTCTAAGTCCATTACAGTAGCTTTTCAAGTTCCATCAACAAAGTTGAGCTTCTTGGGTTTCCAGACCTGCTCAATGAGACAATCAGGAATGATCAAGTTAGGCTTCCTTGATTACCTCTTGAGGTTGCCAGCCTGCCTGGTGGCTGCAGTAAGTCAACCTCTCTCTGCAGGAGTCAGGAAGAAGCAGAAGTTCTTTGCTCCCTTTTTGCTGCTTTGTCATAGCCATGACAAACAGGGCTGCGGAAGTGAGATCCCACACTTTCCAGTACAAACCCGAAGAAAACTGGCAGTTTCTGCTTTCTGATTCTTAGACTCCAGCTGATCTACAGTGGAACTAAAGATGCACGGAGCAGTCACGCGGAGGTGACAGCATACTGTATTGACATCTCCGGTTGAGTTCTTACACAAGAAGAGGAATAACTACCAAGAGTGGAAGTGAGCCGTCTTGGATAGCATAGCGGTTCTGACATCACGTGGAACAGAAACCCCAGCTGAGCCCCTTCATGCCACCAAATGATCAGAGATGATAAAGTAGCTGATTTGAAACAGGCATTGTCCCCAAACTCCATTTACTTCACAGCATGATCTCCAAATGTCCAAGTCTGGACCGGGTGACCAACACCTGGGCTGGTGGGGAGGGGGTGAAATGGACAGAATGAGCCTGGCCATCGCATAGCCTAGCTGCATTACAGTGAATGGAAGCAAGCCTATGTAAACAGGTCTATCCGTTGCATGGCCTAGCTGCATTACAGTGAATGGAAGCAAGCCTATGTAAACAGGTCTATCCGTTGCATGGCCTAGCTGCATTACAGTGGATGGGGAGGCAAGCCTAGACACATTAAAGTTAACAGTTCTATAGCAGATGGAGACAAGAATGGAGCTCAGATCTATTTCCTTTCTATTCCGTGGTCTTTCCCCCACCCCCACCCTCCTTGCCGCACTTTGTTATTATTTACTCCACATCCTCACAGGGACATTTTTCTACAGTGTTTTCCTTCTTGAAATACGTTCAGCAACTAGTTGGTATTTCACCGAGAGACAAGTCGTCACAGTAAGTAGAAAAGAAAATAAATGTACTGCCTAGTACTCGCAGAAGGGAAAAGACAAAGAGAACAAAAGCACTCTTGTGATTTATATGCCGTCCCTTTTGGCTCTGCAGAGTGCTGCAGGTTTTAGAAATGCTGGCTGCCCCATGAGAGGAGCAAACTGGGAGCAGTTAAACTCTGGCCTGAGCTTGCTGCTGCTACCATGAAGAGACCACTTCACAGGCATAGAGAGGAGCTCTCTGCCAACAACGGACACTTAACTGCCTCCGCTACCTTTTGGTCTCATTTAATTTGTCCATTTAGACACCTTTCCCCTTATAGCCATTAATTAGCACAGGAAAAGGATGTTACAGATCATTTGGTTCAACCCCTCCTGCTCCAGATGGAAGCGAGGGAGGATTATTAGCCAAGAGCAAGGTCACCTCGTCAGTGGTGGGCAGTCCCAGAAGTAGGTCCCAGGTTCTCTATTTGCCCAAATTGTACTCTGTCTAAGAAAGAATGATTATTAGTGTCAAAAGCTACCCAGTGACAAATACACTTTATTTTTTTTCATCTGCATTCTGGAAACAAGACACATTTATAATAAAATTTCAACAAATATGTACCAGTCACTACTACAGGAGGCAGTGAAATTTGATAGCACTGGCAAGATGTAGGACTCAGAGCTGACCTTGTGCAAAGTCTTCCTTGGGTATTTCTCTACCCAGCACCAGCTCCTATGGGCATACTTCTCACTCCATAAAAATAGGAAGGGAGGGACAGAGAGAGGGAGGAGGTAGGTAGGTAGCCCTAATTTCTCCTATAGCCTCATCACAATACCACACACAGTTATGTGTATGTAGATACGTATGTGTATGTAAACACACACATACAGCTTCTGATAACTAAGACCTTCACATAAAATGAGTTCGTATTAGATAATCAGGTAATCAAGGATCCACTCACAAGTTAGTTTCCCATGCCTCATAAATAGTATATCTAAATTAAGTTAAACTTGCTTTAGAGGCTTGATAATGAAGTGGGAAGGCAAAGAAAAACAAATCAGTGTCTTCAGTAGATATGTACTTCTATTCTCTTCCCTATGTGTCTTAGGGAACTGTGCCTCCCGTCAGTCTCTTCTGTATACATGACTGCCTGTATACATGGAGTAACAGTAATATATATTCAAGACGTGTCTCAGCTGCCTAAAGCAAAAGATCACTGTGGGTTTCTAAGAGACCGTTGAGTATCCTTGATTTTCAACACTCCTATCACCAACCATGGCCAGTGTCTTGGGAAACTCATTGGTAAGAAAGAAAATGGCTGGAAAAAAAAGGAAACACTGGCTAATTCAGCCTCCAAGTCTATAAATGTCATTTCAGGTTTATGTCTTTGATATAAATTTTAATCTCCATCTGCTTTCATGGATTACTTTCTTGTATTACTCGAGGTCCTCTAAAGAACAGAAGTGACAGAATGAATATGTCTGTTAAAGGGGGAGCTATTAGTGTCCTACAGAATGTGGATCTGGGTGTTTCACCAATGGCTGTGTCACACTGGAGAGGGTGAGAATCAGGTAGTTGCTCAGTACCTGAGGCTGGATGTCCTATTGGTCCCAATATGGAGCTGAAAGTCTGGAGCATTCCTGGAGCGAGGCTGGGTTTTGGTCTACATTGACGCCCCAAAGAAATTGGTTCTCACCTCAATGCAGGGTGGCCACTTGCAGGAGCGATTTGCATTTTAGCATGGGTCTTCCTGCTTCAAATAAGCTGATCAAGGAAATCTCTCACAGGAGTGTTCCGCAGTTTATTTTAGTTGACTTCAGATGCCATCAAATCAACAGATCAAGACTAGCCACCGTATTTCTCTAGTACAATTTCCCCCCCTTTCCTTAGTCCATGGCATGTGAAGAAGACATTACCTAATGGAGCCTCTTTTCATAGTTAAAATCGGTAGCATCAAGACTGCGGCATGAAATATTGTAGTTGTCCTTATATTCAGTGTTTCACTGAGGTATCTTTTACCATCTTATGAATAAATAGTGTTCTCTTCATATTGGTGCAAAGTGATGTAGCAGCCGTGAGCTGAGTTATGAGAAAATGAAGTAGACGGTCCAACACCATTACAGCATAAATGGTGCTATCTAGAAATTAAGGTAACAATGGACCCTAAACAGTAAGGCTATACCCACTTTCTAATTTTTTTCCTTAAGAGATAACATGAAGCTTAAATTTACATTATGAATACAGCTTTCCTTTTATAAGCTGAAGCACATTATTTTGGTCCATTGAACAAACTCATTTTTATTCATTGCTTTTTAAGGTTGACATTTAGCTTCCACAGCTGTACGACAGCAAACAGCGAAAGAAGTTTTAATATTCACGAGAGTAGATTTCAGGCTACCACAGGATTCTACTGTGTGGCCTCCTGTAATTAATATACATTCACTGAAAGGAAGAATTACGTATGGAATTAGTTGAAGAGGGATGGAGTTGCCCATATGTTTATTTCCTTGCTCATACTCACAAATCAAATTACACAAGCAAGCAGTTCTTGCAATTCAAACTAGTAAGTGTTGATTTCTAGAAGACTTGTCTTCAGAAGCTAAAATCGAAAACATTTGTATCTGCATGCCTCGAATCTCTAAATCAAATAAGATAGGAATGAGGCATTCTTCTTCCATTATAATTTGCTGTTGACCATTAAAAACAGACAGTTTGTTGACGACGTAACAATGCTACAGCTATAGCATTTCAGGCTCTCCATGCCAGAACCTAGGAAATGGGGATGTGACAGCCTTGCTCCTCAGAGCATGGAACTCACTGAGGAAGATGGTGATCCAAACCATTACACACAAAGATGAGTGATGTTTAGACAGAAGAGGGCTGTGGATATCCAAAAGGAGGGACCTAACCAGGTCATGGGAATGGGGGTACAGGTAAGATCTTCAGGAAAAGATGACCTTTCAGGAAAGACTGCATGACTTCAGAATTGGGCATGCACATTAATCCTGCTTCCTCGAAGACTCCATTAAAGCTTCATATATATTCTCAAATACATAAATATATGCATATATACATGTATGTATAAATATGTGTATATGAACACACATATGTATACACAGATATTACAACAATGAAAAAAGAGGCCATGAATTTGAAAAAGAACAAGGAGAAGTATATAGGAAGGTTTGGAGGGCAGAAGGGGAAGGGGGAAATAATGCAATTATAATCACAAAAAATAAAAAATACTTTTAAAAACTTTATTTTTAGAACATTTTAGAAATTAGAGCCCACAAGAACACAGAGAGCAGAGGAAATAGGAGAAAAAACCTTCAGAGCTCGAAAGAAGAGGAATCTGACTTGGAAAAGCTATCCTGGAATCAGCAAAAGGAGCTGAGAGGAAATATTTGCTTAGTGGTGAAATTTTAATTGCTGCCTCCTTCCCAAGTCTCCCACAGCCTAGCAACTGCCTCACCCCTCCTCAGTGGGAGACTCACTGGCGGTAAAGGATAAAAGAGAAAGTCCTTGATCAACAACACAAGCAAGAGATGCTCTAAGGTAGACTTGGTAATGATGTTCCAACATGATTGATCGCCCTGGTCTTCAACGACAAAGACCTTTCGCCCTTCATCTGGAAGACTGGGAGCCTCTACTAGGAATCTGACAATGCTGGTGCTTTGAAAGAACGGCCTGCATCGTCCCCTCTAGGGAAGCTCCAGGTCAGAAAGTCTCACAGGCTTTGAGTCCCACCATTGATCAAGTCTATAAATGTCAAAGACTGATTACCAGTCTAGAAACATGCCTTCAGGATAGACAGACAACTCTATCAAGTGAAAAAACGGGAAAAAAATACAAGCACCTTGGAGAAAGCAGAATATGTGCATGAGGAAACAATGAAAAATAGTTATGAATATTCTAGATGCAGAAGAAAAATATCCCTCGGGTGTGAACTCGGGTAACAAAAGATAAATTCAAAAGAAAGGAAAGATGGTACAAAACAAAGTAAGAGAGAGAAAAAAGGCCAAGAAAATCAGAGGACCCAGACAGGCAACTCCATCTCCAAATGAAGGTTTTGCAGACTAGAGCACAGAAAGGGAGAAATAAACCATGAGATGCTCCTGACTTCAAGCAAGTCTATAGAGGAAAGCATCCAGCAGAGTGGACACGAGGCCCACATCTGTTACCATAGTGAGCCCTGTAATATGTCACCGGACACTCCGATCATGAGTACGCTTCCACATATTTATACATTACAAACATGGCATCTTTTTTAGAAAAATGATTGGGTCAGAATTATTTTTGCAATGACAATTCTTGCTAACCTCAAATAAATAAATTTCTTTACCCATAAAAATATTCATGTCTTGCTATAACCGTCGATTTGCCTTGTTCATTGCTATGTTCTAGGACACTGGCACAAACACCCAGTTAGCAAATACTGAACCATCACAAGAGATGGGAGGAAATGGGAGGCTAGATCCCTGCAATCCTCCCGTGCTCCGATGTCCTTTGGTTTAGGTTTGTTCCCATATTGTTAGAGAAAGAGCCCTACTGTCTAGCCCAGAAGGCCTCAAACATGTTATCCTCCTTCCTCAGCCTCACCTCACAACTGCCAAGATTACATGTGTGAATGAAGTACCCACAAGTCTCTGGTTACATTTGATCAACACACAACCTTACTATGAGTGTCTTTGTTTAAAGGCATCTTAGCAGGGTTCAGGTACTGTTAACCACCAATTTCTTTGTAACTCTTGCCTGAATGAAGCTTCCTTCATGTGGGGATTTCCATCCAGTCAAAAGTAAGCCCTGGCTCTCTTACGCTTAAAAACAAGAGACCTCTCCAGCTCTACATTTAGGTAGCAATTTTAAGGAGCCGGACAAATAGCATGGAAGTTAGCAAAGGATACCACGTAGCGATCTGTGAAAAGGGCACGCGTTCGCAGTGGGAGAGCTGCAGCAGCTACACAGATCGTCTTTTATTACCTCAGCTGAAAGTGTGTGCGCACGGGGCTCAGTTTTCTGCTCTGGCCATGAACGGTTTCATCAGCTTTCTATGAATTGATTTTTTTTTTCTTTTTTTTGCAGCGTATGTTTGTTTGGTTTGTTTAGGAAGAAGGTCTCACTATGTAAGCCAAACTGGCCTGGGATCCGCAACACTCATACCACAGCATCCCAAGTGCTGGCAATATAAGCATGTGCCATCCTGCCATCATTTAAAGACTGCAAATGTTCTGGGAGTCCGGTTTTATCCCGTGCTTTTTCAGTTCCAGTCCAGCTGGCCTTGGTGAGCTCCCAATAGATCAGCCCCACCATCTTGGTGGGTGGGTGCACTCCTCGCAGTCCTGACTTCCTTGCTCATGTTCTCCCTCCTTCTGCTCCTCCTTTGGACCTTGGGAGCTCAGTCCGGTGCTCCAGGAAGTCAGAATTGCGAGGGGTGCACCCACCCACTGAGATGGTGGGGCTGATCTAATGGGAGCTCACCAAGGCCAGCTGGACTGGGACTGAAAAAGCACGGGATAAAACCGGACTCCCAGAACATGGCGGACAATGAGGGCTGACTGAGAAGCCAAGGACAATGGCACTGGGTTTTGATGCTACTGCATGTGCTGGCTTTGGAGGGGCGTAGCCTGTGCGGATGCTCACCCTCCTAGACCTGGATGGAGGGGGAAGGACCGAGGACTTCCCTTAGGGCAGGGAACCCTGACTGCTCTTTGGGCTGGAGAGGGAGGGGGAGGGGAGTGGGGGGAGAGGGAAGGAAATGGGAGGCGGGGAGGAGGCGGAAATTTTTAATAAAATAAATAAAATAAAATAAAATAGAAAAAAATAAAGTCTGTAAATGGCTGTTGGAGAGTAGGAGGATGCACGAATAAGTGCAGTTTTATTTGTTGGTGTCATTATAGTTATAACTGTCATTTTTGTTAATTATTACTATGCCTCTTTACAGACAAAGATCTGTTGTTAGGAAAGTCTAAAAACATAAAAGACATTTTGTTGACTTTGGAACATCCCTCACCCCAGTAAACAAGCTGTTGAATCAACATTTTGTACAATCAGCAGCAGTTTAGGGACAACTTACGGATTTCTCTGATCTGGTGGGGATCCCGTAAAAACATCCCGAAAGCCCGCGGGAGGCAATTCCGGATCCCTGTAAGCAAGACAGTGTCTTTTAAGAAACACATCAGACTTCCACATTTGACATTTTAAAGCCATTCAGAACTAATTTGGAACTGATGACTTTCAGAAAAAGTTTTAAAGTTTGTGATATTTATATGCTTTGAAAACTAAAATAAACCAACAAGAAGTTTTAATATTTTGTCATTACTTTGATTGTGTTTTCCAATAATTACAATAATAAAGCAAAGATTATTCTACGTACTTCTCTGGAGGGGCACTCTGCCTGGTGTAGGACAGCAGGTGTATCTACATAGAGATGCTACCCTCAAGGACTCACTCTGTCTCTTTCTGGAGAAATACACACAAAGAAATACCTGCAATCTCTTATAAATCAGACTTAACAATACCCAGACTGCAAGACCAGAAGAGCAACTAATCTTAGTCAATGACAACTTACCTAATTCTGACTGGCAAGCAATACTTCTAGGCGTGTTTCATACTTTATTTCTCCTAAACTTCAGAACGCTCTGAAGTAAGCATTTAAATTACTTCCATTTTACATGAGTACAAACAAGATCATAGATGCCAAATACCTTTTATAAGTAAATTGTAGAAGCAAGGTTCAAACCCAAACAGTAAGAACCCTGAGCCAGAAAACGATATCAATAAAATGTGAGTTTTAGTTGAGCCATGGGTAAGTAAAACCTTCCATGGTAAATGATGGCAAACAGCATAGTGAGTCAGCAGAAACCAGAACATTTGTGACTCAGTCCTTGGCACATGGCTGGGACTACCTGCCTCTTTCCGGTGAATATAAACCCTTCCTGAAATTGTGCGTTATACAAGCAAAAGAAGAGACAATGAGTACCTTTCCAGAATCCCGGAACATATTGTTTCATCGTTTACTAAGGCCTTTTTCTTACTTTGCACCAAGTCTCTGTTTAAAAAAGCTTGGGACATCTGTTCATGTGTTTCTGATATCCACCTCTGGAGAAATAAAAGCCACATGCAAGAAAAATTAATTAATCACCAGCAAGGTCAGGCACTAAAACATTTCCCTACTAAAGCACATTCTAATTTTAATTACTGATTCCAGCTGACATTTCAAACTTAAAAAAATAGCTCATAGGTATTGACTATCTCACTGTAAGTATCCAAAATTAGCAATTCTGGTGTGTGGTTGGGAAATAATAATCAATTCATTTCTCCCATAAAATGGGAAGTGCTCATTCAATTAGGTACCAATTCTTCCCAGTTGTCCCTCTTTTAACCCTTTCAGGATTGGTGTACTTTTTAATTTCTCTAAGAAAACCCTAGAGGTCTTCCAGATCTTCAAACACCATCATATTCTGTGTTGTCCATCCTCTACCAAAGATAATTCAGTGGATTATCAATCAATTATTACCGTGAGGGATCATCTGAAATTTATAAGATCTACTTAGACCATGGGCATGGTGGGAAACATCTAGAGGACCTTAGGAATGGAAGTTCTTATTCTCAAGAGCTGGAAGACTGTGGTAAGCTTATGATTCACTATTATTACCATACAAACTAAGATATCAGGATTTTGGAAATATGAAACAGAGAAGCATAAGTTATCACCAAGAAAATACATATTTTCCTATCCCAGAAGACAAGATTTCCCAAGACAGCCCGCCAAACTCCAGAATACATTACACCCCAAAGAATATGTTTATAAAAATAATTTTTAAAAAGAGTGGGAGAACTTAGGAAACCTGAAGTCTTCCACTGCAGAAATCATCACAGCTATGGCCACAGGCTTCAGGAGAGTTGGTTGTTAGCAGTCTCTGCTGTAGCAATTCAAGGCAATTTTAACCAGTGTCTCTGGTCATGGTCCCCTGATCTAGGCCATGGCTCTCTAGATTCTTGGCTGTTCCAATCACTGATCTCAGAAGACCACAAGCTCCTGACTCACATGGCTTCCCCACATTACTTTCTCTGTTCTAATCCGTACACCATTATCTTTATTCTTTTTTTTTTTCCTTCTTGGATTTTCCTGCTCACAAATCAGGAGCAAGGAAAACTAGACCAGGCCTTGTATATTGCAACAAAAAGAAGACATATTTAAATGTTTCTTGGGGTGGAGGTGAGTTAGAAGCCATCATTTTGTTTGAAGGTATAAGATTTTAAGAATTCATTTCCCAACCCTCTGAAGACTGTATGAAGTGAAGGTGTTTCCAGACATGGAAAGTTTCAAACTCCGCACCAGAGTCAGAATACAGCAAGTGGTACAGAAAGAGGTGAAGACGCTGTCTGGCCACAGAGCCGACTCAAAATCTCCATGTAAGTAAAGCAAATGTCACCCACTGACACTAGGTCATGCTTCCTCCTCTTCAACAATAAGACTCTCTCATTTCAGCTGGACTCTTGACATGCTGGACTACATTTCCCAGCCTCCCTTCACATGTAGACAATGTATGCACTGCACCATGGAGCATTAGTGGAAGTCACTTATACAGCTTCCTGGGACAATCTTCTATATTCCTGTTCCTGCTAATTGTAATGGGTTTCCAGCAGTCATTCTGGATCTTACCCAAGGAATGCAGAGCAGAAAGTTATCAGGATAGATCTCCTGTGACAGTCTGTGAAATTTCCATACTAGTTCTGGTCTTCTATCCCCCAGACTTTTACAGGAGACAATAAAACCTTATGTGAACAGCCCCTGTTGATTTCTGGGCTTGGATGCTCAGAACCATATCTAATCCTAAGCCATCTTAATGTGAAAAATCATTTTTAACCTGATATAAGCATAATTCATAAAAGCACTTCCATATGTTCAAAAGTCTTTTGAGATATATATGTATATTTATCAAAGTGGAGATTGGCAATTTGGTGCATGAGATAGCTAAATCAACACAGCACAAACTCACAGGATAATCACTAAAATTTCCATTTGATTTGCATAATAAAGCCTAGCTTGAATCAAGTGATTTTTTTTAAAAAAAAAAATCAAATATTTACAAGAAGCTCATTTCAAAATATCATAAATATTTCCTATTTTCTGGAAAGTCAATTTTTTTAAGGATCCCAATTTCTAAATTTCCAGAATAAACTCACCCATGTGTGGTGCATTTAAGAAAACCCAGTAGATTCGACATCTGCATAAGAGGTTAGAGGGGATGAGAAGGTTCACTTATGACTTCCCTGCAGGCTACACACCTGAGGGGAGCCTTCCTGCTCAGTGTGGCTTACATCCTGTGGCTTGGTTCGCTTCAGAAGCTCCTCCACTGGGAGTTCTTCTTGGTTCCTAGGGCCTAGAAAAGCTTGACTCCTCTAAAGGAAGTACAAATACTTCCCAAGTCAGGTTTTTCCCTCTGATACCACAGGCTACTTCTGGGACTTTCTATCCTGTAATCTTGGCAAGTATGAGCGAAACTCCAGCCTTCAGGGAACACTTTTGTTCTCCAGGTTATACCCTCAAGGCCCGAACTTAGAGTTCATCCTTTCAGCTGTGCTCTCACTACCTTCACTCTCTTTCCAGAAAATTCCTCCCCCCTCCAAATACTTCTGGCCACTTCTTTTCAATTACTTGTTCATTTAGCTCTAAGAGACCAAAGCATTGAAATCTAGTTCTTTCCCAAATGCTCTGTGTGGTCTCCATGAGAAGCATGTTACCTCTGGAATAAAGATGAGCTCTTTGATCAGTAACTTGAGCCTGTCAAATAGCACTTTAATCAAGGATGAAGATTTTTGCATCATTACCAAAAAAAAAAAAAATCTTCATCACCAGCTAATACCAAGATATTATAAAAATTCTCTATTTAAAAATCACCAGCTAGAGCCAGGTGGTGGTGGCACATGCCTATAATCCCAGCACTCAGAGGCAGAGGCAGGCAGATCTCTGTGAGTTTGAGGGCAGCCTGGTCTACAGAGCTAGTTCCAGGACAGGCTCCAAAGCTACAGAGATACCCCGTCTCAAAAAGAAAGAAAGAGAGAGAGAGAGAGAGAGAGAGAGAGAGAGAGAGAGAGAGAGAGAGGGAGGGAGGGAGGGAGGGAGGGAGGGAGGGAGGGAGGGAGGGAGGGAGGGAGGGAGGGAAGAAAGGAAAGAGAAAAGAAAAGAAAGGAAAAGAAAAGAAAAGAAAAAACAATCACCAGCTATTTCACTCCATAAGCTCCAGAATTCCTTTTAATCCTGCTGTAGCCTCCAGGAACCCCACTTCCCACTCCACTTCCATCCCCTGGGGATTCTGCCTCTTGATGTGCACCCAGGATTCCATGAGCTCTTTCTTGCTGCTCTTCTCAGCCTTGATTTCTAGCCCATCTCCATTCCTTTGTGTTACTTAAAGACCTGTAGAAACGCTCTCTACCAGCTACCACACAGGTAGCCATCACATTTGCCTAGGGTCCAGAGTGGGCAATGACAAGCAAACAGAACACCCACCCAACAAAGACAAGACCAGATACCTACACATCAGGAAACACCTCAGTTATCATAACTCCAGATACTTAGATTCCAGCACACAAAAATACAAACATGAACAACCAAGCCAACATGTGTCTTCAAGAATACAGCAACTCTATTGCAATAGGCTGGGAGAAAAGCAATTTATTTGAAGCACAAGACAAAGAGTTTGAAATAACAATTACAAATATGTTCAAGGACTTCAAAAAAAATATGAATAAATGCCTTAATGAAAACACAAACTGCTGAATGAAATAATGAAAATATTCCAAGACATGAAAGTATATTTAACAAAGAAATAGAAACACTAAAGAAAACCCAAACAAATAAAAATGGAAATAAAAACCTTAGAATGTTAAATAAAAACCTCAGAGATAAGCTCATGAACATATTACAAGGCATGGAAGAGAGAATTTCAGGTTCTGGAGACAAGGTAGAAGAAAAAGATATTGCAGTCAAAGAAAATGATAAATCAAAAAAACAATCCAGGCACTAGACATTCAGGAAATCTGGGACACTATAAAAAAGACAAAACCTATAAATAATAGGGATAGAAAAAAGAGAAGAAACACAGGTTGAAAGCACAGGATATAGTTTTGAAAAATAGTTTCTTCAATAGTAAAAATTGCCTTTCAAGGTACAAATGAACACCACGTAGACAGGAAGAAAAAAATATTCCCTACAACACATAATAACTAAAACACTCAATGTTAAAAACAAAGAAAGGATAAAGAAAAGATATTATAAAAGCAAGAAAGACCAAATTACATATAAAGGCAGTCACATTAAAATAACACCTGGCTTTTCAAAGGAAACTGAATTCCAGAAGGGCCTGGACAGATGCTCTAACAAACTCAAGAGACCACAGATGCCAGCTCAGACTACTATATTCAGCAAAACTGTCAATCACAATAGACGAAAAAAGAAAAACATCCTATGATTAGAAAACAAATTTGAGCAGGATTTATCTACAAATCCATCTCTACAGAAGTCATAGAAGGAAAATTTTTGTTTGAAGAAGTTAACTACACTCAAGAGAACACAAGGAATAAATAATCCCAGTAAATAACAGGGGAGGGAAAAATACATACCATTACAACTAAATAACAGAAATCAATAAATATAGCTCATTGATAACTCAGTATTAATGGTCTCAATTCCCCCAATAAAAAGACACAGACTAACACAGATTGTATTAGAAACTAGGACCCATCTTTCTACTGATCAAAGAAAGACACTTCATCATCAAGGATATGCATCACCTTCAGGAAAAAGAGATAGTTCAGCGGTTAAGAGCACTGCCTGCTCTTCCAAAGGACCTGAGTTCAATTCCCAGCAACCACACAGTGGCTCATAACCATCTGTAATGAGAGCTGGTGCCCTCTTGAGGAAGAGACCTGATCACTGATCCTCATCAACTTAGACCACTAAACCCAATATGGACAAGTTCAACAGAACCGCCATATACAGGCTGCCCATGCATGCTACAGCATTGCTAGGGCACAAATTTCATTCATTCATTCATTCAAGGACAAACAAAGGAAACAGGTAGTCCAAGCAAATGGATACAATAGGCAAACAGGTGTCACCATTTTACGTCTGGCAAAATAAATTTCAAACTAAAACTACTCAGAAGAGATAAGGAAAAATACTACATATTCATTAAAAAATTTATCAAAGGATATTGCAATTCTGAACATTTATGTTTATAACATAAGGACAGCCAAGTCCATATGAAAACACCAGTACACCTGAAAGCACATCTTGGTTCTCACAGAGTAAGGTGGGAGACTTTAATATTCTACTCTCACCAGTGGACAGGTCATCCAGACAAAAACTACACTGAGAAATACCAGAATTAAATAATGCCATAAATCAAATGGACCTAACAGAGACATATGGAACATTCCACCCGAACACCAAAGAATAGTCTTTCTTTTCAGTAGCTCATGGAACTTTCTCCAAAATTGACCACATATTTAGACACAAAGAAAGTATCAACATCTAAGAAAATTGAAATAACACTCTGCATTCTTTCTGACCACCGTAAAGGCTGGATAATGACAACAAAAGAAACAGAAAGTCTACAAATTCATGGAAATTGAACAACTCACTACTGAAGGAAAATCGGGTCAACACAGAAATCAAGAAGAAAATTAAAAAAGTTTTAGAAATGGATAAAAATAAAAACACAACATACCCACACCTATGGATGATGATGAAGGTGGTTCTAAGAGGCAAGTTCACAGCATTGAAAGCCTACATAAAAACTAGAGAGATTTCATACTACCCACTTAATGACACACCTGAAAGCTCTAGAACAAGAAAAAGAAATGATACCCAAAAGGAGCAGATGGAAAGAAAAGACTCAGGGCTGAAATAAATGGAATAGAAACAAATAAACAAAAACAAAACAAAACAAACAAAAAATGAAAAATTGGTTCTCTGTGAAAATCAGCAAAGCTGACAAATCATTAGCCAAATTAACCAAGGAAGGCAGAGAGTGAAGATCCAAATTAATACAATTAGAAATGAAAGGGGGAATTACAATAGAAACTGAGGAAATCCAGAGAATCATAAGGAGATTCTGCATTCACAATAAGCAGAGATTGGAAACAGCCTACATATTCATCAGCTGACATAGAGACGATGAAATGTGGTACAGGTATGCAGATGGAATATTATTCAGCTATGAAAAATGAAATTTACTGACAAATGGGTGGAGCTAAAAACAGTCTTCTTGAATGAGGTGACCCGAACCCCAAAAGACAATTTAATGTACATTTCCTCTTATATGTGGATGTTAACTTGTAAACTTTTCATATGTGTGCTACAATCTACATAACCACAGAGGTCAGGTACTTAGTAAGGAACCAGGTGGGAGTAGAGGATCTCTTTAGGAAGGGGAAATGAAATATAATGTTATGGAGTGATAAAGGTGAAATTAGAAAAGCAGGATTAAATAGAGAGGGTGACAGAGAAGGGTAAAGAAGGAAATATAGGGAGGGATAACTAACACTAAAGGCCATTTGAAAAAATAATATGGAAAACTCTTGTGGAAGCTTCTTTAGAAGGAATCTAAGTGGAGTCACCAAATAATAGGGAAGAAAATGCAACAACTAGACATCTCATGCCACCAAGTAAAACCTCCTGTTCTAAGAATGGGTTACAAGAGTCCTCAAGGAACCCCCAAATATCACAGGCTATTGCCAAGGCTTTGGGTTGCTCTCTCCAACTGCAGGTAAGGCCCCATTACTGAAGACAACACGTTATGTCATTGAACACAGGGAAATCAATCTGATGCCTAACTAGAAGCTTCACCCTTACTACTAGCATTCATGATACTGGAAGTTACTCTGCACACTACTGGAGGAAAAAGATAATCATCCACCCAACTCCAAACCCAAAACACCTACAACTGACCTGCCTGCAAAACATGCTGGTGAAACAGGAGCACAAATGTTATGGTAGTAACCAACAATCTTTCCATTGGATTTAAGGCCCAGTCCATAAGCTAGAACACATTCTGCTAGAGCCAAGACCTGAGATTAGATAGGTCAGGGACTTAAGGAAATTCTACCACTATAATTCTGCTATAGGAACATAGCAATAAAAAAAATCCCTAACAATATACTACTAAACCCATAGATAAGTGCCTTGCTCAGCCTACATCAGAGAAGCTTTCTGAAGTAAATTAGGGTTAGCACAGAGATCCACAACTAGACAGTGTGAAGATAGTAAGAGACTTTGGAGCACTCAGTCATAAATAGGATTTATTCATCAAATTCCTCCCTCCCCTCACAATGTCAGGGAGGAAAAGGAGCAGAAGGGCTGTAAAAGCCAGAGGTCATAGATGACTCTAAGGAAACAGTGTCTTCTAGGCACAACAGGACTGACCTATCATGAATGCACAGAAACTGTAGCAGCATGCTCAATACCTGAATAAGTCCAAGACAGACAGGGTCCCAGTGGACACAGGGTCCCACCCCTAGTCACAAAGATATCTGTAATCAATACCAGCTGGCAAAGGGAAAACTGATTTTCTCCAACAGAGTTTCCCTAGGTATAATAACTATAATAACTCATGCCCAGGAGTAGCTGGCCAATGCAAAAGAAACACAACGATATGTTTGTGTACGTTTTACTTTTCTGTATTTTGGCATTCTTTTGTTGTATTGGTCTTTTGTCTATTTGTGTTGATTTTAGTTTCTGTGTTTTGTAGGATTTATCCACTTAATTTTTGGTTTTTCTTGTGTTTTTATTTTTGTTCCTTGTGACTTCTGTTCATTCGCTTGCTTGCTTTTGAAAGAGAGCACACACAAAGTTGGATGGGGAGGGAGTGGGAAGTACTGGCAGAAGTTAGGGAACGGAAAACATGATCAAAATGTATTGAATTAAATATTTTTAATTAAAAAGAGTTGAAAATGGAAAATCACAACCTGCTTTGACTATTTAAAAAAAAAGTCAGTGGTGGTGGCGCACGCCTTTAATCCTAGCTCTCGGGAGGCAGAGGCAGGATAATCTCTGTGAGTTCGAGGGCAGCCTGGTCTACAAAGCTAGTTCTGTTCCAGGACACCCAAGGCTACACAAAGAAGCCTTTTCTTGAGAAAGCAAAAAAAAAATAAACAAATAAAAAAATAAATAAATAAATAAATAAATATCTAATGATAATAGATCACCAAAAAGGCCACTCTTGTTTCTCAGCAGCTATGCTGCCCGTGGAGACCCTAGCTTTGCTTCCACATCTAGTTTCACTCAGGACCTAAAGGACCCTCCAAAGGTCCCCCCCAAAGGACCCTCCAAAGGTTCCCCCCAAAGGACCCTCCAAAGGTCCCCCCAAAGGACCCTCCAAAGGTCCCCCCCAAAGGACCCTCCAAAGGTCCCCTCCCCAGTAAAACCAGCACAGCTTTGAACAAATAAGATTCATAGAATACAATCAGAAAAAATATTTCATTTTCCCTGCTACATGTTCAAGCAAGCTTTTATAAGATGTTTTCTGGTTTTTTGTTTGCTCTGTTTTGTTTTGTTTTCTTGCCCCTAAAATAAATAAATCCTGGGTAATCTCTATTTTGTTCTCTGATCATCCTGAAATATAAAAAAAAATCACTGCCTGTCATGAGATAGTCTTGGTTAAGGGATTGATAGTAGACAATTACAAAGCACCTTCTAGCTATTCAGTTGTCTGGAGTGGTGGTGGGGGGAGTAGAGCAGGGGGGTAAACAGAAAATCAGTCAATCGTACCCTATACTTCACCATCCCATCCCCTTCCACAGTCTGGTCCAGACCCAGCGTGATCTGCATACCTTAACAGAGAAAAGCTTTGGCCTTACATGAAATTTATCACTTCGATCTGATATTCTAATTATTGGAACACGACCAATAGGCTTTTTATGATCTGACCATAAAATTGATGGTACTTGTACCAGATATTATACATACATACATACATACATTATATATATATTGGAATTTTATTCCACCACAAAGAAAAATGGAACTAGCAAGAAACAGCATGAAACTGGAAAATATTGTGTTAATCAATGTTTCCCAGGCTCAGAAAGACAAATGCCATATGCTCTCTCTCATATGCAGATTCTAGCATATAACTGTTAAATATTTATATCTAGGTGGGAGTAAATATGTAAAGGCCAGGAAACTAGAAAGAAATCCATGAAATTATAAAGAAAAAAGAAGTAGCTCCAAGGAAAGGTACAGGGAAGACACTAGACCTCTGTGGGGGAAAGAAAAGAATGAGGCAAAATGGAACAGTGAAGAAAGGAGACAGAAGGGCTGGAGAGATGGCTCAGAGGTTAAGAGCATTGCCTGCTCTTCCAAAGGACCTGAGTTCAATTCCCAGCAACCACATGGTGGCTCACAACCATCTGTAATGGGGTCTGGTGCCCTCTTCTGGCCTACAGGCATACACATAGACAGAATATTGTATACATAATAAATAAATAAATATTAAAAAAAGAAAAGAAAGGAGACAGAAATGAGGAGACAATGTGGGACAGAGACAGAAATAGCTAAATTAAGTATTATGAAAATACCACATGTGAACCTGTTACTTTTGGTTTTTATTTGGTTGTTTATTTTGATGTCTGTAAGTGCTTTGCTTACATGTTTGTATACCGTGTGTGTGCTTGGTTGTTTATTTATTTTGATGTGTTTAAGTGTTTTGCTTACATGTTTATCTGTGTACCATGTGTGTGCTTGGTGCCTGTGGAGGTCAGAGCAATGAATTCCTAGAACTCAAGTTCTAGGAAGTTGTCAGCTGTCGTGTGGGTACTGGGAATTGAACCTGGTTTCAGCAAGGGCTTTAACCACTGAGCTATCATCTCTCCAGACGTTGTTCTGTAAGATCATTTTAAACAAATAAAATATTTAAATAAAGGAAAGGAAATAAATATTAGGAATAAATTATGTTCTACTTTGTGTAGGCATTGACTCAATGGGGGAAAAGCAAGTTGAAAGTGGATCAATGCTGAGCTGAATTTTCAAATTTAAATTTTCAAGGATTCCAAATATGAGTACTATATTTGTATTATTCCAAGCCCCCCTCTCCTTTCTGTGCTCCTCTCATGTTACCCCTACCTCTAAAACTAAAGATTTTATAGGAATAATGGAAAGAATACTTCCATGAAGCAATATAAACAGATAGTGGAGGCAAAAGACTCCAGATATGTGTATGTTCCACCGTGTATGTATGTCTGCAGATACCATTTAAGTTCCATTAATGAACTGTAACCCTTATCCCTGTTTAAACAAACTGATATATGTTTAAAAAGAAAACTAGTTCATACCAGTGCTAAATTAAGACTTGGTGACTGGTGCCTAAATGGGACATCAAAGGCGAGTGATCTGATCTAAATGATGGGTGCCCTGCTTTCATCCCTGTCCCAAATCCTTAGAAATTGCAGAGAAGAAAGTTGGTAAAAGAATTAAACCCACAGATGCACCAGAAGTCAGGCAAGGACCACTCAGTGGGCCAAAATGTATATAGAACTCCTCAAAGAGGAAAGGCAGATGCAGTTATACTGATGCTAGGAAAGATGGTCCAAAGGAGTTCCAGGAGAGGATGCACAGCAGGCTGCCATCAACCTCACATTAGGAGGATGCAGAGGCAGGAAACAAGAGGTGGCCCTGGCTCAGCAGCCCACTGCCCAATGCCTTCCTTTGATAATGGCACTTCAAGGGATTTGTCTGTAAGATTCTGGTTTGTGTGCTTCCTTCAGATATTTGGGCAGGAAGACAAGAGGTATCTTGTTGCAGGATATTTGATCACATTGTGAAACCCCAAGACTGAGTTAACAAAATCAACCTTGGAACAGGGGGCAGAACCAGCAACTAGTTGACAGGAATTAACGCTAGAGAGTATGGAAGAGCCAGGAATATGGATAGAGAGACACACAGGAAGAAATAGGGAGGAACTTAGAGTTTCACGGTCTTTTTTTGGGGGGGGGATTGGGATGGCTGGAGAGATACTTTCTTGATGGGTCTCTGGCCCAAAAGGAAGGTCAGCTAGTTGCTACTGGACCTCCCTGAGCTACAGGTATTCACTCTAACATCTGACTCCCAAATCTTTATTGGTAAATAGAATGATAGAAACTTAGTTAAAAACACCAGTAGGTGCCCAATGTAGGGGGAAAGGCACCTTCTGATTGGTTTTATAAGTAGATAAATGGCCAATAGTTAGACAGGAGAGGGGAGGTGGGACTTCTGGAGAGAGGCAGGAACTTTGTGAGGAATTAGCAGTGAGACACAGAGGAAATCAGATGGCTAAGTACTGAGGAGAGGTAATGAGCCACTTGCAGAACATAGATTAATATAAATGGGTTAATTTAAGTTTTAAGAGCTATTTGGGTGTCTATAACTCCAGTTCCAGGGGATCTAACACCCTCACATAGATATGTGTGCAGGCAAAACACCAATGCACCTAAAATAAAAGTAATTAGTCATTAAAAAAAATCAAAGAGCTCATTGGGAACAAGCCTAAGCTAAAGCCAAGCTTTCATTCTTAATAAGAAGTCTCAGCCGGGCGATGGTGGCGCACGCCTTTAATCCCAGCACTCGGGAGGCAGAGGCAGGCGGATCTCTGTGAGTTCGAGGCCAGCCTGGTCTATAAGAGCTAGTTCCAGGACAGGCTCTAAAAAAGCTGCAGAGAAACCCTGTCTCGAAAAACCAAAAAAAAAAAAAGAAGTCTCCATATCATTATTTGGGAGTTGGTGACTCAAAGAAAGTTTGACTATAGCATCTTTAAGATGGCAAATTACCATCTGCTAAGTCACATGAAGCATCTTTAAGATCACACTGTAAATTACCATCTACTAAGTCAAAGGCAAATATCTGAACTAACCAAGTGAGTTATACTCAAGTGTCTGAGATATGATACAATTATTTCTTCTTATTTCCCCTTTAGAGTCATTAAATTTCAATGCCATGTTTCCCACCAACATAGTTCATATTTAACTATATTAGTCATTCTTTTTAAAGTCTTTAATATTTTTATCAGACAAATACTAATTGTATGAATTTGTAGGCTGTGATGTTTCAACTCATTGCATTGTACAATGACCAAATCTGCATAATTATTATATCCATTGCCTCATCTTTAAAGACTTGCAGAACCTTCTCTTTTTATTTATTGTGAAAGCCCATTGCTATGAACTTGTTTCCTTGCAATAGGACACAAACACTCATTCCCCCTATGTACTGGCACTTTATACTAAGTTACTCACTCTCTCCACCCTCTCCCACTCCCACCCTTCCTCTTCAGACCTCTGGTAACAGGTGCCTTACTTTCTTCTTGAACTTTATGTAATTCCACATACATAAGATCTTTAGTTTAAGGGGAATCACAAACCACTTCTTGAAAAGTGGTCTTTATTTATCCAGTGTCTCCCACCTCAACGTCAGAGTTGGCTCACCAGGTAAAAAGTATGTGTGCGTATCCTTGTATGTATATATACACACATATACACACAAATAAGTATAATAATAATAATAATAGTTAATTAATGTAGTCCTTTTTTCTTACCTACCTTCCTTCCTTCAATAAACATGTATTGAGTACAGACTCAATGTGCTGGGCACTGCTTTAGGAATTGGGCTCTAAAAGGAACCAAACAGAGTGATGATCCTACATTTATAGAGCTTGTACTCTAGTAGAGAGAGACAGACTACAGCTAAGTCTGAAACATGGTTGGTGATCTGCAAAGAAACCCAAAGTGCTGACGAAGAACAGAGGGGGTTCAGAGACTGAGCTCCTCTTTTATATGCAAATCTGTAACTGATCTTTGTAAACAAGACTTCTTCCTGGGATCAACTGGAAAACAAGCATCCTTCCTCCTCCAGCTACTGCCCCTCCTCATTCATTTGGAGGAGCTGGTCCTTTTTTATGCTTGGTGAAATAGAAAACTAGCCCCAGGACTTTTCTGGCTACCAGTTCTGGCTGTTTCTTTCCCAAGAAGAGTCTTGCTAAGTAGGTTTCATGCTCAGTCCCTTATACAAAGGTCACATTTCGTTTAAAGCTGAAGAATCTTTGTCTTGGGGTTGCTTTGGCCTGATCTGCTTCAATGGAGACAGGGGGGCATAGTTGTCTTCCTGCCCTCTTGGAATTGGTCCCTGCTCTCCAGACCACCCTTGTGTGAGTGGGGACGAGAGGTGCTGATGGCAGGGTATTGGGATGTGGGGCAGAAGAGAGGCAGACTTAATAATTAGTGCAGGGTGCGATCAAGTTCTTGCTGCCTCTGGGGATGTCTATGCTTTACCATCCATTCCTGACATTTAAAACTATTAAAAGATGACCTTCTTTGAATTCTTTGGTAGCTTTGAGATCTTCTCTGGGAAGAATAAAAGGTCTCATATCTCATGATGCAAGATGATTCTGGCAGGATTTTAAAATATCGTTTCACAGGTCATGAATTTGAGGTGGGGAAAAACAGGAGGAGTTGGAGAAGGGGGAGAGGATGGAAATTATGCCAGTGCAGGAGTCCTGTACAAAATTCTGAGAAATGTAAATGAAATAATACCTTGCTTCTACCCTGGAAATCTAGGTGGTCTTCTTTCCATCACACATGAGGACAGGTTCTGAAATGACCACATGTCATTTCTTCCTTCCTTGTGGCACATACTTGACTCACAAAAGCCACTTCTTGGCCCAAGGACATCCTTACTCCACTCCTAGTGTTGAGGGCCATAGAAGCATACAGCAGG
Organism: Arvicola amphibius; assembly: GCF_903992535.2. Lineage (NCBI taxonomy): Eukaryota > Metazoa > Chordata > Mammalia > Rodentia > Cricetidae > Arvicola > Arvicola amphibius. Next base: position 164,898,840 of record NC_052047.1, read on the forward strand.
TGATAACTGGTATTCAGATGTCAACCCACCAGAGGAATGATTCTTAGATGGAGGAGAATCCCACCCAGGAATGGCTTGCAGGACCGCCAACTCTGGAAACTGTTGCTCTTGTCTGTAATTTTGCATTTGCTAAAGCAGCTATGGTGTCTCCCCCATACCTGCATTGTAGTGTGCAATTTCATATGATATGTATGTGTAATCTCATGATTACATCTCAATCTTATGGGCACACATATACATAGATAGTCAGGAAGATGACTTCTCATTAAGCTGTATGATTTTGATATGTAAAAAATATACTAGGATATGCTTCATAACTAGATCTATTGTCCTATGAGGATTGTAAGGCACTCAATAGCCTACTTTGTTCTTTTCATTCAGACTAACACAAGAAAATAAAAATGTCTCCTCTAAGACAAACTGCACACAACTAGCTCATTTTTACCTCAGGGTAAATTCAAATTATATTAGATATTTCTGTAAATAGATCATAAGTTTAAAACTTTACAGTAGTGCACAAGGTCAGAGTCCCAGGTGTGATGATATTTTGTTTGTGCTATAGCAAATAAAGCTTGCCTTATAGATCAGCATGCTGAGCTAGCTACACTAGTTAGCCATAGAGGCCAGGAAGTGGTGGCACATACCTATAATCCCAGCATTTGGGAGACAGAGACAGATGGATCTCAGTGAGTTCAAGGCCACCCTCAGCTACACTTGTAGTGAGGAGCAGTCAAGTGGTGGTGGTTCCCACCTTTAATCCCAGCATTTGGGAGTCACACACCTTTAATCCCAACAGTAAGGAGGTAGAGACAGGAAGGACTATAGCTGGGCAGAGAGAGGAATATAAAACAAGAGGAGACAGGAGTTCAAGGCATTCAGTCTGAGGACTTGTAGAGACAGGATAGCCCATTCAGTCTGAGGATTCATAGAGACAGGAGCTCAGTCCCTTTCAGTATGAGGATTTTGTAGAGGTAAGAAACAGAGCAGTGAATGGCTTCTCTGTCTCTCTGATATTTCAGCTTTCATTCTCTAATATCTGAATCTAGGTTTTTTATTAGTAGTATCAATTAAATTTGTGCATACACAGGTGTCTAACCAAGGTTACTAACACAAAGCATCCTAAAAACATCATGTCAGTTCTTTAATTGATAAACAACCAAGTCTCAAAGCTTGTCTCAATGGACACTGCGCTCCTGCCCTCTGGGCCCAGTCTTACTCCAGAAACCTTGAAACTTTGTGTTGCCATGGTAAAGGACTCTGCCCTTTTTGCCCTCCCAAATGAATGTGCTTTTGACCAATGAGATGCAGCTCTTGTAAATTTTTTTACTATTGCTTCAAGCCTCCTGTTTAAAAAAAAAGTGTATTTAAGTTAGGTGAACATAAAAGCGGAGGAAATTTGAAACAGAGAATTGGAAAAAAGGAGAACAAGAAGCTGCAGAGGAAGAATTAGAGCTAACAGAAGAATAAAGAGCATGACTCGAGCTGATGTGTGTGAGTTATTCCATAACCCCTCAGATTAGAACTATTCTAAGTTCCTTTCGGTATGTTGTGGCTTTTGACCTGAACCCTGGAGGTAATCTTAGGACCTGGACTCATGAGCTCTGGTTAACCTAACAATCACATAGCCAGCTCCCTCCTCTTCTGCTTTTGTGTCTATAAGGAGCTTTACAGATGAACCTAGAGTACAGCCTTACCCAGATTCTCAAACTCCTCTTGGGCACCTTGGATCCCAAGCTTCAGTTTATGAAACTTGTTTTGTTCTTAGAGCCTTAACCAAAATACAGACAGAGTCCTGTTGGAAACTTCTACAAATAACTGATGCCCACAGTAATCCGTGCAGCCAAGGAATTCAAGCATACATACTTTTAACTAGCTAAACAGAAATGTTCTTGGACACAAGAGTCAGCCACTCAGCAGAAATCTTGCAAAAAAAGGAAAATGTTAAGAAAGCTTTCTGGGTGGGGAGTGTGGGGGGAAACAGATGGGAAAGAGCTAGCCAGGGTGTTTGCACACATAACTTGAGAGAAGGGGACAAAGCTGAAGCTCACGTGCAAAACATCAAAGTCTCAACATATTGTGATACATATGTATATACATGTATATGTATGTACATGTATATGCATTTATAGATAGATGATAGAGATCTTGATATATACAATGAAATGTGTATTATATCAAGCAAGATTACAGAGCAGTCAGGATGCAGTGTATGGAGATCAACAAGCTAACAAACTCATTGTGGAGCAGTGTGACAAATGCAAGTGGCAGCTTGGAAGAGTATTTTTGTGTCAGGAGTCATGAAAGGGGACCAACAAGCAGCATTAGAACTCATGGAAAATGGCTGGGTGGTTGACACAGCCATGCCTGAGTGAGCCTTGGACAGGCAAAGCCCTGAGGACTACAAGTCCTGAGGACATCATGACATTATTGAGCATAACTCTGATTGTTGCCCTTCACATCACCACATCCCTCGTCATCTATGGGTCACATGAAAACTCTCAGGGGACTTCTAGCCCCTCACTGGGCAGTGTTACTCATACTTAAAATAATAGTGATTGACTTTTTCCAAGTGTTGCTGCTGGAGCAGATTAATGATTCAACCACCCTTAGAAAGAATTTAGGCATGTAGAATTGTTAGGTTTGGTCAAGGTGTTTTGTTAATGGCTTTGAGGTAGAAAACCTTGGGGAACAATTTAAGGTTTAGAAAGGCACATAGTTGAGTGAGGGACTCATTGAGGTTAAGAAACAAGGACAATGACAGCCTGACTATTGCTGGATAATGTATCTTTCTTGCTAGGATGGATTGGTAATCAAAGGCAATGATTATTTTCTTGCACCCATTTCTGCCTTCAGCTTCCCAATATAGAAAACTGTTGATGAATGGGTATGCACCCTGATGATTTAAAAGAGAGCTGACAGGTTGTTTTTTATATTTAAAAGTTTAGATTTGTGATTCCTTTAAAATTTTTTTTATAAGATTTCCCTTTGAGACAAATAATAAAGTAATTGTTCCTTTCTTTGTAACTGCAAAATACAGCCTGCCAGCAAAAGAACTGGCTGCGAAAAATAGCTTGCTTGCTTACACTCTGTTAAATCTATAACAAGTTGCTTTGGTATGAATGCAGGTGGGTTCTTGAGACAACTTGCTTTTCACCTGTAATATGTAAAATGTTTAATCATGTAAGGCATATGGAAAACGTGCTGTCTTTTACTTGTAATAATTGCAATCATTCACTTAAAAAATAGAATGTAACCACATTTCAATTTTTATACTCCTTAAAAGACTTTCCTGGGATCTATAAGCTGTAAGGGGAATAAAAAAGACAGGAGAGAAGGAAAACACCAGGAAAGATGCAGAAGGAAGACATCAGGAAGCATCTAGAAAAATGACATCAAGAGAGACAGAAGGGAAACATCAGAGTTGAGGAACAGAAAAAGAATAGAGCACAAGCATCAGAAATGACAAAGTGAAGAACTAAGCTTTGCCCCTCAAAAAAGCCCTCGTGTGTCTGTTTTCCTGTCTAGCAGTTCACCTGCTCTGTATCTCCTCTTTGGTTTCTCTGACCTGCTGAAGGCTTGTCAAGAATCAGCACCCAAGGTGAGATCCTGACATGGTGGAGGTGTGTGGTGTGTGTGTGTGTGTGTGTGTGTGTGTGTGTGTGTGTGTTTCCCTTCCCTTTCTCACTAGCCCCAGAGAATTAAGTTTTACTCCCTCAGATAGAAAAGTCAAGTGAGTGATTAGTTCACCAATTCCGTGGATTCCCCGCAGCTGTTCCTCACAGCAGCAATATTTCAGACATTAGACTTTAGTGCCAACTTGAATATACTGTTTAGATATTTGACCGTGAACAATGATTGATTCCACATGGTCTCAACTTTCTTCTGGTATAATACAGGTCACAGATGCTTCATGCCTAAGTCATATGGAGGATGAAGCCAGATGCTTTTCCTTTTGAACTGAGCTATCACACTGAACTCTGACAGGACGAGCCACAACACTGTTTTGGCCAAGCTGCCCCTTCAGCCCACCACACCCTGTGCCTTCTCATCTTTAATTTGATAGAATTCTTAGGACAAAAAAAAGTATTGCAGCTTTTCTGGGCCCTTCAAGTGCTGTGGGACAATGGTCTTTTATCCTGTCACTTGTATTACTTTTAATAAAACGTTTATTGGCCAGTATCCAGGCAGGAAGTATATGTGGGGCAACCAGGCAGGAAGTATATGTGGGGCAACCAGACAGGAAGTAGAGGTGAGCAATGAGAACAGGAGAATGCTGGGAAGAGGAAAGACGCTGTCTGCAGTCGTCCTCCAGACAGAGAGGAAGCAAGGTGTGACTGCTTCACTGGAAAGGTACCAAGCCACGTGGCTAACATAGACAAGAATTATGGGCTAATATAAGATGCAAGAATTAGTTAATAAGAAGCCTGAGCTATTGGCCAACCAGTCTATAATTAATGTAGAATTCTGTGTGTTGCTTTGGGGCTGAAAGGCTGTGGAACATGACAGGACAGAAACAACATTCAAGTCTCCAAAAGATTATAATTCCATTTATGAAAGTACCTAGTTCAGTGACATCAGCACTTTTATTTATTGCTCCAAATACCCCTTTCTCATCTGAGAGCTACAGGCCTGGGAGTGTAGAACCGCAAGGACAGGGCTCTGCCCTCTCTCTTCTCTACTCATGGATGCAGCCAGGTCTAGTTGAAGGGGAGAGACTGGGTGGAAAGACGGAATGTTACATGGCCCTTACTCCCCCGACAAGAGCCACAGCGCATGAGTTTGGCTGACATTCAAAATCAACTCCTGTCCTAGGACATTTTTGAGATTGCTTTTGGGCATTCTTTAACTAAGCATCTCCAGTTGCTACTTGCTGGAGACAGGCAGAGTGCCACCTCTGGCTCCCTATCCACTCCTTCCCAGGCTCAAACAAGGGAGCCAGAACACCGTCTAACATGTTCTTTATGTCAGTCCCAAAGATGTGAGGAGAAAGACCCAAATCACCATGGCAAATTAAAGTAAGCCATGAATTAAAGCAAGCTTTTTATTTGTGAACATGGGCTGCCTCCCCATGAGGCAGGGGTCCAAGATGTCAGCACTGGCTGTGGGGAAGATAAGGTTTTTATAGCTCAGGGGTAGGTGGTTTCCAAATGGGGGTTTGGCAAGTTTACCAAGAGGCAGAGAGTACAGAGCCATTTGTAGTTAAAGTTAAAGGTGCAGCACAGCCCAATGCTTGAGAAACAGAGGTCTAATCATAAAAAGCCATGAACCTGGTCTGTCTTTACTAGAAGATGGCCTTTAAGCCCAAATCGAGGCAGACTCATTCATCATTTCTTTCCCTGAGGGGAAGACTCAGACATTGTCTTGACCGATTATGTTTTACTGCCACAGCTTATGATCTGAGTCCTTCCCAGCTTATCTCAAATCCCCACAGCAGTAGCCCTGCTGCCTACACGCTATGACTAACAGTCTGGCCCCCCACTTCCGGGCAGAAGCAGTCACTTCATGACTGGAAGCGAACTACCACCCTTCGTGCCATAATGATTTCCCTTGTGCCAGCAGGACCTCATGGAGCCAGACCTGAGATCATGATCAACAGGACCACAGTTTGACCAAGACTGACTACCCATACTTCTTGGCCCCTCCTTCTATTCTTCTATATTATTCCGAAGTTCCCATTGCTACCTGTTGAGGGTTTAGGGTGACTCACTGTTCCTTCCCAGCATGGTAACACCAGACAGTTCTTCCTGCTGTGGCCACACGCCTCTGACTGGACTCTGGAGACAGTGTGCTCGCTTAGGAAGATACTGCAGCACACCGCTAGTCCTCTGGCCTAGCACTGCAGCAACAGCGATTCCCCTCCCGAGTGCTGGCATTTAGTGTGTCTCCTGTGCTGGGTTGCTGGCTCTCATCCCTGGTCCTACAGTTTTCCTCAGAGGCCTCCAGCAGGTTTTATCTTGTGACTCGTCCAGGCCAACACATTTAGAGATACTTGGCAACTCTGAGGGCATCTGGCTCCATCTCGCTTCCGTTCTGCCACGTTAGGCATAGCACCCCTCCCTAAAGTTCTCAAGATAGTGTCACCGATGAGGGTCCTACATTTTTGAAATGTCAGGACACATGTCTCTCTGAACTAGCAATCCTCAGGTAAACGAATCCCCTTTCAAATAGTTTGGCAGCCTCTCCAAAAACCTAACAGGCAGTAGTGATTTACTCTGGTTTGGACGTCTCAGATGGTCCTGCCTAGGCAGACCAGCTTCTTAGGTTCTGTGCTTCTGGACAAATATCAAGGGCATTCATAGGTGAATATAGTGGGAAGTGGAAAGAAAGATCAGAGGTTCAAGGTCATCCTCAGTTACATAGGAAGTGTGAGGCCAGCCAGGACTACATGAAATACTAGCTCGGAAAAAAATAAATAAATAAATAAAAAGCACTCCAGACTTAGGCCTCTGCCAAAACTTTGGGAAAAACAGGGACTCCTGATACTGGAGTTCACTTCTTTCTTTCTGGCAAAGCTGATCTTGTTTCTGTCTCCCCCGGAGCTGGAGTTACAGGTGAGTGACAGGTGCCCCGCTTGTTGTATAGGTAGTGAGATCTTAACACTGGTCCTTATGACATGCATCAAATGCTCTCCTAAAAACAAGGAGTTTTTAGGCTGCTAAGTTTATGTTGACTAGACAGATACTCAGGCAGACAAGCATTAACCCACTCTGCCTGATTCAAATAGGAATTGTTTAGACGATGCATATTCTGTCACTGGATCCCAAAATTTTGTGATCCTATTAATAGCAGGTTTAATTTCTTGTAACACCTACCGCGAGAAAAGTATATAAAAAGGAAAACATTCAGAGACCTTGGTTCAAACTTCACCTTCCCATTCCCTGGCTGTGTGACTCTGAATGAACAGCTCAGCTCTCAGGAGACTCTCTCCCTGCCACTATAAAATGGAGATAAACCCGTTTCACAGGATTATTCTGGAAGATGGAGGTATCCAGCAAGATGCTACTGTCCCACCAAGATCCTAGGGCTGCAGCATAGCACTGCATCCTCCCACGCTGGTAGAACCGCCAGGCACCTGGGATTTTAAAGAGGTGAGCGACTCCTTTGATAGGGAGCCATCAGGCCCCTGAGGGTATACTCTCAAAAGAGATTGGGTGGCCCCGTTTCACTTTCCCTCTTATTCCTGCCCTAAAATGTGGCTACTTACCCTGACATGCATTCCCCCCAATGACATGCCACTCTTATCAGACCAGTGGGGTGACCTGATTTTGGACTTAAGCCTCCAGAAATGGGAATCGAAATAAACGTCTTGGCTTCATTGTAGCCTGTGTCCGATATTTTTTTATTAGCAGCAGAAAGCTAACTAATACAGTCAGGCAGCATGCTAAGCACTTTGTTGCGTCTAATTCAGCCAATAACCTTAAGTGGTTTGCTAAGTGTACTGCAACCAAGCCACCTAATTAATGTCACTAGTGACTAACAGCATTGGGAGAAAATACTTTTCACTGTTTCAAAATGACAGAGATTTCAGCAAAAGAAATTTAACAGCAGCTACTTACTGGACAGTCAGTTCCAAACCGCCAATATGTTGAATTACACAGTTTCTTCACTGTCTCAGGACCCTCTATATCATAATCTTTGGGGAAAGCTTCTCTGTCACGGTGCCTTCAGGGAAAAAAAAGTATTAAAACATTACTAGGAAAAATCCTTATTGACCATGCATTGATTTTTAAAAACTTTAAATTTGATATATTTCATGCTATTCGCTTAATCATAAATTTGTCAAATTTATGATGGATGATGTATTTCTCACCCCTTTTTCAAGGAACTCTGAGACTACTCCCTAAAAGTAACTTGGCACATTCAATAAAAACATACACTGTCATAGAAACACTGCTTAACTAACACAGTAATTATTCAGTAGCTCCAGTGAACTGAATCTGATTTAATAATGTAAATTAATTACTGACAGTAAATTCAAAAATAAGATATGGGAATAGCTTTAAAAAGCAACTTGTCACTTTAGAAAGTCTCTCTACCGTGAATTTTAATTATGTTGTTTCTCAAACAAGGCAGGCTGCATGATTGATAACCTGCGTGGTCCCAGTTTCCAAAGAACCCCCGAGGAAACTGATAACCACCAGCTAAAAACGAAGCGACAAAGACCCCCTTCGTTTTTTTTTTTTATTAGAGATTTATTTATGTACATGAGTGCTCTAGTGCTTTATCTGCATGTATGAGTTCATGCCGGAAGAGAGCATCAGATTCCACTATAATTGTGAGCCACCATGGGGTTGCTGGAAATTGAACTCAGGACCTCTGAAAGAGCAGCCAGTGCTCTTAACTGCTGAGCCAACTTTCCAGCCACAAAGCCCCACTTCTTAAAGTATGTGTGGAAGAGGAAAAAGTATTCCAGTCATCTTGGCTAAGAGGAGGTTAGGGCTAACTTTAAAAGGAGGGGGGAAGAGAAAGAGAGATTTGGTGTGATAAATGACAAGAAAGCGTTGTGGTTGACAAGCGAAGTCAATTTTCCTATAGCTGTTTTAGATTGCACAAAGGAAGTTGAGACCAAGCATCGGCAGAAGGGACCCTCAGGGATGCAAGGCAGGGACTGTGCATGGGATACTCAAAAGCACATCCAATCATCTGTTTACTCAGCTGAGATCAGTAAGACCTCACTTGGTGAGATTTGAAAATGGTATATTCCCTCTGAAACTAATGAAAAATACATTAGATTTCCTCAGTGGAAGTGCTGGGAGATCGGCCTGAGAAGAGGCAACTAGGTCTTTGAGGTGTATTGGAACCTTTCCTTACTGAGTTAGTGTGGCAGGTTGAATGTAATTGGCCCTCACAAGCTCATAGGAGTGGCACTACTAGGAGCTATGGCTTTGCTAGAGAAAGCGTGTCACTGTGGAGGTGGGCTTTGAGGGCATCTATGCTCAAGCTCTGTCTGGTGTCTCAGTTCACTTCCAGTTGTCTGTGGGTCAAGATGTAAGACTCTTAGCTTCTTTTCCAGCATCATGCCTGCCTGCATGCCCCCCCCCCGATGTCCCACCATGATGATCATGGCTTAAACTCTGAACTGTAAGCCACCCCAGTTAAATGTTTTCCTTTGTAAGAGTTGCCATGGTCACAGTGCATCTTCACAGCAATAGAAACCATAATGAAGAGAGTTTTGGTAATACTAGGTAAATTCTCATTCTTGAGAGACTGGATTAGCTATCTTGAGAGCAGACTTATGGAGAACCGCCCCTTACACTTGCCTCTTCTATTCTTATCTGATCCTTCTGCTTAGCCATGCTGTAATGAGGCCTAGGGTCCTTGGCAGGTGCAATCACCTGGTCTTGAACTTCCAACCTTAAGAGCTATGAGCTTTCGTTTTATAAATTACCCAGAATTGTGGTCTGAGTATAAAATTCTGCAATAGGATCATGTGTTTGAACGTTTGGTCCTCAACTGTTTGGAAAATTATAGAACATTTTAGGAGGTGGGTGCTTACAGTCATGGCAGTTGGCCCTAAGTTTTGACATCTAGACCCTACTTCCTGTCTGCTCTCCATTTCTAGCTGAAGATGTGCGATGACCAGTCAGAGTTCATGTTCTAAACCTCTCCTCACTCCCTTATCCCCCTGTCCCATGCCTCCTCTTGTATAATATACAGTATCTCCCTGAACTGTGAGACACAACAAACTTTCTTAAGTTGCCTTTGTCGGGTCTTTGATCACAGAAGCTTAGGGTTTCTATTGCTGTAAAGAGACACCATGACCATGACAATTTTTATAAAGCAAAACATTTTATTGGGACTGGCTTACAGCTTCAAAGGTTTAGTCCATTATCATCGTGGTAAGACATGAAGGTGTGCAGGCAGACATGGTGCCAGAGACGGAGCTGAGAGTGCTCCATCTTGATCCACAGGCAGCAGAAGGAAAGACTGTGTTACAATGGCCAGACTTGAGCTTAAAAGACCTCAAACCCTGCCTCCATAGTGACATATTTCCTCCAAGACCACATCCACTCCAACAAGGCCACTACTCCTAATAGTGCCACTCCCTATGGGCCAAGCATTAACACTTGAGTCTATGGGGGCCATATCTATTCAAACCACCAGAGTAACAATAAAACTTTTTCCTTCAAGTAGTTTAAAACTTCAGGTGTTATAATTAAATCTTTAATTTTTTTAAAACTATTTTTGTTTCTGTGTTTTTAGAGACAAGGCTGGTCTCGAACTCCTGGTCCTTTCGGTTGGGGCTGCTGAGTGCTGGGACTACAGGCACATGCTACCATACTGGGATTTTTCATCCATTTGCAGCTGTTTTCTGTTTGCTTGTTTGCTTTCTGTTGTTGTTTGTTTGCGTGTTGGGTTTGTTTGTTTGTTTGTTTTTATACGTTTGGTGAGATTGGGTCCAGTTTTATATTTCTGATGTACACACCCCGTATCCCCAGCACCTTAATGTTGGGGTCCAGCCTCGACATGTTTCGCCCACACACCTTCACTGAAAGCACCATCTTTTCCCACACATTTCATTGTTAAAGAGCCGGCGTCACCGATGCTCTAAGCTGAGTTCACAACACATTAGGCACACATCTGTAATCTTGGCTACTGCAGTCCGAGGGCAGAGGACTGATGTGTGTGAAGACAGCCTAAGTGAGGCTCTGCCTCCAAAGCAAAACCAAACACAGTTTTAGCTGTGGAATCTAGGTAGAGTGGCATGCTGCCAGGACCGAGCAAGAAGCTGCCAATAACACTGCTGAACTCTCATGATGTTCAGGTAAGTGCCCACCACAAAAAGAAACAACTGGAAACACATGCCATTAGCACAGAGGTTGAGACAGCTGTGGAGAACAGACGGATCTCTCACTCAAACAAAAGCGCTTCCCAGAGCAGTCAGTCTTCCCCGGAAATGGGTGGGACCCATTTCAAGTATTTGAAGAGAACATCCAAAACAAACAGTCATCCATCAACTCTAAGAATAAGATCTTTAACATAAAAAGTCACCATTAAAAAAAGCAATCCTATGTTCTTTCAAATTGAGTAAATTTAATCGTGTTTGAAAAGGTGCTACCCTTGGATTACCAAAAAGACTGTCACTGGCCAGCCCTGCTGGTCAGGTCCAGGGTCTTTCACAGGTCTCCGTCCAGATGTGAATCTGAAAGGAGCTAGTCTGCAATTAGCTCAAGGCCAAAGGCGTTTGAATATAGGTGTTCTATGCCACTAAATTCCAGGCTAGGGAACATCACAGAAAAAAGGATAAAAAAAAAATGTGACATGGATAACAGGGAGAAAAGCTGTACAGTGCCACTATCAGGGCATGGCATAGCCATTGAAATTTTGAATTTACAGCTGCCATGATTCCTCCCACTGGAGCCTGAGCAAGACTGGCTTTGTCAATAGTATGATGGAGGGATAGGAAACTCATTGGTTCAATTAGGGTTACTATCACTGTGATAAACACCATGACCAAAAATAACTTGGAGAGGAAAGGGCTCATGTGGCTTGCTCTTCCACAGCACTGTTCCTCACTGATGGAAGTCAGAACCGGAACTCACACAGGCAGGAGCTGACACAGAGGCTATGGAGGGGTACTACTCACTGGCTTGCTCTCCATGGCTTGTTCAGTCTTCTTTCTTATAGAACCCAGGACCACCACCCCAGGAGTGGCATCAAACACTAAGAAAATGCCCCACAGGCTTACCTACAGCCCAATCTTAGGGAGGCATTTTCTCACTTGGGGGTCCCTTCTTTCTGATGACTCTATCTTGTGTCAAGTTGATACAAACCTAGACAGCGTGTTCATGGAGCCTTAGCTCTCCCTCCTGAAGAGTCTATGACAGAGAATCATTGTCTGCGATTGCATACTCACTGGTGAGTCCACCAGGCTCCAGCAGATAATTCCAAACCCATGGTCATAACAACAGCTTTATTTAAACTCAATGGATCACAAAACAAAACAAAAGGTCATGAATGTGGGGAACAGGCTTGTTGGGAAGAGGGGAAGTTCACAGGAGTGGGGCAGGAGAAGAATTAAACTGCATTTTATACATGATGGAAATGTCAAAGAACAAATTTAATTAACAGACGATATTAAAATTCTTTTTAGATAAAACTGATTCACAGTGTAAATATTAAATTCTGAAGAGTATTTCAGAAACTAGCAGAACATAATCAAAACCTTACCCACTTTGCTTCAAACGCATAAGCTCTACAAAACCTTGATCCATCTTGTAGTCAAGACAAAGGACACGGATGTTGTTGTGAAATAAGGGCAGCACATTTTGGTATGTGGATTGGACTACTTTGAAATAATAGAAAGTGTTCCAAATCTGGGAGCTGTCCTGGTTCTAAAACCAGAAGCTTTTTTAAGTTCTTAGACTCATTTTTAAACTCAAACTTAATAAATGAGAAATGTTTGTCTTTAGTTCATTATGTTATTATGAAGATTTTATATAAAATATATAAAAGCACTCACAGGAAAGCAACAGAGTAGTCTGGCTTCTTTTCAACATGGAACTATTTTAACAATCCTAAGTATAATACAACATATGTCATTAAAAAGTCATGTAAACACAAAAGACTCTGTGTAGTCAAAGTAATTCTCAGCGAAGGGCATTGCCATATGTGATTTCAGGCTGTAATGTAGAGGCAGAGTAGCAAAAGGTAACATGCATGGTACTGGCACAAAAGCAGGTATGTAGGACATTATAGATATAAACCCACACAGCTCCAAGAACCTGATTCTTGACAAAGATAGCAAAAACACACATTAGGGCAAGAAAGACAATCATTCAACAAATGAGGCTGGGAGAGCTGGGTGTCTACTATAAAAAAAGAAATCGGATCCTTATCTCTCATTCAGCACAAAAATCAATTCCAAATATATAAAAGACTTCAAATATAACACATAAAATTCTGAAATTATTAGAGGAAATCCTTCATGGAATAGGCAAAGGCTTTATCATCAGGGCTCTAGTCACTCAAGAAATAAGACTAAAGCTTATTAATTTCATGTTCTCATTCCCATTTGTCAATTGGAAATAGCTCATCAAGTGAAGTATGGGAGAATCTTTAGCATCCATTCATCTGACGAAGGAGTAATATTATGTAGCATATACAAAGAACTCAAAAATCCCAACAACAGGAACTCAAACAACAAAACAATGAAATAGGCAGTTCTCCAAAGTTAAAAAGAAAGTGATCAATAAACACATGGAAAAGCAGACATTCAACTTGGCCAGGCACCATAGAAATGCAAATTGGAACTACACTGGCATCCTGTCTCATCAGAGTAGAATGACAGCCACAAATGCTAGCAAAGATGTGGACAGGGAGCCTTCACACACTGCTGGGGAGAGTGCAAACGAGTCCAGTCACTATGGAAGCCAGAGTGGACACTGTCAAAACTTAGGAATGAAACCACTGTGTGATCTGTTCCTATCACTCCTGGGTTTCTGTTCAGTGGACTCTAAGTGAACACATCACAGAGACACGTGCACACCAGTGTTCACTGCAGTGCCGTTCACAATAGCGAAGTCATGAAATCAGCTCAGGTGTCCAGTAGCAGAGGAATGGACCAGCCGTAGGGAGTGAAGCTAAACTGTTATAGGAAGACAGAGACAACTGGAGGTAATCATATTAGCCAAATGAAGCCAATGTTAATATATATATTCTTTCTCTCATTTCTTTATTCCTAGATTCTACATGGATAGATAAAGTCACATACATATGACATGAAAGTAGAAGCAAACTGTCTAGAGGAACAAAGGAAACAAACAGAAAAAGAGGACAAAGAGGAAAGGGGGATTGTGGAGAACATGCTTAAATAAGTATCACATGTTTATAAGAAAATGTCCTCATGAAACTCAGTGTACAATGAAAACACACAATGAAATTTAATTTTAAAAGAATGAGCATATGTTGTTGTCCAAAGTCTATGGGGTTGCTGGGACCATACTAATCTGAGTGGCATGTGCTGCCTCTCAAGGCCATGGTGATGGTTTAGGACCAAGCTGTAGCCAAGGGCATGACCCTACTACAGCCAGGATCTGTGATGATGTCCGTGGAACATGTTACCAACTGGGGTTCATGTGGATGCCGTTGGTCTGGACTGCCTCCCGAAGTCATGCTGATGTCTGAGTTCTGTGTAGAGATGTCCCCACCTCTCATCAGCCCTGGGAGAAATGGCCCCAGTGGCCCAGCCATGGGAGAACTGCTTCCATCCCTCACCAGCTGCCATAATGGGAGAGTTGGCCCCACCCCTCACCATGAGCAGGGAGGAAGAACTGGCCCCAATAACCTGTGCACAGAAGAGGTGGCTGTGACCCTTGCCTGAGAAGTGTGGTCATGTTGGAGACCAGGACTAACCAATTCAGCAACCACCCAAGACCACATCCAGGGCTTTGAGTTGGCCCACCTCAACATCTACCCCATCTGTGTCTGCTGGAACTCATAAAGGAACCAGTCTTGTCCTGGGGAATCATAGCCACAGGATCTCCATGACTCAGCTGGAGGATAACTGAGAGAAGTTTCAGTGAGGGCCCAGTAGTCAATATATGACAGAAGCTTTGAACCTGACCAACAACTCAATGCAATGAACATTTGCAAGTAGAGCTGTTTGGGCAGGAGGGTGTACTTCATGACACACCACAGCTCCCAAGACCACTAAGACAAAGGAATGTGTGATGAAGAGGTGAGAAAGAGGGAGGAGAGAAGTGTTTTTCTGTTTTGCTTTGTTTTGTTTTATCTATTTTTATTTTCTTTTCAGAGGAGAGAATACAAGGGAGGAGGACAGACATGGAGGGACTAGAAAAAGAGTAGGATTGAGGTCATAATATGAAATTCCCAATGAATCAATTAAAAAAGTCTTGTTTAAAAAATGAGCTATTTCTCTAAAAGACTGTGTTCTACCAAGCAAACCTGGTAGCTATGGCTATTTTCCCTCTATTTTCCTGTTATTGAAAATAGAATTTTGTTTTGACCTGAGAGAGAGGGAGTGTAGGACCAGGTTCAGAGACAGAGGGAGCGTGTAGCAGAGGCCCTTGACCCTGGTCCAGAATCATCAGGAAGAGAGGTAGCAACACCCATATTTATAAAGGAAGCATTGCTAAAACTTAACTCACACATCAAGGCCCACACACTTATAGCGACTTCAATATCCCACTCTCCCCACTGGACAGGCCTGCAGATAGAAACTTAACAGAGAAATAAGAGAACTCACAGATATCATTACTCAAATGAACTTACCAGACATCTATAGAACATTCCACCCAAACGCAAAATTGACCACATATTTAGTAACAAAGCAAACCTCAACAGATACAAAAAAAAATTGGAATAAGCCCCTGTATCTTACTGGATACTTGGCTTAAAGATAGGATTTAATAAAAACACAAATTCCAGAAGGCTTACAAACTCATGGAAACTGAATATAGCCCAACTGAATCACCCCTGGCTCAAAAAAGAAATAAAGAAATTAAAGACTTCCTAGAATTCAATGAAAATGAATGTACAACATAAACTTATGGGACACTATGAAAGCCATAATAAGGGGAAAGTTCATGACACTAAATGAAATAAATTGGAGAAATCTGATACTAGCAAATTAACAAAGGACAAGAAAGCTCTAGAACAAAAAGAACCAAACTCACCCAGGAGTAGAAAATGCCAGGAAATAATCAAATTGAGGGCTGAAATCAGTAAAATAAAAACAAAGAGAATAATACAAAAAAATCAACGAAACAGAGTTAGCTCTTCAAGAAAATCAACAAATTAGACAAAACCTTATCCAAACCAACCAAAGGCAGAGAAAGAATACTCCAATTAACAAAATCAGGAATAAAAAGGAGGGCATAACAACAGCCAGGGAGGAAATCCAGAGAATCATCAGATCATATTTCAAAAACCTGTATTCCACAAAATTGGAAAATTTAAAAGAAACGGACAATTTTCTGGACAGGTACCACATACCAAAATTAGATCAAGATCAGATAAACAATTTAAATAGACCTATAACCCCTAAATAAATAGAAGCAGTCATTAAAAGTCTCCCAATGAAAAAAAGTACAGGACCAGATGGCTTCAGCACAGAATTCTACCAGAACTTCAAATAAGAGCTAACACCAATACTCGTCAAAGTATTTGACACAATAGAAACAGAAGGAACATTGCCAAACTCCTTTTACAAGGCTACAATTACCTTGATACCCAAACTACACAAAGATGCAACAAAGATAGAGAACTGTAGACCAATCTCCCTCATGAACACTGACACAAAAATACCAAATAAAATACTGGCAAACAGAATCCATGAACACATTTAAAAAAATCATCTACCATGACCAAGTAGGCTTCATCTCAGATATGCAGCGTTGGTTCAACATCTGTCAATGAAATCCACACCATATAAAGAAACAAAGAGAAAAAAAAAACATATGATCATCTCGTTAGATGCTGAAAAAGCCTCAACAAAATCCAACACCTCTTCATGTTAAAGGTCTTGGAGAGATCAGGGATACGAGGAACATATCTAAACACAGTAAAAGCAATTTACAGCAAGCTGAGGGCCAACAAACAATGATTCCACTAAAATCAGGAACAAGACAAAGCTGTTCACTGTCTGCAGATATATTCAATATTGTACTTGAGGTCCTAGCTAGAGCAATAAGTCAACAAAAGGAGATCAAGGGGATACAAACTGGAAAGGAAGAAATCAAACTATCACTTTTCACAGATGATATGATAGTATATATAAGTGACCTCCAAAACTCTACCAGGGAACATCTTCACCTCAGCCTCTGGCATCCTTATATCCAAAGAGTCTGGAATGTTCAGGTAGGAACTCTAGCCCAAGCCCTCTCCCCTGGAGCTGCCTCAGTTCAGACTCCACCCAGAGAAAGCCTGCCAAATGATGACCCCTCCCCAGAGCTACTCAAGACCACACCCACAGGGTATTTAAATGCTAAGAGTTTACAGGAGGCCACTGTTTTGGACTAGCTTTCCGTGTCACACTCCAGACCAAACAAGAATGGGGTGACTGTGCCAGATGGTATGTAATCCAACTAAGCTTTAAAATGTGGCCAGCACAGGAGAGCCCAGGCCACCTGAGTCAGTATGAAATCACAAATGCCAATCCCCCTCCCCCGTCTTAATGCCCTAAAGAAGTTTTCGAAATGACCAATGATTTTTTTTATTATGTTTTCTCAACTCTTTTTTTCCTCACAGAAAAAAAATCTGGGTTGAGATCAACTGAAGACTCTTGTTTCCCACAATGAGACACTGCCTAGTTGTAGAATTATAAGGAAAGCCAGCTTGATTCCTACACTGATGTTTACTATAATTTTGTATTTAGCATTATAAATAGAATTAGGAATGGAAAGAAGACAGCTGAGACAGAATTCAAATGCAAGCTATATATAAAGCAGCCCGACAACAGGAATTCTGACCCTGGTGTCAGTGGTCGAGGGCTCAGGGCAAAGACCAGCATGCTGGATGATGCGCCAAAGATCCATCTAGCCACCAACAATCACCTGTGCCCTCCAGTCCTCCATCCTCCTCCTACATCTTGAGCCTGACTCATTTGGAACTCATTGTTTCATCAAAGGGGTGTGGCTGAGCTGGTACCTAGGGCTCTGTGGGAGCTTGAGGACTCCCTCGTGACCTCTAGATGATGCTACGGACTACAGATCTGCAAGCGCCTCTTATACAAACCTGCATAATACTCCATGTGAGTTTTAAGGCTCAACAAATTATCTCAGAGCTTCAGATGAGATCAGAAGCCACAGTTCCCTTCAGCCCACCCCACCACAGGGAACCCTAATCCCTGCTTGCAGAAGAAAGGTGGAGTTAGAGCATAGGGTTCCTGTCTAGCAAAGGGGTCAGGTTATACACTAGGGTTTCCGTAATCTTGTGTCTAGAAAGAACTGGGAGGAAATGGAAGTTTGCAAAGAAACTTTTTGTCCCCTCAGTACCACATTTCACACTGTTCTAGAATGATCCATTAATGTATCCAGCTCTCATGAGACTGAGGATTTCTTAGAAAGAGATTATATTTGATTCATCTTTTTGATCTGGTGACTTGCAAGGCCTGACACGTTATAAGCAATTAGATCTTTTATGATTGATGGGCGGGTTGAATCTTCCTACATTTTGTTATTGCCGCTCTAATATAAATGCTGAAAGCAAGGGCTTTCAAATGTGCCCAAAAAGAGAAATAGCATCCTGGCTCAGTCTTCAAAAGCACCCATCAGGAGGGAGTGATCGTGCCTACTGACAGGTTAGCTCTCTGCAACACCAGCCAGTCTCCAGAGGAATTCTAAGCCTACCGGCTGGATGGAAACACTCTCACTAGACATATGCATGACAGCAATTGCAGAGGGTTTTGAATATGAGAAGTATCTGACATGGAAACAATGAAATTCTGAGCCCAATTCCAGCTTCTGGTTGCTTGACAAGAGACACATTTCCTTTGCAGATTTCAAAGATGTTAAAAATGTTTAGTTAAGACTCCAGATGGCAGAATATATTAACTTTAAGCTTCAGAATTATTAATGTAGTCCACAGCTATGCTGTCAGCTATTGTATTTTCTGATGTAAATGTAGTACAAATAAGAAGAGAGATATCTTTTCTATTAAGTTTCATAATCCTCAGCTACCCAAGACTTTAAAAGAAACCTACCCTGGAGAGTCGGCTATATTCCCAGACACATTTGAAACTTAAAACCAATAGAAGCAAATGCTGCAAAGAGATTTGACGATCCTTTTTAAGATTTCATAAGCAAAAAGATGAATAGGCCAAGCTAGGGTCATTTACCAGTTTATACATTAAACTGACAAGGATACTTAGATATATTTGCGGCATTGGAAGGCGCTTTTACAGTTTTGAGAGGAATCGTGACATCTTAGAGTAGTGAACAGGGACTTTGTTTTTCGGTGTATCCTATGTTGTGATTTGCAGTTCTGCACCGCGATCCTAAAATTTGCAGTTGAAACTGTGCTTTAGAGAAAACTACCTGGCGAAGATGGAAATGCTGTATTTTCTTCATTCTACATCTATTGAGTGGCATGCAAATCAAGACATATCACTGTTATAAACTTCCTACACAGACAATCTTCAAAAACAAGAAAATCCATAGAGAATATTGTGAGCAAAGAAATGAATAGAGCAGTCGGAGACAGGAAGCAGTTAAGGAAATGTCAGTCTGATTGACTGCCAAACACATGGCTTATGGACAGCTGAAAAAACACATATCAGGCAAGGTGACAGTACAACTGATTAGACTACCTGGGACACATTTCATGATTTGATGTCCAGTAGAAGTGATGACAGCCGTCCTGCTCAAACCAAGACAGCTAGCCCTCAGTTATCTTCCCTTTCCAGCATGCTTCTCAGGGTTTCTGTGACCTCCCCTCCAAAAATAGCTAGTATTAGTTGGCCAAAGACACTCAGAGCCGAGTGTGGTAGTTCAGGCCTGGAATCACAGCGTCTGAGACAGGGAAACAGGAGGTTCATGAATTCAAGGCCAGCTCTGGCTACAGAGTGAGAGCCCATGACTCAAAAAAAAAAAAAAAAACAAAAAACAAAACAAGAGAAACCAAAAAGGTATTCTGGGTGGAGGAAAGAGACTCAAGGGAAAGATTTTAAAAATGAATTATACATTCAGTGGAGCCCACTGTAGTGCAAAGGACACAGAGATCACTGGCTCTCAGCCTGCGGGTCATGATCTCTTTGGGGGGTGTCAAGTGACCTTTTCACAGGAGTGACATAGCCTGCATATCAGATATTTACATTATGATTCCAAACAGTAGCAAAATTATCGTTATGAAGTAGCAATGAAAATAATTTTATAGTTGGGGGTTAGCACAACATGAGGGACTGTATTAAAGGGTCCCAGCAATAGGAAGGGTGAGAACCACTGCTCTAGGGAGTGTTACCTGGCGTGAAAAGTAGTTGCCCTTCCTGCTGCAAACAAGCAAACACCATTTACTTCTTTGTGCAACTCCCCTCCCTTTAATCTCACCAGCATTCTAGAAAATAACAGAGTCTAATGTCCATTTTAGTGTGCATTGCTGTGATTCCATGTGTTAGCCACATTGAACAGAAAATAGGAGGTTATTTGGTTTCAGAGCAATTCATTTTATTTCTAATCCTCTGCTATCTAAGACTTTAAAAGAAAATTACCCTGGAGAGTCAGGTAGATTCCTCAACACATTAGAAACTCAAAACCAAAACAAATGGGATTTTCTTTTTCATCAGAAACATAGCTAAAGAACGCACTTTTTTTCATTTTCTTATGAAAAATCATTCAAAAGCAGGAAAAAGGGGAAAAACTTAAAAGTGAAACTCAAATACTGGCAGAAGCAGGTACTGTAAGCCCCAGATTATACCATGTGTGTGGGCTACTTAAAAGGAGCCAGAACCTAGTGAAAGCCAAGTAGGAGATGGGCAGAGAAGAGGTCATGGGAAAGGTGTCTGTACTGGCTACTTTTATGTCAGCTTCGTAAGTCATAGTCATCTGAGAAGAGGGAGCCTCAACTGAAAAATTGCTTCCATAAGATCAGGCTGCTGGCAAGCCTGTAGGACATTTTCTTTTTTTTTTTTCTTTTTTTTCTTTTTTTTTTTTGGTTTTTCGAGACAGGGTTTCTCTGTGGCTTTGGAGCCTGTCCTGGAACTAGCTCTTGTAGACCAGGCTGGTCTCGAACTCACAGAGATCCGCCTGCCTCTGCCTCCCGAGTGCTGGGATTAAAGGCGTGCGCCACCACCGCCCGGCTGTAGGACATTTTCTTAATTAGTGATAGATGTGGGAGTGCCTAACTCAAGGTGGGCAGGGCCATCGCTGAGCTGGTGGTTCTAAGTTCTATAAGAAAGCAGGTTAAGCAAGCCATGGGGACCAAGACAGAAAGCAGCACTCTGTAGCTACTGCGTCAGCGCCTGTCTTCAGGTTCCTGGTCTGCTTGTATTCCTGCCTTGACTCCCTTCAATAACGGACTACATTGTGGAAGAGTAAACCTAAACAGACCTCACCTAAAACAATTCAACAACAAAAACATTCAAGAATATATATGATCTAACTAAGGTAGTGCCCAGAGAAAATGCCAGTGCTTTAAGTATGTAAGTACTAATAACACTAAATATGAATAGGAAAATTTCAAAATAAAACATCAAATTAAAAAAACATGGAAGAACAACAGAATCAAGAAATAAATTAGTAAATAAAATGCAGTCAAGGGAAAGCAGGGAGATTGGAACCTGAACAATACATTATCCATACTATAGGATATTATCAAGCAGAAAAAAAAAAATAAACCTTGAAAACGTACTAAGTCACAAAAATCCATCCACTCAACAGTTCTGCTTCTGTGAAGTGAAAGGCAACCATATAAGCAGAAAATAGCTTAGTGCTTGCCGGGGCTTCATGCTAAGGCTTGGGGAATGTCTGGAAGGAAAGGTTTAGAGGAAAAGAGTTTCAATGGGGAGAGTATTAGTTATTTTCTTGCTGCTGCGAGAAAACACCATGACCAAGCCAACTTACAGAAAGAAGGGTTTATTGTGACTTATGGCTCCAGAAGGCTCAGAGTGCACACATATCACAGGAAGCTGGTCATGGTGGTAGATGTGCATTTTCAAGGAGTGATCAGTGTGAATGGGACTTATAGCTTAATATGTCATTTTAGGGGATGAGATATGGTTCAGATGGTAATGCCTGAAATGCACCAGACTCTGAGTTCAATCCACAGCACTGCATAGAACTGTGTGTGTGGGGGGGGAGGGTGTCCACCTATAGTCCTAGAACTCAGAGGACAGAGGCAAGAGGAACAGGAGTACAAGATCATCCTCATCTACATAAAGAGTTCAAGGTCAGTCTGATGCATACACATGTGCACGTGTGTATGCACACATGCATATATTTACATATCTGTATATATGGAATATATGTTCCTTAAAATAGAAGTCGTAAAGCCTACATTTCCATAATTCTGTGTGAATATATTTAGAAAACTAGATGATATACAGAAATTAAGAAGAAAAAAATTACTAAAACTTCCCCCAGTGAAACAAAATGCCAAAATGGATGATTACTAGGGAAGATATACAGAAAGTTTTTAAGTGGCAGATACTTGTCCTTCAGGACGTTATCAGTCCCAAGAGGTTCTCTAGGGGCAAGATACTTCATATTTGTGCCTGACACATGGCAGGACATTTGACACACCTTCTCCAGCCTATTTATGCTCTGGCACTGTCAGAAACTGGAACAGTGAGGACGGGTGCCCTAGTTTTTATTGCTCTGATGAGATCATGACCAAAAGTAAGCTGGGAAGGAAGGTGTTTATGAGGCTTACACTTACTTCTACGTTGTAGCAGTTCATCATTGAAGGAAGTCAGGACAGGAACCAGAGCAGGCCAGGAACCTGGAGGCAGAAGCTGATGCCAAGGCAACAGAGTTGCTTACTGGCTTGCTCCTTGTGGCTTGCTCAGCCTGCTTTCTTAAAGAACCCAGTACCACCAGCTCACAGAAGGCATCATTCACAGTGGGCTGACCTCTCCTGATGTGGGAAGTCCTTCTGTATATGTGTTGCTTTTATAGGTTAATGAATAAAGAAGCTGTCTTCAGTCTGCACCTGGTAGAATAGAGATAGGCAGGGAAAACTAAATGGAATGCTGGGAGAAAGAAAGCAAGGTGAGGGAGATGCCGTGTAGCTGCTGCTAGGGACAGATGAGTGGGAACCTTGCCAGTAAGCCACAAGCACGTGATGATAGACAGATTAATAGAAATGGGTTATTAAGATGTAAGAGCTAGCCAATAAGAAGCTAGAGCTAATAGGCCAAACGGTGATTTAATTAATACAGTTTCTGAGTGGTTATTTTGGGAGTCTGGGCAGCCAGGAACAAACAAGTGGTCTCCTATAACACTCTCCCACATCAATCACTAATTAAGAGAATACCCTACAACTGCATCTTATGGAGGTATTTTCTCAATTGAGGTTCCCTCCTCTCGATAACACTAGCTGCGTCAAGTTGACACAAAGCTAGCTAACACAACGGGCCAGTAAATCAAGCTGAAGTCACCACCCTGACTTTGACATAAGTATATACCAACCAAAGGTAGCTCCCTGAACACTTCTATTTTTTTAAAGGGTACAAAGAAAAGGCCCGATTTCAAAAGTGAAGCCATCTATGTAGACTAAAGTTTTTTTGAATTCAGGCAGGAAAGTTCAGGCCAGCCTCAAACTCGCTATGCAGCAGAGAATGACCTCAACCCCAGGACTTTGCACATGCTAGTTCAAGCACTCTACCAACTACACCCTCCAGACAATTTTTCTTTTCCTAATGCTTGTGGGGTGTGTGTATGTGTGTACATGTGTGTGTATCTCTTGAGGCAGGATCTCTCCCTGAAGCCAGGACTCCCATTTTCTCAGCTAGTCTGGAAGAGGTCCTCCCATCTCTACCCCACTCAAAGAGCAGGTTATAAGCTTGCACAGAGTGCCCAGCTTTTTATGTGAGTGCTGGGATCCAAATTCTGCTTCTCTCAGTTATGCAGCAAAGACTCACACCATCTCTTCAGCCCTGAATTAATTACATGTACGTTTATTTTACTTATTGAACACATAGTGCACATACCTATGGTCAGAGGACAGTCTTGAAGAATCAGCTGTCAAACTCCAGCATACCAGTTCCGGGGGATTGAGTTCAGGCTGTCAAGCAAGGCAAAAACCACCTCTGTCTTCTTAGCCACTCCATTAGCTCCCCAAAATTTCAAAATAATTTATTCAATACCTTTTTCAGGGTCTTGGTGTAAGGCCACAATATTTTACCCTCTAGGAGAAAGCCGGCAATGATCAATTGGCTATTTTATGACTTGCATCCCTACAAGGAGGCCAGTGGCCCCAGAGTTCTAAAAAATGAAAGATTCTTACACAATAAGGAGAGGGAACTGCCTGGTCATGAGTGAATGGATTGCTGGATTGATTAACAATGGCCCTATTCTCATGCTAAGAATGGCCATATAAAAACTAGTTAACCTCAATGTAATATCTCTAGATGCTCACTAGTTATGCTGTTTCACCCATCAGGCTGTAGGTCCAAGGATATGTGGCGTCATTATAGATAGATAAAGAGTAAGATGCCATAGCCAAACTCAGTCTTACATCATGTACAACACAAGACAGCAGTCATGACATAGCAAAAATACCTGCATGCATTTCCAAATATTTGGGAAAGAAGTGAATGCCAGCCTAAGTTGAGAACTACTAACATACCAAACATTAGTTCTTCTGTGGATGGCAGGGGCAAGATGACCTCCACTGAGAAGCTTTATCTCCTCCACCAGGCCTAAGATACATGCTTCTCCTGGATGTTCCCACTGTGACAGCAGAGTGGCCATACAGAGCGAGAGGTAGCGAGACTAACATATGAAAGAAGCCAATTGGCACAGATAGAAATCCTTCTCTACCTGGGCTATGTTACAACAGAGTAGGAAGTAGAAGAGCACCAGTATACAAACACAAGGCAGATACTATGAAAATTACCTACAAAGCACAAGAACTCATTTGACCCTGGGCTCTTCTTGAGCATCTGTCTTCCCAGTTCATTGGCCAACTTCCACCCTCAAGAGAACCATTTTCTTTTCTTAATAAACTGTCTATAGCTATCACTGTTAGTCTCTGTTCTAATTTATTGTTCTGAGTCCCAGAACCTAGAAACCTCAGTGGGTGGGGTCTGTATTCTGATCCATGTCTAATAACCAGGACCTCTTACTTATTTTAGCCTTAGCTATGACACATACGGTAGGCACTGCAATTACTAACTTAGCCCTCCCCACTGCTGCCTCATGGTGACAGTCCTTGGCATCCAAAGGATAGCAAAGATGGTCGATATGAAGTTCTGGACTCGCAGTCTGCCTTTAACACACATAACAATAAATATATTTTGACTGGTTTTTGTTTGTGTTTTGTTTCTGTTTGTTTTTCAGCACTACGAATCCAATCCAGGCCTTTGTTCATGTTAGGAAAACTATCACCAAGTTACAGCCCCAGCACTAGTAAATAGACTTTAAATAAATGACACCCACAAAAGAGCTCTTCATCTCAGGAGAACATATTTGGGGGAAAGTTTGGCTTTTTGTTTTGTTTTGTTTTGTTTGAGTTTATTTAATACTTCTGGGTCCTGGGTAAGCAATTGGAGTTTTCCTAAATGTTTGAAAGTTACTTTTACTTGTTTTAGATTGTGGCCTTTTGCTTTGTTTTTGTTTGGGTGGGAGTGAAAAGTTGTTATAAAAGTTGGGGGTGTGTTTTTTATATTTGGTTGCTTGCTTGCTTGCTTGCTTGCTTGCTTGCTTGCTTGCTTGCTTGCTTGCTTGTTTGCTTGCTTGCTTGCTTCAGATAAGGTCTTGCTTGGTAGCCCAGTCTGGCCCTGATCTCTCATGCCTCCTGACTCCGAACACTAGAATTCCTGGCTTGCACCACTACAGCTAGTAAGTGTTGAAAAAGATATGACAAGTTATTTACTCTTACATTTCAATTTCAAAATAATCTTTTGAATAGTTTCTACGCAAGAAGACTAAATTATTTGCACTAAAATTTATTTAGAGATAAATAGCTTTATATTAGTTATTCCATTTTATTGAAGGTTTAACAATCTGATTAAAGATCTAATATATTACCAAAGAAGCATATTGTATCCCTGCCAATCAATTATCTTTGTTAATGTACCAGAGCTTAAATCAGGAAAAGAAAATATAAAGTGTGACTAATAACAATTAAGGCATAATTGTATTTCAAAATGAAAAGAAACAGAAAAAAGAAAGATCAATGTCTATCAAAAGCAATATCACAATATTCAAATTTATTCATAACTTTTTCAAAGCACCAGAAAAATGTTCCTACCTAATCTAAGTACAAGATTTCTTTTTCTGCTTATCACATCTAATATATTAATGCATTTTGTTCTAAACATTTGCTATAAAACTGAATGCATGGGGTATGGCATCCTTCTCTGGAACAGTAGCTGTCACTGGGACTTCAAGTCCATCATCTCTTCCTTCTCCTGTGTATCAGTCTCCATGGCAACCGGAGAGGTACCAAGTTTCGATTGATCTTGCTTAGAAAGAGGATCCCAAACAGATACTTGATTCAGGGACATACAAATGACTTGAGGGTCTTTAAGTTTGGAGCTGAAGATACCTTAAAGCTGGACTTTCTTTTTGAGATAGAGATGTAAATGATCAATTTCATGCTTCCCCTAGCCTTCCATGAGAGGATAAATAACAGGCAGCAAGAGCAGAGAAACAAGTTAGAAACTAGTGCCTCTTGCCCCTGTTGTTCCTAAGATCCGAAGCCAACCATACTTGATATAATGGGTTAATCTATTCACCTTGCATAAGTTAGGGAAAGTTATTTGCTATTTATAACCAAAAGAGATGTGACTAGTGAGCACATGAAATGGTACCAGGGATGGGGGACTTGCAGGGATATTGTTTAATACTAGCTCTAGTACTGTTTAAAGAAAGAAAGAAAAAAAGAATGCCAGGCAGCGGTGATGCTCACCCTTAATTCCAGCACTCGGGAGAAAGAGGCAGGTGGATCTCTGTGAGTCTGAGGCCAGCCTGGTCTACAGAGTGAGTTTCAGTACTCCCAGGGCTGTTACACAGAGAAACCCTGTCTCAAATAACTGAAAGCAACTAAAGAAAAAAAGAAAGAAAGATAAAATCTCTGAGCCTGGTACATGCTTCAATCTCAGCGCTCTGGAGGCAGAGGCAGGCAGATCTCTCTGTTCAAGTCCAGCATGGTCTGCAGAATGCAGTAAGGACATACAGAGCTCCATAGTGAGACTGTGTCTCAAAAGCCTAAACCTGGACTTAGGCGTGTGTGTCTGTAGTCCAAACCTCTCTGTATCAAGCTATAACAAAGTCCCACATTCTGTTCACCCCCTTCCTCTGCCCCAACACCTTTATCTAGAAAGAGATCATCAATGTGAAAGGCAGCAAAGCTTGGGGAAATCAGACTACATCAGCATGATGGTGATGAGGGGGCCCTGGGGAATCCAGCAGGATATCGTGAGGGTAGAATTGACTGGAAAAGGAGGTCTCTCTACAGAGCAATGATTGTTATTATTTCAAGTGTATTCACAAGGAAAAACGCCTGTTCTCTGCCTTTCCCTCTCAAGGGTTGGTCATTACCTTTTGTTTTGCTTTGCCCCTAGAGCAGTATCTCCGACATGAACTAATCAAGGAGAATGGAGTATGTGTTCTGCTTAGTTCCAGAGGCTCCAGTCTGTGGTTGCTTGTCCCAGCTGCTGGGGCAAGACACTATGGCAGCAAGAACCATGTGTGAAGGGGCTTCTTCACCTCATTGCAGACAGGAAACTAAGAGGAAGACAGGAAGGGGGTAGGGACAAGATATCACCCAAGGGCCAGCCATCAGGGTTCTACTTCCTTCTGGTAAGCCTCACTTGGGAAGCCAGAAACCTCTCAAAGCAGCACCATGTGCTACGGAGCATTTAAACCAGGATTCCAAAGACTGGTGCAGTCCATGTCACATTCAAACCATGACAATCTTTCTTGCAAAACTGTTGTTTTCATCAATGCCGGCTAAGGAAACACACTTGCACACAGGTGGCACCAGCACACTACAAAACCATTGGTTTTTGAAAAAGAGCATTTGATTGGAATTACATAAAAGAAAATAATAGCATTGAGGCAGGGAGACAGGAGCCAAAGTGAAAAAGGCAGAACCTCTTGAATTTTATTTGAAAGAAAAGGGAAAAAAGCACTTTGCACTCAAAAAAAAAAAAAAAACTTTCATTCAAAAAGCAACTGGAGGCAGCATGCGTATATTGAGGAATAAAAACGCAGACTTAAAATAACTGTGGCGTAGGAGCTACCGTGGCAGCACACAGACAAGAATGGAAGGGTGGCTAACCAAATGAATATGCATCCTGATTCTTACCCAGCAAAAACTAGCAATTAAAAAGATATTTTAAAGATTCATAAGCCATTTAGAGTGAGCTGGATTCTGAAAAAGGTAAAGTATTATGCCTACATTCTAATTACTTGGAGAATGTGTGCTTTACAGGGAAAACGCTAGAAAATTCTCTCAGTTTTAAAAGGACTCTCACTCGATTCTTACTATGAAGCAATGCATGTCATTTATGGAAATCATCGAAGCAGCAGAGAGAAAGGAAGAAGAGGCCAAACAGACTTTAGTACATACTTCATTGTGGTTTGTAACAAATATCCTTCTGAGGAAGATTAAGGTATATTTTAGACAGAAAAGGGCTCTAAAGCATATTCATTTTTAAAATTACCATACATTGGTTGTACAAAATAATGGATTTATACATGACATTTTTATCTACGCATGTCACATACTTTGATCATATTACACCCCCCCCCAATCTCTTTCTTTGGGCATTCCTTCCCTTCCCATGAATCTTCTTCCAAATATCTCCTCCCTTCTGCTTTCAATTATTTTTTTTCTGTTATTATTTAAAAGGCATTCTACAAAGGTGAGAAAATGTAAAATTTATTTTTTGAGTCTGACTTATTTCAGATAGCATGATAACATTTCCATTTCCACCCAAGCATTATCTTTTTAAAACTTTCTTATAAGGACCTTGCATTGCTGGGTACTAACTTTCATGCACTGCTGCATTTCCTTTAAGATAACTTTTCCTGTACAAGATCAACTCAAAAAAATCAGTAGCCCTCCTATACACAAATGATAAAGAAGCTGAGAGGGAAATCAGAGAAATATAACCTTTCGCAATAGCCAAAAATAACATAAAATATATTAGGGTAACACTAACCAAGGAAGTGAAAGACCTATTTGACAAGAACTTTAAATATTTGAAGAAAGAAATTGAAGAAGATAACAGAAAATGAAAAGATCTTCCATGCTCTTGGATAGGAATGGATCAACATAGTAAAAATGTCAATCTGTAGATTCAATGCAATCCCCATCAAAATTCCAACACAATTCTTCACAAACTTTGAAAGAACAATAATCAACTTCATATGGAAAAACAAAAAACTCAGGATAGCCAAAACAATCCTATACAATAAAGAAACTTCCGGAGGAATTACCATCTCTGACATCAAGCTCTATTACAGAGCTACAGTAACTAAAAACAGCTTGGAATTGACATAAAAACAGAGATGTTGGCCAATGGGATAGAATTAAGACCCGGATATTAATCCATACACCTATGAACACCTAATTTTTGACAAAGAAGCTAAAATTATACAATGAAAAAAAAGGAAGCATCCTCCACAAATGGTGCTGGTATAACTGGATGTCAACATGTAGAAGACTGAGAATTGCCATGAGCAAAACTCAAGTCCAAATGGATTAAAGACCTCAATATAAATCCAACCACGCTGAACCTGACAGAAGAGAAAGTGGGAAGCATCCTTCAATGCATGGGCACAGGAGACCACTTCCTAAATATAGCCCCAGTAGCACAGACAATAAGAATAACAATAAATAAATGGGACCTACTGAAACTGAGAAGCTTCTGTAAAGCAAAGGACACAGTCAAAAAGACAAAGAGGCAGCCTACTGAATGGGAAAAGATCTTCACCAACCCCACATATTAGACAAATGACTGATCTCCAAAATATATAAAGAATTCAAGAAATTAGACATTAAAATTCTAAAAGACCCAATTAAAAAAATGGGGTACTGAACTAAACAGAGAATTCTCAACAGAAGAATTTCAAATGGTCAAAAGATACTTAAGGAAATGTTCAACTTCCTTAGCTATCAGGGAAATGCAAATCAAAACAACTTTGAGATACCATCTTACACCTGTCAGAATGGTTAAAATCAAAAACACTAATGATAGCTCATGCTGGAGAGGATGTAAAGGGAACACTTATCCATCACTGGTCAGAATGCAAACTTGTACAACCACTTTGGAAATTAGTATGGCGGTAACTCAGAAAATTGGAAATCAACCTACCTCAGGATCCGACAGTACCACTCTTGAGAATATACCCAAAAGATAATCATACTACAAAAGCATTTGTTCAACTATGTTCATAGCAGCATTATTTGTAATAGCCAGAACCTGGAAACAACCTAGATGCCCTCAACTGAAGAATGTATAAAGAAAATGTGGCACTTTTACACATTAGAGTACTACGCAGTGATAAAAATAATGACATCTTGTATTTTGCATTCAATGGATGGAATTAGAAAACACTATCCTGAGTGAGGTAACTCAGACCCAAAAAAATGAATATGGTATGTACTCACTCATAAGTGGATACTAGCTATAAACAAAGAACATTGAGCCTATAGTTCATAATCCTAGAGAAGCCAAATAATAAGGTGAACCCAAAGAAAAACATATATAGACCCACCTGGAAATTGGAAACAGAAAAGATCGCCTGACAAAATTGGGAACATGGGGTTAGGGGGTAGAAGGAAGGGGAGAAGGGGAAGAAGAGGGGAGAAGGAGAGGGTTGAGGAGAACTTGAGGGAATGGGATAGTCAAGATGGATTAAGGACAGATATGAGAGCAAGGAAAGAGATATCTTGATTGAGTGAGCCATTATTGGGTTAACAAGAAACCTGGCTCTAGAAAAATTCCCAGGAATTCACAAGGATGACCCAAGCTAAGACTCTAAGCAATAGAGGATAGGGTATCTGAACTGGCCTTGCCCTGGAGTCAGACTGATGATTATCTTAAATATCACCATAGAACCTTCATCCAGCAACAGATGGAAACAGAGTCAGAGACACTGTTTCAGCACTGGACTGAGCTCCCAAGGTCCAGTTGAAGAGTAGAAGGAATGAGAATATGAGCAAAGAGGTCAAGACCATGAAGGGTTCATTCACTGAAACAGTTTACCTGAGCTAATGGGAGCTCACCAACTCCAGCTGGACTGGGAAGAAACAAGCATAGAACCAAACTAGTCCCTCTGAATGTGGTTGACAGTTGTATGGCTGGGGCGGACTGAGGGGCCACTGGCAGCGGCATTGGGATTTATCTCCACTGCATGTACTGGCTTTTTGGGATCCTATTCTCTTTGGATGTATACTGTGCTCAGCCTAGATGTACCTTCCACAAAGCAAAGGGCTCTTAGGATTAGAGGAGGTAGGGTAGGAGGGTGTGTGGAGGGAATGGGAGGAGGGGAAGGAGTAGGAATTTGGATTGGTATTTTAAAAAAAAAATCTAACAAATTAAAAAAGTAAAATAAAATAAAATATACACACACAAAAGATCTAAGAGTTAGTTCATAAGAAGCCTGAGCTAATAGGCCAAATAGTGTTGTAATTAATATAGTTTTTTGTGATTATTCAGGTCTGGGCAGACGGGAAATGAACGAGAAGCCTCAGTCTACAGTCATTTACTGTAGAGATCTAATTTTTAAAATCTCTTGATAATTCTTTGAAAGATCTTAAGCACATTAGCACATTTTTCTTATGTAGAAAGACTGGCATATTTTGACGAGCACCAAGAAAACTCACTTGTGATCCCATTGTCCCTGTTGACATTTTATTGTACGTTATTCTTTGTTTTGACTGTGTACATTTCTTCTAAAATACCATATCACAATACTACTTTAGGATAATACTTTTAATTTAATATGTAAAACAAGATTATTTTTAATTTAATAAAAATAAAAATTGTAAAAAAAAATAACCTCTTTTGATATATCAGAGGCAGCCACATCTGCCTTGGGATGAATTAGAATTGTTTTTTTCCAGAAATATGATAAGCAATAAATCATTGCTGATTAACTTCTGACAGAATAAATTAAGAATTTTAGTCCTGAGTGGGACACTTAAAAGCCAGCATTGTTGAGTAAAAAAAAAACCTAATTTCTTTAAGCTGAAAGTTCCCAGGCACTGTAACCTGAAAATTTGCCTTCCGAAGAGAAACACTATGGAAGTTTAGTGAAAGGCTTCCATACATGTAGACCAACAGGAGGAGGTTTGCCTGGGCAAATCAGGTGTTATAGCTTGAATGTGAAATGTCTCCCACAGACTTGTGTTTTTGACTAGATAGTCCCCAGCTGCTGGAGAAGTTGTAGGAGGTTGTGGGGATTTTAGATAAAGCAGAACTGCAGGAAGTAGATCGCTGTAGGCACAGTGGGGTGGGCTTCCTCAAACGTAAGCAAGCTGTGTCTCGAGCTCACCTCTGCAGCCCCTATGCCTTCGCCATCATGGCAAACTGAGCCACAGACAAAAATAAATCCTTTGTTTGCTTGTCACACATATGGTGACCGTGATGAGAAAAGCCAACACAGTAGAGCCTATGCAGTGCACTTAGGATCTTGGCTGTCAGTGACCATATGGAGGGATAAAGCAGCCCCCCAATGGCTGTGGAGCCAGAAAGAGTGAGTCCGACATAGGGATCTGCAGAACCAGCAAGAGCCAAGGTGGGAATGTATCTGCAAGCAGACATAGCAAGTCTTCAGGAAAGAGTAAACTCAGCAGCAGCGTGCAGAAGAATGGGACAAGAATGGGGGAATAAGGACAAGGATGGCTACCCAGATCTGGAAGGCAAATCCACCTCCACTACCAACTGTCACCCAACCCTCCTCCCTTGCCACACACAAATGGAATGGAAGGAAGGAAAATGTGGGGGTGGGGAAGGACCAAGAAGAGTGGGCCCTGTTCTGAAATTGACTATTTTAACCGAAAACAAGCCACTTAAAGTTAGAAAGGTAGAGATGAGCTTTCACCAGCATGTTCAAATTCTTCTGAAATAGCCAACTGCTAAAATGTTATGAGGATCAATTGTAGAAAACAAATTTTATTAAATGCATCTGGATCATATGCAAATTTTCACTTTCTTTTTTGAAACGGTTGTCCCTGTTTGTAGCCCAGAGAGACGACGAACTCATACAGATCTTCCTGCCTCAGAATGCCAGGTGCTAGGATTGCAGGCGTGTGCCACCGTACCCACCAGTATGCAAATTTTGTATTTTTCTACCCTCTAGATAGTGAATTTATTTCCATGTCCCCAGTCTACTTTACATTATAACAAATGCACATGTGATATAATTAGAACACTTATAAGCAATAAAAATAGCTCTTTACAGTATAAGTGCTTGTCCTTATCCCCCTTCGTTAAAACTCTCTCAAAAAGCCCTGACAGCCATGCCCAGGCTAGGGCATGCTTTATATCTGATTCTGTATTTAATCATTATTAGAGAGTTAACCATCACAGAAGTTTGGTGTGCAATGTTCTTCCAAATTCACTTATATGGGAAGTGACCAACATGTTTCAGATTTATCCTACTGAACTGGATTAAGCAGAAAAATCACTCATTTTATTAAGGGTTTGTGCTCTGCTCTAGCTTTTACCTCGGGATCTTAAGAAGCTAGATGACTCGGGGGCCTAACGTTCCAACAATGATCTAAGCAGGACAGATTTATTGAAAGTTCGACTGCTATTCTTTATCTCAGGAAGGAGAACATTCTGGTAAGTTTTTCCAAAACCAGAGTTTTGGAAGAGTTATAAAAAGTTACAGCAATGATATATGGCTTCTATCAGCTACTTTTCTATTGCTGTGAAGAAACACCATGACCTCGATAACTTACAAAAGCAAGCATGATGAGCGGTTTGCTTACAGTTTCAGCAGGCGAGTATGTGACCATCAGGGCAGAGAGTATGGCAGCAGGCAGACAGGCTTGGCACGGGAGCAGTACCTGAGAACATACATCTTATCCACGAGTATGTAGCAATGAGAGTGAGACTGGACCTTTTGAAACCTCAAAATCTACCCCACAACAAGATTATATCTTCTAATCCTTCCCAAAGAATCCTGGGAACCAAACACTTAAATAAACCCTATAGGAGTCATCCAAATTAGAAACAAAAAAAAAGCATGCTAAAACGCTAGCATTCCTCATCTGAGTTTCCATCCGTCTCCCCTCTATCTGCTCCTTTTGTAACAGGCCCCCAGGCCTTAGCACAACTGGCACCATCATGGAAGTACCATTCGGGCCTGGGAACATAACACATAAGAAGCAACACCTGCCAAAATGTGAATTAAAACCCAATCCACCCAAGTCCATAGTTCTGGGAAGGTCCCTAAATGTGCTAACCTTGCTTTTAGGCTGCTGTAGTTTCACTTCTGGCTAACTCTTCTTGCTGAGATGTGTCAACCTGGGATGTGCTTTTTGCACTTAAAAGCTCATCATGAGGGCTGGAGAGATGGCTCAGCAGTTAAGAGCATTGCCTGCACTTCCAAAGGTTCTGAGTTCAATTCCCAGCAACCACATGGTGGCTCACAAACATCTGAACTGAGATCTGATGCCCTCTTCTGGCCTGCAGGCAGACACACCAAATATTGTATACATAATAAATAAATAAATATTTTAAAAAGTTCACCATGAAAGAGGGTCCAGATTGCACTTGGGGTCCCAGACACCAGTGTAGTTGCTGACTGGTTAATAAAGACTTTCAATTAACTTAAACCCGTGTCTAATTAGTCTTTCCTGGTGAATGGCTCACAATGCTTTGTTGATTTATGTTCTAAACATGTAGTGATCGCTCACTGTGTTCTCATCACATGTTCCAGGGCTTGATCTTCTCAGTCTGTACCAGTGACCAAAAAGCCCCTTTAATGCCTCCTTACTTGAATTTGAATTATATACGTCATGCATGAAAAAGGTTAATAAGCTTCCTCTTGAGGTGTTGGGCCTATGTTAAAGTTGGAGGCACCATGGAAGAGGAGGCCCTTGTAAGTTTCAGTGACACACGAGCTGGAGCCCATGGTTAGGAAGGGCTTTTTTGCTCTGCTTTTTATTCTCATGTGTTACGGAAATGCACGGGTGGAAACTGTTGGCCAGTAGAGTTTTACATAACTCTAGTTTGGCTCTGAGTGATGTGAGGACTCTAAACTCTTCCAGGTCAGCACCCATGGACATCACTGATTAAACACAAAAAGATCGACACGTTAAGTGAAGGAATCCAGGCATTCTATTTTTCTACTTAAGCACACAAACATGGCCTGGTGCTTTGGAACGGCTCTCTGCCTTCCGGGCAGGGCCTTACATACACAGGCACTCCCTGCTCAGGAACAGAGTGGTACAAAAGGCTCAGAGTGTCAGAGAAATAGTAATTTCCTGTTACCTCTAATTTATTATCTATGCCCAAATTATCTTTGGTAAAAATCTTTAAAACGAGGAGTTTCCCGTCCTCCCTCATTCTCATTTTCTTCTTATTATGATGTAGGGGCATGGCATGGGGAAAGTGTAACTCTCAGGACCTTTAGTCTGTGGTTTAGCCAAGAAAGAAAAACAATTAAAATTACAAATGCTTAAAATTAATCTGAGTCCTTAAAACTAGATATTACCATGGAGACCGGAGCAGGATCTGTCTCCATGGAGATCTGGATGATTTTTTTTCCCCTTAAATTATTATCATTTGTTACAAATTGTCAATTTGGCCAAGGAACAGAAGCAAATGAATGAATGAATGAACATACTCATCTCACATGAGAGAATTTATTAAAAGTAAGTATAATTTTCTTCTGTTTCTTATTTTTCCAATGAGTGGGAAAAGATTCCAGGACTTAATTTTCCCTCAGCTCACAATGTCTAATGGAAACATTTATGATACAGTTCCATAAATCTACTGAAAGGAATGAGAAAAGATGACTTTCAGAGAAGGCATTTCTAACTCAAAAGCAGCAGGCTGGGACAGGGTGAGGGGCTCTATCCATGAGCACTCTAGCTGCGAGGAGGTGCTCTCGGGCAGTGTCATGGGCTAATAACGGACTAGAGGTACCCATCCGCTCCCATGATTTACCGTATCTCCCAGACAGATATTCTCAATATGTTCAGTGAGGTCAAACCGACCTTCTATTACACGTTAGATAATGAGCTGCAGGGAAAAAAAATCCAAGTTTAAACAGCAATGAAGAGTTAATCAGAATTTCTTCTAGTTACACACTTCATCTGTACTTGCAAGTATTAAAGGCTCCTGATGAAGTACTCCACGGAGAGAGGTCGCCCAAGCGGTAAACGCAGACCTTAGATGTTTAATGACTGAACTTAAAAATTACCACTAAATATAGTTTAAGGAAAGTTTAAATGTGTCATAAAATACGGCAATCATCAAAAGCTAACATCATGGGTTTGCTGACCTTGTTCATTTGTAAGTGTACACTCAATATTGTGCTGCCTTGCTAGCTGAGATGTTCGATGACAGGTTGGTTTTGTGAAAGGGCAGCAGGGTGTGGCCAGCTTCAGAAGATGCTACTCTTCCTGAGTTTTTACAGAAGAGTCTCATAGTGCATGTTCTAAAGAGGTCTCAAAACACTCGGGTATCTCTCACAGAGGAAACAGGCTCTGGTTTCTGTGGCCTCCTGGTCACAATGTAGAGCCTTTTTATATATGTGTTCCTATTTGTTTTCTTGTGACTTTAGGGATGGAGGCCAGGGCCTCCCACTTACAAGACAAGCACTCTGCTACTAACTTACATCCCAAGCCCCTTTGTCCACCAGTTTAAAGGCATCTTATCATCGTATCTGATATATGTGGGTGCTTCATCAATATTGAACTTGCCACCATCAACATTAGAGCTTACACTCAAGCAAAACTTGTCCAACACATGCTTTCTTCAAAAGACACACCACACACAACCTTCTCGTGCTTAGAGACACCAGGCAGCACTTCATCCTGGTGTCTGTGGGCATGCTAGCAATAACATCATCAATAAAAAGCACAGAGATGCCAAAGAGACAAGGTAGCGTAAAACAGACCACAAGACCGACATCTGTGAGAGGAAAAAGAAGGCAGCGTTTTGCCTTATTTCACCTTAATTGCGAACATACACACTGGGGGGAAACACTGAACCTTTTGGCCTCTCTGTGCATGTGAGCATGATGGGAGGGCTGTCTCGAGTACGATTCTGATTCACAAATAATCATCGATTTACATAAAAAAAATCACAGGAAGTCCTGCACTAATCTGTAAAATCCATTGAGAACACCACCAATTGTCCTAATATATATAATTTTATGCTAACTGTATGCCAGGTTAAATAGTAATGGGGGTTTCACCTACTATGCTCATACAACAATCCTAAAACTACTATTTTGCAATGGCGGAATTAGTCCCGGAGCCATGGAATCACTTGTCACCTAGCCACAGGGCTGTCATTAAAATCTAGAGCCCAAGTTCATCTAACGGATTTATTTTCTTGTGCTGTAATACATAGTGTTGATTATTCTGTCCGAGACATACGTGTTTACTGGCTAATTTTATGTCAACTTGACACAAGGTATACTACTCAGAGAGGAAGGCGTCTCAATTGAGAACCGCCTCCCTAAGATCAGGCTGTACACAAGCCTGTAGGGCATTTTCTTAATTAGTGATTGCTGTGGGAGGGCCCAGTCCATTGTGGGTGGTGCCATCCTTAGGCTGGTGGTCCTGGGTTCTACAAGAAAGTGGACTGAGCAGCCACGAGGAGCGATTCAGTAAGAGCACTCCTCCGTGGCCTCTGAATCAGTTCCTGCCTCTAGGATCCTGCCCTTTTGGAGTTCCTGTCCTGACTTCTTTCAGTGATGGAGATACAGAATGTGAAAATATAAGCCAAATAAACCCTTTCCCTCCCCGAAGTTTCTTTGGTCATGGTTTTTCCTCTTAGCAATAGAAACCCTAAGGAGGACAAAGTGCTTTGCAAAAATTATCTCAATGATCTTTGTCTTCCTTTCTGCACCCTGATATGTAGCAAAGCATATGACACATTCATACTTGCTGAGTTGACTTTAATTCTTCTCCCTTGAGAACACAGGAACGCTCTATGCACGCTCAGAAATGAGGTGCGTAGAGTCCTCCCCTGAGCTTCTTTCTCAGCAGGCCCCACACTTTTCATTTGCTATTGACATCCATGCTGCTTGCAAGCTAACTTCAAGGCAACAGTAATGCAGAAGGCAGCAGAAGTGCTGTCTTGTTGAAAACCCTTTCTCATCAATAACTCACAGAAGCAATGTCTATTATGATCCAGATCCTCGTGGCATAAAAGGTCCATGGAAGAGCTAAGTGTTTTGCTTAAGGGTAATGAAGTAAGACATACACAAAGCCAAAAGGCAGTACTTAGGACTCCACCCCTGCCATAAGCAAGTACGCTACCAATGTGAAGAAGTCTGTTTCCATAAGAAACTATTGTTGAAAAAGAGACTGTTTCCCTGGGTAGCTGTGGATTTTGTGCCTATATAATCTCTCACACTGAGTTTCTTGCAGGCAGAGAGTATACTTTGGAATGAGAAATAAAAGAAGAAGGAGTGGGCTTTGGAAATGTAGTGAGTAGACAGGCCTTCGAAGAGTCTGCAGAACAGAAATGGCAGGTGTCGCAAACAGTTCAGGAATGGTTGTGTCCACCCAGGCCTAAAGTCAAAACCACTCATCTCTCTTCAAAGGCAAAAGCATAAAGTAGACAGTATCTATAACTCCTTTCCATGTCTGTCTTCCCACTTCCCTCCAATATTACAAATATTCCGAAAATAATTACTGTAAGAAACTTGACCAACCAACCCATTTTAGTTAGGGTTCAATTGCTGTGAACGGACAGTTCAGAGGTTCAGTCTGTTATCATCATGGCGGGACATGGTGGCATGCCAGCAAACATGATGCTGAAGAGGTAGCTGAGAGTTCTACATCTTACAGGCAACAGAAGTCAACTGAGTGCCACCCTGAGTGATGCTTAAGTAAATGAGACCTCAAAGCCCCCCCACACACAGTGACATACTTCCTCCAAAAAGGCCAAACCTACTCTACTACAGGAAAGCCACACCTAATAGTGCCACTCCCTATGGGGGCCAATTACATTTAAACTCCCATGCCCCCCAAAAATGTATCCACCTTTCTCCAGTGCTGACATTGTAGCTATTGGGTACTTTAATGAGAGAGGAGAAAGAGAGACAGAGAGAGACAGAGACAGAGATATGCATTAGTCTATGCAGAATTCCCAAAGCACAGAAGAAGGCCAAATGCCTGGAGTCTTGAGAGCCCCATCTTCAGAAGATGATGGACTTAAAAGGAAGTTCTCCAAGCCTTTCAATTTTCCATGCGAACACACAACCCTGCATCTTTATGTGAACTTTAAGTGTGATCAAGTAAGAAAAAAAAAGCACTGTGTATGCCAAATTACAGTAGCCTTACCCAAGGAAAGACTAAACGTTGCTCCCTCTGGCTGGAAGTGTCTTCATGAATGATAACCTGTAGGTTGCTAAGGGGCTGCTCTCAAGTGAGTCCACCTCCCCAAGCCCTGGCCACACAGGTCCTCTGCAGGAACCTTTCTTCTTGCCAGTGGGCCTGACTTCCTAATAGGACTTCCCTTTACACGTAAGCATTGTGTCAAGGGGGTGATTTTCAAGCCTATTAAATGACTCTCATTCCTTCCCACTGTGTAGACAGACAACTAAACTCTCTCTTAGCCAAAGTACTGACTGGGACAGGTCCTGGTGTGTGCTGGGGAGCAGTCTTGGAGCCTTCTAGCTCGCTTTGATATGGTCACTGCTCTGTGGAAGGTCTGCTTCCCCTCCTTTCTCTGTGCCACTTTTCTCTTGTTCATCTTTCTTATCTCTTCACACTTCTGTTCTTTGATTTTCTTCTCCTCTTTCCCATTCTCTCTTCTCCCCTATTGTTTCCTGTTACTCTGTTACTTTGTGTCCACCTGCTGCCGGATCCTTCTCCTCCCTCCCTGGACCCATGGACAGCGGCGAGTGTTTGGCTCACCAGGAATACACCAGCACTGGCTTCGAGTATTTCTTGTGATGAGAGCGGAGGGTTAGGGAGCCTTTGCGCTCCAGCAAGTCCGTGGGTCCAATCTCATACCACTGCTCTTTACGTTCGAAAAAATCCTGACAGGTGCTCTTGAAGGTCCCCATATCTGTGCCCGAGTTGAGAACAGACTGAACTTCCCTCAGCACCGGTCCAGTTCGGCGTAACAAAGACCAAGATTCCGTGTCTCTCGTCTCCTAAGCAACCTGGGAGGGGTCATAGAGAAGGAGGAGCCAATGAAAGGTGGGGTTTCTTCCCTGTTACTAACCTGATTCCGGCTTCTGATTGCTGATTAAACTACATTTCCCAGGATGCAGTGAGAGTGACAGTCTGCACAGACTTTGGAAGGAGGGCTGCAGGCTAAGGATTTGTAGTTGCACTGGCTCGCTAGCCTAACCTGAGCAAGGGGAGATAAGGGCAGACAGTGCAGAGAATCCTTTAAGGTGAAATAGCAGTGGTAGCCGTTTTAAAGGTCCATGTGTTACCACCACACCTCTGCTCACAATTAAGTTTAACTAAAAGAGAGCAAGAGAAAACCTTAGTCCTGGAAAATGACCCACCTCTATTGCCTGGCAAACAGTAGAGCCATTCAGCAAATGAACAGTTTGAGCCGCAAAAGACTCGGTTCCAGTCCCAGATGCTGAGCACTGCCTTCTTCCTTTGACGAACAGCACAGGGATGGACCTGCGCAGTGTGGGGGAGGGGAGGAGCAGAGGAGGAACTTAATCCCTTCGGAATACGGAGGAGGCCAAACTATTTCTAGAACCCGGAATTCAGCTCCCAGAGAACCACCAAGATTTCTTCGTTATAACCTCTGACATTTTGTGACAACGCTAATTCTTGCCATTACTGTGTTGTGTCTTCTCAGTGGGAAATGCACAGGTGAATATGATACGGATTGACCTTTACTCAGAATACCACAGCCACCAGAAGGTACTGAAAGATTGCCTGCCTGGTGAGGCATGGTAGACATCCCTAGCATTCATGAGGCTGAGGCAAGAAGACTGAGTTTGAGACTAACATGGGGATATATAGTGAGGCTCCATCTAATAACTAACTAAATAAACATTTTGAAACAGCTTAAAATCCATATTAACCAATCAGAATAGTTGAATTTATTTGGTTCCTGATTCAAATATATAAATTTTGAAAAAAATAAAAGGTAATTTTTATAAAAAATAAGAAAATACAAAGAAATAATTCACATTACAAATAGATTCACTTATCAAAGATGTATTGATGTCTATATTGAGGTATTATTTTGGATCTGATTTCACAAATTTGATTATACACATCTTCCGAGTGCTTTCCTGTGGCCATTGGTCACAGTGTGGACACACCAGGGGTAGGCTAAGATCCTCATTTTACTCACAGTCACCGCAATCCATACTACCTGAAATCAAATACATCATCTCCAGTTATGAGCTAATTGCCCGCAGAGTGCCAACTGCTGCTATTTCAGTCTTTCCTTTTTGATAGAAAGAGCAATAGAAGTGAACTCTAAAAGGGGTAATGAGCGCCACTTATCCAATTCTGTTCAATCAAAGCAGAGAACAGCGCTGCAGTTGGTGGGGGCAGTGGGGAGGGGACATAACCACTTTCCCTTTCCCTTTATGTCTTAGTGTCGTGGGAATCTAACAGAGTCACTGCATCTAGGGTAAAGAGCAGAATGAAGAGTGTTTCACTGTATCTAGGGTAAATTTTGGAGTGTGTCTGCTGCACATGTACACAATATGGACTAAAGTGGCAGGGCACATGACACTTTCCTTTAGAGAGACACATAGATTAGATTAGGAACCTTGGTGTGAGGAAATGCTTTATCTAAAACACAACTTTGTGTAACAAATCAAGCAAATCAAGAAATACGCCTTTGTACAGCTGTTCGAAATTCAGCCCATCAGAGGCTGGACCTCCCTGCTGCCACAGAGGCCTGCAAATTCATCTTGGGACAACTTCTTTCTTCGACTGACTCACGCAACACAGAACTCTCTAGCATCTTGGTCACTGGTCTATGACTGTGAAGAGATGTCATGACCAAGACAGCTTTCATAAAAGAAAGCGTTTTGTTGGGGACTTGCTTACAGTTTCAGAGGTCAGTCTATTATCATCGTGGTGGGAATCACGGTGGCATGGTAGTGTCATGCAGGCTGCCATGGTGTTGGAGAAGTAGCTGAGTGTTCTACATACTGACCCAAAGGCAGAGAGAGAGGCAAAGAGAGTAAGATTGGGCCTGGTGTGGGCTTTTGGAACTTCAAAACTCATCTCCAGTCACACATTCCTCTAACAAGGCCACACCTACTCCCAACAAGACTACACCTCCTACTTCTTCTCAAATAGTGCTACTTGCTGGTGATTAAGCATTCAAACATATGAGCCTATGAGGGTCGTTCTTATCGGAACTACCACACCTCATTACTACCATAGTTTTGTGTTTATTTTACTTATGTTTCAAATGATGGTGACATGCATGCAGCAGAAAATTTGACTCAAGAGTGGAAGATACCCAGAAACACACTCTTTCTGCAACAGATGGCTGCAGAGGTTGAAGAGGTGTTGAGGAGGGAAGCCTGGTGGGTTCTGGTGGAGGTTCCAAAGGTGTTCAGCATAGAAGTGTTAAGTAAAACAGACGCAGGTTTGATTTAGGAGTTCTTCAAGCCAAAATGACTTGCCCATTTGAGTTGGTGATTATAATCGTTTTAATAAGGATTTATTTTAGTTTTAACTGTATGTGTATGAATTGGGGGAGGTAGGTGCACATGAATTCAGGTGCTCAAGGAACAGAGTCATACGATTCTCAGGAGCTGGAGTTCTTGCAGACGGTACTCATTCTTACCCTCTAAGCGATCTTTCGAGCCCCATATTTTTTCTTGTTAATATTAACCTTCCTAAGCCATATTGTTCTCAGTGTCTACTAAATGTTTTCCTGCATCTTGTGCTGAGATGTGTCTTTGTGTGCAGCCATATTACTCTCTCTTTATATACAACAGCACATTATGTAGAATTCTGATTTCTTGATTTATCAACAAAATAGGACAGAATAGGGCTTTGTGGGTCTTTGTGATGGAACACATTACAGGCGTTCAGCCCTCAATTTCAACTACTGCTATTATTATTGCAACTGGGCTTTGCCTTTATTGTGTGGAAAAAAATGTTGATCTAACATGTGTAGTTCCCTAAATACATCATTTTCAAGAGAAATTTCAAACCATAGGTCTTTCTGATGAATATCTTTTGATCATGTTTTCCTTTTTCCCCCTTTCCCAGAATGCCTTACAAAAGGCTCAAAAAGTGTCTCTTCTCATGCAGGATCACAAAATGGCACCATTGAGACAAGACCTCTAACCATATTTAATACAAAATTTAACAGTCTTAATCAGAAAACTGTTAGGGAGGCTTTAAGTGTGATCAGTGATCACGGGTTGGTTTGGAACTCATACAGAATGAAGGGGAACATGCCAGATGAAGAGGAAGGCGCAAGATGAAGTAATCCCACAGTAGCTCCAATAGGGGTTCTTTATTTAAGGGGGGACTCACAGATCACAACAGGGAACAGGAATGGACACCAGCATCCAGGTATGAGAGCAGGGAGCCTAGAAAGAGAAAGAGAGAG
Source organism: Arvicola amphibius (assembly GCF_903992535.2). Taxonomy (NCBI): domain Eukaryota; kingdom Metazoa; phylum Chordata; class Mammalia; order Rodentia; family Cricetidae; genus Arvicola; species Arvicola amphibius. The sequence goes on from NC_052047.1 coordinate 164,942,182, forward strand.
AGGAGGAGAAAAAGAGGGAAGAGAGAGAAAGAGAGAGAGAGAGAGAGAGAGAGAGAGAGAGAGAGAGAGCCAGTATGCAGGCGGTCCATATCTCTTTGGTGCCCAAGCCACGCCCTCCAGCCTCTCAAAGGCCATTGACTAAAGGAGGTTCCCCATCAGCAGAATTCCTTCCGACTGTAAATAAACTTGATGGTTTGTAGGCAAAGACCTACAATGGTTTACAAATGTGAAGTCACAGGTCATCGAAACACACTAGTTTCTCCAGTTTACTTCAAACAGCATCAGACCAGCAAAGGCTGAAGCTTCAAGTAATGCCTTCTTTGTACATTAGTCCCTTTTCAGCCCTCTGCACATGCTGAAGATCAAATTCAGGGCCTCCCAGGCAAGCATGCTACACCCCAGCCCTAAATTTCAGACCCCTAAAACCTTTGCTAGGAAGAATTGACTGGGACAGCAAACTTCAACCAAGGAAAAACCAATTAGTGTGTCTTAGTTTCCTTTCCCACTGCTATGATAAAACACCCTGACAGGAGCCACTTAGTTTATTTCTGCTCACAGTTCCAGGTCACAGTCATCATAACAGGGAAGTTACAGCAACAAAAACTTAAGGAATCTGTTCACATCACATCCATCATCCCAGAGAGCAAAGAATATGAGCATGAGGTTACCCTCTGTGTTTTATACAGTTTAGGAAAACAGTACACACACACACACACACACACACACACACACAGAGAGAGAGAGAGAGAGAGAGAGAGAGAGAGAGAGAGAGAGAGAGAGACAGACAGACAGACAGACAGACAGACAGAGACACAGAGAGAGAAGGTTCCCATCCACAATTAAAATTGGTCTTTCCACATCAGTTACATACATGGGAAAGAGGTCCACTTTCTCATCCTTCCATTCCTATCCTAGCTAATAGTCAGGGGCTTGTGCTCAGTTCCCAGGAGAGCCCTATCTCAGGACCTTCCAAGGCCACAGCATGCACCATCAGCACCATATACTCCTCTCTCCCTCCCTCCCTCCCTCCCTCCCTCCCTCCCTCCCTCCCTCTCTCTCTCTCTCTCTCTCTCTCCTCTCACTACCTACATTTCTTTTTAAAATTTGAATAGCTTACTTTTATTTCTTGTACATTAACGTTTTGCCTGCACGTGTGTTGTATGAGGGTATCGGATCCCCTGGAAATGGAGTAGTTAAAGACAGCTGAGAATGCTGAGCGCTGGGCACTGAACCCGGGTCCTCTGGAAGAGCAGCTAGTGTTCTTAACTGCTGAGCCATTTCTCCGGCCCCAACCAAATCTCTCTCTTTCAAAGCTGAGAGACAAGCATTTAAGATGGCTGAAAATCCATTTGTTCATCTATATGCCAATCTAGTTTAAATAGATTTAAAACTGTACTTATATTGTATCATGCTCATCATTGATGAACTAAGAATTGCTGGCTTAATCAAGGATGGCATAGCTTTTCTATTGCTGTTCTCCAAACACAGGGGCCTCCCATCGTGAACCACATCCTCACGTATGCATTCCTTATCAGACGTGAAGGTGTTGGAGCCCAGCTGCCATCTTAGTTGTTCTGGTCCTCTCCATCTCTTCAACCCCTTTCTTCTTAGCTCTCTCCCTCGTCCTTTCTTGACTTTCCCTCTTTTTGTTTCTCGCTTTTTTCAACGTCCTATTCCTTGTTTTCTTCATCCCTTCATTCATCCCCCACCCCCACCCCGCTGTCTCTTTGTTTTCTTTCCCTCCTCTTCCTCCTGTGAGAGGCAGTGTAAATTTGGGAGTCAGAATCATTTTGCAGCACGAAGAAGAAGTGGAGGAAGAGGAGGGAGGGGAGGAAGGGGAGGAGGAGAAAACTGATACCATTCAAAGTTGTATAAAAACGTGAAAGAAAAATGACTGAACCTATAAACAAAATCCTATAATCTAGAGCCAAATTTTAGGGCCCAGGAACTACTAAAGAATCAACTGGAAAATGTGTCAATCTTCTTTCCTTTCCTCTGACTTCTGGAAAATTACCAGCAGTTCAACTACAGCAGTCTATTTTAGAATGATTTTAAATCTGAGCATGGTTCCTCTGTGCTTCTAACTTGGACTGTGAACCAGTTAGGCATCTACTTGTCCTCAGGCCATTGTCATTAACTAGTATTGATTCAGTGTTAGGATGCAACAGGCATTCTTTTAGAAACTTACACTAGCAACGTGGGATTGATTTATTAAATATTCAGCATCTAGTATTCCATAATTCATCATTTCCCTTATTTTAATATCTAATCTACCCAATAAGTAAAATTTCTTGGCAGAAACGTCCATAGCTATCATGATAAAAATTTAATCTTGTAAAATAGTAATGACATGCTCTAACATAAATGTAGATTAGAGCCTTCCTTAATATTGTACAAATGGTATAACCTTAATTATTTAAAGACTAAATATCCGCTGTCACCAGTGGTCTAAAGAGCCTTCCATTTCTCCTTTTTCTCCCCAGGGCGTCTTTGATTTCTGGAAGCTTGTTGCTTGCCAGTAGCAAGGGTGAGACGATTTAACTGTGTTAACAGCTCTTAGGAAGAAGTCCAGGAAACTCAAGAAACAACGCTGGGGCTTTTTTGTTCCCTCCTGTTCTTCAATCCGGGTAAATGAATCTCCTCTCCCCTTGAGCAAGAAGTTCAGTAGGAGGAGGGCAAATTGGGTGCCATTTTGCTACTGGTTAAGGTGGACATTTTTCCTTTTTCTTAACAAGCCCCGCCCACAGATGCTCATGCCGGAAGACAGGATAAGGGACTGACCGTCCACATGATTCCTGGCTGTTTAGGAAGACAAGTGTGCGTTTGAGCCAGAAGCTGCCTCTGTATTGCCCTTGGGGCTGAAGGGCTCAGGTAGGAAGCTGGAAAACTTCCTGACCCTGAATGAGAAAGAAAAATCCCCAAAGGAAATAAAAGTCTCCCCATCCCTGCAATCGCTTTAATGTTAGGTCTAGGAATTCTTCAAGAAATGCCAATGGTATCTAGGTAAAGTTCTGCTGAGGGCAGTGACTGGGCAAGTACATTCTTGACAACAAAGAAGAGTGCACTGAGTCAAGCCAACTCCTTAGGGCAAACAGAGGTATTCTCGGATCTACACAATGCGGTATGCAACTCGGAATTCCAGAGATACCGCTGACTTAAACACACATGAATCCCAGGCCTGACGTCTTCAGGACCAGTTTCTCTATTTCAGCCTCTAGTCGATGGAGCAAGGAGGCTCCTAAAAATCTACAGACTCGCCTTTAGATTTCGTGCCCAAATCCAGGGGAACATGAGGATGATACGATGTTGATGCTTAGTTCACCTCACACACGACAAAGGAGATTTTCCTGATGTAATTAAGAACACCAAGACTTTGAGTTCATAAAAAAAAAAAAGAGAGAGAGAGATTACATAGGAGCCCCAGTCTTATCATGAGGACAGTTTTGCTGGCTGTGGCAGAAGAAACCAGAGGAGGAGGTTAAGGTGCAGTAGCCAGCACTGAAGATGAGAGGGTTAAGCCAAGTCTGGAAGAAGGGTTCAGAAGGCTGACTGCTGGCTGGAGAATGAGGGTGTCTGTCCTACAACTGCAAGGAACTGAATTCAACCACGATCCATGATTCCCACCCCAACTCCCAGCATCCAAATTAGAAGGTGATTCAGCAGATGCCTTGATGGGAGATTTATAAGACCTTAGCCAGAAAACCCAGAGACCTAGTTTACAAAACTTTGAATTAATAAATGTTTTTGTGAAGCTCCTTGCATGCGTGGTAATGTGTTTTGCAGTAATAGAAAATTAAAAGAAGTGACAGTTTTAGAAGTATCATTTAAGAAAGGCAATCCCTAAAGATGATGAATTGTATCTTGCAGTGTAGAAGCCATGCCTAGTGAGCAGAAATCACATTGCAAAGAAGAGTGTGCTACCAGGCGAGTTTTTTGTGGCTGAAATAGTGGAAGGGGGCTGGAAGAACTTACTTTCTCCAACCATGTGAGTGAGTCCCTTTCCTTTATCCCCTTTGCCAGGAGGCATCTTGATTTTAAATTATAGCCTATGCTCTGTTTTATTTGCTTTGACCCTGAATTTTCTTGTTTTACATTAACACGCAATATCTACTCAAGTTTGGGGAGTATTTTTTGCTTATCTTTTGCTCTTGGTGTTCATGGGTTTGTTTGTTGTTGTTGTTGTTGTTGTTGTTGTTTGCTTTTTGAGAGAAGACCATGCCCTGTAGCCCAGGATGGTCTCTAGTCTCAATCCTCCTGCCTCAGCCTCCTTGGTGCTGGGATTACAGGCAGACATCACCACCCCAAGTTTATTTACTTTTATTTAATTTACCTTTTTTGATTTAACCTTCTAGATTTATTTAGAATGAGGTTCATTCACAGAAAGAAAGTGATCAATATTTTCTTTTTATAAAAGGAAATTAAACTATTTCTTTTGGTTATTGTAATTCATATTTTATAGAATGAAACTATTTTTCTCCTCTTATATAATGTTTCCTTTCTGTCTTCTCACTTCAGCCTAGTCTATGGGACATGCCCGTTCTCCACTATACTTTTAAACAATAAAAATATTCATCATATTTTTGTTTTGTTTTCTTCATAGCTCTTGTGAAGTTGTTTGAGCATTATCTAGAGATAATACAGTTCCCTAGTCACCGACCAAGAGTGAAATGCTCCCCTTGACGTTAAGGAAGATGGCAGTCCCGAGAAGAAGGCTTATCACAGACACCTGACTAGACTGAGTTCAAACTAGCTTGACTTCATTCTCATTTGAAATTATTTGAGGCATGGAATTCATAGAATATCTTGGGCATCTCAGGGAGAAAAGAAATCACCCCAGGTGATTCAAGAAGACGTGTTTCTACCTGAATGGGAAGATGGAACTTTCAAAGTTTACTCACTGACTTATTATTCAAGAGAAAGTTACTGAGAGCCACCAAAGGGGGATGGTTTCAAACTATGTGTGAAAATCAGTTCAATATTGACAGTCTCTTCCTGTTCTAACAAACCCTAAGGGAGAATGACTGGCTCATTTCCCTTCAAGGGACATCAGCATCCTTCAAATCAAACTCCCACACCCAGAATGTAAGCAGCACCTCCACAATTCCCAGAATTACCTCTGAGCTCTGCACATAGTGTCCTATATAAGGGCAGTTTGCCTGTAGGAACATTATGTCATCGAGCCCTTCAGCAAGCTGCCCAACTCATCACTGTAGTGGCATTAATAGCTTTATTTGGATGATGCAATCCTGAACCTGAACACAGTGAGAACAGTCTCAAAGATTAAGGTTTGCAGATAAAATAGGATGGTCATGAAGGTAGTTTGGTAGAAATAACAGTGACCACTTGTTTGTTTTGCTTTTCTGGCTCAATCTATTTCTCCAATTGCAGAAAATTTTACATCAGACTTAAAGATTTGGTTGTATGATTCCCAGGGACTTTGAGGAAACACCTATTCTGGCTCTGCTGGCCTAAGTCTAAGAAACTATTTGGAGTAGGATGCGGCAGTCTGGAAGGTCAGGGGCAATGGATGGGACTGCCCATGCCTGGGTTTACAGTACCCTTGCAACCATATTGCTGTATTGAAATACTGGGTATGCAAATGAACAATGGTCAGATCACTTATAACAGTAGAACTGGGGACCACAATCTGTACCAATCTGCTCAGGGAATCTACCAGCCTGGAAAAGGACAGTCTATTATTAGTCAGACTTATAGGAGGCTGCATACTCCCTCCAGTGACAGTCTCAGAAGCCACACAATGCCCCATATAGTAACTGATCCCACCTGGCCAGGGCTTCATTAAATGACAGGTTCACTCATTTTGTCCTAGCCTGCCTGCATCACCCTGTGCTAACAATCCCCAGTCAGGGGATAATATTTTTCCACTCTTACCGCTGCCTTTGAATTTCTGCCCAAATGCAAGCAATTGTGGCTACCTCTCGGCACAGAAAGCTCAGAATAAATCATTTTTGTATACGTTGATTTTGCTGGTCTTCATTTAGTTCTGACGTGCAAAGGTGAGTTTAGTGAGGGCTCCTGGCTGCAGTGAGGAGCTGGACAGAGATTAGGATGCATCTTCGCGGAGAGCTCCTCCAGTCTTGTTACACAAGTCTAAGGTTCCTGCCTCCAGGAGGACTGGTTGAAATCCCTACGCAGTCGTGTCCACTGTCAAGAAGAACTTTGTGGTAAGAATTTTGGAAGATCGAACCTGCAACTTTTGGGGATGAATCTGCTCTTCGCTGAGGTATGTTATAATTGTGTTGGGGTTTTTTTTTAGAGCCGTTGGTTAATTCAACCATGCTTGATCTACCCAAGGTGCATGTGTCTGCTCATCCCATCAATTGGAGCTTACCAAAGACAAAGGTTGACGTGACTGTAATGAACAACAGTGTAATATATTATCTGATTGGGTGAGTAGGCTCTCTCTCTCTCTCTCTCTCTCTCTCTCTCTCTCTCTCTCTCTCTCTCTCTCTCTCCCTCTCTCTCTCCCCCCCTCCCTCCCTCCCTCTCTCTCTCTCTCTCTCTCTCTCTCTCTCTCTCTCTCTTTCTCTCTCTCTCTTGTGTATATACCTGCAGGTATAAAGTATAGGGCCAAACAGAGTCATAGATGTTGTTCGGGCATTGTGTACCTTTTTGGAGGTGTGCAGGACCTCTCGCTAACTTGGAACCCTACCAAGTAGGCTAGGCTGGCTGACAGGCAAACCCCATACATCTGCCTGTCTCTGTCTCTCCAGAAACATTTTTTTTAACGTGGGTACATTATGTTTGCAAGGCAAGCAGTTACCAACTGAGCTATCTCTCTAGACTCTGGGAAGATAGATGAATATAGAGATTTTTATCTTCTGTCCATGTGGTAACTTTTAACAGACTCACTTGTTTTTGTTCTTTTTTTCCCTAGAAGACTTGGGACCAGGTACCATTCAGAGAAGAGAGGCAGAAAAAGAAAGGCCAGGAGGCAGGAAATGAGTGTGAAATGATACACCTCACAGGTTCCCTAAGTATGCCACATGTTTACATTCAGTCTTAAACAGAATTTCAGCTTCTACAAGACACTTGGATAGAAAACTGAAGGCATCACCTTTGCTTTGCAAGGAGGGGTTTTAGACCTCTAATTTCTGTGTTCTTTTCTACTAATGTAGACAAACAATATGCACATAGGCTCAATTGAACCCCTCAGTCAAATTTCTGTATATTGTCCTTCACTCTGCCTGAGCAAAGAGCAGAGTCAGTTTGGACTCTAACGGGAACCTCAGTGCAGCCCGAATCTCTACTTATAATCTTTTGCGATCTAAGTAAGAAAACACATTTTAGAACAAATGTTACACAGCATTTATTTGCTAAATATGAATGTCTATTTTCTCTGCATGGCTAATTCCCTATTTGTTGTTAGACTTGCCCATATGTATGCCATCACCTGCCATAGAAGTCCTGATGGAGTCGATCATCAACAGTAGAAATTTTTTCCTTAATTTTTTAAATTTATAGGGGAAGAAAGAAAGGAGAAAGAAAAGAAAGGAGGAGATGAACAATAGAAGGACAACCATAATACCAACACTATTAATAAAACCTAATCTTTTGTATTGTTACTTAATCACCATGTATATGCTATTTGTAAGGGATGTTTTGCTCAGCAACATTAACTTTACTTGAGATAAAGTCTTGTATATCCCAGTTGCCTTAAAATTTGCTGTGCATTTGATTTCTGATTCTTCTGTCTCCATCTCCCCAGTGATGTGATCACAGACGTGCATTATCACACCTTGTCTAATGTAGCACTGGGAATGGAAGCCAGGGTCTCATCTGCACTAAGCAAGCTACATCCCCAGCAGTGAAAACATTTTTTATATCATGAAATATTCTACAATGGGATAGCTAATAACAGGAGAACATTTTACTGAGTGGTTCACAAAGTGTCTGACATTGTTAGGTGATTATTATTTACTATTCATCATCACTATAAAAAAGTCTTAACTTTCATGTAACTAAATCTGTGTGTGCATGTGCAATGACTAAATTTACAAACTTGTGGATTAAAAGTTGGCCATGCATTCGTGTGTTTGCTCTCTATACTGAGTAGCTCCTCAGAAAATTTGTAAAGATTTATTCTTCCTCTAGCAGTGTCTTAGTTTGCCAACTGCCCCGTCTTCCTTCTCTTTATCATGGGCACCACATTCAGGTTCATTCCTTGTCACCTTTAGGTCTTGCTTTTCATCCTACCTCTCGTCAACTATTCTCTCTCTCTCTCTCTCTCTCTCTCTCTCTCTCTCTCTCTCTCTCTCTCTCTCTCTCTCTGTCTGTCTGTCTTTCCTCTCTGTATGTGTGTGTGCACATTTCTATGTGTTTGTGTAATAACACACTAGAGTTTTTATAAACGATACAGTTGTCTCATACACATTTCACCAAGAAACACCCCGAAAACCTGTGGTGCTCATCATCCGTGTCATAGGAAGGATATGACTGATGCCGTCTCTTCAGGACAAATGGAGGACTTGAACAAGAGGCATTATAGAGGAGATTCTGATGCCAATGAAGAAAATAAACATCATCTCTTCAAAATTCCATTAAGAAAAGCTAAGTGTGTAGTGGCAGATGTCCTGTGGGAGAAGAGGGTATCATGATTCTATTGGACCTTTTCTCTGACAATATACCCTGAGAGATTCCCCAAAGGTCCATGAGCCACCAGTGTGGTAATGTTGATAGTATTGGAATCCTTAAGAGATAGAACTAAATATAAGATAGGGAAGGGGGTACAATGGTCGGAAGCACTATTGCTGATCTCACACAGTGAGCTAATTCCTGGAAAAAATGAGCTCTATAAATAGAACCAGTCTGGCCCCCAAATCATCTGGCATCCTGTCTTGACACGGGACTTTCCTTCCACTCACTTCTCCCATGCTGTGTTCTAGCTGGAAGACTTATCCTCACCAGAGCTTGAACCCCCAGAATTTTGAGCCAAACAAATATCTTTTTTTTTTTTTAAGTACCCAGCTTCTGGCATATGTTACAGCAACAGAAAACAGGCTAATAAAGTTTCCAAACTACATAGTGCTGTGTGCCATATGTGTTATCTTCAAAGGTATCTTCTAGCAGAAGCAAAGGTGAAGTGTGGTTACCAGGATGGACAGAGAATTAAGGAAATGTTTCTCAAATTATGTAAAATTTCAGGTAAGAGGAATAAGCATGCCACACTGCACTAGCTATAGTTAATATTCTACACTAAAAGCTAGCTATTTTCATATGTTCTCATTTTGGATAGCGCCTTCATCTCCATTCTGCCAACCCACTGTTTGTTACAAACACAAACAAAACACCTATTCATCCTTTCTTCAAAATGAGTCTTCGCTTTTGTTCACTTTTCTCCAATTACTTCCATTTTTGGCACCCTCAATCGGACGCTCGGCTCTACATTATTTTTTTCTGCTACCATTCATTTTCCTTGTAGAAGCCAGAGAATGGTAGTCACATCAAATATATCTCAGCATAACACAATGCAATGGCTTCTTGTGGCTCTTGAAATACAAGTCTAAGTCACTGTAAGCTAACATTGCCTTATATGAATGTGGCTGTGTATTTTCCACATCTCCTTTTAGATTATTCTATTCTCTCACCACACAGTTCTATCATTTTCTGCTTGCAGAGTTCCCTGGGATTGTTTCCATATTAGACTTTTTTTTGGATTTTAGTGTGCCATGGTTTTTGAGCGAGCTTTCTGGACCCCACAGCCCTGCACTTTCTGAATGGACATTTCTCATCTATCACATTTTATCCCCAGAAGCTCACCCTTGACTGTCCTATGTCAGGTTGTCCTTATGCACCAGCTTCTTATCTCCATTACACAACCCTATGTTATCCTTTGTCAGAAAGGTAAGTGTATCTCTTTCTTTCTTTGCTTACCTCTTTACCGTCTTCTTCCATAACATAGAATCATGTGAGACTTACTTTTTGCTGACACGCTGCATCTCCACTTTGTCTTAGAACACCTGGCACAGTATTGATATAAAACATCTCCCTAAAGAGAAGTTGCAAAACAGCTGCCAGGCCCACGAGTCTCCTCCAAGCGTACTGACCACACCCAGAACAGGCGAGGCAACAGAGTCACAGAGCATTAATTATTGCCTGAATCAAACCTCCATTATCAAGAGAATCAAGAAGACTGTACTTCAACAAGAAGTTTCTATGACAACTTGAGATCATTCTCTTCTGGTGTTGTGCTATCGTCTATGTCCCAGACCCCTTGCCAAATCACCACTCTATCTTTCTTTGAAGGAAAACAAGTTGTATGATGCATTGCTCTTGTTGGTGTTTGACTTGATCAATTGTGGGTTTTTAATTATGATGTCAGTTGATGTCATCAACAATAAATGTCAATGTTCTAACCCAGTTGGACTATATTCTGCATTTTCTCCTTATCTTGATCCATTCTCCAACAATATTTTCCTTCTGTTTTTTTTTTTCTTTTTTTTTTTTATGGTTGAGAGAAAAGGAAAGAGTTTTATTTTATTTTTTGGGGGGTTTTTTTTTTCCTTTTTCTCATGGTTTATTTTTTTTATATTTAAAAATTTCCATCTCCTTCCCTCCTCCTCCCCCCTCCCTCCCCTCCTTCTCCCCCTTCTCTCCCCTCCTTCTCCCCCTTCCCTCCCCTCCCCTCCACCCATACCTCCCCTCCCTCCCTCTCAAGGCCAAGGAGCCATCAGGGTTCCCCACTCTACGCTAAGACCAAGGTCCTCCCAACTCCCCCCAGGTCCAGGAAGGTGATCAACCAAGCTGAGAAGGCTCCCACAGAGCCCGTCCATGAAGAACAATCAGAGCCCAGAGCCATTGTCCTTTGCTTCTCAGTCAGCCCCCGCTGTTGGCCACACTCAGAGAGACGGGTTTGGTCGCATGATCCATCAGTCCCATTCCAACTGGAGTTGGTGATCTCCCATTAGTTCTGTCCCACCGTTTCCATGAGTGAACGCACCCCTCTCGTTCCTGACTTTCTCCCTCATGTTCTCGCTCCTTCTGCTCCTCATCGGGACCTTGGGAGCTCAGTCCAGTGCTCCAATGTGGGGCTCAGTCACCTTCCCCATCTGTCGCCAGCTGGAGGTTCCCTCACGGTCCTGACTTTCTTTCTCATGTTCTCTCTCCTTCTGCTCCTCATCAGGACCTTGGGAGCTCAGTCCGGTGCTCCAAGGTGGGGCTCTGTCATTTTCTTCATCTATCGTCAGGTGGAGATTCTATGGTGATATGCAAGAAATTCATCAGTATGGCTATAGGAACTGGCCTTTTCAGGCTCCCTCTCCTCAGCTGCCCAAGGAACTAACTGGGGGCGTCTCCCTGGACACCTGGGAACCCCTCTAGGGTCAAGTCTCTTGACAACCCTCAGGTAGCTCCTTAAATTAAGATATATGCTTCCCTGCTCTCATATCCACCCTTCCTATATCCCAAGCACCCCATTCCTCCGAGCTCCCCCCGCTCTCCCCTTCACACTTTTCTCTCCCCATCTTCCCTTGGCCCAGTCTTGCCCAACCCTCAAGTTCCCAATTTTGCCTGGCGATCGTGTCTACTTCCAATATCCAGGAGGATTACTATATCTTTTTTGGGAGTTCACCTTCTTATTATCTTCTCAAGGATCCCAAACTTATAGGCTCGATGTCCTTTAATCATGGCTAGAAACCGAATATGAGTGAGTACATCCCATGTTCATCTTTATGGGTCTGGGTTACCTCACTCAGAATAGTGTTTTCTATTTCCATCCATTTGCCTGCAAAATTCAAGATGTCATTGTTTTTTACCACTGAGTAGTATTCTAGCATGTATATATTCCACAGTTTCTTCATCCATTCTTCCACTGAAGGGCATCTAGGCTGTCTCCAGGATCTGGCTATTACAAATAATGCTGCTATGAACATAGATGAGCATATGCTTTTGTTGTATGATTGGGCATCTCTTGGGTAGATTCCCAATAGTGGAATTGCTGGGTCCTGGGGTAGGTTGATCCCGAATTTCCTGAGAAACCGCCACACTGCTTTCCAAAGTGGTTGCATAAGTTTGCATTCCCACCAGCAATGGATGAGTGTGCCCCTTACCCCACAACCTCTCCAGCAAAGGTTATTATTGGTGTTTTGGATTTTAGCCAATCTGACAGGTGTAAGATGATATCTCAAAGTTGTTTTGATTTGCATTTCCCTGATAGCTAGGGAGGTTGAGCATGACCTTAAGTGTCTTTTGGCCATTCGAACTTCTTCTGTTGAGAATTCTCTGTTCAGTTCAGCGCCCCATTTTTTAATTGGGTTAATTGGCATTTTACCGTCTAGTCTCTTGAGTTCCTTATATATTTTAGAGATCAGACCTTTGTCAGTTGCAGGGTTGGTGAAGATCTTTTCCCAGTCAGTAGGCTGCCTTTGTGTCTTAGTGACAATGTCCTTTGCTTTACAGAAGCTGCTCAACTTCAGGAGGTCCCATTTATTCAATGTTGCCCTTAAAGTCTGTGCAGCTGGGGTTATGCATAGGAAACGGGTCCCTGTGCCCATTTGTTGTAGAGTACTTCCCACTTTCTCCTCTATCAAGCTCAATGTGTTCAAATTAATATTGAGGTCTTTAATCCATTTGGACTTGAGTTTTGTGCATGGTGATAGATATGGATCTACTTTCATTCTTCTACAGGTTGACATCCAGTTATGCCAGCACCATTTGTTGAAGATGCCCTCTTTCTTCCATTGTGTACTTTTGGCTCCTTTATCAAAAATCAGGTGTTCATAGGTTTGTGGTTTAAGATCCGGGTCTTCTATACGATTCCATTGGTCAACTTCTCTGTTATTATGCCAATACCAAGCCGTTTTCAATACTGTAGCTTTGTAATAGAGTTTGAAGTCAGGGATGGTAATGCCTCCAGAAGTACCTTTATTGTATAAGATTTTTTTGGCTATCCTGGGTTTCTTGTTTTTCCATATAAAGTTGATTATTGTCCTCTCAATCTCTGTGAAGAATTTTAATGGGACCTTGATTGGGATTGCATTGAATCTATAGATTGCTTTTGGTAGAATTGCCATTTTTACTATGTTGATCCTCCCAATCCACGAGCAGGGGAGATCCTTCCATTTTCTGGTATCCTCTTCAATTTCTTTCTTCAAAGACTTAAAGTTCTTGTCAAATAAATCCTTCACTTCCTTGGTTAGCGATACTCCCAGATATCTTATGCTATTTGTGGCTATTGTGAAAGGTGATACTTCTCTGATTTCCCTCTCTGCTTCCTTATCCTTTGTGTATAGGAGGGCGACTGATTTTTTGGAGTTGATCTTGTATCCTGCCACGTTACTGAAGGAGTTTATCAGCTGTAGGAGTTCTTTGGTGGAGTTTTTGGGGTCGCTTATGTATACTATCATATCATCTGCAAATAATGAAAGTTTAACTTCTTCCTTTCCAAATTGAATCCCCTTGATTCCCTTATGTTGTCTTATTGCTATTGCTAGAACTTCAAGCACTATATTGAAGAGATAAGGAGAGAGTGGACAGCCTTGTCGTGTTCCTGAATTTAGTGGGATAGCCTTGAGTTTCTCTCCGTTTAATTTGATGTTAGCTGTCGGCTTGCTGTAAATAGCTTTTATTATATTTAGGAATGACCCTTGTATCCCTAATCTCTCCAAGACCTTTATCATAAAAGGGTGCTGAATTTTGTCAAATGCTTTTTCAGCATCTAATGAGATGACCATATGGTTTTTTTCCTTCAGTTTGTTTATATGATGGATTACATTAATAGATTTTCGTATGTTGAACCAGCCCTGCATCTCTGGGATGAAGCCTACTTGATCGTAATGGATAATTTTTCTAATGTGTTCTTGGATTCGGTTTGCCAGTATTTTATTGAGAATTTTTGCGTCAATGTTCATGAGTGAGATTGGCCTGTAATTCTCTTTCTTGGTTGAGTCTTTGTGTGGTTTAGGTATCAGGGTAACTGTAGCTTCATAGAAGGAATTTGGAAGTGACTCTTGTGTTTCTATATTATGAAATACCTTAAGGAGTATAGGTATTAGGTCTTCTTGGAAGTTCTGGTAGAATTCCGCATTGAAACCATCTGGTCCTGGGCTCTTTTTGGTAGGGAGGTTTCTGATAACAGTTTCTAATTCTTCGCGACTAACAGGACGATTTAGAGCATTTACCTGGTCCTGGTTTAACTTTGGTATATGGTATTTATCTAAAAAACTGTCCATTTCTTTTACATTTTCCAATTTTGTGGCATACAGGCTTTTGTAGTAAGATCTAATGATTTTCTGAATTTCCTCTGTGTCTGTGGTTATGTCCCCCTTTTCATTTCTGATCTTGTTAATTTGCGTGTTCTCCCTCTGCCGTTTGATTAGTTTGGCTAAGGGTTTGTCAATCTTGTTGATTTTCTCCAAGAACCAGCTTCTTGTTTCATTGATTCTTTGGATTGTTTTCTGTGTTTCTATTTTGTTGATTTCTGCCCTCAGTTTGATTATTTCCAGTCTTCTACTTCTCCTAGGTGAGTCTGCTTCTTTTTTTTCCAGAGCTTTCAGGTGTGCTGTTAAGTCACCAATGAGTGCTTTCTCCGTTTTCTTTAAGTGGGCACTTAGTGCTATGAACTTTCCTCTTAGCACTGCTTTCATTGTGTCCCATAGGTTTGAGTATGTTGTGTCTTTGTTTTCATTAAATTCAAGAAAGACTTTAATTTCTTTCTTTATTTCTTCCTTGACCCAGGTGTGGGTCAGTAGTTGACTGTTCAGTTTCCATGAGTTTGTGGGCCTTCTGGGGGTAGCATTGTTGTTGAATTCTAATTTTAATCCATGGTGATCCGATAAGACACAGGTGGTTACTAATATTTTTTTGTAACTGTGGAAGTTTGCTTTGTTACCAAGTATATGGTCAATTTTCGAAAAGGTTCCATGAGCCGCAGAGAAGAAGGTATATTCTTTCCTATTTGGGTGGAATGTTCTATAGATGTCTGTTAAGTCCATTTGGTTCATTACCTCCATTAAGTCTTTCAATTCTCTGTTAGGTTTCTGTCTGATTGACCTGTCCATTGGTGAGAGAGGAGTGTTGAAGTCTCCAACTATTAGTGTGTGTGGTTTGATGGCTGCCTTGAGTTCTAGAAGTGTTTCTTTTACATAAGTGGGAGCTTTTATATTAGGGGCATAGATATTCAGGATTGAGACTTCATTCTGAAGGATTTTTCCTGTTATGAGTATAAAGTGTCCCTTTCCATCTCTTCTGATTGATTTTAGTTTGAAGTCAACTTTGTTGGAAATTAGTATGGCCACACCCGCTTGTTTCTTAGGGCCATTTGCTTGATAAACCTTTTCCCAACCCTTTACTCTGAGTAGGTGCCTGTCTTTGTGGTTGAGGTGTGTTTCTTGTAAACAGCAAAATGTTGGATTCTGTTTTCGTATCCAGTCTCTTAGCCTGTGCCTTTTTATAGGTGAATTGAGTCCATTGATATTAAGTGATATTAATGACCAGTGGTTGTTAACTTCAGTCATTTTTAGTAGTAGAGTTTGTGTGTTTCCCTTCTTCTAGTTGTGCTGGTGAAGGGTCACTAGATGCTTGAGTTATTGTCGGCGTTGTTGGACTCCTTGGTTTGTGATTTTCCTTCTATTACTTTCTGCAAGGCTGGATTTGTGGCTGCGTATTGTTTAAATCTGTTTTTGTCCTGGAATATCTTGTTTTCTCCATCAATGGTGAATGCAAGCTTTGCTGGGTATAATAGTCTAGGCTTGCATCCATGTTCCCTAAGTGTCTGTAGCACATCTATCCAAGCTCTTCTGGCTTTCATGGTTTCCATTGAGAAATCAGGTGTAATTCTGATAGGTTTCCCTTTATATGTTACTTGACCTTTTTCCTTTGCAGCTCTTAATATCTGTTCTTTATTCTGTATGTTTTGTGTTTTGATTATTATATGGCGTGGGGATGCTTTCTTTTGATCCAGTCTATTTGGTGTTCTGTAGGCTTCTTGTACCTTCATAGGAACATCCTTCTTTAGGTTGGGGAAGTTTTCTTCTATAATTTTGTTGAATATGTTTTCTGGGCCTTTGAGTTGTAATTCTTCTCCTTCTTCTACCCCAATTATTCTTAGGTTTGGTCTTTTCATGGTGTCCCAGATTTCCTGATTGTTTTGTGTTAAGAATTTGTTAGATTTGTTTAGTTCTTTAATCTGTGAGTTTATTTCCTCTATAGTATCTTCAGAGTCCGAGATTCTTTCTTCCATCTCTTGTATTCGGTTGGAAATACTTGTCTCTGAAGTTTCTGTTCGTTTACTCAGAGTTTCCATTTCCAGTCGTCCCTCAGATTGTGTTTTCTTCAATACCTCCATTTCATTTATCAGGTCTTGTACTGTTTCCCTTACCTGTTTGATTGCTTTTTCTTGTTTTTCTTGTTTTTCTTGGGTATCTTTGAGAGATTTATTTATTTCGTCTACCTTTTTGTTTGTCATCTCCATTTCTTTATGGCAGTTTTTTACCTCCTGTTTAAGGTCCTCTATTATTTTCATAAAGTACTGTTTAATGTCGGTTTCTTCTATATCTTCTGGGGTAGGGTGTTCAATTCTTGTTGTTTCGGGATGTCTGGCTTGTGGTGATGTCATGTTGCCTTTCATGTTGTTGGAGGAGCTCCTGCATTGGCGCCTGCCCATCTCTTCCCCAAAGAACGATGGATCCTCCTGCAGACTGTCAGGTCCCCTTGCAGGCCAAGCAGCTCTCAGACAAAGGCCTACCTTGCTCCGGGCAGTCAAATGAAGGAGGGGACCTCCCACCGGCCTGGGTGCACTCAATTCCAGGTCCCCAGAGCCCAAACAGGCTGAGCTGTGGGATTTTGTGGCCCCAAAGACGGGAGGATGAGGCAGGGGGAGGGGGGGAGGATTCTGGGTGCAAGCTGGGAAGGGACAGGAAGAGAGAGGCAGTATCAGGGGAGAATAACCCCTGCAGGAAGAGCAGGAAGTGTGCTGGTGGCAGGGGGAGTTGTGGAGAGTCGGTGGTCCCTCTCCGGCCGCGGTTCGGGCACTCACTCCTCACTCACCCCAGAGAACGATGGATCCTCCTGCACACTGTCAGGTCCCCTTGCAGGCCAAGCAGCTCTCAGACAAAGGCCTACCTTGCTCCGGGCAGTCAAATGAAGGAGGGGACCTCCCACCGGCCTGGGTGCACTCAATTCCAGGTCCCCAGAGCCCAAACAGGCTGAGCTGTGGGATTTTGTGGCCCCAAAGACGGGAGGATGAGGCAGGGGGAGGGGGGGAGGATTCTGGGTGCAAGCTGGGAAGGGACAGGAAGAGAGAGCAATATTTTCCTTCTGGTTGTCAGTCATTTTCACTGTAATAACTAAGTAATTCATTTTCCTCTTTAAAAATATCCAACAACGGGGAAAGCAGCAGCACCAGATCCAAGATGGCGGCCAGCAGGAGGCTGATGAAGGAGCTTGAAGAGATCCGCAAATGTGGAATGAAAAATTTCCATAGCATCCAGGTTGATGAAGCTAATTTGTTGACTTGGCAAGGGCTTATTGTTCCTGACAACCCTCCATATGACAAGGGGGCCTTCAGAATTGAAATCAACTTTCCAGCAGAGTATCCATTCAAACCACCCAAGATCACATTTAAAACCAAGATCTACCACCCTA
This sequence comes from Arvicola amphibius, assembly GCF_903992535.2. NCBI lineage: Eukaryota > Metazoa > Chordata > Mammalia > Rodentia > Cricetidae > Arvicola > Arvicola amphibius. The sequence goes on from NC_052047.1 coordinate 164,959,783, forward strand.
ACATTGATGAGAAGGGGCAGGTCTGTCTGCCGGTAATTAGTGCTGAAAACTGGAAGCCAGCCACCAAAACCGACCAAGTAATCCAGTCCCTCATAGCACTGGTGAACGACCACCAGCCTGAGCACCCACTCCGGGCTGACCTAGCTGAAGAATACTCTAAGGACCGTAAAAAATTCTGTTAGAATGCTGAAGAGTTTACAAAGAAATATGGGGAAAAGCAACCTGTGGACTAAAATCTGCCATGAGTGATTCCAGCAAGTTTGAGCAGAGCCCCCGAGCAGTGCATTCAGATACCCCACAAAGCAGGACTCTGTGGAAAATTGACACGTGCCACCACCTGGCGTCCACTTGTGGCAGTTACTAACTTTCTACAGTTTTCTTAATCAAAAGTGGTCTAGGTAACCTGTAAAGAAGGATTAAAAAATTCAGATGTTCTAAAAAAAAATCCAACAACAGTATTCATTGGTCTTTTACTGGATACCATTTGTTAATTGATGTATGGGCTGTTCTTATACTAAGAATTCTTATTTATGTCATGTGTATTCCCACATTTTTCCCTTATTTTATTTGTAAATATTTTAGATTTTATTAACATGTAGATAAATAGATATTCTATCAATATGTTTATGTTTTAGGCTTTAGACTTTAATGACATGTTTAGAAAGACTGTCCCATCCTCTGAAATGTGTTATAAATACCCACTAAATATCCCCCAAAGAATCCCAAACTTAGTTTTAAGTAAATGTAGGATTTCTGTATGTGTATTTTAAGATTTAACATTTAACTAATGAAAACTTTCCAAACACCAAACAGAAGTTTGCTTGATGCTCCATTAAAATCAACATGAACAACAATGACTTCCAACAGTGCTTTGCCACATCGGTAAGACCCCTTTCACATTGGTTCACTCCACCTCACCACAAGAAAAGTCCAGGGGAACTGAACGTGATGGGGAAAGCGGCAGGGGGCAGAGCCAAGAATGTGCCAGTTTCATCTCATTGGCCTTCTGTTGCTCAGGGTGTTCCTAGCTGTAAGTGTCACCTGTTGCAGGAAACACGGATACTACCAGAAAATTAACAACTGTGGAAGGAAGGACTGAAGGGAGAAAATAGTAGTCATTGCTCTTTCTCAAAATATGCGCTGGTGAAGAAGTCAGCTCTTAGGACTCTCAAAACAATTAAGTAGAAACACCCACTTAATCGTCACAAATGTAATGTATGAATTCAATGGGAGAGAAAGAATATTCAAAGTGATTTATATCCACATTAACCAGAAATACACACACACACACACACACACACAGAGAGAGAGAGAGAGAGAGAGAGAGAGAGAGAGAGAGAGAGAGAGAGAGAGAGAGAGAGAGAGAGAGATTGGTATTTTTGCTAAATCTGGTGGTTTCAATGAGAATGCCCCCATAGGCTCAGATGTTTGAGTACTTGGTTCCCAGTTGGTGGAACCGTTTGGGATGGATTAGGAGGTGTGTTCATTGTTGCAGGAGGTGTGTCACTGGGGCAGGCTTTGTAAATATCATTTCCTGGCATGACAATGAATACAGCTATAGCTATAGCAGCAGGGAGGTAAACTTCGTGACCTACACAGCCTCCAAGGAACAAGAAGTCCTGGAACACACAGCACAAGAAGAGAAGAGGAAGAGAGAGGACCTTGGCTGCTGAGGAGTCCCTGTCCTACCTCAACCCCCAACACTGAGCATCTTCCCTCACAGTTTCCATCCTAGACCCCCCAGAAGAATGAGAGGGGCTTAGGGAACCCTACTCTCTTGAATACCATCCATAATGTTTGGTGCCCTCCCCAATCTAGAAAATGTAAAGTGAAATCTCTTTCATTCATATTGATAAATATCCATGGGATAATGCTTTTTGTAATTTTTTAACTCAAATTATGTGACAAAAATTAGCATATGTTAAACCAAGTATTGCTGGAAGCATTCCAACTATTATCTTAGTTAATAAGCACAATAAACCCTCAAAATATTACATTCATTTTATACAAGAAGAAACGGAAGCTGTTTTAAGAAGTGATCACAGATTTGTAGAGCCTGTATTTGACACCAGGGCATCTGCCCCCAGAGCCTTCGTTCTGTAGAGCAGCCAACACAGCTGCTTTCATAAGAACTTAGGGAAGCAAACCTCAGTCAGTCGTTTGGTGACATTGAACACCTCACCTTTGCCTGGTGTGAATAATTTAAAAAAATAAAGCATGCTATAATGAGGGGGGTGCAGAGGGATGGAGGGAAGGGAGGCAGAGAGAGAGTAAGAGGGGGTAGGGAAATTAGTAGTGATTCCAGACTACAAAATAACTCATTATGAGTTGTCTGAGCTTTTTCCTAATATGGTTGAGACACAGCTCAATATGATGACTGAGTGACATGCCTGCTGGCTTTACCCAAGGCTGTGACCTAAAGCAAGATACCCTTACATTTATTTGTACAACTGCTCCTCTGCAAACTGCAATACACTAGAAAATTAAGTTACCTCCCTGGACACAGAGAATCAGCCTTGAGCATCCTGTCTAACTCTTCAGCAGACAGGAATATTTACAGATACAAGTTCTCCCATCTCAACAATTTGGAGCCAAGAATGTGAGTCAAAATATTTGACTGATGTGCGTTTCTATTTGTTATTAATACATTTGCTTCTGTTAATACTTCCTTTTCTGAAGGACTAGTCCAGACTGAAGAATGAGCCACTGTTCATGCATGACTCCAGATGGCAAAAAGAACCATGTTCAGGGTAAAACAAAGCCATCTGTGGTGGTCCCTGTTTCCTTCCTGTAGACTGATGCTTCCTTTTTTCTTTTCTTCTTCTTTTTATTTTTGTACTATGATTGAACCTGGGGCCTTGTGTGCTGTAAGAAAGCACAGAGCTATATCTTCAGTCCTAAAATTATCCTTTTAATGGTAAAGAATTAAAACATGTAAACGTATTTCTTCTCCCCTGGCTATCTTCATCAAAACAAACATATGTAACCTACAGAAGTTGTTCATTTATATGTACTTTTTTACTTTTTGATGAATTTTCATGACCACACATCTGATTCTCTTTCAAAGGCAAGATGTAGTGATAGCAAATTATAATTTTAGCAATTCTATATCAATTTCTTTTCATAGAAAAGCTGAGAATCTCCTTGTGGGCTTCAACATAATTTTTCTTCCAACTGATTTCTATGAAGACCTGAAAATGAAGAGTGGAGGATGGAATTATTAATTCCTGGTTCTTTACCAGTGTAGTGGAACTGTCATTGCTGAGAAAAGCTCAGGGGACACAGTTCATACAGAAACTGACACTTGGAAAACCAAGGTTGTAGACAGAAGCTGCTCATTTGTTCCCGGCAGCTTAAACCTGAAATAATCATACAGAAACTATATTATTTAAATCACTGTTTGGCCAATCACTTACGCATATTGCTAACTAGCTCTTACATCTAGAATTAACCTATTTCCATTATTTTATATTTTACCACAAGGGTTGTGGCCTACCAGCAAAATTCCAGCTGGCAGCTTACATCTTTCTCCTTTGTCAGCTCCATGGCTTCTCCTGACTCCACCTTCTTTCTCCCAGCATTCAGTTTAGTCCTCCCCATACTCCTCGCTCTATTACAGGCCCAAACAGCTTCTTTATTAACCAGCGGTATTCGTAGCATACAGAGGGGGATCCCACATCACCTCCCCTTTTCTGTCTAAATAAAAAGGAAGGTTTTAACTTTAACACAGTAAAATTACATATAACAAAACAGGTATCAAGCAAGAATTACAGTTACAATACATATAAATATATATTATATAGTTTATCTTTTATTGTAACTAAGGAAAACTATAATTATAACTATCTATTCTTCAACTCCATCTAAGACCCCAGAAGGATATAATATTACCTAAGTTAACAGGAAGTCCATTATAAGCAACTTCCAAAACTCTAGAATTGACAGAGACATTGCGCTGCCTGAACAGTCACCCAAAGTTCTTCTGTAACATTGGGGTATCCATCTTCAGCCTACGGGCCCATCCAACAGACTTTTCCATGAAGCAGGAAATTTCAAAGACAGTTCTGCCTATATTGGCAGTTTGTCAGTCACTTTCTTCTGTGTCCTGCAGAATGTTTGGCAGACACTTTCATGAAGCAGGAACCCCAAAGGATTATTTCACCTTTATGTAAGTTTAGCAGTTATTTCTCTGTGGATCCTGTGTGTCCAGTTTATATAGCATAACATCAAGCAGTCCAGGCAAGAGTAGTTTCTTGCACAAATGGCTAACTAACTCCATAAGGAGCCTCTTCGATGCCCATCATCCTCTTGAAGTAGATTGGTGCTTCTAGAAGCAGATGTGTCTCATTGTCATGAAAAGTCCTAAGTTATAATATTTTAAATGCCATTTTGGAAGATCTTTGAAAGCTTTGAAGAATCCTTATCTAACTGAAATATGTTTCTATATATCTAGAAAACCTAATTAACATGACTACAAATTTGACCATTAGAGATGATTATCTATTAGCCTATATTTCTTAATTACACATTACATTTTAAATGAACTACACAATCACAATACCTTAATCAAGAGGAGAAATATATATACAACAAAATTGCCCTAAAATTTGTATCAGTAGACCAAGATCCATATCAATACAAATTGTTCATATCTATATCACAAGGCAAAGTGGACAATCACTCAGATTACACTTTAAGGAGTGTGGAAGATGGCTCAGCTAGAAAAATGTTTGATGTATGAGCATGAGGATCTGATTTCAGACCCTCAACACCCAAGAGAAAGGCAGAAGTGCCAGCATATGTCTCTAATTTCAGTACTGGAGAGGCAGAAATATGAGGATCCTTGGAGCTTGCTGGCCAGGCAGTTTAGCCAATCATTGACCTCCAAGTTCAGCAAGAGACCCACTCAAAAAGTAATGTGGAGGGAATGGAGAGATGGTTCACTGTTCTATCAGAAGACACAGGTTTGGTTCCTAGCATTCATATAGTGGCTCAGAGGCATCTCTAATTCCAGTCCCAGGGGATCTAACACCACTTCTGGCCTCTGCTGGCACACACACAGACACACAGACACACACATACACACACACATATGGTGCACATATACACAAGGAGGCACACATGTACACAAATAAAATCTAAAAGATCAGGAAGGTACAATCAAGGAAGGCACTCAACATCAACCTCTTTTTTCCACATTCACACACACACACACACACACACACACACACACACACATAGGTATACCTGCACACTCATGCACACAAAAACACACACACACACAAGCGTGTACACACACATAAATTCTCACACACACAAAAATTAAACTGAATGTTGGGTCAGTGAATGACTAGATGAATTAATGAAGTAGAACTAAGATTCTTTAATCTATCTCCTGACTTCTCTTGGCTCCTGAGAAAACATATTACCTTGTCACTTTGGCAGCCTACGGTACAGGACAAGATTTTTTCCAACTATGCATTCAATAGAGGGTTAATATCCAAAATATATAAAGAACTTAAAAAAAAAACTCTAGGCATCAAGAAACCAAATAACCCAATTTAAAATGGGGTATTTATCTAAATAGAAAAACATCTCAAAAGAGAAAACTCAGATGGCTGAGAAAAAAATTAACAAAATGTTCAACATCCTAAGCCATTAGGGAAATGAAAAACAAAACTACTTTGGGATTTCATCTTACACCTGGCAGAATGCCTAAGATCAATAAAACAAGTGACAGCTTGAGAATGTAGAGGAAGAGGAGAGAACCTTAACCCATAACTGCTGGGACTGCAAACCGGTCCAGCCACTATGGAAATCAGTGTGGCGGTTCCTTAGGAAGATGGGAATCAGTCTACCCCAAGATCTAGCCATACCACACTTGGGCATATATCCAAAAGGCAGTTCTTTCTACCACAGAGATATTTGCTCAACCACATTCATTACTGCTGTGTCCGTAAGACCCAGAAATTAGGGAGCTGGAGAGATGGCTCAGTGGTCAAGAGCACTGACTGCTCTTCCAGAGAACCTGGCTGAGCACCCACATGGGCCACTCATAGCTTTCCGTCACCCTAGTTCCTGTGTGGGAGATCCAACACCCTCACACAAACATGCACGCAGGCAAAACACCAACACACATAAAATAAAAATAAGTAATAACAAGAAATTATAAACAATCCAGATGGCCCTCAGCAGAAGAATGAATAAAGAAAATATGGTAAATTTATACAATGAAATGTTTTATCTGTTAAAAAGTAAAATTCTCAGGTTAATGAATGGAATTATTTAAAACAAAATGAAGCAAAAGCATCCTGCATGAGGTATCCCAGACCATAAAGACAAGAAGAGAGAGACTTGAGGCCCACTCCACGAGATGGAACCCGTAACACACACTGCTTGACTGACCAAGAACCAGAGACTAGTCATCCCAGTAACATAAATAAAATCAATTACTACTGTTAAAAAAAAGTAGCAGTAAAATCACTCTGAATGATTCCACTATACTCATAAATCAGTGCCTATTCATCCATCATCAGAGAAGCTTCCTCCTGTCGCAGATGGGAACCAATACAGAGAAACACAGCCAGACATTACGCAGAGAGTGAGAGACCTTGGAACACAGTCCAAATTGAAATGTTTCCATGAAAACCCTCCTTTCTCAGGGAGCCCACGTGGAAGAGGAAGCAGAGTGTAAGAGCCAGAGGGGATGGAAGTGTGTTTGTTTTCTAATGAAGGACAGACAAGGAGTGGATCTGGATGGGGGGGGGGGACTGGGAGGAATTGAGGGAGGGGAAATAATAACAGGATATATTATGTGAGAAAAAAATCTGCACTCAATAAAAAAAAACAAAATAGAGATAAAGAGACAGAAAAAGAAAAGAAAGAGCATAGAATAGGGTTGACATAAGAATGGCTAAGAATGTCTGAAAATTGATGACAAACACAGACCACAGAAGTGAACCCCAAGTAAGATATCCTCTCTCTCTCTCTCTCTCTCTCTCTCTCTCTCTCTCTCTCTCTCTCTCTCTCTCTCTCTCTCTCTCTCTCTCTCTCCTTTCTCTCTGTCTCTCTCCTTTCACACACACACATGCGCACGCACACACACACACACACGCACACACGTGAGCCCATGCAGGCACACACAGTAGTTATTTCCTATTCAAACTATAGAAGATAAGCAACAGAACATCTTGAACGGAAGTAAGTGGAGTGCCTTATTTGTAAGAGGTGGGAGGCTAAGAAGTGTGTCACACTGCTCTTCTGGAGTGATGCTACAGGAAGACAAGACAGATAGCAATGATACAATTAAAACTTGCCAGCATGGAACTCAGCACCAGTGAAGTGGTCCTTTAGAAAGAGAAGCTTTGTCAGACTAATGGAAATTGGGGCAATTTGTCATTTCGAAAGTTCTTCAGAGGGCAGTAAAATTACACAGACTGAGAACTTGGGTTTGTACAAAGAATGGATGGGTCTTAGATAAAAACATACAAAATTAAAATGAATCATTTTCTTACACTTATCTGAAGGAAAAGTATATTCAAAACAATAATGCCACTATTGTATTTAATAATTATCACTCGTAAATAAGAGAAATGAATAATAGCAATGTTCCAAGACATCAGAGGAAGAAGCTAGGCTATCATTGCTTTGAGATATTTAGACCACTTTTGAAGCCCATTAGCGTTCTTTGGGAGTAAAATTTGGTTAGCTGTAGATGAATATCTTTACAGCCTGGGTGGTACCTAACGCAGTTTAAAGAGGACAGTTGATATGCAGTGTGGTTTGGGTTATATCTATCCCCACACACATTTTTTATGATGAAGCCCTAACTCTCAGCCCATCTGAATTTCAGTGTTTTGAAGAAAGGGCCCTTAAAGAGGTAAGTGAAAATGAGTGCACTGCATGAACTCTGAGCCAACCCGAATGATGCTCTCATGTGAGGAAGAAATTCAGACACAAGGATCCTCGGGACATGTGTGTGTACAGAGAGGAAACTCCAATTGAGGGCCCAGCAAGTGGGTGGCTGCCTGGAACAAAAACGCTTGACTTTGAAGCTTCCAGAAATGTGAGAAAAAAGTACGCTGTTATATCATATATCACACTCAGTTTTCAACAGAAAAGTATAAAGCATGCTAAAAGGAAAGCAAAAACCAAATGAACAAAAAACACAAAGCAAAACAACAGTCTGAAGAAACCCAGCAAACACCAGAGCCACATGCAGTGTGGTTGGGAAAATTGTCTGGAATGAGATGGACGTGGCTACCCAGTAGCCTCATGAGTACACTAAAAAACACTAAGTTACATTCTTTAAAAGGGTGACTTTTTTTGGTTGTGATTTATCCCAAGATTATTTTAAAAGACATATATTTATTGATAATTCTTTCTAGTGTAGTTTCTATACCTCATATGGTCTTCCAGCTTGAGAAAAAAAAACTAATGGATTACAATGAACTTACTAATTTGTAACCAATGAACAATAGATTTTTGTAATTATGGTTCTCTTCTTATTTTTTGCCACCCACAACATTAACAATAAAGAATAATCATGTTTGTTTTTTTCTCAATAAATACACACTTGATATTCTCCTCATGTAAGAAATTGCACTATTTTCCATGATATCAAAATGAATTTGACAACCCCTCCTAACTTAGCAAAAAAAAACAAGGATTTGCATAAACAAGTAACTGTAAAATATGCATGCTGGAGGCAGAGGCAGGCGGATCTCTGAGTTCGAGGCCAGCCTGGTCTACAAGAGCTAGCTCCAGGACAGGCTCTAGAAACTACAGGGAAACCCTGTCTCGAAAAACCAAAAAAAAAAAAAAAAATACCAATGTCCTACTGAGTACAGTGAAGTTCGAGGTCTCAGGAGAACACTTCTAGATGGGGTGATTCAAGAGGGCTTTAAGCTAGAGGTGGCATTTTAGTTGAGGCTTTACTTGTTTACTTGACAAATATTGACGTTCTTTTTTACATTCAAGTTCTGTGCCAGATGCCAGGAGAGGAAAATTTGTATCAAATGTTCTCTCATCACACTATCTGATAAAGACTGGGGGTATGTATGTGAAAACAGATATGTATGTGCATTTATGAAGGTATATATGCATGCATGTATGGCCAAGGTAAAGTGATGGGAACAACTCTGAAAAATAGGTAGATTTCAGCAAAAAGTATAGACCTGTTCAACATCTTCAGAAAACCTTTTAGAAAAAAAGTCCAAGTGACAAAATGTGGACTCTGGGGTCCTTGTGATCAGGCTTCTGACTAAGGTCCTAGGAGACTTCCTCCACGTGTTATTACATTTATACTTCATGTCCTTCATTCCAGTTGTCCTGTGCTTACCACTTTTCCCTCATAAACTATTTAATCTAGCCACGCATCCATTTGAGTATGAATTGACAGTATACTACCTGCAAGGCGAGAAATAGGGAACATAGCATTGACCAGTCTAATAATTCCAACTTCTGTGTTTACATTCTCTAGGACAAAGGTATAGACAACTGCACTATCCTTCTTATTCCATATACACAGATGCCTATGTGTACTAATGAGGGAGTTGAGTCCTTCATTCCTTTAAGGACTTTGGTTGTGTGTACAGGAAATAGCAAGTACTCTTGCCTTGCCACATGTGTGACAGAGGAAGGAAGATAGGCCCTTGTAACCTTCAGGGCCTTGAAGCTTAGTGATGTTCCTAAGCACACCCCAGGATTTCCCCTGAGGAGAAAGGGTAAGTTGCTTCATTTTATGGACTCTGTCACTAAGACGTGCAAACCCATCTGAATTCTGGCTATAACATACTCTCGTGGCATTCTTTGAGTCACTTATTGAGTAAACTATAGTTTTGAATGATTTTTCAGAGCAATTGGAGACTCTGAAGCAGATGTAACTTTGTGCAAGCTGATCTGGATCATGTAACTCAGCACACCAAGCAGCACTTGAAACAGCGGGTCAGAATGTTCACACGGTAGCAAATAAAAATGGCGTAACAATACCCTCAGGAGTTTGGAGAAGCCAGTCTCTGTTGATAAGTATTATTCTTTTGGGGGAAGTGCTGGCCTTGCTCCTGTGCCCTTGGAACTGAAAACCTGAGACATTAGGTGAGCATGTGATTGATCTAAGATGTTACTTGGTTTATGGGGCAACAGCGCTGTAAGCAGGATATACAAGATCACTTCAAGCAGTTTCTGGAGATACAAATAGCGTGTGACTCAGACATCCAAACCACTTACCTCTGCTGTAGTTACATGTCTTTCCCTGTCCTGTTCCTTTCCCTGTCCTGTTCCCTGTAGCAGCATGGAGAATTTCCCAAGACGTGTGACTAAACATGCCTAGTTTCCAAGTAGTTCTTCATACCCAGTTGGTACTGCATTTCAGCATTTTAGCATACTCATGGCCTTAAAGAACCAAGTAGAAAGGAGATTCTCCATGTGAACATTAGAATTTTGTGTCTAGCTGTCCACTCAGATTGGAAGAAGGCATGACCAAGAGAGTTATCTACACTGGTCTATAAATAGCAGGAAATAGTTTGGTTAGCCAGAGACTATGGTAAATGTATGAAAAGTTATATAGAAATTAGTAAAATTTAGAAATTGATAGTGTTTGGGAAAGAAGGATGTCATGATTTGATGAGAATGGTCCCTACAGGCTTATAGTTTTGAATACTTGTCCCCCAGTTGTTGCATCTGTTTGGGAAGGGTTAGGAGTTGTGTCCTTGCTGGAGGAGGAGTGACATTGGGGGTAGGCTTTGAAGCTTCAGAAGATGCCATTTTTTTTCTCTCTCTCCGTTCCCCTTTTCCTTCCCCCACTTCTTCCTCTCCTTCTCTGCCTTGTGCTTAGGAATCAGAATGTAAGTTCTCAGCTTCGCTCTAGCACCATGCTACCTGCTTGCCACCATGACTCCTGCCAGGATAGTCACAGACTCTAACCCTCTGAGACTGTAAGCCCCAGATAAACTCTTTCTTCTCTAAGTTGCCTGGGCCTTGGTGTCTTATCACAGCAATGGAAAGGTAGCTAAGTCAAGAGATAATGAAAAATGTCTTTGCATGTGAATAGATTCTGAGGGTTAGTTTATATGAATTCTGACCAAAAGGTATCCGCTGCAGAAAAAGTTGTCTATGATCACGGGAACAAAATGTTGCACTTATGACTAGAGCCATAATGGATAATAATTATCCAATGGGCTCATGAAGAAAGTATTCAAAAAGATTATACCTATCTTCAAAATTATGGGTTTTACCCCACCCCAGAGTGCTCTAGCTGTTTGCCACCTACTGGTAGGTGGCCAAGCTTTCAGCAGCAACAACCAGGGTATGCCAGCATGCCACTGGACTGGACTTGCTACAACATATCTTCCAAGGTGGGAGCAGCAGCTGGACCTGTCCCTGCTTCAATTTCTTCTTCTCTTAATGAGTCCTCGTGGCATGCCATTAACACTTGTAGGAGGTCATATTATCTAAAGATAACAGAGTCATGCTTTATATCCAACATTCGTTTCTACAATGTGCTCTTCACACTCTCCAGTGGGACTGCTAGGGCTGTTTGACCATTTTAACGTTGTGAAGTTAAAGCCATAACCTTATCTGGCCTGAGATTCCACTTCCTTCCTCTTGGGAGCCAGTTCCCATGTATGGTGTTCTAAGGTCACAACGTTTCAAATATTTTTTCCAGAAGGGTATAGAGTACTAGACCAGGGCTTCTTCAACTTTTTCCATTCGTAATCCCTTTTTTTGCCTGAGAAAATTTTAGTGATTATATATGGAAATAAAACATATGGGACTGGAGGCATGATTCATGAGTTAAGTGAGAGTCTTTACTCTGTGATGAGGACATGCATATAACAAGCCAGATAGCCTCACAAATGCCTGTCTGTGGACCCCCAGACCCAGAATTTCTTGTAAATGACTTGTTTTCCTCTGCTCTGAGAGGCCTGCAGCTGCTCTGAGCATGAGACCTTGATGGTAGGGGAGTGGTTTCTGGTGAGGCCTGCAGCTGAAGGATCCCGAGAGCTGGGGTGTGGCCAGAGCCCTATATAAGCTGCTCCTGAGCACAATAAAGCTGGTATTCTTGTATCAGGCTGACCCGTGTCCCCGTGTCTCTGTCTGTCTGTGTGTGCATGTATGTTCTTAAGTCTCCAGCCTGGTTCCCAGCTCACGTACCGTAGAGCATAGAGCAGACATTGCGTTTTCCACCCGTCATCCCAGCTCCAAGGGGAGGTGAGACTAGAGGATCACCGGGGCTTGGTGGCTTCCAGTCTGGCCAAGATGTGAGCCCAGAGCTCACTGGGAGACCCTGCCTCAAAGCAGAAGTAGACATGACAGAGGAGATCACCCAACACTTTGTTCTGGCCTCCACATAGGCATGGTGTGCACACACCTGCACACAGGGGCATGCACTCACACGCAGGTATCAATATACATGTAAATAAAAACAAATTTTTAGAAAGGAAATATTTACTGGTAACAAATCAAATCTTATATATATATATACACAACTTTATCATTTCTTAAATATGAAAGTAAATTTACATACTAATGAAATTTGTTGTTTTTTCACATAAATAATTAAATCTTGCTGAGGGCTTGTATCATGGTTCAGTGGGTAAAGGCACTGGCTGTACAGATCTGATGACCTGAGTTTAATCTTTAGAATTTATGGTAGAAGAAGAGATTCAACTCCCAGAGTTCATCCCTCGAACTCCACATACGTTATGTATACACACACCCAACAAATAATAATAGTTTTTTAACTCTTTGATAAATATTGATATGAAAATAGTAGAATATCTTCAAGATTTTTCAGGATTGATTGTAGGAGGGGTTTTCCTGTACTGATTCCCTGCTCCCAAATAATTGACACAGAGGCTTAATATACATTATAAATGCTCAGCCAATAGCTTAGGTTTCTCACTAGTCAACTCTTATGTGTAAATTAACCTCATAGTTGTTATCCATGCTTTGTCACATGGCTTGGTACTTTTTTTAGTGCCATCTTGAGTACTAATCTCACTCCCTGCATATGCTGACTGCCCTCTCTCTCTGCCCCTCTTTATCCTAATATCATCAGTTTGATTGTTCTGCCTAACTTTATTCTGCCTTTTTATTAACCAATGAGAGTAATGCATATTCAGAGTGTACAGAAGGATTATTCCACAGCATCTCCCATTTTTGTCTAATTAAAAAGGAAGGTTTTAACTTTAGCGTAGTAAAACTGTATATAACAGTTATCCAGTACAGTTACAATATCTAGTCTATTAAATTTGACAAATTTAAAGGAAATACCCTATTATCTATCTTATCATGGTGAGTCTAGTGTTTTACATCTAATTTATCTTTCTGTGATAACTAAGGAAAACTATAATTTTAACTACCTAGTATTAAACTCCACCAACAACCCCCAAAGGGTGAAATGCTACCTAATTACAGGGACATCAGGCTATCTTGACAATGTCCCAAAGTTCTTCTCTAATGTTGGGGCATCCAACTCTGGCCTACATGTGTAACATATCTGATAGACTCTCCTGTGAAGCAGAGAATTCTGAAGGACTGTTCAATCTTGTCTTGGCAAAGGTTGGCAGTAGCATTTTTTTCACTCTACTTGTCCAGTGTGAACAGTAAATTGTCAACAATGAGACAAGTTTCTTTGCCCATATGGCTAGTTTTTGCTATATAAGAATCAATCTCCATATGGAGTTTCTTTAGTGCCCATCATCTTCTCTGAAGTAGATTGGTGCTTCCAGGAGAAGACATGTCTCACTGTCATGAAAAGTCTTAGTTTATTAAACTATTAAATGCCATATTCTGTAAGTCTTCTAGGTGTTTGATGACCATCTATCTATCTATCTATCTATCTATCTATCTATCTAAATATATCTGGGTCTAGACCTTGACTGTTATACGTGACTATTAATCTGTATTTTTAATTATGCATAACATTTTTAAATGAGTTGCATAAGCACAACCCCAACAAGAGTTGAAACATACATTCAGTATAACAAAATTAACTTTAAATTTGTATCAATATACAAAAATAATATATTTATATTTCATATATATGTATATATGTAAGACTAGTAGTTGTTGTTTTGGTTTAAAGGTAGATCCAATAGTCTACCCTTTTATCCTATCATTTCTATATACCCACCTCTTTCTTTTCAGATAGAGATCCTTGAGTCTAATCTCTTTCGTTCACCTTTTATCATGATAGTTACCAATAACAACCTGTAAGCAACCCCTCTTAAATGATAATAAACATCCATAACCCATTTTTTTTAGATTGTAGGAGTAGTTTTCTAGACTGCTTTGAATTATCTGTGGAGTGTTAACATCTTTGAGAGAACCTTGAAAAAAATCACAATAATTGTTAAGTCTTGCCTGGAGCATGGAGCAGTCTGTGAAACTGGATAATCTCAGCCAACAGCCTTGAAGACTTTTTAGGTGCTGGATTACCTGAACAATCTGTGTTGGGTTTTTTGTTGTTGTTTTTTGCTCTCTCTCTCTCTCTCTCTCTCTCTCTCTCTCTCTCTCTCTCTCTCTCTCTCTCTCTCTCCTGTGTGTGTGTGTGCGTGCGTGCGTGCGTGCGTGCGTGCGTGCGTGCGTGCGTGCGTGCGTGCGTGCGTGCGTGCGTGTGTGTGTGTGTGTGTGTCTGGTCCCCTTGTTCTGAAAATACATAAACTATTGAAGGCAACATAAATATCTGCATTAATACAAGTACAGACTGTGTATTGTACACAGTCAGTCAAAGGTTTTTTGTTTGTTTGTTTTATGCTTGAGCAGGTAAAATATACATCATGTAGTTCTTCCAGGTTTTTCTTTATGCTTGTAGTCAGATTTTTCAGGCGGTCTTCCTCAATCAAATCTAATCCAGATTAATTTGAAATGAATTGTTAGCCTCTCATTTCCTGTGAAAATTAAAAGATAACCTCTCCCCCAAAGCAGCACATCTTTTAACTTAAATTTTGAAGTCAAGATATTTAAAAGATATGTAGGTTAGTTTAATCTAGCAGCTTAATTTTTTTATTTATTTACTTAAATAACATTTTCTTTCATTTATTTTACATATCAACCAGTTTTCCCTCCCTCCTCTCCTCCTGTCCCTTCCTCTTTCCTACCTACCCCCTCCCCATCCACTCCTCCTCCATCCCCATTCAGAAAGGGACAGGTCTCCCATGGGCTTGCACAAAGCATGGTGCATCAAATTGAGGCAGGACAGAGTTCCTCCTTTTAAATCAAGGTGGGGCCAGGAAATCCAGCATGGGGAACAGGTTACCAAAAACCAGCTGAGCATCAGGGAGAGGTCCTGCTCTCATTGTTAGAAGAAGCCTTACTAAAAGACCAAGCTACATGACTGTCATACACATGCAGAGGGCCTTGGCTGATCCCATGCAGGTTCCCTGACAGTTGGTCCAGAGTCCATGACCTCCCCTGAGTGAGCTCAGGTCCACTGTATCTGTGAGTTCCCCAATCATGACCCCCCCCCCAACCTGGCTGGTACAATTCCTCTTCTCTTTCTTCCTCAAGACTCTCAGAGCTCAGCACAGGCTTGTCTGTGGATCTCTGCCTCTGCTTCCACCAGTTACTACATAGAGTATCTCTGATGGCGATTAAGGAAGTTACCAATCTAATCTAGCAGTTTGCAAATAATGAAAGTTTAACTTCTTCCTTTCCAATTCGAATTCCCTTGATCCCCTTATGTTGTCTTATTGCTATTGCTAGAACCTCACGCACCATATTGAAGAGATAAGGAGAGAGTGGACAGCCTTGTCGTGTTCCTGAATTTAGTGGGATGGCCTTGCAGTTTTAATACAGTATCTCTTAGCAGCCCCAAAATTTAAAGACAACACAAAAACATACAGGATCCAGACTCACTGTCTATTTCTCATCTTTACATGGCTTTTTTCTTCTATATTACTTTGCTCCCTTTTTAAGGACTTTATTATTTTAAAACTATATTTTCTTTTTATGACTGTCCACACCTTTCCCTTTCTCTCCCAAGCCTATGTATATTTTTAGACACATTGTAACCCTTTTAGAGTTTTTTTAAAATTTGAATCTGTCCTTTACTGAGCATCTGTAACCTTTTCTGTCTGCATGAGCAAAACTTAGATCATTGAATGTTAGCAGCTGGCTCCTTGGTTCCCTAAGAGTCTAGTCTTATGGCAGTGGTAAAGCCAGCTCTTGGAGCCATGTTTAGTGCCCCAACTCTGAGATGTTTCTGGATCTATGCTATTATCCAGCAGTGTGTCACCTGCCACTCAGAAACATCATTTAAGTGTTTGACAGCAGGGTTTCTCAAATAAGCTGCCTTTTTTTGCCTTTAGCACTGAGCCAGGAAGTGTCTCTTAAAGGGGCTGTGCCTCTGCTCACTGCCAGCAAACAGAGCCCACAGGAGAAAAGACAGTTACCAAGAAGCCATGTCCGACTCCATTTTTGTGTGTTTAAAATCCTTTTTGAAGCTTTGTTGGGTTATATGTGGAAATACCAGTCCTATACTGAAACACCATGTGTAGGCAGAGATTTCCCATCCTGACTGCCTGCTAACCAACACAGAGGCTTAATTTTAATTATAAATGCTCAGTTGATAGCTCAAGTTTGTTACTAGCTTTTACACTTACACTATATTTCTTATCCACGCTTTGCCACATGGCTTGGTATCTTTTTTTTTTAGTACAGTGTGTCCATCTTGCTCTCTCGGTCTGCTGGCCCCTCTTCATCCTCAGTTTGATTGTCCCACTTATAGAACTTTATCCTGCCTTGCTGTAGGCCAATCAGCTTCTTTTTTAATTAATGAGAGTAATGAATATTCACAGTGTACAGAATCAATTGGTTAGTGTTTTAATCTTACAATATTAATGCTGAGAGCTTGGTTTTGCATAAATACATAGTATAAAATGGTAGACATTTATTTACAGACACTTAAGAAATTTTTAGAAATTCTATCCTAATCACAAACCAAATTTTACTTGCCAATTTATTTTTAATGAAACTCAAGTCAGAAATTTCAACATTAATTTTTAAAACCAAACATTGTTGCATAATGTAACACAAAGACAAAGTTGGCATGTATGGAAGAATAATGGCGGGGAAGTATTAAAAGTCTTTGTTTTCCATGATCCAATCATTATGCTCCTGTAAGAGTAGAAAAGTTAATTTCAGAGTACAAATACCACAGTTCATAACATTGACTATTCTGAAATCTGAACTGGGCCATTTCAGACACTGTTGTTGCCTGGTGGGATGGCATGTGCACCGCAGAGAACATGTGTTATATGTTCAGAAACAAGGCCAGAGTGAAATCACACAGTACGCCATGACAAGCACCACCAGAAACACTTTGTGTTCATTACACATTTGACTTTGAATTAATGTTTGGTTATTGTATATTCAGAAACCTACTCTTAAAAAAGTTTTCAGAGCCCCTACATTCAGTTTTGTGATTCTCTATGGAGTTGTGACTCCCTATTTAAGAAGCTGGGCTCCCACAAAGAATACCACAACACAGGACAGGGTAAAGCCACAGCCCTGGACTTCCAGGTTATTTGAGCCTTCAGTTGACTGCATTCTTAGCCACTTTCTGATTGCAATTCCAGAACCCTAACTCACTCTCACCGCAATTGGTCCGGGTAAGGAGGCAGGCCTGTGAGAAATGTTTCTCAAGTCACGAAGCTGAGGTTCTGTTGTTACACACCAATAGACAATGTGATGTATAATCTAACTGAAGCTCCCATTTACAAGAAAAGGACCAAGAGAATAGGCTTCACGAAAGTAGGATTCGCTGCTGGTGATATGTACCTGACACATGAGCAGCTTGCTTAATAAAACAGTGAAATTACCAAAGACCCAGACCGAGATGGACAGCACAGCGTGGCTCGTGGTGGCATCCTCCACGGCAGACAGGCAATCCAAAGCACCATCCAAGACTCAGACTGAGATGGACAGCACAGCGTGGCTCGTGGTGGCACCCTCCACGGCAGACAGGCAATCCAAAGCACCATCCAAGACCCAGACCGAGATGGACAGCACAGCGTGGCTCGTGGTGGCACCCTCCACGGCAGACAGGCAATCCAAAGCACCATCCAAGACCCAGACCGAGATGGACAGCACAGCGTGGCTCGTGGTGGCGCCCTCCACGACAGACAGGCAATCCAAAGCACCATCCAAGACCCAGACCGAGATGGACAGCACAGCGTGGCTCGTGGTGGCACCCTCCATGACAGACAGGCAATCCAAAGCACCATCCAATGCACAATACCATCTTTCCATAACCAGATTCCAGGTGTCTAAGGACCAAGAAGGGCTGACTTCTTTTTCACCACTACTCCTAAAATTGGATAACTCATTTTTTTTTCTCAGCAAACTAAGAGAGATTTTCTATTCTGGATTGTCAACCTGGGACGATTATCACATACTCAGCACCATTGGTCATTTTAACACCCTCCTTTGTAAAACAGTGGGGGCTCCTAGCAAGAGCATGGGATTCTGGAAGCCAAGAGAAGAGATCATTATTCTCCAGGAGGTCACTGCAAGCAGAAGCAGAAGTTTCTAAAGATTCATAAGTTCTTCAGACAGTGTTGTTGGGAGCCCTCTCCCCCGAGTTTCTCAAGGTTTGCAGTATCTTTTGAACAAATTAATAACATTGATTTTATCTCTATAGGCTGAAAGTAGGTGATAGGTTTTCCTGCCTTTTGCTCCTTTAGCTTCCTAATGGTAGGTAAACCTCAAATGATGAGTCTTAAAATAGTCTTACTTAAAATACAGAGTGAATTCTTTTTCTTTGACAGGACCTTAACCAAAATACTTAGGACCCATGAGAGAGTGTGTGTATATATGTGTGTGTGTACGTGTACATGTGAGTGTTTATGGTGCATGCATAGGTGTTATGTATGTATATGCACATGTATGTGAAGAGGTCAGAGGTCAATGTTGGGTGTGGTCCTCCATTGCTCTCCACCTTACTTTTCTAGGCAGGGTCTCTCACTGGACCAGCCTGGCTGTCCGATAAACTCCAGCTCTTGGTTCTCTCTCTACCGTATTCAGCCCCTTTGAGGGCTGAGGCTACACATGAGAGGCACAGTGACTAGGTCTTATGTGGGTGCTGGAGATCTAACTCAGAGTCTCACACTTGTGTGGAGGATGCTTTACTGTCTAAGCCATCCCCATAGGCTACCCCCCCACCCCTGCTATTAATTTTTGTAATTCTCCAAATAGGCCAAACTAATGGTTGGTCCAGAGAACTGTTCACTATAGCATAATAAAGAACACCAAGGGCATAGAGAGAAAGAAAGGGTGGGAGCTGGGTAGTTAGGCTCCATTTTGGTAGTCAGACATCAACCACCCAAATCTGAAATCACTTTATGAACACTCTAAGACTGGAGAGACATAATTTGGCCTCTTTGGATGCTTGAGACGTGCTCAGTAAGCTCCCTTCTTCTCCAGCTTCACATAGTCTTCATACGACTCCTGAAGCCTCTCCACAGCTTCTCACAGTCCGGGTCCTTTCTCCTTTGGTGGGTTTCATCTTAAATCGTATCACCAAGTAGGCTTTTTTGACAGCCCTGTCAAAAGCTATACACTTTTCCACACTGGTATCACATATAACTTGCTTTTTGCCTTTGTGTCATACATTAAAATTTTTATTTACAAACTTGTCTGTTTCTTGACTATAGCTATCTCTTCCTAGGCACATAACAGCCACAGGAGCTGAGCACCTGTTTCTGTCACCATCCGATACCCAGCAGCTACCACAGTGCTTCAGGCTCAGGAACAACTCATAAAACCTATGGAATAACTAAGCAAAAGTGCTTTGAGTCGTGTCTCATACGTCAGCTTTGCCACTGTTTTGGTTTTGGTTTTTTGTTTTCACCCCGAGGACTTGGAGGATGGGACCATAGAAATTACAGAGCTTAAAATCAGTAGATGTCAAGTAGGGGATTCATCTTTGGCATGCTTTCCTAAATCTCACACTGTACATCTCTACAAATGTTATACTACAAGTTGAGAACATAATTCAGCATTTAACAGGGAAAATCAATCATTCTTATAGGTAACTTTGACTTGATCTTAGTGTCGATGCATCTCAGAGGTGATTTAAAATATGGAAATAGGATGAAACAGAAATGAGGTACATTTTTATTACAATAGTTCCTGGGTTTTTTTTTTGCTTGTTTCTTTGTTTGTTTGTTTTTTTGAATGTAGTACACTCTTTACTTTTAGTCAGATACCAAAGACTGTAGTGGTTTGAATAAAAAATGTCTCATGGTCTTTGAAATTTGAAACTTGCTTTGCAGCTGCTGGTGGTGTTTGGGGTGGCTTAAGGGTGCAGTCTTGTTGAAGGAAGGACATCACTGGGAGTGGGCTTTGCGATGAAAAGTCTCACACTACTTCTCATTCTTCATCTCCACTTCCCACATCTAGTTCAAGAGCTCTGAGTTCTCAGCTCCTGTTCCTGCCACCATGCTCCCTCCTTGTTACCATGCCTTCCTTCTGCCATCATGGACTTGTATCCCTCTGGAACATAAATTCTCTCTACCCTAAGTTCCTTTTGATCATGGTGTTTTATCACAGTGACAAGTTACTGAACTTCTACAGTGAAATTAAGCCTCTAGCCACCTTTACAAACAATTCAGTTAAGACTTACGGTTTTCCTCTGTCAGTTTTGTTGAACAAAACTATTTAGTCATTTATTTAAAAGTCATGCAACTAAGAAAAATCCTATGACAATTTGGAATCTTTTATATACGAGAAGCCCGTATTGCATCGCATTGGGAGAGAAACCTTTCTCTCTAGCCATTTCCATGTGCAAGTCTTGGATCGGCTTTTTCTCTCTAGACATTTTTCCTTATTCTTTCCTAATGATTACAGCAGGGGTCCCCCTGAGCCTCTGTGGTAAAAGGGACAAAGCAAAGAAAAAGGGTAATTTGGAACTATCAAACGCCAAGGGAAAAAGAGTCATCTCTTGGCAACAAAACCATTCATGTTCCCAGTGTTCTCACTCTCGTATCTTCATGAATTCTAATGGCAGCATAAATAGGTCTCTTAAAGTCATCATTATTAGCCCCTTGGTAGCATTTACCTACTTTTTCAGGTTAAAAGCACACTCTGTGAGACTGCTTACACTGTAGTGCGATATCCTTTGCACATGTTAAGCTGATTCCAGATTAATAATATTTCACTTAGTCTTCGTTTACTATTATTGTGTTTAATACTGATTGGTGAATAACACTGCTTTCCTTATTTACAGACATAAGCGATCTTTTGTACAGTGGTGCCTCTCTGCTTAAAGATGCTAAAACGTCTATTGTATTTTTATTCCAACAATTGATCTAAAGATGTGTCAACCAAAGAAGATAACAATAGATGGCGTTAGAATTCTCCACCATTTTTGTGGTTTTTTTTTTTTTTTTTTTTTTTTTTTTTGAGATAGGATTTCGCTGTATAGCAGCCCTGGTTGTCCTGGAACTAGCTCTTGTAGACCAGGCTGGCCTCAAACTCACAGAGATCCACTTGCCTTTGCCTGATTGCTTGGATTAAAGGCTTGTGCCACTACTGCCTGGCCATTTTTGTGGCTTTTTAAAAGTATTCCTTATTCATGAAATCTGGTGTTTGAGAAAATAAACTAAAACACTCAAACCAAGGTTATCCACAAAGCATCTCTACATTTCATGTATATGTTTCTAATACTGTAGTTATCTTTCTTCCTTTTCTCTAAAGTCTAGTAAAGCCTATGAAGACAGGTGTTGCTCCCTTTGCTTTGCTTTTTCCATTGATTTTTATTGAGCTCTACATTTTTCTCTGCTCTCCTTCCTGCCTCTCCCCTCCCCTTCAACCCTCTCCCAAGGTCCCCATGCTCCCAATTTACTCATGAGATCTTGTCTTTTTCTACTTCCCATGTAGATTAGATCTATGTATATTTCTCTTAGTGTCCTCATTGTTGTCTAAAGTTCTTTGGGTTGTGATTTGTAAGCTAGTTTACTTTGCTTTATGTTTAAAAACCACTTATGAGTAGGTACATGTGATAATTGTCTTTCTGTATCTGGGTTATCTCACTCTAAATGATGTTTTCTAGCTACATCCATTTTCCTGCAAAATTCAAAATGTCATTTTTTTCTGCTGTGTAGTACTCCATTGTGTAAATATACCACATTTTCCTTATCCATTCTTTGGTCCAGAAGCACTTAGGTTGTTTCCATATTCTGGCTATGACAAACAATGCTGCTATGAACAAGTCCTTGTGACATGTTGAGCATCCTATGGATATATATCCAAAGTGGTATTACTGCGCCTTGAGGAAGGTTGTTTCCTAATTTTCTGAGAAATTGCCACACTGACATCCAAAGTGGCTGTACCAGCTTGCATTCCTACCAGCAATGCGGGAGTGTTCCCTTTACCCCACAACCTCTCCAGCATAAGTTGTCACCATTCCTACAGGTGTAAGATGGAATCTCAGACATGTTTTGCTTTGCATTTCTCTGATGACTAAGGATGTTGAACATCTCCTTAAGTTTCTTTCAGTCATTTTAGATTCCTCTGTTGAGAGTTCTCTGTTTAGGTCTGTACTTTATTTTTTATTGGATTATTTGTTCTTTTGATGACCAATATCTTGAGTTCTTTGTATATCACACCTCTGTCTGATGTGGGGTTAGTGAAGATCTTTTTCCATTCTGTAGGCTTTTTTTGTTGTTGTTGTTTTGTTTTGTTTTGTTGACTGTGTCCTTTGCTTCACAGAGGCTTTTCAGTTTCAGAAGGTCACATTTATTAATTGTTTCTGTCAGTGTCTGTGCTACTGGGGTTATACTTAGGAAGTGGTCTCCTGTGCCAATGCGTTCAAGTGTACTTCCTACTTTATTTTCTATGAGGTTCAGTGTGGCTGGCTTTATGTTGAGGTCTTTGATCCATTTGGACTTGAGTTTTGTGCTTTTCTTGTATTAAAAAAATAGATAATTGATATTTTATATTGTTTGCTGATATTTTGTTCTTCTGATTCTTTGCTGATGAGTTCTTAGACTTTAGATTCCTGGAATAAGGAAGAGGGCCTAGGTTTAACTTATATCACAATGACAATGTTGTTTATCATAAATAAGTATTTAAAACTTGTTAGGGGAGGCTGCTCATTCATTCCCAGCTGCCCAGACCTGAAACAATCACACAGAAACCATATTATTTGCAATACTGTTTGGCCAATAGCTTAAGCTTATTTCTAGCGAGCTCTTACATCCTAAACTAACCCATCTCCATTAATCAGTGCCTCACCACAAGGTCGTGGCCTACCAGCAAAGTTTCAGTAGGCTCCAGTGGAGGCATCTGTTCCCAGCAGTGGCTACATGGCATCTCCTTGACTCCGCCTTCTTTCTCCCAGCATTCAGTTTAAGTTTCCTGCCTACCTCTACTCTGCCCTATCACAGACCAAAAGAACTTCTTTATTCATTAACCAATAAAAGAAACACACATACAGAAGGACTTCCCGCAGCTAAAACTGAACATTTATTCTTAGGCATGGGGGCAATGTTAAGGAGTAAACCCACGGCATCACACACGCTAGGCAAGCACTGTTTCAGTGAGCAGTGTTGCAAACCAACACTCAATTATTTTATTTTTAGACAAGGTATCACTCTATAGCCCAAGATAGATTGGAATTTGCTATATAATCCACTCTGGGCTTGAACTCGCAATCCTTCAGTTCCCTTTTCCGTGTGGGGATTATAAGAATGCAACACCACACCTGGATCAACCCTTACTTGCTGAGGTGATGAAATAAGTTTCCTATGTTAGTAAAAAAAAAAAAAAAAAAAAAAACAGCAATATTATAAGAGCACCTTTAGTACTATATGAGCTTTGTATAATGGTATCACAATGTAGAGGTCAACTCAAAATAGATTGAGTACACAGTACCAGAGTATAATGTAAGTAGAATAATAGAATAAGGACATGACCAGATTTCAAAGTCATCTTCATCTCTTCCCCCAAATCATTAAAAGTAGTCTAGTATCCACTCTTGTTTCTTCTAGGGCCCAACATACACATCGGGACTTTTGTTTTATAGAATTTTGAGTATCTTATAAGTATGTATTGTATATGTCTATTTTTCTTCTTTTCAATTGCATTATGTTCTGTGTGCATGTTCACATGTACTTGCTTGTGCATGCATGTGAGGGTCCCTGGTTGATACTGGGGCTGTTCTTCAATTGCTCCTCCATTGTCTTCTTTGAGGAAGGCTCTCTCATGCAAACCTAGAGCTCACCAATTCAGATAGTCAGGTTAGCCAGCTGGCTTTAAGAATCTTCTGTCTCTACCACCCAGAGTTGGAATTACAGACGGAACACAATTCCCGTGTGTCATTCAGATAGTTCAAGTGCACCAGCCCCTAGAACATATATTTATAGGTCCCACTTATCTCTACTAATTCCATCAAACAGAGATAGCCATGATTAGCCTTTTCAGTTTATAGTCTTCTAGTCTGTTTTAAACAAAAGAAGTCTGTACAAGTCTATTACAGATGTACTGTTTTTTCCAAATAATTTTACTTCTTTTGGATTCAGCTAACAATGTGTGGAGCTTGCTGATAAAGAGGGCCAACTGCATAGTTCTTTAGTTATGATGTCATTTTTTGATGACGAGGTAATATCTTCTTATGGAATTTAGCCATCATTTAGGAGTTTTAGCTGAGTGTGTGTATGTGGCTGTGATACAGGTGTGAGTTGTGGTGTACACAGGCCAGAGGACAAGTCACTGGATTTGCTTTTCCCTCCTCCTCTGCCGACTTCAGGGACAGAACTCGGGTCTTTGGACTTGCATCATTAACATTTCTACTTGCTGAGCCCTCTCCTCGGACCCTCACCATAATCCAACCAATCTTCTATCACTGGGCACTTGAACTATTTGCTATATATTTCATTATTATATATTTGTAGTACCCTCAATATAAATCTTTTTAAAAAAATCTTCTTAAATTTCATCGCACAGTTCTCATATATTATTAATAAGGGCTTGTGATTTTAAATTATAAACGTCTTATGATTTCAGCACTTATTGATAAAATTGAGTTGGATCATCATTTGAACATATTCCAGTTCTAAACATTTAAGTTCTATACATATTAGAGCTGTAATAACTGGGTGAGATTATTTTCAACACTCAGAACCACAAGGCACATAATTCACAGTTTTCATATGCATACAGAGGGTGGAGGAATGACAAATACAGAACCATACAGACATATTGTCTTCCTGGAACATCAGTTTTATTTTGAGATTTGGTGGAATCAAGCTTGGATTTTTCTCTTTAAATGCAAGTACATTAGAAAAATCCTGTTTCTCAGTGTGAGCCTTCAGCTCTGCTCTCAGAAATCAGGACTATTCCCTACTACCACTAAGGGAAGAATCAGGTTCCGACAAGCAAAGGCAGGTATATCAGCTTCCTAAAGCCATCAGAAGACAGCATTATATTACTCTTTAAAAAAAAAATTAAGGTGTGTATGCGTGCGTGCATGTGTCTTCCCACAGAGGCCAGAAGAGGATTGTTAGAGTTACAGGTGGTTTTGCAGTCTAGAAAATAGTATTCTTAGTTGCTGAGCCGCCTCTCCAGCCCCTTTACATACTCTTCCATAGGGCTCTTGAATTATTCTCGGCCCAGAGATCTTAACACACTCTGATCAGTTCACTGCTTCTTCCTAGAACTTATTAGAGAGTAAGTCAGGCTGATTTTTAAAGCATCATCAACAGGTCCAGATGTCTTGCTTTCTACAATTTTGTAGACTTTCTCTTGTTTCTTGATCAGGACGATGACCAATGGTAGTTTGCTTGGTCAAAGTTTTTTTTGAGACAGGGTGTCTCTGTAGCTTTGGAGCCTGTCCAGGAACTAAACCAGCTCTTGTAAACCAGGCTGGCCTTGAACTTACAAAGGACCTCCCGCCTCTGCCTCCCGAGTGCTGGGATTAAAGGCGTGCACCATCACCACCCAGCTCAAAGTTTTGGCTTTTAAAGATCCAAGCGTCACGCAGCCTAACCCGGCAATGATGACCTTGAATTTAACAGCCAGCTGTTTCCACCTCCCAAGTGCTGGGTGGGCTCACAGTTACAGCTGGGCACACCACCTTGTCAGGCAAATATTTTTAAACAGATACAAACTTCAAGTATGGGAAGAACACGCTTGGAACAGAAGGAGAAAGAGGATGAGGAACAGATATATAAACATTTAATCACAACATTTTAAAATCCACATGGAACAGAGTGATTCCCTAAGTTATTTATTTATACTTTATATTCCAAATTAACTCAGCCATCACCAAATACATCAGAAACAAATTGCCAGGGCCTTGCTTATGTATGTATGTATGTAGTATGTATGTATGTATGTATACTCCAAATTGACTCAGCCATCATCAAACATTGTGTAAATCAAGAAAAGTTTATATATTTTTTTTTAAAACGGATCCGGAGGGTAATTTTTTCCCCTTTACATTCTTTTTCTTTGCTTAATGAATTACAAAGCTCTAATTAAAAGGGTTACTTTAAATTTCAGAAACACACGTGGCACAGGGATGCAAAAGGAGGTCAGTAACAGGCCTCCTCCCGGGGTGGGCTGGCGTGGTCCTGTGGTCCGGAGCTCCCTCGGAAAAGGCCCCCCTGGCCCACGCCTGCTCGGGGAGGTGCGGGAGGGACCCTCCTTCCTCCATGCCAAGCGCACCAAAATTTAATCACACTCAAGGAGCAGAGAGTGCCCAACTCAGCAGCGAAGCGGCCCTCCCTGACCCGGAAGTGCTCGGCGGCCTCGGCGAGGACGCGCCTAAACCGGCGCGCGCGCGCCCCCGCGGAACTCCCGCCGGCGGCTGGGCTCTCCCGGAGGCGCGCCGGATCGCGGCGGCCGCCAACATGGCCGAGACGAGCGAGGAGGTGGCGGTGCTGGTGCAGAGGGTGGTGAAGGACATCACCAACGCTTTCCGCAGGAACCCGCACATGTGAGTCGCGCGTCCTGCGCCGCCGGGGTCGTCGGGGGCGGGCCGGTGCCGCGCTCTAGTCCACTCGCGGCTGCCGCTCGGGCCCCACGCGCGCTTCCGACAGGCGGAGCGCGGCTGGGACTGTCGCGCCGGGCCAGCTGGCCGTTACCAGGACGCGTGGCGGGCCGGTGTTGGGAAGCGACCTCCGAGAGCCACGTCGGAGCGTGGAGTTTCCTGCCCTGCCGGGCGCGTCCTGGGAGTTGTGACAACTCTTCTCCCGGCCGCCCTCCGCCTGGGCGCGCTTGCTCCGCGGGCCACCGCTGTGGGTCTCTGTGCCTCGCAGGCGGCTCTCGGTGGCATCCCCTGCGAGACTGTAGAGGGTCACCCACCCCATCAGACTCCCCGCAACCCCCTTTCAGGTTACTAAAGTTGACTGGGGGCTGCTTTGGACTTTTCCCCTCACTTGTCACAAAATTGCAAAGCTAGTCGGATGTAACAATTTTTGAAGGTGACCTGGGTGGATCTCTCCTAAAGCTGTTGCAAACTGGATACTTTTTATCAGAAGCGCGTCGGAAGTTACAGACGAGCATCTTTTGGCATTCTTACCCAGAACTCTTGCCCTCTCTAAGTTCACTGAAGGACTGACATATATCTCCTCCCTTTCCGTTTACTTGTTATTCTCTAGGAAGACACTCTGAAGATTTTCTTTATAGCACTCTACCCTCAACGAATGAGAAGAAAACTACGAAACAGTTACCCACATCAGTAGACAGAAGAATCAGAAAGAAGCAAGAGTGTAGCCCATTTCCCCTTCCCCTCTCTCCTGGGAAAACAAACATGGGAGTCTAGTTTTGTATTATTTTTTTCTTTGAGTCTACAATTTATTTTTAATATTCTTTATCTTTTTTAACTAGAGCACATGGATTATTTTTAAACACTTCGGCCTCCTTCGCTTTTCCGACTAAATGAAAGGCCAAACCTACATTTTAACAAATTGTCCTTTTTCCTCCAAGGTAGTGTTCATAAAGAATTTAGCCGTCCTCGGATGGCCTGCTCCCTTGTGGCAATTAGGGGCTTAAAACTGTACTTCACTAAAGACAAAAGACTGCTGGCCTCAAAAACATACCTGCCAGCTCTGACCGCTCCTAAGTCTTCTTCCTTTCCTCTTTTGACTGTTGACTTGTTTCAGAATGAATGTTTGGAGTGATTTCCTGGCAGTAGCCATAGTGGCTACTGGGCCTTTTAAAGAATGCTTTGAAGTCTTGTGTGTCAGTCTTTGAGGCCCTTTTTGAGAATTCCAGCCACAGTGCGAAGAGACATCCTTAAAAAAAAAGTTGGGCAAATGAAAGGTTTATTTTTCATTTTTTTCTTTTCTTCCAAATGAAATTATAGCAAAGGTTAGAGGTCCAATATAGTAATCACTTTGATTTCTCATCTTCGACGTAGACTAAAATTATATTTGGCAAAACTAAGATTAGGCTAATGGGTTAGGCAGATTGACTCGGTGCCATATGGATCAAGTGTCTGTTTTTCTGGATCACATTTACCATAACTCTTAAAGGGCCCCTTCTTCATATTTTTACTCTGCAGTCTCATTAATATATACTCTATCAAAACTTATCATTATTTGTAAATATTTGGGTCATTTGAGATAAGAAAGTTTAAACTAAGTTGGGCACCTGAAATAATGAGTTATGTAAACTGTGAACATTTAAATAGCTCAGTTCATTATATAGCATTTTCAGTACACATTCCCTACAGTAGAAGTGTCTTCTAGCTATCATCTTTTAAAATGTCTTGTATGTTGGACCTTTCAGAAGTGCCGGTATGTCTTTGCTCAGTCTGGCCTTTTTAGACTCAGAAAAGCTGTTTGTCTAGTTTTTAAATAACCGATGTCTGTCTTTAAGTTAGCATTTAGTAACAGTATTTACAAAAGTTTTTCATTATTTGCCTTTTATTTTCCCTTTTTCTCCAGTGTGAGATAGATTGTTCATTTATTAACATCTACTTGCTTGAATATATTGACTTTGTTTCTGTAGAAATATCTACCTGAAGCAGCCAAAGGTTCAATAAGAACTAAGAATGATGTTTCTATCAGGTATGGATTGGTTTTCCCCTGGCTCCGTGTCTTCTTGGTTTGTAGGGCTAATGAGAATTCAAAGCACTGGAGTTAACCTCGGTCCCTCCACTTCTTGCCAGAACACTTTGCAAAGTGGAAAACACAATACAGATATTGTTTCGTAGGAGACTGGGAATCCTATTGGGTTCCCTGCAATTAGTGGTTTGACCCAGAAATATTTATTACCATGAGGTATAGACTGTGCCTTAATGTGAAAGGCAGCTATCTACTGTACAGCCTAATCAGGCCATCAGGTTAATAGTCTCTTATTCAGCAAATTGATTTGTTTTATTGAATATCTACGTTGATTTGAGGAGCAGTAGGTACCGTATTCACGGTATGAGACAAGAAGTACAAATATAGTTTGCACTGAAGCCAAATTTCTGGTGCGACTGAGCTGTGCATCTGCTTTATTGACCATGTGTAGCTGTGGAACACTTGGAGTGTACTTAATGTGAATGAGAACTGAATTTTTGAGTTAAAGCATAATTATACTCATAATAAGTGAGTACTATGTTGTGTAGTGTGGTCTTAGTGGAGACCTAAGACCTAACCTACATGAACAGTAAATTAACTCTACACTATAGTTCTTAGTGAAGATGTGTTTTGGAAGAGAAGAGAGACTGGGTGTGTCCTAGGGGAGGCAGCTTTTAACGCAAACATCAAAGTCTAGGTAGGACTTAATGTATCAGAAGAAACTGGGAGCAATACATTGATCAAAAGCAGCAAGGTGTGATTGAAAAGATTCTACAGGAATGGGTTATAGAAGTCCTTGACCGTCTGGCCTAAGTGTTGCATTCATGTGTATAGAAAAGAACACTCCCATTTGACTGGCAAAATGCTAGTCTGGGGATAACTGTACCGGGAGCTGAGCATATAGATTAGTGCACAGTTGAGAAAGGATTCCTTAATGGAATTCAGACCAGTCAACACACACTTATAAAAGGAGACAGAAAGGGTAGGAGTGGTATTATGAACAATGATACCCGGGAGACTTTATTTGGATTACAAGGTCAAGATAGTTTTCTCAGATAGAGACACAAGGAAGGATGCCCATCTCATCAGTAGGGAGGCCCCACAGAAAACTGTTAGGTCAGGGAGTAATACTGAAACACAGTTTAAAGTTGCCTACAGGTGGAAGAATATGAAACCACAGAATATAATGGTCTTATACATGTTTTTTACACATTTAAATCATAGTGTAGTTTTTTTAAAAAAATTTTGTTTAGAATTTGAGGCCTGGATTTGAACCTTGTCATTTGCTAATTTGATATACTTAGATAAGACTCTCTTACCTATAAAATGAGGCAAAGATTTCTTTTTTACTGTAAATTATTACATAAACACAGAATGTGGCATGCAATAAACAATAAATGTCAGTTCCTGTCTCCTAAATAATGTCAGTAATAGTTTAAGTAGTACAAAAAGTAATCTTTAAAAATTAGTGAGGAAGCCTATTAGAGCTCTGAAATATCTTCAATATCAGTCAAGTTTTAATTATTAATATGCAAGTGTCAATTTCTGTGGGTATTTTTCTTTTGGTGATTTTAGAAAGAATTTCAGCATATAAAACAAAAATAGCTATTCATTAAAGATGTTTATAAGATTTCTGAATCTGGGCCATTTTCTATTCAGTTATGACACTGTACAGCGTTCATGTTTAGTATTGGGGAAAATGCATCCTGCTTAGAAGCAGAAAAGTAAGCTGTAGATGACAGTTGTTGTTTCTGCAGCTTACAGACAAGAGAAACTGCTGCACGTTGACATCCATGTAATGGGAACCCTGGACTCCATTGGCTGTCCACTGTGAAGTGAGACCCCAAACCCCTGCAGTGAAGGTGCTGATCCATCCCATGTTGCCCGTGGAGTAGTCCGTCACAGCACCTACAGTGAGCCTTGTTGTGCCTGTTTGAGAAGATTAAAACTTGCTGCTCCTGACCTCAGTTTCTTCAAAAACCCCTTAATTTGATCATGCACAGAATATTTACCTGAGCAAATGGTTAAATACAGGACTAGAAACTTAAAATTATGGGGAAAGGAGTTTTGTGGTAGTGAAAGACTCAGGAGCCCCTCATAAAGGCATTTTCAAGAGGAATAATTGGAAATTATCTGACGCTTATAGTTATCTGTAAGCATTTAAAATATCAATTATGTAGGAAATCTTAAATGTTAACGTCTAAGTTTTGTCAAAAGGCTATGTACCATGTGATTTCCCTTTTTTAAAAATACTTGACAAGGGCAAAAAGACATATACTCAAGCATTATTAGCAGATTCAGGCTTTTAGTTTTATTTTTCCTGAGTTTTCTACATTTTGGGTATGAAATTGTAATTTAAGATGGAGACCCTGATTCTTAAGATAGCTGCTAGTAATGCCGACTTCCTGTAATCCCATGAAGCTCAGTGGACCTCATCTGATAAAAGGAGAGATGCAAGAAGAATGAGCTTCCTCCTCTCATTTAAAAATGATTAGAATTCTAAATTGCCTGAAAAAATTAGACAGTAATCTAAAGGAATAGATACAGAAACCTAAATTGAAACATTCTGTTCTGAAGCTTATGGACCACATATCTCTAAAGAAAATGCTGTAATTTTTTAGAAGTAACAAAACACTGTATCTTAGGGTCAAATAACTTGACAAAGGATTAAATTTTTCTCCTTGATCACCTTCCTGGACCTGGGGGGAGTTGGGAGGACCTTGGTCTTAACATAGAGTAGGGAACCCCAATGGCTCCTTGGCCTGAAAAGCGAGGGAGGGAGGGTATGGAGGGAGGGTAGAGGAGGGAAGGAGGAGGAAGAGGGGAGGAGATGAAATTTTTTAAATAAAAAAAAAAGAGTCTGCATTTTCTAAGCAGCTGCCAAAGGTGGGTAGAGTGTCCCCTAAAACTACTAGGAGGCATAGACTGGGACAGAAGTAGTCGATACAGAGGCCATGAAAATATCTGTATGCTAATGAGTTCTTCTCAAAAGAGGAAATAAAATACTCTTCAAGGAAAAAAAAAATTTTTTTTTCTCCTCAGCCTTCTATTGCCCGCTAACCAGGAAGCTTGACATTGACAACCTCAGGCTGTTAAATGAATTGATAACCTTTATCTATGCCTAGCACTTCATAGTTTGCCACATTCTTCACCTTTGGTTTTCATAACAAACAAGAAGATATTATATGTCTATATTTCAGATGAGCGGTCCAGAGGCAAATGACCTAACACACCACACTGGCCATTGGTGGTAGGAGGGAGACTAATTAGTCAGGGGCTGTTATCAAGGCTTTGTCTCTACACTACTGTCTCTTTTCATTCATTTTTCTTCAAAGGTTTACATCCTTATGACTCTTTCATTCTCTTTACATGGAAATAGGTGTCAAGTTTCACTGTATACAGTTTGAAAGCTGAGTACACTCTGGCCCATTTTCTTTACTAGAGATGAAATAGAGTCTACCCATTTTCTAATGGGGAGAATGAGGTCTGCTAAGGCTAAAGTTGCATGTTAGATGACCTGTGCTGTTCTCGGTACAGTGTATTACAAAGAGCAGAGGTGATATTCTCCTGGAATGACCTTTGAAAGCTGTGTAAATGTCAATGAGGAGCAAGGATGACCATTCATTCAAATGCAGTTACTGAGCACTGCTGTCCCCAAGGCCCTTTGTTTTTTGAAAGTTTCTAGGAAGGGTAGCCTGCCACAGTAGTGGGGTGTGTGTGTGTGTGTGTGTGTGTGTGTGTGTGTGTGTGTGTGTTTTATAGATGACTTTGTCCTATAATTTAGGCACTAAATTAGTACTTGGACATTTTATATCTAGTACAACTATAGTGAGCAAAACTTGTTTTTAACATTGTGAGTTTAAAAATCCTCCCAAACTGTATATCCAGAAGCTGGGATTCTTTTATTCTTGCTAATGTAACATTTATGTTTTTAGCTCCTAGAATTCCTTGAAGTGTTACAAGTAGTTATTAGATCTCAGAGAACACAATCTCTTGAGTAAATTGAGGGGTTGGCTTTTTCATTTGGTTTTGCTAATTTTAGGTTATTCATTTTTTTGTTTGTTTGTTTGAGACAGGATCTCACTGTGTAGCCCTGGCTGGCCTGGAATGTACTATGTAGACCAGGCTGGTCTTGATCCTCCTGCCTCTGCCTCTCAAGTGCTGGGATTTAATGAGTTATTTTTCTGTTCTTAGGTTATTTCCTAAAGTGTTCAACTTCTTATAGCACAAATATAAGCACCAGGAAACATCAGAGGTTCATATATTAACCCAGTGATTGGGCATGGCTAGTTGTGCTTACAGTGCTGTAGATGGGTTTGGGTTCTGAGGACTAAGGGCAGATGCAAAGGCATGCTTTGAAAACTTGAGTATTGACTTGAGGTGCTCTCTCAGGATTTTCCCCACAGAGCCTCCTTTGCACTACAGGAAGAACCAAGTGGTAACCTTTTATTGTAGTAGATGTGGACATGCCACAGAGAAATTCTTAGAAATCTGTGGTACTTGGTTTATTCATTTTTACGTTATCAGAAACTAAAAGTATGCAGTATACTCTGAATTGTTTTTCTATGGTGATGGCACTAGTGTAGTGCATCTGTATTAACAGAGACCTCTGAATCTACCTGAGCATGGTGTTTGTAGACCCCAGAGTCTTCTGGAGCTGTGATTACTTTGCAAGGAATTTGAGTGCCTTGTTTATTGACAGATCCCTGAGTCACTAACAAAGTGGTCAGGAGAGACTGGGCTGCCTCTGAGCTGGCCAGTGGAGAGGCTCTTCTGGGCAGGTCTATTTTAGATGTATGTTTCTAACTTGTGGTGACTGGGCTGCCTCTGAGCTGTCCAGTGGAGAGGCTCATCTGGGTGGGTCTGTTTTAAATATATGTTTTTAACAGAAGAGGACTTTCTTACAATCTGTGATTAAACAGGCTTGTCCCATTTTTATATCTATGAGACCTCTGTCTTCTTGCCAAAAGAATTCCAAGGACTTAAAAGGCACTGTCACACATAAATTCTGAAGATCAACTTTTTGTTTATTTTTTCAGTTTATATTGGCAGGGGAAGGGAGACAGCATCCATCTCATGTAGTTCCCACTTGATATATAACCCAGTATGATTTTGAACTTCCAGTTAGGTTACTTTTACACCCCACCCCCTTCTCCCCAGACAGGGTTTCTCTGTGTAGCTCTGGCTATCCTGGAACTCATAGACCAGGCTGGCCTCGAACTCAGAGATTTAACTATCTGCTTCTGCTTCCCATGCCATCCCTGCTTCTGCCTTTCAAGTATGGAGATTGCAGGTGTGTGCCTTTGGGGCATATTGAGGTGGTACTTGGGGTCAAATCCAGGGCTTCGAGAATGTTGTGCAAGCACTCTACTGGTGTAGGAGGTCCTTCTGTTTATATGTTGCTTTCATTGGTTAATCAATAAAGAAACTGCTTGGTTTGTTAGGGCAGAACTTAGGTAGGCAGAGAAGACAGAACTGAATGCTGGAAGAAAGCAGAGTGAGAGAGCTTCCATGGAGCCACCAGGTCAGACATGCTGAATCTTTCCGGGTAAGCCACTGCTACGTGGGTTAAATCAAGATGTGAGAGTTAGCCAATAAGAGGCTAGAGATAATGGGCCAGGCAGTGATTTAATTAATGCAATTTCTGTGTGGTTATTTCAGGTGTAAGCTAGCTGAGCGGTTGGGACCAAAAACAGGGCCCCCACTCTCCTTGCAACACTCTACCTATTGAGCTGCATCTTCAGCCCTGTTCTTCTTCTTTTTTTTTTTTTTTTTTGTGAAGAAGAGATGTGGGACTAGAAAGATGATTCAGTGGTCACACACGTTTGCTGCTCTTTCAAAAGACATTTCAGTTACCAACATTCATGTCATATCCAATGGCTCACAACCACCTGTACTCTAGCTCTAGGGGATCTGGTATCTTCTACTCCCTGGGGTACCATCACATGCAGTCTTTTTTACAAAATGAATAAGCAAATTTTAAAGATAACTTCTAAAAAATCTCTCTCTCTCTCTCTCTCTCTCTCTCTCTCTCTCTCTCTCTTTCTCTCTCTCTCTCTCTCTCTGTGCGTGTGTGTGTGTGTGTGTGTGTGTGTGTGTGTGTGGTGTATGTGGTACTCACATGTGTTTTTGGATGTGGGAACATAGAAAACATAGAAGCCAGATAAGAACATTTGTTATTCAGATCTGTCATTTTTCAGCTTATTCTTGTGAAAAAAGGTCTCTCACTGAACCTATCACTTTATTTTTGGCTAGTATCACTAGCCGGAATTTCTGGCTATTCTCCTGTCTTTGTCCCCAACAGCACTGGGATTTCAGTCAAGTGTGGCCACAGCTTGCTGTACATGGGTGCTGGGGATACTAGCTCATCCTCAGGCCTCTAATTCAGGCATTCTACTTGCAGAGCCTTCTTTCCAGCTCTCTATTATTATTAGAGCCAAGATCAGAAGGTGCTTATTAATCAAGTCTCTGTTTTTAGTGCAGATTTTCAAGTTAAGGTGGATTGACTGACTATATTCTGAAATATATTTTGCATTTTGATATTTTTATAATAAGGATGTTTTTTTAAAAAAATTCAGCAATATAGAGAGGAAAGTTGAACCAAAAATTTCATAGACAAACTTACATTTATTAATAATTTGCTTCTGTTCCACATATTATTATAGCAGGCAAATATAAACACATTGATTTGCATTCTTAAAGCAAAATAATTCTATAAAAATAAAATTCTTCCTCATTTATTACCTTCGTTTCTCAAGAAAAATTCTTGATGTCTTTCCAAGGAAAATTTAATGTATCTAATACATTTTTTTTTTTTTTTTTTTTTTTTTTGGTTTTTTCGAGACAGGGTTTCCCTGTAGTTTCTAAAGCCTGGAACTAGCTCTGTAGACCAGGCTGGCCTCGAACTCAGAGATCCGCCTGCCTCTTCCTCCCGAGTGCTGGGATTAAAGGCGTGCGCCACCACCGCCCGGCTTCTAATACATATTTTAAAGAAATTATATAAACGGCTTTTTCATTGTGTGCATTTTGCTTAGTCCCCATATTCTTGGCAGGTAGATGAGTATGTGCAGACCTGCATCATTACTCAGCGGTTACCACGCTGCTGAGATGTGCTTTCTTTGCCTGCATCATGACCTTAAACGATGGATTG
The DNA here is from genome assembly GCF_903992535.2 of Arvicola amphibius. Classification (NCBI taxonomy): domain Eukaryota; kingdom Metazoa; phylum Chordata; class Mammalia; order Rodentia; family Cricetidae; genus Arvicola; species Arvicola amphibius. The sequence continues at coordinate 164,995,951 of NC_052047.1, forward strand.
TTTCCTGTCTAGCTGCAATGTAGTGCCTAGGGTAGTGTAACTGCAGGGTCGGGTAGCAGTATGTGCTCTACAATGCTGAAAGGTGTTTTCAGATTACCATCTAAATACAAGCTGAACTTTGACCCCTACCTGTAAGGAGGCTTGCAGTGTACTGTTTTCTCTATACTTCTGCTGTTATCAACAAACTACATTTTAAAAAATTATTTTTTGTTGCCACAGTTCCAGTATATGAGCTTAGTTATTATCCCTACCCCCAAAACAGGTTTTCTCTGTGTAGTCCTAGCTGTCCTGGAACTTGCTTTGTAGACCAGGCCAGCCTTGAACTCCCAGAAATACACCTGTCTCTGCCACTGCTCCCTAGTGCTGGGATTAGAGGCATGTGCACTACCACACCCACCTAAAATTAAACTTATAATTTTTTGTTATTTTTGTTGTTGTTGTTATTGTTTTGAGACAGGGTATCTCCGTGTAACAGCTCTGACTGCCCTGGATCTCACTCTGTAGATCAGGCTGGTCTTGAACTCACAGAGATCCACCTGCCTGTGCCTCGGGAGTACTAGGATTAAAGGTGTGCCGCCACCACCCTCATAATTATATTCTTAAAAAGAAATGTATGGGGTTTTTAAAATACCTTGAGAAATTATAAAAAAATGTAAAAGTCAGTATTATCTTGTTTCTTTTTATATTTTACATATTTAGAGATGAAATTGGCCTGATCCCATGTCCTGAAGCAAGATATAACCGGAGTCCCATAGTCCTGGTCGAGAACAAACTTGGTGTGGAGAGCTGGTGTGTCAAGTTCTTGTTACCATATGTCCACAACAAGCTCCTTTTGTACAGAACAAGAAAGCAATGGCTGAACAAAGATGGTGAGTATGAGCCTGTCTTCCTCCTCTGGGAGGAGCCCTGGCCTGGGGTTTGCCATTCCTGGACTCTGGTTTTTGCTCTCCTCTGCACTGCCTGAGTAGGTGTTCAGCCTCTGTCAAATGAGAAGCTTAGCCTTGATTATTAGTGTTTCTGTTTGTAACCACAATGATTAAAATGGAAGTGTCTCAGGCAGGATTCAAGCAACCTGCTGCAGCCACAGCAGATTTATGTGTTAGTATCCTGAGGTCATTTATAAGATTTTATTTAAGGATGGCATCCTTTAATTAAAATTTTTAAAAAAGTTTGAGCATCACCAAAGAGTTTTCTAGTTCCTATAACTACTTGATTTCTGACCCCTTACCTTAGCATTTTGTGGAGATCGGAACGTTTTTCTGTGGCAGTTCGAAGGAGACAGCTGCTCCTGGTAGCTGAGTGTGAGCCCATCTGTGGCTCTCTGCTGTTTCACTGAATCCCAGTTGCAATCAGGCCTTCTGGATCTTAGTGCCAAAATGAGAAAATGAAAACTCAGAAAGGAAGGAAAGCCTTGGCCTTTGCTTCCCCCGTTGCCCTGCGGCAACTCTTTAGAGTACTGGTGGTCCTTAACAGCCGTCCCACCTGGGCTCTTTAGCCAAGCCAGCGTTTCTTCCAGTCCAGCTCTGGCTGCACAAATTCTCCTTAGCCTTTCAGACTCACTTTGGCTCTCATTTCTGGGCAGTGCTCACCTAAGATCATGTTCTCTTCTGCTTTTGTAAAGCCCTTTCCTCCCCTCGTGCAGCAACATCCGCAGAAGGGCCAGTGCACCTGCCTGGAAGGTGGTTTTCAGCAGACCTTACTTTCTAGACCATTCCAGTCAGCAGCTCAGTAGTCATTACCAAGGAGCTGCTCTTACCAGAAGCTGCTCTGAGGACCATGGGCAGAAAAGGTGAATAGCACATTTCCTTTAGCTAATAAATTTCAAGTTTAGTGTCAGAAAGCCTCTTTAGGAGACGTGTGTCACCAGCTGTATCACGCCGGATTTCCCTGAGTTTTTCTCAGTATTGTCCTTAAAAGACTGTCCAAATAGGTCAATAGTACCTTTTCCTATGTGGACCATGTCATAGTCTGAGCTTAAGAGAAGTGTTTTCTGTTTTCCCTGTGACTTGTTTCATTTGATTGGTCCTCTGATATGTGTTTCTAGTTCACAAGTGCTGTCTAAATTTGGTGTGATGTTAATGGCATGACCTGAGTCTAGGACACACGCTTCAAACAAATGTAAGGGGATTTGGCTTTTGTTAGACCTTCTTTTTTGTTCTGTCACCATGGCATGGGCTTCAGAGAGCCATAGGACTCCAGCAAGTTACATTTAGCCAGATGAAGCTGTATTGTTTTTATCCTGGCGTACAGAAGTGTGACTCGGCCATTCTGGTGGGGCACAACAACTGTGTCAGAGAGAAGACACAGTAGGAGTTTAAAGACCAAGTCTAAGTTGTCTCATAGCATTGTACTTTTCCCATTTGTGTACCTGTGCTCAACCAACCTTTGTCTTGTGGCCATGGAGTCTTCTGTGCATTTCAGGTTCTTGTGGGCACCGTACTGCAGACTATGCCATCTTTTTCACATGACTTCCATCTTTATAGCCCCATAGGACATAGTAATCTAAGGCTTGGGCAGGAAAGGGAGCATAGTTCAGTGCAGCATCACAGACCGCTCAGGTCATATTGTCATATTGTCAGTAAAAGAAGTAAATTGTGCTTTGATGCCAGAAAATGCCAATGTCAAAATATTGTGCCAAATTTATGAACTAAAACGTTTAGGATGCAGCTGAATCTTTCTAAGGAAAGGTAAATTCAAACTTTTTAGGAAAATGCCATTTTTTTGAAACTTTTATTTTCTAGAAACAACTATGTGTATACAAAGAGCCAAAGGTAGAAAGCTGATAATTTAGAGAAGTGTTTCAGTGTCTAATTGATTTGGCCAGAACCCTGCAATAGAGTCCTAACTCATCTTCAAAGGAAGTCAAAGCAGGAACCTGGAAGCAGAAGCTGAAACAGAGCCCATAGAGGAATACTGTTCACTGGCTCGCTCTCCGTGGCTTGCTCAACCTACTTGCTTTTTTTCTTCCTTCCTTCCTTCCTTCATTTTATTCTCTTATATTTTACATCCCAACCAGTTTCCCTCCCTCCTCCCCCCAGTCCCTTCCTCCCAGCTCCCCTCTCCCCCAGATCAGCTCCTCTGCCACTGTTTCCACTCAGAAAGGGCAGGCCTAGGCCTCCCAGGATAGCAGCCAAACCTGGCGTATCATGTTGCAATAAGACTAGGCACATTCCCTCATATTAATAGCATGCTTTCTTATATACCCTGGGACCACCTGCCTAGAGATGGCACTGCCCACAGTGAACAGGTTCCTCCTATGTTAATTACATTTTAGCGAAGTTCACTACAGATTTTCCCACAGGCAACTCTTAGGGAAGCGTTTTCCCCAACTGAGATTCCCTCTTCCCAAATAACTCTAGCTTGTGTCAAAAGGACATGAAATTACCCAGCAAAATAGCATTAAAAGCCCTGAAAGGGCAGAGCTCTATCCAAAGCATTATATATACTTAAGTGTACCCTTCTGCATTTTTTTCTTCCTTGTTTCTTCTTCTGGCAAGACTTCTATTTCTCAGCTGGGCAAATGCTGGTTGATCCCATTGCAGGCTCTTCTGTAATTCATGTCCTTCATGCCACTAACCTGTCACTTCAAACAGCACCTTCCTACATCCCATTTTTTTCCCTCTCAAAAATTTTCTTTAAATTTAAAATACAATTATATCACTTGCATCTTTCTTTCCTCCCTCCAACCCCTCTTATATTATCTTCTTCTAATTGCATTATACCCCCTGCTCAAGTTTGATGGTCTCTTTTTATTATTACACATACATGCATATATTATTACTACATATACATGCATATACATATATAAAAGCCTTTTGAGAAGCACTTTTCTGAAATATATCTATCTGCTCATATCTTATTTCATGATTCTCTCAGAGCCAATTCAATATTGAAATTCTTTAGGTGGTATTCAAGGCCTTTAACCATCTGTTCTGTTCTAAAGCCTGATTGCCAGTGTTACAGCCACTCCATATTTGGCATCAGATTGCAGGTTCCTGGCCCCTAGACTGATATTTATCTACAGTTCCATTTCATTTGGCTTATATGTTTCAAAACCTGTCCTTAACTAGTTGTATAAGTGTTTAAAAGCAGGATAGAGTTTTGAATTTCTGTCCTTATTTGAAAAATCAGTTGGCCTCAGTCTTAAGTTTCTACCTAGCAACAGTAGTCTACAGTTTTCTTAACTGGGCAGGACTGCTGGCTCCTGTAACCTCTTCATGCTCATCAGACACTGAGAATAGTGTCACCTGCAAGTGATCATTGTTTTGCTGCATTTGTGACACTCATTTGACTCCTATAACCATTTGTATTTGTAGTATTTAATCTTTATTCCAGCCACAATCTACACCATTCTGTTCTCAGACTTCATTGCCTGATACTCCCTTATTTTGCCTTTGTGTTGTGGTCATCAGCCTGGTTGCCAGTGTTAGCAGACTGATTCCACACTCATCCCCCAGGAGGCCTTTCTAGCTGTTTCAGGAAGCAGCAGATCTCTGCATTCTGTGGGAGTCCTTTGTTTGGGTGACTTTCATAGTGCTCACTCACCATAGTATACTGTAGTTTGTTACTTAAACATTTTTCCTGCTAGATTGTGGGATTATGGCTCTTACTCAGTACTTTCAAGTGTCAAAGTGTTCCTTGTCCGATTAGCAGGAATTCTTAGCTTAGTCCACCATTCAGGGTCTGTGTACTCTTTAAATAGCTTTAACTTAAGCTATTCCTTATATGCTATTGAATATATTTTGGAAGGAAAGTAGTTTATTATCTTGAATTTATTTAGTTTTAGATGCACAGAAACCATTCTCTGTCAGAAGAGTTGTTAAACCTGGACTATGACTAGAATAGAGTCCAGCTAGGAAAGTTGAACCCGACTCTGGTAGAGTCTGTATGTACTTTTCTTGTTCTAGTTGGAATTTAGCTACTTCCCTGTGTATGATATACCCAGATTAATTTTCTGCCTGTGAGATGGTGATAGATTAGTCATACATTGGAATGTGTATACTAAGCATGTATTTACTATTTGTATCTCAAGAGAGACCTCTTTGATTCCAAGAGTCTGCAGGACATTCAGTAGCTCATGGCTTCTGGGGAAGGCCATAGAGGAAATGGTCTGTAGTCGGTGACATTTAGAGAGTGAAATCATTACAGTCAACTGTTACTGACACATGTTTATCTTTAGAGCTTGGTTCATCTTTCCTGTATAGGACGAAGCCTTTGCCAAAAGTGTGCTAGCATCTGCTTTGCTGGAAGACAGACCTGAAAAGCCAGAGCATCAGCAGTCTGAGGTTAAATTACTTAATCTCTTTCTTCCTTTCTTCTTCCTAAAACGAAGTGCTGACTGAGACCTCAAGATTTTCTTGTGGATCTGATTCTTGCATTTGTAGCCTAGTTACTTTGTCTTGGTTGGCCCATTCCTGCTTCTTACATTATACCACACCCCTCCTCACTTCTTGGCCTAGAGCTTGACTTCTGAATCAGGAAAGATGAGCAGTTTGAGAAGAGGAGAAAACCCGGTTTAATGACAGCTGTCCAGGCTGCTAGTGTCTTAAATCCCAAAATTCTTATATGCTGCTAGGTATCCCTCCGCACAGTGGTCACTGCTCTGCCTAGATTCCTTTACTTCCTACTAGGTGTCCATTCTTAGTGCTTGTAGAACTGACTAGGATGTGCAAACTTCATAATGAAAATTAACATTCAGAATTTAATGTTCACCGTATGTCAGATAACCTGACAGTTCATGCTTTTAATCATTTAACACTTCTGTGAGTAGTTCTATTGTGAACCTCATTTATAATGAGAAAACCCTAAAGCACAATGTGGAAGGAGACTGCTCTTTCGTTTCCCTGCTGCCCAGACCCGAATAATCACAGAAACTATATTAATTATAACACTTTGGTCTGTTAGCTCAGGCTTCTTATTAACTAACTCTTACATCTTAAATTAACCCATTTCTATTAATCTGTGTATCACCACAAGGCTGTGGCTTACCAATGGTAAAGTTCTGGTGTCCTCCTTCGGCAGCTACAAGTCATCTCCTTGACTCCACCTACTCTCTCCCTCTATATCTCTTTCAGCCTGGCTATATTCTGTCCTGCCATAGGCTAAAGCAACTTCTTTATTAACCAATGGTATTAAAACATTCATAGCATACAGAGGGGAATCCTACATCATCTCCCCTGTTCTGTCTAAAAAAAAAGGGAAATTTTTAACTTTAACATAGTAAAATTACATAAAACAGGTGTCAATCAAGAATTACAGTTACAATATTTAATCTATTTGTATTTGGCAAATTAAGGAAAACACTATCATCTATTCTATCTTTGTGAGTCTAAAATTTTATATCTAATTTATCCTTTAGCATAACTAAGGAAAACTATAATTATAACTATCTAGTCTTCAACTCCACCAAAGACCCCATAAGGATATAATATTACCTAAGTAAATAGGAAGTGCATTGTAAGCAACTTCCAAAGTTCTCGAATTGACAGAGACATCTCACTTCTTGGACAGTCAACTAAAATTCTTCTGTAACATTGGGGCATCCATCTTAAGCCTATAGGTCCATTGTATTCAGCAGATTTTTTCCATGAAGCAGAAAATTTGAAGATCTGTTCTGCCTTGTAATGACAAAGTTCATCAGTTGCTTTCTTCTGTGTCCTGCAGAATGCCCAGCAGTTTCATTCATGAAACTGGAACTCTGAAGGACTGTCTCACCTTTAGGCAAGTTCAGCTGTCATTTCTGTGGGTCTTCCATGTTCATTTCATGTAGAATACCATCAAGCAGTCCAGGCAAGAGGAGTTTCTTGCCCAGAAGGCTAGCAAACTTCATAAGGAGCCTCTTCGATGCCCATCATCCTCTTGAAGTAACTGGTGCTGCCAGAAGCAGAGATGTCTCATTATTGAGATAAGCCTAAGTTCTTAGAACCTTTTAAATGCCATATTCTGTAGGTCTTTGGGATGCTGAAGATTATCTATCTAACTGAAATATATCTCTATATATTTAGAAAATCTAACTAATATAATTAAAGGTTTAGTTATTACAGATGACTATTAATCTGTATTTCTTAACTATATATTGCAGTTTTAAGTGAGCTGCACAAACACGATACCTTAAACAAGAGCAGAAATACATATACAATGTAGCAAAACTGACCTTAAATTTACATTAATAGATCAATATCCATATCAATGCCAAGTGTTCATATCTGCCTTTAAATGAAAACAAACATTTATAGACAATCATTTTGGGAATTTGGGCATAGTTTTCTCTAAACTGCTTCATGCTGTTCATTGGGTGAAGTATTTTTAGGATTTATGGAGACCTTTCAGGGAGATGTTGTTTCTTCAAACCACATTAGCCTGGAAGGAATTCACAGGTTCTCAACTTCTGTGTACACAAAAGTAGAACCTCTTTTCTAAAGCAACATATCCTTAGACTCAAATTTTGAAGTTAAGATACCTTTATGTTGATTTAACTTAGCAGCCCCCAGAAACAAATGTCTCTCTGCAGTCAAAAAATTCAAAGAAAACACAAAAATATGCATAATCCAGATGCTCTGCATATTTTCCATCTTTATGTGGCTTATGTTTCCTTACTCCTTTAATCTATGGCTTTTACTGCTTTAATCTGTATTTTATATTCTTTGTAGTCTTTTTAAAGACTTCAATTCTTTTTATAACTGTCTTTACTCTTTTTCCTCTCTCTCCTAAGCTTATGTACATTTTTAAGCATTGTGTCTTGTTTAGAGGTCTTTTATGTTTGAATTTGTTCTACTGTGTATCAAAAATCCTTTTCTGACAAGGAGCGTTTTAAGATGGTAAGCAGTATGGTTGCCGCAGCCCTGGTTGCTGGCTCCACCTCTCTTGGTCTTTCAATATGGCGGAGGTACATTTACCACCAGCTTTGGGACTGCTGGGTAGGAGCTGTGTTCACCACCTCAACTCTGGGAAGCACTGTGCAACACATAAACCCTTTTGGTCTGAGTAAAAGCTAAATCTGCCATGCAGCATGCTACATGGCCTGGAAATATCTCTGTGAATGGCAGCAGGAATCCACCATGCTTTCCTGCCTGTGCACACCTAGCATACACAATCCAGGTGCTTTCCCAGGCATGGGTGCTGAGCAGCAGGCATGCTCTCAGCTACTTCCCTCCTATCCCCTAGCAGGCATACAAGCACCCAGATGTGAAGTGTGTAGCTGGCCATGCAGGTTAGCCCCAAATGTATGGGCGCCATTTCGTAGAAGAAGACTGCTTTCGTTTCCCAGCTGCCCAGACCTGAAAAATCACACAGAAACTATATTAATTACATCACTGTTTGGCCAATTAGCTCAAGATTCTTATTAACTAACTCTTACATCTTAAATTAACTTATTTCTATTAATCTGTGTATTGCTACAAGGCCGTACCTTACCAGTGGTAAGGTTCTGGCATCTGTCTCCTTGAGCATAATGAGACTGATTTACTTGGGTGTTTGTTTTGCCCAGAACTTCCAGGAGGTGGTAAAGCAGGGCTGTGATCCTAGCAGCTGCTGTCTCTAGTAAGGGAAGCACTACAGTGATGAGCCTTCTTTCACAGCCTCTCACGGATGTGTGGGGACCAGTATTGAATGTGTGTGTTTATTAGCTCTGCCTGTGCTGCTGCACAGAGGCTTCTGTCTCACTTTAGGAAGTAGAGGAGGAGAGTTGCATTAAACATACAAACAGATATAACTCTCATTGTATATTTTCTGTACTATAGAAAGAATCAAGGGACCGAGAGCCAGTTTACTTAGGGCGTGGAACAGCTTTTGGGACAATCACTGACATCAAAGAACCCCGCAGCTTCCTTTTCACATATAACCCTTCCCATGTGCTGTAAGTGTGTTCTGGGTACTGATGACTGTCTTCTGAGGTTAGGAATAGAGCCAGTTTCAGTGGGACAGCAATTGCCTCTTTGTGCTGTACTTGTATTGTGCTGCATAGTGTCTCAGAGCGTGCTGTGCTGACATCATACTCTCCACAGTCTGCTGTTCCTTTACCACTGCACTCACAATCCCATGGGCACACTAGGAAGAATTAGTCATAGCTTCTCAGGAAGGCCCCAGGTGGTATATGCCCTTTGTTTGCCCTCTCCAGCAAGAAGATAATCTTATGAAGGGTAAGATGAGGTCTTACTAGAATTATATCAGTTCTTTGAGTCCTGGGACTATTTAATCCTTGCTCATTGTTGATACTTAGAACATTTGTGGAATTAAGTGAGTAGTGATGTTGAGCATTATATTAGTTTCCTTGGCAAACATTAAATTAGTGCCAAAAGCTATTAAAAAAGCAAAAGAAAAAGGATATGAATTAGATTTTTTTTTTATATCACAGCAAGCTTGAACATAGGAACTTGCAGTAGGAAAAATGTGGGTCAGAAGTCAGTGTGTGTAGTTCCTGCTTTTCAGTTTTTGAATGTTCAAAGTTATCCATAGCAGTAGAATCATAAATGCTGAACAAATGCTAATCTTATGTCATAATAGAATAGTAGTTAACTGGGCCATTTATAAGTATATACATGAGATAGCTATGTGTTTTCTCTTATGTTCGAAGTTTACCTTGTACTAAGTACTTCAAATGCTTCATTTATCTCTATAGCCAGACACTTCATGTGCAGTATAATTGATATGATCAAAGTGTCAGGTATTAACCTTGTGACATACTAGTTGGTTAAAACTCCAGATCTCAGGACTGGAGAGATGCCTCAGTGGTTAAGAGCACAGACCACTCTTCCACGGGACCTGGGTTTGATTCCCTGCACCCACATGGTGACTCATAACTTTAACTCCAGTTCCAGGGGATCTGATGACCAATTCTGGCCTCTGCAGGCACCGGGCACACAAGTGGTGCACAGACATAACACAGACAAAGCATCCATATACATAAAATAAAAATAATCTTTAGAAAGCCTGAAAGTTTCATTTTCCTGCTGTAAAGTTGAACAGAAATGACTTGGCTCACGTCTCTGAGAATGCATTGAACTAATGTGAATAGAGCATTTAGTGTTATACTGCCTCCCGCAGTGCCGCAGAAGGTGTAATGACAACTTCTATATTATATTCACGTGGTATTTAATATCACTGGTGCCATTACCTACTTTACAAATATGTCTCTAGATCGGTAATAGCAATTCTAAGATTCTCTCCAATTTTACTAACAAGAAAGTATCCAGATTTCATCAATTTAGTTTTTTTTTAAAAAGCAGGTTTATAGAGTTTATTTGTATCCATGTGTAGTGAGTATGAATAACCTATCCTCAATGAAGTAAAAATAGTAAAGAAAAATGAAAACTGAAGTATGACTTATATGACATTTATAATACATATGATGTATTTTCTGGAAAATAGAACAGTAAGTCTTTAAAAACAATTACTGTACTTTTATCATGTGCAGAAGAAAGGGAACTTTTTGCAGCAGAACATAAATTGGTTTAGGGGTGATTTTTCTCTCCTATTTTCTGAAAATTTCCTAGTTAGTGCTTGAGACATCTAGTAGAATTAAATGAATGGTGATTTCAAAATTATTTCTTAATGCAAATTAGATTACTGTCAGATTTCCTAAAAGAATGGAAGATAAATTATTCTCTATGGGCATACTGTAAAGTTGTTAACTTTACAATAATTGTACAGATCCCAAATAGAAGACAATCCTGAGGATAACAGACCCAGCACTGCCGCCTTAGGAGAGCATGTTTCTTATTGAAGTTAATACGGCCTGGATACAGGTTGTAATGAGAGTGGACAAGGACCCTCGAAGAAAGCAGGCTTTGACAAGCAAGACTGTGCTCCTAACGTGGCTTTTTTTATTTTAGAATTGATAGATGTCACCTGCACCCTGCTACTTCTCAACCCAGACTTCACCACCGCATGGAATGTGAGGTATGCCATGTTCTTCAGTGGTAAAGGGAAGCTTGCCCAGACTTCTGAAGGCATAGAGCCCTGTGACCTTGTTAACTACTTGAAAATGAAATATAAACCATTTGTCCATAGCATCCAGTGTTTGCTTCTTATACAAATTCTTTATAATATCTCCATGACAGTTCTAACACATGTACTGTACCCCTTATAACTGTCTTTTCTGTAAGCATTTTTCCCTAAAATATAGATTGTCCTGCTGAATTATAGTATACTGTTTGACGCTTGCTTTGTTTTCCTCCCTTATGTGGGGATTACAGGCATTTCATATGATTGGTTGAACTACTAGGCATTGCTTGGGAGTTGAGCTGCACTGTAGTGAAGGGAGGTACGTGGGATAAGGATTTAAGGCCCAGACTTGTGGTCTTCATTTACCATAACCATTGTGATGCTGCGAGACAGCCACTTAAAATGTCTGACATTCAGGGCTTGGAAGAATGATTGCATTTGATTAACTCAGACAAGAACGTTTTTTATTGAAGAGTTTTTTGTTTTGCTTTGTTTTGTTTTGTTTTGTTTTTCAGTTAAATGACCCAAATGTGTATATGAGCTCCTATCAACTGGTATTCATTAGACTAAAACAGGTTCTCTTGAAGGAAAGTAGGCTGTGATTGATAAGGAAAAGTGAAGTCTGTTGAAGGTTCTCAATTATTTTAAAATTTCCCACAGGATAGGGCCATACAAATTATAATTCTTTATCACTAGAGATGATTTAAATCATATTTTGCTTAACTTTCTGTGTGTTTTAAACAAGGTCACATTATACTGAATTTTATATTTATAATTGATTTTTAAGAATTTTGGTAACTTCCATCATAGACATTTTTTTGAGATGTCTATGATTAATAGTGATGGTTCTGATGCTCTGAGCATGTTCCTACACCTCTCTGGACTTCACTCATCCCATCTGTTGAATTAGGATATTTGATTGAGCCGTATGAAACTGTCTGGTCCTAGTCAAAGGAACTGTAGAAATGGCTTACTGGAGAAATGGCTGAGTCAAAGGCCAAGGCAGTAGTCTACAAAATGGGCCTAGAACATCTGAGAGCGAGAATGTAAGGAAAGAACCTTTAAAAATAAAATGCAGTTGGAGCTGTTGAAGGGTACAGGGACCAACTGAGAGAACTTCTGGAAGTAGAAACTGGAATAGCATTCAGTCCTCTCTGCATACCCTGGGAAGATGCATTCCAAGGCCCTGTGCCTTCAGACCTGCGGAGTGACTGCTCACTGTAGATAGCACGGCACACTGGACAGAGGATTCACATCCCGAATCATGCAACATGAGATTTCATCAGATGCCCAGAGCTACTTGTCATTTAAGATTTAGAAATTGTTTCTGGAATTTTCCATTTAAAATGTTCAAACCATAGTTAACTGTTGTCTTAGTTAGGTTTTTATTGCTGCGATAAAACACCATGACTCAAATCAGGTCAGAGAGGAAAGCATTATTTCAGCTTAGAAGTCTCTCTCAGTCCTCACTGAGGGCAGTCAGGGCAAGAGCTCAAGGAAGGAACTTGGAGGCAGGGACTAAAGCACAAGAAATGGAAGAACACCGCTTTTGGCTTGCTTCCCATGGCTTGCTCAGCCTTTCTTACTCAGGACCTGGATAGCACAACCCACAGTAGACTGGGCCCTGCCATAGCAATCATTAGTCAAGAAAAATCCCACAGTCTTGCCCATAGGCCAAGTTTATGGTGGCATTTTTCTCAGATAAGATACCTCCTCCCAGATGATCCTAGCTTTTGCCAAGTTGACAAAAACTAACCAGCATGATAATAAACTGTGGCAGTGGTTGGTTTTGTGTTCTGGGACAAGAACTGGAGATTTGCATATCTATTGAGTTACAGATGGTGTCAGCGAGATGATTTGAGACACACACCCCAAGCCCCGCCATTCCAGCAGTGCTTCCCTCCCCAAGATTGCACCAAGATTGCAGATACCTACTGTGGTGCCTGGTTTTTGTTGTTGTTGTGGGGTTTTTGTTTGTTTGTTTTATTTTAAAACAATCTCTTCTAATTTTACATACCAATCCCAGTTTTTATCCCCTGCCCTGCACCTTCCTCCCACCCAACGCCCCAGAGTAGGTAAGGCTTTCCATGTTCCCATGGGGAGTCAACAAAGTCTTTGAGGCAGGACCAAGGCCCTCCCCCCTATTTCTAGGCTGTGAGCAAGGTATCCCTCCAAAGAGAATGGGCTTCAGAAAGCCAGTTCAAGTACTAGGAATAAGTCCTGGTCCCACTGCCAGTGGCCCCATAGACTTCCCCAGCCATACAACTGCCACCCACATTCAGGGGGCCTAGTTTGGTCCTATGTAAGTTCTCCTGCTGTCAGTCTGGAGTTAGTGAGCTCCCACAAGCTCAAGTCAGGTGTTTCTGTGGGTATCCCCATCATGGCCTTCACCCCTTTGCTCACATGATCACTCCTCCCTCTCTCCAACTGCACTCTGGGAGCTCAGCCCAGTGCTCTGCTGTGGCACCTATTTCTATGTGACTTCTGGGGATCCAGCTCAAGCCCTCCCACTTACGCAGCAAGCACTTCGCTGGCTGAACTGTTCCCTAAGCCTCTCTTTTTTGTTGTCCATTCTTTAATAAGTCTTGGTGATTAACCATGAGATTTTATTAAAAGCAATAAAAATGATTGAATATAAAATTAATACTTTTTTCCCCTTTTGTTACAGGAAAGAGCTCATCCTTTCTGGCACTTTAAGTCCAATTAAGGATCTACATCTGGGAAAATTGGCCTTAACTAAGTTTCCTAAGAGTCCAGAGACATGGATTCACAGGTATGATTGACAGGTAGTTGTGTATCCCTGTTCAGTATTCAAGATCCCAGCTTATGAAACACTGTTGTGTTTATTCAGAAGTTGAATTCTAAAGTCACATTACTTACACTTGATTCTAAGAATGATTAGTTGTTACCTGAGTATCCATGGTACCAAGTTTGAGTTTTCACATTATAAAATGTGAGCAATAATTATACTTGAGCCACAGAATTTGTAGTTGAGTGCTCCTGAAGAGCCGTATACAAGCCCTACTACAGTGCCCTGTACATAGTAATTGCTCAGTAACGTCTGTTTTCGCCCATCTGTAGCAGTTTCGGAAATTGTATTTAGATGCTTAACTATAATACATGGTCTTGTGTTCCTAGTTAAAAATAAATTTAAATTTTAAAGGAGGCTAAGGGTAATTGAGGTGATTGGTGTATGGGCTAAGTGAAAAACTATTAAAATCACAGTGCAAGGAGCATTTCTAGGGTGAGAACCTGAGGCAGTGAGAATACAGGTACAACTCTGGAAATTCTTATTGGAAAGCAGGCTTGTCTGAGATCTCACGTAACTCTGCTCACCTGTCTAAATGCAGTGGTGTAGCCTACTGCCATGGTGGTCATAGGAAGTTACTCTCAGGAAGGTTGTCCCAATTACACCTCTAACATTTCTCAATTGTGAACATTGTCGGGGTCCTACACGGGCTTAAGGTGTCATGACTGTAACCTTTGCCTTTGGCTACCATTATAAGTTGGCTTTTAACAAACCATGGTCAGTTGTATTTTCTTCCTTACCAGAAACTGGCATGGTTTGCCCCAGAAAGCCGCTGGTATTGAGGTGGCAGTGGGGGCTGATGCCAGTAGGCTGATAGTAAATACGCATCTCAGTATTGAGGGTTTGTGATTTAGAAACAAATGTGTTTTGTTGTGAAACTTGTTTAAAAACAAAATGAATTTTCTTACTCACCTTTGGGTTGGGAATTTCTTAGTCTGAAAGTATGTCCATAAAAATATAAACTGATTAGAAATCCTTTCTGTTGCTTTTGACTGAAATGTATGGTATACGTAGACAAAAGGAGAGTCTGTGACTGAGGACATTTAAACCTTGATTCTTCAATGTCTTTTCTTTCCTTCTACATTTTATGCTGTAATATCAAAATTCTGCTTAATGGAAGCAATCAAAATGAAACTTTGTTTGCAACAAATGCAGATGAGGCACACACATATAATTTAAGATACGAGTCTGCTCCCTCATGCCATAATCCACAGCCCGCCCTGTGCCTAACCCACCACGCACACGCAGACTGCTCCCTGTAGATTCCCTGACCAAGGAGATTTTGGGAGTTGTCATTTTGGAGCTAATGACCTCTTTTTGATAGATTTTAGAGTTTTAGAAAAGTTTCTCTTTCCTGTTTGTCATATTCATGTCCCTTCTGACTCGTATTCCTAAGCTGAATTGAATTCCAGAACACAGTAGTAGCAGGTCCCTTGATCAACATCCCCATACCCGAGCTTATAGATAACTATTATTTTGCATCTCTGTATGTGGAAACTAAGAACAAGGAAAATGAATTGTTTTCCTCTCTCACTTGTATTCTTTCCTCCTCTTTCCCCCATGCCATATTAACAGGCGCTGGGTGCTGCAGCAGTTAAGTCAGGAAACTTCCTTGCCTTCTTCTGTGGCCAAAGGAAACTTAGGAACAGTTCCTGCAGAGAGGACACAGCGAATACTACAGGAAGAAATGGAAGTCTGTGGTGAGGCAGCAGGAAGATATCCCAGCAACTATAATGCCTGGTCCCATCGCATCTGGGTTTTACAGAATGTGGCCAAGCTGGATCTCAAGGTAGGACTGTTATTCTTTCCCCATGGCTAACCCTGACAATCCACCCTTTAGATCTTTGTAGTAATTTATCCCTGAAAGTCATGTTCCAGCAGCCCCAGAGGATCAAGAAAGTTTTGTTTTCCAGAGAAATCCTCATAATTACAGAAGGGTTTACATTCCCCACTAGTGGAGCTTAGAATGCTGGTAAGGGAAATACATTGCTAGACCAAAGGCATGGAGAGCCAAATAGGAAGAGTCAGTACAACTCATTAAGATTATTAAACTGCTTATAATTGAAATTATTCATGATGTTCTCTACAGGCATTCTTTATATCCTTCACTTTTAGAAAGGAAAGGAGAGAGCAGGGATAGACTTGGCAGAACTGTAACTCACCTTGGGATTGCTAAGATGTCAGAATGACATCTATGACACCCAGGCCTATGATGTCAGAATGACAGTAGGATCTGCACATAAGTTCTTTTCCTTAAGTTCAGCATGGCACTCACAGCCTATCTTTTCTTCTTTTTTTCTTTATAAATGGGGAGTGGGAGTATTTTTCCAGAGTATTTTGAGGCTTAGCCTTCACCCCAGTTGAATCAGTTAGGACATGTAGTGCTCATCCATCAGAGAGACAGCCCCCCAAGTTCCTTTCTCTGTTTCAAAATTATTGCCATTTTTTCTTTACTGTTTATGGTATTAGGATTCCATAAGAAAATTTGGTGCTGTTCTAAAAGCTGCCCAGGGTTGAGGCAATGAAAAGAGGTGAAGTTGAAGGTCAGCGGGCCCAGTGGTGATTTAAGCTCCCAGAGAGCCTCCTGCAGTTGTGACCTACCAGCGGTGTCCTCTTCTCTTCCCAGTTCCCCTTTCTTCCTTGTGTCCTAGTGAGGAATCCTCCAGGGTAAATACATGTAGTGTGGGGCTGCAGGCAGGCCTGCTTTTCATCCTGCCCAGCTCCGGGCCACCGGCTAGCTTATACCCTGCCCGGCTCCTGGCCGCCAGGCTCCTACATGGCTAGCTTTACACCCGAAATAATTACACGAAAACTGTATTCTTTTAAACACTGCCTGGCTCATTAGTTCCAGCCTCTTATTAGCTAATTCTCACATCTCTTGCTTTAACCCATATCTAATAATCTGTGTAACACCACGAGCGGTGTCTTACCGGGAAAGATTCAGCACGTCTGACCTGGTGGCTGGCTTCATCGCATCTGGCATCTCTCTGAGGACGCATCTGGCATCTCTCTGAGGAGAGGCACGGCATCTGACTGAGCCATCTACCTCACTTCCTTCTTCCTGTTCTGTCTACTCCACACACCTAAGGGCTGGCCAAGGCAGTTTATTAGCCAATGAGAATCCTCCATCAAATACAGTTGTCACTTACAGGGGGATTCAAGCCAACTCTTACAGAGAAGTAGATCTCTCCTTTTCTGTTCATACAGCAGGGTTTCGGGGGGGGGGGTCCCCAAAGGAGTCGGCAAAGCAGAGGCTTAGAGTCAGATCAGCCTGAGTTCCTATTTGAGCCCTACATGGAAAGTAACTCTTTGAAATTTTATTTTTAAAATAAGGGCTCTATTTATTGTTTACCTTGAGGCCAGTGTGAGGATTGCCTGAGTTATTATGCTGTGAGTACTGGGTTTCTTTCATACAGGTTTCTTTCTCTGTCCTCCCACCAGTAAAAGGGGAAATGAGCAGCTGGTGTGCTTGATTGGCTCTGTGTGGCGCATTCATGAGAAATGCTTTAGCTACCATTTAGCTGTCATTCCTAGCAGCTGCCTTGGGTCCTGGGCTGGTAGTAAGGATCTCGAGCTTTACCCTCCTGCAGCTCTAGTGTGGAGAGCCACCCACAGTTAGTCAGAAAGTAGTGGAGGGGTGGGGGAGCTCAAGGTCCGGTTGGGAGGACCACGAAAGGTGAGTTTAGAGATGTACTGGTCCTGTGGAGCGTGTCAGGGATATGGAGTACTGCGGCTCCTCCCTCTGCTCTATAGCATGAGAGTGGGGTGGAGCCCTGGGGGAGAATTGGCCAGTGAGATGAAGTGTTTGTGGAAGCCTTCCTGCTGGCCCCGACCTTTCAAGGCTATCCTCATAATATCAGAGACATGGGCCAAGGTGAAATTCCTGGTTGAGACCATCTTTTGTTAAATATATAGCTAATTGATGAGGTTTTGACTCAGCTGCCTGGATCTCCTTCTGAGCTCACGTCCAGTTGCTCCTCCCTGAGCTGCCCTTAGGAAGACTTGTGGGCTTTCCCATCACCGACACCATTGCACTAGCACTTCTTCCCCTTTTTCTGTTTTCAGTAAAATGTACTGAATTTTTTATTTTTATTTTTTAATCCTCTTTCTGTTGTTATAAGCCTTTGGGTCCAACTGGAACATGCTCTGTGCCTTGTCTCTGAGAGGAAGTAGTTAACCAAAGCACCATCTGTCTAGACCAACTTAGAAATGTGTATAAGTTTGAGTGTGATGGTGCACACTTGTAATCACGGCTACTCAGAAGCTTGGGCAGGAAGAGCACGCATGATGCAGTCGGGGCTACATAGCGAGTTTAAAGATGATATGGATGGGGACATTAGTGAAATCTCATCTCAAAATAGAAGTGAGTGGGTTAGAGAAGAGATAGCTGAGTGGATCAGCACCAGACTCAAGCACTAGTTCAGGGGTGGGGAGACATTTTAAAAGGAAAGTAGATAAAATGGGCTAGCATTATTTCAAGGGTAGAAAGTTGAAAATAGTATCTTAAAGCGCGAGATATCCAGTACTGCCAAGAAGATGACACTGATCTCTGTAAGTCTTAATAAAAGGCAGTGGGATCACATTCAGATTTTAAAGTAGGTAGAGTCATGGTAGTTGTGTTTCTGGACGTCATCTTAAACAGTAGCAGAGACAATGTGTATGGTATGGTAGGTAAAGGTGTAACTCAGTGATCGTACAGACCTAATTTTTATTCTAACTGTTCTACCAATTTGCTATTTAGCCTCAAGGAAGCTACCCAGCCTCTCTAACCACATGTCCCTGCCTATGAAAGGAGTATGATGTAATTCCTCAGCAGCTGCCCTGCAGGTTGTCCGGTGGAGTGATGTGCATTGAACAGAAGGATCCACATAGAGTGGTAGTCATCATGCTCTTCCCTACTACTCAGTAAACACTGCCGTTAAATATGAAAGCATTTATAATTGTAAAAATTAGAAAGACTTGCTCGCTGATGTGAGGGAGTCATTAACATTACAGTCCATCACATGATGGAGTACTTTAGTCTACTTAAGATCATACTTTATTAGATTATTTAAACAAAAATGTTTACAGTAGGTTATTGGCATAAAAGTAAATACAGTGTAAACTTTACACAGTTTTAGGATGTTGGCGTTTAATGAAACAAAATACTTTTGAGTGGTTGGATGGAGTCTGGAATGTAATTAATGTTTCCCAGGTGTTCGTCTGTACACATAGTGTTGTTATGGTTTGGTTTTTTGTTTCTTTGTTTTTAGTAAATAAGCATAATAGTGTTTTGGTCTAAAGATAAGTTAGAGAGTAACAGATGATTAATGGTGCTATGGGATAGAAACATGATGTTTTTCTTTATGTTTTATGTTTCTGTGCTTAAATAAACATACTTTTATGTGTTTAATAATTTTAAAAATTATTTTTGAAGGGGAATAGAATAGTATAGATGAACAAAGTTTATTGTGAGTAGCCAATTAAAAGTTGATTATCATTTAACTGAAAAATCGAGATGTACAAATGTCTGATAAAGACACAAAAGACATTTGACATCATCCACAAAGGAAAAATGCGCATCATAGCCACGACGAGTGAAACACTGCTCATACTGACTAGAATGGCGATAGCAACGGCGGTGTGCAGAGGGCACTGAGGATAGGGGAGGCCATAATATGGCTAGTAGGAATGTAATCTAGGGCCATCACTTTGGAAAACAGCTTCACATGAGAAAGAGAGAAAAACATAGAGTTACTGTATATAGGAGGGGCCAGGTAGAGTTAAAACCAGTAGATTTTATTCTTGGGAGGAAAGGATGGCTATTAATGCTCCCACCATCCTATTATGGAAAATTGGAGGCATGTTCATACTAAATCCTGAGTGAGAAAGTTCATAGCCTCAAACTGTTGACTATTCAAATGTGTACCATATGAGAAAAAGAAAATCAAAGGTGACGCCTTGATAAAATGCACTGTTGACCATAATAATGGAATGAGATACTGGAATGCTGTGTGATGTAGATGAATCTCAAGACAATTAAAAGTAATCAGATTCCAAATCATACCATATCATTCCATTGTCCTAGTAAGTTCAGATGGCCAAATTTTATTGAATGCCTGAGACTAGGGAGGGAATGGGAAGTGAATCCCCATTTATGCAGGGGCATGTATATAAAAGCATTTGAAATTAGCAATAATGTCTACATAGTTCTAAATATACTAAAAATATTAATTTATTTTTCAATTTCAAAGCTTGGTTTTGAAGTTGATTAGAAAACAGCTAAGAAATTAAACAGACACTATGCCATTATATATTTAACTATGTTGAATAATTAAAACATAGAAAATACTTTATTTTAATATATATATATATATAAATATATAAACTCCAGAAATAAATCATATATATATAAGTATGTAAAAGTTCCATTAATAACCATTAAATATGGCATGCCACATAGAAGAAAAGAATCTTTGCTCAGTTTGTGCTGACTAGAAAAAGTTAACTTTTTAAAAAATAATTTAGGTCTGTTTATATTTAAACTGAATTGTAAATGGATTTTTTAATATGAGAGGAAAATAGAGACCTGGGGGTTGGTATGCTAGGTAAAACATACCATGTAAATATTGTATGATTTCACTTTTCTGTGGAATGTAAAAAGCTTGAATTGATTGGAAGCAGAGTAGAGTGGCAGTTGGAAAGTTGAGGGTGGGACAAAGACAGGAAGTAGCTGGTCACAGTTAGGAAGAGTAAATAAGCCCCAGAGATCTCACACAGCGCAGTGGCCAGGAGTCTGATATCCTATGTAGGGTCCGAAGTGTGTGCTCTGTGGGGAAGAGCACTCACTGCTCTAGTAGAGGACTGGCGTTTGGTCCCTGCACCCATGTGGTGACTCACAGCTGCCTCTAATACCAGTTCCTGGGGCCCCGACACACTCTTCTGACCTCCCCATCACGGAGCACACACTTGGTGTGCATCTGTACAGTCTGACACAAACATAAGTGCAGACTAGACCCCAGCCCCATCCAACAGGTAAACTAAAAATTTCTAAATTTCTAAAACTGATTGGGCATGCACAGAGTTGTATGTGTAAGAATATCACTCCGCTGTGAATAGAAACGGGCATAGCTGTGCACTCGACCTGAGGATAGGATGGGGTGCTGTGCAGTCGTGCAGTACTGAAAGGCGCTCTTGCAGAAGGCTCAGCGCTTTGGCAGTGACCTGTCAGCTGCCTTTCTTGTTATTGTGACCAGATACCTGACAAGAAGAGACATGTGGAAGGAGGGTTTTACTCATAGTTCTGAGGGCATGTAGTCCACCATGGAGGAGAAAGCATGGCAGCAGGAGCATCAGGCAGCTGGCCACATTGTGTCCTCAGTCAGGAAACAGAGCCAGGTGAATGCTGCTTTTCAGATCACTTTCTTTTTTTTCATATGAAAAAATGAACTAAATTTACTTTTCATTTTACATATCAATCCCACTTCCCCTTCTCCTGCCCTCCACCTCCCCCCTGCCTATCCCCCATCCACTCAGAGGGGGTAAGGTCTTCCTTGGGGAGTCAACAAGGTCTGGGATACCAACTTGAGGCAGGACCAAACCCCTCCCTGCCATCAATGCTGAGCAAGGTATCCCACCATAGGGAGTGGGCTCCAAAAAGCCAGTTCATGCACCTGGGATAAATCCTGGTGCAACTGCCACCCTCCCCACAACAGATCAAGCCGCATAACTGTCACCCACATTCAGAGGGTCCATTTTGGTCTCATACATGTTCCCCAGCTGTCAGTCCATAGTCCATGAGCTCCCCCTACCTAGCTCAGGCCAGCTGTCTCTGGTTTTCCCCATCATGCTCTTGATCCCCATTGTTCATATGATCCCTCCTCCCTCTCTTCAACTGATGGAACTCCAGGAGCTCAGCCCAGTGCTTGGCTGTGGGTCACTGCATCTGCTTCCATCAGTTCCTGGATGTAGATTCTATGATGACAGTTAGGATAGTCACTAATCTGATTAAAGAGGAAGGCCCTTTCAGGCACCCTCTCCAGTGTTACTAAGAGTCTTAGCTGGGGTCATCCTTGTGAATTCCTGAAAATTTCTCTAACGCCAGGCTTCTCCCTAACTCCATAATGGCTCCCTCTATCAAGATATCTTGAAAGATATCTCTTTCATTTCAGCTTGCTTTCTTAGGTCTGGGACCCAACCCACAGGATAGTTCTGCTCACATTCAGGATGGGTCTGCCCTTAGTTAAATCATTATGGAAATACCCACAATAGCAAATCCAGAAGTGTATTTCCACACTGATTGTAAATCCAACTATGTCAGTGAAGATTAGCCATTACTAATGTGGTTATAACTTAAGCAGAGTAGAATCAGTTCAGAAGTCATCTCCTTGTAGGTTAATATGTGCTGTTTTTTCCTGTTCCTCCATATTATTACTGTTCATAGTTGTGGTGGCATTTCATTTGTATTTTAATAAATAAAGCTTGCCTGGTCAGAGAGTAAAACAGCCCCACCGGTCAGCCTCACAGACCAGGCAGTGGTGACACACACCTCTAATCCCAGCAGCCACACTAGTTGTCCTACAAAGTGGGCGGTGCATGCCTTTAATTCCAGCCCTAGAGAGGATTATAAAATAGGAGGAAACAGCTCTCAGTCACAGTCTGATTCTGAGATTCCTGGAGGTAGGATCGCCATTTCTGACTGAGGTAGAGGTAAAGGCCAGTGGCTGGCTGTTTTGCTTTTCTGACCTTTAGGTTGAACTCCAATTTCTCTCTTTGAGTTTTTATTAATCACGTTTCACATAATCATTTTTACCACGGAATAAACTGGGTTTACTTCATCTTGTAACTCTCAGGTCACACTGTCACCAATGAAACAGGGCAGGAAGTCAGGCAGGAACCTGGAGGCAGGAACTGAAGCAGAGGCCATGAGGAGCACGGGTTTGCTCCTCATCGCTGTTTACCACCCAGGACCACTTGCCCAGAGGTGGCACTGCCTCCCATGGGATGGGCCCCCCCACATCAGTCATTAATCAAGACCAGTACCCCACTTGTCTATGGGCCAGTCTTAGGGAAGAATTTTCTCAGTTAAGACTCATTCTTCTTAAGTGACTCCAGCTTGTGTCACATTGCAGAACCTAGCCAGGGCCATCACTTGTGTAACCGGAGACAGTTATTAGAAATGTGTATGACTACTGGCATGTGTGTTCTCAGTATTTCATTTTAAACCAGCCAACCCCTCTGTTCTGTTTGTTTATTCACCTTTTATGTGGACGCTGGAAAAGAATAAGGACAAGGAAGGTATATTCAAAAAAGTTTCATTTTGTCAGTACCTGACACAAGTCAGTCCTTTGTGTTTTTAAAGTCACTTAAAAGTAATTGCTATATTTGTTTTTAAATCATTGCCTGCATACCCTTTTATTCTAATTTTTTAAAGGAAAAAACATAAATCAAAAAAATGCTCTGAAGTTCCTTGTTTCTTCTTTGACTTAATATGCATCTTAATAGAACAAAAGAAGAGTTAGGGTTTCTGTTTTTCCTTTAAAAAGTTTTAATCTGGGATATACTCATGCACATGTGTGAATGTAGAGGCCAGATGCTGATTTAGGGTCTTTCGGTTGCTTTCCACCACCACCTCCCCCCTCCCCCCTGTCTCCCTCCCTCTCCTCCCTCTCTCCCTCTCTCCCTTCTTCCCTCCCTCCCTCTCCCCTTCTCTCTCTTTCCCTTTTTCTCCCCCCCCCCCCGCATGTGTTGTATACATGTGAGTGGATAGATAATGCAAGCACATGTCTTCTTCTCTTGCTCTGAATCTTGGTACCTGGCTGCAGGATCTGCCGCTGTACTGGAAACTCATGTGAGTGGATAGATAATGCAAGCACATGTCTTCTTCTCTTGCTCTGAATCTTGGTACCTGGCTGCAGGATCTGCCGCTGTACTGGAAACTCACCATTCTGGGTGCTGGCTGGCCAGTGAGTTCTTGGCATCTTCTTGTTTCTGACCCCCAGTGCTGGGGTTATAGGCATGTGCAGCCATGCCTCACTTTATTCATGGGAACTGGGAATTTGAACTCGGGTCCTCATGTTTGTGGAACTAATGCTTTTGCCATGGAGACATGGACCCAGCCACTTCCTTTTTGAGATAGTCTCTCACTGGACCTGGAGCTTACTGAAGTGGCTAGACTAACCAACAAACAAACCTCAGAGATCCTCCAGTCTCTGTCTCCCTAACACAGGGATTGCCGATGTGTGCCCGGTGCCTAGCTTTTCTGTGGGTGCTAGAGATCTGAACTCAAGCCCTCACACTTGTATGACAAGCACTTCTCTCATGGAGCCATCTCCTCAGCCCCTTTAAGATGGTTTTTAAAATAATTAAAGTGATCTTTATTGAAAAAAATTCATTTATGTATTTCTTTTGTCTCAATGTTAAATAACAAATAAGCTTTTTTTAAAATTGAGAAATATCTAGTCAGCACAACATGATTTTCCATGTTGCTATATACATTCAGTTTAGGTAGCTCTGGTATTTTCAGTCCATATTGAGAAGCCAGACCAGCTTCCACCGATGACTCACACTGTCCTACAGACAGTGGTCCAGTTCATCATCATAATAATAACCTTTAAATGATATTATTCAGATACAAGCTCAAGTAGAAATGACTCTGGTTTTGTTCACTCTGAAACCAAATTTTTTCTTGCAGACTTGCCAGCTATAGCTTTGTAAATAAACTTAGTGGCAGTGATTGAACCCATTAGAAGTTAAGGATCCAGCTCCCAGAGGCTGATGCAGAAGGATCATGAATTCTAGGCAAGCCTGAACTACATCACCAGACCCTGTCTCAACAAAAATTCAAAAAGAAAAAGAATTTAAATGAGACATGACAAACTTTAAAATGGTAGACTTTGCCCATCCAGACTGGGAATCCTAGTCCTTGATACTTGCCACTGCCTTCATTCATTCATGAAGCATTTACATATCTGCTCTGTTGCTAGCAAGCAGAAGAGAATGGAAACATCAAGTTTGTATCCTGTACAAATTTATTGTTGTATTAAAAATCAAATATCCTTACAATTTAATGATAATGAAAACACATGCAACAGTTCTTTCTGTAAAAATGTACACGTATTGTGAGGCTTCTGAAAGGAAATATTTCTTCTGAAAAAGAAAAGGTATGTGAGACGCGGGGAGAGGATCTCGGTACAGGAAAAGCATTTGCTGGAAACTTTAAAGCAGGTAGAGGTCATTTGGTGCATTCTCCCTGCTTTAAACTTTCCAGCAAATGCTTTTCCTGTACCGAGATCCTCTCCCCGACTCACATACGCAGTGGTGCACACTGCCTCTGTTGCTCTCTGCTCACAAGTGCATGGCCCTTTCCTTGGCTTGTCTGACAATCGTCTGTAGAAGCCAGGGATGGTGACTCACACCTGTCATCCCACCACTTAGGAAGCTGAGCAGAAGGATCACTGCTAGTCTGGGGCCAGTCTGGGCTACATAGTGACTTCCAGAAAGTCCAAGTTACAGAGTGAGACCCTGTCTCAAAACAAAACCAAACCCCAACAACTCCCCCGATGGAACATGTCAGGTTGTGATGGTATGTTTCATTGATGATAGCCACCTGTCCAAACCAGTGCCAAATAATACTGCTTCACAAATCAACTTTTAGCATTCCTTTTGAAATTCATTAGTTTGTAGTATTATGTTTTAAATACTTTAGAACCTAATTATATCTCATCCACTCAGTACCATCAGTTTGAGGCAAAGGGTGACAATTAAGGCCCTTGGGAAATTCTAGTTTTTGTACATCATAGTTTGTGCTTAGCCCTAAGAATTCAGAAGTGGGAACAAACAGACACAGTGTGTGCATTTATGTCATTTCTTGTGGAAAGCATTTGGAATCCCTTACTGAAAGTATAGTGCATATTTATATGAGTAGGATGAAAGTTTTAAATGTAATAAGAATCAAAATCACCTCTTAACTGATGTTGTATATTCCCCTTCCCCAATAGTATTACTTATAACTACCCAGAAATTCATTAATTTTGGTTTTCTTTGTTGGCCATTCACAGTGTGATAAGGTAAAATGAAAGAATGTAAGTCCTTAAACTCTATTCTCAAAAAAAAAAAAAAATTCTCACTTTATAAGGGACAAGGGAGGCTCACATTTATTCAGCTTCCAAGGGGATAGCAGGTGGGACTTTGTATTCAGAGATTGGTGACAGTGAATCAGCAAGAGCACAGGTGGTAGTGCAGAAAGAAGGCCTTTGTAAACGCTCTTCTCACTTCCCTTTTCTTCCTTCAAGATCCTTCTTGATGAGCTATCTTCTACGAAACACTGGGCGTCCATGCACGTTTCAGACCACAGTGGATTTCACTATCGCCAGTTTTTGTTAAAATCTTTGATTAGCCAGACTGCAATGGACACTTCTGCACTGCAGCAAAACTCTTTGAAAGATGAGCCAAAAGATGAAGAAGCAGCAGCTTCAGCAGAGGAACCAAGGATAGATCTTACCCAGCTCCTAGAAGAAGAAGTGGAATTCTGCACAGATCTTATTGATTCCTATCCAGGACATGAAACCCTTTGGTGCCATAGGTAAGAGAGAGAAATCCACATCCTGTGATGAACTGGCTGCAGAACCTGTTATATCTGACTTCTATCTGTGAACGTGAATATGGCTCCCTGGTTTCCTGATTAAGGAAAGGGCTTTTGTTCAGCATCTCATCACCATTGTTAATATGAGGTTTCTCACATGCAGCTTTGCCTGTGGTTTAGATTCACACTTAAGTACACAATAGAATGACTTGTGTTACTTCCAAAATAGTATAGAAACAAAACAAAACAAAACATAAAAATGTTTCATGACTCTTTGTAGATCCTGGCAATTAACGTATCAGGGATGTAATACTGCCATGTGTTTTTAAGAAAAGTAAAACCTTTTAGATCATTTTGATGCAGTTAGGATTGAGACTAATGATTAGACCATGAATATCAGGTAAGCTTTATCTTTTTCCCTACTCTCAGGATCTGCACATTAATTATCTAAGTATAATAATAATCAGAAAGGCCAACAATTTTATTGACCTGGGATTTGAGAACATTTGATACTATAAATTTCATGCTGGAATGAAGTCCAGGCGAGTTAACACTTTGCTTCATTTATTTTGGATCTTTATCTATTTGGAAGTGTCTCCAACTTTATAAATCTAAATTCTACTTCAGACCACAGGATTCAGTCTATAAACAAAAGACTTGTCTGTGCTAGGTAAGGATAAGGATTGTAAAATATATTTCCTGAGTTACTGAGTCCCCACCCCGTTCTCCAGTCTAGTCTTTCTCCTGGACTGCTTAGCTGGTCTGTTAGCTATAGTCCACACTGAGTACACTCAGAAGGCAGACATTATCTTTCATTTTTCTTGAACTTTCATGAATAGACAATGGTCTTTTTCACATAAAGTCTTAAGACTGTTGTGCTAGCGACTTTGTTGCTCTGTTGGACCTCATTTTCGCAGTAGCAAGGCACAGAGAATTAAGACATTGATAGTAAGACATATTAAGACCTTAGCCCTTGAGTGAATGATGAGATGTAATAACTTAGAACCTCATATGTCATGTTATAGTTTGTGTAGCAGATGTGTGTACCGTTTGGAGATTATGCAGAGCAGTTTTTGTTTTAACAAGCAATTCCAGGTGATAACTGCTCTTCAGAGATTCAAAACAGAAGTGTCGTCTTTTATGTGCTTTGCTCAGAGTCTAGCATAGCTCTGCTGAATACTGATATGGAAGACGAAAGCAGAGGTTTAAGAGAAAGCTTAATTAAATAAGACCAACTGCCACAGGTGTGTTCTTCAAGCTTTAAAAAAGACCAGGGACTGGTGGGATGGCTCAGTGAGTAAAAGGCGCCTGCCAACTAGCCTGATGGCATGAGTCCCATCCCTACAACTTGGAGCATAGAGCTTGGTGAAAAGAGAGAACTGACTTCTGTACCCACACATACCACACACACACACACACACACACACACACACACACACGTGCGCGCACATGCGTGTGCATAAATAAATGCAATAAAAATGTCTTCAGAAAGAACTAGATAGAGGCTATGAACTATGCCTCTAGTATGGATGAATTGTTTAATGTACCTTTTTTCTGATTACTTCAAAAATTCTAAATAAAGTTGGTATTTTGTTTTGTATGATTATTTATGGATATATTCAGCTTTTACTGTTTCTAATTCATGTTAGAATAGAACTGAAAACACTGAGTTGAGTAAATGTTTATTGGGAAGTCTTTACAGCAATACTATTTTCTCACAAACCAGTAGCGAGGATTGAAGCCCTGATCTTTTAAGTCGTTTTTCTCTTCCCCCACACAGCTCTGGATTATGAACTGGGTGTTAACTAATACTTTGTACTTTTAAATTATCGACTTCTTTTGCCTAGAAATCTTGATTTTTGTGATGATGTTCTTTCTTCCACCCCATCCCTCATCACAGGCGGCATATTTTCTACCTTCAGCATCACTTAAATGGCAAGTGTCCTCTCAACTTGACTCACCTGTCACCTGCAGACTGCTCTGGGGGTACTTTGAATGACTTGCACCTGATTCCAGCAAGCCCTCAACTATCTCAGGCAATGGAAGTGGACGGACTGAATGACTCTAGCAAACAAGGCTATTCCCAGGAAACCAAACGCCTGAAGCGGACCCCAGCTCCAGACTCTCTAGGCCTAGAGATGGAGCACAGGTTTATTGATAAAGTATTATCCACTTGTCGGAATGTAGAGCAAGCCAGGTATGCTAATGCATACAGGAAATGGCTGGTGACTTTAAGTCAGTGAAAGGTGTGGATTCATCCTAAGAAATCCCCTTTTAGTGCAATATTGCTTTCCTTTCTCAATGCCATAGCTGCATGGACTGACTGGCTAACTCTGGATTCTTCATCTACAGCTTAAAGTCTGTAAGAAACATTTTGTTTTATTTATTTTGCTCAGAGCTGGCATTCCTTTGGGTACAAAATAACTGTATAGTTCCTTCTTGCTAAACAGTGAGTCTTAAAGTTTTCCTGTTTGATTCCATGCCCTTTATTTTAATATTTGGGCTTTTCATTTGGTTCTTGAGATTGGTTCACGTACCTTTACCCACCTCAGTTCAGTTGCTACATAAGCAGTTCCTTTAAAAATTGAAATTTTAAGTTGCAGTTCAGCTTAGGAATATTCATAGATGTGCAAAAGGACTTGCTCTAATTGCAGTTTTGAGAATAAAATGGCTAGATGGATGGATATGTGCAAATGTAAGCCAATTCTTTTTCAAGAATGTTCTCCAGTTACCGACTAAGAGAACCAAAGCCAGGAGTGTTAGGATTTATATAGAAAAAATGCTTCCGATGTAATCTATTTTTTAAATGATTATTTAAAAGAAACTAAACTAATTTAAGAGTTTATGTAATTGTAGTACTGGAAAATTATTTTTATTACTAGTTTTGATAGATTGTTTTTACCTCATATTTGGTATATGCCAAAACAGTAAGTCAGCCCTTATAAAATAAATTCTTTTTTAAAAAAACCCAGAAATGCCATTTTTAGTTATTACTACTTTTTCCTTCTAAAGTTACTCAAGAAAAGTGGGAGAAAACTACATATAAATGTAGTCCTTTCTTTATAAAATTTAAGTTTCTAAGACTATACTGGATAAACTGCAGTTTTTGTCAAGTGGCTAGTCGGAGTTTACTGGCAAAATCTAGGGAGGAAGGCTAGTTTTAAGCATTAGTTCAATTTTTACTTTTAAAGTTAAACAAAACACTTTGATACTAAATTCATCAGGGATAAGTACCAAAGTCCACATTATAGCTATATCTCAATAACAAGGGCTGTGTTTTTCAGGTTGGTGAAGCGGGGTGGGAATGGGTCTAATACCGTCTCTGTCTCTCTTACTATATCCACCCCTTGGGATGAGCCGTGATTCCTCTGTGTGCATCCCTTCTCCTTATCTTACCAGTCCACTCCCTGCTTTCCATCGTTCACTGTTCCATATTCTTTTCTTGTGTGTCTCTTTTTCAGGGATGCCCACTGAAGCTATTATCTTTCCTATGTCAGTGAATTTAATACCTAGCTATAAACACAGGAACTATGAATAAAAGGTGCCCCTCTCATAGTCCCTCCTTTTAATGGTTGTCTTGATTAGGGTTTCTATTGCTATGACGAAAGTAAAAGCAACTTGGAGAGGAAAAGGTTTATTTCGCCTACACTTCCAGGTAACAGTCCATCACTGAGAGAATTCAGGGCAGTACTCAAGCAGGGCAGGAACCTATAGGTAGGAGCTGATGCAGAGGCCATGGAGGAGTGCTGCTTACTGACTTAACTCTCCATAGTTTGCTCATTTGGCTTTCTTTTAGCACTCAGGACTGCCAGCCCATAAAGTGGCACCGCTCACAGTGATCTGGGCCCTCCCTCATCAATCACTAATTAAGAAATTCCTTTGTAGGTTTGTTTATGGCCTGATCTTATGGAGGCATATTCTCAACTGAGGTTTTCTCTTAGACGACTCTCGCTTGTATCAAATTGACATAAAACTAAGGCAGCACAATGGTGGAAGCTGTCTCTTATCCCATATATGTGCAAAACGTAAGCAGTGACGGCAGAAACAAGCGCCGCCGTCATGTTTTGCATGGTCTCTCACTCTTGGTGCTGTGTGGTGTAGGTGGAGGACAGAGGGAAAGGCGAACTGCTCGTGTCACTCTGGTGGGAACTTGTCCTTGAGTTAGGCACTCTGTATTAAGATGCTAGGGCATCATGGTATTATTGGGTGGCAGACTGCTGAGCTGAATGAGGAGGCGCTTAGGATACTAGAAAAAAAATATTCTGCTGGCCCCAGTAGATAGAGCTTACTTTCTTGGGGCAAAGTTATGTATACCATTTTATAGTATTTAGATGATAAAAATACTCAACGTTGTTAACATAATTCCACAGCCTTCTATTTACAAAGCATAGTTTGAATCATCAGATACCTCAAGTTCTACATGGGTCTCTATAGGAAAACAATTACATGTTGTTTAACTTCCCTGAGATTGAGTAGAAATGACAGCAGTTATTGCTGCCGAACCCTGTCTTTACCCGGTATTACCTTTCTCGACAGCATCCTTTTTAGTTTCCGAAGTAATATGGCTTACATTTGATGTTGTTTGTCAGGCCATGAGCATAGGCTATGCTGTATGAACATCTGCTAACTTTTTTTATAGTGTCCCATTTCTTTTTATATCTTCTACTCAGCTTCTTGGTCATCTTTGGTGTTAGCCGCCTTCTTATGTCCTCTAAGGCTCAGCCCACCCCTTCCTGAAGCTGTGGAGTCCTCTAATATACCGTGGTTTCTTCTTCCTAATAAAGTAGAAAGTAGGTAGCAAAAATACAGATATCTAAAAGATACTGTTTCTGTGTGGCTTTTGCTACATTATGTCTGAAATTAGCATTTTCAAGAGTTTGTTCACAGGACTTAGGATTTCCCTGTACGTTTTCTCTGTTTGGCATTTACCCTCTCTAGCAAGCTACTGTGTCTTTGACCAAATGAACTAACGCCATAGAAAGAATCCGTATAATGTAGGGTTTGTTTAGACACATTCTTCTGTACATATGTTGCTGTTAAAACAAACAGTTAGTTTAGACTGAGACGTTTCATCTGCTCTCACCACAACCCCACCCTACCCTTTTTAAGGCTGTGTATTTTGGTAATTGTATTTCCAGGTTATATCATATGCCTTGCACATAATAAGGACTTAATAACTTTTTTAAGTTGACTAATTCACTCTTTGAAGAAGGGAAAGATTGATCATAAATGATGGAATAATGATCAGGAAATTAATGAGTTATAAGTTAGTGATGTGGGCTACCTTTGTTAATACTTAAGGAGAGCTCTCACATGTAAAATTAGTGAGATTTAGATTTGCTGTCTTCATTACCTTGTTTAGGCTTGTTAACTCTCAGCCATGAGATGGAGCTCTAGAATTCTGAATTCTCTTAGCTGTTTGTCTACACTAAAGACTCTCAGTGTCAATAAGATCCACTTGGTAAGATTACTGTTTTCTTTCACTAAATGATGTTGAAGAGCAGACCTTGCATACAGAGCCAGGGGCAC
The DNA here is from genome assembly GCF_903992535.2 of Arvicola amphibius. NCBI lineage: Eukaryota > Metazoa > Chordata > Mammalia > Rodentia > Cricetidae > Arvicola > Arvicola amphibius. Next base: position 165,027,792 of record NC_052047.1, read on the forward strand.
ATTTGAGCAGATGGCATAATGCTTGGATTTAGAGACTTGTTGATCTGCATTTGTATGTGAGTCATCCTGATCCCCAACTTGAACTGTGGGCCTTCTAGGTACTCCTGGAACCTGCATGAGCCATTTTTTAAGACTAAGGATTTTATATCCGTTACTATCCCATATTACTTCTAAAGAAATTCTGGGCCAGACATTTCTTACTCTTGGGGCACAGTTCTAACTTAAGCTATATGCTTCATTAATTCTTTTCCCTTTGTTTTTGCTGGTGCTCAGGCTCACATTTGTTAATCAGTCGTAGAGTTAAATGTGTACAGATTATCACCAAAAGCCACTTAGAGTTTCAAATAAGGGCTAAGTAACATACAACGTAGAAGCAAGCTTTTGAGTTTATATGCAGCAGTCTGTAGAAAGCATGTGTGGTAGACATAGTCATTTAGCTAATGTTCAGATTCTCTCAGTTCCGTGTGTGTGTGTGTGTGTGTGTGTGTGTGTGTGTGTGTGTAGAACTTGTTACAAATTGTCCATCTTGCAGTTTCTCTTACACAGCACAAGGTGGTGTCTGACATGGGCCAAATGTAACTTAGGCATGGAACCACCACCATACAGGCATCTCAGTTGGCTCCCTAAGTTAGGGGCGATTCAGTTGTAAAATGAAGAATCCTTTTTTTCCCCTAGAAAGCTTCTTGGGTTTACTATTATTTTGCTATTAGAAATTTTTTAAATGCTTGATTTAAAAATTTTTTAATATTGTAAAAACCATATCTTTTGTCTTAAATAAAACTGCAAACCCTAGCAATATGTATGCTCCTCCACTCCCAACACACGTGGTCTGTAATGAGCGTCTACTTATTAAAGCAGCGTGTGGGGGTACGAGGAAACTTCAGGAAACTCAGTTTCATAGAAACAGTGAGTAAGAAAAAGCCGCCCCAAGAATTCCACATATTGTCACATAGTGTCTTTTTAAAAATAACTGTATAATATCTTAACTTGAGTGCCTTTCTTACTTCAGTGTGGGTTACAAGGTTATCTTATACTGAACTCTGTGTTTAGCTAGTAAACAGGATAGAAATTTTATCAGACAGCCCATTATAATGCAATGAGATACTGACTCGAGAAGATAGGATCTTGTGATTTATATTTCATTATTGGCACCCTACAAAGAATCCCAAGACTTAGAATTTGTTCTTTCCCTTTGTCAACTAACATTTTGAGTTTTGGAGGCATCATAACTACAGGGCCACGTGCACACAATTAAACCTGTGCATTCTGTGCTTGAAGGGAAGCAGGCAGCACACCAGTGCACCTCACAGCAGGTGGCTGTCCCCAGTGACCCTTTGCCTTATTCGGAAGAGCCTTCAATAGCACTTGCTAACACCAAAAGAAAAGTGGTAAATGCTAAAATGAAATTTCAAATTTTATGTATTTGTGTAGGGAAGGGGACGGTAGGACCATCATATTTCATGATAGCAAATAAATTTTCTTTATAGTAAAAATTCCAAAGTGCTTTGCAGAGCATTCTTGAATAATATATCTCTAATTATGTTGTGTTCATAACTGATGCAGGAACAAATGTCTCCTGTGTGGATTTAGGGTGTGAGGGGAATTCTCAGGCTCTCAGCTGTGACTTCTTTACCTTCTCAGGCCATCCCTGTTACTACAGAACCGCCAGAGACTATTGGCTCACAAACCCAGGGCAGTTGATTTGATCTGTGCTTTCCGAACAAGAGCATAGCCATAAAGCTGGCCCTGACATTTAGTAGTTGGTTGTTGTTCCTCAGGGTGTAGAAGATTTCATCAATTAGAACAAAATATTATATTCTGTGGCCAAAAAGAAAATGCAAAATATGCTAAATACATTGCTAGCTATTGAGCGTTAGTATGCAAAAGCTAATACATGCTGTCTTGCTGTTTGTCCTGTAGTTGTATTGTGAATGTTACCATAAATGTTGCCCATTAAGAGAATTTCTGTGTTATATTTCCAATTTGGGGGAAGTGGAGAACATTATATTTTGTTTCAGTTGACTTTCTCAGCCTTTAAAAATCATATTGAGGAAAATAATTACTATTGTTTTGCAAATTGACAGCTGTTTTGCTTCCTAAGACTTCTTTTTCCCTGCATATGTGAGATGTAAGATGCAGACATGTTCAGAATATCGCATACTGCCTTCATGTTATAGGAAACTAGCATGTCAGACTGGTAAATATTGGAGAGGAATATTAACATATCTCTCTCTTAATCATTGTTCACATTCTTAGTTTTGGGTAAAGTATGCTACTTTGTATGAGAAATACATTATGAAATTTAAATATGTAAGGAAAGATTGTATAACATTGCAGCCAGAGTTGAGGATCTTTTTAGGTTTCTAAACACACATACACACATCTAAAGAGATCTGGAGCCTAGGTCTACATGATTTTATCCCATTAATTTTTATATTTGCTCAAAGTATTCTTATTTAAGGTAATTATCCCAATAGACAGCTTGCTCTAGCAAAGTTGGAAACTGACTTAAGTGTCCACTTGCCCTATCTAAATTTTGTGAAAACTGTTTGATTAGGAGTTTGGTAGTTTATAAACCATGTTATTCTGCTTTTCTTCCATCTCCTTAAGGAATCAGCCTTTATTTCATGCCTAGCAGTCACTCTCCTCAAAGCACTGCTCATGTTTATAAAGTGACGAATAATACAAATGATGTTTTGGTGTTTTGGTTTTTTTTTTTTTTAATGTGCCATGGGGAAGTATATTAACATCAATTCACACAACTCGCCCCTGGAAGCATTCATTCATTTATTCCCATATTTAATGTCATGTATTTGAAGCAGGCAGCTTTTTGTTGGTTAAAGAAGTGGTACAGATGAGAAGTACTTAGTCAGCTATTGCTCTACCATCAAACTAAGAGCTCTCACCAGGGAGACTGTTGCCATCTCTTCACTGAAGAATACATTTGTAGAGCCATGTGTTGGACACTGGAAAATGTTATTACATAACATGAATTATTACACTTGTTTGTTTAGGTGCAATTAGAGACATAATAAAAATATTGTTTAACAGAACCATAGTATGAAGACAGGAGTTATAAAAAGCTGAAGCAGTAGCATGTTGTGCAAGACACATTTAATAAATGTCTTTAAATATTGGCGGTTAAACTCTTTTAAAGAGAGCTTGTGGCCACCTTCTACAGCCCCCGTATGTAATAGCATATCCTGCACTTCCCAGCAGAGGCCCCTTATTCCACCCCAATTCTCAGTTCCTTTCCTGTGTCTTAAAAGTGATAATGATAAAATAGGAAGTTGGGCTGGGTGACTTCATATAATTTTCTCAGAATATGTTGGACATGAGGAAGAAAATTTTATCAATGATACTGTAGTTTGAGGACCTATTCTGAGTTGACCTGATGCAAAAGATTTAAACAAATATTCCTACCTGAACTGTGAGGAAGCAAGTGTGTAGTGTAAGTCTAAATGGCTTTGCCTTCGGTGGGTGAGCTTGCTGACGTGTGACTGTCGCTGGCTGATGTCAGCTCTACTTTTGGTGTGTTTTGTTCTAGGAGAGTAATAGGGTGTACACTATACTAGATCACAGTACTGCTTCTGAGCCGGAAACAAACAAAAGATGAGGTATTATAAGTACGCCAAATAGTTATCTACTATTACAGAAACAAAGAGAAAGACTTTAAAAGTACAGCAATGTCTTTTTTTAAACTTGGGGTTTTGTATGCTAGTTCATTGCATCGTTTAACATTATAACACTGAGGGACCTTCACTGAAGAAAAGGATCTCAGATAGTATATTCTACTATTAGTTTACATTGCTTGTAGATTTTCCAAAAAGAGCATCCAATAGACTGCAGTTAACAGTGGACGCACTGCTCTGACTCATGGTGCAGCATCGGATCCTGGGCATTAAGCATTGGTTAGGCCAACTCGTTTTCTTGGAGACAGTGTCTTCACTGATAGTACTTCCTGTGCTATCCCAGTCTGCATGGAAGTTCCTTTAGCTCTTATGTATCCACAGTTTTAAAAGGATTAGATCTCTTGTGAATTCTTTACAGTTAAAATGTATACCCTGGAGGGGAATAAGAATAAATTTTATAAAAAGGTATGTGCAAAGTACACTTGTGGTATTTGGGAGTTTAGTATCCCAGACTGATTAAATTATGTTAAATTCTAAAGCTATCACTTGGACTTTTGGCTAAGATTAAATGTAAATTCTAAGAGTAACATAATCATGTATTGTTTATGACTGTGGTATTCAATGGAAATGTAATATGAACCAAAACGAAATTATAATTTTCTAGTAGCAATGTTTAAGAAGTGTAATTAACTTTAATAAAAATATATCTTATTTAACTTAATCTATTAAAATACTATTTCAGCATATAATCATTATAACAAAACTAAGGAGCTAGCCGTCTCCTTTCTTCTCTGTATATTAGCCTTCACAGTTCAGTGCGTCTGGCCGTGGGTCAGGTCCTCGGGCTCCACGTGTGGCTAGGTGCTGCTGCATCAGCAGTGCAGAGTTCCGGGGCGCAGCGCACGCATCTGTTTAAATGTGGAGGTGACAAGTAGACATGACCTTTCAGTACTTTATGGATTATGTAGGATATTTAGAAAGATATCTGATGGAGTTTTCCTTCATCTTAATTTAAGTCTGCTCTAGAAATTGGATCAACCTGATCCAGTTTGCCAAGCATTTTTTTAAAGAGGAGGAATCCTGTGCCATGTGGAATACCATAGTCACTGTCGTGGGTACTGATGGTACGGTTTCAGTCTTCATTACAGTCCATCCTGTTCCTTAAAAACAATAGCTTAGGTTGCATGCTTACTGTGTATCTGTACCTGTTTGTTTTCTATTATTCTTGTTGTATAATGATGTATATTAACCAGCAGCCCTAGGATTCTAATCTATGCAGCCGTCTTCTGGAACATAATGGTGTGCTTACTAAATTATGATAAGTGGCAGAGAAATAGGATGAACCATTTCTTTTCCCATTAGATTTGTTCTTTTAACATGGAGCCATGTACCAAACTAGCTGTAAATTACTGTATTTCTGTAGACTATGGAAATGGTGTTGTCTTGCTGATGTCTAAGTAAACTTTACCTCTCCTAAAACAAGTGCCACGTGTGATTGATCTCTGTGCTTGGTAAACTTGGCAGCGTCAATCTGCCAAGACATCCAGTTGAAATGCTCTGATTGTGTTAGGTGGGTGATGTATATAGTCTGAATGAAACCAAGAACTGATTATGTAATACAAATAATAGAACATTAAAATAATAGGATTAAAAAAATCAAACTTAGAGAAATTACATAATTGTCTTTCAAATATATTAACAGTGACAGATTGACATAGGAAGTCATTATGACCATATATATGTATACACACACATATATATATTATATCTTCAAATGAAGATAAAGTGAGACATTGCTAGTGTTGCACCCTATCTTGTCTCTGTATACTATAAATTAGAAATTACTTACACTTGATGAAGAACCCAATAGATGGACCTAGAAAAGTAGGCAGTGAAGTAAATACTATATGTACTCAGATTTTAAATATTTCAGAAGGGTGTTTTATGTTGAAGGGCATTGTTAACAGCAAAGGTTATGTTAGTAATGATATACTATTAATTATGCATATTTTGTATAGGAAACAGGCTGTGGAGGATTCTTTGATTTTTGTTTTTTCAATCATTCCAAAGAGCTATAAACTACTTAAAAATGCAGGGTGTTTATTTGTTTGTTTTAACTGTTATGATAATGAAACTTATTTTTGTTTTTGTTTTTTTTGTTGTTGTTGTTGTTTGTTTTTCAAGACAGTTTCTCTTTATATCTCTGGCTGCCCTGGAATCTGCTTTGTAGACTAGGTTGACCTTGAACTCACAGAGATCTGCCTGCCTCTGCCTCCCTGAGTGCTAGGATTAAAGGCGTGCGCCACCACCACCCAGCTGGAAGGTAACTTCTTAAAGACAGTCTTAACATAGACTAATAGGCAGATTGTATGACTATGACAAAATTAGTATTAGAAAGGGTGCTTCTGTGGGAAATCATACTGTTTAACAGCATGTTTCTCCAAGTGCAAGACTAGCCCTAGTAACAGATGTGGCCTGCACACTGGCCAGCTAAGTTAATGTAAGGGTCCTTGGCCATTGGCCTGAACTTAGCAGACACAACATTTTCCTAGAACTTACAGGCATGGCACTGTGTTATTTTAGAAAGATGCAAGTGGCACAGCACTTGTCTCCTAGGCACTCCTCCTAAGCCAGGCTGGGCACCAGCTTTAAGCAACAGTGTTCTTGCATGAGAGACACCCTATTGCTTGCCCTCTCTTCTAGGCTTTAGAAGAAAGCAATGATTAGCCTGTGTGCTTCTACAGGATGATTCTTCAGTAATATTAGCTTCTGGGATAGAATCTACGTTTAGTAACAAAACACTCATATTCACGGAAAGCTTACATTGTATGCTTCATATTCCTCTCAGAGTAATTACATACTGAAAGGTTGACCTCCTGTCTCGAGAGCTAATGGGCTGTCATGTTTTGGTGTTTTGTTAAGTTGCTAGTGATCTCAGTAGACACAATTTGGAAAGACTATTAGAAGGTCATTAAAGAAATGGGGTTGGTAAAGCTTCAATAACCCACTTGTTTTATTTTGTAATTTTACCATCTACTTAGATCCCTGGGGGAAAATAATCTCCAATTCTCTGGACACATCTGATTTGCATCCGTTATTTGATGTAAGTCTTTATTAATTCAGTGATGCCATAGGGAAAAGGGTGGAAGCATTCTGTATAACACTTACTAGAGTAGGAAGTTACAAAGCCCAGCATCAGGTTGAGGAAATTGCTCTTTTTCTACATACTTACAAAAATAGAATGCATAGTTGGACAGGAAGGGTCTCATACTTTAACTTTTGGAGTAAACTATAAGCTGTCTATAAAGTAAGATACTCATTTTTTTTTTTTTTTTTTTTTTTTGGTTTTTTCGAGACAGGGTTTCTCTGCAGCTTTAGAGCCTGTCCCGGAACTAGCTCTTGTAGACCAGGCTGGTCTCGAACTCACAGAGATCCGCCTGCCTCTGCCTCCCGAGTGCTGGGATTAAGATACTCATTTTTTAAACAAATTTAAAAATTTATTTCCAGTCATTACAGAACTAACTTGCTGAACAAGACTAAAATTATGTTGAGGAAAAGGAGAATTGTTTTAAGTAGAGTAAGGAAGAAATCCAACTTAAACCAGAACACTGACGGAAAAGGTCTTCAGAGTGGCTTAAGAAAAAGGATTAAAGGAAAAAAACACCTTCAGAAAGCAACATTGAAATTATCAATGTGCCCAATGAAATTAATAATGTAGAATTATAAAAAAGAAGTTGAGGACTGTAGGTATACATACAAGCAAATACACCCATGTGTGCAGACATGTGCACACACATGCACACACACCCATGTGTGCACAGACACATGCACACACACATGCGCACAGTTCTATTCATGTAAAGCCTTAAGAATAGATGCTGACGTTTAAGAAGAGGGCAAGGAGAAATGGGTTGGAAAGGTGGCTTGATGACAGAACTCACCGAGCTTGATTCCCAGTGTAGGACAACTACAGCCCAGCAGGATCCATGCACTCATGTGCACATAGCCTCCAGCCTTACACACATACATGTAATTAGAAATAAAATTTTAAATTCCTGAAGATAGTAGAAGCCTGACCAAGCCTGGAACAAGATGAGAAACAGAGAAGTTGCTGGCTGGTTTTTGTGTCCTACGCATACATTGATAATGGCTTCGCAGACATACTGATACATAGATAGCACTTTTCTGATGAAGTAAGAGAAAATACTGACAAAATTAGGCTACCATACTCAAGATTAAACAACATAGAAACTATCTTTCCAGTGTTTTGCTCTACAGATGCAGTACCATACCAGCTCCAATGGATTTTTTTTCACAGACATTGGCAGGTATATGGAAATATGAATATGTTCACTATCTTGATTGTGGTATTGGTTTCTACAAGTATATAAATTTGTAAGGACATACTGACTGTGTATTGTGAATATGTTTGGTTCCATTTATTATATGTCAGTTGTACCATAAAACGTAAACACAATATAAATATTCTATTGATAATGGTTTGTGTAAAGTAGGTACTGCATTAACAACTATGTTTACAAATGTAAATAGCAATAAAAAAGATTGAGTATAGCTGTAACACTTTTCTAAGGATTTTATTGTTTATATGTGTGTTTTGCCTGCATGTATGTATGTGTACTGCATGTGTGTATTATCCCATGGCTGGCGGATTTGGAGCTGGGATTACAGATGGTTAAGCCACCTTGTGGATGTTAGGAACGGAATCTGGCTCCTCTGAAGGAGCAGCAATTGCTCTGCCATTGACCGATCTTTCCATCCCCCAGCTGAAAGTTTCCCATTAGAGAGAGAGCTCACTGTAAATTCTCAATAATTAAACTATGTTGGCATAAGGATACTAGGTAAAAAGACTAGTGGAACAAAACAAGAGTCCAGAAATAGCCTGCAGACATGCGGTTAGTTTTCTCCTGGCCAAGGCACCAAGCCATGTTATTAGGCAAGTTAAAGGATAACTATTGCTGTGTCCTTATGGAAAGGGGATCTTTTTTTTTTTTTTTTTGGTTTTTTTCGAGACAGGATTTCCCTGTAGTTTCTAGAGCCTGTCCTGGAACTAGCTCTTGTAGACCAGGCTGGCCTCGAACTCAGAGATCTGCCTGCCTCTGCCTCCCGAGTGCTGGGATTAAAGGCGTGCGCCACCACCGCCCGGCTGGAAAGGGGATCTTTAATGACCACCTTGATAAAGACAACTTTAAAGAACCATGATGTGGAACAAACAACCAAGTCCAAAAAACCATAAAGAAATAAGAAGTAGATCTGCTTTTCTGCAGAGACATGCTTCTTCCCACCTTCATGCTGCCCCAGATCCTAAGAACCTACATGCGAATCTAAGAGCGACTGTACATGGCATGTGTATCAGCTACTGCTGCTGTGTAGACACCACAACCAAGACAACATCTAGAAGAGTAGATTTCTGACATAGAGCTCCGGACAGAGTGGTAAAGGCTGTTGGCAAGCTGCTCTCAAGTCCTGCCAATTCAAAGCCAAACTTCATTTTTTTGATAGTTTTGTTTGTTTCATTTTGTTGGTTTTGGGTTTGGTTTGGTTTGGCTGATACGAGCTCCCTTTGTAGTCCAGGCTGGTGTGCCAGACCATGCCTAGTGTTCATTTAACTATTTTTTTTTTTAATGAAACCAAAACCTAAGTCAGCAATTCCAATAACAATTCTTTTCAATCCAATGTTTTGACACAATACTAAGACTATAAAGGTATAATTCTTGCATGCTGGAGAATGATAATAAGGAAATATTAAACTTCATTGTTTTCTGTAACTGTTGTTTCTATAAGAGCAGAGAACTGTGTGGATAACAAAAGGCACAGGGAACTCCATTTTGAGCTGTGGTGCTTGAGGCAACACTGGTCAACTCTATGTTATGTCAATGATGGCCACTGCATTGCAAAGCTGTGATTCAGACCCGAGTCTAGGGGCGTTGTTTAATGAAACCGGCCAAGCTTTGCCAGGAACACAGGACTCATTACTTGTTTGATTTTGATTTGACTGTTGCATATTCTGAAGCCTTTCACTGTTATGACTCCCATAGTTACATAAACCCATAAGGGATTGGCACCCATAGTGTAAGAGAGGCCACATACAAAGATCAACTTACACATTTTAGGGATTTAAATGAATCACCTGGACACTACTAAAGTGGAGATCCATAACCCTAAAATCACAGACAACCAAAGTAAAAACAGACCAATGGGACTGGATACAGCTAAAGTGCTTGTCAGCAAAGGAACCAATGGAGTGAGGATACTGACTACAGAATAGAAATGTCACACAGATCTCACCACCAAGATGATGCTATTACAAAGTCGAGTCTTTGAGAGATAATTGTCAAGTGTGTTCTCCAGTTCTGCTCTCATAATCCAGATAGTGCTAGTACGAACAGGCTTGAGGAAATCTGGTGGTCTTTATAGCATATGTAGATCCTGCCAAATCAACAGTCACTATTAACCGTTGCTACTCCATTCACCCTTTAAGTTCACATCCAAGCACGTCACTTTTAAGCCATAGTCTTCCACCTCTTGTACCATTTTTCAGTGCAAGGTGCATTTGGTCCAACTTCAAACTATATGGAAAGTCTGTAGTAGTTCTAATTCAAAAATCCAAAGGCCAATTGCCATCCAGAACTCAAGGCAATCTCTTCACTCATAAACAAGTTACATGCTTCCAATATATCAAGACACTGAAGTTGACACTAGGTATCACAACATGAAATCTGAGAAGCACAGAACAGAGTAGAATGAAGTCGCAGTGAGGGCATGGGAGCAGTAACGGGGACATTGTCAAAGGATATAAATTGTCAATTGGGAAGAATGAGTTGAGAAATGCTGAAGAAAACCCAAACTGAAGTGATAAACTAAATAAATCAAATTAAAAGCCTCAGTGAAAAGCCTCACCAACAGAATGGATCATGTGGGAAAAAGTGAGTTAGAAGGCAAAATTAATTGGATCATCAGTAAAAGTCAATGAGAAGTTTAAAATAATGTCTGAAGAGAACATGGGAGAGCTTTGGGATAACACCTGGTTTTTTAACAGAAACATTTAAAAGCAGAAGGATCTGGGAAAATGTATTCCAGGCTTTGACTTCAAATTATCCAGATTCAGGGTGGGTCTTCAACCTCAAATAATCCAACCAAGCCAAAAATAAAAAAAAAAAAAATCTCTTACAGGAATACCCAGATGCTTGACTACAGATGTAGTCAAATTGATGATGGCTACAAGTCACAACATTATACAACAATTACTCAGCCATCTTTTCATGAGATCAGCTCATCAGAGCCAAAGGCATTGTTGCAGGTTTAAACCAACATGCAAGACATTTTGGAATTATTACCTTATGAATAAAGTGGCTGTTTCTTGCTGTATAATTTCTCACTGTAGCTATTCTTCTGTTGCAAATTTAGGATTTATCTCCCACAAGTCAATGCTATTTGAGCTATGTGTAAAGACACACAGTCAAGAACCCTGCTTCCTGCTACCAGGTATTTCCTCCTCTCTCCTATGTAAACATAGAGATCTGCCTTTTTATAATTATCTTTATTGGCAGGCATTTGGTCAGTGTTTAGGGTCCAGGAAAAAAAGCATTCCATTTAAGACATTCCCAGATATACAAGGACAGAATTACTACATGCCCAAAGCTATTAATTCATAGATGCTCACATAGGACATAAAATACTAAATGCCGAAAGCTATTAATTCATAGCTGTTCACATAGATAGAAAAAATAACCATGCTCTGGTTTTACCTCACAGATAAGAAAAGTGATGACTTCAACTAACCTTGCATTAAAAGATTCCTAACTCCTCATCTTACCTTCACCTCAGTTCACTGGTCACTTTAGTTCAGCTTTACTGCTTGTGTCTTACACTCAGGAAAAAATAATTAACTATCTCCCCACAGCCTGGAGGAAAACAAACCTCCACTAGAGCCCCTGATAAACATCAAGCCCACCCCATACATGATCTTAAGCAAAGATGTAAACTTCAGATCCAAAAGGCCTTTAGAACTTGCTAACATTTGACAAAACTACTAATGGACCAAGGACCATAAACTTCCCTTGTCTGTTTACATAGGTTGCCTGGTTACTTATGCCTGCAAGGTTTTGTGGGTCCTCACAGCTGGATAAGAACAAAGAGAGTTAGCCGGGCGGTGGTGGCGTACGCCTTTAATCCCAGCACTCGGGAGGCAGAGGCAGGCGGATCTCTGTGAGTTCAAGGCCAGCCTGGTCTACAAGAGCTAGTTCCAGGACAGGCTCTAAAAAAAAAAAAAAAAAAAAAAAAAAAAAAAAGCTGCAGAGAAACCCTGTCTCGAAAAACCAAAAAAAAGAAAAAAAAAAAAAAGAACAAAGAGAGTTAACAGAAGTAGAAACAGAAAGAAGCTGGAGCAGAAGTTAGAGCAGAGGTGTCCCATAAATTAGCAGAGGAGGAGGGGGAGGGGGAGGAGGAGGAAGAGGAGGGAGGGAGGGAGGGAGGGAGGGAGAGAGAGAGAGACAGAGAGAGAGAGAAGAGAGGAGAGAATTGGAATTAGAGTTGAGACAGAATTAGAGCTAAGAAGTTACAGACAGGACAGAAGAATTAGAATGGAGAACAAGAAAAAAGAATAAAAAGACATGGATAGAAAGAACATGTTATGAGTAGACTTCTTAACCCTCAGATTTTAGTTCCTTTCCCTTATTGTGGCATCTCTTTTTTTGAACCCTGAGAGGAAGCCTTCAAAGCCAGACTTTTAAGGTTTCCAATAGGTGACCAAGATTAGCCATTAAAATTTCAGTGCTTGTCAAAATAATCACACCTTCTTATGCCAAGTTTAATTTCCAAATAACCAAGTCATAATTATGCCTAACATCGTATAGTTATCCCACATATAACTTCTAATGCAATTATCCCACCTTGGGCCCCTAAGCAAGAACATCAGCTCTCCTGAGGGAAACTTCTGAAGAACCAGGTACTACATGGATCAATTAGTCTTTCAACCTTGTGCCCAGGTCACATGGATATAAGGTTGTATAAACATCAGGACTACTGCAGATACCCACCAGAGTTTCCTCTGCTATCACCCTTGCCAAGCATAGTTTACTATCTTTCTGGTCCTAGTGTGTGTGTTCATGTCTACCTCTCCTCTATGGCAGATGAGACTGGCCAGTAGGGTGCCCTCAGTGGACTGGAGAGGCCTCAGGATACCCCCTCCAAAATATCACGAATGTTAATCCATTATGCCCAACAAAACTATCTACTAAAATTGAATAAGAAATAAAAACTTCCCATTATAAAACAAATTAAGAAAATTTATGACCATCAAGCCAGCTCCACAGAGACTGCTTTAGTTCTGAAGAGAAGGATAAGAGGTCACAGGGAATAAGCAATGTCATAATAATTAATGAAAAGAGATTTAAGAAAACACAAAAATTAAAATGTGATAAAAAACATACACATCTTTCAACATAACCTTAAATAGTGATGGATTCAATCCCTTAATAAAAGGACACAGAACAGCAGATTATATTAGAAAACAGAATTTTGTTGTAGTTATTGTCAAAACATAAAGCAAGATTCCGATGGAGGAGTGTCTATGTGTTACTTTCATTATTAATAAAGAAAACTGCCTTGGCCCTTTAAGAGATAGAAAATTAGGTAGGCGGAGAAGACAGAACAGAATGCTGGGAAAGAGAGGGGAGATGCCATAGGCAGTCGCCATGTTTCTCCTCTCCGAGATGGACGCAGGTTAAGATCTCTCCTGGTAAGTGATCCACCTCGTGGTGCTACACAGATTACTAAATATGGGTTAAAGCAAGATATGAGAATCAACCAATAAGAAGCTACAGATAAAGAGCCAGGCAGTATTTAAATGAATACAGTTTCCGTGTAATTATTTTGGGTAAAGCTAGCCAGGTGGCGGGACACAGCCCGCTGCTCCATCTACAAGATTCAACAAATCTAAGAAATAGAAATAACATCCTGAATTCTCTTAAACCACAGAGGAATAAAGCTAGATATCAATTAAAAACTAAAGAAAGTACACAAACTCATTGAGACTAAACAAGAAACAATGATAATTAGGTTAAGGAAGAAAAAAGAAAAATTAAAAATTCCTAGAATTGAATGATAAAGCACAGTGTGCTCAAATCTCTGGGACACGATGAAGGCAGTCCTAAGAGGAAAGTTTATAACACTAAGTGCCTACATAAAAACTTGGAGACTTCTTAAATTAATGACTTAATTATACACCTGGGGGAAACAAAACTAAACCACACTCCCAAACAGTAGACAGGAAGCGATAATCAAAGTCCAAACTGACATCAATGAAATAGAAATGAAAGAAAAAAGGAATCAGTAAAATGGAGAGTTGGTTCATTGAAAAGATTAGCAAGATTGACAAAAGTTCAGCCAAACAAGCCAAAAGAAAGAGAAGACCCCAGTAAATAAACTCATAAATGAAAAGTGAGACATCACAACAGACACAGAAAATTTAGAGAATATAAGGATATACTGTGGAGGCCAAAAAATGCAGGCCCATTTCCGCCTTATCTGAGAGTCAGAGAGTTTGAAGACTAACAGGCTTAATTGCACCTTCAAATTCAGGAGGCTGTTGCCTGTCTCTTTTGAAGTTAAGATAGCTCAGTGCCCTTCTGATGGGTGGTCAGGATAGGCAGATGTGCTTCTGATCCTTTCTTTTGTAACTATGAGGTCACCTAGGGAAGGGCAGTCTTCAGCATACACGACCTAGAGTAAGTGACTTAGGGCACCTCAGCTACCTGGATGACAGAATGCTGAGGATTTGATGTCTCAGAGTGATAAGGTCCCAGACTATGTGAGTTATTCTTTGTATCATGTTAATAAAATCTTTTGTTATCTTCTCCCCCAGTTTACATTGGGTATAAAAACTATGGAAAAATAAACACAGGTGATTTCCAGGTTTCAGTAATCCCTGGAATACCCTCCCAGTACTGACTTATAGTTTCTGTCTTGTTGTTCTACACATCTGTTGAGGCCAGTCCTCAACAACTTTAAAAGTCTATACTCTAATATTGTTAAATCTAAATGAGATGGATGAACTTTTAGAAATATATTGTCTACCAAAGTTAAACCAAGATGAAGTAGATTATTTAAATGGATGCATAATGACCAATGAGATAGAGGCACTAATGAAAATAATCTCGAAACTAATAAAAAAAAACCTGGGGTCTGATGGATGCAGCAGCACAAGGTTCTATCAGACCTTCAAGAGCTAACACCAATACTCCCAAAATAATTCCATAAGAGAGGAAAGGAAGAAATGCTTCCAAGCTCTTTTTAATGACGCCTTAATACTAAAACTAGATAAAGACATTACAAAAAAGAATTATAAACAATTTTCCTGATGACAACAAACACAAAAATCTCTCAATAAAATACTGCAAAGTGAATTCAAGAACAAATCCTGAAGATAATTTACCATAATCAAGTCAGCTTCATTCCAGAGATGCGGGGATGGTTCAACATATAAAAAATCAATAAATCTGTAAATGTAATCCACCACATAAACTCAAGAGCATAAACCATATAATCATCTTACTAGATGGGGAAAAGGTCTTTGACAAAACCCAACATCCCTTCATTATCAAAGTTCTGGAGACTTTAGGGATATGGGGTGACATAGCTCAACATAGTATAGGTAATATACAAGAAATTAAATCAGGAACAAGGAGGACTCCTACTCTCTAAACTCCTGTTTAATATTGCGTTTGAAGTCTTAGCTAGAGTAGTAAGATAAAAGAAGCAGTCAGTGGAGATACCAATAGGAAAGGAAGTAGTCAAAGTATATCCAAGAAATTTAATTCAAAAGATAAAGGATGCTAAAGACTCAACCAGTAAACAGATACAAGTTATAAATACATTCAGCAAAATAGCTGGGTAAAAAATACATAAAACTCAGTAGCCTTCTTATACACCAACAAACATACCTAGAATGAAATCAGGGAAAGGATCATATTCTCAATAGCCTCATAAAAATATATCTTGGGATAAATGGAACTAAAGAAGTGAAAAGCTTGTGCAATGAAAACTTTAGTACAATACAAAAGAAATTGAGGGAGATACCAGTATATGGAAAGACCTCCCCAGTCATAAATTGATAGGATTAATTTTGTGAAAACACCTACTAAAAGCAGCTACAGATTCCATGCAATCTCCATCAAAATTCCAACATAGCTCTTCACAGAAATTGAAAAAATAATCTCAAGATTCATATGAAAACACAGAGAACCAGGACAGTCAAAACAACCCTGAATAATGAAAACCCTGGCAAAGATATCACCATCCTCAATTTCAAGACATACTACAGAGCTATAGTAATAAAAACAGCTTGGCTCTAACATACACACCAACCAATGGAATGCAATTGAGAACTTGGGTATAAGCTCACACCCCTACTGTCACCAGCTATTGTTTGCTCTTGGGTTTTGTTTGTTTTAACAAAGAGGCCAAAAATGAACATTGGAGAAAAGACATGATTCGTCTTCATTGAATTATGCTGGACAAACTGCATGTCTGCACGTAGAAGAGTGAAACTTGGTCTTTATCTCTCCCTTTGTACAGAACAACTACATATGGTTCAAGGACCTCGGTGTAAGGCCTGATGGCTTGAATCTGACAGAATAGAAAGTAGGTTATGCTTCAAATTATAGGCACAGGGGAGAGCTTTCTGAACAGGACCCCAGAAGGGCAGACATTAAGACTAATGATGGACAAGAGACCTCATGAAACTAAAATGCTCCTATATTGCAAAGAACTCCATCATTTGAATGAAGAGGTAGCCTACAGAATGGAATTAACTTTCTACCACCTATACATATGAAAGAGAAATGATGTCTAGAATACACAAAGAGAAAAAACAAAATTTAAATACCAGGAAAACAAATAATTAATAATGGGCATGTAATTAAACAAAGTCCTCAAAAGGAGAAATGCAAATGGCAAAGAAAATAAAATGGTTTAAAAATGTTCTACTTCCTCAGGCATCAGGAAACTGCAAACTAAAGCTGCTTTAGATTTCATCCTACTTCAGTCAGAATGACTGAGAATATTTTAAAAGACAACAAACGCAGCCGGGCGGTGGTGGCGCACGCCTTTAATCCCAGCACTTGGGAGGCAGAGGCAGGCGGATCTCTGCGAGTTCGAGGCCAGCCTGGTCTACAAGAGCTAGTTCCAGGACAGGCTCTAAAACTACAGTGAAACCCTGTCTCGAAAAACCAAAAAAAAAAAAAAAAAAAAAAAAAAAAAAAAAAAAAAAAAAAAAAAAAAGACAACAAACGCTGGCATGGATGTGGGGAAGGAACATTTATTCACTGTTGGGTGGGATTGCAAACTAGGGCAGCCACTGTCAAAGTCTGTATGAAGGTTCCTAGAAAAGCTAGGAAAGAGCTAACATATGGTCCAACAAAACCACTCTTGGGCATATACACAAAGAATTCTATATCCTACTGCTAATATGCTTGCTCATCCGTGTTTGTTGCTGCTCTATTCACAATAGCATGAAAATGGAAACAGCCTGCATGTCTATCAAATGAAAATGTATTGTATTACACAATGGAATATTGTTCATCTTAAGAAGAAATCCGACCTTTTGTTGAGGAAAGAAAAACATGATTCACTACAGTTTCTTCATGACAATTTTTGTTTTTGTTTTCTTTTTTAATGACTGCTTCTATGTAAGAATAATTAATACTTATTATAAAAGTTTCAAGTACTATAACTATATAATGGAGAAAGTGACTATCACGTTAGCTGGGTATAGGACTCCAATTTTGGGGGATGCATAACATTTTAAAAATAGCTATCAAGGCTGGGGAAATAGCACAGTCAGAAAAGGGCTTGTCTTCCAAATATGTAGATCTGAGTTTGACCACTTTAAACTCATGCAAATAAGGAGAGAGAGAGAGAGAGAGAGAGAGAGAGAGAGAGAGAGAGACAGAGAGAGAGAGAGAAATAGATATAGACACACATTTTTAATCCTAGTGCTGGGGAAGATAAGACAGGCAGATCCCTGGGGCTCACTGATCACCATCCTAGCCTATTTGGCAAGTTTTATGTCACTAAGAGACCGTGTTTCAAAAAATTTTTTACTGTGTTTGAGGAACAACACACAAGGTTGTTGTCTGGTCTCTACATGTGTGTATGCACACATGCATGAACACCTGCACAAACAGGAACACAAACACGATGATGAGGATGATGATGATGATGATGATGATGATGATGATGAGGAGGAGGAGGAGGAGGAGGAGGATGGGATTAATTTAAACATCCTGTTTTTTTAACTTGAGCTTTTAATTAACAGTATACAGTAGTCAGTTTTCATTGTAAGAATACATCTGTGTTATAGTATTCCTGTTTCACATATTATAGTTTGTTTAACCAAATTTCTTTTGCTAGCCATTTGTGTTACTAATTCCTCATTGTCAGCAATACTATATGGAATATTTGCTTGTACCCTTGAGTGTTTGTGTAACACCTCCACAGGTTGAATATTTTACAATCAGCACATTGCTCTTACCTGCCTTTGCCTACTTCCCTGGGGCTGGAATTGGGGTGTTGCTGAGCTGGCTTATGTTGTCTATAATGGCCACTACTCCACAATGAGGGCACCTGGCTCTTTATATCCTCAGCAATATGGAGTGTTACCAAGTTTCATTTTGTTTGGACCAATTTAAAACACAACACTGCATTGTTTTCTTTGCTATTTTGTCATTGAAAAGGTTGAGTGGGCATCTTTTCTTCAGCCTGATGGCTGATTGCCTTTCTTCTAGAAATTGACCATAGTCCTCTGGTATCTATGTTTCTATTTGCTTATCTCATTAGCTGTTCTTTTTATGGGCAGGAAGGGATATAGCCCTTTGTTATGTTGAATGTGTATAATTTTCTAAGATCTTACTTTTTGTTTTCATTTTAGTAGAAAATTTTTTAATTTTAATGTCATATATATATGAAGAAATGATTTTTCCATTTCAAGATTATAAATAATATCCACTCCCCTTTTTTTAAAAAAAAAGTCTACGATTTTACTATTTTGCCTTGTGTTTGTTTGATTTTGGAAACAAGGTGTGCTGTGGAATAATCCTTCTGTACTCTGTGGAAATGTGTTTCTCTCATTGTTAATAAAAAGCTGACTGGCCAATAGTTAGGCAAGATTGTTGGGGCAGAGAGAATTCTGGGAAGAAGAGGGGCAGAGACAGAGGAGCCTCTAGCTAGAGGAAACAGGACCTGTAGAAAATGAGGTAACAAGCCATGAGCTACATGGTAGGACTTAGATAAGAAATATGGGTTCATTTAAGTTGTAAGAGCCAGTTAATTAATAAACCTGAGCTATCAGCTGAGCATTTATAATTAATAAGAAGTTTCTGTATGGTTATTTGGGAACTGGCTGGCAGGAGCCAGCTGGTGGGTCAGGGCTCACTGCCCAGACGCAGGAGAACTCTCCCTACAAAGGTGTTGCTACACAGCCTCACCTGGCCTCAGCTTCACAGCCCTCTTGTCTTGCCTCTATAGTGCTAATATTAGATGCTTAAGTCACCATAAGCAGCTTATTTTTTTCTTTTTGAAGGTCCTTGACTGTATTTTGTTGTAAGAATTAAGAGATAGATCTATCTAGCCTTTTCACAAATGGCTTATTAGCTGGCCTGTTACCACATAGTCAGTAATCCACCTACTTCTTACCAAGTTGAAATGCCATATATGTGTGTATTTGTAATATATTCTTATACTGCTATGAAGTATGGTTATTGTTTAAAAAACTGACTGTCCAATAGTAGGGCAAGAAGAGACTGTATGAGACAGCCTGGCACAGAGAGAATGATGGGATGAGGAAGGGCAGAGTTAGGGGAGTCAAGAGAGACAGCAAGCAAGCAAGTAGGTTATGTAAAAAAAAATGAGGTAATAAGCCCTGAGCCCCGTAGCAAAGCATACATGGAAATATGGGTTGATTTAAGTGTGAAAATTAGCTAGTAACAGCCCTGAGGTATCAACTGAGCGTTTATAATTCATATTCAGTCTCCGAGTCAGTTTTTTGGAACTGGGCCTTCAGAGAAGAAAATATTCACTTACAATATCACCTTTTGTGTCTGAAATTTATTTACCTCTGCTATGGAACCAGATGGTAACCCTTTAAAAATTGTGTGTGTGTGTGTGTGTGTGTGTGTGTGTGTGTGCGCGCGCGCACATACTTGTGCACATGAGTTTGTGCTCACACTTAATGTACATGATATGTGGGAAGGCACCTGAGGAGGCCAGAAGAAAGCATTGGATCCCCTGTAACTGCAGTTACAAAGGCAGTTGTGAGTTGCTAGGTGGGTGTTGGGAGCAAAAGCCAGACCCTCCGCAAGACCAGTTAAGTTCTCTAGACCCCCAAGCCATCCATCTCTCTCCTCTCTCTTTCTGTCTCTCCCTCTCCCCTTCCTGTTCTCTCTCTCCCCCCTCTCTGCTCTGTCTCTGCCCCCCCCTCTCTCTCTCTCTCACACACACACACACACACACGAGTATGTGTGACCATCCTTATGCTAGAGAACCAAGAAGCTGCTGTCCTGGAACTGGACATCTCTCTACTGCATGTAAACTTCTCCCCTACTTTATTTTTAAAATGAATCATATCTTAACATGGCTAACATATCTTAACAGTGTCCTTCTCAAGCCCACATAAACATTATCTACCATTCTTCATCCTGATTTTTTAAATTAATAATGTTCATGTCTTAATGTCCTTGATCAGTGAATTCACCATGATAGTTGGACAGACTTGTATCCCGAGAGTGCCGTACATAATCCAGATTGATCAAATCAATCTAAAACTACAGAACTTTTCAAAGGCACAGTGAATATAAATAGATGTTTCAATTCATATTAAGAAGTGAGCAAGAATCTTGTTTTCAGCTGGGAGATGGTGGTGCACACCTTTAATTCCAGCACTAGGGAGAGAGAGGCAGACGGATCTCAGTGAGTTTGAGGCCAGCCTGGTCTATAGAGTGAGTTTCAGGATACCCAGGACTGTTATACAGAGAAACCCTGTCTCAAAAAAATCAAAAGAAGAAGAAGGATGAGGAGGAAGAAAAGGAAGAGGAGGAAGGAAGAGGAGCAGAAGGAAGAGGAAGAGGGGAAGAAGGAGGAGGAGGAGGAGGAGGAAGAAGAAGAAGAAGAAGAAGAAGAAGAAGAAGAAGAAGAAGAAGAAGAAGAAGAAGAAGAAGAAGAAGAAGAAGAAGAAGAAGAAGAATCTTGTTTTCCAGCCAGTGTCTAGATTACAAGGAAAACATTCAACATAAAAAAAAAAACACATTTCAGCTTCAGCTTAAGGAAAAATGACGGATGACTGAAGTTCCCACAGTTCCTTCTGTGCACATTTTCTGCAGTCCACTTCCTGCCATATCACATGTGTGGAAGACTTTTCTGTATTTTCATTTACTTTAATATGGAGGAAAGAAATCAGCCTGTGTCTCATAATCTAAGGATGCTAATGAGATCCCCTGTCGCACCCAGAAAGACTCCATTCTGTGCATTTCTACATGACTCACATTGCCATGTCTCACTTGGCCATTAATGTCCAGAGTCCACAATACTTTTTAATTATTTATTTCTTATTATTAGGGTGCTATATGTATGATTGTGTGTGTGTGAGATGTATGTGAATGTAAACATGCACATGCCATGTCATGCGTATAGAGGTCAGAGGAATTTTAGGATCCATCCCCCCCCCCCACTGTGGCTTCTGGGGACATCTACCTTGGGCTGTCTGGCTTACACTACACATGCCTCTACCACGCAGTATTTTACTGGCCCTAAAGTACTTTTGATGAGCCACAAAAGTGATTTTTATTCCTCTTTAAATTAGAAGAAAAAAGAAAGTAGAAGTTTAGGCCAAATAAAATGTTTTATCATATAATATTCTATATTCCTCATTATACCAACAGTTTTAAACATGTAATACAGCCTTGCCGAGCCCTCAGAATCTTTCTTGCAGAGGCACACTGCTAAGTGTGGGAGATTCTCCCTATTTCCCATCTCACAAATAAAGTCCATAAAAGCCTCACAAACATAAAAACCCGAACCTAGACAATTCAGTTGACATCTAGAATCTGAATATTGTCTGAAAAGCTTTTCTTGTATATAGCAACCGCTGTTTTCCTCTGAAACCAATAATCCATGGAAGAACCTAGGGAAAACTTGATTTATTACTGTATAATAAGTCAACATTGACCCCCACAAAGCATCCATAGGGAAAAAAATGTCTCAGTACAGCTTAAAAATAACACACTGTAAGAACCACAAGGGGTTCCTCTTTGTTCTGTGCACAAAAAGGTAAAATGTATACTAGCTACTTCTTGAGAAACATGCTAACAACACAGCCCTCCCTGTCAAGAAAGCCTCACTGCTTCACAGATTTGAGATTTGTGCTACACAGCTCAGTGAGACTCATTCCAATTTTATTTCCTCAATCAGTTCATAGCACCATGAGGATGAGAATAATCCCCAAAGGGCAAGGACGGGTAGAAAGCCACTTCCCCGATCTCACGACATGCAATTCCTTAACCTATCAGACATGGTTACAAGTGACTGAAAATCTGTCAGCACTCAAAAGGTTTCTTGGTTCCGTCTCTGCTCCTGCACCTCCCCACCTATCTCATTTGCAGTGCTTGGCTGCATGGGGGCTAAGATGAAAGTGTGCATTGAAAATGCAATCCATAGCAAAGTGGACCTAACCTAGAAGCATCTCCATGGAGAGACTCAATAAGATAGGAGTTGGAGGTAGTAGTAGAAGGGAGATAAATTCTGAGGAATAGAAGTATAAATTGTGCGTACGTGTTTGTGTTGTATGTCTGTGTGTCTATGAGTGTGGCATGCATATGTTTGAATGTGTGTTGCATGTATATATAGTATATTTGTATTGTGTATGTTCTGTAAATGTGTATATAAGTGTGTTGTGTGTATAGGACTATATGTGTTGTGTGCATGTCTGTATGTGTGCATGTACGTATTAGTGGGTTGTGTGTATATGTTGTATATGCATATTGTGTTTGTGTGTATGTGTTGTATGTGAATATGTATGTGTTTGTGTGTATGGATGTGTATTTATATATTGTATATGTGTATCATATGTGTATGTGTTTATGTATATATGTGCATGTATGTGTGCATATGTTGTGTATATATGTTATATGTGTATATTGTGTATATGTGTTATATATGTGTATTGTGTATATGTGTTATGTGCATGTGTGTCCTAAGTTATTAAGACATTTAAAATGCCATATTCTGTAGTCTTTGGAAGATATGAAGTATTCCTATCTAACTGAAATATATGTCTATATATCTAGAAAATCTAACTAACATGACTACAAGCTTGACTATTATCAATTATTATTCATTAACAACCTATATTTCCTAATTATATATTACATTCTTAAATGAACTATACAATCACAATACCTCAATCATTATTAGATATACATATACATATAACAAAATTGACCTTAAATTTAAATCACTAAAGAAAATCCATATCAATGCAAGTTATTCATATCTATATCATATCTCAGTTGGTAGAGCATGGGACTCTTAATGTCAGGGTCATGGGTTCAAGCCCCACATTGGGCGCCATTCTGTAGTGAGGAGCTGCGGGCAGGCCTGTTTTTCATTTTGCCCAGCTCCCACACAGCTAGCTTTTCACCCGAAATAACAACACACAAATTGTATTCTTTTATACACTGCCTGGCCCATAAGTTTCAGCCTCTTACTCACATCTTGACTAACCCATACCTAATAATCTATGTAACACCATGAGTGGTGTCTTACCGGGAAGGATGCAGCATGTCTAACCTGGTGGTTGGCTTTATGGCGACTGGCTCAGAGAGGAGAGGCAGGGCAATTGTCTGAGCCATCTACCTCACTTCCTTTTTCCTGTTTTGTGAACTCCACCCACCTAAGGGCTGGCCAAGGCAGTTTGTTTATTAGCCAATGAGACTCCTCCATCACTGCTGAGATAAAATGCCCAATGAAATCAACTGCGGGGAGGGTTTATTTCGGCTCACAGTTGTAGTGTTGGGACAGAGAAGTCAGGCAGCAGGAGACAGCTGGTCACGCTGCACACACAGCCAGGAAGGAGAGTGACGGCACAGGCACTCAGCTGCTCTCTCTAGTCCCCAGCTCCAGATCCACCCACCCAGCCTGTAGTGATGAGCTGTGGGCCAGCTTCCCGCCGCCCGGCTAGCTTTACCCAAAATAACAACACACAAATTGTATTCTTTTAAACACTGCCTGGCCCATTATTTCTAGCCTCTTATTGTCTAATTCTCACATCTCTTGCTTTAACCCATATCTAATAATCTGTGTAACACCACGAATGGTGTCTTACCGGGAAAGATTCAGCATGTCTGACCTGATGGCTGGCTTTATCGCATCTGTCTCCCTGAGGAGAGGCACGGCAGTCTAGCTCAGAGAGCCGAGTCATGGCGATTTATTAACTTAGGAGAGGCATGGCATCTGACTGAGCCATCTACCTCACTTCCTTCTTCCTGTTCTGTCTACTCCACCCACCTAAGGGCTGACCAAGGTAGTTTCTTTATTAATTAACCAATGAAATCAACTCAAACAGAAGACCTTCCCACATCACCAGCCATGGGACCACTCACATTGGGAGCACTCTTCTCACTTCTGCCAGCCTCATCAAGAGAATTCTTTACAGTATGCCCAGAGGCCGAGACTCTAGATAGTCCCTCAGAATGTTTGCAGGTTTGTCTCCATGGTAATTCCAGATTCAGTGATGATGGCAACCAATAGCAACCATCACAATGAAAGAGAGAGATGGAGAAAGGGCAGAGAGACAGGGGAGACAGGGGAGACACAGGGAAAGACAGGAGAGAGAGAGAGATGGAGAGATCTTCCTTGGCTCTCAGAGGAGATGAAGGTCTGTAAACATTGCCCGTATACTACTTACCATTAATGCTTTCTCAGAATCTTTCACTTCTAAGTCAATAGAAGCCAGAAACCATTGGACCTAATAAAAAATAATTGGGAAATTATTTTTAAAACAAAATCATTTTGATCACTTTGAATGACCAAATGGGATAATTAGAATGCTAACTAGTGAGTCCATAAGCCACACAATATTTGAGGATGTTTCAGAACAGGATCCAGCAAGGGATACAATGGGCACTAAGCTACTACTATCTTGCAAGGCTCAGGAACTATTTTGAGAGGTGACACCATGGCACTTGGGATAAAGTCCCCCCCACACACACACATGACTAGAGCAGTGATTTTAGCATGCTTTGGTATCTCAGCATCGCCCCAGAAACAGCACCAATGAGCTCTTCTGTCAAAAACGATCAATGGTGTCCTATTTTTTCTTTATTTCTCTACAAACTACTAAAAGAGGGGGAAAAATTGCTACTAAAATTCTCCTCCTGCAATTTTAAATTTTGATCCTGGACATATTCCTTATGGTGTTTAGTACTGCTATTCATTTTCCTGTTTTCTCTTGTGCATATGTGTGGTGTGTATATGTTCATCCCAATCTGTGCAGGTGTGCAGACAGCTCTGGGTATACACGCAGATAAAGACCAACGGTCAGTGTCCAGTGTCTTTATGGTTCCTCACCTTCCTTTGTTTCTCCACCAGGTCTCTCAGTGAATCCTGAGGTCATCTATTTGGGTAGGTGAGACAGTCAGTGAGCTCAAGAGATGGCCTGTCTCCCCTCTCTCAGCACTGAGATCACAGACATCCGCTACTGTACTCTTGACCTTAGCTTTATGTGGATGCTGTGGGCGGACACTCAGGCCCTCGTGCTTGTGCGCCAGACACTTTACTGAGCCTTCTTCCCTGGCCCCTTCAGTGCCTTTCGTGAGATGACGATAAGGCTCTCATCTGAACGCAGACAGGGGCCGACAAAAGGATGAAAGCACTGAGCACTTAATTTCACAGCTCCTTATTCTGAAGGAAATGTACCCTGGACTGTACTGTTATATTTTATAGTGAACACAAGGCCATATTTTCTTCTAGTAAAGTTGTCCCTGGTTTGTAAGAGGTATTAAATATCTCAATATTTTATGGTACTCCAACGAGATGGGCATAATATCCAGGTACTTTATAACTGAAATAAATTTGGAAACAACCAAGAGTTTAAGCAAGTGTGAAGCAGAAAGAGCAACCAACCTGATAACCTCTTGTCGCCTTATGTCCCAGGGTCCTGTGAGCCTACGAGGGCTGCAGACAAATGCCCAGATGACGCAGTGAGAGCAGCATTATTCTGATTCGTTTTACATGTGCAAAAATCTGTGGGAGCAGGGGTGAGCGTGGGGGCAGGGATCTCTTCTATGTCACCATGTTGGGAAGACTGACAAAAAAGCATGGTTGTTACAAAGTCCCATTCCAAATCCTGGCCTGAGGTCTGGGTGTAAATGGAGGACTTTCCAAGTCCAGGTCACTGTCATGGCTCCGGTCTCTCCCGCATGCTGCTCTGGGGAGCTGTTGCCACTGAGTGAAATCTCTCCACAGGAGATAAGTCTCCCCTGTTGGCTGACACCAGGCCTCAGTCTTTGCCTTCTGCCAGCACTCATTAGGAGCAGGGGAGTCCCAATTTCCTGGGGGACTACTGTTTCAGCAGTCTGATAGCCAAAGGAAAGGGTACAGGCATCTCTGTACACTATTCCCATTGCTGTCAGACTGCCTACATGAAAATGATTTCTTGAAGTACGTGGCATTTAAAATAAATCTTAGAGGCTTATTAAATTGGGAAAATTCTTTAGCATATGAAATGTCTCCGTAGTAATTTTTATGACATTAATTTTATACCAGAATTTTCATATATACATAGTGTCTTAAAATATCTTACATGCTGCACTCCAGTCAGGGAAGGAGGTAGGCTTACTGCAGACCTTGACTCCCCCAATACAAAGAGGAAATAACCCTACCATCTTGGTGAATTCTTATTGTATTAGCATTTTGATATCTTTTATTCTGTGTATTTGTTAAATGCCATGATCATTCATCTAAAGATTTTTGTTTTTGTTTTCCTTTTGGTTTTATTATGTTTCTTATTTCCAGAGACAGGGTCTCACTGTGTATCCCAGGCTCGCTTCCATCTTACTGGGCAGAACCCACGATCCTGCAGAGATGAACCACTGCCCATGCTCAGCTGCTAGGTTTGATGATCAGAGTTTTGTTGTTGCTGTTGCTGTCATTGTTAAAATGTGAATGGAAACATTTTTATGTTGTTCTAAACATAATCTGTGAATTTGGTGGATTTTTGTTTTGCTTTATGGGAGATGGCCATGCTATGTGGCCCCTGCTGCCTGTGACTCGGGCTCCTCTTGACTCAGTCTCCTGAAAGCTGGGATTATAGGTATGCAGCACCATGATGGAGGAGAATTATCTGTCTATGTTTCTTTCATTGGTTAATTAATAAAGAAAACTGCCTTGGCCCTTTAAGAACAGAAAATTAGGTAGGTGGAGTAGACAGAACAGAATTGTGGGAACAAGGAAGTAGAGTTGGGGAGACGCTTCAGGCAGTCGCGTGGTGAGTCTCCATGCTGTTCCTCTCCGAGATGGACGCAGGTTAAGATCTCTCCTGGTAAGGCACACCTCGTGGTGCTACCCAGATTACTAAATATGGGTTAAAGGAAGATGTAAGAATTAACCAATAAGAGGCTGAAACTATGGGCCAAGCAGTGTTTTAAAAGAATACAGTTTCCGTGTAATTATTCTGGTGTAAAGTTAGCCGGCAGCCGGGTGGCGGGACGCAGCCCCGCCGCTTCTCACTACAGCACCATACCCAACTGTGCACCTGTAAAGTCTGGATAATATCACACTGGTCCCTGTAACGATTTCAGTTGGTGTTCCAGTTCACTTGTGGCTTTATGACAGTTAGCTTCCACTGCCAGCTCGATAGGGCATCTGTGAGGCACACTTTTGAGTGTGTCTGTTAAGGTGATTAACTGAGCAGGAAAATCCCTGAAGTAGGCAGCATCGTGGGCTGAGGGTCCACAGTGAATCAGAAGGGGAAAGGGGAAGCAAAGCAAGCAGAGCACCAGCATTCATGTCTGCTTCCTGACTGTGGACACAATGTGACCAGGCACCTCCCACTTGTACTGCTGCGACAAGACTGTGTCACTTCAAACTGTGAGCCACCATAAGCTGGTCCTTCCCCCAAACTGTCCCTTGACAGGTGTTTCATCCCAGAAAGGTAATGCAGACCTCAGGCCTCCGCTTCTGCCTTTCCCTATGACAGGTAGTGGTGTGCAGAGAAGTTGAGGCTTCGTTCCCTTCTGGCTTTTCTCTTCTGATAGCTAGGTTTTGTTCTTGCCACTCCCAGTCAACCAAGTGACTTGCAAGACTCGGAGCTGATAGGCCAAGGTTAGTCGATGCTGTCTATCTTGGGGATTGGTTTGTGTTTGTGCATAAAACCACGTCTTAAAATCTGCCATCTTCTGGTGACATTCTTCTCTCAGAAACATCACTTTGGAAGTGGATTTACTCCACAGAGCACGGGGGCATCTCCTAGTCTGTCAGCTAAACACAGTTACGATACAAAATTATGGTTGGAATCATAGTGAGCACCTTGGATGTGAGTCACTGAGTCTGACCTTCTTGGGGATTACAGACGACACGTGATGCTGTGTGTCCAGGGCAGGACTTCCACCCAGAGGAAAGTCTGATGAAACAAGAACTGGCATATAAGGGCAAGTCTGTGGATGCTTAGGATGCATATAGTCCATAATTTTATTTTATTCGTGCATTTTAAGTGCTTTGACAAAAATATCTATTTTGTACAGTAACTAGACAGTTTGCTGAACTATCAAATACTAGCAAAACTAAAGTCAGGGGAAAGTACATTACCAAGGGTTATTCTGTGATGTCCTGTATATAGTCCCAGCTTTTAAGACCCAAACTCAAAGACTATGACAGGAAGACACTAGTCACCTGAAGACATCAAAATCAAGGGACGTCAGAAGAGGTGTGCACAGTTTGGGCTATCTAGAACCACATCAAACCCCAAAAGATATGCTCACATAACTGTGGGGCTCTAATGAAGTTATTGAGTCCCATAACCTCAAGGTGTCCGCTGTCAACAAGAAACCCAAGCAAGCAAAATATTCTAAGTGGTAAGTAGTACTCAGACGGTAAGACAGCTGGGCTCAGGGCATGCTGGTGGAGCAGGGAGCCTCAGGAATGGTCCTGGACAGACTTGCTATTCAGGAGCCACGGGGAGATACTCCTGGATTTCTGAAATGTGAGGCTTTAAGTTGGCATGCACAGACTTGTGACCCACAAGCAGCAGGGGATAAGGCTTTAACTTGGGCCCAAGTCCCTTGGCACCCTGACTACCTATTGTGACCTGCTACAATGGCTGGCAGTTTGCCAGTATTTTATATACTGCCCTTTGAAGCAGGGAACAGCAGTTTTGACTTGTGTTAATAGCAGAAGATGGGTACAAATATTGGAAGTCCTTTTAAGAGTATCAATAATAACATGCCAGTAATGCAGACCCAGGGAATCTATAGATAACACGAAAGGAAAGGTATAATATAAATGCCACATAGGCCCATACATTTCCTACACTGAACTACAAGTGTGGTTTTGAGCTTCCTGCTGAATGAGGCACAGGGACGCCATCCAGAGGGAACAAGGATATCAACGTTTTTCATTGAAGATTCCCATACATAAACACTTGACAAATAATTGCCAGTCACTTTGCTGGCAAAGTGATTTTACACATTTGCGTTAACCTGAACCAAGGCCCTGTGATATAAGACTGAGGGTAAAGTATTAGTCAAGCAAACACCATCTCTATCACTCAGAGTTTGGTGAGAATATCACACACCGGAGAAAAAAAATTAAAGAAATGAGCTGGCAAACCAAATGGTAGCCAGCTAATGCACCTTGTTGTAGTTGGTTCTCTTGAAACTGCTATGACAAAATGCCCGACAAAAGTGACTTAAGGAAGGAAGCCTGCCTTGCCGTGGGAACAGGCATGGCAGCCAGCATCCTGTGGTGGCTGGTCATGATGAGCCCATTCTGAGGAGGCAGCATGAGGAGCGCAATGCCTGCTCCGTTTCTCCTTTGTATCCAGTCTAGAGCGGGTCTGTGTAAAGGTGCCGCCCACATTTAGGGTGGGTCTTCCTGCTCAGTCAAATCAATCTAGAAATTTCCCCAGAGAGGATCTCTTAAGTGATTCTAGAGCTGTCAGGATGACAAAGATTTAACCACCACTGCATCAAAATGAGCCGTTCACCAAGGAGCTATCTATACTCTATTTAACCCAACGCTTAACGAGATAAGCACAGTAAATCTGCAATAAGGAAACAGAAACAATTACAGAAATGTATTCTGAAATTGCCCCCAAAAGGGATACAGATGAAAGCAAAGGCAAAAACTAACAGAACTGTGAGCTTGAAGACACACCCAATCCAAGAAGCACTCACCAAGTCAGGCAGGGCAGGGGATTGGACCTGACTTGGTGTTTTCCTGCCCTAAACTCTCTCTCTCTCACTCTCTCTCTCTCTCTCTCTCTCTCTCTCTCTCTCTCTCTCTCTCTCTCTCTCTCTCTCTCTCTCTCTCTCTCTCTCTCTCTCTCTCTCTCTCTCTCTCTCCTCTCTCTCGTCCCCTCTCTGTCTCCCCCTCTCTCTCCTCTCCCCTCTCCTCCCCTCCCCCTCCCTCTCCACAGAGCTGCTTCAGGTACCTATCACCCCGCTTGCTCTTGCCTGATCTGATCAACCCCAACTCTCAACACCCTCTACTGCCCTTTTTTTGCCTCAAGAAGTAAAAGCTGTTGACTGCCCTGCTAGAGGCCGCTGTGCTCAGGCCTGCCTGGGGAGATCCTCACACCTTCCCTTCCTTCTAACTGATCTCCTGGAAAGGCTTTTTCCTCGGGCACCTCAGTCAACATCAGATTCCCCCTGCACGTCGTCGGCAGATGGAAAGCTCACAGTTGCTCACGGCTGTGTAACATTTTCCCCAGGGTGCTATGAGTTCTGGAGAGACCAGGACCCCATCTGGCTTTCACCCGTGAGAGTATCGTTACTGACCAAGCGAGTAGATAATGAAGGTTACAGGACAAACAACAATAGTACATCCTTCTAGTATACGACCGTTTTCTAAAAGATACATAGGGGACAGGAGAAGTTACGGTCTTTGTTAAAGCAGAGAAAATCATTATGAAGTAGAATGTGAAACTCATATGAATTTTAAAGCTAAAAAGAATTCTAGAATGCTTCAGGCTACACCCGTAGATATTTCTGGGAGTACAGTGCTCAATATGGAAACACCGTGCAGTGATAGGCTCATGTCTCCTGAGGTCGGATAAGCAAGGCTTTTCATCTTCGTGTCACTGGATGAGAATATGTGTACAAAGAGGGCCTGGAAAATTAAAAGGTTTCAGGGGAATAGGACACCTAATTCTTAAACTGAGAACTCTGTCCGAAAGAGAGGGAACGATGTAGCTACCACACCGCCTATTACACGTGAGGCTAGCGCCAGAACCCAGCCTCCACCGCACCCCCCGGGGAGCCAGTCCAGTTTTTCATTAAGGCACAGACGGCACCTGCCACCCGGTCCCTGATGGAAAGGGTCCCCACCCTCCTGAGATCCCAGGCATATGTCGAGCGCATCAGCGGGGCAGGACTGGAAGATTGAAGCTCCTAGCAACCGGCACCGAGAAGCCAAGAGGACCATTTCCCGACCCCGCCTTCCAGACGCTTTCAGGGTGGAGCGGGACTGGGCAGCGCCCCCAGTGGGCGGCCAGGCGGCCAGGCGGCCGCCTGGTGCCGCTCGAGCCCACGCGGGCGCCCCCTAGCGGTCACACGCCGCCTTGCGAGCCTTTCGGCGGCGCCGCGGGGTTTCAGACCCTGAAAGCGGGAATCACTAACAAGACACGCGCAGCCGTCCACGAGTCTGCTCAACTCCGTGTCCTAAGTGTGGCCAGATTCCACACGCAGAGGTCGGGCCCGGGATGCGCGTTAGGGACCTGGGACTGGGGACGGTTGAGGTTCCCGTGGGTCCCCGCGGGAGGCAGCCACGTAGTCCCCTCCAGGATCCCGGCCACGAGAGGGAGGGACTCGCGCTCTGGATGCAGGCGCGGCCACGGCGAGGGGCGCGGACACTTCGCACGCTCACGCGCGCTCGAGCAGGACTCCTGCGCCGCCGCGTCGGTCCCGCGCCGCGCGCACACGCGGGTGGGCGTGGGAGGCAGGGGCGCTGCTGCACGCGGCGTGCGCGCGCTCCCCCTGCCGTCCGTCGCAGCCGCCCGGCCCCGGCGCGCGTCACGAGGGCGAGCGGGCGGCGAGCAGGGGGTGGGGCCGCGGCCGGAGGGGCCCGAGCGGCTGCCGAGCTAGAGCCGGAGTCGGGCGCGGGCGGCTGCGGTCCCGGTGGCGGCGGGGGAAGATGGTGGCGCTGGAGGCGGGAGCGACTGGAGAGCAGCTTTATTCCCAGGCTTGGCACGGTTGCTGTCACTAGCGCCGCCTGCTCCCGCGGGCCCGCGGACCCAGCTGTCAGGCAAGGTACCACCGCCAGGGCGGGCTGGGTGAGTGCGGGGCGTCCAACACCCGGACGGAGCCCGGTTGCTCTCGGAAGGGCAATCCCGAGAGCGAGGGGAGCTGCGTGGAACAATAGTGCGGATGAACAGGGACTGCAGGCTACATCCAGGGGGCAATGCCTGGAGCCAGCGAGGCGGGGGAAGGGTGTGTACCAGAGAGATGCCAGGCGTCCGGTGCGCGCTGAGATACCCGGCTTTGAGAAGAGCGGGCCTGATGACAGTCATGGCAGGAGCGTGTGTGTGTGTGTGTGTGTGTGTGTGTGTGTGTGTGTGTGTGTGTGTGTGTGTGTGTGTGTGTGATAGCAGTGGGGATGGAGGTGGTGGATCCGAGGTGTAGGGGATGACATTTCCAGGAATCCCCGCTAGGATCCCTCCTCTCTGGCTGACTGATGATGGAAACCGCGAGGTGGGCAGGATGCACTTGGTGTGTGAAGTGTGGAGGGAAGCAGTAGGGTAAGGCCGGGTTTGTAAAACCCCATGTAAGAGTGAGTAGCGTGCAATTGGATCCACGCTTCCCAAACTGCGCCCCACATCCAGCGATCTGCTTTTCCTGACTTTGATGCCAGCAGCTAACACTGTGGGACAGTGTTGGTTATTTCGACCCTGCAAGTCCGAGCACATACAGTTTCTGTTCTGCTTCTGGTCTTGGGTGTAGGGATTCTCGCTTCCCCTTTCCTGACCTCCTAACTCGGGGATGTGGAAGTGAGCATTTTGCGGTGAGGTACAAGGGAGGAAAACGGGATGATGGTTACACCTTTTGAGACTGCGGGTGTCCCTGGTTCTGAAGGGAGCACTCCTGATACTTCCTAGCCCCTCCTCAGTCGGATCCCTGACTGCCTGACTCTGCAATTTCTATTGTTTATCTCTTGTCTAACCTAAAAAGAGGGGTGTTTAATGGTCATCTTCCTCTCCCCTTCCCACAACTTTTATCGCCAGACTCTCTTCCACGTTGCCATACTGAAAACCTCTTTGCTGATGGGAGGGTAGTCTTTGTGTTGCTTCTTTTAAAATGAATTCTGGAGGTGTGTAAGGGGTGGGGTGGGGGCTTTAAAAATAAATGAAAGAGATTGGGAGGGCGGTATAAACGAGGAAAAAGCCCATAGCGAGAGATGTCTTACGCTCTCTTGGGCGTTTCTCCTTGGGAAACGGGATACTTAATTTCTGCTAGTATACACTCTCAGTTTTCACAATGGTTAGAAGGTCCATTTAGGAACTGAAATCTCCAGAGACCTATGGCGATAAGATCTCGGGTCAGTGAAGTCCCCGCTTTCCTTCCCAGTGCTGCTCACTCGGAGGAAATTTGGCAAATGTCCGGCTCTCCGGTGATGTCTAGGAATCCGGACACCAAAAAGCACCCAGAGTCTATGCAGGCTTAAATTTCTCTGCGTAATAAAGATAGGGTTGGATAAAAAGAGAGGAATTGAGAAGGCATATTCATGTGTGTCCACTGCAGCCTGATTCCCCTGGACTCTATTTCTCCTGCAGTATCCATAGGAGCAAATGCACCTTCATGCTAATAGTTCAGTTCTTATTGAAATTGCTTGAGTGGATTAGCCTGCTTAGAACACATTTTACCATCCCTTAAATTCTCCTGAATTGCTGTCAGAACCCAACGAGGCTGCCCTGGGCCACTTTGAAAAGCCTATAATAATCAAGTCTGTACAAATAAACGTACAACACATTAAGACCAAAGATTTCTCTTTTTGTTCTTAAATTTTTTAAAAATTTTGGTCTTTGGCCAAAGGTTGCATTATCCTATTGATAAAATTGAAAATAATAAAACTAAGGCCATCCACATAAGAGTTTTGCTTTTCATTTATTGTTTTTAAAAATTAATAATGATACATGGACCAGGTGCCCCGGAAGCTGTCAATATAAAGTAAATTGCCCTATGTCCTTCAAGTCAGTCCTTCTACAATTTTAACATGATGTTTTTGGATCTCACCCAAGGTTTAAAGGGGGATTTATAAAAATGAATTTTGAATCTTAGTTCTTTATTTTCTTGTTGCTTTGGCCATATTTCTTTCTGATGGATGTAAAAGTCATTTAAGAGGTTTTGGTTTCTTTATAACAAAACAAAAGTTACCATAGCTGTATTTGCAAGTAAAACATATATGTAAATTTCTTATAAGAAAGCTAAGAGTATTAGAAATTACCAAGGTAAATAATAACCTGATTAGAGAAAGAATTACACAGCAGCACAATGGATAACTTGAGAATTTCTGATTTCTTTTCTCATGTAGATGAGATGGTTTTTCAAACGTCATGCCCTGCTTTTCTAACGTTTGGTCTGGCGAGGTTAAAGGTACAGCTTAAATCTGTAATTCAGGTTGGTAAATGGCCGTACCCATCCCTGCAGGCTTCTGCCAGCCATTTTTTGTGCATGGATGCCCTTTCTTTCCTTAAAGTAGCTCTAATGTTTTTCTCTTCTATTATGAGCTTCTTTTTAAAAGTTTGATTTTTTTCAGAAGATTCATAAGTCAAGGACATTTGAAAATTGACCTGTGGGGCCGAAAGAAATAAATGATGGTGCCACGGGGAAATTGGGCTTTTATGCTACAAGGAAGAAGAAATCCAGAGAACAGCAAGCAGTGCAAACAGTCTTGTCTTTTAATAAGTTGGGTGGTGAATGAGAAGGTGCTACATCACAGGGATGGCACAGCAGAGGGAGGGCACCTACTTCCTCAGCCTGGGCTATAAATCAGTTCGGAGAGAGGGAGAGGGAAGTGGGAGGCTACATTGATAAAGTCTTAAGATGGTGGGCCACACCAGGGGGAGCATGACTCCTGAGATGGAAGCAGGGAACTAAGATGGAAGAAACAGGAGGGCATGTCAAGACGAGGAGTAGAATGGCAAAAACTTGTGGCACTGTGGAAAACGGGCGTGAGTGAGCGAGCGGTCATCGCCTGGCAAGGAGGCTCCTCTATGTTTGAGTTTGTAGAGGGAGCAACAAACCCTACACAACTAGGCTTTGACCGCTACTTAACTTTTGCAATAGTGAGCATCCAGTACTGATAATTCTCCATGGAAACGATGCTTCCTTTTGAAATTGCCTGAATTGTCTGAAACCCCATTTGCAAGCTTTGCCATGAGCACTTTCTCTTGTGGGTCTTTGAGTTAAATAAATAGGGCTTCTGATAAAACAATGGAGAAAAACAAGGTTTTCTTCTTAAAGGTAAACTTTTCTTATATATTACAGCAAGGTAACGGCCTTTACAGTGAAATGTAAAGTTGATTTCAAAACTCAAATATAGCACCTTACCCAACACAACACCCCTCGTACGTATTCAATAGATCTTTGTCACATGAATTTATGAGTAAATTAATTTGTTTTAGTGACTTATATATAGTCCCCGAGATCTGAAATTTCAGAATTTATTGCTACAATGGATGTCCAATGAGTTGAAATCTATGACCTGTAGATAATAGATAATATTCATACCTGATACATACACTGATCTTGAAAATTGAGGACATTGTTTTCTGCAAGATACCGATGCTTGCTTGAGATCCTTGAGTATGACGATTCCAGACAAGATTATACAACTTTATTCATAGCTAATGATAATTTTGGGGTTCTAATGATGACGTTTGCTTGTGCTTCTAACAAATCTTTATCAAACACCCTCTCTGGGTAAGGCTCACTGAAAGGGTAGAAGTGGGATAGGGACTGGGAAGAGTCCCTAGCACCACAGAGCTTGCAGTGGGAGGAGCCTACAGTGAAGCAAATAGGTGACACTATGTGTCATGTACGAATAAGAATAAAATGCTGGGAGAGGGACTAGGCAGGTGACACTATGTGTCATGTACAAATAAGAATAAAATGCTGGGAGAGGGACCAGGCAGGTGGCTCAGTGGTTAAAGTGCCTTCCTGTGCAGGCAGAAGGACCAAGGCTTGGATTCCCAGACCCTAGCGTATGTCAGGTGGGTGTGGCAGCCAGCCTGTTATTCCAGCTTCAGAAGACAGAGAGTTTCCCAGAGCATCCAGAGAGATGAGCCACAACAGCAGCCTCTGGGATTGATTAAGAGACCTTGCCTCAAAACAACAGGGTAGAAAAGCAGGACAATTCCAACATCCATCTAAAGCAGCCCCGTGCGTGCACATGCAAGCATGCATACATGTACATACATGTCAAATACATAAACACATGAAAGAAAAGAAGGGGAAGGAGAATAAACCAGGGAAGGCGATACAGCGGGACAAGGTAGGGGGTGATATCATATTGACTAGCCAGAGAAGACTATAAACAGACAGAGCTGGAAACGGGGAGGGGCTGAGCTGTATAAATGTCTGTGGGAAGGGCTGGAGGTGGGACATGCTTTGCAAGGGCAGCAGGGAAGCTCGGTGGAGTTCTGTGGTTTACCTGGGACATATGGCGCCCCACCCGATTGAAGGAGTCACCACTTAGAGAAGCATATGCTTTGCCTTTCAGTATTAAATCTGTCATCCACAAGGCTCAGTCACCATGTACCAACTGTACTGACCTGAGAAGCAATACTGGGCTTCTGAGACGGTACATGTTCTCAGCCAAACATGTTAATACTAAAAACCCTGGAGAGCGACTGTGGGTAGCGATCACATGCTAGTCTGCCAGAAGCCGTCCCTCTGCTTAGAGCATTCTAGGGTTGAATCCTCTTTAAATGTGGTGTTCTCATCTTTTGCTTCCACACTTCAAGTCCTATTTGAAAGTGTGAGGGCTTCCAGGCTAGACCTCTGTTTTGTTCTAGTGGCTAGACCCCATAACCCACAGGACAGCTCTTTGCATTCATAGGCGATCAGTAAGTGCTCACTCCTAGTCCTTGAATAATGAGTCCAATGATTTTCACAACCCACATATAAGGGATGAGGGTAGGACTTTTTTTTAGTTTGCTTTCTGCAGACAGCTAGCTGCTTTCCAAAGCAGGACAGAAGTCACCATAAGCTACTGAGGTCACATATATTTAGACCCTGGAACAAGGACTTGAGTCCAGAGAGTTTCTTTGGAAGACAAGTCCAAGAAATACAAATTGAGAGTGAAGAACACAAGACAAAGAGAAGAAACAAGCCGGGAAGAGATGAGTTAATCAGACGGTCACTGCTTTGAGCAATTGATCTATAGACCACAACTTAGAATTACACAGCAAAGGATGGGGTCCAGAGTTGTGTTCCCATCAGGAAGCCCCCAGCGTTTTCAAGCTGCTGGTATAAGCCTGGGCACTGGTCAGAAGCACTGGAGAAAGCCTCCAGGCAGAGAAGCAGACAGAATGAACTGGCCAGAAAGCAGTGTATGGAGCATGGTCAATCAAAGTTATAGATAAACTCAGAAGTGGCCCGAGAAGGCCCCGAGCCTCTGTTCCATAGGGCACAGAGACACCATAAGGAATTTTGTTCGACAGATTAAGAATTGGCATGACAGCAATTATTGGTATTTTAATACAGAGATTTAAATTACCGCCACAGCTGCCCATATTCCATTCACTCATAAGCCAGCCATTGACGGCTCTAAGTACTGGAGATGCGCATCATTCTTGAATCTCATGTGGGACGTGTTCTTGGTTATAAGGTGGTCTCATGTGCTCCAAAAAAGAAGGTTTTGGAAAAGGTTTCACAGCCATTTGACTATGTGCATATTTGAGCAATATATGCAAATAGCGAAGCATCTTCCTGTACCCAATGTGTTTACCTGCATGTATCTAAAGTTGTATATGTAAAACTGATCATTTGGAAATGGGGTATCTACTCTCAAGTAATATGAAATCATTTATTCTCCTAAGCCTTCAACTTCTGTGCTCACTGGTCTTGTCAATGTGACACAAACCAGTGTCACCTGGGGAGAGAGAAGCATCTGATTGGCCTGTGGGTATGTCTGTGAGGCATTTTCTCCATTAATGCTTGATTAGGGAGGGTCCAGCTTACTGTGGGCAGTGTCAGCCCTGGGCAAGCACCGGGGCTGTATAAGAAAGCAGGCTGAGCAAGCCAGTGAGTAGTGTTCCTCCATGGCCTCTGCTTCCGTTCCTGCCTCGGGAGTCCTGCCCTGCCTTCCTTTGGTGATAAACTGTGGCATGGTGGTGTAAGCCAAGTAAAGCTTTTCTTCTCACAAGTAGGTCTGGTCACTGTTTTACCCACAGCAGCAGGAAACAAACTAGGGCAGCGTCTGAGCGTGCCATCAGGAGACTACTTTGTGTCTCTCCATTTCCTTCCTTCTTGGGATATGATGACACTGCTTGGGTTTCTGTGAAATCCGCCACCGTGAACTCGGCTCTCAATCCTAGAACACAAGAGCATCTCTTTCTTCTTCCTACAGGAGTGCCAGGATGTCCCAACCCATGTTTCCCCACGGTTGTATACAGATATCCAGTAGAGGGAATTAGCGGCTCCTCCTAGGAACATCTCCTTAAGTCCCCATTAAATCTCGGTCTCCTTTCCTCTTGGATACAGTTGTTTATGGTATTTTAATTGCATGGTCTTCCTAAGCAGCCCTGTCTTGTATCGACTGGAGCTGTTTCCAGCTGTCTTCTCCGGATAGTCGTCAGGCCGTCCCTGGAACCCTGTCGCCTCTCATGCAGCCTGCAGTCCGGCAGCTTATCTGTTGTTGACACAGTCTCACCCTTTAAATTCGGTTGTCATCACCTCTGCACTAATGACTCGCTCGCTTTTCAATGCCAGTTGTCTCACAGGTAAGAGGCTTTTGGTTTCTGACAATCAGACGGAAATAGTTAAGAGAAAGCTCTGCAAAATGGGGGAACATCGTAGGCACTCAAACAGAAAGCGGGTTTTTTTTTTTCCTTCCCTTAAATGTATTTTTGGGTTATTTTTGAAATGGCCGTTTCATTTTATTTTGGTGTCTGTGAAGTGACCATAAGATATTGTCAAGGTACAATTGTGGCAAAGTTAACTCTGCCTGCCAGGTTTCTCCAGAAGTTTCCTCTGCTGTTCTATAGTGTACGAATTAGTGAACACTCGCTGTGGAAAATAACACTGTTTTGCTTCATAAAGGAGCCAATTGTTCATCCTTCCAAAGAATGTCATGATCTCCGTGCCTGACTTTATCTCACGGGCAATTTTGTATCTATGAAGAGTTATTTAAAGAAGCATAATTGACAAGGGATACCTAAGTAGCATCCCTCTTTCCCCACAAACAGTAGCACTATTTTGGAGACAGGATGTTGCCCTAGCTGCCTTTGAACTAGCCATCCTTCTGTCTCAGTCTACCTTAGTAGCTAGGGTTGCAGTTCCATCGGGCCAATCAAAGTTTTAGCATATTTTTAAAGCAGGGGGAAGTTTGTCCCTTAAAGACATCCCATTTAACAAGAATAATTACCTCCCAACTTTTCTATTTGATGAGTTGAGATTATTACACTAGACTTTACTGCAGTGGTTCCCATTTGGTTGTAATGGAATCTTACATGATTTTTTTTTTTTTTGGCCATGATTCTTAACAAGAATACAATAGCATAGCACTATGTAAATGATTGTGTGTGAATGCACATACACACACCACTGAAACACGCATGTGCAGCAATATCTGTCTTCTGTTGTGTGTGATGTACACTGTTTTCAGCCCTGTATTGCTCTATTTTTTTCGTGTTTGCCAACACAGTAAACTAATTTCAGCACTGATGGGTCCTGACATGCAGTGTAAAACACATTGCCCATTATATTAAACCAGCCAGAAGAGTACTTATTTTTCTATAATATGAAATAATTTCATGTCTGAAGGGTTTTTTCCATTTGTTTTAAATAATTAACATATTGGGTGTTTGGTGGTGTGGCTTTAGATGTCACAGCACTCAAAGGGAAACTTCATTTTTGAGTTTATATTTCA
Source organism: Arvicola amphibius (assembly GCF_903992535.2). Lineage (NCBI taxonomy): Eukaryota > Metazoa > Chordata > Mammalia > Rodentia > Cricetidae > Arvicola > Arvicola amphibius. The sequence continues at coordinate 165,067,796 of NC_052047.1, forward strand.
TTTTCAAAAGAAAAAATTATGCAAAGTATTGAAAAGTATGCTAAATGGAATGAGGCTGGCTGGTTCCTAGTTAAATCTGGTGGCTTAATGAGAGCACGACCCCAAGAGTGTGGGCTGCATGCCTTTCTCCTCATGGGTCTTTCCTGACCCCCTCCTTGGGAGCCCCTCCCCAGGCCTGCCTCCCTGTAGTGCCTGGCTGTTCAGTCCAGATGCTTAATTCTAATTTTAGTTTGCTGTATTTTGTCTAGTTTGTGGAAATAGTTTTTATATTCACTTTTCTTCCAAATGACCTGGAAATACAAGAATCTTTTTGCCTGAGCTGACACCGGGGGACGTTTTGTTCTGCAGGAGATGGAAGTTAGTCCATAAATGAAGGTTTCCATAGTGACGGGCTGAACAAAACCTAACTGAATCTCTGTGCGTTGCTGAGGATTGAACACAGAGCTTCATGAGTGCTAGGCAAGCATCCTACCAATGAGCTGCATTCCCAGCTCAAGGCTGCATTCAAGTATGACTGCAGAATGTATGGCTGTCTGGTTGTGTAATGGACATACATATCAGATGCTTCTCTGCAATCTCAGTGTGTCCCAGAGCAATGACTACAAATTAACACAAAAGAGTGCCAGGTGTTGTGGTATTACACACCAGCCACGTGCCTAACTCAAGTGTGCCTCCTAATGGTTTAACAACTTCAAACCTGCATCAGCAGAAAAATTATAGCTGAGATGAACTTTGAGACCCACAGTGGTTTCCTCACAAACCAAAAGACAAGGCAAAGGGAACTTCCCTGAGGTCCATGCATAGCTCCCAAGTCCCCATAGACCCGGTCCCCAAGTCTCTTCTGTCACAACAGTGTCTCACTTTCTCTGATCAAGCTGGACTCTTGTTTTTGATGCCCTCTGTGTTTGTGTGTGTGTGTGAAAGTGTATGTGAGTGTGAGAACGTGTGTGAGCATGTGTAAGTGTTGTGATCCTGTGTGAGTGTGCAAGTGTGTGAAAGAGTATGTAAGTGTATGTAAAAGTGTGAGAGTATGTGGAAAAGTGTATGTGGGTGTGTATATATGTGTAAGTATGATAATGTGTGATTATGTAAGTGTGAGAGGTTATGTGAGTGTCTGAAAGAGTGAGAGTGTGTATGAGTGTGTAAGTATTGAATGAGAATGTGAGTGTGATCATGTGTGTACAAGTGTGTAAGAGTCTGAGTGTGATATGCGTGTCAGTGTGTGAGAGTATGTGTGTATTGCATGGACACCTCTCTGGTCTGGATACCATGGACTTGAAAAGACTCAAGACAAGTCAGAATATGGTGCCAGCATAAGCTACCAGCCATGAACATGGCTGCACCTCAGCTTCTTCAGCTTCCAAAGAGCAGGAGTGAAACATGGTCTTCCCCCTGCTTCCTACAGTGCCATTGGGGAAGTGAGACCCAAAAGGCTAAAGTAAGGTAAACACAACTCTTTCTGCATAATGATGCTAAGCGAAACTGACTCCTAGTCCTTAGCATGCCTCCTCTACACCAGCCAGCGCGTGGCAGACTTTTCTGTCGAGAACCAGGGAGTCAGTAGGTTCCGTGTGTCACATAGTCTCTGCCACGGTTTCTCAGCACTGCCGCCATAGCACAGAAGCAGCCCTCGACACGGTGAAGGCCAGAGAGCATAGCTGTGTTCTGACAAGTGTACTCAAGGATGCTGGAATTTCATAAGATTTTCACATGTCAGAAAAGTTTAATGCTCTTATTTTTTTTCCAGTTGTCTAAAAAATAGACCTGTTCAGGGCCGGGCAATTGGGTAGGCTTGTCTCATGTACCTGTTTGCTGACCCATGGCCTGGGTTTTCATAGAGCTCTGCTTCACTTTAGAGTCCACTAGGTATGGTCCTGCCCCCTCTGTGCACACAGCGCACCTGTGCACACACACTTCCAGTGAGTGTTCCTTCATTAAATGGCAGGAAGAGAACCTTGTTTGTCTGTGTATCCTGTTTATCTGTCTAAGAAAGAAATTCTTCCTTGTCTCTAACAAACCTTTGGGAGTGACTGAGTTAACATTTCGTGATTAAATTTAGGGGCTCTGAGATTCCCGCTTTAAAGTTTTACCCCCTCTTCGATTTACCATAAAAGGAAAAGAATGTCAGGGAAGAAAGAAGGGAAAACAAACAGACAAATGAAAACCAAGCCAGTATTTCAGCAGGAAAGGGGTTTGTCGGAGAGCAACCACCGTGGCCAGTGCCTGCTTCCACCCCTGGGCTTCCTGTCACACGGGCAGCCCTGCAGCGCTTCTGGGCTTCGCTGGTCAGCAGCTCTGCTTTGGACTGTGATTTCCTCAAAATTGGACACAGGACCAGAATCCCACGCTTGCTACACATAAAGAGAACCTAATAGATTGTACTTACCTTTTGTGTGTACCCAGGAATCACGTGCATTTTCTCTCTGGAGAGCAGAGGCTTGACCTTAGCTTCTGTCTTCCTTAAGAATAGTCTTGATTCCAAGCTTGGAAATTGGATTATTGGGATGTATATGAATTCTAGGGCATCTTCTCAAAACGGGGTGTGCAAACACTGGATGATAAAGTTGTAGTTGCATGTGTTTCCAGCATCTTGTGTTAAAAACAGATTCTCCCAGCTTATGGTGAGGTTGTATCCTGATAAACCTACTATAAATTGAAAATAAGTAGAAAATGCATTCAATACTCTTAACCTACTGAACACCCTGTCCTAGTAACATACTTCACTGTAGAGCATAGCTGCTGTCCTCATACTGTCTGGTCGGGAGCTTCAGCTCCACGTCACTTCCCAGCACCCCGAGAGTATGCCATCCACATGTCGGCTCATGAAAAGATGTATACGCACAGTCTGAAAAGTGTGCTTCCTACCAAATGAGTATAAATTGTGTCATCACGAAGAGAGAATCATAAATCTAACTATTGTAATGTAGAGACCGTTTGTGTATAACTCTATGATAAGGCATTTTTTTTTATGTGCATGCATGTGTGTGTATGTGTGTTGCATGCATGTATTTAAGGGGTTGGAAGGGAGGACTATACTAGATAGTTGAGTTCAAAATCATTAATAGTATGAATTTCTGATTTAAAATTATTAAGGAAAAGAACAATGAAGTCAGTTTTCAAGTAGGTGCTCTATCTTAGCCTGCCAAAACACTCATTTACTGTAACTTGGGAAAATGCATGGTATGTGTAAAATGAATTGTAAAGTGCGCTTTTGACTTGGCATGCGTTGCGATTGCTGTGGCAGATGATGTCTTAAAGACAGAATGTTAAGCGGGTGTTAGAAGTGTGTGTTCCACGGTAGTGATGTGAGATCGCTAAAGCCTGCTTGGGGAAGAGCAGAGGGCGAAAGGCTTAGGATCCTGTTCCTATTATGTCTAAGCTGTTCCACGTGAGACACAACATAGTGCCTACCAGCTGTGCAAAGACTGCTTGCAAAATTACTCTTAGTGAATGAATGCAGAGGGGTGGGGTACTAGGGGAGGGCAGGCTCGGAAATCACTGGGTGGTGGTGGGTAGCTAATTATCCATCTGTCGCCAGCATCTCATGCGGAAAGAGGCTCCCCTTGTGCACATGGAGAATGTGCTTATGAAGGTGAGTGATTTGGGCGTCATTTATGTGTTATCTGTGCATTGTACTGGCCAAGTGAGACTCCCGTCCCTTACCACACCCCTCACTTTCCTCCTCCGAGCTGCCAAATGACAGTGGGCTTAGTTAGATCTCATTGTTTACTTTGATGGCTCTCTTCTATGCTGAAGGCTTTTAGCCAATGTCTGGCTGTCCCTGGTTGTCCATTTTCAGGGCCCTGACACCAAAGCTGTCCAGAAGATCTACAGTAGCTGCTGGGGACTGGGTGTTGCCGGTCAGACTGTAGAAGCAGACACAGAAGGGAGTTTGTGTGTCCCTGGGCTGCTTTACTAAGGAGCCTGCTTACTAAACTGGGAAGGGAAGAAAAGAAGGCAGGTCGAGGTGTGACCTCAAAGTGCCTTGTAGGGTGACCTCACAAGGGGTTCAGGGTGGCACTCCACTTCAGCATTTAACTGCTACACCAGGGAGGTTTCTGGTTCCTACTCCATGCCTGTCAGACATTGGTAAAGGGTTCCAGTCTGTCATAAGAAAGAACTCTGCATGCTGCTGCTTCAGGTGACAAGTATGTCACAAAGGCCCAGGGAGCTGACTGAACTTGCTCCATGGATCCTGTTTGTAGAATTTTCTACATGCTATTCTTTGATAGGCTCGTAGCACTCAGTTCTACAGTCTCACCATTCTAAAAAAAAAAAAAGTGTTGAAATCCCTGGTTTGTGAATTTTCTCTTGTATTCTCTTTGTAGGATTTATAGCTGATCTGCATCTTATACTCATTAAAGTGGGTTCTTGAGAGGAAAAGGATAAATAAATTTAAACATATTAACGTATAAATTTAAATATAGTAGAGAGTAGAAATATCCGGTGTCTACTTTGTTGAGTTTTTGCAAATCTAAAACCTATATAATTAGCACTTGGATCGTGACCTATTTGCCATCTTCAATGAACACCACCCAGAACAAAAGCGAAAGGGGGACTTTACAACCTCAGTAGAAAACTAGGTTGCTTGCATGCTTAAAATTCTATATTCCGAGGGCAAGAAAGAAGCTCCACAGGTTTAGAACTCTTGATCTTTCGGATGACCAGTTAGTTTACGAGCACCAGTGTAAGGCAACTCACAACGGCCTGCAGTTCCAGGGGAATCTGATGTCCTCTTCTGACCTCCTTGGGTAGCCGCACTCAACTTAACCCATACATAGACACACACCAATTATTTTTTAAAAGATGTATTTATTATGAATACAGTGTTCTTCCTGCATGTATGTGTATAGGCCAGAAGAGGGCACCAGAGCTCATTATAGGTGGTTGTGAGGTACCATGTGGTTCCTGGGAATTTAACTCAAGACCTCTGGAAGAACAGCAGGTGCTTTAACGGATGAGCCATCTCTCCAGCCCTCACACACCTATTCTTTAAAAAAAAAAAAAAAAACAATTTAAAAATCTTTGTAAAAAAATATCCCTGTACTTTCATGAAAACGGGCCCAGTAATTGGTAATTAGCCAATCTAAGCATTACAAGGACACCACTGCATTGGTCAAAACAAATAACTCTAAGCTATTGTGGTCATTAGATGGGTAGCAGGATCCGGGGGTAGGATTCTATCTTAGGACTAGGCGAGGCTGCTTCTCTCTTACCCTGGTTTTGCATATCAACATCAGACATGAGCCAACGGGCTTCTAGAGCCAACTGGAACGGCGGGAACTACCTCCCATGGGGTCACACCACTCTTCATCTGTGCAACTGAACCATAATCAGACAGCTAAGCAGTCTCTTTGGCGGAACAAGAGGGCTCTGCCTTACTGTTTAAGAGGTCTCAGAGACACTGCCCTCTGTCCAGAACAGGACAACTGGGCGATGGATTGCTAGGGGACACAAGGCAGTGTCTCAAGCTCTTCTCGACCCCTCTGTACCACGTCCAGATGTGGTTGGTTTCTCTTTGCTAGAATAAAGACTTGGGCAAGTACCTTGTGTTTCCCTGTTCTTAAGTGGCAAGGTCAATTAAGTCAAATTCAGACTATCAGTCATGGAATACAATCTAGTAGAACAAGAGAAATTCAAAACTCCCACCTAATCTTAACTAAATATTATAGCATTGTTTGAATATAGTAGAGAGTAGAAATATAAGGTGTCTTTGTTGAATTTTTGCATATCTAAAACCTATGTAATTAGCACTTGGATCAAGATCTAGAACAGAGCCCCAGAAGCCACCTCAGGCCCCTTCTCAATCACAGTTACTTCCCCCCAAAGATAGGCCCCATTGTGACCTCTGTCACCTAAGCACAATTTTCATATAAAAAAGTCTTGTTTAGTACATAGCATCTTTGCCTATCTTTGTTTAATATTCCTTTAGAAATCCAGCTGTTCTGTGTACCAGTTGTTTCTTCTCTTTGCAGCTTACCCATTCTTTTCTTAAGGACACAAATATTGCTCCATTGTGAACATTCAGGTACATTTATATTGGTGCATATACATACTGAATTTTGTAGGTTGCATGTCGAGGAGCAGAAGTGTGGGTTATAATATAAGTATGTATTGATCTTAGGAGATCTTTGCCGAATAGTTTTCCATAGTTGTGGCGGCCGGTTTACAACCCCCAGCTGCAGTTCACGGCTCCATGTCTGCCGTAGCTCCTAGCATCCTGTGTGAACTTAGCACCGGAAGGTCTGCTCAGGATGTGGCAAACTTGTCAAGATTTAAACCCGCTCTCCCAGCTCGGGCAGGCTGCTCCTGTGGGGCCATTACAACCAGAGGAAGCGCACACCCTGTTCCCTTGGCAGTAGAAAGGCTCTACTCCCAACACAGTCCTAATGCTATCCTTGCCCAGATAGGGCTGAGTAGCCTTTGTTTTCGGACAGCAAGAATCAGAAGCCAGCTTTAAGAGGCCTTGCTGACCTCCTGGAGTTTGTCTTGAAGGCTTCTTTTCCTGCTGTTTTAGTCTCCTGAGGATGCTCTAACAAGATACCTCAGACTGGGAAGCTTCAGCTTCTCTTGTATTCTCCCAGACTGGTGGCCAGGAGTCCAGGTCTGAAGGTGGGGCATCTGAGTTCTCTGGAAGCGTCTTTGGCTTGCAGATGGCCGCCTTCTTGCTGTGTCCGTGCGTACCTTTCCTGCCTGTGAATCCCTGGCAGCTCTTCCACATGAGCCACACCACCCTCATTGCTCCATTTGCCTTCATTGCCTTTACCAGGACATCTATACTCATGTTAGGAGTTCTGGCTTCAGCAAATGACCTTTGCGGGTTACACAGTTCAGTCCATAATACTTGACTTTGTGTGTTTGTGTGTGGATCACTCTGCCAACTCTCCAGAAACATATGGAATAGGGCAAGAGAAACTAATTTTACGTTCATGTACAGTTAGTCATGGTTTAAATTATTATTTGAGAGTATTTTTATAACAAGTAAAACACATACATAAAGAGATTAATGAATTTTGCACATGTATAGATTAATGTAACTACTCCACAGATCAAGATACACAATAGAACATTGCTTACATCCTATAAGAGTTTCTCTTGCTCCTTCCTAGTCTGTACTTGTTTCCTCCTCGCTGGGATAAGCAGTACTGTGACTTCTGACCCCTGCTGATGATTCCTGAACGTCATATAAAGACAATACTTGTGCTAGTCAACTTTTCCTCACTAGAGCCAAATACCCGAGACAATCATCTTACAAAGGAAAAAGGGCTTATCTGGGCCCATGGTTTTGGAGGTTTCTGACCACGTTCAACTACAGTGTTGCTTTGAGCCTGGGGCAAGTGCTATCACGGCAGAAGTGGGTGTGAGAGCCAACGCTCACCTCAAGGCCAGGAGAAACAAATCAGAGAGCAAGGAGGAACCTGGGTCTTAGAATTTGTTTTGAGGGCTTGCCCCCAATTACTTAAAAATCTCCCATCTGGACCCCAATCTTAAACATTCTATCCCTTCCGAATACCAAGCCATCAACTCCTGAGTCTTTGGGAGGGGTTCAAGATCAATCTACAATAATCATATACACCAATAATACATTTTTGATCAGTATCATTTCCCATAACATAACTTCTTTTAGCTCCATCCATATTACTGTATACATTAGTCGTCTGCTTATTCCTTAGCCATAGAGATAGTCATATGTCTACGGGAAACATTTACTCCAGTGGTTTTTAAGTTTTTATAAGTACCTTTTGGGTTGACATAGTGTGTGTGTGTGTGTGTGTGTGTGTGTGTGTGTGTGTGTGTGTGCACGAATGCCAAGTAAGTGACCTATCACTAAGCAACAGCCTTATACTTGGGTGGTTGTGGGTATATGTGCTCTGCTTTTGTACAGTGACTTGTTGAGTTTGGTTGATTTATTGGTGAAACACACCTACCTGAATTTGATTTGTTCTTTATGTAGCAAAGGTAAGCGAGGCCCTATGCATGTAGATTCACTGGATATGAACAGGTTATTATGCATATTTGAGGAATGTTTTTTGTCACACTCTGTTAAGCCAACAACCATCCCCTAGCAGGCATTTTGTTTGTTTTATCTGAATAAACAAGGTTATCCATTCAGAATATTTTCATTAAAACAGTTTTATGTGAAAGGAAACAAGCCTGTGGATATTTCAGTTTTGACACTTTAGCTTTAAACTTTGACTTCTGTTGTGACCAAGATATAACCATTCAAGCCAGAATGCTCTGAAGGCTCCTTTGGAAAACACACCCAGTAGTGTTGAAAAGGCAGGTGACCACGTGCTGCTGGCAGTGGGCAGCGTGAGACCCTGCTCAGAGCAGATAGCACACATCCACTCACTCTGACCTCATGGCAGCTCCGCAGGATATGCTGCCTTCACAAACCTCCTCTGACAGGTGAAGACAGCGGAGTGAAGCTCAGAGAGGCTAGCTGACCTGCTCCAGGTGGGAGAGCCAGTGCACAACAGAGCCAGGATTCGCACGCAACTCTAGAGTCTGCGCACATAGAACCAACAAACCGTACTGCTGTCTAACTCAGTCTCTTAAGCCTTTTGCTTATGCGTGGGGCGGAGGTCCTGGGGAAGAACATGTCTTTCTCATTTGGGGGTGTTTCTCGACTTTAGCCCGAAGCAGCCGAAGTCTTCATTATTGCTTTACTGGAGTCCTTTAGGCGGTTGTTTGAAGGACGCCATCCTGCTGTCACTGTCTTCAGAAACCACATCCAGACAGCACTGTCCCTCCCCCATGTGCTCTAGGAGGTCACGCTAGGGAATTCTGTGAGAGGAAGACATTATTCCTCCAGGACCTTGGAGACCCAGAAAAGCCAACTTTTAAGTGGCATGGCCACTTACTCATGGCTGTGTGTCTGGGAGGCATGACAGCGCCATCATGTGACAGGGAGGTCCATCCTGGGCCACCTGTCTGTGAAGGTGACTTGGGCAGAGAAGAAAGCCAGCAGCAAGACCTTGGGAAGGAAGAGAGTGTCTTCAAGGGACAGTGAGGGTTTTTTGGCTGCAGACTGATCTCCAGGGTACCCTAAGGATTCCCTTTATTGTGCAAACAGCAGGAAGCCATTTTAGCATTTCAAGTAAAGACCTGCTCAGATCTGTTATTTTCTCAGAACCCAGACTGGAAAGGGGCTGAAAGAGAAAACACAGTTCTAATTTTACCGAGTGAAAAGTTGCTGTTCATTCAGAGGCTGCTCCAGAAGTGAGGGGGGTTGTAAAACGTGCTGGAGTGAAGCCCACTGGGCGCAGGAGGCCAGGGAATGATGGACAGCGAGCCAGAGGACGGACTCCCAGGTTTCAGCCACTAAACAGGAGGCAACATTTTAAAAAATTCATTAGTTAAGAGGGTAGGAAGTAAAGACTATGTTCAGGTGAGTATGAGGCCCCCAGAAAAGAGTGTGTTAGGTTCTTGGACATATGATCTAAAACTCCAAGGGCCATTACACATCAGTGGGTTTTTTAATTAAGTATCACAGGTTTAGAAATTAAACTCATGAACCCACACAGATGTTTTGAGCTTTGGGAGATCAAGTTCTCTCAAAAGACAGCATGGAGGAGCTGGAGAGATTACTCCGTGGATAAGATCACTGGCTCCAGAAGACCCAGGTTTGATTTTCAGCACCTATGGTAGCTCACAACGTCCTGTGGCCCCAGTTCCAGCGGATTCAATACCTTCTGGCCTTTGTGTACACAGACACATATATACACATAGAATTAAAACAACAAGAAAGAGCTGTGTATGGTGGTACATTCTGTAATCCCAGAAATGGAGAGCCTGCAGCAATAGGATCACCCAAGGCCAGTCTGAGCTTCATACTGAGAAGCAGAAAAAACACAAACAACTAAGCAAAACTCTAGCAGCATGGCTGAGAGCTGAAGCAGGCTACCAGGAGGGAGGGGATCTGGACTTGCCCTGTTCAAGGGCACATGACTCTAGGGGAAGGGGACTGCCTTGAAGTTCTCAGACTGCATGCCTTTGTAATGGCTGGTGTTCTATGCCCTCAACATTGAAACCCTCCTCGTGGTTTAAAACTGTCACCATTGCACGGTGAACAGATAAGTTGAGAAGAGAAATGGCTGAGCAGGTGCGCTTTCCTGGTCTGTAAGTATTTGATGTTTTTACTGTTTATCTAGGTGGGCGGTGCGTGTAGACACGTGTAAGCGCGTGTTTCCATGTGAACCTGGATAGCAGTGAAGTTTGCGGCCTCCCGCGCTGATTGACTAGAAAAGCAACTTCAGGGCAGACCTTTCCCTGCGCAGGGCAGTTTAATCAAGTGCTCCTGGTCCGTCCGACCCAGTCTCCTGAGCGGTCTCATTCCCTACACTTTTCTCATCTCCCTTTTGCTTTCTCCCAATCACCACTCCTGGTGAGAAACACAGAGGCCAGAAGCCCCCGGGCCAGCAACTGGGATGTAGCTGGAAGGAAGGGTTGAGCACTCTGCTCCCTTCCTGCCGGGTGACAAGCCTCCAGCAGTCGAGTACCTGAGAACCTTGCAGTCCTGGCCTGTGAGCACTGCCTCTAGCAGCCCCACCCTGGTACCCCAGTACCAGCCATCAAAGCCCAGGCATGCTCCACACCTCGTTCAGAAAGGGCTACCGAAGCCTCACCCCTCACTCAGCACTGTTTGTTGGGTTTCCTGGAAAACAATTCTGCAAGAATGGTTTAGGGGAGTATTGTAGAGAGCCCAGTAAAGGTTTCCATTTTGTGTGCTCAGCCCTTACGTTACTGTAGCATGTAGTCTGGTGCTTTCTGGAAGCCACTTTAACTTGGTGAGTTTGTCTTTCTGTTTAATGGCATGAGTGTCTGAAATTACTGCTTTTGTGACCTTGAATTATAACCTAAGAATAATTTTGAGGAGGACACAGTCAGGAAATGCAAGAAAGAAGGGGCTGGCTTTGGTTGTTGGCCACCCTGAAAGCTGCCAAATGAATAATATCTGGCATTTGCCTGGCTCCATTGTTTTTAAATGTTTTAAAGCATTTGCCATATCCGGCTACCTTGTAAAATGCTAATACTCTTTTAGGAGGACCCATGTGTCTTTTTGGATTGATTTTAAGAGTTTTAAATTGATTTTAAGATTGATTTCTAAAACTTCCTTTATCTGAGAGATATAAGAGCAGAAGACTAACTGTGCATTCTGTGTGCTAGGACTGACTGACTTCCCATATACTTCATGAAGAAAAACATTAAGCAATGATAAGCTGTCTATGGTTGAACACTGCTTTCTGGAAGAAAAAGAAAACTACCCTGTAATAACCATTAAAAAGCCACACTGTTAATGACACCTCTGGCCTGCACATCAGGCTTTTATTTGGTGGCTGAGGTTCTGGGCTGCTGATACTAAGGCACTGGATCATTCTAGAGGGGTCTGACTGTTAGGGAATGGTGAGTTTTCTCTAGAGGCAGTGCAGAGAGACTGCACACAGGGTTGACATATAGCAGGGAGCTGTGTGTTTCCTCCCCCTTTCCCGACAGTCTAGGAGAGTATGAGCCCATCTATGTCCTAGGACCTACTCAGGAAGGCACTGAGGAGCCTAAGGACATAGCGTCTGTCACAGATTCCTGGGTTCAGAAGCCACCTCAGCTTCCCGCTAATCCCAGAACAGACTCAACTTCCAGCCACTTGGGCTTCTTCTCTCTCCAGCCTGTTTCATAGTTCTCAACAGACATTCCTACTTCTGCTGTACAAACCGACCGCACTCTCTGATACCCCCCGACCCCGGTCCTCTGTTCTCAGTCTGAGGAATCCTGGTAGTAACGTAGGGGATACAGCAGTTCTTCCTCGAATGAAGGCCGCTCTCTTGAAGGGAAACAGATCATAAACAAACTAGCAAGCCAATACATACGACCACGTTATGTCTTTACAGTGATGGATCAAATCCAAGGCAGAGTGATGGCAAACACTGTGACTGACAAGGGGAGGCCATCTTAGATATGGTCGTCAGAGAAGGCCCCATAAAGTGAGGGAGCAAGCCCTGTGAATATCTATGGGAAGAGCCTTCTAGGCAGGGGCAGCAGGAAGTACAAAGGTGTGCATGCAGGAATACGCTTGGGGAGGAAGATCGTGGGTGTATGAAGCGGTAGTCCGCAGTCAGCTCCAGGTGGGCTTCCTAAGTCAGGGAGTGACCACTTCTCTGCACCGTCTTCGCTCCGTGAACACGATCTTCCAAGTGAACTCACTTGCTCACTGGACACTGGGCCTTCCAACATGAGCCCTGGGTATGTAGCCGAATGGATGTCATGATCAATCAGTTGGACTGATTCTCCTGAGAGCATGGATATAAAGACTTGATGAAGTAGTTAGAAGACCAGCTAGGCAGGCGGGCTTTAGCTTATGTGCAGAGGAACAGTGAGGAGATATGAGACAGAAAGGGAAGGAAACAGATACAAGAGCATGGGCCTGAGGAGGACAGGACAGATTGCTGGGTCCCAGTCCCAAGTCATCCTGAAGCCCCTTTGTGTTCTCACTACTCAAATGGCAACACATAACCATCTACACTCCAGCAAGGGGGTCTAACGTTCTCTTCTGGCCTCCGCAGGTGCATGTATAATGCACAGACATACATGCAGAGAAAACACTAATATGTAGAAAATAAAATATGACTAAATTGAAATAGAAAAGATTCATATTACCCCGAAAAGATTCTTGTGTCCCTTAGCCATTCCTGAAGCCCCAAGGCCCACCTCCCCTCAGTCTGCGGCAGCACTCATGGGCTTTCTGTGCTTACAAAATTGCATTTTTTATGGAATTTCATATGAATCGGATCTCATAATATGTAATCTTTTGTACCTACCTTATTTTTTTTCATTCAGCCTGATACTTAGAGATTAAATCCCTGTTGTGCACGTCTACGGTTTGTTCTTTTTATTGCTAAATGTATTCCATTACCACAGGTTTTTAAGCCATTCATCACTTGATGTGTATCTTGGCTATTCCTCTCTTTTACTACTAAAAGAAGAAAGCTACTAACTTATGGTCGTGGGTCTAAACATTCGGTTTCAACCTCTGCGTTTAAGAGCAAGAGATAAGAAGAAGACAAAGGAACGAAGCAGAAGTGAGAGGCAGAAGTCATTACAGATGCTCATCATAGAGCCAGTGCATGCTCGATTCTGTAACCAGCTGCGTTAGACTAGAGGTGTGTGTGTAGGTGGAGGGAGAAACGTAGAGCGAATACAGAGGAGGGAGAGAGTGAGACGGGGAGAAAGACATACAGAATGAAGGAGGGCTACAGAGGAATTGGAGAACTGTAGACAGGCGATAAACCTAATGTCTTCGGGCCAGGTTAGCAGGTTAGCCGGGTTAGCAGCCTGAAGACCCAGGGAGGTATGCAAGCTTGGGTTCGGTGGTGTCTGCTGGTGGAATGCCTTCTCGCTCAGGAGTCAGGATTTATTTCATTAAAGCTGTCAGCTGCTTGCCTGAGGCTCGCCTGCATCATGGGGGTAATCTGATTTACTCAGCTTCAACCATTAAATGTTAATCTCATAAAAAAAAATCTTCACGGATATATTGAGAATGTCTGGTCAAATATCTAGGTGTCTGTATGTCTTTTACCACACACTGCATTGTATTTATAACAAAAATGCCAAATCATTTTCTATGTAGCAACCGGCTATTGTGTGTTTTCTTTAGTAAAGTGTCCATTTAAGTAGTTTGCTTTTCTTTTTAGTGGCTTGTTTATCTTATTGGCTTGCAAAAGTTGTTTACATGATGCAGGTGCAAGTCCATCGCTGTGCACGGCTGTGCAGCTATCATTCCTTCTATCACCTGTCTTATTTTCTTAAGTCTTTAGAAGGATGGATGTTTCTAAATTTTGAAAAACTCAAAGCAGTCGGTTGTGTTTCCTCCCCTTCCCCGGCAGTCCAGAAGAGTGTGAGGCCATCTATGTCCTAGGACCTACTCAGGAAGGCACTGAGGAGCCTAAGGACATCGAGTCTGTCACAGATTCCTGGGTTCCTGGGTGTCTGGAGTGATTATAACTCCATTCTCACTTCTCTTCCTGCCACGATTTAAATGTTCCCTCCAGCACTCACACAGGAATGGGGCCTTTGAAGGACAACTGGGGTTGGATAAAGTCACTAGAGAGGTGCCCATATTGTGGGACTGGTGACTGTCAGCTTTTGCTTTCACACTGTGAGCATCTTCATGCAGTATTTAAGCTGTTGTTGCTTAACCCCAAACCAGACACCTTTCCCCTCTGCTTTCTTCTAGAGTCTTTAGGGCCGTGTCTTTCGCACGCAGGTCTCTCTGACCCATTTCAGGTTAATTTCTGAATATAGTAAGAAGAGGACATCAAAGTTCTTTTGTCTTTTTTTCCTTTTCTCTTAACTCCCCCTCCTTTTCTTTCCTCCCTTCTTTCTCAGACTAGGGATTGAATTTAGGGCTTTTACACATGCTAGGCAAGCACTTTACCACTGGACTGTGCCCCAACCTCTTTATCCTCCATAAGTAAGGAACTGGTTGTTCCAGTGTCAGGTTTTTTTTTTTTTTTTAATATTCATCCCCCCATTGAATTATCTAAGCACTCTCCTGTAAATCAACGTCTCCTATCTGGCAAGTTATCTCTGAACGCTATTTTTGTTCTGTTGACCTAGCGTCGGTCTTGGGTTAATGTCACACTGCATCTTTGCTGTAAGTCCTAAATCCAGCGCGTCTCTGTCTGTGCTTTATAATAAAGTCTTTAACATTTCCACACAACTTTTAGAACCCGCATACCAATTTCTATAGGAAACACCGTTGGGATTTGTCTGCTACTATAAGGAATCTGTAGATCCTTTGGGCATGACTGGCATGTAACACTATTGAGTCTTCCGATCCATAGAGGCAGATCCTCCAGCATACTACTTCTCCCTTAATCCCTTTACCAATGGTTTATCATTACCACCGCACTTACTCTGTGAAATTAATCTGTAAGTGTGTGAGTTTGGATGTTTCCATTTTAACTCCAACTTCTAGTCATTGTGGTATATAAAACAACGCAACTGATAATTTTGTATTGGCCATATATTTTGTAACATTGCTAAACCCAGGAGCTTTATAACTTACCTATGTTGCTAGGAATTTTCAAAATAGATGATCATGTCATCAGCATATAACACATTTTACTTCTTTATTTCTTTATTCCTGTCTATCACACTGGCTAAGACCGCCAGTACTGAATAGAAGTAATAAAAATAAGTGGTTCTTCACTGTTAAGTGCTGTGTTAGCTGTAGGGCTTCTATTTGCTGCCCTTTGTCAAGGCCAGTCTATTTCTAGTTCTCTGAGAGTTTTTATTACAGATGTGAGTGGAATTTGGTGAAACGATATTTTTTTGCATGCATTGAGATGATTGTGTGGCTTTTTAAACTGGGTACATAGCTCTAGGCAAGTTCCTTCCTCTCGTTCACAATTAAGGGATAATAATAGTTTCACTGTGCCCGTTATATAACACGGGTGATGTCCAGTGTAGAATCTCATACTCAGAAGCAAATTTTAATTGGTGGGTCTTCACAACAGCACTATATACATTAAGTAATTTTAAAGTTTCTTAAATATAAACTTATATTATGAAACAAGCCATTGAAAATTATATGAATCCCAATAATTATAAATTTCTACTAAGGGATGGCCTGCCTGTGTCCCAGATGAGCATCGTTGCAGTAAGTTATCCAAATCTGCTTTATTTTCCAAACACGAGAGCTCACACAGTACTTCGTGATTTCCAAATAAGAAACTGTGTTTTAAAATTGTAATTGCTTCCAAGTAACTTTCCAGACAACTCCTTGGTTTACTCCCTGTGTGTGTGATGATATCAGGAATTGTATGTACACATGTGTACAAAGTAGATGCTATCAAATCTGGGTAAGGCTTGCTGTAATTCATGTTTTTCTTTCATCTGTCTCTTCCCTTTGTAATTTATTCAGAAAATAAAATGAAGTTTCTTTTCCTTGGAAGATGCCTTAGAACCTGGGTTTGTGGTTGCTCCTTCCACAAGAGGCACAGGTAGCATCCCTCTGGTCTTTGTATTCTATGTAAACTGGAAGGAAGAGGTAGATATTTCATTGACTTCTTCTTGTATCATTTTGGGGGAGATAATTTCAATTTTCTTTTCAATTGTTATTTTATTGGGAGCTTTTAAAATGATGGCACACAAATTTTTACCATTTTTGTATGTATCGGTTGAACACTTATCCTATAAAGAGACACTTATTCTTGTCGATATCTAGTTACTCTGAAGTATAATTCACACGGGCAAGGCAGAGCAAACGCAAGCCCTCTGTCTCTGTGTTTCCTGGTTTGCAAAGTGAGGAGTTGATTTGTTAGCACCAGTGAGCCAGCAAGGAAGAACAGTCGCCATGGACTGCAGTGCTGGGAATCTGAACACACTCGTGCTTCCATTCATGCGGGGCTGGCCAGCAGAGCCTGTTCTTTCAGTGTTCCTTGAAAAACTCCTGATGGTCTGTGATGGTCCCTTGCTTCTCGTGTCAAATGGCCCAGGGTCATCTTCACCTGTTCCGCTTCAGACCTGAAATCAGCCACGCCCCCAAGCACTCTAGTTCCGTATGTATTCAAAGATGGCACATTTCGTGGCTTAGCCTGATCCTTCTCGTTCACATTCAAAGTTCCCACAGGCTCATGCAAACTCATTTGAGAATCGATGGATGAATACAGTACCATAAAATGTCTTCTGTCACCAATTCTCCATGCAAAATGGAAGCTTTTGTACTTAGAACTAATAGAATAATGTAAAGTAAATAAAAGCAGCAGAGACTTGGATTGTGGTGGGAATGGAAGCCTCTGTAAATTCCCGTTTAGTTCTCAGGCTCTTGATAACAACGCGAACCCTCCAGCTTGAGAAGCCCCAGCTTAGTCCATAGCTCTATGCTGCTCTCCAGTAACTTGGTCAAGTTTCACTCCCTATGTGTTTCTCACTGACCTTCTGAACATGCGCTGAGATATCTAAAGGCAAAATGTTCTTCCTATCCTTCCTTAGACCTCCCCAAGCTTACCTTTTCTTATGTGAATTTTAATCATTTCCATGTGTCCCATCAGCTTCAAATCTGAACGATGCCCTCATGTAAGCATGCACAGACCAACATGCACATACACACTTGCACACTCACAAGCCAGCTGTTAATCTCATAAACACAGGGGACGTGAGGGCCAGGGGCAAGGTCTTCATTATTCACTTGACAGAGTATTCACTTGAGTGTTGTGTCCATGAAGCCAGATTCCCTAGTGCGTTCCAAATTTGATTGTCTGCCCAGAAATCGGATTTGTATGCAGCGATTCAGAACCATGTCTCTTGAGTAAACAAAATTACAGCTCATCAGTTGTTTTGTGCTTGGGAAGTAGGGACACCCTTGCTTCAGGTTGCTGAGGCTCCGTGTGGATACGGCAAGAGGCATTTGTTGGTAATGGCACCAGTCCTGAATCACGTGCCGTAATTAAACAGGGACGTTGGCCCAGCTCACCCGATTTCCCTCGCCTTCCCTATGTTGTATTCCTTTTGCCTTTTTCTTCTGTTGAGCATCTCCAGTATGGCTCCATGTTTAGACATTGCCCACATTTTACCAAATTGTAACGTCAGTACTCCTTGTTCATAGTTTTGATTTTTAAAAATATTAAAACAGTTGAAGAGCTTGTGTGCTTGGCTGCCGGTGTTTGGGGTTCTTAATTAAATTCTCGGGAAACCTTGTATAAGACAATCAGTTTCTCTGCGTGAGATCACACCACAACTGCTTCTTCGCCCAAGCTTGCCCTGCTGGGTTACGAAAGAGTGCTGTCCCCTTTCTTTCTGTGAGCTGATGGATTGCCAC
Source organism: Arvicola amphibius (assembly GCF_903992535.2). Lineage (NCBI taxonomy): Eukaryota > Metazoa > Chordata > Mammalia > Rodentia > Cricetidae > Arvicola > Arvicola amphibius. Next base: position 165,085,614 of record NC_052047.1, read on the forward strand.
TAAAGCAGCTCACAGACACCTATGGAATCATGGTCTCATATGGATTATGACCTAAAGGTGCAATTAATGATTAGCTCAGACTGTGAGGCTGAAATCTCGTGCTGGTGTCACCTTCTAAAATTACTCCGCTGGTGGAATTAAGTGTTGCCACCCTAGGGCCTACAGTGCCCCCAAGGGCCTGATTGCCAGCAGGATGCCTCTCTAACTCCAGTTCCTCCAGGCTAGCTTGGACAAGATGAGGTAGCACTGAGGATGCTTGCCTTTGAGCTTGTTCTCCAGGGCAAGGTTTCAAGTGCCTCGCAGATTGAATTGGGTGGAGAGGCAACTGAACATCTGAGAGTTCGTGGATCGGCAGATCCTCTGATCCCGACCATTGTCAGAGGAAAGGGCATTTGCATGACCAGGTCAGTGAAGCCAGTGGGTGCAGAGACCTTCACTTTGCCCTCTGTGTGAGCTACCCTGCTCTGGTGGGAGACAAATTTGAAGCGGTGTGCTTCGCAGAGATTCCTGTCTGGTTCCGCTCTTCACTTTTCACTAGAATAAAGTGCTCGAGGTGCCACCTTGCCATCATTTTTTTTTTTCAACAATCACATGTTTTGAACAAACACATTTGACCTGTGTTGTATTTCAGCCTGGGTCCTAGCAGGAAACGTCCTCCTTTACAAGAGTCTAATGAAAAGACCATCTGACATAGAATGTATCGAAAGGAACAGAATGAGTTAGAAAGCATCCTGGGGCCTGCAACAGACTTCACTTCCGCTCTGTCTGATCAGGACCAGGAAATGGAGAACTAGAGGCTGCTAAGCCAGAGTCAAAGCTCAGGGAAAAGATAGCAACTGTGGTACCCAGCCGGCTGGGAGCCAAGGCACAAACACCCAGAACTTACTTTTCTTCCTCCTTCCTCGCTTGGTGTTCCCATTGACTGAAGCCCTCAGAAGCCAGAGCGGAGGTAGTTCACCGGTGGGAAGGCCAGCCTTGTGGAGCACAGACTAGGACAGCAGTCAGTGCGGACGCAGAAGGAAAATATCCAACAGTGTCGACTTCCCTTAGTATACACACACAGAGGGTGATTTACACAGGGGAATGGCAAGAAAGGAAAAGGAGGATGCCTGATATCAAATCACTGAGCGGGCTTGAAGGGTGCGCTCCAGTGAGGGCAGGAGCAGTGGTGGCAGCAGCTGTCAGCATAGTTGTCACCTCCCTGTTTATTAGGTGCTGACTTCGTGCCAAGTACCATTCTAAGTATTTCATCTGTATTCACTCTCTTGATTTTCCAAACTAGCCCATGAGATGTGGTGTAAGAAGCCCCGCATTACAGAAGCATAGGGAACGGGATTCTCAGTGGCCAAGTTAAGGCCAAGTTACAAGCTCCAAAGCTAGATGACTCCCCATCCCGTCTCTCCATAAAGAAAAAGCACATAAAATGTGGCTGAGGAGTGAGACTTTGCAGTTCCACAAAGATTAATACTTATTTTTGGTTGTTACCTCAAAGGGCAACTTCAGATGTTTGGTGTATTTGAAATCTCTTCTCATGGGGAAGAATTTTAGGCCAGATTTATAAAGCAGAGTCAACTAAGTTGCTTACGGGTCATTCGCAATGACCCTGCCCACAAGTTTAAAAGTATCTTTCCCCATTTATGTTACTTTTCTTTCTCCTGTTGTTCAGACAGGAGATGTTTTCCTGAGCTTCGGAGGTTATCTGTTAAGTCCTAGGCGTTGGTTGGAGACCTTGTGAATGGTAAATAATTTTCATATTCATAATAGCCTCACAAGACAGCTATTAAAATCTCTTTTTTGCAGGTGATGGGATTAAGACCTGGAGATGTGGCATGTTATCAGAGGTCATGTCATTAGGAAGTGCAAGCTCTGGCAGGTCTCCACCACTGTGTTCCCTGTGGACTAAAGGAATGTTCCCATGCCAAAGTCAGAAAGGCTGTTAGATAAACCTCCAGTGTGTCAAACCCCTAAGTATATATTCATATTGACATCTATATTCATTCATGGATCATTTCCAAAATGGGTAGTTGAGGAGCATCCAGGAATGGCAGGAGAAAGTGAGGATGGCAGTGCTGACTGGGGAGGAAATCGCTTCCAGAAAGTAAGCGTGGCCATCTCTGCCAGCGGCAACAGAACGTTCGGTGAGCAGAGGCCGCGTGTCCCTTGCCTTTGGCTGTGTAGAGACCATTGGTAGCTTTCAAGAGAGGTGTTGGGCAGATACTCAATGAAGGTGAGGTAAAGAGTAGGTGGAGGGGTCAGGCAAGGGGCTGCATTGTCTAGATTCATTGATTGGGGCATCAGGAGGAGAAAGAAAACGAGTGGTAACCAGAAGTGGGAGAGAGTTAAGAGCATGTGTTTGAAACTCGAGTGGTATCTAGAGTTCAGTAGCTTAGCAGAGAAGCAACTGAGGATCCGGGCAGCTTAGATGGCCTGGCCCTGCTCCTGGCGCAGGTCCTGGTGCTTGATCACCATGCCCTCTCACTCAGGTTTTCTTTCTAGACCTCTGTGCCACATGGTCTGATGCTGGGACCTTTGTGTTTACAGTGCCCACTCCTGAGAATGTTCTACTTGCAGGTCCAAGTACATTTAGATGCTTGTGGGCACTGTAATCTCAGCTGAAGTTTTATTTTCTCAGAAAGGACTTTCCTGGCTACTTCATCTAGAGCATCCCCTCCAACTCTATACGCCTCTCTACCTCTTGAATCAATGGTCCCTGCTTCATAGACCATTTCCTCCCTCAGATCTGCTCAGATGGCACCTCATTGGTGCTTGGCCTGAATACCCCATTTCCCATTGTGACCCACTGCCCTGCCACAACACTTCCAGGCACCTTCCCTCTCAGTGTCTGCTTACATTTTTTTAATGTAGAGCACGCTAGTTTTCATCACAGCATATAACCCAGTGCTCATTATAATTATGTACCTGTCCCTTCACAGATAAGGTGTGATCTCCGTGACGGTGGGCATCCCTGCCTTCTTTGTTTGTTGACATAATTCAGGCTCCACAGCACTGCCTGGCAGGGTGTAGGACCTCACTTATATATTTGTTTGAAATAGCCTAACTTGAGTCTCAGAAATCACCTTAATCTGTGGTTTGCCTCCTTGTTCATTATCTGGAGTGCAGCAGGGGCCTATAACAGGAAGGTCACTTGTTTGTCCCGGCTGCCCAGAACCGAAATAATCACACAGAAACCATATTCATTAAAACACTGCTTGGCCCATTAGCTCTAGCTTCTTATTGGCTAACTCTTATATTAATTTAACCCATTTCTATTAATCTGTATATTGCCACGTGGCAGTTGCTTACCAGGTAAAATTCCCAGTGTCTGTCTCTGGTGGCTCCATGGTGTCTCTCTGACTCTGCCTTCTTTCTCTCAGCGTGCCATTTATCATCCCCCCTCACCGTGGGCCTAGCTCTGTTCCCCTACAGCTCTGCTATAGGCCCAAAGCATTTCCTTTATTAACCAATGAAAGCAACACATAGACAGAAGGACCTCCTACACCAGGGGCCTACTAGTTTTACATGATGTCCCAGTACACAATAGCTACATGAACACATGCTGTGTGATTGGTGACTTCATCCCCTAATGTGACCAAATACCCAGCCTTTGACCCTTTGACTTGCCTCAGGCACAGATGATTGAAAGTTCTCAGCTTGGACTATCAGTTCACAGATCTCTGTCATGCCTCACCCCTATAGAAATTTCTAGGACAGCAACATCCCCAGTAACACAAAACATGACGCTTACTTCATCTTATGCAGCTTGACGTTCTTATACAGATGACTTTGTGCCCATCCTTAGTGCCTTTGGATGCTTTAGAAATCATTGTTCAAAACTACAAGCTTACTCATGATTCATTAGCATTAAAAAGAAACTTAGAAACTATTTGTATCTATAGGATGTACCATGGTTAATATTGGAAATAGTCTGATGTTAATATCTTTTGTCTGATCATTGTAGGAAGTAAGACTTCAGCTAAATTCTCCAAATATTAGCTGATCTTGGCATTGGTCAACTGTGTCAATGGCATTGAAGAAGTGATGAAGTGTACCAACAGAATCCTGAACGCACACTGAATATGTTTCAAAGTCAGAATTAATTTCAGTTCTGATTTTCGTCTGCTTTGTAGTAGGGGCCACATGTTTCTAAAGTTGCTGTTTATGTAGTTTTTTTAAACTAATGTGGTTAACTTTTTCAAAAAAGCTATGAAATTTTGGGATTATAGGGGATGTAATTAATAGAGGAGTAAATTAATACACAAAGGATCATAGCCCTGCTCAGGTAGCGTCAAGGTAGAAGATCTTGTGAGGTGGCTTCTTCGTTTTAATTTACTTCTAATCAAGAACCCTTCTAGGAGCCCATGGCTAAAGAGACCATGGAATCTCGCTTGCAAGATGTCAGCAGGTGAAGACAAATTGATTGTCTCTCGCTCTTCTTCATTTCCAATGACTTCAAGTGAAGCTCCTTAGAAGCTTCCTGTTTGGTGTAATAAGATTTGGGGACATGTCACTACAGTCGCTATTTTTCATTATCTGCTTCAGAAGTTGCTCTGGTTAACACACTTGCCATCCTAGAACTCAGAGCATCTAAGAAGCTAACAGACATTTGGAGCATTCCACAGGGCTCAGACGGCTCTGTGTTACGCTTTCTAAATGTGTCTTCCTATGATTTATTTCTTCAAAAATTTTTTTTAAAAGAGGGCAATTGACAAGGAGTCCTTCAGAGAGACTTAGGCTGACTGGCTCAGTGTAAGGACAGACAGGACCCTCGTTTCTTCTCTCAGTGTATGGTTTTCTGTTCCTGCATAGCATGCCACTGTGTATTTAGCCGCTTAAAATAACACATCTCTGGCCACACATTTGCCATGGGGCAGAAAGCTGGGCCTAGACCAGGATGTCACACAGCTGCAGTCAGGCGCTTTCCTGCGCATGCTCCAGTCAGCTGCAGTCAGGTGCTTTCCTGCGCTTGTTCCAGTCTGCACAGGAAGGCTCTGCTTCCACGCTCGCTCAGGGTCTGTCTTAGTAACTGTGACTGCCTCTGAGGATTCAGCCTCTTGCTGTTTATAGACCAGGATCTACCCGCGGTTTCTCGCTATGTGGCTGTCTCAATAAGGCCACTTATAGGAGGAAAGGGGAGTCTCTGGGGTCACCGTGGGGTTCTGCTCCACTACTCAAGTGTTCCATACTCCCAGCAGGTCTGATCTTTGGTTATCATATTACATCTTTTCCTAAGGAAGCAATGACAGAAGACAAGGCACTGACTGGGCCTCTTTTTGGTTCCTAGGTACACGACTAATTTATGTTCCACAATTGTTTCTATTGTGACTCCCTCAGGGTTCTTCAGGGTGTGGTGAGAGATCCTGAGGGTATCAGAGGGAAACAGAGACTGCACTGCGCTAGAGGAAGGGAGAGTTTGGCTAGCTGGCATCCATGCTTCATGTGGCAGTAACCGTATTTCTGCTCGGCTTCTCATTATGCCACCCAGGAAAGCCATTTAGGTTATAACAACAAATTAACACGCAGATGGTCCACACTCTGTTGAAAGGGCCCTACAGTTAGGGGAAGCTCGTCCCACCCACAATTTCATGCTTTTTGCTATAAAATTAGAGTGTCTGCCTTCTCATGTGAGCCTGGAGAGGAAAGGCATATCCCCTGAGAGCTAGTTAATGGAAGAATTGTTTTTCAGAGTCTGACTGAGAGAGAATGAAGGACAAACAGAAACCCTAGGGTGAGTGTTACTGTACTGCACTATAACAAACCTAAAGGCAGTGGCATCTGATAATTTAAAGGGGAAAACAGAAAGAAAAAAATTACAGTGACACTTTCCAGAATTTTTAGCAGTATTATTTTTTTGAGACATCTAAAATTCTCTAAAATTTAGCGTCCATGCGTGTATAATTACAGTGTAGCCCATTCCTGTTTGTGTTCTTACCAATGGCTGGCTTTTATGGCATTTTGAGAAAGGCCCACAGACAGCGTTAGTTTTATTCAGAATAAAGAATAGGTCGGTAGTGTGTCACACTGATTGAAAGGCACTTGGGAACACTGACAGGCAGAATTATGGAGGGAGAAATTACAAAAGTAAAAGCATTGTTTGAAATAACCATGCTGAATTTGTCCAAGTCTCCCCCCACCTCCCCATAAGTACTGTTTTTTCTCCCACTGGCATCAGGATTATAAGCTTTGGGGATGTACGGGCTGGCATTAATAGGTAAATATATGAGGAGAGATACCACTGGCTCTTATGGTTAGCAGCATGCCTTGGGACATGAATATAAAATCATAATAATTCTTTCTTCTCTTAGATTTTGGAAAGGTCATATGCCAATTCCATTCTCTCCAGGAGGCTTGGCCAAGTGCTATGAGTAAATTCATACTCACAGACTGAAGTGCCGGGTGCCTCTCAGAATTGTGCTGCCAAGGAACAGCTGTGCCACTTTCCTAGTCTGGGTTTCTCAGGTGCTGTCTGTGCAGTGTGGCTCATAGCACATTGTCGCTCTCTTGCGTGTTATGTGCACATCTGTGCCTCCTCTACTGTAAAGGGAGGGGGATTGCATATTCAAATGGAGAAATCGTGATTAAAAAACTAAATTTTTAGTTATAATTTCCCCACCATTGTCTTTTATACCATTCTTTAATAGTACCAATAACTTCTAATGTACATTTTTCAAATAATAGTATTTCCCATGTACTTGATGTTTCCAGAGCTTTATAAACCAAATCTAAGTCAGCATAGCTGTCCTTACCTTCGGGCCAATGCTCATGGCTGAAGTCCGGCTTGTCTGTAGCTGCCCTTACCTTATGGCTAGTGCTCATGGCTGAAGTCCGGCTTCTCTTCAGCTTAGCCTCATGCTAGGCAGGATGCACCTGTTCCCTGATGCCCTTTTAGCTCCTGAAGTATATTTCGAACCCCCCACTTATTTGAGAACAATACTACACACTAAATACTTGAATAATTGTTTCAAATGACCTGTACAAGTTGCTCTTCGACCAGACCCAGAATAACATTTCAACGGTAATGTTTGAGTCTCCCCAAGAAACTTCAGGAAAATTCAGTAAAAGCTTTCCAGATGACTGGTTCGTGTCAGATACACCAACCCAATAATGTACTTAGAAATGAATCTGCTCAACTTATTCTCAAAGAGTCACTTAGGCACCCATGAAACCCAAGCCTGGTGGCATGCATTGCAGCCTTGCACATTCAAGGTGACTGTGTGCACTGACTGAGCCAAAACTTTTCATAGCCGGGGATCTTGCTCTGACTCATTATCACAGAAAACAAATGAATGTGTGAACTATGAGTTAATTAAATTAGACCTGGCAAAGGACCGTGATTTAAATTAGCTGGGTCTGTGAGTGACACACTTCTGAACCTAAATACTTGAGTCTTAAGATTTTTTTTCCAAGATGTAGCATTCATCAGACACCTTCAGGGTTTCCCTTATTCACTAGCCTGTGGGCTTCCTGTGTGCCAGTCATAGCTCTAGACTGGAAATGTCTCAGTGATCAGCAGAGGCAAGTACTAGAAGGTAAGGCACAAATACTCCACTTAACAGCAATGAAGAAAAGTATAGATTCGTTTTAAAAATCAGAAACTGGAAATCAGTCCTGTGTAGATAATCAGTCAGGTTGTCAGGATCAAGGGGGAGGGTCAGGAACTTTAGGTGGAGAAGCCTGGGAGGGTTTCATTGGAAAACGCTACTTTGAATGAGATCCCAGCATCTGGAGGGATGGACTGTGGGGCAGGTGAAGGAAGAAGACATTCCAGAAGTTTGTGCTGGTGCACTCGTGGTGTGTTCAAGGATGGGTCAAAGCTTTTGTGGCAGCGATGTATCAGGAAAGAGAAAGATGGTCTAAAATAAAGGCCAGCCTTTGTGTGGCTTACAGAGAAACCTGAGTTTAAGTGCTGATATAACCAAAAGATCCCCGAAATGTGGCGTGGAAGCCAGAGGCCTCGGAGGCTTCTGCTGGGCCTTGATTCTTTTCTTGTAGCTCTGAGTATAACAAGGGCTGGCTGTGACCTGCTTTTTCCTTTCCGATGGGAATTTGACATACTTTTTCTGTATTGTTGCTGGCTATCTGCTATCTAAGTGTCTGTATTTGTGAAAAACTGTAAATCATGCTTGGCTCTTTGAGACCTTTGATCACATTTTGGCCACACTGCTATAAGTTTTTGTGAAGACTGATGAAGTGTCTTTGAAATTTGACTTTAGCAGATTGCGTTCTAAAACTCAGAATGTGTTTAGTCTTCCGATGAGGCAGGTCTAGTTGGATGAGAGTGTGAACCAGGTCCTTGGAACTTTCTGAACATCTCACCTGGGCTCTGTGGGGTCATTGTAGGGACAGGGACTGAGCTGGGTGTCCGTGCTCTCCCAGAAAAATGTTCCTCACGAGCACTTTCAGAGTAATTACTAAAAGTAATTAATAGTGACAGAAGCGTTTCCAAGTCAAATGCATTTTTCCATCTGGGTCCCTGCTCTGCTTTGACTAGAGGGTGTGGCAGAGCGCAGATGAATATCTTGGCTCTGGAAGCCTGGTGGGTACTTCAGTCCCAAGCTTATCCCTGCCCACCTTGTGATGCACTCTGAACTCTCGTCTTAATGCCTGTAGTATTATAAATTCATGCTGCTCTTTATTAAATTTAGAAAATGTTTATTTTCATTGAGAGCTGGCTCAGACTGCGCAGTAATTCTGCTTTGGTCCTCTGGGAGCTTTCAGGCATATCATATCCAGAATCCTTCAGAAGCAGGTTGCTAATATATCCTAAATATGGGTTATAGATGAGTGAAAATGAAAAGAAAGGATTATGGTAATTTATGTTTTATATTTTATCTTCCCTTACATTTCTAAAAATACATCCATACCTCCCTTGTGTGTATCCACATGACAGAGATTGCAAGAGGTCTCGAGATACCCCACATAGAGGCACCAACACAATTCAGACATCGACGACCTACTCACGAGCACAGGCAGCCACAACAAAAGTGCCCACCAGTCCTCTTCAGACCTTACAAACAGTGTAGATTACATTCCCCAACCATAAGGCTAACCATTTTTCTGAGTTAACTTTGTATCCAGCTACTTTGCTGAAAGTGTTTATCAGCTATAGGAATTCCCCAGTAGAATTTTTAGGGTCACTTTTGTATGCTATTATATCATCTGCAAATAAAGAGACCCTGACTTCTTTCCCATTTGCATCCCCTTGATCTCCTTCAGTTGTCTTATTGCTGCAGCTAAGACTTTAAGTACTGCATTGAATAGGTGTAGAGAGAGTGGGCAGCCTTGTCTTGTTCCTGATTTCAGAGGAATTGCTTTGAGTTTGTCGCCATTTAATTTGTTGTTGGCTGTAGGCTTGCTGTAAAGTGCCTTTCTCACAGAGACTGAAGCAGAAAGCACAGGTCCAACACGGGTCTAACACGGGTCTGCACCAGGTCCCCAGCATGCATATCATACATAACCTTCAGCTTAGTATTTTATGGGACTCCTGAGTGTGTAAACGAATGGGTCTCTGATTCTTGTGCCTGCTCCTGGGATCTTTTCCTTCTGTTGAATTGCCTTGTCTAACCTCTGTGTGATGGGTTTTGTTTTATCTTATTATATTTTCTTTCATTTCATGTTTGGTTATTACCTCATAGCTGCCTATTCTTTTCTAATGAGAGACAGAAGGGAAGTGGATCCAAAGGGGAAGGGGAAGGGGAGTGGAACAGGGAGGAGTAGAGGGAGAGCAAACTGTACTCAGGATGTATGAGAAAAGAATCTATTTTCAATAAAAGGGAAATATTTTTTTAAAGAGGCTAACCATGTGCTTGCTAGAACACAGGTTCCTGTGACCCCACCAAACCTCCTACATCAGACTATTCAGCTTTAAGGGCCAGGAACCTGTGTTTAAAGGCCACCTCTCCCTGGCTGACTTACATGGATTTAAATGGTTAATGTGTGGGATAAAGAACAGGTATGTCCTTTGTGAAGTGTTGCATTTCTAGTTGGTCAAGAAAGGCAAAGAAAGACCTAGTAAAGGAGTCTAGGAGCAGAGCCAAAACAAAGTGGTCCAAAAGGGAAGTTCAGGACAAGAAAGCTACACAGGACAAGCTCTGTAAGGAAGTCCCCAACTATAGGCTTATTGCTCCAGCTGTGGTCTCTGAGAGACTGCAGATGCCAGGTTCCTTGCCCAGAGCAGCTCTTCAGGGCTGACCAAGCTGGCTTCAAAGCACAGAGCCCAAGAAATTTACACTAGACACACAAAGGTTGGAGATGCCCTGGCTGCTGGCAAGGGTGCATGATGGGTTCAATCAACTGTATGTTTGGAGAAATAGAACTTTATTAAATCAAAAAAAAAGAAAAAGAAAAAAACAGATAGGTTTTTTAAAAGTCAGTCTTTAACTGAATTTTAAAGTCAAGAAAGATTTTGTGTGATTTGTCCTTGTCCTGCCCTGAATGTGTCTTTCCCTCTACAACTTCAGGCTTGCTCTTTGCTGCCATTGAGGCACCTTTTGAGACTAGAATGAGACTATTTAAGGGCTGAACATGCCCCTCTCCCATAGGACTTGTGCTTTGAAGAGATGTTCTTAAAAGGCATTTGGGGATGAGTAAAAGGAGAGCCCCTGTAAACTATCAGATCACCCCATGTTATCTATTTCATGTGGCCTCTAGCTAGTTTTGGTTACTTGAAAACCAGAGAAAATGGACACACAGGGCATCTAAGCATCCCTGAAAAGGTGCATTTGAAAACTTAATAACTTAATATTAATTGCATAACAGCAGGTTTTTGGATGAAGCTCTCCAAGGTACTCTTGAACATGCTATTTTCCAGACATTTTCATTAGAGTTTGGCTATTTGAGACAAAGACCATGTCTGATACTGCTCCGTGGCGATAGAGCTTGGGCCTTATCTTTGTAGCAGGAGCTGTGCCTCTGCCAAGGGAGTGGACAGTTGAGTCATGAGGTCATTGTTCCGTCTGTAGCTGCTTGTGCTGTTCACAAAGACAACACTGCTGTTTCTAGGGGCTGTGATTGCCAACATCACCGTGGACAAGGAGCTGCTTTTTAGAAGGTTTTTAGAGTTGGGAAATATTGTCTCCCAGGCTGATACCTTTAGGGAAGATCTTTAGCATGGCGCGAATCTCGGATAGCTGTTCTTGGGCACGTGGATGTATATATTACAACGTTGTCAGAGGCTTCTCAAAGTGAAGAAACATAATGTGGGCTTTGTTTCCCCCAGCACTCGCCTGTGCAGGCTTGTTACCAAGTGACCTCACAGGTCAGAGACATCGTGCAGCAGCGTTTGTCACTGCAAATGCAGCACTCCTGAAACCTAGCTGCAAACCACATGTAGATTCTAATCCTTAGTCAGCCCCGGGCATTAAGCCCAGGTGCAGCATCTGTGTCTTTGCTTCCCTTGCATGCTGAAGATATGTAGGATGTGTGACCTTTTCCTTGCCTCTATTAGGCAAATGGGCTAATTGTATTGGGTCTTTGATGCATCATCTTTGACAAAAAGGGAAAGGATTGAATCAGTGAATCCAACACACACATATTAATCCATATTCTTTGGACATAGCCCAAAGCAGCAGAGACATAGTCTGAGTGGAGGGCCTGGAGATGTGGACTTTTTAAAAGTGCCCCTGATGTTTCAGGCATTTCTCTGTTTTGGTATCCAGTCTATCAAATGATCTGTGAGACCATTTCAGCATTGATGGAACAAGGGACAATATCTACCCCAGTCTTCAGGCTTCTGTGGAATAATAGGACATGCTTTGTTGCCAATCATAGCCACTATTGGGTTCCAATTAATTACTTCACTTCTGCCAAATGTCACAGCTTATTCACTAGTAGAAAGCAAATTAATGATCATAGGCCATTTGCCTGAGGAGGCTGCTGGGCCTTATTCATGCATTTTGTTCCTGTTTTGTTCATGGAGAAGAATTATAATGAGGATCTAATACTCTTTGTCTAAGTGATGGATGGAGTTCCTATGAACTTATTTAACTCACATAACATCATGATGGGGTTATTCTTACATCTATTTCATGGGCGTGGAAAGTGGGGTACAAACAGACAAAGAGCTTGCCCATGGTCCCACAGCTGATAAGTAGCAGGGCCAGAACTTAAACCTGAACCACGCAACACAAGACCTGGGCCGTCAGCCTCTATCCTATTTGGTTTGTTGTTTGCCACTTCCTCCAGAGTTGAAGGGGGGGTGGAATGGCTCCAGCTGGTCAGCAGGGCAACCGCCCGTCTGTTGCACTGGTTGAGTTCAAGGCACGTTGTGGGCATGTGAAATACTTGGGTCTCACACTCGAAGGAGAAAGCCTGGCTGGAAGGGCAGATTGAGAAGAAACAGAACAGAACGTGGGTAGCACTGGGTGAGTCAAGTATAGAGTGCCAGGAGCATGGAAAGAAGCCATGGCAGTGGCCTCTCTCCTGGGCCAAAAGTCAGGGAAGGGCAAAAGAAAAGTCAGAGAACAAGAGGAGAGTCAGGAAACAGCAAGAACAGATTTTTCTCCAAGTAAGGCGAGACCAGCAGCATCAGGAAGTGCTGTGTGGGTCTGTGGAAACCAAGAGAGGAGACAGAGACCTAACCGCTGTGGCACTGCTAAAGGAAAGCATTCCTAGCATTTCCTAGCATTCAAATACAGTGGGTGACAAGGGGCCAGACAGGTGAAGGCAGTGTATTTAATTCTATTCCTGTGTAATGCATTAACTGGGAGGCTAACACTATCAAAACCCCTCTCCCATCACAATGACTAGATGGCCAGGCGGGTGACTCTGCTGTCCCCAGAGACCTTTGAAGTCAGTCCCCGCCTCAGCACTGTCTGTCTGTGCCTGTCTGTGCTCCGCCATAGCTCAGGATGCTCTTCCTTTCTGGGCCTGGCTACTGTTTGCCTGTACAACTGCTAGGGCAGCCAGACCGGCCAGGCCTGCTCACTCTCATTTCCGTGTGGTAACGCAGTGGGTTTAAATGACTAGGGCAGGGCCCTGTCCCAGCTTTCTGACTCCAGGGTGATTCCCAGCTAGGCACACAAGGAAGAAGTAGCTATGAATTGGCTTATCATCTCTAGCGACAAGCTCCCTGCCCCACTGCCAGCTGGGTACTCCCCACCTTTCGGTGGGGGCCAGAATTGGAGATAGGGTTTCTCTGTGTAGCCCTGGCTGTCCTAGAACTCGCTACGTAGACCAGGCTGGCTTTGAACTCACAGAGATCCCCTGCCTCTGCCTCCCGAGTGCTGGGATTGAAGGCGTGCGCTGCCACCATTTATTACCCAGCAACCACCCACCTTCTGATCACATCCTTTTCACCTACTCCTTACCTGACTCAGCACTGGCAATGCCAGTGTACAAGGGGAATGAGTAAAATTGATGTCAGGCTTTGTCTTGGATTATAGGATAATGGTTTTTAATGCACTAACCAGACCATTCTCAGGGGAAGCTGAAGGGCTGACTGCAAGCCCTAGCTCCGCAAGATAGGAAGAGGCAGTTTTGTAGCTAGGGCCAAGCTTTGCAGAAGACAGGCAGGGCTTTGAGACCAAGATATCAAGGGAAGGCCTCCTACTGGAGCACTTAATTGTCGGTTTGGGGTATTGGGAATCCTTTTTCTCCTGATGCTCTAGATTAGATTTCAGAAAAACTCTTCACACAGAAATGCAGAAAAAAAAAGTTGTAGGTTCATAAGAAAATTTGCTTTTCTGTACAGACATTAAATAGAAATTTTGCTTTTATGTAATTAGGCAGATCACAGTCTATGTGAGAGTGTGAGTTTGTGTGTGTGTGTGTGTGTGTGTGTGTGTGTGTGCATGACTGTGCTGTAAAATTTCCATAGACCCTGTTGATATGAACAAGTAGGTCAGGACACATCCATTCAAATCCAGAACTGAAGTGAAAGCATTTCTGGCTTGACCTTTTCCTAAAGCACACTCTATTGTGTAAGCAAGGAAGCAAGCTTCTCACAGGTTACACACAGGCAAGTGGGGAAGGGGGCTGATTTGATAACTGTGAGACTGTTCTTGTCCTCACTGGGGTGATGTAAATATGGCGTCTTGCCTTTGCTTGCCCTCTAAGGATGGGAGAATCCATGTCTTTCAGCATCCACTTTGAGTGCAAGAAGGAGGGGGCTATCAGCCTGGTCTTTGTGACAAAGAAGACAAAGACCCAAAGAAAGTCAGCCACTTGTCCAAGGTCACACAGCCAATACAACTGAGGGCTGAACTAGCAAACATGTCAATAGTATCTGTGAACCTTCTGCTTATTCCCTAATGTACTGAGATCTTTCCAGTTACTTCCATACTTTCCTCAGCTTTCAGGAGTTATTATTGTAAAATCACTTGAAGAATGTACATTTCTAAAGTAATGTTCATATGCCATAAGTGTAATTTCTCTTCTTGTGACTATATATGTGTGTGTGTTATATGTACATATGATATACATATATAGTGAACTTATGTGTGCTGGGGGCATATTCTATGGTACTTGTGTAGAGACTAGAGGGCAACTTTATGGAGTTCATCCCTTCTTTTGGTTCTGGGGCTCAAGCTCAGGTTACCAGACTTGCATGGTCAACAGTTTTACCCGCTAAGCCCATCTCACTGCCTTGGCTTTTAAATCTATATGTCCCTTCACCACTGGATAAATACCTTGATTTCTGGATGTAAGCTTTAAATCTATATGTCCCTTCACCACTGGATAAATACCTTGATTTCTGGATGTAAGCTTTAAATTTCCTTTAGGTTGCCTCAAAACACCAAAAGCAATGCTTGATTCAGTAAATGTTGGTGGATGTTGTTTCATGATCTACTCTTCTGCCAAGAGCTTCCTTCCATATGCAAGATACCTGGGTGGCTGCTTTGCAGACCACGTGGTGGTTTCTTCACACTGTCTGAGGGTGGGCATTGTTCTTGTGCTGGAGGTTGGAACTGTGGAAGGCTGACTTACCCCAGATCCACAGCAGGGAGTCTCCAGGGTTAGAACATGAGCTCTGATCTTCTGGCTCCACCATACTCACAAGGTTTCCTCTAGGTGGTAACTTTCAAACAAACAAACAAACCAACAAACAAATAAATAGAGGAAAAAGGGAAGGAAGGAAGGAAGGAAGGAAGGAAGGAAGGAAGGAAGGAAGGAAGGAAGGAAGGAAGTTCAAGGCCTATGAGACGGCTCATTAGGTAAAGGTGTTGCTCTCAAACTTGCCAACCCAAGTTCAGTTCCCAAGATCCATGTGGTGGACAAAGAGGACCAACTTCCTATAAGCTGTCCCTAACCTTCAAATACATGTGTGTATGTGGCACAGACAGGCAGGCAGGCAGGCAGACAGACAGACAGACAGACAGATGGACGGACGGACGGACGGACAGATGGAGTAATAAAAGGCTGAAAATGCTTAGCCATGAATTTCTGTTGATGACTCTTATACCCCAGACCCTCTTGTGACAGCCCAGGGAGCCATGCATCTTCTTCTCCACCAGTTCTGCCCATTACACTGGCTTGGTGGTCCTTGTCCCAGCTCCCTGATTTGTCATGGCTGGTGATTCTGACTTCCACTGTGTCTCTCTCCGTAGGAAACTCCATGTCCTTCCACCTGCAGCTGTTGCCCAGGCATGTATCTTAACCCCTCCAAGGCACCGAGCATCCTCGTCGTGCTAACCATTTAGTCGCTGTAGAACCTAGAATACAATCCTTGTGCACAGAAGGATTACATCAAGCCTTGAGTCAAGGGAAACAAGTGGTTCCGGGACAGACAGCTGGTGTCAACTCAGTGGCTCATGACATTGGCTCTTCAAGAGTCGGAAGAGAGATATGGTAATGCCCCACAAAACTAGCATCTGCCACTGTGTGCCTGTTGAAGAGCTGGGCCCTATTTCCCTTGTACGGCCCTATAATAAAGTGGCAAGTCTAGGAGTGATATGTACACAAATCACTTTCCTCAATTATCCAACCATGAAGCAAGATCCCTACTGAGTGATTGTTCGGTCATGATGCTAACTGTTCCCACACAGCATTCGAGACAGACATTACCCAGAACTTAAGGCTGACATTTAAGAAAATGTATTTGCTCCACCTGGGTTGCTCTACTGTGTGTGTGTAAACATGTGAGCATGTGTGCGTGTGTGTGTGTGTGTGTGTGGATGCGTGTATCCACACATGTGAGTTAGTAGGGCACCTGGAGCTCAGGACCTCAGTTTTGCTAGGCATAAGTATGTCAGTAAGCAGTAGACTGAATCCTCTGATTGCTAAGAGAACAAGATAGAGAAGGAAGTATGATGGCGCAGCCAGTGTGAAAGTATTCAGTGCCACTGAGTTGCATCCTAAAGATGGCTATGATAGTAAATTCTCAATTGTGTATATTTTACTACCTTTTTTTTTGAAAGCACTATCTGTATGTGTTTCTTGTGCTTTTTCTTTGGCTCTTTTTTCCTGTTTGTTTTGCCCTATTCTGGTTTGTTTTTATTTTTTTTTTATTTTTTGTTATTTTAAATGCCTATTTGTAAGCTGGGCGGTGGTGGCGCACGCCTTTAATCCCAGCACTCGGGAGGCAGAGGCAGGTGGATCTCTGTGAGTTCGAGACCAGCCTGGTCTACAGAGCTAGTTCCAGGACAGGCTCTAAAAGCTGCAGAGAAACCCTGTCTCGAAAAAAACAAACAAAAAAAATAATAAAATAAATGCCTATTTGTTTTCCAATGAGAAAGAGAAAGAAAGGGTGTGGATTTGGGGTGGGATGAACCGGATATGGGAGGGGTTCAGGGAGAGGAAACCGTAATCAGAATATATTGTATGGAAAAACAAAACTATTTTTAATTAAAAACCTGAACTATTTAGTGCCGCTACTTTCATGGCGAGGAGGAGGGGCATGTTGAGGTTTGGAGGATGGTGGAGTGGTAACTCAGTCCCCACTTATTCTCTCTCTCTCTCTCTCTCTCTCTCTCTCTCTCTCTCTGTGTGTGTGTGTGTGTGTGTGTGTGTGTGTGTGTGTGTAATCACATTTCGCCAAGTCTACAGCAAATACGTACCGTGATCTGCGGGGAATTATCAGGAAGCTGAATTTCTGACTCTACAGTGGAGCAGTGTGGAGCAGGGCTCACAGGCGCTTGCTGATGACTGTAATGTTAAAGACGGGCTGAGGCAAGAAGACCACTTCATTAGCCACTGCTCCGGTCTAGTCTATGCTGCTAACACAAGACTATCACCGACTGGACAGTTGATGCGGGACAGAAACCCACTGCCTCAGAGCTGGAGGTGGGGGATTCAAAGAGCAGCATGCCAGCACCTGGATGCTGTATCCCATGGCAGAGAAAGGAGAGGATGAGTCACCTCTTCCAAACCTGTGCAGGGATACCTAAGCCTAGTCACAGAGGATGGGCTTCCATGCCCCAAAGAACTCTTCATGGTTCCACTTTTAAATACGGCCATGTTGGAAATGTGAAATCTGGAAGGGACATTTTCGGACTATAATAGCCACTATTGACTGTCCGGGACAGATCCAATTAATGCTCAGTTGCTACGTGATGCCATTTCAGTCTTGACTTTGAACTGATATGAACTGATAATATGCCTATAAACTTGGGCAGGGGTGGGGGTGGTGGTCCCGGATATTGAAACCAGAACCTTGTACATGATAGGCAGGAACTCTATCACTGAGCTACACTTCCTAGTCTTTTCTAAAATTTTGTCTTGAGTCAGGACCTTACTGAGTTGGCAAGGTGGCCTTGAACTTGTGATCCTTCTGCCTCATTTGCTGAGGGAGCTGGGGTTGCAGGCAGGCAGCACCATGTCTGGGTACGCTGTGAATCTTACACGGATTGTCTCCAGCATCATTTCCTCTCCCCACTTCACAGTGCAATGTCCATTAGGAACAGGACAAGCATCTTAAAGTGGCTAAGTGAACAAACAGAGCTGATGTCTGATTTGCCTCTGTAGTCACCACAGTCCCTAGACCAGTGCCTTATGCACACAGCACTTGGCTATGGTGAAATTCTGGATAAAGTGATATTTTGATTTAAAGTGGGTCCTGCAGCATGTTAAATACCACCGTCCTGCTATGTGCATTGATTGTTGCTGGTAGATTACAACTCGAAGGTTGAAAAGATTGTGCTGAGGTGTTTTCTAGTGGCAAGAAGGGGCATCTAACAGAGAGAGGAATGGGAAGAGGCAGAAACCAGAAAATTGGGCCTCAAAGTTGAGAAAGTGTGCTAGCCTGGGACTGAGGCCAAACCATACTTCTTACTCTGGGACTTCTTGCTTTAATTTGCTGGAGATAATTGCCATAATTACTCTGTGTGTCTTTAGTAGCACTTCTTAGGAAGACAAAATGACCCATCAGGGCCGCCTTGAAGAGCTTGGCATTCATAGAAGTCTCTTCCTGGAAATGTTGGAGCAGCATATTAGAAATACTGCTTTTAAGAGAGGCAGTGCCCTAAATAAAATAAGAGTGTGCCATGCTGTGGTTGCTCTTCCCAAACAGACATAAATCTCCTTTTCTGTATAGTCTTTCCAGGCCTTTGAAGCTCAAGCGATAGTAAGTGGGTATTTGGGGGTAGACTCTCACTGGGTTCCACCTCACCCCGTTTTTTTTCAGTAGATAACAACAGAGATTCAAAACTTCCTTGCAGTTAAAAAACAAAGTGCACAATGTGTTTTAAGATGCGTCTGATCTGGCGTGGGCACATGAGTGTGTCACTCCAGCACTTCCACCTTGGTAAACATTTCTATTTTTTACTACTGAGTTTGCAGCCAACAGTATTCATTATTTTAATTAAAAAAAGATTCAGCGATTCTTTTCCAAATATGGCGCTAAGCATGGGGGGGGGAAACCACAGCTTATAAAAACAAGTGAGTTGTGCGGTAGTTTAGAGCACTGTGCACTTCCTATTAGGTAAATGTGATAATCTATTATGATCAAAGTGATCTAAAAATAGTAGCCTGTTTCCATCAGATGTCACATTGTTAACTCTACTGTTTTCCAGGCACAATCTGATAAAGTAACTGTCATTGATCAGGTTCTTATTATAGCGAGCACGCTCAGTGCCTTACACACAAAACTTCACAAATGCTCTCCCTCCAAGAGAGCCGTTGGCAATATCCCCATTCTATCAATAAGGAAGTTAGGGCTTACTCTACTTAAGAACTGGTTCAAAGATAAATAGCCAAAGAGAAAGAGCCCTGAGATGGCAGCCCACGAAGTGTCTCTGGAGCCACAGCTGGTTCAGTTCTTGCCCACTCCTCCGTCCCTTGAGCCATCAATTGGCATACCCTAGTTTGAGAAGTCAAAACTAGAAAAACTTTTTGACCACTGATGGGGATGTCCTTCTGTATATGTGTTGCTTTTATTGGTTGATGAATAAAGAAGTTTCTTTGGCCTATGGCAGGGCAGAACATCAGACCACAATACCATTAAGTGTGGTCTGTGTTAATAGTAGACAGGATGCAGCCGATCTGTGAAGATGCAGGACCCTTGAGTCAGAACCTGTGCCGCCCACCATCCTCAGGGTACCAGTAGATACTGCATCCTCTACATCGACGAAGGTCAAACTTCTCATCTCCAAAGCAAATAAAATTCAACCTGAAAATATGGGAGTTTCCATAGTCTGATGTGTTTCTTAGGATATCCTGTTGTTGCCCTGTGTTGTGGAGATCCTCCTGCAGCTTTGGGTCTGCAGGACCAGCCCCTTCACGGGCTCCAGAAGATCATAGATGGGGTGAATTTTGGGGTAGGCCAATTCATAGCCCTTGTTCTGGGCCTGGGTAGTTGCAGAATTGGTCGGCCCACCATCTTTCCTCAATCCTCACTACCAGGGAAAACCCTCTGGCATTGCCCAGGTTAGTTGTGGCAATGAGCAAGGGTGGGACTGGTTCTCCTGCTCTCATGCCCTCAGGGTCAGCTCTCTCGCATCTGGGCCAGCTCTACTGTGTTGCCTAGGTGAGGTGCAGGGGCCACTCTTCAGAGTGCTGCAGCCGATGAGGGGCAGGGACAGTTCTCCCACTCATATGACCTCTGGCCCAACTCACCCACCTGCCACAGGTAGCGAGGGGCCCAGAGGAGAGCATCCCTCCCCCGCCCACACCATCATATGACAGATGGGTGGTAAGGCCAGATCTCCCAAGCTTACCTTCAGGCCGTTTACCTGTACCCCTGACAATAAGGTCAGCTCTACTGCCCAGGTGAAATGCAATACTTCCTTCCCCAGTGCTACAACTGGTAAGTGGGAGGATTGATTCCCTTGCCCCGAGGGGGTTTTGGTCAGCTATCCCACTCTTCTACCTCAGGGCCAGCTCACCTGTGCCAACAGGGTCAGCTCTACTGTGTTGCCCAGGTGAGGAGCAGGGCCCTCTTTCCTGAGTGCTGTAGCTGGAAAAGCAATTCTTTGCTGATAGTCATGAATAGCCCCGGTATTCTTGGAAAAGACTAATGAGTTGCTTGCAGATGGATACTTTTTATTCCCACAGTGATTTGAACATGAAATCTAGTTAGTATGAGAGTGGAATCTGTTTCGTGTGTATAGCAGTCAGACCTATCGGTAGTGCCTGTTATGTTCCTTCAGATCCCAGGAGATTGGGGATCCTGCGTTTATTTCTTAGGGCCACAAGAGTTCTCTTTGAGAATTTTCCACCCACATCCATTCTTTAGTCATTAATTTATTAAAAATTACTCTGTGAAGGTACATGTATATGCATGTATGTGTGTGTACTTGTTTGTGTGTATATGTGCACATGTGTTTATGTGTATTCATGTATATGTGTGCGTATTTGTTCATGTGTGCATCATATATGTGTGTATTGTATGTATGTGTATGTATGTGAGTGTATACTGTTTATATTTATGTGTGTATGTTTATGTATGTGTGGGTATATGTATATGTGTATGGATGTATATGCATACAAGGTTAGAAATTATGTGCTACAATGTACTAGGTACACAGCTAAGTACTAAAATATGGCAGTCAACAAAATATACCCACATCCTTTCCTACATGGAATTTATAGTTGTAGTGAGATTCAGTTTGAAGATTTAAAAACAAATTCAATTTGAATATATTCTGGACTCTCCAGTGACCGTCTTGAAGCTAAATGTTGCTGTGAGGTTTTAATGCCATGGTGGCTTATGGCCGTTGGTGCCCTGGCATCAAATAATGGATTTTGCTTATTATTAATCAACTCAAATGAAGAGGTGGCTATCCTTTCCAGCCAAAGCCAAGCCAGAAGGCAATATGGGGAAGCATTGCAGAAGCGAGGGGAAACCTGAGCTACCTCATGCCATTTAGTAGAACAGGCTGGGCAAACTCAAGAGAACCAGGCCACAGTAAGGAAACTAATTTCAACGCAATATAATTACATGAATTAATGTGATTCATTTGGATTTTATTGGCTTTGTGGCCTTGTTTATATTATCAGTTATAAATTTGTGCTGATTTTATAGCAATGTAAGAACTTTAAGCATAGGGCATTCATGGCGTAATAATAATAATAATAATAATAATAATAATAATAATAATAATAATAAAACTTTTTCGCTGGCCCTTGGGAGGCCTGAAATAAATTCCTTTTCTGTGAAGGAGGTCAGCATCATCATTCAAGCGCAGATGCTTGGCCCAGAGAACAGCTGCCCACAGGTAAAATTCTTTCTGTATATATGAATAGCTTAGAAAAAACTGACCATATCCTGATTTATCAGAAAAAAATAAAAGAGCCGTGTGTAAAAATGCATCTGTTTTTACCTTCAGGTCTTTTTATATTTTGTGCTTGTGAGCTATCACGCTCTTAGGCTATTCATGGCAGAACTATTACACACCTATTTCCTATAATTATCTTAATTAATTGACTAATTTTGAGACGCAGTCTCATATTGCTCAGGCCAGCCTCAAACTCACCATGGAGCCATGTCACTAGAGTAGTTAAAGTCAGAGTCATGCTCTGGAATCCCTAAAGACCGAGACTCAGCCACCCATTCTCAGTAGACAATGGTGACGCATTTGTTTGCAAAAAATCAAAGAGAGGAGATTTGTGCAGTTTGGAGGCATTGTGAAGAAGAATGGAGAGGTCCAGTGGCCCCTGCCCTGGTTTATCTTCTAGTATGAAGTTTAGGTTTAAATAGAGGGCAAGGAATATGCATAGCCTTGGTGAGGGAGATGGACACCACCTTCTAGGCTCCAGTCTCTCCAGCACAGTGGTCTGACAGTTCGAACTGTACAGAATCGCTTTGCAAGAGAAAAGTTGTTCCTGGACCTGACACCAGGCTTTCAACTTTTCTCTTCTACCAGCCTATGATTGTGAAGGACTTCTAAACTACTGGGGTTCCGATTGCTTCAATACTCTGAGAGCCAAAGGGAAGGCCACAGGTGTGTCTTTAGAATATCTCATTCCTGCTGGAACTGAGGATTACCTTAAACTCTGATCCTCCTGCCTCTAAACCCAAGCAGAGGCGCTTTCCAGGCATGCGCCGCTGTGCCTGGCCCTCATGATTGTTTTAAGAGGGAAGAAGTACACCAAACTCTTCCATCCTTGCTATTTCCCCATGTGTGTACATGGCCACTCATGGCCTCCCAGAACCTCCTCCCACAAACTACACCACTCACTTGTCTCTCACTGGGTACCGCTCTAAGGAGCGTTTCAACGTTTTGGTATTTAGTATTCAGGCCATCTTAAGCCTGTCCTGAGATTAGAACAAGAGATGACCCCTGTGAGAATAATTAGGAATTATTATAACTAGAGAATAATAATTCTGCAATGTAATACAGCAGTGTTTGATCTTCCCTCCAGAGTCAGGCTCCAGGTCAGCGACAAGGCATAGCTTTCCACTAGCACCAGATGGTGCCATTTGGAGGGTGACCACACGCCTCCCCCCATTTGTCTGGGGCTGCCCCTGCTCATGACTGATGTCTCACCGGATCTATTAACAGCTCCCCTCTCGCTCTCATTCTGATGAGAAATTGTGAACAGCTCCTGCTCCACCGAGAACTTGGCCTATGGCCCTGTTAGATCCAATTAAGGCTGTTTCAGTTCCTTTCCTCATTAACCCTCTGTTCTCGCTGAACCAGTTGATGTCTAAAGATGCAGTATTCATAGACTCTTTTCTGTACTGCTTCTCTTAGACTCTCAGAAAGTGTATCATAACAATGGCAGAAAGCTGGTCCCTTTGGAGCAGTGATTGACTGTGTTTAATCAGCAAAATTTGTGTAAACTCTGAGCTGGTGAGAACATTGGACATCCAGGAGGTCAGAGCCTGCAAATCCTGGCCATTGACTATAGGATGTAGACATAGTCTTCCTTCAAAATGTTGAAAGAACAAAATTGCACTGCCTTGTCCCACCCGAAACAAGTGCATCAGTGAGCAACCAAGCTACAAAGGTTTGAGCTGCCACCTGCTATTTTGGATGTGCATTTTGCTTTGGTCAGAACTTATTTTGGTGTTAGAGCTGAAACATTAATCCAGTGACTGGGCTTTAATGACATCTGGTGGAGTAAGGCCTGGGAACCTGTGAGAGGCCTGGATCCATACCTGAGGCCTGTGGTCATAAGTGAGGCCTGTGGACATACGACAGGCCTGTGGACATACCTGAGAGCAAGTATGGCTGTCCTGCAGCCAATAGTCTAGATTGCCCACAGCCCAGGCCTCATTTTATTCCCATCTCTTGCTCTTTGGCTGTTTGGCCTGATCCTCACAGCCCTCCCAGAAAACCAAGAGGAAAGAGGAGGGAAATTCTTACTAGTGTTTTTACGGAAAAGGCTAAGAAAGATGATCAGATCTGTTTTATATCTTGTAATGAGGGGGGTGGGGTGGAGAGGGAATACATGAAAGGATGGCAGAAAGCACAGCAATTCTGAATTCTACATACACTATAGCTTTTTATTATGCATACAAACCTATGATAAAGTTTAATTCACACGTTAGGCACAGTAAATCTAAGAATAGTAACTAATAATAAAATACAGATTTAATAATGTACTGTACTAAAGTTTTGTGAACATAATTTCCCACTTTCTCAAGGTATCTTACACTGTATCCATGCTGCTATCCTGCTGGGATGGCATGGGATGAGGTTACTGTATCCATGCTGCTATCCTGCTGGGATGGCATGGGATGAGGTTACTGTATCCATGCTTCTATCCTGCTGGGATGGCATGGGATGAGGTTACTGTATCCATGCTGCTATCCTGCTGGGATGGCATGGGATGAGGTAAATGACTCAACACTTACCCAGCAGCGACCATAAATTCTACAGTTTGAAAAGTAACAGCAAAACTAGTGTGGTCCTCTTTTTTCATCTTCATGATACTATGGATTTTTTTTTTAAATCCACCTTAGCATAGATCCTAGCGCCCTTGTGTACAACTGTTCCTCTTTCCTTAAGAACTTGTACTCCTTCACTTAAAGGAACAGCACAAGGCTTCTTTTTGGTGTATCTGAATTGACAGCTTCACAGCCTATGGATGATTAATGAGTAAAATAGGGGTTTCTTGAAATATGGCAACACTGTAACAGTTGGTCTGGAGGTTTAGATGGCTACAAAGTGACTAACGGGAGGGCAGAATGTTCAGCATGGATACGACAAATATTATAGTAGCATGCACCTGAAAACTCCCGAATTGGGAGATTAAGGAGGTAGCCCGGTCAGGACAGTGTTTGCTACACAATTATGAAGACTTGACTTTGATTCCCAGTACCCACAGAAAAAGCCAGTGGGTGCGGTGGCACATACTTAACAGTCCCAGTGCTGGGTGGGTGGAGACAGGATCCCCGGGGGCTTTTGCCAATGAACCGGCGTAGCCTACTTGTCTACCTCCAGGTCCTAATGGGAGAACCTGTCTCAAAAAGTAAGGTGGGCAGCTCATAAGAGCAGCACTTGAGGTTGCCCTCTGGCTCCCACATGCATGTATGTATTCACCCACACATGAACACTCACGCATGTGCAGGCACACGAGAATGTATGCACTGTGTGTCCCTGGAATTTTTCATTTAATATTTACAGACTTCAGTTGATCAGAGCTAAAACTGTGAAAAGTGGGACAGTATACAGGGATCCCCGACTATATTCTAATTTGTTATATATGTTTCAGTGTGGCTAAAGGGTGTGTGGGGTGGGGAGAGAGAGAGACATTCAGACACTGGAATTAGAAGTTCCACTAAGGCAGACGTGAAGTCTGTTTTGTCCAGTTGTCTGCCCTCCAGCACTTAAACTAGTGCCTGATGCTCAAAAATGTTAAGAATAAGGGAATGCCATGAGGGCTGGAAGTGACAGCTGGAGGGAGGGAAATCTCTGGAAAGGGGTTGTTAATGTGTATATTTCTTTCTTTGGCTGTAGTGAGAATCCACTGGGGTTAGATAGTAGTAATGAATGCACAGATTTCTGACGATTCTATTAGGCACCATTGCATATTTTTAAAGGAATTTTGTCTGCTGGTATATTCTATTACCATTATTCACCCATGTAGCTATGCAAAGTAATGGATTTAACTGAAATTTCTATTCTTGAACGTTCCGTGCTGCTATCCTAATACCCTCTACCTCCTGCTCTCTTACTATTTTTCTTCCATTTTCCTCCTTTTCCCTGGATCTCTTCCCCTTTCCTGGTACTCCATCTTCCATGTTCAGGTCATTAAATGGATTAATTTTATGGAATGTTAACTATATCTTATTTTTACTTGCAAAGAAAAAGAATGAGTACATTTTATACCTTCTGTGCTGCTGTAGTTATGTTTAATAACTGTGTCTTTGGGGTAAATTGATGATTGCTTTTCTATACCAAAACAGTCTCAATAATTGCTTCCCCAAAGGATGGTTTGTGGGTCACTCGTGTGTCTAGGTTGTGATCCAGTGGAGCCTGAGCTCTTTGGGGATAGAGGGAGGTGGGGTATCGGGTATTGTAGTGCACCCTCTCCGGGGTGGTAGTGGTCCAGTGGAGCCTGAGCTCTTTGGGGATAGAGGGAGGTGGGACATGGGGTACTGTAGTGCACCCTCTCCGGGGTGGTAGTGGTGTTGTTGTCTGTGAGTCAGAGGCAAGAGTAACTGCGTGTCTGTCCATGCTGAGGAGGAGGTCAATGTGGTGTTCCTTGGAATTTTTAAAAGTGGAGGAAAGAGGGACCTCTGTCCAGGGAGGCTGACTCACATCCTTCCAACTCTTTTGATCCGGGCTCCTGTTAAATCCATTTAAAGTCCTTCTGAGTCTGTTACCCTTCAAAAAGTGGAGCCTGTCAAAACAGATTAATGCCGTCACCCGAAACATTGAGCCAGCCTATGACCACGAATCTGGAGGTATTTATCAGAATTCATGTAATTTAGCCACTTGATAATTGCAAACAGGTGGTTGCATGGAGTCACTCCAGTCAGCAGAGGCTGTGACGGAGGCTTGTGCTTCTCATCCTCCTCAATACAAGGTCAGGCAAGAGCTTTAAAACTGCATCTTCCTGTATGTCTGCTGGTTTTCCTGTATGATCTTTTCTCCCAAGTAGGCATGAAATTAGTGTGAGAAGAGCATGTTCAGCTATGTGACCACATAGAACCCCTTATTATAGTGGAGGGATGTTTGCTGAAAGGGATAGGACTCTGGCTTTCTCATCACAAAAGGAGTTTAAGCCTTTGGGCTTTGGAGTGTATCAATTTTTTGTGTTTGTAAAAGTTTTTTAGTAGTCCATATTAAATCCTGGTCAAGTTAAGTTACTGGTCTTGATACTTTGGATCTTTTCTTGTTGTTCAAGTATGTGGCTCTTCTGCAAGTCCCATTGCATCACCAGCTTTCCTTTCTTCTTTAAAATTATATTAGGAAGTCTGGCAGAGGCCTATGCCTTTAATCCCAGCACTTGGGAGGCAGAGACAGGCGGATCTCTGTGAGTTCGAGGCCAGCCTGGTCTACAAGAGCTAGTTCCAGGACAGGCTCCAAAGCTACAGAGAAACCCTGTCTCCAAAAAAACCATATATATATGGAACACCTAATATTTATTAGATATAAGCACATTTTGGGGGTGCTAGATCCCCAAGAATGGGGGTGCATAGTAATTGCCTGGAGGATATGGAAAAACAGGATTCCAGGTCTCGCCCCCAGAGTCTTTGTACGAAAAACCAGAGGGGCACCTTGGGAAGGTTTGACCACGGGAGTTGTTAAATTTCAGACCCCGGCAGCTGGCTTAAGAGCTCTGGTGACAGAGCTGGAGAGATAGCTTAGCAGTTGAGAGCATGTGCCACTATTGTGGAGGACCCAAGTTTACTTCCCAGTACCCATACAGGGCAGTTCACAACTGCCTAGAACTCCTGTGAATCTGATGTCTCCGGCTTCCACTGTCACCTCCAATCACATCCACGCAGCCACATACAGGCACCTCTAACATAAATAAAATAATAAAATGTAAATCTGTTAAGAGCTCTGGTGAGCAGATTGGAAGTTGGTGGATGGGAGCTAACAATCTGATGGCTTGGCCAGTTGGTTAGAAACAGCAACTAGGACTAGGAGGAAATCTTGGAAGACTCAGAGAGGGCAACGGGGCACTGTGAGTGAGTTGTAAGATGGTGCCTGAGCACACAGACACTCTCTCCTCTCTGGACGGGTGAACTTTTCCTACCTCAGACAAAAACCCATCTTGTTGACGCCCCTGGAGAGAACAAAGTCCCCAACCTCATCTTTCCCTTTGTTTGTTGGCAGATACACACTTGTCACACACCAGGTGCAGGCCATTCAAGGGTCAGGGATCTGGAGGAAAACTTAGATTGCTTCTCACTACCCTTTGCACCCCTGAAAACTTCCATCAGAAGCCCAGAAGAACTGGACTCAGGGCTATGGCCCTGCCTGCCTGCACTCATGAGATAAGCTTCAACAAACACAGTTCCACATGGTGAAGCTCTGACCCTTAATGTCTTCTAAATTGCTTGCTGGAGTTGATAGGAGCCTTTCGTGTGCTGTCCTCCCATGCCTCAACAGAAGGAAAAAATGGTAATTTAACCCTGGCTCCCTAGCCAATGTCTGTGTTGCCCTGCGGGTCCAGATCTGTGCCATCTCCCACTGTGTGGCTCAGAGCCTCCGTGCATAACTCAGCAGCCAAGGCTGTTTCACTTGTCACTTCTCAAGGTGTCTTCACGCCCCCTCCTAATCTGCTAGCTCAATGGGAGCCTGTCAAGAACATCAGCTATCCCAGCCAATTGCACTGAAGATATAGCCTGGAGCAGAAAATCAGCTGTGTCTTTCAGTGTCTCTTCTCTCTTTCTTTCTCTGTGGGGAGGACATGTTTGTGTGTGTGCAGGTATGCATGCATATGTGTATGTATGCAAATGCAGGCCAAAGGTCCATCTTGCCTGTTGTTCCTCTGGTGGTATCCATTGGGAGGCAGGTGATGGGTCTCAGCTCTGAGTAGGCTCAGCTGTCTTGGCAATAAACCCCAGGGATCTTTCCGTCTCCACCTTCCCCAGCCCAGGATGACAAATGCACACCGCCACACCCAGCTTTTTGTTCTATGGGTTCTGGGGATCGAACTCAGATCCTTTATGTTTACAGGGAAAGCCCTTAATTGAATGAGCAATTTCTTCAGCCCCGTCCACTTCTGTGTATATAGAATTCTCATATCAGAGGGTTGGCATTTCCCAGAATGCACTTATTCCCAATGCTTACAGGTTTTCGACTTTTCCTTGGTGTAAAAGTACGAACTCTGACCTTTTCCTGGACTAAGCTATATGGCCCAACATTCTCACAATGCCGGGCGGCAGCAATGAACCACAGCTTCTGGTCAGCTCTGTAGCTGTGAGAGTGACCGCAGATGCTCCTCAGTGGGCTGGCTTCAATTCATGATGGGCCCTTGTTAAGTCAAGAGCATCTGGAGGTGTGTACCAGGACAGGGAAGAATTGCCCATCTGGCCTCACAGTTATGCCAATGAATCACAAACATAATGCAGCTTCTGGGCGTCTTCTCTAAAGGTGTGCGCTCACTGCTTTGTGATGCTTAGACCCTGGGTGCGCTCGGATCCCACTTCAGACCATGAGAGAAAGAAGCATGCATTTAGGAGAAAATGGAGGGAAAAGCTTAAAGCGATTTGGTTCCACATAGCTGGGCTGTTGCACTAGGCTCAATCTGAATTTTTATGTAAGAGACAGATAAAACGTTCGTCCTCTGTGAGTTTGGTGTCTTGGTTACTTGCAGGGAAATCTCACTGTAAAGAGATAAATTGGATGGAGGGATAGATGCCTGAAAAAATGAGGAGTTCCACATTGTTGATTTTAAAAACCTGCGTCAGCAGAGCCCAATATATACTTAGATGGAAGGAAGATAGTCTGGTTGAACGGGTTGTCTCAAGCCGCTCTCCCACACACACTGCCATCTCAGCTTTCCTCCTCCCCACTATAGCTCACAGGCACAACAACAACCAAAGCCTAGTGTTTGTGACGGTACCCTCAAGAGCCTAAGTCTTGGGTGGTAAATAGAATCACCTGTCTGTCCTCAAACTGCTGCAGTGGCTAAGTTCCTCTTGAATGTTTCCTTGGGCTTGGGCCTCCTGTTTGATCCTGTTTACAGCAGCCCACTGGACTCCTCCTGGATATGGATGGATTTACCATCACCTTGGGGAATTGTTATCAACTTCACCCATCTGGAAATGATCTATGAGTCCATAAACAAAAACAGTATCTTTGTAAACAAACAGAAATAATCACCAATAAATGCATCATATCCTTTATTGCTCAGGTCTTGTGGAGACACCCTCGGATTGCAGCCAGTGGTGTGTGAATTAATGACCTACTAAAATAGGTCTCAGTGGTCTGCCCTTCTAACCGTGATTCTGCCATAGAGAATCAGAGAGTAGAAGCTGAAGTTTCCCATAAGCATGGAATCCCTTGGAAGTCATGCTAGAAAAGAAAGGAAACTGAAAAGAGTAAACACCCAAGATTTCTTTGCCTTATTGCTTGTGTAACATTTAGAATTGGAAGTCAGGCCAAAGTCAGGCACGGTGGCACACACTTTTAATTCCAGTACTCAGGAGGCAGAAGAAGGCAGATCTCTATGAGTTTGTGGCCTACCTGGTCTATTGAGAGAGTCCCAGGATAGCAGAGCTACGTAAGAGATATTGTCTCAGAAAGCAAATAAACAAAATCCTCAAACCAAAAGACATACCCAGATACTCCATGGCTGCTTTTGTATGAAGTAAATTTGAGCTTTATTCAGGTGTGTGTGTGTGTGTGTGTGTGTGTGTGTGTGTGTTATTTGGTTTTTTGGGGGGGAGGGGGAGGGGGCTGGTTTTTTACCTCAGTTGTTCCAGGATCATGATCTTAAGTGAACTTTAGCATTATGTGTGTGTGAAACCTGTGTGGGTAGGTTTTTGTTTTTTTTACATTTATTTGTAGATGAAGAGGAGGGTCATGTCACAGTGTGAGGTGTGTGTGTGTGTGTGTGTGTGTGTGTGTGTAGGTCAGAGGACAATTTGCAGGACTCACTTCTCTCCTTCTACCACGTGTGTCCTGGGAGTCAAACTCAGGTCATCAGATGAGGCAGCAAGCGCTTTTACCCGCCGAGCCATCCCACCGTCTTGAACCTGTGTCTTATTATTAATCATGTTCCTAGCATTTGTCACTAATCAAGTGATTGCTCTGTGCCAACCTTTATATTAAGCCTTTCATTCTGTATTCCCTGTTTAATTTGTACAACTAAACTTTAATTGTTAATATCACATCCTACAGATGAGGAGATTTCTATCCAGAGACATCAGGCCATTGCCTAACACTGCAGGTTCTGCCAATCATGATTCTAGGCAAACCTGAGAGCAATGCTATTGTCTGCTGCTTCCTACAGAAAGTGTGGTATGCTTGGTCTGAGCATCAGACCACTCATCAGAAAAGAACTGGAATTCTGGCATAGAAAGCTTTCAAGAACTCTTTGGAGAGCTAGTCGGGTGAACTTTTCTACCTGTATGTACCTCAGATTATCACCAGAAATCCTCAGTCATATTATTAATATATGACTGCATTCCCATCACACACGGTCACATGATCACAGCATAGGTATGTCCAGTTATATTATTGTTACCACAGCCTCCTGCCTCCATGACATCGTCCAATAATTGTATGTCCCTCTTTCTTCCTCCCCATAGTTATTGCAAATCCTTCAGTTACCTTTTTCCTGATCACCTCCTTCATGAGGAATAGCGAGCCAGATGGATAGAGGACTATTCACACAAGAGTACTATGGAATATTGGCCCATCAGAAGAGGTGGGGCCTTAATTATATGCTTGGCTCTTGAGAACTTAGAGTACAATATGTAACCAACAATATTAATTTCACCTGGGGTTCCAACAGAAATAAACTTGGTGTTTATCCAAATTGACTGGATCATAATGGTTACTATGACCCCACTCCCCACCCCCGGGTAAACTTTGGCACAGGGACATTTGGGAAACTTGGTTTTTTCCATGCTGCAGCCATGATGTGGCATAGGCCATTCCACGGGCTGATTCCAAGTGAGAAACAGACAGAACCAACAGAAGGCAGACTCTACCTATAGCGAACTCAAGGACATGATAAGCCAAGGGAAAGAAAGAGCTCAGAAACTTCCTCAGCACAAATCAAGAACATACATGGACTCTAAACCCAGCAGACCCACCCACGCTGTCAAGATACAGGTGCAGCAAGTCCAACTTGGGAACAGTTAAGTTAAAACCAGGTGCCCAAGGTCATGAGCATCATTCAAGAGAAGTCATTAGAGAGAGCCTCCCTAAACAACGCTCATAAGCAGTGTATCCAGGGATGGAAACAGCTGATAAAAAAAAAAAAGCTCCCCATTTTGAAAAGCAATTTTGTTTGTTTAACTTAATTTTTTAAACCCTAGCTCTCTTATCTACGTTGGGTTTCATTAAAGTCAGTAGATGTGTGAAAGACTTTATCACATTTGAAATTTCCATTCAGCAAATGGTCGGACCCTTGTCTTCAGCGCCGTTGTTTTCTGAACTGATGCATAAAAAATAATGCTTCGCTTCCGCTGAGAACAGGCAACTTTAACCTTCTCCCTTTCCCCAGCCTCACATTGCAGCTCACTCTGCTACCCCAGCCTCAGCTCTGCCAGCTCCCCAAACCTTTGCGTTCTTTACCCCTTAGCGACAGCTGTTGATAATTCTTTTTTTTTTTTTTTTTTTTTTTGGTTTTTCGAGACAGGGTTTCTCTGTAGCTTTTGGAGCCTGTCCTGGAACTAGCTCTTGTAGACCAGGCTGGTCTCGAACTCACAGAGATCCGCCTGCCTCTGCCTCCCGCCGCCGCCCGGCTGATAATTCTTACAGCTAGAATTCTCTCAGTATTTGCTGGTGAGAACGAGGAATTAATTACACACTGAATCTTCCCTATCAAAGCTGCTTAATATCATATCTACGCGATAATGTAGTCACTGATTTAAAAACCAATTCTTGAAGCAAAAATGTCACACTTCCCAGAGATTATAAGTAAATAGACCAAGCCGAGCACAGGTATGTTTCTGTCACTCTTCAAATATTCTGATAAGGAGAAAGAAATAGTTTTTTGTTTGACTTTCAAAGGGCAAATGTTGCATAAATTCAGGCTCATGGTATGGTATTTTAAAAGCATTATCTTTGGAAAACATTGCGATATCGTGAGGAACGGACACTGTAAAGCCAAGGGCTGGGCCCTTCTCACAGTGGTAATTACTCTAAAGTAGACTGATTAGTTTTCTTATCTGGCATTCTTGGTAGTAGAGACCGTTGTCATTTTACTTCATCTGATTCGATAAGATGACATAAGAGTTCTCCTTATATAGAAAAACCTCAGTTTCTACTACTGGATTACAATTACACACACCTATACATATACGTGCATATATGTGTGTGCATGTATATGTGTAAACATGTGTACATGTATATATGTATTGCATACACATATATGATGTAGGTGTGTCTTCTATCTATCTGTGGGAGCCAGGCGGGACGAAAAGCAGGCCTGCCCGCAGATCCTTCTACACATATGTCTTCCAGTTTTCAGGCTCAGGACAATTTTATGGTTAATTATATAAAGGGCTGGGGAGATGGCTCCATGGCTAAAACACTTGCTACAAAAACATGAGGTCCCGTGTTCAAATCCATGTAAAGCTGGGCATGGTGGCATACATCCATAATGTCAGCAGTCCTAGTGTGGGGTGGGAGGAAGTGAGAGACGAACCCTTCACTTCTCACAGGTCTTCCATCCTAGTTTACATAGTGATAAACAAGAGAACCCGCCTTCGACAAGGTGAAGGCGACCCTCCTCACAAACATCATGGCATATACACGCCAGATCCACAGACACAAACATATACACACAGAGAGGGGGGATTTATTTATTTTTTAATATTGTGAAGAAAACCTTGGGAATCACTTTACTCGGGTTCATAAATTACGAGTTCGCGATTCATAAAAGAACAGCACCCACATGGTGGCTCACAGTCAGTTCTAGGGGATCCAAAGCCCTCTCGCGGCCTCTGCAGTCACTGATATGCATGGTGCAGACATATGTATAAAATAAATCAATCTAAAGGAGAAGACAAAATAGAGAACTGAAGAGAAGGAAGAGTAAAGGCACATGGTGGGAGAGGACATGCAAGTCAAGGACAACCCAAAGCTCTGCCCTGATAGCAGGAGGAAAATGGAGCCTCGGGGACAGCATGCCCACTCCCCTCTTCCTCCAGAAAAAGTGTCCTTGTTTGTTGCTCTCTCCTCTCCCAGTTTGGGACAGATGGATCACGGCCCTCCTGGAGACATGGCCACAGTGGTAGTTCATTAGAACCTGCAGTGAAAGAAATGGCACGCTGAAAGCCATCAGCTTTCTCTGAGGACTTTGGTCTTAATGTTGAATATGGAAGCAGGTGGAGATTCCAATGTGCACAATACTCTCTGGGCTGTTAAGCTGTCTGCTATGGGTGCCAGGGAGCAGACAACCTCTGTCGCTGGCTACTGTGCCATGACCCTTGCCGAGTCCCATCCTAGGGAAGCCAGGCATGAAAGTGCAGTGGCGTGGTCAGACGGAAAGACGGACACAGTGGAAGACGGACACAGTGATTAGAACTGAGACTCTCAGCCTGGAAGTCCAGGGGGATTTTTTTTTTCTGTCACTGGTTTAAGCATCCTTTGCTCAAAAAGACTTTGTCTAATTGGAGAGCTGCGATTGGCGACAAGGGCCTTGTAGAACTGGCCTTCGTGAGTGCGTTTTCCTCTGTTGACTACTCGTCAACACCCACACCTGCCGATGCCAAAGCTGAGAGTCCTTCAGAGCTGGGTTCGTCCATCCCTGATTTTAACTGGTGAAGCAATAGATCTGCAGAGGGTAAAGGGCTTGTTCTGAGGTGTGTGGGGAGCTCCCCCAAAGCCCGGACCAAACCCAAGACTTTGTCAGCGGCATACTGTCTTCCTGTCTATTCACCATGTGGTTCACCGCCAATGGCTTATTTTTAACCACACTGAATCTACCACACAGAAACCATAGGCTTTCTAAGATCAGATATATGTGACCTCTCTCCAGGAAGAACCCATCATTTGGAAATGTGAGAAAGGGATTCATTGGTAGCTTATTTTATAGTTGAAAATCATGAAGATGGGAGCCCCCACAGGAACAGAGACCCAGTAGAAGTGCACCTAAGCTCTCTTTGAGGTAGGAAGGGAGGCTGACCAAAGGAGAAGGGTGAGTCTATAGTGTGTGGCTGAGCAGCAGGGGCCTCTCACTGTGCTGCGGCCAGCACAGCAACGCCTGTGGCCCTCTGCTGAGAAGCAGTAGCTGCCACTCCACTTCCGGCAATCCCCTACTGAAAAGCAGGCAGATCTTCGCCCTTTTTTTTTTATCAGCCCCTCATTCCTCTTAAAATTGCGATGGAAGATGTTGTGAGCGTGCGTGGAATTATTCTTTCTCTATTTCTATTTCATCAAGTGAAAGATTGACCTAAAACGTTTGGCCAGAGAGAAATAGAAAAGCCAGTTCTAGTTTGAATTACTCGAGTCTGATTCAGTCAGTTCCTGCTCATGATTGCAGCAATTTTGGGAAGCTATACGAGTTGGGGGATGGGAGTGTAGTGCACGGAATGAGTTCTGCTTTACTAACCACTATCCCAGGAACCTTAAAGTCCCAGTCAAAAGGCACGGAACGAATGAGGCACTGGATGAAAACTATGGACCGACACCCCCACCTCATGACACCATGCTTCAAACCTCTAAGGACACAGTGTGAGCCTCTGTACAGTTCTCTAACTTCATATAGAAGGGGAAGCGAGGTATTGGGTTGAGAGTCCCTTCCTACAAGGACCTGATGGCTAAGGAGGTGAGAGGGCAGAGAAGAGAGATCAGAGTGGAAGCTGGACTTCAGGATCCTCGTTCTTGTCCAAGGAGTGCAGAATCAAACAGTGAGGATTGAGCACCTCCTAAGTACAAGGCATTCTGCCCAGTGCTTTGGAGACGCAGAGAGAGAAAGGACACGGTCCTTCCCCTAAGCCCCTTGCATGTGGTAAGGCCTCATGTCGTAGAAAGGAGAACTCTCTATGTCTTTAGTCAACACATTACCACTGGCAAGGTTCCCTTGTGTAAACTGGGGTGCTAGTTGACAGGCACATCATGAGGGTTAATGAGGCAGACTGTGGAAGGCACTTCAATAACCCCAGATATTTCACACATGCTCAGTGAATATTAGCTGCCACCATCATCAGCATCGCCGTCATCATCCTCATCGTGGTCTGGAGCTAGTGAGCCCTGATGTATAAGCATTGATGTCTGTGCTGACATCTCACATGGAACGCTACTAGTCAGATCAAGTTTACCATTCCAAATTTGGAAGTCCTGATTATTTCCTTGCCCAAGCCTGGTCTCGTCTTATCTTACCATCTGATTAAATGGGATTAATGTCTATATGTTATTTTTCATCACTGTGGCCAAACACTTGGCAGAAATAGCTTAAGGGAACTCTTCCCTTGAGGTTGGGGAGTTTTAATCCATCATAGGCAGAAAGGAATGGCAGAGTTCAAGGCAGAAGAAGCATGCGGTAAAGATTCTTTGTATCTTAGTGGACCAGAAAGCAGAGACAGAAACAAAAGTGATTAGAACCTCCAGGGGCCGACCAGCTGAGCTAACCTTCAAAGGTTCTGTAGCTGTCAAAATGGCAGCAAACTCTGGAGATGAAGCAGCAAATTCTGGGCATGAAGCATTCAAATCATGGCTGATTCGGGGTGGGGGGAGATGTTTTACAGTCATGCCATAGCAGCTTCTCTAAGTCGTGCAAGTAAACCACTTAGGGGACACATTGGTGACTTCTTCCCTTTACCATGCCCCTAACTTCCAGTCACCCAGCAAGTTTTGTCTGTGCTGTTTCCAAAAATACATTGTAAAATCACAGCCTCCTCCTTTTCTGTCTCCACTGTGAAGACTGTGGTCAAGGCAGTATCTCACCTAGACCACTGGACCCTTCATTCTCCTGCTAGCACAAAGCTCCAGCGTTAACTCCCATCTGGTTCTCCCAAGGTGTCAAGCCCACTCTTGCCTGATGATCTCTGCATTCGGTTTTTATCATCTATTGAAAATGTTCTTTCTCCGCTCGGTTACTTTCTCAATTTTACAAATCAAGTCTCTGTTCAAATGGCATTTTTAGAAAGAGGATTTCCCTAGCAGTGTCTCCCTCACCTCTAATCCAATTCCTTCCATTTCCTTTATTCATTTTGGAACATCTTCAGAACAACTTCATGGGGTCGGGAAAATGGAAGACGTCAAAGGCGGTGTTTAAGGAAAGTCCTAGAAAATGCCCACCTTACTTCTGCAAAAGTCTTTTAGCTAAAGTTCATTCTCATAGGTCCCACCTATCTGTAAGAAATCCAGGAAACATTTTTGCTCAGGAAGAGAAAACGGTATGATGGGCATGCCACTGATTTCCACATCACACAGCATTGAAGGGTAGGACTTCACCCCGACATGTTGGGGCTCCAGACTCCCCAGTTTTCTCTCTCCATCTTAGGTTTCCCTTTTATTCCCCACATTCTCGGGGAGGCCGTACTCTCTCTTTCTGTTCCCACACTCAGTGCAGCAGTGATAATCACCTGGGAGCTACCGTAGAAGTTTATTGACTTGGAAGTTAGGTCCTTGTTCCACCACAAAGCCACCTACTACTACGAAGGGAATGTGGCCTGTTGATTACCTTAGACCGATGTTATGTTCCCCATCTTTGAACTTGAGGGATGGGTGGGGAGCCATGGAGCCATGTCGGATCAACAGTGAGGTAGAAACTGGACATGAAAGGACTCCCATTGGAAACAGGAAGAATGGATAACGTTATTCGGAAATAAAGTTACAGCTTCTATGATTTATCATCCAACTATACACAGCTCCAAACCCTCTCCAAGTTAGTTCATCTCAGGAGCCACGTTTTCTTCTTAAATGGCTCCTAGAAGCACTGGTCTCTACTAGAAGCATACTGTACAGCCTCAACTGTATTAGAAAATGCGTGGAACTTCTTGTTTCTTTGTTTTAGTTTAGCCTGAATTCTTTTTCACCAGCGGGAAACCTATCTGACCTCATTCTAGAAAAGTAACAGGTATGGTATGAGTTGCTAGGTGTAACAGGCAGCTGAGACTTCCATTAAATGACCTGAAATGGACTGAATCTGGGGAGACCCCTGTGTCCATCAACCAGATGTCACTTCGGTAAGCAATGAAAACAAAGTCGAGTTGATGCCTGTGATGATCAGCCCTGTGTGAAGTTCACCTGATATAGTTTAATCAAACCAAACACAGTTCCCGCCCCTGTGGAGTTTACAGTCAGGGAGAAGAGCTTGGATCTCAGATGGCCCTCAAAGGCTCCTGTGTTAAAGCCCTGGTGTTCAGTGTAACCATTGGGGGTGGTGAAACTTTCTAAGAGGTGAGGACTTGTACAAGGTTTGTTTTGTTTTGTTTTTTCGAGACAGGGTTTCTCTGTGTCACAATCCTAGCTGTCCTGGAACTAGCTCTTGTAGACCAGGCTGTCCTCAAACTCACAGAGATCCACCTACCTCTACCTCACAAGTGCTGGGATTAAAGGCGTGCCCCACCACCACCCAGCATTGTAAGAGGTTTTAAGTCACAGGAACATGCCCTAGAAGGAGATGTTTTTGGTCATTGTCTCTTCCCGCTTCGCTGCCTGGCTTCAAGGTGAGCAGTGCTGTTTCTCATATTCTCTCTGTCATGATTTACTCTCTCAAGCAGACCAAAAGCAAACACAGACTGAAATTCCAAAATACAGGAGTCAGCGGGAGCTTTTTCTTTGTATGACTTGGCTGTCTCCGATATTTGTTACAATAATGGAAAGCTGTCAAACACAAGGAGAGATAAAAATCATCAAATAAATATCAAATAAATAACAGCACAGACATAGGATCCAGTTCTGGCCAATTCTGTGTCCAAAGGCTAGGAGGAATTGGGTTATCATTTCCATGGTTGCTACTTGTTGGTAACAACTACAGTGGTGGAGTTCCAGAAATATGCTGATCCACTGTTTTCAGGGTCACACTGTGTGGTGGGGCCCTGCATGGTGGTCCCAACTGCTTATTCCAGCAGAGAACCCCTTGAGCTGCTATGGCGAGGTCTCAGGAGGTCCGTGCATCAGAGCAAAGTTGTGGCCCATGCAACTGGTTATCGTGGTAGGGTTCTACCTGGAAGTAACAAGGCAGCCATATACATCAGAGAGCAGCCCAGAAACAAGCCCACTTTGAAAATGTTAATAAAGTAAGCCAACGGGCAAAATGACCCCCTCCATGGCTATGTGAGAGACAGATTTGGTTCTAAAAGTGGGGTAAATAAGAAATAAGCAAGCAGAGAGCAGGCTCTGGTAGACAACAAACAGGGATCTCACTCCCCAAAGTGAGTTATTGGTAGACACCCAAGCCTCAGAAAGAAAGAGATGGAAGTCTACTTTTCATAGCAATGAGTACAGACCCGAAAAGGTGGAAGAGGTGTGGATCTTGCTCCCTGGATGCCAGGCTCTGCTGGTTGTTGTTGTTGTTGTTGTTGTTTTGTTTTGTTTTGTTTTGTTTGTTTTGTTTTACACTGTGGCAAAATGCCGAAAAGACATAACTGAAATGGAGAAGGCGCTATTTTGGCTCACAGTTTCAGAGTGATTAGCCTGTGGTACTTGGCTCACAGTTTCAGAGTGATTGGCCTGTGGTACTTGGCTCACAGTTTCAGAGTGATTGGCCTGTGGTACTTGGCTCTGTGTTGAGAAGTCGGAACCTCATGGTGGTGGGATCATGTGCCATGGGAGCCTCTTCACCTCAGGGTAGGCAGGAAGCAGAGAACAATGAATGTAGAAAGGGTCAGAGGGAGAGGTGGCCAACTTCTTTGACTTGGCTCCACCTCAAGTTTTCGCAGTCTGTCAAAATAGTGTCAGCAGCTGGGAACTGAGCATTCAACATTCGAGTCTGAGGGAAACATTTCACTTTCAAACCACAGCAGGAACCAAATCCCTGAATGCCCTGTCCCTCTAGCACACATCATGACCAAATTGGGAGGACCTGGCCTTGTTAACCTGTAGATGGGTCTGGATGGGCTCACGGTGGCCAGGAGAGAGGGGCAGAAACTGTGTGCCTTTGCTAGGAATGGATCGGTCTCTCAAATGCTTCCTTCTCCAGAAAATTTTGGCCCAGGCTAACCACCATCCCTGACAGGAGTAAGGGAATCTAGCAAACACCCTTCTCTCGTGCTGTTGTCTCTTCCGTCTTCCTTCAGAAGACCCTGGTAGGGGTGTGGAATCACTAAGATAACCGACCTGACGGATTATTACAGCACAAAAACTTTATGTCTTTCTGTTTTAATTTTAGTCTTTCAAGATAATTTTGCAAGCACAAACTTAGTAATTGGATATACTGCCTAACATGTTTATATACAGTCATTGGCTAGCTACATTAGTCAGGCAAGATTGCCAGCTCTCTAGGGGCAAGGTCTTTGCTTTATTCATTGCTGGGTCCCCAGAACCTAGACAAGTACAAGTCATATATAGTTGATGTTCAGCAAAGGCATTGAGTGAAGAAATGAAATAAATGAATAGCAACCATTCCATTGGGCATTCCTACCTCTACTCTCTCCATGCATTTTGTCCATGTTCTATAACCCATAGGTCTATTCTAGGTTATTTAAATTCTCCTGTGGATACTATAGCTAAGCGATGCCTAAGTCCTACTGGGCACCAAATGGCTACCCCTTCATCCACTTCACCATTCCCTGAGTGATTCAGATGTCCACGTCGAGTCCAACTTTAGCCTTTTATTTTTCAGGCAGGAAATGAAAGATACCTTTATTTGCTTGTATTTAGAGTGAATAGAATCAACTTTACTTTTCAGAAAGAGTTATTACATCCCACTTCAAAACGAGCATTGTAAATTAGCTAACACTAACAAGAGTACCTACAGTGTACCTGGCAGGATTTTAAGCCCTTAATATATATCCTCCCCTCTTTATACTAATAGCCTGTGGTACTTTATTGTTTTTGTTATGATTGCCATTATTCTTATTTCGTCTTTGGAGAAATTGGCTTGCAGAGACACCGAGGCAAAGCAGCTTACTTAGAGTCATACTGCTTGGAAGTCGGGAGGAGAGACCTTTTGTTAAAGAAAAAAAAAATTAAAGATCTGAAAAAGAGCTACAAGACCAAGTTTTCATAAAACTGCACCTACACGATGCATCGTGTCCACCATGTTTAAATGTATACCATTCGATACTATACAGAAGCCAGGAAACAAGCCACCCTTCTTCAACAATGGTTTGTCTCTTTTCATTTCTTGCTTCAAAAGAGAACAACATGGATCCCTTGCTAAGGATGGTCTCAAGTGCCATTTTTAAAGGGAGCAGAGATGGACACGCCCTGGATTACATACACTGACTTAAACATCTGGCACTGGGAACAGAGCATTCTGCCGCAGAACGTTAACACCTGTTATAAACGCGCAGAGTGTCAAACAGAACCACTGACCCTCCACGTCATCTGTCTGCTGTCCATCATTGAATACACAGCAGAAATGCTAAGATGAGAAAGAGAAAGGGAGACCAAAAGGAGCAGCGAGACCTAATCAAACACCACCAAGATCAGTTCCATTGTGCACTAACATCTTCAAAGTACATCATTTGTACAGGAGAAAGACTGAGAACCAAACCAAGTTTGCAGCGATCCCAACAGAAGTGAGTGAGAACATGCCCCTCCCTTGGCTTCCCATGTTGAATAGCATGGGAAGCCACTTCTTTTCAATGGTACTAAGCAAGCTTCAGATTTTGTCACCAGGTATTGAGGAAGTCATGAAGACAGTACAGAAATAAAGCAGGGATTCTCTCACCCAGAAATGCATAAGCCAGTGTCACTCCAGTTTGCACAAATAACCTCTGTTAATCTACCCCTACTTTCTCCATTTTAAATCACTATATACCTTTTAAAGGTACAGCAATAAATACCATGTAGCTCTTCAATTACTGGGTGAGCAAAAGGTAAGTAGGGTATGTTGACCACCATGCAGGCTTCTTGTGAGCATTAAATGCAAAACACGTAGACCAGGATCTGATGCATACTCAAGAGTTGTTGGCCCTTTTCAGCTATCACCTCCTATGGGAACACAAGTCTTGTAGATAAACATGATGCAAAGGTCTTACATACATGTGTATGCACAAGTTTCGGTATATATAAATATGGATAGGTGTACTGGATTTTTATTTGGGGTCGACCAGCATTTCCGTAGTGTGGGGGAAGTTTGGAAAGACAAACAAAAGCCAAGAGCATCAAACACGGTTGATTTTGCAAAGGCCCCAGCAGGGTGATAGATTGCACACCGTAGCTGTCCTTCAGCTGACCTGATGGAAACGCTGTGTAGCCGAAAGATGGCTGACATTTGTTCAGTACTCACTGTGCTGAATGGTGCATTTGCATGTTTGCCAATCCCTTCCAGCTAGGTCCCGTTCTGCACATCCAGGAGATGTAGCGGTGGGGGTCTAGGGAGGCTGGCACTTGCCTAGGGACCTCAGCTGGCTAGTGTGCACACTGGAGCCCGTGCTCTTAGTGATCCCGCAGTACCACACACAATAACCTCAAGATGGCTGGCTGGCTGAGTGGAGGTGGGTCATGAAACGTGCTGCTCTCTAAGGCTTTTCATGAAACGCAGGGCGTAGTCAGACAGAAACTCTGGTAATTTTTTAAACTATGTAATTAGAAATCTCTTTTAAGGTTTTTTTTTCTTTTTAAATCCCATTCATTTGCTGGATAATTTTCTTGAGCTAGCTCTAATAACACCATTTTAGTATAATTACTTGAGATATAGGAGCCTAAGATAGAATTCTTAAGAACACTATCTGATTGATGCAGGGTAATTTTGCAGTGCAGTTACAGATTTAAAATAAATCCTCGTTGTCATATCCATTAACACGCAAGGCTTTTGTGCAGGTTGCCTGTCTCTTTCTTCATTCATTGGCCCCACTCATTCATTCACTCAACAGATACATACTGTGAGCCTATCCAGAATTTGTTCTAAAGTAGCATGACCGTGTCCAGCTTGCATGGGATTCACCTCACCTTCCTAGCCGAGGAAGCAGGAGAAAGTAGGAAGCTGGAGGATTAGGGGAAAGGCTAAGTCCCCGGAAAAAGGAAGGAGCCATCTGTAGTGGATAGAGCTGGCGAACTGAAGCTAAAGTAGACGAGGCTAGAGTGAGACAGGGCCGCGTGACGGTGGAGGAGAGTTCCAAAAGAGAGGGCTCTCTTCGCGAGGAAGGAGGCGGGACTGGAAGAGGGAGGAGAGGCAGGAGTGGAAGCGACCTGAGCCCAGGTGAGGGAGCAAGGGACACTGGCTGTGCGTGTCCGTTTGACCCGAGTCCAAGGGTTAGTTTCCCAGGCTTTATATTTTCATCTCATTACCCAGATCCCACAGGAGAGCCGCCGGGACCAGCAGGAGGAGCTGTGTCTGGGCTGCAGTAGAAACTGGGGCTGTGTTAAGAGTTGTTTCCTGTGTGGACCCCATACCGCCTAAGGGAGGAACTGGGCTCTGAAAGAGCTGCCACTGTTTGCTTGTCTCACACTGCGTCTGAGTGTTTAAGTCTGCAAACAGATCCTGCCTCCCCTTAATGTGTTAAGTACTGGTGAGCCACCGTGGACTCTTAGAATATGTCCGCCCATTTGCCAGAAAAATAGCTTTATCTTCACATCTGACCTGCAGAGTCACTAAAGAGAGAAGCCCATACTCCTATGGGAGTCACTCAGAGCAACAGCGATTCACCTTGTCCTACCAAGACCACTGATGCACTGGCCCTTCTTAGTCCAGGACTCTGACAACAACTATACTCTACTTGGTCCTTATCCCCAAATCACCCCTGAGGGAACTAAAGCCCAGTAACTGGAGAGACTAGGTAGGGTCACAGATTAGAAAGAAGAAATGCAGGTAGGAACTAAATTCAGATCTGCTCTTCTCTGTTTGAGGAAAGATGGGAATTCAGATCTGCTTTTTATTTCTGTTTCCCCACCAAGGCACCATCATGAAGCAATATGCCTGCTGTAAAGGCTTTTCTCCATCCATTTGGTAGTTTTGGACTGCCTACTATGACTGTTACTTTTCAGAGCTGCTCATGGCTCTGCCTTCTTGTACTGAAACCAAATTTCAAAGGGGAAAATATAATTGTCCTTGAAATACAGCCGTTTTCCGCAGTCAGCCCCACCGCAGCCCACCGTAGGCCATGCCTCCTTAACAAAATCATGTGTCCTTTTCTACCATGAAGCTTTATTGGAGGAGACGGGACCTGGTTGTCCCCAACTCCACTGTGTCCTCAGAGACAGGCGGTGAGCTGAGCTCTCTGGATGTGCTAAGGTAAATGTCGGGGTGTTTTCTCAGTGAGCCTCGGCCACGAGTCTTATTTTCACTCGCACGGGAAATAATCGCAGCGGTCAGGCAAACATATGATCTAAGGTGAAGAAATTGCAGGGCGGGGTGAAGGGAGATGCATTTTGACAGTCTTGCCATTTAAATAGTGCGCCGTGTGCCTGCATTTGATTTAGGTCAGATGTACCAGGACATAACAAAGCCAGAAAAGGGTGTGTGGAGATGATGCCATTTGTAGGGTGGGTGGGTAGTGTCACTAACCAGGGCCATCCTTGATCTCCGTCACCTGTTGCTAAGCAAATGCAGTAGTATAAGTTACATAAGATGTCAGGCCCATGGAGGCATGTCAAAGATGGATCCAGGTCAGAATACCCACCAGGAATCTGCAAAATAATCCAGCTATTCTGCGTGGGGATAGCTCAACGGGTCTTCCTTTTATTTAACCACCGAAGAAGGTCCTGTGAAGCTGCCAAGGTGACACAAGGGGCACTCAGAGCTTATTTAGT
Organism: Arvicola amphibius; assembly: GCF_903992535.2. Lineage (NCBI taxonomy): Eukaryota > Metazoa > Chordata > Mammalia > Rodentia > Cricetidae > Arvicola > Arvicola amphibius. The sequence goes on from NC_052047.1 coordinate 165,129,878, forward strand.
GGAGAGTACAAAGGTACTGTCTATAGCCTGCAGGCTTCTGTAGGCTCCAGCCTTGTGTCACGTGGCACACCATTCATTGCAGTGAGAAGCATTTCATGCCTTTAGTTCCCCAAAGGGGGCCTGTCAGCAAGTTTCCTAAAGGAAAAAACAGCCGTGCTCTAGTCAGACTTCACTCGGAGTCCTAGCCAATCAGACAGCATCAGGCCACTATGGGGAGGAATCTGGGGCTTTGCTGAAATAATGGGCTACTGATAACTACCAATAGGGTTAATCTGGTTTTTATTCTTTTGTGGCGCTGGGGATTAAAGTCAGGGCCTCACACATGCGAAACACAGGCTGAGCCCACCAACAGAATCCACTAGTACTCGCCAAGAGGATAGGCAATGACCAGGGGCATATAGCCTGAATGCCCTCCGGCTAAGTCCACCTTCCCTTCTCAATACCCATTCTTCATTTTGAGTTCAGGCTGGGTTTCTCCTGTCTGTGCAAAAGTTTCTGAGCCTGAATTGGAAGAAGGGAATTAGTGTGTGACGGCGCACTCCGTGTTATTGCACTAAAGGTGTCCACACTGTGCTCTGAGCAGACATCTCGATTTACCACCGCACCCACCCAGGAAACCGAGGTTCAGACTGGGAACCGGCCACAAAGGCTCTTTGCAGCTGCGATCAATCAGTCAACAGGGCTTGGCAAGCAAAGGAACACCTACCACCTACGTGCTGTGCAGGCATTTCAAATGAGTTCCTCAAGGACGGAAGGCCAGCTACGGGCTCCTCACACGGCTGTCTGTCTCTGTCATCCCAGAAAAGTCTGCTGTTAAGTTGGCATTTGTGTTTTGATAGTGGTTACGGTGGGCAAATTATAGGTATGTTTTTAAGAAGTTAAAAAAAATCCATAATGACTACAGAGAATCACAGCTGTGGGTTAAAGGCGGACTGATGCAGCAAGGTGTGTTCACGGCTATAAAAACTACTCCTGCAGTTAATTGGCTTTTGAGAACTGGGATAAAATGTGCAAGCATCTAATTAGATCTATTCCCAAATTGGTTTTTCTTCTTTCTCTCCTACACACACACACACACACACACACACACACACACACACAGGCATGCACACAGCACACACACATACACACACATGCTGTTTTCCTTCTTGCTTTCAGTTATAACATATACACAGGAAATCAGACAGCATGCATAACTGACATTTACGACTTTGCGTCCACCATAATGGCACTGGTGAGGTGGCTTAAGAGATCTGGTTTAACCTTCACATGGCCTGGGTTTGATTCCCTTACCCCCTACCCTTCCCACTTAAGTCATTTGATCCTGGTCACGTTACTCCATGTTTTTTTTGGTTTTTTTTTTTTTTTTTTTGTGAAACCTCAAAGTACTTAGCACGAAAGTAGGTCTAGCCCCAGGCCTGGGCTAGCGTGAGGGTGAAAATGCTATTATTACATAGATGGATATAAAATATACCCCCAATCTATACTTTAAATAAGGAATTAAAGTAGAAAAAAATTGAACAGAAAAAATATAAACATTCCTTCTGTAGTTGAAGTTTGTATGAATCACAAGATTATGGACAGGAAATCACCAACTATGAGAATATGGTATTTGATTTGGGTCTAAAATATCTCCCAGATGCTGTATACTAATGGCTTCGTCACCAGCCTGTAGCACTATTGGAAGGTGGCCTTGAAGAGGATACTGAGATCTTTTCTCCGGCTACTGTGTGATGGGCAGCTCTACTCTGCCGTGTCACCCCCCACCCACCCAACGGGCTATTCTCCCTTGGGTCCAGAACAACCGGGCCAAATGACTGTGGGCTGCAACCTCTGAGACCATAGACTGAAATCAACCTTTCCTTGTTCCAGTAGGTCATCTTGGGTATTTTGTCCACAGAAACTGGCAGCTGCCTAACAAATGGTGCTCTTTTTGTTGCCTTCGCTGACCCTGACCTTCTAGGAACCAGAACTCAATTATTGCTGGAACTACATGTCCTAATCCACGTTTGTCTGCTGAGAGAATGGTTTTCTATAAAGCTGTGTTTGATCAAATATTTCTTATTCATGCCCAGTCCTCCAGCATCCACCCAGCCATCTATGTAACAAGCATCCAGTGCTTTGTATAAGCTGACACGGGGCTCAGTGCTGGGAGCAGTGGTGTTCGCAAAGACAATGTCTCTGTCCTCACTCACGGAGCCGTGGACTTCAGATTTGCAGTTTTGATAAAATGATTTGTCCCTAATGCAAATATTGACTGAGGTGACACCAGTGGCATCCAAGCTGGAGTCTCCTTACTTCTCCCCCTCAACCCTATCCCATCTTCCCACGTCTTTATGATATCCTATCCCAATAGTGAAAGGTGACTGATTTCTCAATAGTTGTAAAATGTGAAAAATAGCATTTTAGAAACTGCAGCTTGGTATTTAAAGCATCTAAGTCGTGTGCTTGTTTTCATCCAGATTGTAATCTCAAAGTCACTTCTTTCTACCCAGAATGGAATTTAGAAGAGAAATCTGTGAAGATGAAATGACCCCAGAACTGTCCGACTGTATGAGCTGAGTCTCGAACGATGACTAAAATCTTGACCTTAGATGCCTTAGTATGCTCCACATAGTGGGTTGCCACAGGCTCGCGGAAGAAGCCGTGGTGTGGTAGTTGAGCCTTGCTGGGAGTGGCAGGGTCTGCAAGACACAGACATCTTCCATGGTTAGACTTTGTGTTCTAGTGTAGCCCAGTGAGCACAGAGGAGCAGTGGGTATCGTTTCTCGGGCCACAGTGGATCTGGCCAGCCTCCTTGCCACAGCACCTGAGATGTTCTCGTTTTGCTTGATTTAATTTCTCACTCGAGCGTCTAGAGGGAGAACCTGCGATCGATGTTGGCGAATGCGCCTTCAGACACCGTTAGCAGTTTCCTTCAGCATGACAAAGCTCAAGAGCTTTAGGTTAGATTGACTAAGAGCTGAAGAAGGCAGTGTGGCCAGAGTCCCCTGAGACAAAAGGATTTCTGCACTGAGGCCAGTGTGGGTTCTGGCACTTGCCTAGATTGCTGCCACACAGGAAGAATTCCAGTGGTGAATTTCCAACTGTGTAACCCCAGTCAGCTCTCTCTCCCTCTCTGGACCTGTTATCCAGAGCGTGTCCTCATTAGAAAATGAAAAGAAAATCACGAAGGCTACACACGATGAAGAGTTGGTTCCTCCAGGGCTTTGCCACATCCCTATATCTTTACACTTACTCGTAATTTCAAGTTTTGTCAGATTTTTTCTTTTTTTTTTTTGCTCATATAAAAAAAAAACTTTTAAGTCTCCTACTGAATATATTTCCTGTTCTCTAAAATAATAGTAAACAAGCATATCAACCTCCAAGGACCAAGAAACCCTTTATGCTGATTCGGCTCTTATTCCCCAGAAACCTCCCAATGTCTTGTTCCCAAGAATTCAATAAGAGACTGACACCTTTATTGTTTTTTGTTGTTGATGATTGTTATTTCCATAAACATGGTTTTTTAGAAAAATGTTAGTTTACTAATCTGCCAGTCTCCATTTTCAACTCAGTGTGAAGCATGAGCAATCCTTAATTAAGGAACAGTAGAGAGAGGCAAATGCTTGTCCTCAAGACTGACGTCAAGGGCAGGTTGTGTTTGGAGAGGTCACGACTGGGATGCAGGAATACAGGCTGGGGTTCTGTGCTGGTGGCTCATAACGTTTAGCAAGCGCATGATGACTCGGGCATCTTTTGGAAAATCTGGAACCCTGTGCCCCACATCAGGTAGGTAGAGATGTGGGTAATGCTTACCCAGGGCCAGAGACTGAATCACATTTGAACAGGTATCGTTTTTAAGATAGCTTCTGTATTAGTAAAACATTTATTTGGAAATGTATAAATACATGTGCATGATCACACAGACCCATAATTGTTGCTATTTTTATAGGACAAAAATGTTGGAGTATCACCAGTTTCATATAGCCTAATAAGACAAAGCTTGGAGAAGCACAAAGGAACAGGGCAGGGAGGCAGGGTAACTACACAGTCGTGTGGCATGATCACAACGCTGAAAGGCAGAAGCCACTGTTCACTGGGCTCTGCAGCTGTGGAAGCGGAGGAAATCGGCCAAGCCTGAGCCTCCCCAACCTGTCAATGTGATGTGTGTGCCTCATCAAAGCCCATGCTCTCTGCAACAGAGTGTGGCTCTCATTAACCCTTACTGGTGGGTTGGTCTGGTTCATTTAGAACCCTGCAGCAATAAATGGATGGAGATTGGGATCTGAAGAGGCCGGGCCTGAAAGTGTGGTGTGTGTGTGTGTGTGTGTGTGTGTGTGTGTGTGTGTGTGTGTGTGGTGTGTGTGTGTGTGTGGTGTGTGTGTGTGTGTGTGTGTGGTCTGTATGATGTATTTGTTGTTTATGTGTATGTATATATGGGCTTCATTAGAGCAGATTACATCATAAGAAGTAGGTAGATAGAAGCTGGTCACAGTCAGAGGATGTAAAAGGCACTGTCTAAATGAGAACCACACACATGGGGCAGTGGAGCAGGGAGCTGAAGGGAGCAGGAAGTGGTGGAATATTCAATCCACTTCTGCTCGTTCCTCTGGCTGGAGTGAGTGCTCAGGTGGCTGGGGAAGGGTGGAGGCAGAGTGAGAACACAGCAGCAGCACACGTCTCTGGGAGCCCTGAGGATGCAGGAACTCTGTACACCATCTCGTTTTGACCGTCTCCTCACTGAGCTTTGAAGGGCCTGTAAGCAGGATGCCAGGGGAGCATTCTACACCGGTGCCTGGGCCTGCACCTCTGCAATGTGCTTAGCGTGGTTGGGTCATTGGCAGCCTCAAATTTTTAGCATAGGTAGAAATTAATTCAGGGTGGAGGGGTACATTGTGAGCATACCAGATACCCCAAAAGCCATAACCTTCTGAATGCAGACCCACTGCTCAGAAAGCCTCAGGCTTTGGGCATTTCAGGTTCTGTGGATGCTCAGCCACTCAAGTCCATGCGAGCATTCCATAACCTGAAAACTTGGGACTCTGATCCCATGCGTATTAGACAAAAAAAAAAAAAAAAAAAAAAAAAAAAAAAACAAACCCAACCTAGAATAGTAAAAACATTGAAGTGATCTGCTATTCCTTCCAAAAGAGTAATAATTAATGGAATCTTATATTATTGTAAAAATAACAGTTACCAACACTAGAAACATGGAAAAGATTATTTGCCTTACACGGTGATAAATGTTCATTATTGAAGCTGGGGAAAGTAGTGAGATAATTCTACCTTCCCAAAACTACCATTGGTACTTGGCATTCTTTCTCTCCCTGTCCTGCTACCTCTCTTTCCCTGTGTGTGTCTCTCTGTGTGTGCCTGTTTAAAAATTATGGTCATAATTATATAGTCTTATATTTTATGTGTATCATTGGATGTTCTAGTGAGGAATTTTATTGTGCATGTAATTAAATATTCTCAGAAAAGATAGCATCTATGTAATAGTTCACATTATAGAGAAAGAATTCTTTCAGTGGCTTGTGTAGAGTTCATGGTTAGAAAGTTGGTATATGTAATAAGAATGCTGGAATATTGACACTGTCTCCTATTTTCTTTAAGGTGACTATTTTCATAATTTAATTTTAAAAAATGATCTTTCAACCTGGCATTCATTCATTCAATAATTAACATGGTTACCATCTTAATATCCCCAAGCTTACCAGTTGATCATACAACTATGCTTCTGCTTCACATCTCTCCTGGTTTTAGGTCTACAAAGAAACAAATGTCGGACTGAGGGAGAGAGGGCACAGTGCCCTCCTAACTCCATGACAGCTTCTTTGTTAATTAATTCATTAATTTTACACACCAAGCACAGTTTCCCTTCTCCCCTCTCCTTCTGTCCTCTCCCCCTACATCCATCCTACCCCTTCCCATCTACTCCTCCTCTATCTCCATTCAGCTTCTTAAAACCCAGGGAAACTGGCCTCCGCACGCCCCAGAGCAGCGGAGAACGGGGGAGAATGAGAGCCCTGTGTGCTGTGAGATAGGCCTCCTGGAGCCCCCTCCACCCCTACCTGCAAGGATAATTACTCCATCGATGTAATAATCATGGAAACCAGAGGGACTTGTTCTATTAGGCTTAAATTGTTCTTGTTGATTTATTAACACAATCTTTTTTTTTCTTTGGGCACATTCACAAACAAACTAAGAGGGACAACCCAGGCTGCCCTAGACTTCAGGGATCAGTGGCTTTGGAGTGAGGTGTGATATAATTCAGAGTCTGCTCATATTTGTGCGTGGCACCTGCTGTGGAGGAGGAGCACAGAAGCTAGTCTGCAGCTGTGTTGTTTGAATTTGTCATCTGGGTGAAAATGAAACAGAGAAGGTGATGGGCACTTCTCGACTGCGTTCCCTGGATCCTTAGGCCAGCGGCAGAGAAGGCTAGAGAGAGGCACCCTAGACTGTAAAAGCTTCATCTCCTTTAAGGCAACCATCCTGTCATATTCTGTTTATAAATCTCTATCAGAAGAAGGCTGAAAACTCATTTGGGAGAGTCACTTTGAATTTAAGATAAAGAACAGGCAGGTGTGGCCGCACATGTCTCTGGCCCCAGAATCCAGGAGGCAGAGGCAGGTGGATCTCTATGAGTCTGAGGCCAGCCTGGTCTACAGAGGGAGTTCCAGGCCAGCCAGGGCTGCAGAGTGAGACCCTGCCTCAAAATAAAACAAGGTCAAAGATAGATTATAAAATAAACTATCTCAAAAATAGTCCTGTGTAATGGTAGGAACTCCTAACTTTCTGCTGTGACAACTACATTTAGGAGCTGGGGAGATGGATCCACTTGGTAAAGTACATGCCATGCAAGCATGAGGACCTGAGTTCAAATCTCTGCCTGTCTATACCTCTAATTTTGGGGGTAGGGAACAGAGACAGTTGGGTCCCTGGAACTCCCTGGCTCAGTTGGTAAGCTCTGTGCCCAATGAGAGACCCTGTCTCAAAAGATATGGTGGAGAGAAACAGTGGAAGGCTCCAGACATCAGCCTGTGGCCTCCACACACATGTATGCATATCCACATGCACACATGTACACATGCAAAGACATGCAGTACATGAATACATACAAAACAAACAAAACCCCAGCATTTCTGTGTCTGGCTCTGATGTGGGAGAGTCTTCTGTTTGAGTTGATTTCATTGGCTAATAAAGAAACTGCCTGGCCCATTTGATAGACCGCCCCTTAGGTGGGTGGAGTAGACAGAACAGGAAGAGGAAGTGAGGTAGAAGGATCAGTAAGATGCCACACCTCTCCTAAGTGAGGCAGACCGCTGTGCCTCTCCTCAGAGAAAAGCCAGACGCGATGACGCTCCAGCCCAAGATGGACGTACGCTAGAATCTACCTGGTAAGGCACCACTTTGTGGTGCTATACAGATTATTAGATATGGGTTAGTCAAGATGTGAGTAAGAGGCTGGAAGTAATGGGCCAGGCAGTATTTAAAAGAATACAATTTGTGTGATGTTATTTCACGTGTAAAGCTAAACATGGCAGGAGCAGGGTGGCGGGAATCCAGCCCACAGCTCCTCACTATAGAATGGCGCCCAACTACCACACCTTGAACTCACAGATGGCTCCAGCATGTATTTCTAGTGATACGTTTGAGAATCTTGGCTGTGCACTGACAGGCTCTTTCAACTCCGGGAATCTGGTATTAAACCTCCTTGGGTATCTTGCAGAATAGACCTCAGAGCCTTTGCACAATATCCCCCCAACATTCTTCATCCTTCAAAGACTAAGGAAGACATTTTGCTTGCCATAAAGCCTGCCACAGCGACCCAGATTCTGACATCTGGGGTTTTGATAAGATTCTATGAATATCAGGTGATGCCAGCGTGCCCAGCAGCCTCATTAGTATGCGTATTAGAAATATGTGCCTGGGCTTTCCAGAGTTGCCCAGCCTTGGCACTAACTCATTCTTCATAGGGGGATATGTTAAAAATGCTTTTATCAGCAGATATGGATTAATAGTGGGTTTTATCATTTTTTACATGTACATAATACATTTAGATCGTATCACCCCCCCTTACTCCCTCTTGATCCCCCCACTCCTGCTAATCCCTTTCCTCTTCCTTACTAGTCCTCTTCTATTTTCTTCCACGTCTTTTGGGGTTGGAAGGTGTGGCCCAATGGGCTTTACTTAAGCTCTCTACACGAGTGGAGTACCTTACCAGTGGCTACAACACAAAAGAAAATCTCTCTCCTTCCTCATCAACCATGATAAGTCTTTGGACGAAAGCGGGGGGGGGGGGGGGGGGGGGAGAGACGGACATGAGCCCCTCCCCTTTCTTTGACAGGGTGTTCCTGAGGCCCAATCTTGTGGCGCTCTTATTCAGGTGATCACAGATTCTGTGTATTCAAGAGTGTAACAACCATTTCATGCCTAGAAGTGGGAATTGCACATCGGTCCTGCCCCACCCCAGCCCAACCTCAGTCTCTTCTCCTTGATTATCTTAGTTTTGTCTTTGTGACAAATACTTTAGAGAACTGAAGGAGGAGAGATTTATGTAGTCTCGTGGTTTCAATCCAAGCCATTGCTTAGGGCCTGAGGCCAGATAGATTATGGCAGAGGGAGTGTATGGTTTCCAAGGCTTACCCTCCTCCAGTGATCTGTTTCTTCCAATATGGTCTCACCTCCTAAGAGTCCATTCAGCTATGAACTCATCAACAGGGTTATTCATTGATAAAGTTAGTGCCCTTGTGATCCAATCCCCTTAATAGTTCTACCAGTCAAGAGCCAAGTTTTCAATACATAAGCCTTTTAGGGAACTGTATGTATTTAATCATAGCACATGGACTGTGTAATGTATGGAGTTCAGTGGCATCCCTGGCCTTTACCTCCTCTGACTACAGAGTACATACAAGCACACACACACACAGAGAGAGAGAGAGAGAGAGAGAGAGAGAGAGAGAGAGAGAGAGAGAGAGAGAGAGAGAGAGAGAGAGAGACTATAAAATAACAAATGGCTCCAGGCATTAACAAATACCTTGGGTATGGTAATAATATGGTCCCCAATTGAGAACCAGTAACATACATACACTCTAATATGTAGAAATCAATACATGTAACATACAGTCTCAGACGTGTATAGCATGGAAAGTTCTGCTTGGCTTTCATTTGTAACATCAAAACCACGTGTTTTAGGAATACCTGTCCAGCTTACAGATGTGATGTGATTGTGTGTATAAAGTCACAGCTTGACAAAAAAGGTAGCCTCCTGGGAAGGTGACAAAATTAATACATATCTGCCTGTAGCTAGGCAAACCTTACATTGAGAGAACAAGAGTCAACCTTTGTCCTTTCCTCTTCTAGATCTTTCCATTTTGAGCATCCCTTCCCACTAGTTCATGTTTGACATTCTGGCTCAGACACACCTCTAATGGTCTTGGTTGGAAGTAACCGAGCTGTGGGGATTGCCCAGGACATGCCAGACACCGTCCTCAGCCTTGACTTCCATTGTGTTCTTTGTCTTGTTGATAATCCCACTAGGCAGACACTGCTCGTCCCACCATGTAACACCTGGAGAGCCAGATGTGGACATGAATACACACACAGCAACTCAAGGGCGGGGCTCACTCCTAACCACTTCCTTGTGTCACTGTCCAAAGATCCCACACATTTGCTTTTCAAGGACCTCAAATGACCACAGTCCTAAGCTAAATTCTAAGTTCTAAGAGGTGTGTCATCTTCTGCTGCTGGCTGAAGCAACAGGGTCACGCGTTCAGCCTTTGAGACATACTGGTAGTTCCAGCAGAGGCAACCAGAAGTGTGGGGGAAGGCTGTTGCTCCTTCTGCTGGCATACCCAGGATAGAATGTATGCATTCTAGTTTTATTTTTATAGCAATTAAGTGGAAGATGTAATTAGTTCTCTTGTTTCACATAATGGATGAAGCCGTAAAATCTAGAGTGCTTGGCTAGAATCTTTCTTCCCACATTTAGACATTTACGGAAAGAAGTGATTAGTTAGAGGCTCAGAAAGGCTATGGTTGCTACTGAGGCTTCCCTCTGCCGCTACTGTTAACATAGGCTCATGGACCTTCTGAGAAATTGCACGTGGTGCATGGGGCCTTTTCAGGACATTCCAGAAGCTTCTTGTTCTTCTATAATTGAAGCATGATCCCTTGTCCCCCCAGGGGCAGCTGGATACCTAGGTAGCATAGACCGTATCAGAATGCAGCCATCCCCCTTTCTGGTCCCTCTCCCTTACTTTGCGCTTTTGACCAAAGATGTGAAGCTTTTCTGAGGGCCATAAAGGGAGCTTTCTGGGGGAGTCTACCAGCACAGGCCAGCCTTCCTGGGCTCTGGATGGAAGGCCACTGTCTTACTCTCAAACAGTAGAAACCAGCAAAGCATTTTAATAGAAAAGATACATGATTGGGTAGACGTGTGTTGTGGAAGGGGCACTGTCTTCAGAATGGAGAATGTTTTAGGACCCGTTGGAAGCCATGCTGAGGCCAAGGTGAAGAACAGACAGTTTGGGTGTGAGGTGGTGTGTTGGACCTAACTAAATGAGCGAAGGGCTGGCTGGCTGAGAGGACATGGGGCTTGGTGGAGAAAAATGGAGTCTCAGTTGCTGCCACAGTGCTACCTGAGAAATGGTGGGTGTCGGGCTATTTACCCTGATACCAACAGAAGCAGCGTCTTGTGGAAGAAGCAGTGTGATGGGGGTAGAAGATGGCATGCTCCTTGGGGACACATTACAGCAGCTGCAAGGTGCTGTGGAATAGACCATTGGTATGAAGCTCTGCAGAGGGCTGGCACAGGGATATGCCCCTTGGAGTGTTAGTGAACAGATCCTTAAAGGGATGGGGATGGGCAGATGGTGCTCCACTAGCGGGGTCTTTTCCTCGGGTCTCACACAGCTGGATTAGGGCGGAGGTGTAGGGCAGTGTTTCAGGACACACTGGGAGGCCCTGGAGCAGGGAGGACACATTGCAGCAAGGACGGTCTCTGGGCAGGTGGCCTCCGAGATGAATGATGAGCCTAAGACTGCCCGACATGTGGCCCCCTTCATCTTCACAGTTTGGTTGTTCAGAGGCTTCTGCAGCCACTTCCTGCTGTGGCTCCAAGATTAGAACAGGCATTTTTGGATGCTTCCTTTCCAAGGCCCCATGCCCCATGCTATCTGAGGAGACCCAAATGAAGATGGCCTTTCTCCCTCCTTATTTACCTGACCTACAGCTTTTCAACTAACTACCTCACAACTATTGTATTTCTAAAACTGTTACTGGACCCTCAGCTCAAAGGGGGGCGGTGTTCCTTTGGGGCCATTTCCACTTTGTCCCTGTTTGGTGCTAGCCACATGGCTATTAGGAATGTTGGGGTCTCGGTTTCATTCACTGATCATGAGTAGCCACCCAGAGAGGAGAAGTTGTTGGAGCATATGACCATTCCATTTTTATTTTTATTTTTATTTTTTCAGAAGCACTGTTCTGTCTTCCACAGCAGCGGCCCCACCCTCCATCCCCGGCAACAATGCTCTCTGGTTCCAGTTTCTCCAGTCTTGCCCAAACTGCTTCTTGATTTTCATACAATAGCCACTCTGTTGGCTGTCAGATGGCAGCACCTACCTCTTCCCAACTGCTCACCGACTAGCGCATACGTTGGGTATTGACAGATTGAAATCATAGCTTCCCATGCGGCCAGCTGAGCAAGAGCACACAGAGGTCATGTGACCGCCTAGCCTCACTTATGAAGACGAGCTTGCCTCATTGAAATGCACACCATAGCCTGTGAAAATGAGAGGGAACGGACCTTTGGGAGTTCAGAAATGTTGCAGTTCAAAGTGAGGACATGCTTTTGTTTTGTTTTTAATTTTGCTCTGTAATGGCTGCATTAATATTCATAAAGCTCTTCAGAGGAGGTTGTCATTTGGTATTGAGTCCATTACAGGTGTCACTGGGTTCAGAGGGTTGCTGCAGAGATTAAATTGCCCCTGCTCCTCCAGTGCTCTTCAGATTAACTGTGCTCGGGGGTGAGTTCCATCACTCATCTGCCGGAAACCGAGACATGCCTATTAGAAGTGCAGAAGTCGGGGCGAATGCTCCGGCAGAAGTTCTGCAGTTCAGAGATAGTCACAATTTTTGTGCACTTGTGGGAGACAGGGCCTCTGAGACACTTCCCGTTTCGGTGAATGCCACATTGAGGAGCGGCTTTGCTGTTCTCAGAGTGGGCTGCTTGTATTTCTTGACACTCTGTCCTAGTGACTTTCAAAGCAACAAAAGCCCAGTGGGTACTATGGAATTAATCAGTGCTGGCAAAGTCTTCTCTATATCTTGTGGAAAGCTGGTCACCAGAGCATCAGGAGCCAGGGGATGCTGGGAAAGCTGGTCACTAGAATGTTAGGAGCCAGGGGATGCTGAGCTGCTGAGCAGGGAAACCCGGTCCTTTTGGTGATCTGGTCTTGATGGACAGACCAGTCTCTCTAGAAAAGCTGACTGAAAACTAAAGGAAAGTCATCTGTTAAATTGGAAGTGCCATATTCTCTATGCATAGAGACTATGCATGTGTTCTGTGAAGTAGGACAGGCTTATGGCTCTGCCCCGGTTTGATAACCATGAAAACTATGTAATCATATTAATCCGCATAGTAACCTTTTTACTTCTGAGTTACATGGAATGTTTTCACTTCGGAGGATTGAAATTGTATCATGCGAACCATGTTAGCAGCAGGGTGGCTTTGCACTGCAGCCTCTAAGGGAAGTTCTGATGTTGTCCCCTTTGCTGCTGAGAGGGGACAGTCACCTGTCAGATGTTTTTGCTGTTCTTCTTGTTTTAATTTCAATGTTCATTCTTATGGATGGAGAAAATAAGTCACTAGGTAGAAAAGTGACAGCTGGAGCTGGCTATTCTTTTTACCTAAATTTATTATCAATGATAGAATCAATACGTGCAAGATTATGTAATCCATTTTATTCAGGGTCTTCTCAATTTGGGTCATTTAACGTTTATAACAGTGGTTCTAAACCTTCCTAATGCTGCATCCTTTATAATACAGTTCCTAACGTTGTGGTGACCCCCAACCATAAAATTATTTTTGTTGCTACTTTATAATTTTGCTACAGTTATGAATTATAGTATAAATACCTGTGTTTCTCAATGCTCTTAGGAGACCCCTGTGAAAGGGTCATTTGATATCCCCAAAGGGGTCATGACCCACAGGTTAAGAACCATTGGTTTATAGGATAAGAGAGATTTGAGATTTATGTAGAAAGGGCTCTAATTTAGAAATGAAATGGCCTGGCCTAGGGCAGCCAAAGGCCAGAGCGAAGCTTAACAGAAGGCGTAATATGTCATCTGATTTCAATTTCTGCTCAAGAAAACATTTATTTCCCAAGAAATAAAGCTAAATTGAATAAACAACCTTGTATGGAATTGGCAGTGACAATAAGTATTGAGTAATTGTTTTCTACGGTGCTTCTGTCTGCCGATGCCATCTTGCTAAGCTGGTTTTTAACTTTCTTGTTTTTTGAAAATCAGTTTTATAAGAGAGCACTGTCATATATTTAAGTTCAGATTTAAAATTTTCTATTTGGGGGATGGGCGAGATGACTCGGCAGTTAAGAACACTGGCTGCTCTTCCAGGGGACTTGAATTAGATTCCCAGCTGGCACATGGCAGCTCACAACTCTGTAACTCCAGTCCCAGGGCATCCGATGCCCTCTCCCAGCCTCCACAGATACTGCAAACACATGGTACACATAAACATAATAATAAAACTAGTAATTTTTAAATTTCCATTTAGGCAGATTTAGTTTGTTCTCTCTAAACAGACCAAGCACACGATATGCTTGTGCATATACATGTGTGTGCAAATGTGTGTTTCTCATCCTTGTATTGATAGTTAGCCTTTCGATGAAAGCAGGAATAGGAGTAGAATCAGTAAAAAAAAAAAAAATCAGTGCTTTAAAAGTGCTGATAATATTTACATTAAAAAGTATAATCTTGCCTTGGTTGAAATCTAATGTTCGATTTGAATTACGGGGATCAACTAATTCCTCTTAAGTGCACATGGACACTCTCCTCAATATTTGGGGCACAGCAAGAAGAATGAATAACCTAACTTAAGAAAATAATCATTACTTTTCTGGTAGAGATCAAATAGCAGAAATGATTGCCATAGTAACCACAGTCACCTAGACCCTAGTCTCCTAGACCCATAAATAGTAAATTATAGGATGGGAAGAGCCACTGTAGCCCCAAACCAACTCCTCTCAAGGCTCCAGTGAGCCTGTGGGTCTGTGGCAGACGATGTTCTTCATTAAATGTTCTCGATGATGTGATGATGTGTCATAACCCGCTCCACTCCGCAGCTGAAGTTACTTGGGCCCTGAGGATGCAGGTCACACTGTATAGAATAATGACATCACTCTTACCATGTAATATCCCTGTTTCCCTCCAACCCTGAGCCAGTGGTCCTCACACCCAGTCAGTGTGCCGTTTGTCATGAGCCTGCAGTGAGCCACAGCCTCACAGAAGCCTTGCCCCTGCAGTGTGGTCCCCCATCACAGCACCTTTCTCCAGATACTGATGTACACACTGAGGCGAGACCCCACCGCATTGAGCCTTGGTTTGTCTTGCTATCTTAATTTTCTCGCTGACTTGAAATGATTTCTCTAACCGCAGGGAAATTACAAGAGCATGGTCTTTGGTTGAGGAGTATTTGAAAAGAATTACTTTACATAGAGTAGTCATCCATGGTATGAAATATGATGCAGTACAAGGAGGAATGAGCCTATTTAGAGATAAAGAGACCGAGGGTTCATTTATATACATTACAGTATATTATTATAGGTCTATTTTATTATTAGTTATTGCTAACCTCCAACTGTGCCTAATTGATAAATTATACATTACATAGTATTTATGTATGGGAAAAATACAATATGTGTAATGTGGCTGTCCAAGGTTTCAGGCAACCACTGGTGGACTGAAAAAGTATTTCTGCCTATAAGGGTTTGCCCTTGTATCCAATGTACACAAAGAATATATTGTGTTTAGCTATTCGTTTTATTCCTTTCATGAAATACATATTTCTTTGTGTCTGGAATATCAACTTACACATTATCTGCTTCCTGGGTAGGCAAATTAACTAAATGAATAATATTTTCACATGTTTAATAATATTAATGATTGATGATGGTTTACTGAGTACCAGCTGCTTTATATGCAACCACATATTTTATCTTCACAGTAGTGCTCAAAGGTAAGAATTTTTTCTATCCTTCTCTTGATAATGAAGAAACAGAGACTTAGAGATCTAGTATAATATAGCTAGTAAGTGATAATGGGGTTGAATGGAAATCATCAGTATTCTGACTACTCTCATTAAAAAGCAGCTTGATGTGGGATTCCCCTCTGTATGCTGTGAATATGATTGGTTAGTAAAAGAACTGCTTTGGGCCTATAGTAGAGCTATAGGGGAACAGAGCTAGGTGAGGAAAACTAAACTGAATGCTGGGAGAAGGAAGGCAGAGTCAGAGAGAAGCCATGGAGCCACCACCAGAGACAGATGCACTGAAACCTTGCCGGAAGGCCACAAGCCTCAAGGTAAAATATAAAATAATGGAGATGGGTTAATTCTGGATGGAAGAGCTAGCTAGCAATACGCTTAAGTAATTGGCCAAGCAGTGATTTAATTAATGCAGTTTCTATGTGGTTATTTAGGGAGTCTGGGCTGCCGGGAAATGAACAAGCAGCCTCCTTACTACAGCAACTTGCTTAGGATAAAGCAATAACTTTTTAAAAATACAACCAGCTTTTTACTGGGGTCCAAGTCAAAGGTGTGAGTACACTCACTTTACTGGGCATCACTGAGCCCTGCCCATCAGTTGCACAGATCAGGCAGCATTAGAACCAGCTTATTAGAAAGCAGGTGCTAGTCGGGCATGGTGACACACACCTCTAGTCACAGTACTTGAGAGGCAGAGGCAGACGGATCTCTGTGAGTTCGAGGTCAGAGGAACTAGCTACAGAGCTAGTTCCAGGACTGCCAGAGTTGTTACACAGAAAAAAAAAAAAACCTGCTTTGAAGGAAAAAAATAAAACAGTTTTGCTCAAGTTGGCTGTGGTGGTAATGACCAAGATTTAAGTCTCTATCTATATAAACCTGACTGCTAACCACTCATAAGTCTATAGGTGAAAAACAGAAAGTCTTCTAGCAACATGGTAGGCAAAGTCCATGCAGAGTTGTAAACATTGGTTAAATCCTTCCAAATATTATTTTTAGTGTCATGATAATTGAGACCAAAATGAAGAAAGTCTGGAGAGATGACTCAGTGGTTAAGAGCACTGCCTGTTCTTGCAGAGGACCCAAGTTTGATTCCCAGCACCCACACAGAAGCTGACAACCATCTGTTTTGACTCCAGTTTCAGGGCATCATCTGATACCTTCTTCTGATGATGCCCAAGGGTATCAGGCATGTGCCTGGTGCATAGAGAGGCATGCGGTCAAAACACCCACACATAGAAAACATTTCTTAATTAAAAAAAGAAAGGAAGGAAGGAAAGAAGGAAGGAAGTAGGAGAAAGGAAGTGGAAACTCAGAGGAGCCAGATAAGACAAGCCCCATGCTGGAGACTGTTAGCCCTGGAGAAAGACGCCCACCTTAGTTTCCATGCCCGCATGAGCAGTAGATAAGACTTGATTTGTGCATGGAGAGTCAATGAAAACATAAACCCTTTAAGATGGGCACCTTATGGTCCTTCTCCAGAAGAGGAATTAAATATCTGCACACTCTTCTATGAACTGGTGTTCTGTGTGAGTCCACACCTTCTCTCCTGGAACAGATGCCTGAGGAGGACTTCTAAATGAAGGTCATAAGGCCATAGACTGATGAATCACAGTGACTCCTGTCAATTCTTTAAGTATTATTAAAAGCGAAATGGCACCCTGATGTAAGCTGGAATTTTAGAGCACCAAAGATGAAGGATGCATTTTAAACCCAAATGGGAGAGAGTAAATAGCCACAGGAAATTGTCCTCAAAAGAAAAGCAATTGCATTGGCAGGCTAGAGCTTCTGGACAATAATGAAGACTGAAAGACATTGGAATAATCTTTTCAAGATATGAAAAAAGTAATTATTGACCCAGAGTTCTATACCCTCTTAAACTATCATTTCAGGGTGATAATGACATGGGATACGCAGCGAGAAAGAAGAAAAATTACAGACAAACACAGCAATCTTCAAAAACATTGTGTTGCGTGAAAAGGCCAGAAGCAAGAGTAATTACTGTGTGCTTCTATTTATATGAAATTTAAAATAGGAAAAAGTTAATGGCTAGGAATAGCTGCCTGAGTGGCAGAGATGGGAACTGACAGACAAGGGGTGTGAGCGAGCCATCTGGTGAAAGGAAATGTTTTAAGCTGGTCTGGGTGTTATTTGCATGGTTGTGCACGTACCCAAAGCTCATTGTCCTGAACAGCTTTTGCTCACACTCGTATGCCACACCTCACTAGTGTGCATCTCAAGCCTCCTCTACAAAAGAATATTGTTTACAAAAAAGTGTATAAGAAGAAAAAGGCACATTTCCTGAAGAGTGAGATTTTGGATGAAGTCTGGAGTGGGTTTTAATAATGAATGAGAGGGGGGATAAGTAGTAAATAAGTATTTTCGTTTAAGCAAACATCGCCTAACGACAACAATATTGACTTCGTTGGGAAGGCATTAAAGCAAGATAGAACTGACACACTAATAGCCACGGGAGACAGGAGGTGGGTACTGGAGCTGGAAAAGTCTAAGATTCTTGTTTTACTCTAGAAGAAGGTAGGGTGCTGCTTAACTTGAGATGAAGCTAAAATCATTTTTAAAGTAGTCACAAAAACAGTAGCAACAGAATATCTGATTTTCATGATAGGAAAAAACTAAAAAGTTATTAGTAAAATAGTAAATTTGTTCATCAATCTAGTAAAAATCAGGAGAGTAGAAAATATAGAAAAGGAATAGATAGTAAAAGAATGGAAAAGAGAGCCAGGCGGTGGTGGCGCACGCCTTTAATCCCAGCACTCGGGAGGCAGAGGCAGGCGGATCTCTGAGTTCGAGGCCAGCCTGGTCTACAAGAGCTAGTTCCAGGACAGGCTCTAGAAACTACAGGGAAACCCTGTCTCGAAAAACCAAAAAAAAAAAAAAAAAAAAAAAGAATGGAAAAGAGAGCCAGTTAAATTAATATTCAGAATACAAGGTAATTTATTAATGTATATAACACAAATTTATGCATGCACACGAACAAGTGCTCACATATACTCCACATACGCCAAAGAGGGAGGCGGGTGCTTTCACACAGAAACAATGTTTTGGGAATGAATCACTAGGAAAGTATAGACATCCTGAGCCTGCACCCTCTAAGTAAACGTGGCAAGAAGTCAGCAATTTTATAGTAACTTAGAAATAGTAATGTTATAGCATGCACAGAAATGCAAGCATGCACAGAAATGCAAGCATGCAGCCCTCACAAGAACATGATAGCTCAGACAGACAGACAGATGCTCAGAGGATGATTCAAGCAACACCTATAGATGACCTTGGCTTCTGACTGTGTAAAGGACCCCCGCCCCACATTCGAGCACTAATCATGGACTGAGTGTGAGACCACTAAAGAAGTGTGTACAAAGGGTGAGGCAGGCGACTTCTTAAGACAAAAGCCAGCTAAAGCAACAGCACTCTGCAGCATGTGAATTCTCATTTGAAACATCACAGTAAAGATGTGCCATCTACTGCTGTCACCACCCCACCCCGTCACATTCTCTGAAAGACTCATATGTAGTTTTCTTCAAGGGAGGAATGGCATCATCAATGGATATGCCTCCCAACCAGCAGTACATGGAAACCAGTAGTTTCCATGCTACAAACATTTCTTATGTTTCTTATGTTTCAATCTCTCCCAGATCACCTCTGGGAGAGGTTGGATGAAGTCTTTGGATGAAAGACCAGGTTTAACATCTTTCTTCCTGCAGTTACACTGTACTTACATCAGTAAGAGCCCACACTGTTGGACCCTATGTTCTCTGGGCGGAGTTGAATAAGCACATGGTTCATCGGGCTCATTATACAAATTCCACTTAGACATTTATTTGTCTCAGCTTTCTTTTCATAATGTGTGCATAACATTGTTCATTATCATGGCTACAGTATCCAAGATTTCAATACTCCCACTTTGTAAGCCTAGTGTATCCTTAAATATTCTTAAAGGATGCAGGTTAGCCCCTCATTTTATTGGACTTCCCTGTCTCTTCTGCACCTCCTGCTGACCCAGAAATTCCACAAACCACTCCATTTTTAGGCTGATGGCATGCAGAGATCCCAGTGTAACCCAGCAATCTCCCATAGGAAGCTTTCTTCGAACCCAAAATGATTCCATTTCTTACCATGGATCCCTGCCCCTGGGAATATTTTAGTTAAATGTTCACTGATTTCCCTTCTATGCTCTGCCTTAGCAAATTAGACATCAGACTGTATTCAGGAGTCTTTCTTAACTTCCTTCAGTTCAGGCTTTGATCACCAAATTATGTATCCCGTGGGTGTTTTGGTTGACATAAAAGGAATAAAACAATCTGTCACCGTTTATTTTACACTATAATTGAAGAACTAACGCAACTATTGAGGGCAAGCTTCATCCTATCACTAGAGATTAAATACAGTGCACAGATCTGTGCTTTCCAAAACAAATGTTATTGGCTCCATCACAGAGCAATGAAACCATAACAGCACTTGGTCACACATTCAAGCCTGGGCATTGAAATTCTCTACCTGGTAGAAGCTGCCCCTAGCAGCATTTATATGACCCCTGACAGACTGTCCATCTTAGTGTCTGTGTTTAACATGTCCCTGGTTTCCTATATCTGGCCCAAGACTTCGGACTTTAATATGTGAATGAAATGGACATTTGGAAGGCTGTGGCTCATTCTTGATGACCAGAGGAAACTTCATTTTACTTCACATACTGATATATTTGAACTGATTTCATGTTTTTCACTTTGTATACAGTGGGAGACACATCGTGATGGTGGCAAATCTAGGGGTTGTGTTGAATAACTGCCGTACTTTAGGGTATCCGATGAAAGACTCAGTTCACTGCATCTGAGTCCCCATCTAGAGAATTAGCTTATGCTTTTTCTCAAGTAGCAATCCTCATGTTACAAATACAAAAGTAGACTCGTTGCTCTCCCTCTTTATGCTACATAGACTGTTTCTTCACTTTAAGTTCAACTTTAGCTTAGATTAATTAGGTGCCTACATCATATACAAAATTTTACAGTTGAGTGGATAATAGCCTCATTATGTAGCCAGGTTATATAATTTTTATGAACATCATCAAGGTCACACCACATAAACAAGCAGAGAACTTAATTCCCCAATGAGAAAATCAGATACCCAGGGTGCATTGAGAAACTGCCCAATCTGCCAGTAACCACCAAAATGTGAATTAAAGCAAGCATGACACATCCTCTCTCATCTTTAGATTTCTTATTTCTAAAAGTTGTGATAAAATTTGGGAAGCGACTCAATGGGTAAGGTGCTTACTGTATTCTCTATACCCGAACAGGACCCAGAATGTCTATTTAGCTCCAGTACTGGGGATAGGGCAGTAGAGATAAATGGATCCTTGGAGCTCAATGGCTGGCCAGCCTGGTTGAAAAAGACAAGGTGAAAGTTCACTGAGAAATCCTGTCTCAGAAATGAGGCGGGGAACTAGTGTGGCGGCTCAGTCCCTGACAAATTCTCTCTCTAGAGACCACATAGTGGAAGTAGAAAACTATTTCCCACAAGTTATCCCCTAACTTCCATGAGGTTTCCCATACCCATGATGCCCCTACATCACACACACACACACACACACACACACACCATAGAAATTATGATGATGATGAAGATGATGATGATGAAAAGGCGTTCCGTTTTTGATGTATCTTGTTAAAATCATAAATTTTATATGTATTGCCAAAGAATTTGCAAAATTGACACATATAGCAATTCATATTGCTAATTGTTCTGCCATTTATACTTCCCAAGGATGTCAATGTATATTGAGAGATTCTTGTCTCTCTACCCCTTTTTCTACACTGAAGTGATCATATTTTTGTTGTTAAAACTTTTTTCTAGATTTTTTAAATTTTTATTTATTTGCACAGGTGTTTTCTTGCTTGTATGTCTGTGTACCATGCCATTCAGTGCCCAGAGAGGCCAGAAGAGGGTGTCAGATCCCTCAAAACTGGTGTTCCACATGGTTGTGCCATGTGGGTGCTGGGAATAAAATCAGGGTCCTCTGGGAAAGAAACCAGTGCTCTTTGCCACTGAGCCACCTCTCCAGCCCTGAGGTGACAGTTTAAAAGTGTTGGGAGTGCATGAGTCAATTGTTGCACAGCTGTAAAAATTTCAGGGATCAAATACCCATTTATGGAGATGTTTCTATAACCTGGAAAACATGTCTATGGAAAAGACAAATACCATTTTAGGTAGCCCTGGTGTCCACTGCTCACCTCCCCAGACAGATGAATAGGAGGTACGTGGTGTCCAGCTCAGGGTGGACATCCATTCCTCTGTCCCCACTTCATACAATCTACCGCAATGGTTGTCAACCTTCCAATGCTGTGGCCCTTTAAGACATGTCCTCATGCTGTGGTAACCCCCAACCATAGAATTATTTTGCTGCTGCTTTATTCACGTTATGAATCATAATGTAAATATCCAATATGCAGGCTATCCGATCTGAGACTCCCAAGAAGGTCATGACCCACAGGTTGAGAACCACTGGTCCAAGGACTGTTTTGGAGCTCAGTGAACAGTTCAGTGCTATGGCTTGATTCATCTCATGCACTGGAAGACAGTTATGCGAATGTCACTAAGACTTGTTTCCATCGTTACATCATTTACTACTCAAAAAAAAAACTGAACTGTCTCCAAGCAGAATGATTGTCCAGTGATGAAATGTTCTTGTCTGCTGTTGCCTTGCCTAGTTTTGAATACTTAAATCATGTCCATGGCACCTTCTCGAGACGTGTTCGAAACACTGGAAACCCCACTAGCTCTCTTGGCTGGTTCTCCGTACTACCACCCGCTGACATATGCAATACATCCTGAAGATACACCATCTTGTGAAGGGAGCTGATTTTTCCACGGCTCTTCTGGGATGAGTTGAGAAAGCTCATAAACAAAGGCTTGTCACTGGGACCTGAGGTCGCCACTACACGAGTTTTCAACCTCAAAATAGCTGCCATTCCAAACTGTTTGTAAAGTATATGTCCCGTTTGAAAGGCAATAACACAAATCTCACAATCAAAATCGTCTGTTTGAATGTAGGAAGACAAGCAAGAACCGTTTTCACCAAAGCAGCACAGAATGCTGCTGGTGTCTCTTCCTCTCAGCACAGACACATCTTTGTTGTCTACCTGAGTTCCCTGCAAGGGCTGTGTGCCGATGGAAGCTTCTGGAGTCTGTGTGCTGGTCTTTGGAATAGAGATATTTGAGGCCTTCACCACCATGGGAAGTCACCCGCATTTGCGTGTCTTCTACAAGCGTGAACCATGCAATGCCAGCTTATTGGGGTCTTAGAGTAAAGCATGCATGGGCTCTGGGATGTGGCAATCTCAGGTCAAAGCCTGGCTTCACCGGGTACTAAGAATATGACTTTAGGTTACCAAATGCCCTCAGTCTGATTCTTCCTCTGAAATGTGTCAGAAATGTGCGTTTGCTTGACAAAGTGAGAATTTAGAAAAACTTATGTCTATATAAGAATCAACTTGTGGTTATTACTAGGTCATGAGCACAGGTGAATTGTATGCAATTCAGTAGATCGATGATAATCCACGTGATATTCAATAGCCAATATATGGGAATGATAATATTTATGTACCATCTTGGCTAACAGTGCATGCAGGAGGCTTTGCATAAGTTCCTTCTTGACTGACTTTAAAGCTGCTCATTGCGAGTGATGTTCATTGGTGAAGTTTCTTGTCTGAACAAGGAGTTCTCATGGGTGACACACGCTTCTTCCTCCACTTTCTGCTCATTAGTGTGCCCCAGTGAGAAGGCTTGGAGGTCACTGTTGTTTTTCTGAGACCAGGAAAGAGAGTCCTTTTCACCAGGAAAGCCAACAAGACCATAAGGGACTCAATCCACCCTTGTGTGCTCATTAGCGCTGTGCTGAACCACATAAATTGAACTGGGTTCTTAATAATTCTGATTTAGACACTTTACAGAGTGTAACAAAGATGTGTTCTATTTCTGTGAGAAACTTGCAATAAAGCATCCACAACAATCTGTAAAAATATCTTCTATGCTGATAACTTAGAATTCTCAGCTCATTTTTTAAAACTTTTTAATAAGTTTTTGAGAATTGCCATACATGAATACACTGTATTTATATCATTTCTACAATTCTTTCTCTACTCTCCAACTCCTCTCTCCCCCTATTCCTTCTCAGATTCATGACTTCTTCTATAACACACACACACACACACACACACACATCCTTCTGAGTACATTTAGTGTTGCTTACACATACATGTGTCTAGCGCTGACTACTTGGGAGTGGATAAACTCTCAGGGCTCTCATATCTAGAGAAAACTGATTTTCCCATCAAATCCATTGCATGAATATAGTTCTTCATCTAGGGGTGGGGCCTTGTGAAATAGTCCCTATCCCCATTGGTGTGTTGAATTCTGTAGTCATTATGCAGGTCTTGTTTAGGAAACCATATTGTTCCATATTTCATGGGTGATGTATCCCTACCCTATCTAGCAGACATTGTCTCAAAGCAGATGTCCTGATTCTCTGGCTCTCACAAGCCCCTCTCCTTCCTTCTCTTTCAATGTTCCCTGATCAGTTCATTTCTTATGTCCATCAAACCAGTCTTCAACTCTGTTAAGATCTATCAGAAACACTATCCACAGCAGAAGCAACCCAGATATCCATTCGTGAGAGAATGGACAGATTGAAAGATTGTAGTACATTCAGGAAACCATATTCTAGCCCACGATAAAAAAAAAAAAAATTCTGAGGAGCTGTTTGATGCAACTATATAGGGAAATCTTTGCAATTACTTGTTGAGCCAATGGAATCGGAAACAAACAAAAAAATTCTGTGAGATTTCATTGCTACAACATTCAGGAATAAGTAAATCTAATCTACAGTGGTAGGGAAAGGAATGGGAGCCACATGCGGTTCAAGAGGGGGTATTTGCAGGAAAAGGGTAGAAGTTTCCTGGGGTGATGGCAGCCCCCTGTTATTTATAGATAGAAGGATAAGCAGTCACACACACACAAATTCACCAGACTGCATAGTTGCATTCTCTGCATAGACAGTATAACTCACACATCCATTTACAATACTGCCCAAGAAAGGGAAAAATGAATATGGGGAAGATAGGAAATCAGCTCTTAAAAGAGCCCTCCTAGGACTAGAGAGATGGCTCTGTGGTTAAGAGTGCTGGCTGCTCTTCTAGAGGACCTGGGATGGATTCCCAGTATCCACGTGGTTGCCGACAACCATATGTAACTCCAGTTCAAGGGGATCTAGTACCCTCTTTTGGCCTCCTTGGGCACTGCACACATTGGTGCACAGACATGCAGGCAGGCAAATCACACATACACATAAAAATTAAATGGAAAGTAAAAGACATTGATAGATTCTATAATATTCTATTATATTTATAAAATATAAACTCTGTAAAAATTAAAGAACCCTGATCTTAAAACTGAATAAAACCTGCCAAGATAGCTTCAACAACATGAATAAATTATTTCATAATTTTTAAAGTTTTTGCTCTGAAATAAGATGCCATATAAACAATACTCACTTTAACGGCTAGAGGGCGTTCTGTTTTAAATTCCTAAGTGACGGATTTTTGAATGTCTCTTCGGATGCATTACTGTTTTCGTCTAGAGGAAAGAACAGGTTGTTTTGTAAATGTATCTTTGCAACTTGGGCTTGTTAAACTCCTCCATGGGAGAAGCGGGAGGGGTACATTGCCTGGAGCAGAACGGACGTGTGTGTTTGAATTCTGTACAGACTGATTTCATGCAGGACATTTTCATTTTGTGTGTAAGAGCGAGCCACCCACTGGCTGCTCTCATTTGCTCTGGCGTGTGTATTTGCTGACACTCGAGAAGGGTAATGTATCAGGAAGGGTGGAGACAACTTTTGAGGACCCCTGGGAGAAGGACATGGATACGCTTCATTCGTTTTTACTCTTCAGAACCTTCATGATTTTTGGTTTGGTTTGGTTTTTTTTCAAGACAGGGTTTCTCTGTAGCTTTGGTGCCTGTCCCAGAACTAGCTCTTGTAGACCAGGCTGGCTTCGAACTCACAGAGATCCGCCTGCCTCTGCCTCCCGAGTGCTGGGATTAAAGGCATGTGCCACCACCGCCCGGCAGTACTCGGGATTTTACAATAAAAAATTGTGCAAACCTCTCAGCCTTCAAAATTTACTAATATGGAGTAATTAGGATTTTTGTTCCAATCACAAAAAAGGGGTCACCCAGACTACTTTCTGTGACAAAATAACAATGGTAGCAAAAGATAAAAGAAAAAAACATTGATTCTGAGATGCAACAAGACTTTTGCAACAATCTTGAGTTTTAAAAAGCTCAATTTAAGAAGGCTCCATTGGAAAATTATACCTTTTCTGCCTTGACATTCACCCCAGTTCCAGGTTTATAGTCACCCCAAACAATTCCTTTTTTGTTGTTTGACTTTTTTAAATTTTGCTTTTACAAACTTATTTTAGAAGCTGTCTTCCCTCTTTCTTTTTGGACAGATAGTGGCTTAACAGGAACCAAATGCAACCTGAGGTTCTTCCCTCGGCAATCACGCATGCTCACCACAAGAGGTCACTCACGACCCAGTGAGGGCAAAACCTCGGCGCCTCCGGAGTAGTGAAAACCTTGAGAGTTCAAATGTATAGACCCTGTCATGAGTTCTGACCGGATATGAAGTGGTGGGAAGTGGGATTTGTAACTGTGAGGAGGATTTTGGCTGCAAAGGGGTTGGAATTGCAAGAAGACTAAGAGACCTGAGGCTCCTCATTGCTGCTGTCCCCTGCTCCTGTCGGGTTGTGGTGTGCTGAGGGAGTGAGAGCCAGGGTGACTGACCTCCCACAACCAGCCTCTCAGGTGACTGGCAGGCTCTGAGACCCATGCCCTGTCTTTGCTTTAAGAACAGTTGCAGCCGGGCGGCGGTGGCGCACGCCTTTAATCCCAGCACTCGGGAGGCAGAGGCAGGCGGATCTCTGTGAGTTCGAGGCCAGCCTGGTCTACAAGGGCTAGTTCCAGGACAGGCTCCAAAGCTACAGAGAAACCCTGTCTCGAAAAACCAAAAAAAAAAAAAAAAAAGAACAGTTGCAGACTGGGAACCTGCGCTTGGTCATGGCGTGGTATTGCAGCTGTGCAGAGGTGACTCATTTCCTTTTCTACCTGCTCAGACCATGGACTTTTGAGGTTGTTCCTGAGGGTACCCATGAGCTCCCTTTCACCTTGAGCTCTCTGAAGACAAGCTTGTCTGCTTCTCTGCTCTTCCTTTAGGACGTCTTGTGTCCACAGCCCCAGGCCTTTCGAGGCTTCCACTACCTTTCTGTCTCACCAGCTGCTTCTGCAACAAGCGCTCTTCTCCAGATAGATCTAAAGTGGATGACCTTATCTTCCTCAAAGAACTTCGTGGGAAGAAGGGGAGCCAGGAGTGAGCAAAATGTTCAAACTGGGGCATCTCTGCCTGGCAGGCCCTCTGGGCATCTGTGTCTAAATGTCATTGGAATGAGGCAGCCTCCAACACCGTGAGGCCGTGGCCTTTCTCTCCTGGGGTTTTGGTTCTTACTCCTCATTCTCTGTGTGCCTTTGGGTACCTTTCCATGCTTCTTCCCTTTGCCCCTCCCCCCACATTTTCTTCTGGCTTCCCGTTCTCCCAGTGGCTCTTCATTGAGCCTTTTATTGAAGCTGTTTGCCTGATGCCATGCTTATTTCAAACTACCTTAAAAAGCACATGCAAGCCATCACAGTCCCCCACTGGGTTCCTTTATTTTTCCTGCCTGTGCTGGGTCTGACACCCCTGTGTGCCCCAGAGGAAAGTTATTCAATGAACAAATCTGTACCATGTTGTCTTAGTTTGAAGACACAGCAGGAAATGCAGTCGGGTGTTCTGAACACCCTACTTCCTTTAGGCTTGAGCGCCCTGCCTCCTAGTCCTCTTTAAGAGCTTTCACCCCCATTAGCTTGTTCTGTGCAGACCAAGGGGGCCGTCCCTTATCGTCTTGCATTAGAACAGGAAAAGCTGCTTCTTTCTGCCCGTGGGTATTCATTGCCTATCACTGCTGTAACAAATGACTACATTCTTACGGCTGAAACAGGACAGATGTATCGGCTTACAGGACCCAACAACACCAGAACCTAACCCAGGCTCCTCTGAGCTGGAACTGGGAACTCTGCCCCTGGCTGGAGGCTTCAGGGAGGATCCATTTCTTTGCTCATTCTCAATGACATCGCCCAAGTCCTTGAGGTTGTAGGAACTGATGCCCCCATTTCCTAGCAGCTGTCAGCAGAGGGCAATTTTTTTGTTTGGCTTAAAGTCCTTCTTCCACTATCCTCAGAGTCACCTGTGCCTCAGGCTGGCTTCAGCCATCAAACCTCTGCTCTTTCTTTGGTCTCTCACCCTGACTCAGCTGGAAAACTTCTCCCTGTAGGGGTTCATTACTAGGTTGTGTTCAACCTGATAATCCAGAGTGATCTCTTCATCTCAGACTCTCCTCCCTTCCCCCAAGCTGCAAGAGCCATACATCATGCAGGGCGGCATGTGCTTGCTGTGGGCATCTGTGGTCACTGTTGTTCTGCCTAGCACAGCACTTCCCAGTTCTTTCCTGGGAAGGAACCCCGCATGGTGGATGTAGCTGAAATGCGCAGTGTGCTGCCCAGGGAAGCCTGTCTTCATCAAGCCTTGCATCTGTGAGCCTGGCCAAGGCTGTGTAGGCTCTGTTGTTTCAGGGCACTGCCAGGAGGTCTACCTTTGAAGTATAATCAAGAAATTGAAATTTTATCTTGAAAAAGGAAAAAACAATAAGCTGGGCATGATGACCTATACCTGTAATTCCAGCACACGAGCAAGCTGGAGCAGGAAGATTACTGCAAGTCCAAGATCAGATTAGGTTATAGCTAAGACCCTGTCTTGAGAAAGAAAGAGGGAGATAGAGAGAGGGGGGAGAGAAAGAGAGAGAGAGAGAGAACGCACGAGAGAGGCAGAGACAGGGGAGGAGTTTAATAAAATCTATTAACAGTCTGCTGCTGACATCCATTCTTCTTCTAATTGCCTATCTTTGGTAAGGCAACCCAGGTTTTATTTAGGCTCAAACCAGCTCAGAGAAGGACATCCTATTCACAGGGAGCTTCCCATGGACATCCAGACTGCTAAGCATGAGGCTCAGACACTCTCCCACTCCAAGTCTCCAGCTCTTATTAAACCACAGCAGCCAGGGCAGAATACCTGATGGAGCAGTTCCTCAGGGAACAGAACTGTGCCCAGGAAAGGAGACCTCCAGCATAAGTGGGCCGGCTACGTCACTGCAGAGCAGGTGGATGATCCGGTCAGGAAGGTTTGGTTTTTTCCAAGTCTCGTGGGTTTGTCTGAAAGGCAAAATACTGATTTCTATGATGATCAAATAGAATCTAGGCCAAAAAGTACACATGATACCCCCAAATAGAAACGACACTCTCCTATTGCTGAACTGAGGAATTCTCAGTCTAAACTGTGAACTTCTAAGTAAATTTATCTTGGGACTCATCTCAGTGCTAGAGAGGTTACTAAGCAAATTCAAGCAAGGCTCTGAGTTCCGTCTTCAGCATGGTGTGTGTGGGGGGGGTAGATTTGTATTTATGATTTCAAAATGCATCATATATTAGAAAATGCATGTCACAGAAGAATAAAGTCATTGTTCCGGGCAGTGGCCTCTGAGATGAGTCCTCCCATGTTCATTATTTCCACTGAAGAAGTGACTTCCACCTGGGTCTTCCATGACATTTAAAAGCCAATTTGTTGAAGGTCACCCAGTGGTAAGCTAATTGGCTTACACATCCTGTTTTCAAACTCTCTTTCTAGTATCTAAAAATCATTTAAGGGATGAGCCCCAAACAGTGAGAGTCCGGAGGCTGGAGAATGATCATTGTGAATGAGAGTCTAGAGAGGATACAAATTCCAGCAGGGGCGTGGTCCCCGCCATCGCTGTATCCTCTAAGTGGAGAGTCTAAACAAAAACACGACAGCGACCAAGAACAAAAGAGTGTAGAAGCTTTGCGTCTGTTTGACATCGTCTTCCAGTGCATCGGTGGCTGTTTCTTACGCGCCAAGATCACGTTCTTGTTTCTATTACTTAGAACTATTGTCTGCAAACAATAGAAACCAGTTCCAAAAAAAATGGCTACGGGAAAGGAACAGGCTGAGAGGAGATATTTGAAGGCTGTGGAAGTGTTTTTTGGATCCCAAGAGCCAAATTGCAGCCTTGCCATCAGAGGGTCTGGACTAGACAGTTTGAGATTTGGTTTCAGACTTGTGGTTGGTTTTCTTTTGCTGTAGTTCCTCTCACCTGGCCTTTCCTTTCTCTCTTTCAGTTTCTCTGTGCCTATTGCTCACCTACCAAGCCCGTTTTGTCTAATCTGGATAAGATATAGCTCCTCGTAGATTTTTTTTTTCTGTTCAGAAGCTCAGCCCTGATGAGATTTGAAATTTTAGTCCCCTTGCTAAATTGGTACATAAAGAACCATGACTCCCGTTGGTCAGGGTCCCACCATGAATCAGTTGGCTAAGTCTAGGTGAAAGGAACGAGGCTGGCAGGTGCCAGTCTTTAGAGTCCTCGAGATGGCAGGGAGGCAGCTCTAGAGGAGGGGAGATTTGCAGTAAGCTGCAGAGCCCCCACAGGTGTCTTGGAGTCTGACTGAAGAACCTCACATTGGTTTCTAGGCTGAAAGCCCAGGCCTAGGGAGAGTGGACAGATGGGAAGATGGACACTCATTCACCATAAGTCTTTGATTGCAGCAGCTATGTGGGTACCATTCTCTGAAGACTGAATCAGTACTATACCCTGAGAAAACAAGGGCAGATGCTTCTAGCTATGTATCAACACTGGTAAATTCAGGCAGTTCCAACTCCTGCTCTTAAATTAACTATATCCTGTGGTCATAATATGCCTTTTCAGTCACTGGGCACTGATCATGGGGCCATTCTTAGGCAGGATGTCATGCTGGGAACAATATTTAAGGACCGGTGTGTAAGGTGAGGCATAGGCCAAAAAAACTGTGGATCTATGTTGGCTGGCAGGAAGTTCTCCATGTGAATTTTATTTTTATCTGTTCCCTCTTCGCTTGTATTATTATGAACTTGTCTAAGACACTTTGCTAGGTGGAAACATGTTAGATGCATATGTATAACAAATTAGTAGAATATTCATTCTGAATCTTATTTAAATTGACTACTTCTGTATTATTTTCAGCCCCACTGAGTAGCAGGAACTCAGCCAACAAACAGCTGATACGCAGAGAGCCTTTGCAGCCTGCCATAAGGACTATTTAGGCATGACTTGCAATTTGTATGGCGGTGGTTGAAATGTGAGCAAATGCTTTCAAAGTATTTCAAAAATAGCCCTGAAAGGCTCCATAAGTACCGAAAGCACTGACATCACCATGTCACGAACTCCTTTCATAGATACTGCAAAAGGGAAAGGCCCTTTGCAGCTTAAAAGTCAAACACGAGGGATAGTTGGAGAAGCTAGCGTTGGTGTATGGTTTTTTTTTTTTTTTTTTTTTTTGGTTTTTCGAGACAGGGTTTCTCTGTAGCTTTGGAGCCTGTCCTGGAACTAGCTCTTGTAGACCAGGCTGGTCTCGAACTCACAAAGATCCGCCTGCCTCTGCCTCCCGAGTGCTGGGATTAAAGGCGTGCGCCACCACCGCCCGGCTGGTGTATGGTTTCTTGATGCAGGGCTTTGGCTCCTTAGAAGCCTCTCTTTGTTTTATTCTTGTGACAGACATGGGCACTGTGTCTGTGCCTGTTTTAGCCAGAGGGAAATTGAGTTTAAGAGGCATGAAAATTATGTTAAATTATTTGGAGCTAAATTAATGTGCTTTTACTAGTGTTTATACAAAACTCCTGTGGATGAAAACTGTAATGAGAAAGATAGCCAATTAGCACATTGGGTTAAGCAGGAAAGATCAAGACCCTGTTGAGATGGCAGAGAACCACGTGGCTTCAGTATTCAGTATTCAGGAACAAGCCACATTATCCAAGTTCAAATCCCAGTCTCACCACTTCGTTGCACTGTGACACTGGGAGAGTCACTCAACCTGCCTGTCTCTCAGTTTCCTCCTATTAAAGTTCAGTCAGTCTTCACAGAGTTGTTCTAAGAATGAAAGTTACTTAAACACATAGTATAGTCCCTGGAACATCGGAAAAGACCCTCACAGCCCTGAGCATGCCTGCTTGTCATGTCGGCAGAGGTGCTGAGAGTGTTAAGCACGGTGGCCTCAGTGGGCCAGGCTGGGAAGGATGAAAGGCACAAGATCTCTGTTTCCTGATGGTTTCCAGACTTCTACCCGCCCCCACCCCGCCCCAGTTAATAAGGAAACAGTAGTGGAAAAGCTGAGATACCCAGCAGACTGTGCTGCACCAGGGAGGACCGCCAAATGGCAGAGGGGCCAGCAGCCTGTAGCTCTGCGCATACTTAGAACCCTAACGGGCGGGAGGGTCTCAGTGTTCATCAGATTATCAACCCCCCAAAACAGGATTGCCACGGGCTCCTTACATTCATAGACGCCAAGGAAACTGTGATAATTGGGCACTAAAGGAAGAACTTCGGCCTAAAGAAGGAGGTGAACATGACGTAGTTTGTGGCAATGGGCCTGCAGCCTGAGGTGCAGTTGGCTGGCTGAGTGTTCCTGGAGATGAGACATTCTCGTTTGCCCTCTCTCTCCTCCCTAGTCATCCTCAGAATACTAATTGCTATCCGAGGTTTATTTGGATTTGCCTCAAAGCAATACAACCGCAGAAACACTAAAGCGAAATGCTGAATTTCTGTAATCCATGAGAAGTTAACTATCTCCAATACAGTGATGGTCTGATTTAACACCTAAATTTGGATAGCTCTGAGAACCAACATAACTAAAATTATGTAACTTTCCTTGGAAGATGGTTTGGCAGCTTCTTAACAAAGCTAAAAATATGCTTACTGTACGTGTGATCCATCATTTAACCACTTGGCACTTGCCCAGATGTGTTGGAAAAGTTCCCATAGATATCACACACAGAGATGCTTATAGCAGCATTGATCATAATTGACGAAATGTATCAGCAGCCAAGATGTCCTTCACTTGGTAGTTGGATTTTAAAATTAGCATTCTGCACTCAAGAGAAGTGAGCTATCATGGCACGAAAAAGACTCTTCAGTGTATATCACTATGCAAAAGAAGCCAGTCTGAAAACTCACACACTAATGGGTCAGTTACATGTGTTCCTTTACTGATAGTGAGGTTCAGTCCCAATGAACTAGTCCTAAGTTGGAAATACCCTTAAGTCCATTGTGCATTTACTGCTCCTAGGCTGCTAAACATCCTGGCTTGGCAACAGAGCAACTGCAAAGTTCTAGGGTTTCCCTGCAGATCTCCTGGCTTGCTGGGAACTGTAGCTCATGGGTGCTGCCCCATCATCTCCAAAAGGATGTTCCTGCCGCTGTCACTAAGCTGGGAAGGGACCATGATGTGAAATTTGAAGTACTATTTCTACAGCACGTGTATTGCTTTCACACAATCAGAAAGCCAAAAAAAGCCTAAGTCAGCCATCATAAGTTGAGAGGATTGCCCACGTATGATGTTCTGGAAAAGGCAAAACTATCAAGGTAGATAAAAATCAGTGAGTCCCAGAAGCTGAGTAAGGGGATGGCTAGGAGGGAAGAGCAGAGAGAACTTCAAGGATGGTGGGTGTATGATGCTCTGAAGGTGACACATGTTCTAACGTCTATCAAAGCCCATAGGACACACACCAAGCTTGAACCCCAGTGTGAGCCATGGTCATGCAGTAAGGTTCACAGAGAGTAGCCAATGTGCCACTCTGGTGGAGATGACAGAGGCTGGGAGGGCTGAGGACAGGAGTAGAGAAGGGGTCTACATGGGTCTAAGCTTGCTACGCTTCTAGCCCAGCTTTGCAGTGAACCTAGACTTTTCTAAGAAGTCTTTAATTTTTAAAAATGTGCTGTTTGCTCATATTTATTAGCTCTGCCATAAACTGTCACGCTCCAAAACTACTTTCAAAAATATTTTTATTGAAATGGAATTATTTTAAATTAGAGAGCAGGAACATATGTTCACCTTGCTTCTAAGCAAGATGCTCTTAATTGAAGCTAAGAAGAAAATAAATGTCAGCGTGCTTATTAATTCAAGGGGAAGTAAATTGCTTTTCTGCCGTGTGTTTGCACTTTTAACTAGAACCTGTACCGAAGTCTTTCTTCCCCCTGCTTCTAGCTTAACTGTAGGGATTTGTTCTGTAATTTCCAGTGTATCGATGCTATTGAGTGCTTTATAATATGTTGATTTAGTCATTATTAACTGGAGACTTATTTATTTATTCTCTCAAAAATATTTATTGGCCTATAACTCAATAGCAAGAAATCAACAATAAAAACAAACGTAAGAGAAGCGCTTAAATAGACACTTCTCTAAAGATGTGACACAAATGGCCAGTAGGTGCATAAAATAATATCCGGCAACACTGACAGATGCCAATCAAAATCACAATGAAGTGCCAGCTCACACATGTTAGAATGGCCACTCTAAAAGGAAAGAAGTTTCTTTGTGAAGAACCATTTGTTCTCTTATGTGCATTGGTGTTTTGCTTGAATATGTCTGTTGTGAGAGGGTGCTAGATCCCCTGGAACTATAGTTTCATGTGACCTGCCATGGGGATGCCGGGAATTGAACTTGGGTCCTCTGGAAGAGCAGCCTCTGCTCTTCACTGCTCAGCCATCTCTCCAGCCCAGAGAGATTATTTTTTTTAATGTGATGGACGTAGTTTATTGCCCAGCAACCTCACTTCTAGGTATTTATCTAAAAGAACTGAAATGAAGACCTCACAGAGATAACCACACTCTGTTATGATCTCTGTAGCAGTATTCACAATAGCCAGGACACAGAAAAAATGGTGGAAAAACCATTAAGTTGATGCACACAGTGGCGTAGGATTCTTGCCATTTGCAGCAACACAGATGACACTGGACGACATTCTGCTAAGTAACATAAGCCAACCATGGAAAAACAAATACTGCATGCCTCACTTACTTACATGAAGAATCTAATATAGTCAACGGACAGAAGGAGAGGGTAGAATGGCAGCTGCCAGGGCCTAGGGAGCGGTGGGGAGAAGCTGCCATTCAAAGGGTAGAAAGTTTCAATTATACAAAGTAAGTGATGCCCAGAGCTCTGCTGTACATCTTACTCATAGTTAAGAACACCATATCATACTGTCTAAATCTGCTAGGGTATGCCCCATGCCCTGTGCTGTACTGTAATAATAATAAATCAATTATAAATGGTTAAGCCTCACACACCATTCCTCTGAGGACACAGTGTGTGGAATTGTAATAAAACGTAAGAGGGAGGGAGATAAACAAATGTGTAATATGCCAGGTGACGAGTTAAAGTAGCTGTACTACTGGGGACCGTGATTCCAGGAGCTTCTCTTCATATGGTGACGTTTGAGCAGACCTGTAACAAGTCGTAGGTCTTGTCTGGGGACAATGAGTTCAGGCAGAGAGACAGAGAGTAGAGAGGACCTGCTGGCATTTTATGAAATTGCAAGGAGGTCCCTGTGACGAAGGGTGTGTGTAGAAGTTGAGATCAAAGGCCATCTCCTGGTAAGAAATGGTGGGGATTGTAATGGAGGAGTCAGAACAGTTTGGTTCATCCTTGGTCAAGTTTGAAGGTAGAAATGACATGAGTGTCTCACAGATTTGCTAGAGTATGAAGAAGGGACTTAAGGATGATGCCACAGTTTTGAGCAACTGATGTCACGGAAGCAATAGTAGAAAGAGTCGGTTTCACAGGAGGAAGTTAGAAGTCTGTTCTTGCCCATCACCTTGCAGGCACTGCCCCTTATCCATGGCAACATGCTGTTGGGGAGGGGGGACAGATTACATCTGTAGGAGTTCAGGGGAGGGGTCTGCACTGTCACTATGAACCTGAGATTTGTCAGTACAGATGACACCCAAGCCTGTATGAGATTGCCTGAAAGATCCTGGGTAGCCAGGAAACTAAAAGGCTTAAAAACCAAGCCCGGGTCCGCCAGTGGAGAGAGGCCGGGAAGACAAGAGGAAGCAGCCTGCGAAACAGGAGGAGCAGCTAGGACAGCCAAGAACAAAGTGCTGTGGGACCCAAGACAGAAGCCTGCTCCCGGAGACAGCCCGTGATTGGCTGAGTCAAATTGCTGCTCAGCTGTCCAGTGCAGCGTACCACCCTCTGCAGTGTGGAACATGGCACCTCAGAAGAAACTGGATCCATGGAGCCATAGGGATGAGAGCCCAGCCGGAAAGAGTTTAAGGCAGGACAGAGGGAAAGGGGAAACCCAGGGACAGCAGAAGAGGCGAGGATCTCGCTTAAGGAATCCACCTTGCAAGTGACCAAGCTAGAATTTAAACTCACAGGTTCTTACTTCAAGGCCCCAGAGTGTGTGTTACGGTGGAAAGTTCCCGACCAGGAGTCAGGGCAGCTCTGACACTTGCTGGTCATGTGACCTTGAGTCACAAGCCCTGTAATATGGCGGGTGGGTAAATAACAAAGGGCCCTGGCCCTAGCTTGGGGTAGCGAAGGAAGATGGAGCTAGTCCTTAGAGGGGAAGAGCAGTCCTGTTCCCATTCTCATCATCCCTTAAGCAGGGAGTTTGGACCAGGGAAATTCTAAAGGTCTTTCTTGTCCTTTGATCCCATGGGTTTGGGAAGAGAATCCGCTCACATCCGCTGGACAAGGGCGAACAGCCCAGATACACTCTCCGGAGTGTTTTAAAGGTGGCAATGCTTAATTAGAATTTTTAATCGGGAGAAAAGTGTGCGGGCACTTTAGGCGCAATTAGTGCAGCAGATTAAAATCATCTAAGTGGCCTCATTCACTTCCCAACCTGTTTCAACTGACTTTATAATTCTGCCCTGGTTAATGGCCAGGTGTCATCTGAGTAAGTAGAGCACCTCGGCGATTTTAATGAGGTTTGCGTTGTCAACCGGGGGTGTCTTCTTCCTGCACTTGCTGGGGAGGAAGCATCTAACTCTTTCAATAAAGTTCCAAAATAGTCCAACAAACTTAGGGTGTTAGTCCCAAGATAACCCTCATCTTTTCTCAGTGACATTTTGAAATAAGTTTTTCTAGACAAAATGAAACAACAGAAGCAGTCAACAGACGATGACACATTGGGAGAAAACGCTTGCAACCATGTGACAGATAAAACGTTAATATCTCTGATATTCAAAGACTTCCTTCAAGTGGCTACAAATTAAAAAGTCAATCAAAAAAATCAGGCCATTTAAGGATAAGGAAATACAATAGCCGGTCAGCCTGTGAAACAGAGGCCTGCTTATTAGCCACCAGGAAAACTCAAGTTAAAACATCCCTCACCAGACTAGCTAGGATTGAGGCTGTTCGTAACATCTGTCAAAGGAATTCCATTTTCCTGGATATTGGCTCACTGTGGCCTAGGCCTTTCCTGTCCCTCACCCCCAGGAGGGTATATTGGTAGTAAGTTTAGGGAAAGAGACCAAGGGGGCTTGGTGCCACCTGTGCCCTTTGTTCACCACGAGGATGCTTGTCATATATTCATAGCCTGTTCCAAGACTTCTCCAGGTATGACATGCTGCTGTGAGGGACACCTGTGGCTGGCAGATGTCCCAGTGATGACATTGGATACCCAGCTAATGCAGAGTTGAACACTAAGACCCTGTGACAAATCTGAAGACAGAGTGCACAGCCCAGCTCTTCAGGGGAAATTTTAAATCCCTATTTCTGTGGCTCCTTTGTATTTCATTGCTGGTTTAGACCTTAGGGAAGAAAGGAAGCTTTTTCTGCCTTTGTCCTGATAAGGAAAAAAGAAAAAGAAAAATGTGCCCATGGCTACATGCATAAAATAGAAATTCTTCAGAGTTAGCAGGGAATTGCTAAGAATTGAGGAAGTCATTTGTCGATATGTATTAGAACATAAATATGTAGCATAATGTTGGGGGTTATTCAAGAATAAGAATGCCTTTGACACCACTTAACTGTACATTTACATATGGCTAAAATGCTGCCTTTCATGCCTGTTTTACCACAACAGACAGTGTGTATTAGAGCCAGCAAGGCGGCTCAGCAGTGAGGCCACTTGCCAGTAACCCTGATAACCAGCGTTCCATTCCCAGGATCTGCATGGCGGAAGGAGAAAACTGGCTCCGACAAGTTGTCCTCTTCCTTTTCTGTGTGCACTACGGCCTGTTCACATACACCCTATGCACACCCACACACGGCGAATGAAATGTTTGTTCAGTCAGATGAAATTATTGGATTTCTTGCATTTACTTTGATGTAATCCACCAAGTGGGGGCTGCAAGTGGGGAGGAGTATGGACGGACCACAACTGGCCTTCTTCCTCTCTTCAACCCTCAAAGCCAAAGTGAGAGGTTAATAGCACTGCCATCTGTGGCTCCACTTACTCCCACTCTCTGGACATCCTCGCATAGGAATAGCCACACCCACACATAATGGCATATATCTAGGAGAGAACATTCCACAAACCAGTGACTAGGCAAATGTGAGAGACTCTAATGCTCGTGAGTGGCTATCTCAACAACAATTGGACCTTGCTAAGTACATCAAGGATAACCTACACCCACCTGATCATTTGTTTCTGATGAGCAGACACCAAGAATGATGGGATACTTGGGGGAAAGTAACAGCAAGATAGCGAAAGACTAACCGTCCAACAGAAGGAAAGACAAGCCAGGAGACTCCAGACAAATGAGCGTTCTCGTCCATACGTTCGGAGAGCTCCAAGAGCTCAGGATAGCCTTTAAAGAAGAAATATAAAGCACAGGGTAGAGAAAGGTACAGCTCTTAGTAAGTAAACATGGACTCCAAAGGTTTTGGGGAAAACAAGCCAGGAAATCTAACAGGCTATAAAGAGGCAGAAGCGGGGGAGTGGGAGCAAGCTGAAAACTGAAGAAAGCTAAGAACGTTTGATGATCTCAGAGGTGCTGATGTCTGACCAGAAATATAATCAGGGCATTCTCAAAGCCCAGGAAAGGCATGTTCTTCAGGCTGCAGCCGGCTCCACTGGACAGACACCAAGTAAGGCCTAGGCTCATTCTCTCAGATTTCCAAACACTAAGAAAAAGAGAAAACGAGTTCAAATACACCAGTGGTGGGTGACTACCAAGGCATGTGCTAGTCTATTCCACAATGTCTCATCAGCACCGTGGCATGGTGCCCTCATGGTGGAACAAGGCCCTCATAGCCATGGCCAAGCAAAGCTGTGCATTGGTCTCCAGCGTTTTGAGTCACCCCCTGCACTCAAGTGCAGAAGGACTTGATTGTGGCTACAGGCTTTAAGTGTTAGATTGACAAAATCTAAAACTATAATTGACAGTGGATGGGAGGCCAGACAGTAAAAATAAAGTGGAGAGATGGGAGGATATGTCAGTAAAAGAAGCCAAAAT
Source organism: Arvicola amphibius (assembly GCF_903992535.2). NCBI lineage: Eukaryota > Metazoa > Chordata > Mammalia > Rodentia > Cricetidae > Arvicola > Arvicola amphibius. Next base: position 165,168,590 of record NC_052047.1, read on the forward strand.
GCTAATTACAGAAATAGTTTAAAATTTCAAAGTAGCCAATAAAATAGAATTATTAAGCATAGGGGCCAGAAGGAAAAGGAAGAGCTCGACTAACTGTTCATCTTTTATGGCTGGAATTCAGGAGATAGTGTCACATATACATGGCAGGAACTCAGCAACTACTAATGTGTGTGTGTGTGTGTGTGTGTGTGTGTGTGTGTTTTCATTTTAGGGCTATGGATATGGCACCTAGAAACAAAAGAAGCACAATAAAATCAAGTTAGAAGCAATATAAAAGGGTTATTTCTCTTAATATTCATGCTAGTCAGCTTTTCTTTGCTAAGACAAAAATACATGAGAGAAATGAACTTATAGGATCATCTTGATCGTAGTTTTAGAGGTTGTACTCCCGAGTCACTCGCTTCTTTGGTTTCTGCGCTGTGGGCGGGACAGAACAGTGTGGTAGGGCTGGTGGTAGAGTGGAGTGCTTCACCATGTGACGGGGAGAAGTAGAAAGAAGTGAGGACAAGATACACCCTGCAAAGACACCGCCTCTGTGACCTGCTTCCCCCAACTGGACCCTACTCCCCACAGCCTATCAACGCTGACCCACCCAGTGTTAAGCTTAGCAGGCTCATGATCGAACCCCAAGTCCCCACCTCTCAACATCCTGGGGACCAAGTCTTAACAGCTAAGCCTTTAGGGGCACTTTATGCCCAAGCTATAATAATATTCTTGTCTTTTTTTTTTAACTGCTAGATAATTACTTCTTTCCTGGCCTTACTGAAATATTCCTTTGAAGTGATTTATTAGACCAATATATAATACCTTCACATTTTTATTACTGTTGCACACAAAAAGTTAATTTCCTAACAGGAGCACCATATCGTTTTCTCCACATGGTTTATTATGGATCCAGGGCTATTCCCCCATGCAGCTCCATTACCTCTCAGGTCCGAGTCTTCTGCATTCAGCGAGTGGGGAAAGAGTATGTACAAAAGGCAAGTTCCCTTGCATAAATACCTTGGTTCAGAAATGACATGCCACTTCCGCTCTCCTCCCTTTGACGAGACCTACTCACAGCCCATCCAGATGTAAGGGGAACTTGCAGTGTAGTTTTGGGTGACAGTTTTGCGTTTTGAAGTGGCTTGGTCTGTTTTCTGCTTCTATATCAGTACCTGGTGGTTTATAAAGAACAGAGACTGAGTTATTAGGGTTCTGGGGTCTGGGAAGACCAGCAGGGTGGTAGCATCTGGTACATATTTCCTGCTGACTGGCATATGGTGAAAGGTACCCCTACGTTGAAGAAACATGCGTAGAAGACAGGAAGAAAAGTTAGGCTGAACATTCTTGTACCAGGGCCCATCCCTGAGTTACCTAACCCAATCCTGCAGAAACAGGCTTAATCAGTTCATGTGGGCAGATCCTTCACATCCTAAAGGCCCAGTGTCTTTTCCCTCTCCTGTGTCATTGTTACCATTGTTGCTTTTTTTTTTTTTTGTATTGTTTGAGATAGACTCTCCCAAGGCTGACCTTGAACTCATAATCCTCTCATCAGACCTGACTGGTGTGCCGCTCTACCCAATTTCCATAATAGCATAATAGCAATTGCATTTTAGCATGATCACTAAAGGAGATATTTAGATAATTAACATGGGGTTGAAGTCAAGACTTTGGTGAACAATGAGCCAATTTGCTTTCAAATACCCATGTACAACTTATGTGTGTGTGCACCCTGGAAAGGTCAGGGTTCTGGGCATGGGAAGGATGACTGCTTTGAGTTACTTGTATGTTTTTAATTCCTGGTCCTGATACCATTTATAATCACTCGGTAGGTTTGCCTCTTACTGGATATTTGTCCCCTTTGTGGGTGACGACCTTGGCACTATGGTGAAAGAAAGAAAGTTCAGAAAAAAAAAATCTAGCAACCAGCTGCTACTTTCAGATAAACATCACTATGGACAGACTTTCTACCCCTCCTGGGCTTCATTATCTGCAAAACGAGATAAGTTCTGGTTGCCTTGGGAAGACTTTCAATTCCACCACTTTATCATTACATCTACAGGTGAATGGAGAACATGCTTCTGTAGAGGAAAGGTGAATGACCACAGCCTAGACTGGAAATCCCCATCAATGTATATAACTCTTGAAGCCGTCTCTACCAACCCTACCACCATCACCACTTAGTCCATCTACAGAGATACTACTCGTGAACAGCGAGGCGCAAAGAATAACAGAGGCTGGATGCTAGGATTGCCTTGAGAAGCCTGACAGAAGGCGAGGGTGTTCAAAACATAACAGAATGTTTACAGGGACGCAGCCCTGCCTTAGCACCTTCCTCAACGAAGGGGAGGACATGTTTCCCAGGCTCTCTACAGGCAGGATTTCACTCTGTATTCGGATTTTAAAATAGGGTCATTGTTCCAACACCAAGAGTACTCATGCATGAGAATCTGCCCAGCTCTCATCCTTGCCACTGCATCCCAAGGGAAGCTACTCACATTGCTTTCTCCCTTCTGTTGTATGAGGGGACGTGCATGCACATGCATGCACTTGTGCACGTGTGTGCACATGCACGTGTGTGTCTGTGTGTGTGTGCGCGCGCGCGTGTGTGCACACACACACACTCACACACGGCACTTTTGGACCAATACAATAGTGCCCCTTCTCCATAGTCTCAGTTTTCACCAAGTCAGTCAGTCAACCAAAGTCCCCAAACACACTATAGTATAATAAGTTCAGTAGAGAGATACACTATATTTATGTGACTTTCATTACAATACGTTGGTGCAATTATTCTATTTTATTATGGGTTATTGTTGACAATGTCATACTATACCCAGTTTATAAACTGAGCCTTAGGGTTCATTACCACCCACAGCTTCCCAAGGATAAGTGGGCTGCACCCACTACATACTGTTTTGACCTTGCTTTTAACTTCATGGATGTGGGAGTTCTTTCTATGTCCTTTGTGTTTACCTCTTCCTGTCCCATGAGTAGTCCATTATTATGTGTGCGCTTCACCAATTTTCCCATGGTGGATACAGCTGTCGTTTCCCATATTTTGTGAGAAAACTATAAATTGCTTGGTACTTGAGTCATTTCATACACCTGCGAGTTACATATGTAAATTCCTCCAAATGGTGATTTCAGTAGATGCTTTCAAGCTGATAGGTCTTCCTCGTCTCATTCTGTAGATGAGGAAAGGTAAGAATAAGTGGCTGTGGATCCAGGGCTGGAGACAGCTTGCCAGTGGTAGGATTTTTCTGATTTGGACGCGTAAGGTCAATGAAGCTCAGTGTGTAAGCATGAGGGGAACCACCCAGCGATTCACCAAGGCGCAGGCTGCAATAATGAGACTTGGCTTCAGCAAGCTGGCAAGCCGCAGTGGCAGCTGTGAGCTGAGTACTACCAATGGCTGAGCAGACACTTTGTGAGCTAGAGTGTGGGAACCAGCTTGGTAGGAGGTTTCCAGAAATAGCAGACACACGGTGTGCAGGCATATCCACAGGCGCATGCATGCTCACGTATGTGCTCTCTCTCTCTCTCTCTCTCTCTCTCTCTCTCTCTCTCTCTCACACACACACACACACACACACACACACACACACGCACACTAGGACAAATGTTGGAAGTGGGCCTAGGAAGCAAATTCTTGGTCCAGTCAGGTTCCTGTCACCCTCAGCTATGCCCATCACGCCTTAGAATCAGGACAATGGCAGAACGATGACAGATAAGCTTCAACGAAAGGTAACTTTGTTTCACACTCGTATGCAGAGACATGCTTTAATATAAATACACGATATGTTTATATACGTTTAAGAGCAGTGTAGGTTTGTGGTCGCATTTAATGGGAAGCAGTGAGTCTTCATACCCGCACACACAGTCTCCCCTTCAATGAACATCCCAGAACACTTACAGTTGCTGAAGTATTGGCACATCCTCATTACCCAGATCCTACCAGGGTTCACTCTTGGTGCTGAACAGTCTGTGAGCTGGCCAACGCACTCTTGTTCTTGTTCTTGTTCTTAGTTAATCTTTACAACATCTGATGGGGAGGGGTCTGTTGTCACTCGCTCCGGAAAAGAGGACACAAAGGCATAGAAAGGCTAAATGAACACAAGCAGTTGGACTTGGACTTCTTAACTACCCTCTATGATGCCTCCACCTTCACGCCCAGGCCCTGAGGTTTCTTTCCCCTTCCTATCCACCCCCACTGCAGGTAGATGTCCCTGTTTCTCCAGGCTTCCCCAGGTCTCGTTGGCACTTTTGAGAGTCCTTGAGCAGGTGGTCCTTCTGTTCCTGCAGCGGAGGCTTGAGCACTGAAAGGGGGGAGCTGAGGGTTAGTCGGGATGCCCTTGAGGATTACCTTTGAAGGTACACTGGAATAGGAAGGAAGAGGTGAAGATGAAGGAATGGGGAGCATTGCAGTTACTGGATGAGGGGCCAAAGGACCTGAACTTAGTAGACAGCAGTGCAGGGAACATTGGAGTTACTTAATGAGGGGGGCAAAGGACCCGAACTTGGACGGCCGTGCAGATTGGAGGAGACAATGCAAGCTAGCCTCCTCGAAAGGCAGATGGCTGGTTACATGATACGCGGTTCACTCACTCGTGAAATCTCAATCTTCTCTTGTTTAGAAGAGAAAATTCTGAAGTTTTGTTTGGTGAGCAGTGTGATGGCCCTGCAAGCACAAAGTTGTTTCCAAAACTATTTTTTCCCTTTTTTATGTTATATATTTTTATCAATTAACTTTGTTCATTGACAGTTTCAGACATGTATGCGATGCATCCTGCTTCCTCTCGTCTCCTCCCCTCTCTTATTTTCCTCCCACCTCTGTCAGCTTCTCTACCAACCACTTTCCTACACTGGACACTTTTTTTTTCTTTTTTCTTTTTCTGGTTTTTCGAGACAGGGTTTCTCTGCAGCTTTTTTAGAGCCTGTCCTGGAACTAGCTCTTGTAGACCAGGCTGGCCTCGAACTCACAGAGATCCACCTGCCTCTGCCTCCCGAGTGCTGGGATTAAAGGCGTGCGCCACCACCGCCCGTACACTGGACACTTTTGTTATGTTTTGTGACCCACTGAGTTTAACCAAGACCATCTGTGTGGCCATGGGTTTGGAACCATCCGCTGGACTCTGGAGGGCCCACCAGTGGGTGTGCAACTGAAGACAATGACTCTACCTCTCCCAGAATTTATCATTAGCCAGTAGCTCAGCAGCAGAAACTTGTGCATATTAGGGTCTCTGGAGCCCTCCCTTAACAGCAGCCCACATAGAGGTTTCACACACCTGGTAGTGGCATTTTTGCTTAGTAACGCATGGCTTCTGGAACCAGCATTGTCCAACCATGTTGAGTGCCTCCCTTCTATCTTTTAAATTTCATTTTTCAAAACTTTTTTTTAAAAAAAAATAAATTAGCTTACAAAGTTATAGGTTTCCTTGCAAAGTTATAGGTTTCTCTTTTTTTGTTGTTGATGTTTTTGTTTTTTTGTTTTTCAAGACAGGGTTTCTCTGTAGCTTTGGAGCCTGTCCTGGAACTAGCTCTTGTAGACCAGGCTGGCCTCGAACTCACAAAGATCCACCCTTGCAGTGTCTTCTTATATACAAAATTTGGTTTCCCTTCCCCGCCCCACCCCCTTTTCCCACATCCCTGTCTTCCTCCCAGCGTAGACCCTTTGACCCTTAGTAGTCTCTCTTCTATTCCCATTTTACACGTGTTCTATAACTCTCCCCCACTTCTTTCCCTTCCAGTTTCTTTTTCCTCTTGCACAAACCTCTTTCTGGTTTCCTGCCCTTTATACACAGCCTCTCCCACATACACATACACATACACATATGTAAATTAGAAGCTAGGATCTGTGTGAGAGAGAATATGAGGATAATTGTCTTTCGAGCCTAGATTGACCAAGTATACTATTTTCTAGTTTCATCCCCCTTTCCTGTAAATGCCATAATTCCCTCTTTCTTACAGCTGAATAAAATTCCAGTGTGCGTGCACATGACACTTTCTTAATCCATTCTTCTGTTGAAAGGGATCCAGGCTAACTCCATTTCTTTGATATTGGGGGCAGGGCAATAGCAAATTTAGATGAGCAAGTATCTCAGTATCTCTGTGGTAGGATACAGAGCCCTTTGGTTATATGGCATGGCATGACAACCTCTATCATATGATAGTTGTGTCTTAAGCATTTTGAGAAACTTCCACATTGGATTCCAAAGTGATTGCAGCAATTTACACCCCCACCAGTGTGAATATGGGGTCTTCTACCCCATAACCTCATCAGCATCCTTGTCATTTATCCTATTGGTGACAGCCATGCTGAGTGAGGTGAGACTCAGTCTCGCAGTAGGTTTAATTTTGCATTTCAATGATGGCTAAGGATGTTGAACACTTTATAAAGCTTTTATTGACTGTTTGTATTTCTTCTTTTTGATAACTCTGTGTTCACTTCATTAACCCATTTGAATTGGGTTATTTGTTTTCTTTTCTGTTTTTTAGTTATTTGTATAGCCTAGATATTAATCATATGTATATATGGTAAAGTTTTCATCCAGTCTGTAGGGTATCCTCTTGCTCAGTTAACTGAACACAAGGTTTTTAAGGATCAGGGAGATGGATCAGTGGGTAAAATATAAGCCATATTAAGTTTTTTTATTTCATTCCACGAGGTCCCATTTGCACAGTGCTGGCCATATTTCTTGAGCAACCATAGTCTTATTCAGAAAGTTCTTCCTTCCTCTGCCTATTATCTTGAAGTGTTGTCTCTGCTTTATCCTCTAACAGTTTCAGGTATTGTGTTAAGATCTGTTATCCACTTGGGGTTGATTTTTGTGCAGGGTAGATATCTAGTTTCCCGGCAATATTCATGCTGTAAGGAGGCTGCTTGTTGGTTCCTGGCTGCACAGCCCCAAAATAATCATACAGAAACTACATTATTTAAAACACTGCTTGGCCCATTAGCTCTAGTTTCTTATTGGCTAACACTTATATCTTAATTTAACCCATTTCTAGAAATCTGTGTATCGCCACATGGATGTGGCTTGCTGGGTAAAGTTTTCAGCGTCTGTCTCTGGCGGGGCTACATGGCTTCTCTCTGACTCTGCCTCCCTTCTCCCAGCATTCTGTTTAGTTTTACCTGCCTACCTGAGTTCTGCCCTATCAACAGGCCAAGGCAGTTTCTTTATTCACCAATGGTATTCACAGCATACAGAGGGGAATCCCACATCATATTCATATTTGGGGCATCTAAGACTTACTTTCTTTAACCAATATGGTCAGTGAATTCTGATGGATTCCAGATTACCCAGGAATCCTTTTGAAGGGAAAGAAGTTTTCCACCTTTCCTTCTTTGTTTCTTTTCCTATCATCTTTTGCTTAAAGCGACGAAACAGAGCTGAACTGCCTTGGGAAACTGACTCAATATGGGATTTATGGCTCATTAAACTCAGACTCAAGCCATCTCCCTTTTTGCTACATAGTAGTTGCTTAATGGGTTTTGTTTTTACAATTGTGAGTGAGGACCTTCCTGCATGCAAGTGTTTCAAATCACCCAGGTTAGTCAGTGCTTCCCAGATTTGAGGAGCAAGTGAAAAAATTGTTTGTGTCCAATGGACAGTAGACCTTCTGCTGACCCCTTCCTGATCCTTGAACAAAAAAGAAATCCAGAGGCAAGAATTTAATTTGAGTCTTTGTAATTAGGGTCATAGCTGCACTCTGGTTTCTGTCTGGGGAAGGAAAATGAACGGAAAACTAGAGGGATTAGAGAAGAGGGAGTTAACTGGCTTTCTAATGAGCCAAATAATTTGTAAAAGTAACAGTCGCAGTAAATCTGAGGTGATGTGGTCTCAGAGGAAAGATTGCATTTTAATGAATTACTATTCAATTTTCCTTAGCTGGAAACTCCCCCATCTCCTTCTCCCCTTACAGTATAACTTAATGAGCTTCTGAAAAGTCACACAGCTGAACCGAATTGAGAGTCTTATTATCATCTGTAACTCTATGGTCGTGGTGATAGTGGGGTTGGGGGTATTTCTATACAAAAGAAATATAGCTAGATTGGCCGTAACCAGTAACTTAATATTTTTGAACTGAGTGTAATGCAGCAGAAATCATAAATACCATAGGGTTGGGAAGGAAGTTGGGACATCAAAAAGGAATGATTACAGGAGCACCATATCAAGCTCCTCTAGCCCTCTGTAAATTATGGATTATATAGATATGTTTGATTTTATACCGGAAGCTTTTCGCAGAAATTCACAGCAGCTTAATCGGCTTTGATTTCCAGACACTCTCCCTTGAGTTTTCTGTAAAAATTGTAAAATCTCCCCTCTGACTTTCTGCGGTTGCCTGGAGCTTATCAAGTGTATTTTATTGGAATCAGAATGATGAGTGATTTGGTCATTAAAGTGAGGCAAAGAGATAGGAAATAAGGAAATCTGAATAAATTTAGAAACGTCTTCTTAACCAAAGGCTGGGCTGTGATAGAGCTTTGTGGTTGGGATGACTAAATTCATTCTAGTGGGTGAGTTAGTCGTGCTGCTTGGTTAGCATTAATACTTATTTCAAGGTGGGATGGAAGTAATGGACCTGATTTTTGCAGAGATGGCATAGGAGTCCATCCATCTAGCTGTCTTCTGCACCACTGTTTCTCCGCTGAGGATAAAGGCTCCTTATGAAAGATAGGGCCACTGACAAAATATATTTTGGGGTTTTTTGTAATTTTTTGTGGGTCTCCCTCCCTCCCTCCCTCCCTCTCTCTCTCTCTCTCTCTCTCTCTCTCTCTCTCTCTCTCTCTCTCTCTCTCTGTGTGTGTGTGTGTGTGTGTGTGTGTGTGTGTGTGTGTGTCGGGGGGCGTTTGTTTATTTGTTTTTTGCTTTCCAAGACAGGATATCTCTGTACACAGGCTTTGGAGCCTGTCCTGTCACTCACTCTGTAGACCAGGCTGGCCTCAAACTCACAGAGATCTGCCGGCATCTGCCTCCCAAGTTCTGGCATTAAAGGTCTGTGCCACCACTGCCCAGCTGACAGAAGCTATTCCTAAGGCTGCCCTTCTGAAGGAACTTCAGAGACGACCAGTCTTTAATAACTGTGGCAGTTATGCATCTTTATCTTTTCGGAATAGATTTGCTATTTTCTAAACATCAGAAAGTAGTAAGAAATAAGAACATTTAAATTTAAAAAACCACTTATAGCCAAAAATTTCGAGTGATAAATCTAGATGATGCCTGTTAGCTTGAGAGAGAGAGACAGAGAGAGAGAGAGACAGAGAGAGGGAGAAAGAGAGAGAGAGAGAGAGAGAGAGAGAGAGAGAGAGAGAGAGAGAGGAAAGAAAAAACAGATATAACTAACTAGGACTTTAGAATGTTGAAAATTATTCACTGGCAGTTTCAAAACCCTTCAATTAACTTAGAAATCAATTCTAACATAAGAGTGCCCAGAGTGCTTTGAACAAAGGCAGTGCCCTCAGACAGGTAAGTGGAGAGTCTGCCAAGGTCACCATTCTGAAAGTGATTACACCAATTTAAATGTTTGTTTAAAAAAAAATCAATCGCATTACTTTCTGGGCTCAGTGTAATGAACGGGAAGAGTGCCGCAGAGCTCCGGTTCCAGCCCTTTCTGCTCCCAGTGACCTTGGACTATCTATTTAAGCCGCAGGAACCTCTGCTTCCCTATCAGCAGCTGGGGATAATCATTCCCACCGAGAGGGTTGCAAGAGTGAGAATTGGAGAATATGAAGCAGTGTGTACAGGTGGAGCATGTGGCTGCATTGTTTAGTGTGACAATTGGTTATTATCTGATGTATTTATATACTCCTAGCTTTATTTCTAGATGGACTAAAAGAGCCCAAAGTAGAATACTAATAAATATATCCTGTGCCCAATATTCACATTAATATTGTTTTAATTTTTGCCTTTTAAAATTATGTATTGACCTCTTAAATACTGAATATGGAATGCTCAGAAAATTCTCCAATAGACATCAAATAGTGGTTACACAAACTGTTATTGTTCTATTGCCATCTGAAGAGGCATCATCTGTATGATAACCCTATTCCACAGGTACTATTATTTTTTTATTTTTTTTTTATTTTTTTTTTTTTTTTTGGTTTTTTGAGACAGAGTTTCTCTGTGGCTTTGGAGCCTGTCCTGGAACTAGCTCTTGTAGACCAGGCTGGCCTCGAACTCTGCCTCTGCCTCCTGAGTGCTGGGATTAAAGGCGTGCGCCACCACCACCCAGCTTCACAGGTACTATTATTATGACTGTTTTAGAAACTATAAAATGCGGCGTTTGCTGCAAGTTATTCAAACATGTCAAAGCTGGGAAGTAATAAAACCTGGGCCCAGAGTTGACCTCTTGTCTCCTAAGCCTGTCATTTTGATCACTGCAAAATTACATAGAGTATATTATATAGAGTAAATGATGGGATAATCTTCTAGGGGCTTGGTAGTTGAAGGATGCCAAGCACCACTGATTTTCAATACTTATAAATAAGGTGAAGGTACCTCCTTTGAAGTAAAAAAAAAAATCAAATGTGACTAAGTATTATGATATTATAGTGAGACAATATTCTGGTAACTTCAGAGCCCATAAATTAACTTTCAAAGCTGCTCCCAAAAAATGAGTATCCAAGGTCTTGCAACAAGGGTAATGCCCTTGAGACATATAAGTATAGAGTCTACCAAGACCGGCTGCAAAGGATAGGCCTCCCATTCCCACGCTGGGCAGGTATTAGATGACACATTCGGCGGCAGCTGTGGATGGAAGTTCTCTCTAGCTGGCAGTCCACATCTAAGGTACATGACGGTCTTCGCACATTGCTGCCCCAACTATGGGCATTCTGTATAGAAGGCAGGGCTAAGGTCAGGATTGAGTTATGAAACAACCCAGTCAAGGAGGGTCAAACGGCTTCCACTGAGGTGGGAGGAGTAATGTGGAGAAGAGACCCAGACAAAAGAGATTGAAATATCCCAGAGAAGGAAGGTCAGGTGGCCTCTGCTCTGCTGCAAGGAAAGAGGTAGCAGCTGAGATCCTGGTAGGCTTCTTATGCCCATCAGGCTTCCTATGTGAATTTCCTGTGTCAGTTTCTGGAATGTATATAACCTCATATAGGGGAGCAGGGGGCATGTCATGGAACCAGGGAGAGAGAGTGGAGCCTGGTGTGGGACTTATTAGAGTGTCATCTGCCTCATTTTGACTACAGCTGTACTATCTATAATATTATCCTTGTTGTTGAGCGGGCTAGCTACTGTGACTCATTTTGCCATCTGTTAAGACTTATACATGAGCATCCTACCTTAGATAACAGCTGGGTGCCAGTAGGAAGTAGATGGGTACTCAAATCAGGTAAAGTACAGAGACACAGAACTTAGTATCTACACTACTTAAAAAGGCGCAGCCATTGTAATCCATAAGACTAGAAGGGAAATGTGGAAGCCCTCGTGTCTTAAGAGTTGTGCCCTTAAGGGTTGATAAGCTCCTGTCAGAGATGACCAATCTCAGACTCCTTCGTGTAATCAAGTCACTCGTTGTTGGTCAAACAGAAACTGAGGACTAGGTAACTATTGGAATGTCCAAAGAGGCTGGCCTTGAAGGGCACAGGCAGGCAAAGCAACAGAGTGACTCTGGACTCTGGAGGGGACGGTGAAGATGTATAGCCACACCTTCATCTGCAACCTCACATTAACTGACACCTAGCTCTCAGCAACATACCTTTCCTCAGGTAGTCACCCGATTCAGAAATCATTTCAGGTCCCACCTGCAAGGTCATGCTTCATGGTCTCAGGTGCAAAGATATGAGGTGGAACAAGGTATTGTGCTGGAGCGAGATAGTTCTGTGTTGGAAGTGTTTTTCTGACCATGTGAGCTATCTGAGTGTTTTAGAAAGGAGAAATGCATTTACATGTCCATCTTTAGGCTCCCATCATAACTAAATTTAACTTCTGAATGAATCAAAGGTGTTTAATGAACCCTAGTCTTCTTCATTCTAGTCTTTTATATTAGTATTGTAAAGAGATGCATTATTTTTAAAGGAGATGGCCATGCAAGGCTCTTGAGATCCTTTGAACTCCTTACCCAGTGTTTCAAAACTGATCTAACGAGGAAGCTTGTAAGGTAGGAAATACATATGTATTCTTACTCTCTCATCCTTTTTGCACTATGAGAAACACTAGGAGCCGGGGAGATAGCTCAGGGGGTGAAGTACTTGCAAAGACATTAGCACTGGGAAAGTTGAGACAGACAGATGGCTGGGACTCACTAGCAAGCTAGCCTGGCCTTCTTAGCTAATAAGTCTCCAGGTCAGTGAGAGACCCTGTCATCCAGAAAAGAGAAAAATAGACTGCACCTGAGGAAGGCCCAAGCTTGTCCTCCGACTTCTATGTGCTTGCATACACATATATCCATGCACACCTGCACACAGATGAACACGTGTGTGAGCATACACACACACACACACACACACACACACACAAGAACCGTTAATCTCAACATATACAGGATACTCCTATATCCACCCACAAGCTGCATCCAAGGCATAATCCTGTTTAATAGCCACAACTGTTTATTACTACGGCTATTACTCTATATCAGGGTGATATGCTGCCCTTACCATGACTGACAGACATCATTTAAATAGTGTATTATGTGTGGGTGTTAAGACAGACTTCAGTCTCAAGAACTAGGCCTTGACTGCCAACTCCAGTGGGAAAAAATAAGCAACAGGCATTAAATGTTTTAGAGATAGTTATGTAAATATGGAGTCTCTCAAGGCTAAGTGAGGGGACCCAGCCACTTGTGCTGGGCAGGCACAAGAAGATAAATTAAGCTTTAAGGGATGTAAATGTAGTCTGGCCCTTTCCCAGAGGCACCTGGACACAAGCATAAAGGCTTAAATAAGCACACATGTAAAATCTCCTATATAACATATGAATCAAATTTATTTTTCCATTTCAACACCCATGACACCTTTAAGTTTTCCCCTGCATCTGCACGACTATCACCACCCTTGACAAGACACATACACACAGAGACACAGAAAGACAGACACACACGCGCGCGCACACAGCAACCTGGGTGTTAAAACTTGATTCTTGTTCTTTTATACATTCTGTTTTGTCTGCAGCCACACCTTTCTTCGAAAGCTACTTTTGAGTATCTCAGAAAATAAAAGACAGTCAGTTGACAGGGCTTGGCAACAAGTTAAGGAAAGAAGAATGGAAGTGACATTCCGCCTCCCCCTCTATCAATCGCAAATTGATCTTGGCCAACAATATCAGATACCTGAATTTGGCCTCTGAATCCTGACATTTTGTAGTCTAAACATTCTGCAGCAGCAGCAGAATGCCTTCCTTTTGTTTATTCTCTCCAGGCTGTGAAGCATTCCTGAACTGGGAACTGGAAGTGGTCTGTGCTTTTCCACTGGTGGCCTGCAGGCTCTCTCGGTCCTGCCATGGCCCCCTTCGTGCTACAGGTACCTGCAAGGATGAGACTCTTCTGCCTCTGCCTGCCTGGTTCACAGCTTTTTTATAGTTAGTGGGAAGGAGTTTCCGTCAACCTCTCCTTCTTCCTTTGCTCCACCTCTCGAGGTGTCTGGACAACTATCAAGGTCCCAGTTGTGACAGGGTCTTTCTCCTAGGCCTGAGCTCTTGGATGCGGGTGAACTCATGAAATACACAGGACTTAATGGGACCAGAAGGTGACACAGGAGCCTCTACTGTTTTCACTACGGGCTCCTTCTATGTCTTGAACCTATTTCTACTGTGTATTCATCACCGGATAATATAATTACTAAAGCTGTCTTTAAAGGCCAGGATCATGTCTTAGAAATGTTTGAATCCTCTTTGCCCTATATAATGTCTGACATGTGTCCAATAAAGGCCGATGGGCTTCACATACTCAAATGTGGGAGAATGTTATATACTAGTATTCTTTAATGGGGGAAAATGTTCTATCATACTAAGACTACAGGCTTTTCATGGTATTTCCACAAAGAACTTTCCTTATCAGGGTTTGGTATAAAACCTGTACAGAAATTCCATTTTTGTTGAATTGATGTATCTGCTAGTCAGATACAATTTAAACTCAGTGCAGACTAAACTTTCTTTGTAATACCTCGGTGAATAGAAAAGCCCATTTTCACAGAAAATAGTGGCTTTGTCAGTTCTGTTCCTGGTATTAAGAACTGTTAGCCATCCAGGCTTTTGTGTTTCTAACATTGACCCCCACAGCCAGGATGCCTCACAGGGACAGCACCCAGGGAAGCCTGTTGTATTCCTTTTTGTGGAAACTTGTCACATGGCCATTAGAACTGGGTTGGCACACAGGTCAGTGCCTCGTGATGTGTTGGTTCTGTTGTCTGTATTTGAGCCCTTGTAAAGGAAACAGGTACAGTGACTTTGTAATGTGTTGAATATTTGTTTCGTATTTTCCACGATCTACTGGAGGCCTCTTCACTAGGTGTACCTTACAACCAATACTTGATTTTCTGTTCCACTTAATTCATCTCTGTAAAAGCCTCAGTGAGAACTATTCTCGTTTTTAGGAAACTTTCTTATACTCTGGCCACAGTTACTGTTCTCTGGGGTTTAATGAAAGGAGTCCACCATTTTTTTTTTTTTTTTTTTAGAAAATACTGATTCTGATCTGGTACTCTTTTTAATTAGAGGGCAGTAGATTTGGTTTGGTAAACTGTCATTGCTTTCTAGTGCGAATCAGTCAGGGGCGGATAGGGTCCCTCACAGTGGGAGCCCGGATGTGATGCTCTCCTTGAAGGCAGATGAGCCTCCCTTTCCCCTTGGTCGGTCATAAACATTGGGATGGAATTCCTGTGGCTATGGTGAGGAATTGGGTGGAGCATAATGAATGTTGATATTAAGAATTGATTGGGTGTCCCTATCTTTCTGGGGCTATCTGTAACATTTAAGAGCACATCCATCCCTTTGTGGGAAAGACTTAACAAAAGAACATGATGAGAGAAATCCAAACATGCTATTGAACCCATGTCCTAGTTCATTTTCTGTTGCTATGATAAACCACTCTGGCCAATTCAATTTGAGGAGAAAAGGGTTTATTTCATCCTACAGCTTCCAATCCATCACCGAGGGAAGTCAAGGAAGGTTCACACTGCAAGCGATGAAGCAGAAATCCCAGGGGAATATTGTTTACTGGCTTGCTCAACCACCTTTACTATACAACCCAGGTCTACCTGGCTCAGGGATAGAGTGTCCATAGTGGGATGGGCCCTCCGGCATCAATTAGCAATCAAGAAAATGCCTCACAGACTTGGCATTAGGTCAATCAGGTCTAGGCAATTCCTCAATTGAGGTTGTCTTCCCTGGTGACTGGATTGTGTGAAGTTGACAGCTGGAGCTAATTATGACAGCTCATTTAACGATAGATTTCTGGAAACCCAATGAATCCTATCTGATCTCTTTGTTCATTATACTATTTGTGTCTGTTTCTATATATGGTGTACAGGCTGTGCTTAAAAGTGTGTGTGTGTGTGTTTGTGTAAGTGTACACACATGGGGGTTACATTCCAGTACACATATCTGGAGGCCAGCCACTTGGAAAGCTCCTAGGATCTACCTGTCTATCCCGCAATGCTGGAGTTCCAGGCACCCGTAGCCACGCCTGGCTGTTTTATGTGCCGGGTATTTGAACTCAGGTCCTCCTGCTTCCATGGCAATTGCTATCTCCCACAAGAGCCATCCACCCATCCCTTAAGAGCTACTTTTGTGATAAGAGCTAATAAAAAGTTGGAATCAATCTTTCTCTCTAACTGCTAGTTTCCTCACAAATAGGTAGAAACCTACCCTACCCATACTTTTTGAAAATTAGCCACTCTAGTTTCAGATAACATGGCATTCACAGAATTATGGAATTTTAGCTCCAGGGCACATGGAAAGAATTCTAGAAACTGCCTTCTTTGTGTATCTGTCAGAATTCTGGTTTCTAGGAGGAAAGTGCTTCTGGGTCAAATGAGTTAGAGAAACCCTGAATTTTCTAACTTCCTCCCCTTGAATATTCACAGTGAAAAGTTACCTGTCAATCACCTGGTCCCAAGGTTATTTAACTAGAGATTCTATTTTTCTGTGCTCATTTTGCTTGTAAGAAAAAGAACCTGGTGTCTTTGTGAAGGACTAGAAAGCTAAACCCTTGTTGGGAGTAGAAGAACCAGGGACCTATTCATTACCAGGCTCCCCGGAAAGGCTGCATCTTTACACTCAGCAATAACGTCAAAAAGATTCCAAGATGATATGCCCACCACCCCCCTCCTGAAATGTATTTAAAGAGTTGCTTCTAAAGTATCTAGTATCCTAGTTTGAGAGATTTATCCTTGAGCAGATGGGGAAATGTGCCAACTGGCCCATCCAATTGAGCAATAATACTCTATCTGTAAACCCCAGAAAACACAACCTGAATAGCATGAGGAACAAAGTTATGAAGCTCTCAGTCTGGGGGCTTGGGAGGGAGGATGCAATAAGCAATTAAACAAGTAAATATGTAATTACAAATTGCGACACGTGCATGAAGACGAGAGTACTGTCAGATTAAGCTTAAATTTGTAATCGTGTCTTAATTGACCCAGAATCCAGAAGGGATCAATAGCGGGTGATTTTATGTTTGTCTTGATGTTCGGCTCATAGTCACGTTTTGAACCACACAGCAACCTCTCTCCTTGTTTCTTTTCAGCCCCCGTGGAGCAAAATGAGAGCACTGTGAGCCAGCTCAGTCTCTCCCCAGCCATCCCCCGACGCCCACCATGAACCACTTGGAGGGCTCCGCGGAGGTGGAGGTGCCAGACGAGGCGCCAGGAGGAGAGGTGAACGAGTCCGTCGAGGCCGACCTGGAGCACCCCGAGGTGGAGGAGGAGCAGCAGGCGCCCCCGCAGGCCGCCGGCCTACACGGTGCGGTCGAGGACCCCCGCGCGCAGCTGGCGCGGCAGCAGCAGGAAGAGGAGGAGCGCGGGGAGAGCCTGGCGCGCTCGGCCAGCACCGAGAGCGGCTTCCACAACCACACGGACACGGCCGAGGGCGACGTACTCGCCGCGGCCCGCGATGGCGGCGGCGCCTACGAGGCGGAACGCGCGCACGACGCCGAGGATGAGAGCGCCTACGCCGTGCAGTACCGGCCCGAGGCCGAGGAGTACACGGAGCAGGCGGAGGCCGAGCACGCCGAGGCGGCACACCGCCGCGCGCTGCCCAACCACCTGCACTTCCACTCGCTGGAGCACGAGGAGGCCATGAACGCGGCCTACTCGGGCTACGTCTACACGCACCGGCTCTTCCACCGCGGCGAGGACGAAGCCTACGCGGAGCCCTACGCCGACTACGGCGGCCTCCAGGAACACGTGTACGAGGAGATCGGGGACGCGCCCGAGCTGGAGGCGCGCGACGGCCTGCGCCTCTACGAGCAGGAGCGCGACGAGGCGGCCGCCTACCGCCAAGAGGCCCTGGGCGCGCGCCTGCACCACTACGACGAGCGCTCGGACGGCGAGTCGGACAGCCCAGAGAAAGAGGCCGAGTTCGCGCCCTACCCGCGCATGGACAGTTACGAGCAGGAAGAGGACATCGACCAGATCGTGGCCGAAGTCAAGCAGAGCATGAGTTCGCAGAGCCTTGACAAGGCGGCCGAAGATATGCCCGAGGCCGAGCAAGACCTCGAGCGCGCCCCCACGCCAGGAGGAGGACACCCCGACAGTCCCGGGCTGCCAGTATCTGCCGGGCAGCAGCGGGTCGTGGGACCCCCGGGTGGCGGCGAGGCTGGGCAGCGGTACAGCAAGGAGAAGAGAGATGCCATCTCGCTGGCCATCAAGGACATCAAGGAGGCCATCGAAGAAGTGAAAACCAGGACCATTCGTTCGCCTTACACCCCCGACGAACCCAAAGAGCCCATCTGGGTCATGCGCCAGGACATTAGCCCCACGAGGGATTGTGACGACCAGAGGCCCATGGATGGGGATGTAAGTATGAATAGGTACAGGCTGGCTAGACTCCAGGCCCTGGGGAGGGGAAACTTGAAGCTCTGTGACCTTGCATGTCTGAGAAATGACTTTGTGGGTACATGGTCTATAGGGGCGCTATGCACCTCCCCATGGTAGTTGCCCCCAGAGTGGTGGCAGCAAGAGGATATTAAAAGCGGACCCCACTAATCAGACACATAAGGCATCCCTGTGCCTTCCAAATGGCACCTAGAGGACTTGTTGAGAGTTACATTCTTGGGCCAATGCCCACCCCCACATTCCCCTCTTGGTGCACATTGAGAAAGTCTGAACTTTCTCAATTGGGGTCCTAGAATTTGTATCAAATCTGCACTGAGTAAGAAGAGACTTTGTTGGAGAGGCTGTTGGCAAAAACGCCATCCTGTAAGTACAAGATCTAGAAGGGTTGCTGAGATGAAGGAACCCGTGTGAAATAGAACAAGGTGTGTGGAGCGTGGGATGGAACGGTGGTCCGGTAGCACAGGTGGGCATGGGATAAAGTTTTAACTGGAGACCAGCCTGTTCTCAGGTGTGTAGGAACACCTGGGGAAAGGAGAGTAACTCTACCAAAGTCTAGTCTGTGGGCTTTTTTTTTTTTCCTGGTTAATCAGCAGTTCAACCTAATCACACTTAAAAGGCAATGTGAAGCGTCTGTGTCGTGAACGCACAGGGCATCAGAGAGTCAAAACAAGGGAGGGGGGTTCTTTGCAGCAGGCCGAAGCCTCAATCAAAAGTGGCTCTGAATTTTCTCAACGTTTTACTTTTTAAGAACAGCGGGGTTCCGTGTTATCCCAGCTAACAAGGTCCAGGGCTCCGCTGCTGACGCTAGGCCTCAGTTAGAGAACCATTGCCATGAAGCCATCTATATATTAAAGATACGGACGGCACTACGGCCTCTTTCATGGAAATCCCCCTGTCCTGTCAGGTGTTGTGCGGCGTCCTCACCTTCCCCAACACATCCACATACACTGTGACTCCCTGTAGCATCCAGTAAGCCCTAGTCACGTCACAGAGGGTACGTTTTCCATTTAAAACCACCTGTGCTTCGCCGTGAAGAGCCACAGGCAGAGCTGTTGCTGCCTCTGCCCACATCTTATTTGCCATTTTTGGAACTGGAGACCGTGTCAAGCTCAGGTGTCACAGTCTGTTGAAAAATAAATCAAGACGACTAACCTTTGCCCCTCTACCTTGCTATAAAAAAAATGCTTTTGGCTCCGACTGTCCCTTTTCTGTGCTCGTCGGTAATTTCTAAGCAATTTCATTTTCAAATCGAGCTTGAAGCCGGAGACGGGTCAAGAGGTTAAATTCAGTCTCATTTCATGTGGTCCAGGGCTGGCCTCCTCCATCAGCATCCTTAGCTGCATCGGCTCCTTGAAATGACGTACTGCTTGACCCTGGAGCTTCACTCTGAGCTGCCAGGATAGCTATTGTTCATTTGAACTAAGAGGACACTCTAAGACGTGTGCGTAATGTTTTACTAAAAAAAAATATTATAAAATGCTGAATGATACTTCGGATCTCGTATATTCAGAGATTTATCTTGATGCTAAGGAATCGGTGATGAGGGCTTACTGGGGTATGAAGGGTTAACAGAAAGCAAAGCTAAAAAGCCATGCCATAAAATACGCCCCCATCATCCTTAAGCTGTTTGGATCTGTGGGTCATATTTCATCTGCCATGCTGTATTTATAGGAAAGACCTTCATTTGCTCCCTCTTTGAGGGTATTATTCCACCTCACCTCAGCTTCAAAAAGGTGTTTACTGAAATCTCATTCCACGCACGCTGTCACAGGAAATGGAAAGGCGCTGTTGAAACCGCTGTGGTCTGCAGTCTGCAGCAGTCTTGTTAGAAATGCAGATTGCTACCCTTCTGCCTAAAGCCCAACACCTGAGGCAGAGCCCGCTGATCTGGGGGGTTGTTTTTGTTTCATAAATGCTCCCTGAGATCGCAACTGTATAAAAAGATTGAGAGCCACTGATTCAAAGAGGGGAACCCATTTAGGAGCTGTGCATTCGAGACTTTCTTCAGTGAAAGTCTGTAGCACTGCGGTTATGGTCTGCAGAAACAGAGGGCCCTGAAAATCTTATTCCAAAGGCCACAGTGTGTTAAAAAACAAAACGGCGAAATCAGGCAGTGCAAAGGAACAGGTGGTGGGTGCGAACAGTCGGGTTTCCAATTAGCAGAGGTAATTGCTAACAGCTACCTTTGCTTTTGACAGGCCTGCCCACTCCCCTGTAACCCCAGCCTTGTACATATAGAACAAGCAGGCATTTGTTTGCTGGGGCAGTAGACAGAATGAGAAGCAAGGATTGATTATCCATGAGCACGTGTTCTCTTTTCTGAAATGACCGATGGCTCGGCACCAAGTGAAAACTATTATTTTTCTGAAGACCTGAATTTTGGTCTAGTAAGGACCTTCTATCTTCTGGGTATGCTCGAGAACTTCCTTCCAACCCCCTAGGTGGAAAATACTTATAGGGAATGACATGTTCTGAAAAGTCCCCTCTTCACCGACCTCTCTCCAGGCAGCACAGCCATTCAGGGACAACTGCTTTGTCAACAGTCAGCACGGTGCATGTTGGGAGATTCCAACTACTCTGAATGGTGGGGCACGCTGATAGCAGCTCACTTTTAACCCTCTCCTAAAACTTTATTAAAACAATGTCCCGATGGACACAGAGCTCCTGATGGGCTTGGGCAAGTAGAAGTGGTTTGGAGATGGTTTAGCATACATTATTGACCAGCACATAGAACACTAATCAAAAACCAATTCTAACAGCTCCAGTTTCCTTTGGTTATTGGTCTTTCTGAAAACAGTTGCACAAAGCAGAAATGTAGTACTGTATGCATGCAACTGAGCTGGGAAGAACATAGGCCTAGTCTTCAGAATGCAAACACTGGATGTCAGTTAACCAGAAATGCATAGTAAAAAGGACGTAGACTTTAAAGCTTATGGTAGAATCTATGAAATAATGTCTACATCTGAAAATGGAAGCGAGGCAATACAAATACATTAGCTCTGAACTTGAAAGTAAATGTGGAAGAAAGTTCCAAAAGAATTGAAAACTGGAGCCATGAAGTGAGGAGCGGCGTGAAAAAGAATTTGAGTTTTGCCCTAAGCTGCACAGTATGATTTGACTTTGAAAACTATATTTGCGGATTTATACAGAGGCTGTTCACTGAACAAAGAGATTATCTCATTGCCCTGTTTTCTTGAACAAAAATAGAGAAGGGCAAATGCTTCTGTGTGTTTTGTGGTCAATTCATAGGAAGGAAAGGGCTTCTTGGCTGGCTGCTGACCTCTGGTAAGATGGGTGTTCTGTTTCAAGCAGTGTTTGCATTAAGCGTACACACTTTGTTTGGCTGGCATTACAAACATAAGGATAAGGAACTACAATTAGGTGGAGATGAAGGATTTGCTACCCATAGAACACTACTGGACAATAAAGAACCAGGAGAATGTGTTTAAAAGCCATGGACTCGCAAGTGTGTTTAGAGCTCGGAAGCCTCAGAACCATGGTGAGGAAGAAAGCAGCAAGATCACTCACTGCAGTGGGAGTCATGCATGCTGGGGCCAAGTGCAGTGCATGGATTTCTCCAGAGGCGTGAATAATATGTCAGTTCAGAGCCTTCGCTGTAAGGATGTGATGTTCCTGAGAGCTGCCTTTTACCAAGGGGAAAACCCCACAGCTGCAGCGCTTACAGACCCATCTGCACCTCCAGATGCAGTGAAGTGTCAGATCCCAGCAGGGAGTGGTGCTCCATGTAGCAAAACTCAGTTGTCAATAGCAACAGCAAAGAGGAGCCATTTTTCTGTGAGCCATGAGGACCTGAAGTGACCAGGGTAATTTTCTTTAAAGATGTAATAGTCTTAACTGTTACATCTTCAAAATGAAAAGGCTTGACCTTAAACTCCCATTTGGAGAGCAAATGCTTCATTTCAACCGTGACAAGAGCATACGGGGCTGGAGAATGTTTGCCTTGTTCGCTTCTCTTAGACGTACAGTGTTACCTTCAATTTTCTTACCTCATCTCTAGAGTTTCACCTGTCTGCTCAGGGCTGGGCAAGCCCCAGTGCCTGAACGCCACCTGCCTACTGACATCAAACCACTGCCATGTCGGAACCGCTGGAGCAGAATCCGTCTGATGACGGCCCACCACAACTCAAGTGTCCTGGATTCTCCATGCTCCATGGAATTCAAAAAAAGTTATGGGAAGCTTTTTTAAAAAAAAAAAATAGAACAGAGGCTTCAACTTCTCTTCACCCGACCCCACTCCCAAGAGGAATCTTTCTTTCTGAATATACTCACCGTGACAGTATATATGTGAAGCCATGGGGAAAATACAACAGGATAAGCAACAGGGAAACAAATGGCCAGTTTGGGCTGAGAAAATTTCACCCCTAGAGTTAGCAGACAAGGTCACAGTTCAGGAATGTGATGGGGTCACTTAGGAAGTGGGGGCTCAAGAAACTGCCCAGGATGCTTTAGAATATTTGTGTTCTCCTCTGAGACATGTCACCTGCAGTCCTATGTATGGTAAGTGGACTGGGGAGAAAGGGCAGGTATAGGGAGAGCAGCTATATGTGTACCCTGGCTAAATCCCAGGGCCGTGCAGTCCTACACAATCAAGAAGCATCAGTTGTCCATAAGTGTGATCTTCTTTAAACTGAACTTTCTTCTCACTAGAAGCATAGTTGGCGTCGTGCTCTTAATTGGAGTTTCTCGGTAACCGTAAGATGTTTGCCAATGTGAAGTCGTCTCTGAAAATGTGCTGCAAGGATCATGGGTATGGAGTGTCGGCTCCCCCTGGAAGTTAGCGCTCACGGTGTAGGGTGGGTCACTGGCAAGCTGAGTTAGTGCGCTTGGCCTCAGTGTTTCTCCCCTCACCTTTTCTGCACTAAGGTTTCTGTCTGCTGCCTCCCAGCATGCAGATCCTCACCATGCCACTTGTTCTAGTCCCTTCCTTCAATGACAGTGGTTCGCAGCTTCTGCTTAAGCAACAAACCACCAGCCTTTTTTTAAAAATCCAGGACTATGCTAATTAGATCGAACTAACCTGCTGGTCAGTGAAAATGGAACATGCACCACCCCCTTCAGGTAACAATTAGTTTATATTGGCATCTTGTTCCCCTTCCAGAAACAAATACACAAAAAATATTTCAGGGCAGGAGGTTGTTTCAGCATTAACACTGCTTAGGCAGTCAGAAAGCAGACACCTTCTGGCTGACAGGGAGGCAGTATCAACATTCTGGGACATAAAGGCCTAAAGTTAGTGCCTGCCATGATCACCTGTATTCCTTGCCTTCTTTAATTTTTCATTTCAGAAAACGGATGCAAGGAAGCTGTGGGGAATACCCCGGCTTCATCTGGGTCTCGGATGTCTTGATGTTGCCCCCTCCCTGCCCTGAGTTCAGCATCTAACCTTTAAGGATTTCGCTTTTTCTCTTAACTGTTGCTAGGAGACTGTCAACCAAGGTCAAATGCACATGCTAATTAATTAAGACTCATTAGCACCATCTTGCCCTGTTGACCTTGCTTCTGTGTTGTCAGCCATCAAGGACAAGTTAAAAGGAATTGTATCGCTGCCACTGATTCTGTTTCTGCGCAGGATTCCTGTGAGGTGCTCAGATCTCCACCTGCTCATGATGTTCTGGCCAGCCACATTATTTCCAGGACCAGATAGCAAGGGAGGGTGTTGAAATGGGATCCAAAGTCAAGCAGACACAATTTAGGATGACGTTGTGTTCTGTAAGTGCCTGATTTCTTGCTGGAATGTGATGTGGTGTCTTGGGGAGCGGAAGGATGGCCTTTGGTTGCTCCTTTCTCTTTACATTTATATCTGAAGAGGGCTAAACCCCATGTAAGCATGCTTAACTCATGCTGGTCCACTGACATGCTATGAAAGCGTACATGTGCCAGCTCACTCTCCATTATCTTCTGGGGTTCAGACTGCTTAGATAAAAAGGACAGACAGATCCTATAGTTCCAACACTGCAGAGACAGAATGTAACCATGGAAGCAAAGAATCTGACACAGAGGTGGCAGAAATGGGCTCCAGTTTATTTATTCAATCAAGCAGACCTCGTTAAGGAAGGACACCTGCTACTCACTTTCTATCACTCTGAGAGCTTGGACATATATAATATTGCCTGAATAAGAAATATGGCCAAGTCAAAGGCAGTAATGTTCAATGCTTTTCTTTTTTAAAAAATCTTATTTTTTAAAATTATTGATAATTTTATGCACATGTGCCAAATTTGAATCATTTTCACCCTCCCATTACCCTCTCTCGTTGTTTCTTTTTTCCACTAAAACTCTATTTCCAAAAATTCTTTCTTGTACTTTGATGTCTTTTTGGTTTTTTGACCCACCGAGTTTAACCATAGCTGCTTGCAAGAGTATGAGTGGTGGAATTATTTCCCAGAACATAGGCACTTTATCAGTGGTTCTCACTGAAGAAAATGACACTCACGCCCCGAGCACCTATTAACTGTGCACAGTCCCTCAGAGAGCACTGGGACCTCCTGAGCCCTTCCCCCATGCACGGTGAAATAGTGAGGGCCCAGTCTTACAGCCGACCTTGTGCAGGTAACCATAGCTTCAGTGAGTTCCAAAGCCCAATAGCCACGTCATGTCCAGAAGGGCGTGTTTTACAGACCTTCTCCCTAACCTCTGTCTGTTACATTCCTTCTGCCCAGTCTTTGACACTGTTCCCTGAGCCTCAGAGGGGATGTCACAGAGGTCTCATTTAGGTCCAAGCACTCCACAGTCACTTACTCTCTATCCTTTGACTGGTTTTGAGCCTATGTTAACTGTCCTGTACCTCCATGTCTAACGTCAAAGGGCTCACAGAGCTCTGTCCTTCCAGCTTTGCCAGCTGCAGCACACTTCTCCCGGGCCGTCCCACTCCTTGTCTGCAGCTGTTGTTGGCAGGTATCTAGGGCTCTGGCATCTCCAACATTAAGGGGTCTCCAGTGCAATCCAGGCTTTACTTCTACAGATTCGGGTAATGGCCTCTTAGGGCTTCCGTGCAGGGACTCCACTTCCACATGCCCAGCCTCAGCGGCTCTCCTTAACCTCAGAGGAAGATTCCACAACACCTTTACTTACTTCTGTATTTTTCATGACTCTAAAGATAGAAGCACAAGGATAATACTGACAAGTTTAGGGGGCCGTGTAAAGTGGAGCCTGGCCCTCTTGAATCACATTTGCAGTGCCTTTCCCTTGTTGTTCCCTTTTGTGAGTAGAAAATTCCTCAGACTTTCTGTTTACAAGTTGGAAGCTCAGCTGGGTGGGGTCATTCCCCACTTTTGAGCAGGCCTTTCTTTAACCTCATCCCTTTCTGTGCAAGCCTTAGCTCCAACATTAGATGTCCAGGTGTTCTTTTTCACTTCAAACTCTACATTTTGTCTTTGTTTGCCTTGCTTACCCTTTTTCATTGTAGACCCAAAGAAGATTGATTATAATAAGCACAGGATAGAGTCAATATTAGGTTATCTTGAAATCTCCTCCACCAAGGAAATTAACTCAATACTTTTTGTTGTTGTTGTTTAGCTTCAGGTAGATTCTTGGGACATGGGCAGAAAGCAGCATATTCTTTGCCGAAATAGCCTAAGAATGATCTCTCACTCAGTTGCCTCTTGCGCTGGATGTCCAGATCCACATTGCTCTCAGTGGTATTGTACTCAAGCTCATACTAGAATGCCCTGTTAACCCCACTTAACAGCATTCAGCTGGTTTCCTAGTCCAAAGTTTCAAAAAGATCTTCTACATCCCTCTAAAAACAAACAAAAACATCATGGTCAGGCCTGACACAGCAATATCCCACTCCCTGGTACCAGCATCTGCCTTAGTTGCTTTTCTATTGCTGTGATAAAACACTGTGACCAACTTATAGAAGAAATGGTTTCTTTAGGGCTGTGAGGTTTCAAAAGCCTCAAACCATTCCCAGTTTCCTTCTCTTGACTTTATGGTTGTGGATCAAGATGTAGGCTCTCAGATACTGCTCCAGTGTCTTTCTTGCCTGAGTATTGCTGTGCTCCCTGCCATGATAGTCATGAACTCTAACCCTCTGAAACCATGAGCGCTAAATCAACTCTTTCTTTATGGGTTGTCTTAGTCATAATATCTTATAGCACAAATAATAAAAACCCAGAGAAAGATATTGGGGTTCAAGCCGAAGATCAGAAAAGCAAAACAGCCAAGCCACTAGAGAAGTCTTACCTCTACCAAGACTGGGCTTCTGAAGACAGCTCTGAGCCTTTGTCTATTCCTGTTTATATTCTCCTTTAGTGCTGGGATTAAAGGAATGTGACTCCCTCAAACTGGGATTATAGGTGTCAGCCACCACCACCTGGACCTGTTTCTGCTTTAATCTAGTGTGGTGTTGAACTCAAAGAGATCCATCTGCCTCTCTCCCAAATCCTGGGATTAAAGGTGTGTGACACCACTACCTAGACTCAGGTGGTTTAGTTTTACCTTCTGATCTTCAGATAAGCTTTATTTATTAAAACAAATAAAATATCACTATAGTATCTCATCGCAGCCAACTGCAACCTATTATAAAAAGAAGCTTCTCTGATAAAAGGTTGAGAACAGCATTGATCTATAGGTATAAATGTGTTTGTTTAGAAAGCAGTTTGACACCATGTCCATATATAAAACAATAGCAAAAAGTTCTACCCTAGAATATATAACTTCCCAGCCAGTTCTTGACCAGGTTTATAGTGCCAGTTATGGGTCCTTCCTGTGGAGCAGGCCTCAGATACAATCAGAAAGTTATTGGTTACCCCCATAATAGTCATGCCACTATTGCACTTTTGGGTCATCTTGGCAGAGAGGTTGTTATTGTAGGTTATGGGGTCCACAGATAGATGATTTGATTGATGACTTTTCTCTCCAGAAGTTTGCATAGCATATGTTGGAACTCTAAATGCTACCCAGCAGTAAGAAAACTTCAAGCTCAGACCCAGTTTGATTTCTCAATGTCATACAACCCAAGTGTGAAGTGTCTTCAGCAGTAGGATCTTAGGGCCTAGTTCTGGTGCACAAGCAAATGCATTTACAATAGGCTATAGAGTTTTGGGAGCCTCTGGTTTAGTGATTCTCAGTCTTCTAATGCTGCGACCCTTTAATACAGTTTTTCACGTTGTGGTGACCCCCAACTGAAAGTTACTACTTCATAACTATAATTCTGCTGCTATTATGAATTATAATGTAAATATCTGATATGCAGAAAGTCTTTTATGCAACCCCCAAAGGGGTCACAACCCAGCAGCTGAGAGCTGCTGCTACAGAGCCTCCCTGACCAATATCACAGAGGGCAATATCCCTCACTTGGTACTGGGATTTCTGTTTAATGAGATTAGGCTTCTAGAAAGAGCATGATCCACCCATGTAGGGTGTTTTTGTTTTTACTATATTTACAAAATGGTAAGTTTCCATAGACATGTTCATAACATTCCTTGTTTTCATTAATTCCTTCCCTCCCCTCTCCTCTGCCCTACCCTATTACCTTGGTTCCCACTTAAACCTTCCAATACCACCCCTGTACCTCCCTACTATGATAACACATGTGTTCTCCTATCCTCCTGTCCTAGTTCAGTTTCATTTGCTGTGATAAACATCACAACCAAAAGAAAGATGCGGGGAGTGGGTGTTCGTCTTACACGTTACAGTCCATCATCATGGGCAACCAGAGCAGGAGCCCAAGGGCAGAAACCAAAGCAGGGTCCATGGGAGAACACAACCTTGCTCTCAGTGGCTCTCTCAGCTTGCTCTTTTGTACTTGCCCAGAGGTGACACTGTCCACATTGGGCTGGGCCCTACCACATTGCGTATTAATCAAGAAAATGTTCCACGACTTGCTCACAGGTCAATCTGATGGAGACATTTTCTCAGTTGAAGGGCCCTCTTCCCAGAGGACTTTAGCTTGTGGGTCACTTCCCTTCTATAAGGTTTCATTTTTTTTTCCTCTAGTAGATCCTTTCTGGGTTTTCAGCCTTTACAGGCATTTCTGTTAAAACACATTACTCTGAAAGTCCATAGTTAGAATCTGTGTGTGAGAAAAAAACACTTGTATCTCTGTGCCTGGGCGTAACGTTTTCCGTCCCCTTTCCTACAATTCCATTTTCTGGAGGAACCTTAGTGTCTTTATGTATAGACTCATTTTCCTACAATTCCATTTTCTGGTGGACCCTAGCATCTTTCATGGATAGACACACATGGAGAGAGTGGACATCCTTATGCTGTTCCTGATCTTAGTGGAAACACTCTGTATTTTCTCCCTTTAGCATAATGTTATCTGTAGGTTTATATCTTAGGGTTGTATTGCTGTGAAGAGATATCATGACCTTGGGAACTCTTATAAAGAGGACATTTAATTGGGGTGGCTTGCTTAGAGTTTCAGAGGTTAGGTCCATTATTATTATGACAGGGAGCATGGCAGCTTGTGGCCAGATGTCATGCTGGAGGAATAGCTCAGAATTTTACATCTCTGACTGTCACACTGAGGGAAGCTTGAGAAAAAAAAAAAAAAAAAAAAAACTCAAAATCCACCCCCAAAGGGACACACTTGCTCCAACAAGGCCACACCTCCTAATAGTGTCACTCCCTTTGGGGTCCATTTTCTTTCAAACCATCACATTCTACTCCCTGGCCCCCAAAAGCTTATAGCTATATCAAAATGCAAAAAAAAAAATGCATTCAGTCCAGTTTCAACAGTCCCCATAGTCTATAACAGTCTCAAACTTGTTTCAATGTCCAAAGTCTCTTCTGAGACACATAGCAATCTCTTAACTATAATCACCTGTAAAAAATCAAAATTAAAAAGAAGATCACATACTTCCAACATGTAATGGCACAGGATATGCACTACCATTCTAAAATGCAGGGAAGGGAGCATAGCGAGGAAATGCTGGACAGAAGCAAGATCAGAAACCAGCTGGGCAAACTCCAGACTGTAGCTCCATGTCTGATGTCAAAACATGCTTCAGAACTCCAGCTGTGTTCAGCTTTGCTGACTGCAACACACTTTTTTGTCTTGGGCTGGTTTCACTCCCTGTTAACGCAGCTCTCCTCAGCAGGTATCCCAGGACTCTGGCATCTCTAACATCTATCTCCAAAACATCCCAGGCTTCACCTTCACAGCTTCAAACAATGGCCTCTCTACTAGGCCTCAATTCAGGGACATGTCTGACACATGCCTGGCCTCAGATATTCCATATCTCCTTCCTTCTATTCTTAACTCTAAAACAAGAACCACATGGCTGAAACTGCCAAGTCCTGCTGCTTGCAGAGGCTGGAACATGGCCCCATTATTCAATTACATCTTCACTATTGTTCTGTCCTTCACTGACTCTGCTTGGCTGTCCTGAAACTTGCTCTGTAGACCAGTCTGGCTTCAGACTCAGAGATTCTCCAGCCTCTGCCTTCCGAGTGCTGAGATTGAAAGTGTGCCCAACCACACCCAGCTCTAAGCTTTTCTTTAGTTTCTTTCCACAAGTTGGAAACTTAGCTGGGTGAGATCTTGTCCTGAGTCCACTACTCCCTCTATTCAATTTCTTAATCTCTTTATCTCCTTGAACATAGAATTAAACTCCATTCTACTTACTAGTGCTCTTTTTTTGCCTCAAAATTTACTTTTTGTAATTTACTCTGCTCACTTTACTCCTTTTCATTATAAATCCTCATTAGAGTTACCACTAATACCCACATGATGAAGTCTATACTAGGCTATTTTGAGATTTCTTCTGCCAACTGAATTAGTTCAAAACTCTTGACTTTAGCCTCAGGGAGACTCTTTGGACAAGGGCAAAGGGCAGCCACTTTCTTCACTAAAATATCACAAGAATGATCTCTAGGCAACATACTAATATTCTTCTCTGAAACCTCTTGAATGAGTCTCCAACAGTTCAAATAACGCTTAGTACCTCTGTCTTCCATGCTCCTACTAGCATGGTCAAAGTATCAAAGTCCAAATCTCTCCAAATAAGCACATGGTCAGCCCTATCACAGAAATACCCTAGTCCCTAGTACCAACTTCTGTCTTAGTTAAGGTTTTTATTGCTGTGAAGAGACACCATGACCCTGGGAACTCTTATAAAGAAAACATTTAATTGGTGTGGCCCACTTACAGTTTCATAGTTTCAGTCTATCATCTTCATGACAGAGAGCATGACAGCATGCAGGTAGATGTCATGCTGGAGGAATAGCTGAGAGTCCTACATTTTGCAGACAACAGGAAGTTGACTGACTGTCACACTGAGGGAAGCTTGAGCAAAAGGAACCTCAAAGTTTGACCCCACACTTCCTTTAACAAGGCCACACCTCCTAATAGTGCCATTCATTTTGGGGCCATTTTCTTTCAAACCACCAAAGTTTATTATATATAATAAGCCTTTATTATGTAGACATATGTTGCCTTTAACATACCTGGCATCTATGGAGGTTTTAGTATGAAGGAAGGTTGGATTTTTGTCAAAAGCCTTTTCTGTCTATTGAGATAACCATGTGTTTTCTATATTTGGGTCACTTTATATGCTGAATTCAGCTTATCGATTTATGTATGTTGAACCATTCCTGAATCTCTGAAATGAAGCCAATCTGATCATGTCATATATTCTTTTGAAGTGCTCTTGAATTCAGTTTGTAGGTATTTGTTAGGGTTTTTTTTTTTTCTTGTTCATCAGGGAAACTGCTCTATAATCAGGTCTATAGTTTTCTTTTTTGTTATCTTTATCTGCTTTGAGTATCAGGATAGCAATTGCTTTGTAAAAAGAATTTGGAAGCATCCTTTTATTCTGTTTTAACAAAATTATTTTTTTTTTTGAAGGTCTGGGTAGATTTATATGATGAATCTTTCTGGACATGGGATTCTTTTAGTTGAAAGGGTTCTTATTGCTGCATTAGACCTATTTAGATTGTTTATCTCTTATTTGACTTTTGTAAACCTAGAAATTTACCCTTCTTTCATATTTTTCAACTTAGTTGAGTATATATTTTTAAGGTATTGATTTTCTGAATCTCATTGGTATCTATTGGAATGATTTCTTTTAATCCCCAATTTTATTTTTCTCGTGTGTGTGTGTGAGAGAGAGAGACAGAGAGAGAGAGAGAGAGAGAGAGAGAGAGAGAGAGAGAGAGAGAGAGGTATGTTTTGTGTATAGTATAAGCCTACATGTACATGAATCTGCATTTGGACACATGTGCATATGAAGGCCAGGGGATGAGATCTGGTATCTTTATTTTATTCTAGTTTATTTTTTTAGGCCAGGTTACTTACTAAATCTGAAGCTCTAGTGTAGCCTCCTGGCCTGAGATCCACCTTGACCAAAACAGTGCTGAGGTTATAGGTACATGCAGCCATGCCCAACTTTTTTAAATGAGTGATGGGCTTTAAAGGCAGGTTTTTTTTAACTTTCATATCAAGCCATTTTTTCTGGCCCCTTCCAATTTTATTAATTTGGGTATTCTCTCTTTGGTTAATTTAGCTAAAGGCTTGTCAATATTATTTATCTTTTCAAAGAACCAACTCTTTTTTATTCATTCATTATATTGGTTTTGATTTTTGTTTTGCTTACATTTGTTTCATCAGTTACTGCCTGATCTTCACTATTTCTCCCAACCTACAACTTTGGGTTTGGCTTATTCTTATTTTCCCAGTTCTTTAAGTACATCATTAAGTTATTTGAAATTGTTGTTGTTGTTAACGTAGGCACTTAGAGTGATAAACTTCTTCTTAGAACTGCCTTTGTTGTACCTCAGGTTTTAGTATGTTCTATAATGATTTTCATTCAAATATAAGAATTTTTATTTGCATTGATGATTTATTGATCATTCAATAGTTTGTTTAAACTCCATTTTGGGGGGATTTTTTGAGGGGAGTTGGTTTGGTTTGTAGTTTCAATTGCTGTTGATTTCTAACTTTGTACATTGTGATCAACTGAAGTACGAGGGCTTATTTCAATTTCTTATATTTGAGACTTTCTTTGTGTCTGAGTATATGATCTATTTTAGAAAAGTTCCTTGTCTGCTGAAAAACAATGATCATCTGCAGTGTTTGGGTGATATATCTTGTGTCATTTAATCCTATTGTTTCCCTGTTTATTTTTTTCTGGATGATCTGTCTGGTGGTGAGTGTGGAGTATTAAGGTTGCCCTCAGTTACTGTGGAGTTAATCTGTGACTTTATACCCAGCAACATTTGTTTTATGAAACGGGTCTGCCTCTGTTCCATGTGTATATGATTAGAGCTGTAACATCCTCTTTATGGGTTGTACCCTTTTGATCTCTTCTGGCTAGATTTTGTTTAAAGTGTATTTTGTCACATTAGAATATCTATCCTGCTTGTTTCCTGTTTCATTTGCTTAAAAACATTTTCTAGTCTGCCACTGTAAGGGGTATTTATCTTTGCTAGTGATGTATGTTTCTTGGAGACAGTGAAAGAAGGATCCTGTTTCTAATACAGTGTGCTAGTTTCAGTCTTTTGATTAGAGAATTAAGAACAGTAATATTTAGTGGTGTTATTGGAAGGTGTTTATTGATTCCTGTCTTTTTGTTAATTTTGAAGTTGTATGTATATTTCTTGGTTTTCTTTTTCTCAATACCAAAGTATTCCTTCTATTATCGTCTATTGGACCAGCTTGATAGACATAAATTCCTTTAGCCTGTTTTCTTTTTATCATAGAAACATTTTCTTTCTCCTTAAGGTTTCCTTTGGGAAAATGGCTGTTATTCTATGGGTCTGCCTTTATATGTGACTTGGCCTTTCTTTCTTACAGAGTTTCTTACAGTTTCTTTCTTTGAGAGTTTTTCTTTGTTATGTGTATTTAGTGTTTTAACTATGACATTAAATGGGGATTTCTTTTCTGGTCCAGTCTATTTGGTGTTCGTGTATCATGATAAGCATCTCTCTTCCTAAATTTGGTAAATTTTAGTTTATGATTTTATGGTCTATTTCTTCATCATGAAAATTTTCCCCTTTTCCCCTAATTCATAGATTTTGTTTTTTTCAAATGTGCCAAAGATCTTGAATATTCATTTCCTACTTTTTAAAAATTTGTCATTGATGCTCTGGACAGTGGTGGTACACACCTTTAGATCCCAGCACTCAGGAGGCAGAGGCAGGCAGATCTGAGTACAAGGGTACCCTGGTGTACAGAGCAAGTTCCAGGATAGCCAGGACTACACAGAAAACCCGTGTTTCAAGAAAACTAAAAAAAAAAAAAAAATGTTGTTGATATTGGCTAAATGATCCAGTAAGTTGTCTTCAAGTCCTCTTAGCTTTCCCTCCACATGACCCATTCTATTAGTGAGGTTTTCCACTGAACTTACAAAAAATTTAATTCTTTTAATTTTTGAGATTATAATTACATCATTTCCCCTTTCCCTTTCCTCCCTCCAGTTGCTCCAATTGTTCCAATATACCCCTCCACTTCCTTTCTCAATTCAAATCTAGAGCCTTATTCATTAATTGCTCACACACACACACACACACACACTCCTAAATACAAAAACACAATTTGCTCCATCTGTACAATGCTTCTTGAATTTATGTTTTCAGGGCTGATTGGTCTGCTCATTGTTGGGGAAGACTGCTTCTCTCGCTCATCCTTGCTTAGTTGTCAGTAGTTCTTTGTGTAGGGTTGAAGCCTTTTGTAGGCTTTCCCCAGCTACAGGAGCATGTATGTGGTTGTCCTTGTTTATTCATGTTTAGCCGCCTGGAGCCTGGCTTTTCATGGTCCTTCTGAGCCTTATCTAGTCCTTGCAGACTTTTGGTCCCTGCTCCTGATTAGCAAGGGCTGCCTGATTCCAAAGCATTGGTGTTGATGCCCAGGTACATGCTTCTGCTTTCCGCATGTTCTGATGTCAGGACATCGAGCAAAAGTGGCTCTATCTTGTGAACAACTCCATTTTGTTTTCTTGTTTTCTGTTCTAAGTATTCACTACAGAATTAAACCTGGGTCTTTTGGAAGAAAGACAGTGATCTGATCTTAATCACTAAGCAGTCTCTTCAGTGGGGTGAGAGTCTTGGTGGTTGGCTTACCTCACAGGGCTAATTGGGGTGGGGACTGACCAGCAGTGGGCACTGGGTCTTATCTTCCTCCTTGACCTCGGAGCACAACCTGGCAGTGGGGTCCTAGGTCTTTGCCCATTCCCTGACTTAAGAGGCTGACTAGCAGTTGAGTCCTGTGTCTTTCCTGTTGATCACTTTCCTACTGGCTAGGAGAGAATTAGGACTGTGACCCCTATTCATAAGTTACAAGTCCATTTTAAAATTGAACTGATATTTTGCAGTGTGCTCTGCACATGAGGTATTGTACGAGACCCCAGGGATACTATATGATTGCCAGAGCTCTGTCTGCATAGTGTTCCACGTGAGGCCAGTCCCTTATCAAGTCCACAGCCAGACCGCTCAGCCTGTTCTGCTCTTAAGGCTTTCATCTGAATCCTTCTCTGATGTCTTAGACTACTGCCACCTAACAGAGCATTCCAACACCTAGCGGCACAAAGCAGCCCGCATATCTGTCTCACACTGTGAACCTCTAAGAGGCTGCAAGTGGGCATCAGGGGGCTGTTACCATTGTAAAGCGTTCCTGGGGAAAGCTCTGCTCCCGAGCTCCCATGCTGTGGGTAGGTTTCAGCTCTTCAAAGCCAACTGGCAGACAGCCTCGGTTTCCCATTGATCTTGGCTGGGGCATTCTCAGTTTGTTGCCCCATAGGTCCCATTTTGCCCTTAAAGTATGCAAGACAAGAAGGCTCCAGAGTCTGATGGCCAGATGGGAGCCACAGTCCTTGGTAACCCAATCAGTGAGTGGCATTGCACCACTGTCATTTTCTCTCATTGTTTAGGCTGATACCTGACCCACACGACCTTCCCAGGAGAGGATTCAACAGGGGTTTGACTTTCAAGAGGTAGACCTTTGGAGACATCTGAAAAGTCCCATATTTGGTATTTGGTATCAGTCATTCTGTCAGCAAAGAAAGAGCAGCTGGCCTTAAAACTGAAGGGTGTCTTCTGCTTATGACCTCATCAGTCATTTCCGGTTCCTAGGTTGTTGTTCCACCTTGTGGCTGTGAGAAAGAGAACCTACAGGTTCCAGTGTGACTGGTGGAGAATGACGTCAGAGTGTGTGGGGGCCAGTACAGAGGTGGATGGAACAGGTGGTTACACACAAGAATGCAGGATGAAGGGGCACTGTAGAAATTTGAAAATGGGGAGTTTGTCCAGAAGGACAAGCATATCCATGGCATGCTCTTAGGCTGAGTTTATTTTCAATCTTAAGGGGCTGTCAGTGTCCAAAGGACCTGCTGTAAAGACTTGTAAGTTCCAGCTAAGCATTCAGTCTCTGTGCTGGTGTCTCCCTTGACTGTGGGAACAGAAATACCTGTTCCACTAGGCTAGAGCCTTCATCCACTAAGCTCAGCCCAACTTGGGCCTCTAGTTGACCCAGTGTATTGTATGAATATTGTTTCTCTCTGGGTCAAGAAGCAGGGATGGTTGGGAAGCATGGAACTCAGGGAAACTGCTGGGGTTGGAAGAGGCCTGCAGGGTGGGAGGCCAACAGGGCAAGCTGGCCCTGAAGACGGCTGTTGGCCCCAGCACAGTGCTCTCACTCTCCAGTATGGTGCGTGGGTCCTATTCCTTATGCTCCCGTCTCAGCACCATCTTGCGACTTGCAGAGTTTTCCATCACAGAAGTGATCCATAATTGATGGAGCCTGGAGAAGGGGTGATGAATAATTAAGCAGGTCTCAGGTACAGAATGAACATTAAAGGGAGGAGAATGAAAACAAAACAGCCAGGGGAGAGGTTCAAGCTCCATGATGCCAAAAGATTGCTCCCTACATCACAGAAGGCTTGGGTTTTGATTTTGAGTCTTCAGTTGTCTGATAACTTAATCCATGTGTGGGTTGATCATCTCTGGCTACTACCTGAAAAGGTGACAAGCTTTCCCTGGCAGCAGTGGCTTCCATAGCTTTGTTCTGACCGCTTCAAAATCAAAACCAAAGTGTCTTCTAGAGCGATCGAGGGAAAATGGCTTCACAAAAAGCCAGAGAGAGTTAACTGCCAGTGAGTTTGAGTCTGGGCACTTCATAATCAACACCCAAAGATTTTTCTCTTTAAAAGAAGTAACAGGGACACACTGAGTGAGCACCGTCCTGCAAAAGGCTTTTCCTTCTTACTGCTGGCTAATGGCTGCAGGAGTTGTAGCCATTGACTGAGGCTATGGTGGGCGCACTCTGATTGCCAGGAAGACCCATCAGACTCACAGAACAACAAGAAAGATGGGCAAGTCCAGAAGGTCAGTCTCTGTGTCATCCTCCCTCCCGCTGGCCACAGAGCTTGAGCACACGTAGGAAACTACCAATTCGGATGGCAGGTGTTCCAGCTATGGACTGCTTCAGATCCTATGTGTTTTGTTCTACCATTTAACCCTGTCCACAGTCACTGACTAGACAGGTAGCCTCAGAGGGAGCCCTGCTAGCAGGTCTGACAGAGGGCATGGCATGGTGAGTGGGAAGCTGATGCTCCTGTGAGGGTAAGGGACTTAGTGCACCAAGGTCCCTCCCGGCTGCCCTGGCTCCATGGCTCAGCATAGCATAAGAACTCGAGAGGCCTCCCATTTCTGCAACCCACACCTCAGCCTCCCTGTGTTCTCTCCAGCTCAGCTCTACCCAGCTATGCTGGGTCCTTCCTTACTATTGTTGGCAGATGTGGTTGTTTTTGAGACTGATCTGGAATCATATATTGTTTGCTCTAAACCATGCTGACCATGAGGCAGCTCTTCTCTGGTTGGTCAGAGCCCGCCTTGCTCGTGGCACACAGGAAGGTTGTTAGAGCACAGTGATGGTGTGCAGTTGGTGCTGGTGAGGAGGGCGTGTTTCAGCAGCCCGTGCTACCAGCCAGCAGCTGATCAGAGTTCCTGAGCTCTCCCCACTCACCCAGGTGCATTCTGATCAAGGCCCGAGAGAACATCTTTAGCTACCTTCCTCCCGTCCCCTTTCTCTTCCAAAGCTGGAATCCTCTTCACAGGTTTTATAAACATAGCAGAGTTTGGGGTGTGTGAAAGTCTCTGGCGGCACCTCTGTGCTGAGTTTATTTCCCCCAGAAATAGTAGGTGCCACTGACAACAAGGATGAGCCAGATTCCTCTCAGAAATATCAGCTGATGATGCTGCGCCAATGACTCGAGACAGCCCTGGCTGCCCAGCCCTGAAGGGTTAAACTGGAGGGGCAGACACTCCGGAGGTGGTCACAGCTCCTGTTACCAGTTGCATTATTGACAAGGGCACCTAATACCACCAAGACTGTCCACCAAGCGGCACTGAGATCAAGAGTTCACCTCAGCTCACAAGTGGATGCCCAAGGGCTCGCCCCGTTGCCCAAATAGCACCTGGAAGGATGGAGAACTTTTGGATGTACCAATTTGAAAGTCACGAAGAAGAGGTACGTGCCCCTTGGGCTGCACCAGGTTGTGCTGCCAGGCTTCAATCCTCTGCTCCTGGCCCAGGTAGACTGTGGTGCTCTGCCTTTCTCTCGATAAGCAGGGAATGGGTGGGGAGAGGGGATCACCCAGGATAGAGGGAAATGAGCTTGGGAGTAATGGTGGCTTAGAGATCAGGGACCATTTTGCACTGAGCCAGGACCTGGGAAAGGTGGGCTCGTTGCTGTGTCTCCCCGTGAGTGCTACTTTTGATTTTCTGTGTTCTGATGGACGAGTTCATCTGGACACTGCATCCCCACCATTCCAGGCTGTGCCATCTTACAGTGCTGACAGCTGACACGTAACCATGACTGTTAGTGCCTTGTGCACAAATAACTGCCTGGCTGGAAAATGAGAATGTGCCCCTGTGTGGTGCCGGGCACCCTGTAAGCTCTTTGAAAGTGGTAGCTGTTGCTATTTCTAGCAGGTGTTGTGCTATTAGAAATTGTGAGTGTAGCTGTATTTCCTCTGTCTGTTTTGGTTTGAGATGGATGTTTTTACACAGTTCAGGCCAGCCTTGAACTCGCCATGTAGTCCAGGGCATTCTCAAACCCTTTGTCTCAGCTTCTCAATGCCAGGATGTGCCACACCTGGCTTGGTTATACTCAGCTCAGTTGCTAATCCTAATATAAGTTAAAAGTGACTGGCCTTTGCTCCCAGAGCATAGGCAAGTGACCGGGAAGGCATGAGGTGCCATCAAGGAAAGAATGCACTAGAAAGGAAAGTAAACACAAGGCTTTCTCTTTTGTCTGGTGTAATGTATCTCAAATACATCAAGTGAGGCTGGATTAACCAGTTAATCAAGGGAGCTAGACACCCTTTCAGTACATACAGCATTACCGGGTGATAGGCTGGTTCACCCTTACACTGATGGTTGCTTCATAATTAACTGGTTAATCTTTAGCCTTGAGAACACGGCCTCAGAAGCTTAGAACTCTTGTGATAGTGACGAGGGGGGATATTTTTGTGTTGCTCCTCTGGGCTGAGTGCTGCCAAGCACGGTTCCCTGGGGTCCTGGCAGCTTCCACACAGGTTTATGAGCTTAAGGATGGGAGCCAAAAGGCTGCTGTCTGTGGGAGAGAACAGAAATGGTTAGAGTGGTTAACTAGCAGTGCTCTCCAAGTTTTCCACTAGTGCTGATTGAATCCATTATGAATATATATATAAAACACTTCATTAAGCCCAAGCTATTATCATCTTAATGACATAATTATGCTCATTCAATGCCTATCCTGGCTTCGCTACTTCACCACATTAAGAAAATACAAATGTGCATTGATAATATTGTTTGAATTATACTATAGAGTAGATAATTATGTACTTCTTAATCAGCTTCAGATTTCAAAAGCGTGAACGTACATTGGGGAAACAAAATTCATCATATATTTGGGATTTTTCAAAATAACTCTAAAGTGGAATAAGATTAATATAAAGCAACTCAGACAAGTAGGAAAACAGTGTGTACTGACTCGGGGAAAGGAATAAAGGCAGGTAAGCCAGTAAGCTAGGCACAACCGCCAGTGCCATCTGTGAACAGCAGGAGTCAGAAGCCCCACACGGTGTCAAATCAAAGCTGACTGAAGAACCGGGGCATGTGCCACGGCCCACCCTGTGTAGCTACACCTTTGAAACCCCATATAGAAAAGGAGTAGAAGCAGGAAGCTGTTCAGGCAGGAAAGGGTTACCTGTCCAAGGGCTCGATTGCAGCGTCTATACAGCCACCTCTGTGAGTACCAGGGCCCACTGTGGTGCCCACTCTGCCGTGCTAATCTTGCAGGAATGCATGATATGCAAGCAAGGGTGACAGCACCTCATCCAGAAGGAGTGGAGATCAATGGTGCCAGGGACCATGTGCGTGCTCAGAGCTTACCCTGTTACATAAAACTATTACATAGAGCTCACTTTTGTTTGCTTTTCCAAATGATACAAGATACCTATCTGTGTGTGCTATCTATCCATTACATGTATTAAAATCCTGTTGTATATTTTATGAGGGCCTTTGCCTTAGGTACTTGGAGAAGAAACATGTAGATTAATTATAAATCCTGCCTTTGCTGTACTTACTGAAATACTATGACAGAATACTATAGTTTTATAATATACAGGGAGAAAGTCAAGCAGCCCATGAATAGTACAGATAAAATGTATGCAAGGCTCCCAGGAGGGAGTCCTCTCGCCTAAGAGGACTGGGAAGATTGCACAAGGAGGTGGCAGTTAGCATGGGCCTTTTGAGGCCCTTGCACATGGAGAATCCAGGTGAGGGGAAGAGATAAAGCCACTGAGCAGAAACATGCAGGTGGCGGGCTGGAAACAGGACACGATTCGGTTTGGCTTACTGGGAAAGAGAACAAAGTGACAGTGCCAAGGGGTGCAAAGGAGTTGAAGCCGAACTTCAGGGGGCCTCAAATGCCAAGCTAGTCGGGGACTCGTCTCCAAGCAA
The DNA here is from genome assembly GCF_903992535.2 of Arvicola amphibius. Lineage (NCBI taxonomy): Eukaryota > Metazoa > Chordata > Mammalia > Rodentia > Cricetidae > Arvicola > Arvicola amphibius. Next base: position 165,208,479 of record NC_052047.1, read on the forward strand.
AGAAGGTAGATTAAAGGCTTGAATTAGAACCGCTTTGCACAGAGCTTCGTATGGAAAGAGAAAATAGGTCCCTGGGGAAGAAGGCTTGTGAACTGTTAGTACTATCTCATTTAGTCGGGGGTGTGGGGAAGCGACAGAAAGGAAACCCCAGATGTCTCTGAGTTGTTCTCTACAGGTGAAAATACTAACTAGCTCAAGCCCAGGTGGGTTTAGCCAAACTTTTTAAGTTTTCAATATTTACTTTCTCCCTGCCCTTTGCTGAAGTGAATTTGTCACTAAGTTTCTCTGTAAGAGAGGTACCAGTATTCACTGGGACTCAAGGCTCCCTAGAGCTAGCTGAAGTCTTCCATAGGTGTCCTTATTTGGTGGTATGCTGGGGTCATCTGCGCTGTGCTGGGGTTAACAGGAGGGATGGGCGTGTCTTTGTAGGCCAATCACTACAACAGTATCACTGCCAACTTTCAAATTGAAAGAAGAGCTTTCTTGCATGGAAAGCAGTGGATGTGCCAGAATTAGTTCACAGCAGCTGTAGAGACCCGCCCCCTACCTATAGCCACTAATGAGCTGCTAAAGTGTTGGAGGTTATGAATTAATGTCGTCTTTGTGGTGTGGTTTTATAAGCCTTTTGCTTGCTTTTTCACTTTATCCATGAAATTTTAATGAGGAAACAAAATGAGATGAAGAAAGCAGATGTGCTGGCCCTCTGAGCACTCTCTGAGAAAGAGAAAAAAACAATGTGAGATTGGAATTGTAAGACTGCTCATATTAGACGAGTGTTGTATAGGCTCCTGGATAACTAGCTGCCCATCAGTGCGCATTCACACCAGCCAGGCTGCCTGTCACCCTCAGGAGGTGGGGCAGGACTGTCTTCCCCTTTCTCAGGAAGGGTCATGGAGTACAGGCCCCCTGTCCAGCCTCAGAGCTATGAGCAGGGAAGACTGGATTCAGTCACTAGTCTGTTAGACACCAGGGCTTGAGAATGTAACCACTTTATCATCCTGAAACACAAAATACATTGTCATGTGTTCAGCTATGATAGGAAATTAAAACAACCAAGTCATTTCCAAGGGGAAAATGTAAACTGTTGTTTCTATGATCAGACTGTTTTATAAATAGGCTCTTCGTGTGGCAAAGCCCCATCTCAGTAGCTTTGATGACACAACCTAACTGATGATGTGTGCTTTAACTAACCCAAGACTTGGGAGCCCCCAGAACGAGGTTAGGGTTCTGTGATAGGGAAGAAGCCTTTGCAGCCTCTGCTCCCTCTCTCGGATGGCCCTCATCACAGCAGCCACGTCACATCTGAAAACTCTCGGGATATTGGTTTGAGGGGCATGCAATTTACTTTTTAAGAAAAGGCATTGAATCTTCGTTCATGCGTGGCTTTGGCGGCATGATCAGACAATATGGACATTTCAGTGACAGCCTTTTCTTTTCTTTTTGGTTTGTCGAGACAGGATTTCTTCTGTAGACCAAACTGACCTCGAACTCACCGAGATCCACCTGCCTCTCTGTCTCCCAAGTGCTGGAATTAAAGGTGTGTGCCACCACCACCCTGCCTCAGTGACAGTGTTTTCTATGGGGCTCCCTCAGTCATGTGGCACTCCTGCTCTTTCAGGATACTGCTATTATTGTCATCATCCTTCCACTCTGGCTCTGTCTGAGTTTGCTTTGTGCTGAAAATCAACGTCACAGAAAGGGATTTATAAAGAGAAGTTTATTTGCTTCATAGTCCTGGGGCTAAGTCTTGAGCAGAGTTCCCTCGTCTGCCAGAGGGCCTGCGTGTGTGCCGTGTGACAGCATGGTGGAAGGCATGCACAGAAGAAAAGGGTGAGCTCTGCTTACTTCTGTCACAATGATAAACCCCATGACCAAAAGCAACCCATAGTTACGTCATACTCACCACCAGTTACCTAACTCCAGGAGAGCCAGCAGTGACTCCTCCACTCTCTTCTTGGTGCCCTTACTGAAAACTTCTTACCACCTTTCCCCCCGTCCTTCTCAGTCTCTGCTGGCCACAGATTCATTCGGTTCTTCTTGAGATTAATGTCATTAATTTCCAATTAATTAAGAAGGTGTGGTATTTATCTGTTTCACTTAACACAACAACCTCCAGTTCCATCCATGTTCTTTTAAGGCTCAATATAAATATACATTTTCTTTGTCCACTGAAGAACCTCTGATTTGATCCTATGTTGGATTGTATATTTATAGTTTTTATGTTCTTGTAAAATGATCCTTTTGTCTATATATGATGACAATATTTGTCTTTTTGCATTTATTTAAATTCTGTTTTATCAAATATTGCTATAGTTATTCCTACTTGGTCATGTTCCCACATGTGTGATGTGTTATTTTCTAAGACTGCACTTCAGTCTCATGATTCTTGGCTGGAGGAGTGGGTTTATGTAGTAAGTATGTAGTCTTTTCTTTTAACTCGTTCATGCAGTCTGTTTTGGTTGTTGCATGTAATCCATTTACATTCAAGGTTGTTCCTGAGAAGCATGAACTCCCTGTTGTTTTATTAATGGCACACTTCTCACTTTGTTGATCTTGTTCCTCTTCTTATCATAATATCTGCCCTGTCGAGGATTAGTTCTCTGTGTGTGACACACGTGTCCTGTCGAGGGTTAGTTCTCTGTGTGTGAGGCATGTGTCCTTCTGGTACTTTGTACTCAGGTGTCTTCAAGGCAGTAACTACCCTTTTGTTTGTACAGAAGAGTCCCTTAAGTACTCCTTATTGCACTGGCCTGCAGGCAATCAGTTTGTCTGGGTAATGTCTCTGGGCATAGGAGTTTCTCTTCCCCATTATTTTGAATGTCTCATCCATTCTCCTGTAGGCAGTGGGGTTTCTGTGAGGCAACCTTTTGTGAGTCTGGGAACGTTCCTTACATGTAACTCTTTTCTGGATAGTCTAAGATTATTTGTTGTGTGTTCCTGTCATCTGAGCTTTTGGGGAGGGTCTGATTGAATCTGTTGTCCTTTGTGCTCCCAGAATCCAAATGGCCATATGTCTTTAAAGATCTGAGAGCATTGGGGGCATTTTCCCATGAAAAAAAAATATTTTCCAGTGTCTTTCCCATTTACTTTCTTGGGTTTCCACGATGAAATGTGTTTTTCTTAATGGCTTCCCATCATTTCCTAGAGTGTCTTCTTTCTTTTACATTATATTTAAAAGTGCCTTTTGAGAAGAGCTTTCCCCCAGTTGTGAAATTTCTTCTCCTGGTCAATATGGAAGCTTCCTTTATATTTTTGTGTCACCAATTGAAGGGTTTTCTTCCAAGCTTTGGTTCTTTTGAACTTCATTCATATCCTGCGTTTTCTCAATTCTTTGCACCGCTTATCTCTTTTGTGTCTCTCTGGGTTTCCTCAGGATTCTTGCTTCATTTCTTTTTCAGGCACTGCATAGGCTTCTTTCGCACAGATCTGTTTCTGAGTAGTTATTGTCTCCTTGCAAGCATCATGTTTCCTTTCATACCTCTCGTATCTTGATGAGGTCTGCACATCTGGTGTGACATTCTATTTCTTCAGATTGTATAAGGTAGCTTGTGTAGGAAAGGATGTTTTTAGTTGGATGGGTACTTTGAGTTTGACTACAGTGGGTTCCACAGCAATCCTAGTGATTTCTTTGTGATTGATGTCAGCAATGTCTGTATTACAGGGGTTCATGGCATAGGCCTCTCTCTGTATGTGTCTTGGGACTCTACAGAGTTGAGCTTTAATACACAGAAGATGCAATGGCAGCTTCCACAGCTTTGCTGGTGTGGGATGTGGGGAGACTTAATATTAGTTATGACTGCTCAGCTTAGCTTAGGCTTCTGTCTGGCTAGCTCTTTTAACTTAATTTGTTTCTCTTTATTTACCATTTGCCTCGGGGCTTTCTGTCCCTACTCTGTGTCTCCTGGCTGCAGGCTGCCTGGCTGGCCCTGTGCATATCCCTCTCTTTCCCCCTCATTCTCTCCTCTCTTCTTTATCCTCTTATTCTTCTCTAGTCTAGATTTCTCTTCCTATTTATTCTCCCTACCTGCCAGCTCTGCCTATCCCTCTCCTGCCTACCTATTGGCTGTTCAGCTTTTTATTAAACTAAACAAGTGCCTTAGGCAGGCAAGGTGAAACAAATGCAACACATCTTTACATTGTTAACAAAAGCAGCAGATACAAATGTAACACACCTTCCTATACAGTAATATTCCCCAGCATAAACACATGTAACACACCTTCATATAAAGTAATATTCCCCAGCATAAGCAAATGTAACACACCTTCATATAAAGTAATATTCCCCAGCATAAGCAAATGTAACATATCTTTGCCCAGTTAAAATAATACTCCAAAACAGAGAGGTTGAACATAACAGAAGATTTTGAAGCAGACATTTTAATACCTTTGTTTCATCCTTGTAATGGCTAGGTCTGTTTGAAGGTGTTGTGCATGCTTGCCTTGGTCTGCAAATGGCAATTTGTAAATTTGTGATGTGTTAAAAGAACTTCACTAGAGCCCAAGTTAGAGTCCTCACAGGAAAAAAAATAGATTTCTAGAGCTTAAGATGAGCAATGCATGTTCTACACAGAGGAGCAGAGGAACACAACAGAGAAGGACTCACCTCTGACCACTGAAAGAAATCGTCCCAAGGAAGCAGTGGGCAATGTTGTTTCATATCTTCTTTCAGTGCAGGTTGGAAGCAGTGTAACCAGGGTACCACACTGAAGTCATCTGTCCATGCCTCCCTTTGCTAAGCCCCACCTATGTGATGATGGAGACAGCATCCCTGCTGCCGAAGAGCTCTTAGGCATACACAAGCTCTTAGGCATACTCAAACAAGGTTTAACACAAACTACAGCACATTCCATAGGGGAGACATGAGCTATGATTCGCATTTAGGGAATCCCAGTCAGGGCTTTGCTTCTGAACTGAGCTCTGAACATGGGGGAGAAGGAAGGGAAGCTGTGGATGGAGGAAACTCACCCCAGCCTGTGTGTGGCTGAAGGCTACAGCACCAAGTGTCTGGGGAGAGGGAGGCCCCTGGTAAGGTCATTGTGGGGGCCGTAAAAGCTCTTATCAGGGAAGTGACCAGCAGACTCAGGTTCCCCTCTTCCCCAACATTCCCTGGTAGGCACCCAGCACTAACCTTACTGTGTGTGGGTCTGGGTTCCATCTTCTACATCCCTGCCTACTGCCCAGACAGCCTGTCTTCCCACGTCACTAAAGAACAGTCCAGTGCCACAGGGTGGTAAGAAATCCGTTTGTAGAATATTGGAGTGGAAATAAAGAAATGGGAAATACTGGGCTGTCTGTCAGGTAGCTCATTATGACGATGTATGTCCATGACCCTGAAGCAAACAGTTCAAGAAAACCCAAGTGCAGCAGCTTCCCTAAGGCTCAGAGGGAACCATAAAATCTTTTGGGGGAAAAAATCTAGGCATAAATATGAAAAGAAGCCTTTTCAGTGTGAAAAACTGGGGAGATTTATGGCATTAAATTCTCATCCTTTCCTACATTAATTCTGAGTCGGCCAAACAGTACTAAATCAGTAAGCAACCAGCAGCAATCTTGGGTGATGACTGGAAAACGCCACATGTTTCTTCTGAAAGGCTTGCAGTGCTGCTTTGTTGTGGCCAGGCGGCCTTAGGGTCTGGGTGCTTTATATCTGCTCTCATCTTATACTTGCCCTCCTGCCTTGACTGTGGTGATAGATGTCTTCCCGTCACCATGTAAAGGGCTCGAGGGTCCTCACCTCCCTGCTTAGAATTAAGTAATAATATCACCAGAGATGGGGGTCGCATAAGTTCTTAGCTAAATAATGCACTTTACTGTGTTATCTTTTGGTGTCCTCTGTAGTTCTTGTAATCCAGACTTTTTGGACAAGTTTTCCTCATAGTTTTCAATAATGCCCACTGAGGTTCTTTTGTCTGTTAGCGTTCTCTGTTTCCCCAGCACCACGTCACTGTGAAACTTCTCCCTGTGCAATGGTACTGTCCTGATGCCTTGTGCCCTAACTTCCCACAAGGGACCAACTAGAGTCAGGTGTGCAGCCGTGTTACTTTCCTTTGCTCAGGATTTTCCATCCTGGCTTTTATACCCACAGCTGGGAGAATATGTCCTGCCTGGTTTCTCTTGTGTTACATGTGGGCTCTCAGATCTACCACCCACAGCTGGGAAGCACTGCACCCTTGCACCCCCATGCCATCACTACAGAATTGGTAACCATCTCTGAGGCCCACCTGAATGTACCCCTCATCTCCCAAGATTTCAGGAGCACATGGAACTTTCTGGTATCATATGGGAGTGTTTCCAGGCCTGTATTTGTCCCATGACTTGCTTATTTGGTCATTCATTTAGCATGTACTTAGGGGGTACTTGTGTTGTAAGCAGGAACAGAGGTTTCATATCCACTGCTAGTGCCTGCCTGTGCCCACACACCAAGGCACTGCCACACTAACACATGGACCATGCTCTCCAAACCTGTTTTTTATAGCCTTATTTTCAAGCCTGTCATTTGACAAAGAATTTCTAAACTATGATGGCATGGTCCAAAACAGTGTGATTTGAGTGTTGAAATGTCTGAGTGTTGAAATGGCCTATGGATTAAGAAAGACAACCTTAGTCATCTGAGCTGACGTGGGCAATCCAATGGGCAGTTTTAGTTCTCAATACTCCATTCAGACTGTCTTGGGCAGGTGACTTAAACATTTGTATTCTAAGCATTTGTAACTTTTCACTAAGAAAAAGATCAACATTTTCTTTAAGCTTGATGCCTACTGTAAGTCTATATTTTCTTTAAAATGTTAGCCTAATGGGAGAAAAAGTCCCAAAAGAGACAGGTCTGCTGAGTGCGATTGGCAATTCTCGACAAGGAAGCTCCTCTCACTGCTGTCTGTCCCCCTTCTGTGTTCCAGTCCCCTTCTCCGGGCAGTTCCTCACCTCTGGGTGCTGAGTCATCAAGCATAGCCCTTCATCCCAGTGACCCCACGGAAGCCTCCACAAATAAAGAGGTAGGGCACCATCTTCATTCCCAATGCTTCACCCCAATAATGCTCTATTGTTTTCATCTCCGCCCACCCTGGAGAGATATATTTCTTCTCCTCTGCTGTGTGAAGATTGTCAATGGAAGCCATGACTGATCTGTCAAGTTTGGTGGTCACTGGCCACAGGTGTCTGGTAGTTATTGAATATGAGAATTATACTTGCATTCTGGGTGTTCAGTGCCATCTGCAGCTGGTTACAGAACTTTTGTATCACAGGACATTGAACCTCAGAACTGTCTACCAGCATCTTTTTCAAAAGAATGCTCTGTGATGACAGAATGAGGCCCTTCTGTATTGTCAGGGATGCTCACTCAGCCTCAGATGTCCACAGAGCCCTCGAAACATGCTCAGTAGGACTGGGGAACTAAACTTCTCATCTTAACTCTAGGCTAGAAGCTACTCAACAAGGAGGAGGTAAGGTGTCCCTTGGGGACAAGTTCTGTGTTTAACCTCACTCATGGGGGACATACTGAACTCTGACAGAGCTCTTAAGATACAAGATGTAGCTAAAATTTCCGGGGCTTGAAAAGGGCAGGTGTTTTCCCCTGAGTAGAGCTGTTGGCTCCTTTAGCACCCAATGTCCTCTTAGCCCAAGGTGATGGGCACTGCCTACTGGGGGTCCACACCAGATAACCCTTTCCCTGCACAGTGATTGTGTGGGCACAAGTGGGTCCAGCTGTAGCTGCTCCTTCCTCGGCACTAGATGTGGTATAGAGCTACATCTCTGGCACCCAGCTGTGCTGACAATCTTATGTTAAATTCAACCTGAATAACAAATTGTTTCTAAAATGTATCCTATTTATGACTGGGAGGTATAAATTTTATTAAATGAAGTTTTTTCTAGAAATATGTTTTCTCCTCATCTGGTCTATTCACAGACTCTACCACTAGGTGACAAGATCATAGTTTCTGCCATTACTTGATACTTTCTTTCTTTGTAGCACGTGGCTGGGTAAGAATGGAAGAATGGCAGCTACAGTGGCAGCGACAGTAACAGACATTAGCATTTGTTAAGCATTTGCTGTATTCCAGGCACCAGGCCAGGCAGAGCGAGTCATAGACTGAATTTCATTGGAGCCCTTTGGTGGTTCTGGGGGGTGGGGGGTGGATATCTGTCCTCATGTTAGTTCCGAAAGCCAGAGCCGGGCACATTTGACTACCCAGCTCACAAGTGGTCAGCTGTGCTTTGAATCTGAAGTCCTGTTGGCCCAGGCTCTGAACTGCCAGGATCTACTGCACCTGGTGTGGAAAGTGTGTAAGGTCACACGCCCGGTTATCATGCCTATGAACTCTACACGTAGTTCACGTGACCCCTGAAAAATTTTGACTTCTCAGCTTTAATTTCTTCTGTTGTTTTTGTCTTATTTGAGAAGTGGTATGTGGCCTGGGATGCCCTTGACTTGACTCCACAATCCTCTTGCCTCTTCCCGTCCAAATGACAGGGGTTTCCTTCCACATTCAGCCTAGCCCTTAATATCTTAAATGATACTTTCTTAATTCTTGCTAAGGGTCAGCTGATGGTCATCTCAGTTCACGTGTGAGAAGGCATGTCTACACCAGGTGTCTGAATATTAAGCTTTTGAATATGCACCAGCTGTTAATAGGGACAGTAGATGTGTTAGTCTCCCAGTTCCTTCAAGGCTTGGCACATGACTCTGCATATCTTTAGAAATACTGATGAAAATCCTCATTGTATGCTATTTTCTAAGTATTACCCAAGAATGAAATAAATCTGATCGTGAGCGAACAAATGGAGAGCAAGTGGATGTACCAATTGCCTACTATTGCTACTCTAAAGTAATTTTCCTGCAGCTTCTGCTAAAACAGGTTTTAGCATTCAGAGAAGTGTCCTAGTAGCTCAGGAAAACCGAATCAGCTTTTTAAAGTTGCCTGGAGACTAAGCCATTTTGATGGTGCTAATGACTTCTCGTTACTTCCAAACACTGAGATCAAGAGCAGGGAGATGGTGGAAAATGGTCTTTGGCCCCTGTGAAGAAGCTTGCGGCATTCTCCGGATAAGAGCACGGCCCTGCTGGCCGTACCTTTCCACACGTGCATTAGCAGCCAGGAGCTTCAGTTCTTGTACTCAGGAGACCCAATTTCTTTGACCTAAGGTGCCATTTCATCCCAGTGAGCACATTTGCAGGGGCCCTACTGAAAGTTGCCCTGTGTAGTCTACCATGCAATTAGTGTGGAATTCCTGTCACTGTCCTGAATGTTGAGGCGCACCAATTTTCAACCTATAACAGTTAGCATGCCAATGTTAGACTCCTCTGCAGGTTAATGGAGTGACACCCTCGTCCTCGCCCACAGCCCGCTGCTCATCTAGCCCATCAGGTTCCCCAGAGCCTGTCGTCATCTCACGGGTCGGTGTACTGAACGAGTGTCCTTCTCCAAAGAGCATGATTAAATGATCACATGTGCCCTGGTAAATCTTGACCATGTAAACCCTGTTGCCCGTTATAGGTGCTCACTTTTGAACCCGAGCTGTCCTTTGCACACATTTCAGCTCCAAGTTCTGAATGCATTTGGAGCCAAAACAAATCCTCTGCTCTTCTCTCATGGAGAGCCATTTTCAGCATATGTGCTTATGAAAGGAGCCTATGCCAAGCTTTGCCCCTGAGCATGCTGACATATAAACTCCCAGCCAGCCAGACTCTGGAAGGTGTTTAGCTCACCCCACCCAACAGTGCTGTTAAGACTGACCTCTGCTTTGAGCTGACACATGTAAATAGCCAGTGGTTGGAACTTAACCTTTCATTCTTATTTTAAAGAAATGCAAATTCATGATTTACAGAATGGAATTTTTCAGCTTAAATGAATCAGTAAGCGATTAAAAAGTGCAAGAGGGTTTTTTGTTTGTTTTTAACAGATCCCTTTGTGTCAGTGATGTAAAGGAAACTGTCCAGGGAACCCTGACTCTCAGAGTATTCAGCCATGCTATTGGTGCATTTAGTAATTCGTAGTTTTTCACGTAGAGTGTAATCTTTATTGCTGATTACACATCTTTTTAAAGCCGACAAACACCTCTCTGAAATGTAGGGGGATTTTGACCACTTAAGACTTCAGTGGGCAATTCTGGGTTTTAGGTAACCTTAATAGTAAATACATATATTTATCCACACTTCGCTCTTTCTAATGAAAAATGGTCAGCAGCTGGTTAGCAAATGCCACTGGTGATGTGTTCCTTTTTTATGTTGCATGGATGCTGTGCTAATGCATATTTCATCATGCTCTGCCCTTTTTGAAACCTCTTTGTCTTAATTACAGTCAAGAAAAAGCTTGGCTTCATTCCCAACCTACGTTGAAGGTAAGAACCGAAGAGAAAATATTGAGTACTGGGGTTGTTCATGAATCTTTTAGCATTTGGAGGCACTGGATGTAAAACAAAATAGGGGGAAAGACCACAAACCTGCTAATTATGAATATCTTAGAGTAAAGGTATATAAATATAACAACTGTGAATCCTTTGTTCTTGTCACTGACCAGGGGTAAAGGCCAGGGCCAGAGGTGGGAAAGCTGCACACCAGCTGAAGGGCCTGACTAACTGCCCACTTCTGTGTTTTGATACAACCTTAGTTGTTGAGAAGTGAATAAGTTAAGTGTGTACCCTGGCCAGCATTTTCTCATGGGGAACAACTCAAGGCAAGCTAGACCGTTAAAATGAAAATAAAAACCACTTCAGATTAGCCCTATAAGAGGGGAAGCAAATTGTTTCCACTTCAAGTTATTTTATTTCTAGAATAAAAATGAGGTTTCACAGGGTTATATTCTAGTCTCCTCATTCAAGCCAAAGGAAATATATATATATATATATATATATATATATATATATATAAATTAAAATGCCTATCTTTAGTGAACCTGTCATATGTAATGGTTGTGGATATGCTTTAATTTGGGGTGTGGGTTATAGGTGACTGTGATTAGAATCAGATGTCCTGTTTAAAACAGATTTAATTTAGTGGACTGGTGAGTGAGAAGAGAAAAATCTGATTTTCCTTGGGATTGGTGTCAGTGTGAAGCCAGGAGCATCACGGTCTGTCAGGAAGACTGGCAGCATGGAACCATGGCTTTGCTGCAGTGTTACCAGTCAGTTCGCAGAGCTGGAGTCTGATGCCATTACAGGAAAGAAATACTCCATTCTCTTCACGTAGGAAATGTGATTCCTCCGTCACAGACCAAACAGGGAAGGGAATTTTGAGTGGGTAGAAAAGAAATAGGAAGTGTCAGGAAATGGTGTTTTCCATTATTACAGCTTTCTGTTCCTCTGACTATCCACCCAAGCAGGCATACAGTCACATATGGACACATGTGACAGGCATGGCAGTCAAAGATGCCCAAGAGTCCATGCTGCAATTCACAGGACTATGTTGGGGAGTGGGGAATTGTTTAACCTACGGCCTCACATATGTGCCAGTCAAGGACCACATAGGCAAACTTTGAACAGATTGCCTTCCTGCCTCAGCCTCCCAAGCAACTAGGATTCCAGGCCTGGCGAAGAGACAGCTCTTTTTTACTGTTGGACTTTGGTTCATATTCAAGTAAATACATCATTTCTCATAGTAAATGGCTCTAAGATGTCTTAGACTGGCACTTATGTAAACAGTAAGCATGGGATTGGTATACAGTGTCAGGATGTGGCATCACCGTGACATCATTCACTCTGTGTGGCTCTATGTGTTACAGTCCCTGGACCTTGTGACCCTGAAGACTTGATCGATGGAATTATTTTTGCTGCCAATTACCTTGGCTCCACTCAGCTGCTCTCAGACAAAACTCCCTCCAAAAATGTACGCATGATGCAGGCCCAGGAAGCAGTCAGCCGGATCAAGGTGAGGGGACTGCATGGCCTAAGGGGAGGTGGGCGGCTGGAGGTTCATGGGCAGCGAACATCAACCCACAGCTCTTAGAGAGTGGACTAAGATGCTCACGCAGGGTTCCTAGCTAAAATCCTGAGTCAATACATAACTATAAACTATAATCTAAGCACTATTCAGGTTGATCTTGAGAATAAATACATATAACCATGGACCTTGCTCGTTAGGCCTCTAAGGCAAGGTTGCAGTACTGGCTTTCTGCTGACAACCAGAGGCCACTGGTTGGAGCAGTCCTCTGTTAGGCTCCATTCAAACTGTCTTGCTTTCAGTAAAATGGATGACTAAATCTTACTTGAGTAGTTTGAGGAAGTCGAGGAAATCCTAGTTTAAACTAGTTTAAACACAGTCATAACCTATTTAGCTTTATCCAGACTTAAAAGGAGAAAGCCAACTGGAAACATCAAGAACCAGTTTCATCTAGTTTCAATAATTCACAAGTAGATTGAGCCATTCAGAATCAGTCTATAAATGTGGAACTCTAGAATCTCCACCACAGTGTCGCCTAGAATTATAGAAAAACCAGAGCAGCGGGGACACTGAATTCACCCTGCCCATGCCGATTTGCTGTCAGATGAAACACATTCTGAGAGCCAGCATCATTGCCTAAACCTAGAGCCAGAAAACTAAAATGGTAGGACTCACCAATTTATTTTTTTCTAGTTTTAGCTACTAAAACTGAACCTTCTCTGCTCCTCTCGTCTGGTACCACACAGCCTGGTAGCGGTGTGGCCATATAGAGTGAGTAAAGGACGAGAGAGGGCAGTGAGAGGCCTTCATCTGTTAATAAAAGAAAAGATAATCCGAGCACTCTTATGTAGGACTGTGGGGGAGGGTAACGGTCGAAGTGACTCCCTTACCCCTAACCTCAACCTCAACCACTCAGAGGAAGCTAAGCAGTCAGGAGAGGCAGCAGGGGTGTCGGATAGAGGGGTGTCGGATGAGGAGTACCCTAGAGGCAGAGGGAGGGAGGTGCCTGACCTGATGGAGACAATTGAAAAGGAAGCAGAGTTACTGTGTTTTATGTTCTCAGAGGTCATGGTCCAGACCAACAGTGGTTGGGTGTGGTTTCTGGGGTTGCAGTGAAGCAGAACAGTGAGGCCGAGGAACATGGGAACAACTTCGCTCCCCTCATGAAGACAGACAGAGCTGCATGCAAGTCCTCTCTTCAAACACCCTCACCAGCACCCAGACATACACTGACCACTTGGTGTCTCTCAGACCACTCAAGGGTCAAGTTGGCAAGAGTAACCATCATAACTCCATCTGTTCTCAACACCCTAAACACATCTACTCGGGCCGTAATTGATCTCCAAATGAAGAAAACAATAAGGATATAGCTCTGCTTAATAACTTTTGTTCCAAATCTCCCACGGTACACTAGACAAACTCTTAACTGTGAGCCCCTGAGAAAAGCAAGTTAAGCACTTCCAATATATAGCAACTAACAACCTCATTCCGAAAGGAAAGAGTGAAAACAAGACTCAAACCCAGTGCTAAGAGACTCGTGTAGCATCTGAAGAATGTGGTGGCATAATGGGAGCCTCACCTACAGCCCTGCCAACTGTAGCCCACGTGGGCTTGTCTCAGATGGTGGTGCTCACGGCCTGGAGCTTTAGAGACATACATCCTGTTCTTGCATCTAATTGACTGGCACCTCCATTTTATCTCTGTCTTTACCCTCATATTTTCACATACTTAGAGGGCTCCCCCCAAAACCAGAATCACATGGAAAACACCAGCATGTAGCACCAGCTTGAGCAATAGCTGGACCTCCTCGGATCACAGCTACAGGAGCCTCTGAATGGGCCACTGAGCACAGCAGAATGATTTCTATAATAACTTGTAGGCATCTGTATACATGCAGGGCACCCCAGCAGCATTCTCTTTCTGGGGAAAGTCTTTCAAGCCAATTTACATGTTTATGTCACTAAGCCTGGTAGTGAATAAAATCTTGCTGATTCCTGAGGGGCCTTCAAGGTGTCTTTCTGTCTCATGACAAAGAACTTCTCTCCTTTGGGGGGTGCTTTGTAGAAACCTTGCCTTCCAGAACCTCAATGTTTCATGAACTTTAAAAACCAAACTACGTTTTCACATCTTTCCACCCTGCTTTTGCTCCCGTTCTAACTAAACCTGACCAAAAGCAACAACCATGTTCATGCAATAGCTTGATGGTAGCTGTCTTAAGAGTCCCTCTGCCAAATTTAAATAGAATCTAACACAATGTCTCGGGATGTACAAAATGTAGACAAGTTATTTGTCAAAATATAACACAAATGGCCTGTGGTCTATTTCCAAATAATTTCCCCATTTCCATTAGGAACCCCACAAACAGTTTTTACCTCCGTGGTATATTGATTTGAGCTCTCGCCATTATCACTCCTCAAGGCTCTGGTGAAAGAATTTGGGGGACTCTAACACATGTCCCCAAACTTCTCTTCCCAGAAGAGCTTGTGAAGGCTTCTGAACCATGTAGTCAGGTAGTCCTGAAGATAAAGCCACTCCTGGGACCAATTCTCTGTTCCCTTGTAAGTTGCCATGACAAGTACTTGAGAAGAAAGGTTGGCTTTGGTTCACAGCTCAGAGCCCACCATCAGCTACCTGCTTTTCTGAACGGTGGTGGAGTAGTGCCTCACATCATGAGCGTGGAAAGGACCAAAGCTGCTTGCCTCATGGCAGCCGGATAGCAGACAGGCAGGTAGTGCTTGCCTGTGCTGCAAAACTAAACTACTAGTTTCTACCACATCAATCAAGAGTAACCATCACAGCCAGGATGCTGACATGTGCCTGCTGTTGCCATGCTCAAGAGACTAAGATAAGAAGATTGTAAGATGGAGGTCAGCCTGGGTGGCTGTATCACAGTCCTGTCTCTAAATGAATAAATAAGATAAAGCATCAAAGCCGCTGCCCACTCCCTCGGCATTTCCCCAGGATGCTGTGATGTTCTCTCATCCCTCTCTTTGCTTCATCATCAAGAAGCTCTCCGTTGTACCAGCTGCTGGAGCCTCCATGGGTCAGTCGGTCTTACAACTTCACTTGTAAAGCAAGCAGTTGTCTCCTGAACTCAGAGCTGGTCTCTCCCTTAACTACCCGCAGTACATGTAGTAAGCTGCAACTTTTAAGTCACCATGGATATGTTAGGAATTAAGGCGTGTGCCTCTTGGATAATTTCCAGCTGCCTCAAAAGTGGGTCTTATCACGACATTGAGAGCACTCTTGATGTTGTCTGGCTTTGCAGTTATTCCGTGTGTCAGGGATCCATTCAACCACTTAGTCTGGGACACAGACACTTTGCCTGCGCCTTGAAGTCCTTCCGTAATGTGCATTTGGCACCATTTGTAGATGGAGGCTGCTACTTTGTTTCCTGGCCACCAAGCCCCAAATAATCACACAGAAACTATATTAATTACAACACTGCTTGGCCAGTGACTCAGATATTTTTCTAGCTAGCTCTTACATCTTGAATCAATGCATTTCTATTCTTCTGTGTATTGCCATGAAGCTGTAAAGATTCTAGGTGTCTTTTCCTTCAGCAGTTATATAGCATCTCCCTGACTCTGACTACTCTCTCTATAGATAGATAGATAGATAGATAGATAGATCTATATATCTCTCCCAGTCTGGCTATATTCTGCCCTGCCGTAGGCTGAAACAGCTTTATTCGTTAACCAATAAAAACAACACATATACAGAAGGACATCCTACATCAACTTGTCTTATCTTAAAATGAGCTTCTCTGAGATAATGGAAAGGAAGATCAGTTCTTTTAAGAGAAGCCCCTTCTACTCACAGACATGCATCTTGCCCCTGACTCCCAACAGGACAGCACCCTGAAAGCAAAGTAGCAGTTTGTCCTTCACACTGGGTTTTTCATTTTAAGTAGTGGATTAGGTAGAGCATTGCTGGATTCTTACCGAGCTACCCAAGCATAGTGTGTGCATCAGCTCTCCACTGCTGGGACAGATACCTAAGATAAAGGAAAGGGGCTTATTTTGCTCACACTTCCACAAGTGTTATCTCCTAGTCACTTACCTACCTGTGTTGCTTTGGGCCAGTAGTGGTCCAGTACAACCCTGGGAAGTTGATGGTAGAGGAGGCTGCTCACTTCATGGTGGCCAGGAAGCAAAGAAAAGGGAGGAGTCTGGGTCCTGATAACCCCTTCAAGGACAAGCCCCAATAACCTAACTTCCTCCCACAAGACTCATCTCCTAGGGTCCTACCATGTCCCAAAAGTGCCACAGGCTGATGACCAAACCCTTGCATATGGACCTTTGAGAGAAAATTCCAGGTCCAAATTATAGCAGTTGGCCTAATTTCTTTTGTTTGCTTCACCCCAAAGAGATATATATTAACGCCAGGAACTTTCTTCATGGTTCCCCCCCCCCCCCATGGTCTTCTCCATCTTAATTTAATGCCTCCCCAGCACAGTGTAATGAGGACGCGAACAGGCCTGCTTTTCGTCCTTGCCTGACTCCCACTCGGCTAGCTTTACACCCAAAATAACAACACACAAACTGTATTCATTTAAACACTGCCTGGCCCATTAGTTTCATCCTCTTATTGCCTATCTCTCACATCTTGACTAACCCATATCTAATAATCTGTATGCCACCATGAGATCGTGGCTTACCGGGAAAGATTCAGCATGTCTGACCTGGCGGCTGGCTCCATGGCATCTGTCTAGGGTCAGAGAATCATGACGACTGCTTGAGGCATCTGCCTCACTTCCCTTCTTCCCAGCCTTCTGTTCTGTCTACTCCACCTATCTAAATCCTGCCCTATCAAAAAGCCAAGGCAGTTTCTTTTTTAACCAATGAGAGTCCTCCATCAGCACAGCTCTTGAAATAATGCATTACTCTCTTAAGAAAAACAAGCTAGTTTCAAATGGAATCTTAATCCAGACTCTAAGGGTGCAGTTCTGTAAAGCACATAGCATTAAGACCCTTGAGTGAGTGGTGCCATTAGCTTCCCCGATTCTAAACATACTGCAGAGACCTGCCACAGCTTGCCTGGTGACTTTCCAACTAGGTTGCCTGATGGCTTCCCAACAGAGAGGAACTAGCTCTGCAAGGTGCACCCGGGAATGGGTAGACTATCACATACCACAGGGCCTTTCCTGGGCTGGCACCAAATACGTTTCACACTCTGAAACCATCCAGAACAAAGCCACACATTGTATCAAAATACCAAATTCTATGACAAGGGTTACTTAGGTGTTCTTCCCAGAACAAAACAGCATTCTGACTCTGAGGGTCATTGCAGACTTCCTGCAACAGAAAACTGAGTGTTGCCTTATAGATTCTACTAATCAAGTTCCCACAATCTGGCTTTATTTTGGGCCCCTTATTTATTCACCTCCTGACAGCGTTAGACTCCACATATGAGTATCTCGGTCTGTCCATTCCTCTTGTGGCATTTAAGAAGGGCCCAGATGGCACAGGCGGGGAGAGGCAGTAGTAAGCAACACATCATCTGGATAGGAAGCAGCACACATGGCGAGCAGCAGCATTTCTCACCAGCTACCCCAGCACCAGCTATGTCCTAAACTGCTTTCTTGCCTACATAATGGGGGCTGACAGTGTAGTTTTACTTTTAAGTCCACCTCCCTTGTGAAAAAGCAGATCCTTTACTCTGAATCTCCCAGCCAACCAGCAACCAGAAATCCTCACAGGTCAGTTAAACCTAAAATTAGATGACACTTTCAAAACAGGCATGTAGCCAACTGATTATAAATATGTTTCAGACCTGCCCAGAGCAGAGTGGGCATTTGGAAACCATGTATTTATCCTTTACAAGTCAACTGGTGTCGTGTGAGGACTTCACTGTAAAGCGGTAAAATCAGATGGTTACATCTCACTTCTAATCATTTTCCAGTGTGCTGCTGCACGCATTGGAAGGAACTGCTTGCCTGTCGATAAATATTTCTGCTCCGTGTCCCTTTTCTATCCATCTAAATGCTTGTCAGAATGACAGTTTACACAGCCGGAAGCCTCTTCCTCTTTTAAGTGGAGACGACCATGTAGTCCATCCCACCTAGAAAGCAGCTGAGTTGGGGGCTGGCCCAGACTTCTTGGCAGAGAGAAGAAGGCTATCATCCCAGATGCCCGTGGGCTCCGGCACAGTCGTGTGGTCCACCCATGTTCAGGAGAAACCACCTGGCTGAGAGGGTGGGCCCCATGGCCCCATGATGAGATTGGCCATACAGCATTCCGTACACTCTACTGTTGACATGGTACTGCCTAAGCTGCTAATGGCAGCCTCAACTCACATAACCCGCAATAATCCGTGACTCTGACACAGCATCTACAGTGCAGTTGTGATCGGTAACCAGCTATGCTGCAGGCAGGCTACAGTACAGTGCCCAACTGGAAATAAAGCCAAATGCCTGGCAGACTGGACACTGACATCACACACATTGTCAGGAGAAAACCGCTTAGAAGACCTCTGAAAGGAGTAGTGATCTGACCCACGAGATGCAGAGACCTCAGTGTAGGGGCACAAGTGTCTCTCTTCGGCAACAAATTCCAAAGAAACCAGAATGGATGAAATGCCTGATAAAAAAAAATTTTTTAAATAGATATAAAGAAGCTCAGTGAGATACAAGAGAATATTTTTAAAACATCAAATGAAATTAGGAAGACAAAGCAGGACAAGAATGAGAAACTCGCCTGAGATCTTTAAGAATAACCAAATAGAAATCTTGGAATGAAAGAGAATGCTTAACCAGAAAATATCAACAGACTAGATCAAGTGGAAGAAATAACATCTGAATTTGAAAACAGGTTCTTAAATATCTAATTTAGACCCCACAGGAAGAAGGCAGGGGAGGGAAAGGGAAAAGGGAGAAATGCACTCGGGATCTTTGCAAGCCAGGGTGGTTGTATATTCCCATAATCCCAGCATCCCTGTAATCCCCATACTGGGATACTAATCAGGAGAACTGAGAACTGGAGGGCAGCCTGGACTACATAGCAAGACTGTCTCTTACAAACAAAAAGGAAGAAAATCTTTGTAACACTCTAAAGGGAATAAATCTCTCTATCATTGGTTAAGGACACAGGAAAATTATTCCATGGCTTCTCTAATCTTTGGGAAGATACGATCATCCAGGTATAAGAGATCTAGAAAATGTCTAATATACCTAACCAGAAAAGATCTTCACCCCAGCATTATAGTCAAACTGTCAAAAGTCTAAGAAGTAATTTTACAATCTGCAGGGGACAAAAACACCCAGTCACTTCTACCTTACGCTCATTAAAATAGCAGGAGACACCTCACGTGGAGTCCTGCAGTCTGTGAAGGGGTGGAATAACACATTCCAAGTCCTGAAAAAAAATCACCCAGAATTACTCTACCAAACAAGACTACCCCAGAAATGGAGAAAAAAATAAGACCTCCCAAGATAAGATGAGCAAAACTGATTTATGACTACCAGCTCAGTGGGGAAAGCACTTGCCACACAGTGCAAAGACCCAAGTTTGGATCCTGAGCAGCCATGTAATTGTCTGTCTGTTACCCCAGCACCAGGAAAGTAGAGACAGGGTTCTCAGGGCAAGCAGGCTAGCTTGACTACCTGAATCAGTGTGCTCTGGGTTCAGCTGAGAGGCCCTGCCTCAGTATATAAGGTGACTGAGGAAGATGCCCAGTCAGCCTCTACCCTCCATCCTCACATACTACACAGATATATATGTGCATGCACCTGCCACATACCCATGAAAACATCAAAATGACAGGACTATCAATAATAGCCTCGGATGTGAATGGACTAAATTTTCTCATTAAAACTTAAGGGACTTGCTGAATGGGTTTCAAAAGACATGAGCCACCAGTATGCTGCTTGCTAATAATTTACTTCACAAGTAATTACACGGAAACCAAAATGGGAAAGGTGCAAAATGCAAAATGACACTCCAGGTGAAGGAAAGCCTGAGATAAGCAGCAATAACCATCTATAGGAATAGACATTGAGACAATAAGAAGAGAGAAAGGCAGACGCCATGTGATAATGAAAGGTCAAGTCAATAGTAAGGTATAATTATAAGTTAATATGCACCTAATGGTATAGCATCCAGTTTCATAGACAAACATTATGACAAGTGGAGAGAGGCTCCAATACAGAAATAGTGTGGAATTTCAACACTCCACCTGGTTAATGAGCAGGTCATCCAGACCCCCTCCTAAAGTCAAATTAATACCACAGTCAAGTTATAATATAAATCCTATGACTTCCCAGGCATTTATAGAATAATCAACCTCATAGTTACCGAGCACATTTTCCTCAGTTTAGGATTTCTCTGAAACAGATTATGTATTATGTCACAGAGTTAAAAACATTTAAATTATATGCTAGATCCTTTCTGATCACAATGATTGCTAAAACTAGAAACCAGTTAACAAGTGAGCCAGAGATAGGACAGCACAGGGCAGTGGATCACTGAGGAACTGAGAGGTGAATTAGTGCTTGTCTCAGATTGGCAGTTGGTAACTGCTAGAGGAGGGAAATCCTTCTTGGAGGGTACAGTGGTTACTTTTCTATTGTTGTAGTCAAACATCATGACCAGGACAACTTATCAAAGAGAATATTTAATCAGTCCTACAGTCACAAAGAGTGTAGAGTCCAGGATGGTGACAGAAAGGCATGGTGGCAGGAGCACCGAGAGCTCACATCTCAGACCTAAGCAGGAGGCAGAGAGCACACTGAGGATGCCGTGAGTCTTGAAATCTAAGAGACTGTACCCAATGGCACACCACCTAATCCTTCCCAAACAGGTCTACCATCTGGTGACCAAATGCTCAAACATATGATCCTGTGGGGGCCATTTATTTAAACTACCCAGGGAGTATGGCTCCTGGTAGGTTTCCCATGCTCCAGTGGATGGCCTCACACCAGTGCACATATGGGCAGCACTAATTAGACTAAGTTCAAAAAAAAATAAAGACAAGCAGTTAGGAAGGAAAGCTACTGGGGAAAGGAGGGCATTGATTACATTCCTATACACATAGGTTGAATTCTCAACAAACAAAAAATTATAATAGAAATAAATACAACACAACTGTGTTAACCCTAAGGTTACATTTATCAGTGCCTACATTGAAAAAAAGAGTAGAAACTTTGCAAATACCCTGCTGAGGTATCTCAAGGACTTGGAAAAGTAAAAACTAAACTAGCCCAAAATAACAAAGACCAGAAATAATACAAAAGATCAGTGAAGCCAAGAGTCAGTTGTTTGCGAAGATAAATATGAAAACATAAGTGATTCAACAGAAAGTTAATGCATCAACGGGGATGTTTTGAAAAAGCGTTGACAGATTAGAAAACCCCCGAGGACTAAGAACGTGGCTAGAACGGCGAGTGATGGTCAGAGCCCACCGTGCACCAACGTCCTCCATATTATTTCCACAGTAGCTCCCCCATTCAAGCAAGGCCTGTCGGGACTATGGTGTGTGCCCTGCTACAGTCTTGCTGGCAGTGCCTTAGAACGATTTGGGGCAGAGACCTTTGAAGAGACTCTGGTCCCGTGTTCTGATATTCTGGGATGTCCCTCCCCACACAGCTCGGGCCTGTGACTGAAGCCTATGCTAGCTCCCTTGTCATCCTTTCTCCCAGGATCCCATTTTATTCTCAGCAGAGGCTAAAGTGGTCCTCTGAGGCACAGAGGCGTGGGTGTCCACACACAGGGCGGTGTCCTCCTCTCCATCCTCACTCTCACCTGTGAGGCTCACGCAGCGACATCACAGATGCTGTCGAGGGGGTGTGTGCTGCACACGTTTTTGTTCAGATCATTTGTTTCCATTTTTTTAATCTGTCTTTACTAGTCTGTCCCAGAGTTCATGTTTTGCCATTCTTTTGTGACTTCTTTTAAATATCAAAAATTATAGTTTCATTGTAGCATCAAATGTTCTATCGCTGTTGGCTTTGTCTGAGTCATGTCCCTTCCAGGCTTACTTGAGGAGATCAGTAGAGAGGTTGCTGCTGGCACCCACAGGGCCTTTGCATACATTTATTGCCTCATTCACTGCTCAGACTGGAGTGTAGGGTCTACTCGGAGGTAGGTGTTATTAGCCCCATTTTATGGAAGTCAAGGCATACCAGAAGAAAAGCCTACCTAGCTGCACAAGGAAGAATAGACACAGGGCTAGATTGCCTGGTCTGAATCCCTGCTCTGCCACCTCACTGCTGTGTGACACTGGGCAGATTACCTAGCCTTTCTGTGCTTTGTTTCCCCCCTCTTGAGTGTCTTACTGTAGTCCCTTCCTCACAGAGCACTGTGAGCTTTGAAGTGACCTGTGAAGGTTAGACGGCCCCTGGCATAGATGCTAGCTGGGTAAAGAATAGGTAGGCAGGGCTGGAGAGATGGCTCAGAGGTTAAGAGCACTGACTCCTCTTCCAGAGGTTCTGAGTTCAATTCCCAGCAACCACATGGTGGCTCACAACCATCTGTAATGAGATCTGGTGCCCTCTTCTGGCCTGCAAGTATACATGCAAGCAGAACACTGTATATGTAATAAATAAATAAATAAATCTTTAAAAAAAAAAAAAAAAAGAATAGGTAGGCAGCCAGGGCCCTCCCCACAGCGTGGCCCACCTAAAGGGGCTGTCATTGGCGAGTGCCTGGTACACGCTGAGACTGGAAAAGGAAAGGGGCACAGTTCTTCTCAGGGTCCTGCCATCCTTGGCCTCGGGAGGTTTCTATTAGCCTCTTCCAATCTCTCATCCAGGCACTGGCTCGCTCATCTTTTCAATGTTACATCTAAATGTTATTATTTGGCACAGAATACTTAGAAATCCAAGTGATTTCAAGATGGTATTGCTCTGCCTGCATAAAATATCTTCAACCGTGTGAAAACCATGCCGAGTACCTGTCCTGAAACTCAGTTTGTCTTCCTCATCTTTCTGTGGTTCCAGAAAAGAGAAGAAAACAATAGAACCCGGGTATTTATTGGTGGCAGTTGCCTAGAGTTGTTGGGCTTTTAACACAAACAGGAGTAGGAGTTCCTGGGCCATTTCACGTCATCTCAAGAGAGGCCGAGAAAAGATCCAAGAGATGTTAGCAGGCAGATGAAAACTGACTCAGGTCAGAACCTCCAAAGGCTGCTCACTCCACATGCATCTGAGTGGTGCGGAAATACACCCATTGACAAGGGTAGTGGTTAGCAAAACACCTCCATAAATCTTCCAGAGCAGACTGCTCACCTCAGACTCATCACCACCAGAAGAATGGCGGGGAAGCTGTGTGGGAGTGTGGCCATCCTCTTTCCTGGGTATCAGCAATTAGCTTATGTGCTATCTGAAGGGCTGACTCATCCAGTTTCTACTGTGGGATAACGCAGACAACACAGTTTAATCACTAGTGAAATAGAAATGCATTGCTGAGAGCAAAGTTTCTCTTCCAGGTAAGTACCAAGGAATTGAGAGAACAGCCTTACCCACCCACCCATCACAACAGCACAGCCTTACCCACCCACCCATCACAACAGCACAGCCTTACCCACCCACCCATCACAACAGCACAGCCTTACCCACCCACCCATCACAACAGCACAGCCTTACCCACCCACCCACCCATCACAACAGCCAAACTTTATCCACCTACACCTGGTACAACTAGACAGCCTTACTCACTGGCATTGTAGCTATCACAACACCTCAGCTTTACCACCCTACACCCATCACAGCGGTGTAGCCTCACGTACCCTCCAACCCATCACAACAGCTCAGCCTTACCCACCCGACAGAGTGACGCAGCCGTCTTGACACCTTCCACAGCTGGGCCCTGACTCACATCCACGTAAACTGTGACATACACAACTGAAGAGCCGCACCCTACAAGTGTCAATTATAGCTGTGCATCGCAGACGCAGACATAACGCCCCGTGCTCTTTGCAGAGGTTTTTGTGTGTTCATTTATCTTTTAAAACAGTTCAGTGAGAGATTATTTTAGTCCCTGTTTTACACAGAGAAACTAAGGCATAGAAATGTTTAGTGGCTTGCTAAAAATCACATAGATAGTAGGTAGCAGAGCAGAGATTTGGATCTGGAAATCTTTTATTAACTATGGTATCTTTTAATTATAAGTACAAGAAGAAATATGTTCATTTTCATTAGATACAAACTATATTTATCTTATAAAATGTATAAGAGGAAATTATTGCTACAAATAAAAGAGGAGAATGATAGGATTAATTCAACAGGAAGACATACCACCCTAAATATATATATGTATCTGTGTGTGTGTGTGTGTGTGTATATATATATATATATATATATATGCACTCTATAACACAGATACAAAACAGAGAAAACACAGCTCAGCGGAACAAACACAATATAAAGACAAGTCCGGAGCGACAGCTGATGATTTTAGCACACCTTTGTCGGTAAGCTGATAGAACAAGCAAGGCACACGCACCAACCCATTTGAGAGTTATCTTAACTGACGACTGAGAATTCTTACTTTACAGTGCTTATGACACATTCACCAACATCAATCGTGCTAGATCATAATACCTAAGACTCAGCAACTCTCAAAAAGACTGAAATCATACATAATGTGTCCTCAGGCCACAGTAAAATTCATCCCGTAACTGATGCCAGAAGAAGAGCTAGGAAACATCCAAATATGATGAAATTAATAGCAGAACTGAGGGTTCAGAGAAGTCACGGCTGAAGTGTTGTAACATGGCAGTGAAGACATTGCAGTGCACAAAACAGCGGCACAGCTAAAGCAGGCCCGAGAGAGGGAAAAGCCTTTGCAGGAGAGAAAAGTTTGGACAGCTGTAGCTTTTTATCAGAAGTTGAGCGGAAATTCAGCAAGTCGCTCCCAAAGAAACTTAGATAGAAATTAAAATGTAAGCTGAAATCAGTGAAATAACAAATCAGGCATTCAATAAAAACAGAACCAAGAGGGGATTCTTTAAAATGGCAAATTACAGTGAAGCATAAGAAGTCCCTTCTCACCCTTGTCCCCAGCACTCCCAGTAAGACTATGTCCCCGTGAAGTGGGGTGTTGAAGCCCATCTTTCTCCACACGTGCCTTACACGCTTGAGCAGTGCTAGCATGTCAGTTCCTCTTTTCTAACTATTCTCCTGTCTCTGTTTGTTCCATGCTAAGCAGACGGCCCAGAAATTAGCCAAAAGCAGGAAGAAGGTGCAGTACAAACAACTTCATCACTTGGTGTTACGCCTGTCCTTTTCTTTTACGTTTTGCCTTTTTATGATTTCGTGTTTTTGTTTTCTGCATCCAGCAAGTTTTTGTTCCAATTTCGTTTTGAATCGCTCCATAAGCCAGCCTTTCTCCAAACTTAGTTGCCACAAGTGGCCATTTTCTGTTGCTCATTTGGTCATTTCACTTCAGAGGAACGACAGGGAACAGATTGGAGATGCTAAATGAATCCTCTAGTGTGGAAGCTGCAGCCATTCAGGAGCAATGATGTGGCAGGGACCTGGGACTACCCAATTGCAGTATATTCAATTTGAGGATTTCTCAGATTGCTGGATGCAAAAACAGAAAACTCGCTAATAACCACACATGTGCAGGGTTCAGCCCTAAACGAGCCAGGCTGCCCTTTGGGATGGCAGAGCTTCTAGGTATTTGTAAATTACTCCGAGGATGTGAGGCATTGGGGGCTCTTTTGGAATGGGGTGGCTGCAGGAGCAGGCAGCTGCTTCTGTTGCTGTGGTGATGTATGAACATGAAGACCCTCTTACCAGAACCGCATCCAATGGCTTCATTTGTACCTACTACTGACATTGCCCTCCGTCAGCTCTGACAGGGTAAAATGAGTGACCATTCCAGGGTCACTATGAGTTAGCTGCTCTTACTCTTTGACCCCCCCCCCCGAAACCCTTGCAGAAAGGGTCACTTGTCACCATGTCAGAGTTAATCTGCTGCAGTGACTGCCACTGTAAGGCAGCAGCAGAGGGGACTCCACATTTCCCCTGTAACGTAGAGATGCTAACTCTTGCCCATGCGTCCATCCTCTCTGTAGTACCTTCAGCTTTGGCAATTTAACCCTTGAGTCTGTGTTGCCGTTCTGGTGACTGTGTCTTGGTAACCCAGTGTGTGAGCTAACCTTTTCCCATGCCATTGGGTTCAGGTAATATAATAAAACTTCTTTTGATGCACTTTTTTCTTAGGCTCCTGAAGGTGAATCTCAGCCAATGACTGAGGTGGATCTCTTCATTTCTACCCAGAGGATTAAAGTATTGAATGCAGATACACAGGTACCAGCTTGCTCCCACCTTTCTCAGGGGTAAAGGTCAGTGGGGTTACTCTAACATAGACTGCCCTGCCTGTAAAGTGGCTATCCCCTGGTGTTGGAATGCTGTAACTTGTGTGCTGGGTCCTGGAAACCTGACTGGGACGACAAGGGAATTAAGAAAGGAGGCACACACATACAGAACAGCTGGGATTGGTGGGCCAGGCGCTCTGATGCAGATGAACCAGAGGCAGCCTAGAAACTCAGTGTGTTTATTTTCTACATCTGAACAAGGAAGCAGAAGGAAGTCTCTTTAGGGGAGCAGTCCCAGGCTGTAAACACTGGGGAGGGCAAAGCTGGGTTCTACATTCTCTGCACGTATTTTGTCAACATTGACACATGGACCAGGAGAAGGCTTTGCCATCCCCATGGATCTGAGATATTGGGATCTGTGATGTAGCTGTGCTCATGTCAGTGATAACACATTCACTCAGGGCTTCAATCAAAAACAAAGAACATGGTTCACAAAAGGCTGTGGCTAATTTCTTCAAGCACAAAGGGAAACGCAGAATATGTGTGTTGTCTGTCACTCAAATGAGTTGTCTGGGAGGAGGTACTCACTAGCCTTAAGGAATTCTATTTAAAAGTGTACAGCATACATATGTGTGTGTGTGTGCGCGCGCGCACACTGGCATTTAGATTTTATCTTTTCAGCTTCACCACCAGAGATTCTACAAAGGTGTAAAATGTTTAATATTTCTTCTTTTTCTCTTGAATATATCTCCTCCTCTTCACTGGCCAAGGAAAATGCCTCAGGCCTGGGAGTGGGACTCAGAGGTCTGGCAGTGAGAGCCTTGTCCTGGCCCACCCCAGCTGGGTTCCATCCTCAGCCTGTGTGAGGAAAGAAGATACCATCTCCCAAGTTCTTACGTCCTACGTGCCACTCATCTGCTCTGTCCTTCACCTCTAGGAGCCTATGATGGATCACCCCCTGAGGACCATTTCCTACATCGCAGACATTGGGAACATTGTCGTGCTGATGGCCCGCAGACGGATGCCCCGGTCCAACTCTCAAGAGAACGTGGAGGCTTCTCACCCATCCCAGGATGGAAAAAGACAGTACAAGATGATCTGCCATGTCTTTGAGTCTGAGGATGTAAGGCTGCCTTCTCCAACCTCCCTCTGGGTGACCTCAATAGTCACTAGGTGGCCAGTTTCTCAGGACCTGAATCAGTCTGGCTCATCATACATTAAACATATTTATTGAGCCCCTGCTGTATGTCAGGCACTGTTCTAGAACTGGAGGTGTACGGCGTTACTCTCTGTGCAGACTAAAGGGGTGGAAGATAGAGGTAATCAACTTAGTAAATTAGACATGGGGAGTGCTTTGCTGAAATACAAAATGGGGTCAGTGCACAGAAGGGCAGGACTAGTTCAAGTAAGGTGTTCAGCATAATACATTTTTTCTTCAAGAAGGTGACAGTTGTGTAGAGATTTGAATAAAATGAGAAATAGCAAGTGCAAAGGACTAAAGCAGGAGAGTGCCAAGTTTGCTTGGGGAGGAAGAGCCAGCAGGCTTTGAAAGAGAGGGACCCAGATTGCCAGTCTAAGCAGGTCTTCATGGCACCAGAGTGTTTGCAGAGAAAAGTTCGGAGCTGTACAGAACTGTCCTGCTGTCACAGTTAGCGTCCCTGTTCCTCCCAGGCCAAGGACTGGGAGGAGTCCAAGGGAGCATCACCCCCTAGGTCCAGACCTTACGAAAATGTTCCCTTCTGGGTAGCAATCCAGGATTCCTGACCCCATTCTCACAGGACGTGAGGTCAAATGAAGACAGATGTGTTCACAGAGAGGTGCCCCTTCATCCACAGTGGCTCTGCACGGCACTAGCCCCTGACCTCCCCAAGCACTGTCCCTCCTGTGACTTGCTTACCTAGCTGCAAGAAACTGCCCTCCGCAAGAAGTGAGGAGGCCAAGGCAGTCAGGAAGCCAGGAGATGCTGACACTGATCTTCAAGCCTTAAGCAGCAATGCCTCTTCCTGACTCCCTTTGTCCTGTGCTCTAAGGCTGTGGCAGGATGCAGCACAAGAGAAATAAGCAGGGCCGGGAGAGTTCATGAATAAAATTGTAGAATCTTTAGGCTCCTGGTTCCTGCAGGCCAGAAAAGGCTCACCAGCCTGTAGGATCCCCGCAGGACCGCTGCTAACTTCATCTAGCACAGAGTTTATAAAGAGGGCTTTCTTCCTCTATTTTTTAGTTCCACTAGAGAAAAGCAGAAAGATCCTAGTGACTTCATTTTCATTATAATCTGGAGCAAGTGTATTGTTCCATAGCTGAGGGATGAGCCGGAATGGGCTGGGCTGGGCTGAGCTGGGCCGCCACCCCATGAACAAGCAGGCACAGGGTGTCTGTGTATGCATAAAGACCAAAAGAGGATGTTGGGTAGCATCCTCCCTCACTTTTCCACCTATGCCTCTGAGGCAGAGTCTCTGCCACAGTCAGGGGTTCACATTTTCTCATTTAGGCTGGAGGTCAGCAGGCTTTCTGCCTCTGCCACCCTCTTGAAGCTGGAATTATAGACATGCACAGCTTACTACATTAATGGTAGAATTTTAGTCCAGTCCTCATGGTTATTCAGCAAGCACTCTTAGCCACTGAGCCATGTCTCCAATTCCCTTTATTTTCTACAAAATAATTTATAGCCATAAGTATAATGAAAAAGGAAAAGAGGTTCAGATAAAGTCATGATACTTTAAATGCATGGACTCGGCCATTCCAAACAGTAGCATGAAGCAGCCAGATGTTGCCATCTGCTTACTTAAGTTTGGCTGTGAGAACTGTACTGTATTTGATGCAATACTGTAGATACTCTCTACTTGGCATTTTGGAGGGTCAAGCAAGAATGCATACCTGTAAACACAAGCAGAGTCTCCATGTGCCACTGACAGGGATATGATCACTGACAACTCGTGTCATGGCCACAAAAGATATGGGTGATTTTAAAAGATGTAAAACTTACTTATAAAATCCCAAAGGACCGGCTTCCTTTGCTTTGTACAGTATTATTCTTAAAATGTGCAGGGTAGCCAGGTCCACCCAATTAGTCCTGTATTTAAACAGAAACTAGAATCTAGTCATGGATACAGTGATTAGAAACAGCTGTTAAATATAATCGATGTCCAGTGAGATATCCAAAAATTATACCGGATGTAGAATGGATTTGTCACTGTGTATTGTCTTTTTTATAGTAGGATGTCCAGCATCTCTGACTCCTGTCTACTGAGTGCCAAGGACTCCCTTATGGGTACAGTCATAAGAAACATACTGATTTTTTTTTCAAATAGCTCCTGGTAGGCACTGGTACCCTGATATAGAATGCTGAGTGACCTGCTATTTAGAACCCTCAAATGCCACTAGGACTCATCCAGGGGCGCATGTGCCAGAAACTCCCCCATTCACTGCTGTCTTCCCCTATGCTGCCACTATAGGCCCAGCTGATCGCACAGTCCATAGGGCAGGCATTCAGTGTGGCGTACCAGGAGTTCCTCAGAGCCAACGGGATTAACCCTGAAGACCTCAGCCAGAAGGAATACAGTGACCTGCTCAACACCCAGGACATGTACAACGATGACCTGATCCACTTCTCCAAGTCGGAAAACTGCAAAGATGTAGGTACTTCCCAGGACTTGTTCCCAGGCTGAGCCAGCCGGCTGGGGTCCTAGAGGGTGAGGCAGCCCTGCTGTGGAAGGAGAGGCTGGAAACAGTGGTGGTGGCAGGGCATTCTGTGGCTCTCACGTCCGTCTCTGGCTTCCTCCCAGGGGACCCTGTTATCAAGTACTTTTGAAAACAAGTATAAATGATAGGCTGCCCATCCTCTACCCCTTGAGGGAATTCTATAGGTATGGATGCAGGGCCTGACCTCTGTCCTTACAAAGCCCATGATCTAGGAAAGGGGGCTGAAAATGAACAGTGGCCTGCCTGCTCAAGCACTGGTGAAAGACAGCTGCAGTGGCAAAACAGATCACGTGATCATGCAATAGGCACTTCTCCCTCTGATGTTTCAGACTGAGCTCCGCTGGAGGGAGACAGGGTCAACCAAAGTGGTCTGGAGTTGTAGGTCATTGCAATATTCAGGGGCAGCAGAGAGTGGAGGGGTAAGGAGCAGTAACAGAGTGCTGGGACATCAGGAAGGAGGTGACTCAATCAGAGCAGGAAGTAAACACAGGAGAAGAGACAGTGTACCAATTTGAAAATCCAGAAAGATTTTATCCTCCAGATAAAAAGAACTTTGAATAAGAATGTGGGCTTTGGACCCCATTAGGTGTCTTGAGTCAGGCTCGTTGGACCACAGCATAGAAGAGGATTCCTGGTCAAGAGGTTCAATGGAAGCCTGCACTCAGAGCAAATATGGAGTGGGAGGGTACTGAGGATGAGTATGGTCTTGCTGGCCATGACCTTCCTTCTGAATCACAGCGCAGGGGACCCGGAGGTAGGTGTACCCTCTGTCCCATATTGACCTGGGATGGGCAGGGATATATTCATTGACTAGGGCTGCCATGGTAGCCCCAGAGGCTAGGCAGCTCCAGCAACAGACAGGAGTTGCCTTTCGGTTCTAGGCTGAAGTGCAAGGTTGAAGTGTTGGTAAGCCTGAGTCCTCAGGGCTGGGAAGAAAGGCTGTGTTCACACCTCCCTCCTTGGCTCTCAAATGGCCTCTTCCCTCATGTCCTCGTGTCACCTCCCATGTGCCCAGAAGAGCAACAGTCACACCAGATCGGAGCATGCGCGAATGTTCTCAGCTTAGCTCAGTTGCTCAGTTTACCTTTGCTCCAAGTGGAGGCACTGAAGGAGGCACTAAGATTAGAACCACAGCACAGGAATATAGGTATGGGGAACACTCCAGTGTCCCACTCGGCTGTGGGAGATGCTTCAGGGAAGGGGCCCGCTGCTGAGCTGCTGGGAGGAGTGGGCAGCATCTGTGACAGTAGCTTTGCTGGCTCCCAGTACAGACACATCAGACTCCACCAGATACTTCCAAAAGGGCCTTCCTTTTGGATACTTCCATGGCCCCTTTGCACACCTCCATATACTACAGGTGTCCAGTCCTATTGCTTGCCTCTGCGCCAGCCACCCAAGGTCACAAACACCCTATATGTCTGGGATCTGTTCTTCCTGTGTGCACCACAGCCTTTTGGCCATGGAAACTTCAGCGTCACGGTTTCCT
Organism: Arvicola amphibius; assembly: GCF_903992535.2. Lineage (NCBI taxonomy): Eukaryota > Metazoa > Chordata > Mammalia > Rodentia > Cricetidae > Arvicola > Arvicola amphibius. The sequence goes on from NC_052047.1 coordinate 165,239,798, forward strand.
CTCCTTCTGCCTTGCAGAAAAGTACTTCATGTGTTTATCACTCCCAACTCTTGAATACTGGAAATACTTTGCAGAACATTGTGGGATGAGAAAACCTATGCATAGAACCCAAAAGCCGCTTGTGGATTAAGGTGTAACAGGCCACCAAAGCTCTCACTACATAGGACAACTGATGTTTTAAAACAGAAAAGCATGGTGCCCCTTGTATTTGTGTGTGAGGCCAAACTGGTCACATGAAATGAGGGTGAATTCCAGGTCTCGATAGGGGTTGTTGGGGGTTGTGTGTGAAGTGGGTTCCTACAGACTCCAGATGCCACCGAGTGTAGAGAAGACAGGAACCCACCTGGACTGGCACCCTCCAAGAAGCACTGAAGAGCCATCCTAATTAGTCTTAATAATAAAAACCCAAAGTCAGATATCGAGGTAAAAGCCGAAAGACCTGAGAAGCAAAGGACCAGCCACAGTTACCTCTTAACCTCTCCAACTGCTCAGACCAAAAGGGGGCCAAGCTCCTATCTCCACCCCACCTTACACTTCCTGTCTGTCTGCACAGCCCTCCAGACTTTTATGGTTAACTGTGGCTAGCTCCACCCTCTGATCTCCAGGCAAGTTTTATTTGCCAGAACACAACATGCTACAACAAAATATCTTTTTCCCCCCAAGGGGGGCGGACGAGAGAGGGGACCAGCTCTGATACCTGTCCCGTATGGCTGCTGATAAGAGCTTTCTATACATATTTTTCTTCTTCCAGGTTTTCATAGAGAAACAGAAAGGAGAAATCCTGGGAGTTGTGATTGTAGAGTCCGGCTGGGGATCCATTCTCCCCACTGTGATCATTGCCAACATGATGCACGGAGGCCCTGCCGAGAAGTCAGGGAAGCTGAACATCGGGGACCAGATCATGTCCATCAACGGCACCAGCCTGGTGGGCCTGCCCCTGTCCACCTGCCAGAGCATCATCAAGGTACCTAGGCGTGGGCAAACCTTCTCGGTAGCAGACACGAAACAATGTGGAATGGGACTGCCATCCCGTCCTCAGTGTGTGTGAGCATGTTCCAGGCCCTGAGGAAGACCCAGCTACAGACGGTATGGACTTGTATTCAAGGCAGCTAATAACCTTCTCCATAGGTCTGAGTCACAATGTATGAGGCTTACATAACACCTGCATCTAATCCAATGCCCATCATAGGTATCATAGGTATGTATAACTCATCAGTTACCTCAGCTCCTCCCACGTAACCCAGACTCAGCCCCAGCAGGATTTCCCTCAACTCTGTAACCCAAATACTCCTTTATAGCCAGCCAGATAAATGTGAGAAGACTTACCACCCCCTTTTAAGCTCATGGGAATGCTTCAGCTCTTCAGAGAACACTGGTGGAGGCCAACCTTTCCCGTCCCCTGAGCCACTGCCCGAATGTCATAGGGAGAAAACCTGCTCTAGTCTGCATGTTCGTTTTTGTCCGACCCACGCTGATGCCATCACTGAAGAAAAGAGTTACTTAGAGAGAAAATGAATATGACTACCTGGGGGGAACTGGATTCTTCTTAGCAGCGAGGCGTCTGTACACCCAGCCTTTGGAGGACGCCGGTCCTTGCTGCCTGTGTAGCGGACTGACACTGTAGCCTCTTTGGCCCAGAACCCCACACCCAGCAAGTAGGCAGGCTGGGGTGCTCAGCTTTTCTTGGTCCCAGGGGTTTCAAAGAGAGCACCACTGTGTGTGGGTGAACACATCTGTACAATAGCCAGTCAGTGCCCAAGAAAACCCTCAAAAGCCATCAGCCTCATCCAAGGACCTGGGGCAAGGCTGTAGGTGAGCACAGAGGACAAGGTGACGTGTCCTCCGTGAAGTATGCTAGTTGCTTAGTTACAGCCACATGTGGACAAATAAGTTCCGAGAGATGTGTCATCAGGCATTCATTCCAAAGCTTCCCTTCCCTCCCCTCTTCCTAATCCCCCACCTTCCTTCTACTCTGCTGCCATCTTCTCCTCCACCCTTTTTTTCCTCTCCCAAGGATATCAATCAGTCAAGGTGTATCAAGTTGCTGTGAGATTAGGCTCCTCCCCTTTTATTAAGGCTGGATAAGGCAATCTTATAGGGGAAATGGGTCCCAAAAGGAGGCATCGGAGTTGGAGATAACCCCTACTCTCGTGTTTAGTAGTCTCACAGGAAGAGCATGCTGCGGAATTGTAACGCATATGCAGGGACCTAGGTCAGTCCTGTGTAGATTCCCTGGTTGTTGGTTGAGTCTCTGAACCCCTGTGGGCCCAGATTAGTTGGTTCTGTGGGTTTTCTTGTGGTTTCCTTTACCCCTCTGCCTTCTACAATCCTTCATCCTCCTCTTCCAGAGGACTCTCCAAGCTCTACCTAATGTTTGGCTGTGGGTCTCTGCGTCTGTTCCCATCAGTTGCTGGCTGTGGTAGTTTGAATGTTTTTATCTCCCATAATCTCATAGGGAGTAGCACTATTAGGAGGTGTAGTTTTGTTGGAGAGGGCACGGCCTTGTTGGAGGAAGTGTGTCACTGTAAGGCTTTGAGGTTTCCTATACTCAGGATACCACCCAGTGTCTCATACAACTTCCTGTGGCCTGCATATCAAGGTGTAGCCAGTACTACATCTGCCTACATGCCAGCATGCTTCCCACCGTGATGATAATGAACTGAACCTCTGAAACCCCAAAAATATTTTCCTTCTAAGAGTTGCCATGGCCATGGTGCCTCTTCACAACAGAAACTCTAAGACACTGGGGGAAGACTCTGATGATAGTTGGGCTAGGCACCAATCTATGAGAACAACAGAATATCATTAGGAACCATTTCATTGGTTTTTGTTTTTGCCAGTTGTGTTTAGTCCTATCCTAGGTGTCTGTGGTATCTCGCCTCTGGTTCTTGGCCCTCGGGAGAGGTGCCTCTCAGGGTATAGGTCTCTAGCTGGGCCACTCATTAATTGGTCATTCCCACAATTCCTGTGCCATCTTTTCACCTAGCACATTCTGTAGGCAGGACAAAATTATAGGACGAAGGGTTTGTGACTGGGCTGATGTCTCAGTCCCGCCCCTGGAAGTCTTGCCTGGATACAGGAGATGGCTGGTTCAGGCTCTATGCTCCCCATTGCTAGGAGTCTTAGCTAGGGTCACCCTCACAGATTCTTGGGAGTTTCTATTGCTCTAGGTTTTCTAGGTCATCCCTGGCAATGCCCCCAGATTCCAGCTGCCTCTCCCAGTACTCTCCTTCCATCCTCCCCCAGCCTGATCTCTTCTGCTCCCATCCACATTTTTCCTTTCAGGCCCCTCTTCCTACCTATTGGCTATATCCATCCCCTTTCCCCCTCACAGTGAGAGTCATGCATCCCCCTTAAGTCCTCCTTGTTGCTTAGCTTCTCTTGGACTGTGGGCTGTAGCATGTTTCTCCTTTGGTTTGACGCTAATGTCCACTCACGACTGAGTACATACCATACTCATTTCTCTGGATCGGGTTACCTCACACAGGATGATCTTTTCTAGTTCCATCCATTTTTAACATAAATATAAATGTGTCACAATTTCTTTATTCATTCTTCAGTTGAGGGGCATCTATGCTGTTTCCAGTTTCTGAATATTAAAGGCTGCTATGAATATAGTTGTGCGAGCATTGGCACAGGAGACAACTTCCTGAACAGAACACCAGTAGTACAGGCACTAAGATAGATAATTAACAAAATGGGACTTCACGAAACTGAAAAGCTTCTATAAGGTAAAAGACACTGTCAAAAGGATAAAGCAACAGCCCACAGAATGGGAAAACATCTTTACCAAACCCACATCTAACAGAGGGCTAATATCCAAACTATATAAGGAACTCAAGAAACTAGGCATCAAAATAAAACAAATAATTCAATTAAAATGGGGCATAGATCTAAACAGAGAATTCTCAACAGAGGAATCTCAAATAGCTGAGAATCACGTAAAGAAATGTTCAATAGCCTTAGCCATCAGGGAAATGCAAATCATTAGGCAATTTTGTCATTTTCCAAACATTGCAAAGTAATTAGACAATTTAGGTCAGTCACCTGATGTGGCCTCTTGGTAAGACCAAGAGAGATAGTAATTGTAGGACCCATGAGAGGGCTGCCAGCATAACACAGCATACTATCTTACAGTTAATGTTGTGTTTTAATGAGTATGAGTACACCCTAAAATGATGATATAAATACAGTGTAATAAGTACATATAACCTAGTAACAGCACTGATCCTTGTTGCTTGTGTAATCAGTATGACACTGTAGCATCCTTGGCCCCAGAACTTGTAAGTCTGTGGGGGCCATACCTATTCAAACCACCCCATTTTACTCCCTGGCTCCCATAGTCTCTTCACAGCAATAGAAATCCTAAGACACCTGTAGGTGGAGACTGCTTGTTCATTTCCTGGGCACCCAGACCCAAATAATAGCACAGAAACTATATTAATTACAACACTGTTTGGCCAATAGCTTAGGCGTAGTTTTAGCTAACTCTTATGTCTTACATTAACCCATTTCTATTAATCTGTGTATTGCCACAAGGCTGTGGCCTACTGGTAAGGTTCTGGCTGATGGCTGGTGTCTTTCTCCTTCATCAGCTACATGGCATCTCCCTGACGCTGCCTACTTTATATATCTCTGTTCAGATTTCCCACCTACTAAGCCACTGGCCAAAACAGCTTCTTTAATAGCCAATTGTAATAAAACATATTCACAGCATACAGAGGGGAATCCCACACATCAGAGTAAAGTCAGGCTGGAAATCTGAACAGAGATATATAGAGAAAGTAGGCAAAGTCAAAGAGACAGCAATCTCGAGGCAACATAGTAAAAATCTTCTCTGGAAGCTCTTGGGCCAGGCCCCCACAGTTCAGATCACCCTCAACACCACTGTCCTCCAGTTTCCTACTAATGTGGCCCATTAAGCCCCCACTTAAACCATTCAACTGCTTTTCTAATTAAAACTCCCCGAATCAAAATTACTCCAAGGAAAAGCATGGTCAGGCCTATCATGGCAATACTCCAGTCCCTGGTACCAACTTCTGTCTTGGTTAGGGTTTCTATTGCTCTGAAGAGACACCATTACCATGGCAACTTTTATAAAGGAAAACATTCCATTGGAGCGGCTTACAGTTCCAGAGGATACTGGATAATGCTAAAGCGCATTATCATAGCAGAACATGGCAGTGTGCCTGCAAACATGGTGCTGGAGAAGGAGCGGAGAGTTCTGAATTTTGATCCACAGACCACAGGAAGTGAACTGGCACACTGAATGTAGCCTGAGTATATAGAAGACCTCAAAGTCCACCTCCACTGTGACACACTTCCTCCAACAAGATCACACCTACTCCAACAAGGCCACTTCCTTATGGGCCAAGCATTCAAACAAGCGCGTCTATGGAGGAAATACCCATTCAAATCACCACACCAGGGAATAGGAATTTTTCAGCTCCAGTGTTGTCTCACAGGACTGCCATGGTAGATCTGTCTAGTTGACTAAGATCACTGTGCAGCACATGACTCTACAGTAATGATGAGATCAGAAAAGCCGTCTAATGCAGAGAATCACTCAGGTGTTTAGTTGGACCTTTGTTGGGACTGAGATGAACCCTGGAGAATCCATGCATGTACAAGATATTTACATTCCTGGAAAGATGTGTAGCAGCATAGAGGTAAAAGGTTGCAAGAGTTTAGGAGTGGAAACATTTGATTTTGAAAGTTTAATTTGACTTTGAAGGAGTTAAAACTTAGGTTTGTATCAGGAAGGACAGTGGTATTCAGAAGTGTCTGCTTGAATTGAGCAACAGTAGGCTACCATTGAGTCAAGGGAAAGAACTCAGCCTGACCTGCAGGGTTGATCTGGTAACCTCTACTGAACAGCAGGACCTCTGCCCACTGGCCTGCCCCGTCCCTTCTCTCCCATGAGGTTACTTGTGTGTGCATGTGAGATGCATGTGAGAACTGCAAGGGGTTGTGTGGCCCAGACAGTGGGTAGGTCCTCAGCCAGGAGCTAGGCATACCAAGAAGAGGTGACTGGCCCCACAGTTACAGAAGCCAAGGGCTGTGCACCCAGCACTGACCCTCGGAGGGTGCTCACTGAGCTCATGCCTCCAGTTGCTCATGAACTTCTATGCAATAGGTACTGTTGGCACCCATTGCATGAGTAGGAAACAGGCACAGAACAGCAGTCACACAGCTGGCCCCTAAAGACACATCACTCAGCCAGTAAAGAGACAGCCCTGAGACACCACCCCACTCTGTCCAGGGAGGGTGTCTATGCAAGTGGAAATCCTCAGCCAGAGGTAATGTTGCATGCTCCAGAAGCCTGAAGATGCCTTGGCTATCCTTCCAGGAAGACAGTACTAGAGGCACAGCCTACAGTGCATAGGACACCACCCTCCACAGCCAAGCCCTACCCAGCCCCAGGTGTTGATAGTGCCAGTCTTGAGGCTCTGTGTGTGGAGGGCAGAGCTCATATGTGAGGGGAAGAAACTGGCGAGAGAAACTGCTGAGGGTGACTTTATGTGGAGTTAACCTGGGTCCGGAAAGGCTATGGGATGGGAGAAGGGTATTATAGACTGAATATGCCCCTTTAAAGTACATGTTGAAGCCCTAATCCCAACAACTGTGGGGGGGTGGTGATTAGGTCTCATGCTTTCATGAATTGGATCAGCACCTTTATGCAAAGGACCATACAGGGCTCTCTGCTTCTCTTCCTCCGTGAAAGCAACCAGAATCCCACTGTCTGCAGCCCAGATGAGGGCCCTTATCACCTGACTGCCAGCACCCTGATCTCAGACTTCTGCCAGCCTAACTATTAAAAGTAACTTTTATTGATTGTAAGCCCAGTGTATAATATTTTGTCATGGAAACCCAAGAGGGAGGGAGGGAGGGAGGGAGGGAGGGAGGGAGGGAAAGAGAGAGAGAGAGAGAGAGAGAGAGAGAGAGAGAGAGAGAGAGAGAGAGAGAAATATGAATGAGAGACACTTGGGTGATGGTAGGGATAGACCTCAGTTGAGGAAATGGGAATGTCTGATAACTCCCAACCTTATGTCAGAGCCTGACCTTCCCGTAAGCCATGCTTTACCTGAAACCCCAAGGCTCAGGGTCCCCAACTGGCCATTCCATTGGACCCCAGCTCTCCTCTCACCCACCCACGTTGCCCTCTAATGACAGATAAGACGAGGGACCGTGGTGTCTATGAGGTCAGCCTGACCATCTTGACTGCTGCCTAGGGACAGCTCTGTCCACAGATGACCAGCTCAAGGTGAAAGCAAAGCTTGCCCAAAGCTTCCTGAGGGGGACAGGTTGTTTGAAGAGCTGAACTTTGATGTCTGTAAACTAAATCTCCACAGACAGGGAAGACGAAAAGGCCATGTGATGATGAAAGAGACAAGTGCCACTGAGGGCCTGAGAAAGCTGCTGCCTCCATGGCTCCCTCAGCAGAGATGGGCACAGCAGGCAGGCCCCGCTGGAGCACTCGCCTGTCCCAAGATCCTCAGCTTTGGAGCCGTGGCTTGTCTTGGCTGAGGGAACCTCAGCACCAAATGAGGACTGGCAGTAGATTCAGTGCCCTTTTTTACGGTTCTCTAGACATCACCCCACCTTGTGCCTGGACCTAGGTGGATGCTCACACTGCTCCACCCCCAAACCTCAGTCCCTGCAGGGAAATGTCTGGGCGTAGAGCTTCACTGTCCTGCTGTTCATTCAGTAGGTCCCTGTCCTGGCCACCCTACCCAACATCAGTCATTGCTTCCCACATTCACACAAGCCACCCAGGGATCCGGTTAAGGTGTCAGTTGTATTCCGACAAGTCTTAAATGGGACTCTGCCTTTCAGTAAAGTCCTGGGGAAGTTGGCATTGCCAGTCTTCTGGCCTGACTGTTGAGGAACAGGAGTCTAAAGCGATGTTGTTCTGTGTCTTGCCACTGCAATGCTCATTAGCCTTTTTTCTCCCAGATCGCAGGAAGTGGAATGTGTTCCTAGTTACAGAAACCTTCTGGGTTCTTTTTTGCCTAGCTCTTACCTTCCCTGTTGTAACTCATTCCTAAAGCATAGTCATTGGCAGACCAAGAACACTAGCATCTCTCTGCTCGTGCCCTTGCCTCCAAGTCCTTCCTTCTAGACTTCAGGTCCTTTTCCAACCCAGTGCCCGGCTTTCCTTTCCTTCTCAAGAGTATTGTAGGATTGTTCTTGTTGCTATAGATACCGCTCTGGCTTCTTCTCTTCACACTATATTTCTTAATTTGTTGCATCATTCACTGTTGTCATGGGGACAAAATGACCATTTATTTAATTGGCACCTCCAACAAAATGGCAGGTCAGAAATCTAAGTTAATGGGACCCAACTTGAAACACTGATTAGGGATAGCAGAGCAAATCATGTTCTGGTCATTTCAAATTGCCATTTCTGAGGCCTTATGTTGAAGCACATTTTCTCCAGTCTCAAAAGTTATTTTGCTGAGGAACCCAACAGGCATCTTAAATCAATTCACCAGAGCCATGTGAAATTCATAGGTAACACTGGGGAAATTGTTTCATTCTTGTACTTTTTGGTATATTCTATAAGATCTTCAGGATTTCCTGGGCGGTTAGCAGGTGTGAGCTTTGCGTGAAGGACCATGACTCCTACAGGCGGGCCGTGCCACTCTCAGTTCGTGTTCCACCAATTCCTGCTCTGCAGAGGATGTGGGGGGAACTCCAGCACCTCTATTCCCACCTCAGTCCTGACACACACTCTCTGTGTTCTCTCTCAGCCTCTCGTGCTCCCACCAGTTCCAGGAGATCTGGAGAATCTTACTCCTTCCAATGTCCAGGGCCTAACCCATTTATTGGTATATAAGTGATTTAAGTGAACAAAATGAAGAGGTGTTCAAGGAAAAATGAAGTGTGTTCATAGCCAAGGTCCAGCCTGCCTCACTTCTCCTACCTGCTCTGATCTTGTGGAATGAGTCCGAGTTTTAAATCTGATAGCTGAGTTCAGTGTCATGGGATAAGGCATTTAGGAAGATGTATATAGAAACTGAACCTGGCAGAGACCTCAGTGTCAGCATGTAGAAAACAGTAGGGAAAATCAGGTAGAGCAAGTGCCTACGAGCCCCACTGCATATGGTAGCAGAAATAGGACCGGAACTCGTGTCTGAGGACACCAGCACTGTTCTCCTCACCTGGCTATGCTTGTCCCACTTCTGGGAGCAGAAAGCCAGACATTCACTCTGTCTTATTGACATAACGATGAGACTTGCTGTCAACAGAAGGTCCCAATCTGTCCCTGGCATCTGATGCAGGAGAAGCACACTCCGTCATCCACTGTATTGAAAATACTGTCCCCTCCACTAGGGGGCTCCCTAGCCTGTTTCCAACCACTGGGGATACTGGTGATGCCAATGTGAGTATGAGCATCAAGTCACAAATCGCCCTATCTCTACGGGATATCCCCAATCCCTGCCAGCTCTCTCTGGATAACATGCTTACTCATTTCAACACCCTTTACCCTTGCTGCCCTGGAGGAGTCTAAGATGACCTTGAGCCATTTCTTAATCTGCTGGTCTCATGGATTAGAGTCCAGTCTGGCAGGCATTTCCTGAGCACTCGGACCTCCCAACCTTAGCTGTAGCAGCAAGGCCTCCAACCTCACGAGTGTAATCTGTTTGCTCCAGGATGCAAAAACCATCACGTTCTCTGCAGAGTGTCTCTTGAACTGGGATGGGAAACTCCTCAGAGCCTGTCCATGCTGGGGACTGGTGCAGGAAAGGGCTCGCAGAGTGCCGAGCATGCTCTCCTCAGATCATCTGCTCCGGCAAGCAGGAGGCAACCAGGGCGGAACAGGCCTTCCTCGGAGCCAGCAGCTCTGGAGGGGGCATGTTTATTTCTGGACTGGCTTCTGCATGGTCCCCACTTCTCAGCGCGTAGCTGACGAGGTGGTAGATGGACCTGCCTGAGAGAGGGATGGTGTGGCTAATGTGTAGGAAGCTGCAAACAGGCTCTGAAAACTGTTTCCCGTGCATAACTAGAGGTCAGCTTTTCATCTACAATCCATTCTGGCCTAGAGGACAGGCAGGTGACCAAACATGAACCTATGTGCAGTTTCCTGTCTCATTTCTCCTTCATAATCCATCACATCCCAGGGAGGCAAACACACTGGAGCTTCCAGTTGTAGTGGGGATACCCACAAGCTAGAAGATCTCTCCAGACATAAAGAGTGGGGAAGAAGAGGTTAGAGACCAGAGAGAACCAGCTTTGGGAATGAGCTGCTGCTGTGATGTGTATGCCCTCTGATAGGAGTCACTGCTAGAGTCTGCCTTGGAGAGGAGAGAGCGCATGTCCCGCGTGGCTTTCTCCCAACAGTCTACACCCTCGTCCCTCAAGCACATGGACTCTTCCTTATAGTTGTACCTTTGCCAGGGCCCTTGACACCGTCCATTTTCCAGCCACCCAGAGTACGACTATCTAGGGAGGCCTCACTGGGATGGCTCCAGGTCGGGCACACACAGCCTTCAGAAGACCGCAGGTGTAGGCGCTGCCTCGGTCTGGCCACACCTGCCTCTGTTTACCCTGCCTGACTCAGTGGTCACCATCTCCACTGTGCTTTATTCACGTTTCAGGGCTTAAAGAACCAGGCGCGGGTAAAGCTGAACATTGTGAGGTGCCCTCCGGTGACCACAGTGCTAATAAGGAGGCCGGACCTTCGCTACCAGCTGGGATTCAGCGTCCAGAATGGAATTGTAAGTATACGTCAAACCACGCCCTTTTCCAATACTGACAAATGGAAATGGAGGTATATTGAATTTTTTTCCAGCGGGTACACTCCCTTCATCTTTTCATCCAGTAAATAGACTTGGGGTTTTCGGCTGTAATTTGACTAGCTTCTTGGGATTTCGCCTGTTTGGGGATGGAGTGTGCTAGGCAGGCATTCTACCAAGGAGCCACAGCCCTAACCCTAGACCCTTGGTCTCACCTCCAGTGTGGAAATCAGCTATGGAACATTTGACCTGAGAGCACCCTAGAGCCCAGAAGGACCCACTCACCCCAGACCCACTAAGCTCCCTTGCTGCAGGTCTTGTCTGCATCAGCTTTTGAATAAAGATGCAGGGTCTGGGGTGTAAAACCAACTTTATAAGTTCACAAGTACTCATGCTTAGTGTGTAAGGTGCAACCTGCAGCACTGGGAACGTTCACTCACTAGTGGTTACAGCCTAACCACAGGACGTAGCTGGCTATACCATCGATTCCGTCCCTGTAAGAAGTGAGTTTGGCCAAGGACCGCCAAATAGAGAACGACAGGTACCTCTCTCCTCGTGCCATAGTGTGGAACACAGTAGGCTTCTAGGTGTTGACTGAGTTTTGCTGTCCTGCCCGGTCCTACCACCATTAAGTCCCAAAGAATCACACAGAGGTCTACATTAATCATAAACTGATTGGCCCAGTAGCTCAGGCTTCTTATTAACTAATTCTTGTAATTTACATTAGCCCATAATTCTTGTCTGAGTTAGCCACATGGCTTGGTACCTTTTTCAGCGAGGCAGTCACATCTTGCTTCCTCTGCAGCTGGGTCACAATTGCAGACCCAAACTTCCTTCTTCCCAGAATTCTCATTGCCCTGCCTCTACTTCCTGCCTAGTCATCCCACCTCTACTTTCTACCTGGCTACTGGCCAATCAGTGTTTTATTAAAAATAATACGAGTGACAGGATAAAAGACCATTGTCCCACAGCCTCTTTAGATCATGCAATAGTGGTCCTCAAATACAGGCTTCGAGCATCAAACAGTTCCATGGGTAAGCCTGCTTGGAGACTGTGGAAGTCTGATTGAAACCCTGACCGCCAACAGCTAAGCCCCAGGTGGTCAGAACTCATCACACTAGTAACTTCACACCTGCCATACCCCTGGGCAAAGTTTGTGCACAAGGCAGCCTGGTGGGCCTACAGAACCTACTTTTGACGCTGCTGTATATGGTGATAGGGACCAGATGCAGGATCTTGTGCATGCTAGTTGAACATTCAACCGCTGAGCTTCGTACTGGGCCACAAAACCCATTGTTCATAAAAAGAACCTGAGAGATTTAAATGGCCCAAGCCTCGGCCAGTCAGCTTCTAAGGGGTGTTCACGGTAGAGCACTAGGGCCCCAGGGAAGACAGCCCTTCACCCTGACACGGTTTGAGGATGTGGCCCTGCCCGCTATGTGTAACTTGGTGTTTGCCTCTGGTAGATCTGCAGCCTCATGAGAGGGGGAATAGCTGAGAGAGGAGGGGTCCGCGTGGGACATCGGATCATTGAAATCAATGGCCAGAGTGTCGTAGCCACACCACATGAGAAGATCGTCCACATCCTCTCCAATGCTGTTGGGGAGGTAGGAATGAGGCCTGGGGCTCAACAGGGCTGAGGTACTGCGTGTGCGCCTGGCACATGGGTTGTGCTGGGAGCCTCCTAGAGCCCCCTCTCCCTCCCTAGATGCTCCTTGGTAGGCAGACCATCTGCTGCAGACCTGTGGGAAGTAACCTCACCTGCCTTCTCTTCCTCATTTGTGTTGCTACTCCCTGTGGTTCCCCAGATTCTCTCATTCTCCCCAATTAACACCACCAGGTGTGATTGGAAGAGACGAATTAGATTCAAAACTCCTAAAACCCGGAGCTCCCAGCACTGGCATGGGCTCACATCATGTCCTAACTACATTTCTGGGGCTTCTGTTCTTGATGTAGTAGCAGAATGCTTTGAGATGGGCTGCACTCCCCACTGCCAAGACAGGAGATGGAAGCAGGCAGTTAGAAACCCAGAGCCCTTCTTCCCGTTGAGCCACCTTTACTTTTCAAGGGCTGTGAAGACAGGAGCCTTTAACTGGGAAACTAAGCCTTACCCAGATTTTCTTATCATTTACAGTGCCCCCCCCCAAAAAAAAAAATTTAGAAAGCCATGGGCTTCACTCTTCTTAGGACATGTCTGGAGGTTGCGGGTGGGCTCTCTTGGAAACTGTATGGCCCCAGCCCCAGCTAACATGGCTGTCTGCCCTCAGATCCATATGAAGACGATGCCAGCAGCCATGTACAGACTGCTGACCGCCCAGGAGCAGCCTGTCTACATCTGAGCCGCCCTCCGCAGCAGCGGCATGCATGGAGGACCCCCCTCACCGTGGTTGTGTTTCTTGTGCTGCATCGTGTGTCACTGAGACATTCCCCTTTCTCACTCAGCGTTTGGTCTAACACAGGAAGAGAAGAACCGGCAAGGACTCTTTACTCTGTCTCTCTCCAGTTTGCTTTTTTTCTGTTCCTTCCTTAATACCAGGGAAGTTTTGTGTGTGCCCCCTTGAGGGTGGAGAACAGCTAATATTTACCTGGGATCATTGTGGAGGGCCTTTGGGGGTCCTAAGGTGGTTGCCACTGCCCAAGGGGACATTATCCCTCCCCGAGAGGCACACACTTCCCTGAAGGAGCCCTCAGGGGCAGCAAGAGATGACTGAGCAGTGCCTAAAACTCACTTGCTGACTCCTGCCTGCCCTGCCCCGCTTGACGGGAAGACAGTGGCAATGGGGACAGCCACATCTTTAGTGTTCGCTGCCTGCTGTGGGGTTAGGGCTCCAGACATTATTTCTGCCCAAAATTTCTGAGCCAATTTTAAATCTTTTCCATAGTCCCCTCTTAGTTTCAGTGTGTGTGATAATACAGGCCTAACTGCAGAGAAAAGAGAGAGTGGCATCCTGGGCAAGGCTGCTGTGACACTGAAGAGATCCTGGCAAGTCACAGGGGCTCTGAGGCTTCCAAGACTGCCCCAAGGTTACACATCAGGGACAACCACAGGCAGGTACGATCTTCCTGCATTCTTGCACAGGCACTTACCACACATGTACCACACATGTACAACACACGTGCACACACACGCACGCGCACACACACCCTGCACAGTGTCTCCTTTGCTCTCTACCTCCATTGAGGTAGGCTAACGATCTAGCACACAGCCTGTGGGGGAACCCCCAGCACCCCTCTGGAAGACCCCTTCTCCTAGCAGAAGGTTGACACATGCAGAAAGTGTCCATCCGTGTCCTGAGAAAGAGGCCCTCCTGGCTGAGGCCTGGCCTTCCCGATCCCAGTTGGCTCAGAGTGCCCTCTAGGACTCCCCACCCCACATACACACTGGAGGTTCTTGAGGGACAAACTGTGATATGGGTAACCTCGTGTCATGCTTCCTGTCCCAAAGCTAAGCCAGCCTGGGCCCTTTCGCAGCCACTCCTGAGGATGTGATATTTCAAAGGCTAGAACAGATAAGTCACAAAACCAAGCAGACTTAATGCTTGGTACTGGGCCTAGGAATCCCCAAGATGTGCTCCAGAAACAGCGTCTGCTGTCTGCTAGGTCTGGGAGTTTGCAGCCGGTGTGGAAGGCTTGATGCTTTTAGCCGGTGCCTCGTCTTCTGAGTTACGTCTCAGTCTAGTACATGTGTTTTAATATTATTCTGAGCCAGTTTCCACTTATTCTGGTCCAAAGAGCAGTTTGTTTTCATGTGGGATGTGTCTAGATTTTGTTTCTGTTTTGTTTTGTTTTGTTTTGTTTTCATTGATGACCTCAGTAGAGACAGGGGAAGAAAAACTAATATATTTTATGATATTAATATAGTCCCTGTTCTCCACATCTGGGATATTTATGTTGTGTCTGTGGAGATGGGAGTTCAGTGAGCAGTGTTAGGGAGGATGAGTTTACAGAGGGAAAGGTGGGGTCTGGGGAGGGAGAGATGTGAATACAGCAAGATAAAGAACAAGAGACTTCATCTCAGGATGCAGAGAGTCAAGCCCCTGGGGACTCTGACTTCATGAGTTGTCTGGGCAGAGTCAAGAAAAGCCTGGTTCTTGCAGGGATCTACAGTAGAGCCCTCAGGTGTACTTTGGTACAAAAAGTTTCAGTGCTGTCTGCCCCCAGCTGTCCAGATAGCTGCCTGAGACGTGGTGGGGCTGCTGCTGCTACAGAGCTTTACGGATGGAGTTAGGGCCACATGAGCCAGACTATCTGGACTTTAAAGGGTGTCCCACCAAGTGCTCCTGCATGACCAGACCCAAGGTCAAACCCTAGCAAATGTGAAGACTGGGAGCAATGGTCTGGGTTCTCCTCCCCTCTCTGAAATAACTAAGCTACCAGGTATCTAATATAATCACACACTGAAAAGTGCAGCCCATCTCTCCTCTGCCAAAGAGCAATGGAGAGGACCAAAAGAGGCATTATTGCTGGCGTATTGGGAACCTCGGAAAGTCACTTGAGAGGCTGATGCCTGTCAGATCCAGGGTGGTCACCACAAGTACATGTCCACGCACCTGTACAGGAAGGCGGGAGGACAGCGAGGCTGGCCTGGGACTGGTCAGGGACAGGCTCCACAAACACATCACTCCCAGTAAAACCCCCAAATAACCGCAGTGAAGTGGCTTCACCCCAGGGAAGGAGGAAAGAAAATACTTTCCATTCTTGTTGCACAAAAACCCTGGAAACTTTAAGAGGGGCTGAAAAGCCAAGCTTCTCTTGTGAGCTCTTCTAGAGAGCTAACAGTTTAGCATGATTGTAAGATTACCTAGGCTTTTGTGTTAACCTAAGTGGCTCCTCCAACCCAGAGGGAGAACCGTGGGAGCTTGGTCCAGGCCCCTGGCTGAAGCACGGTCTTCCTCTGTTGGCGTCAGACTGAGTGGTTAACTTGGGGTCAGGTCTTGTCTGGCATCTTCACATACATAGTTACATATGTAAATATCTCATCACCCAGAATGATGGGCCGACTTTGATAAAGCCGCTCTGCCCACTCAGTTAGGACATGATGGTGACTCAGCTTTGGGACCAAGCTCCCAGATTCACTCCATCCCCACCCCAATCCAACAAGGTTGCACCACAACCCACTCTGCCTCTGCCTTCTCCAGTGGGAGCATTTCAGGGAGCCACCATCAGCCTTGAGTTCATGAGAGGAAGAAAGCCCCACAGATCAAAGGCTGGAGCCCACTTCCTGAGTGATACCTTCCTCCCTCACCATAGCAGGCCCCTGGGGGTAGAGCACACAGCAGGCCGCCACCTCCCTGCTCACGGGTTTGCTTTCTGAACATTGCCCATCAACATTGGCCTTCAGGGAGTCGAGTAACCTACTACCTCCCCCATCGCTCCTCCTCCCTCCTGCAGCCCCACCCACACCGATGCTCCCCGTAGACAGCACACTGACTCAAACCCACCCCCAAGCCCTGCTCCAGTCTCTCCACCCACTGGTGTGGCTGTCACCGATGTTTACAACCAAGGGCCACCTGCTGATGTTTAATCTCTCACCTTCCCAAGGCTACCAGCTGGGTTTGCACTTCACCTCTGCCTACTCCTTCCCTGCTTAGGGTCCACCTGAGCACACAACCCTGATTCTCTTTTCCCTCCATCAAGGCAGTGTGTGATGACCGTGTGGGAATGAAATCTCTTGTACATACTTAGCACAGCACCTGGGGTATGAACTCACACCCCCATTCCGTAACGGGGTGCATTAGCGCTTACTGTAAAACATCGGGAGAAGTATAGTATTGTATTTGTAACAATATCGTTCTTTGTATACACGAAACTCAATGATCTCTATATATAAATATAAATATATATAAATAAAATATATCTACACGTGAGCCTGGAATGTCGCCACTGCACACCCACTGAATGTATTTCCTCTGAGAGTCTGGTCACCAGTCCTGGCCCACCCTCCCCGTCTTTGTGCCGTGGCCGCAGTTGTCTGGTTCGGGGTTGTGATGTATTAAATGTGCTCTCTCCTTATTTAACTGAACGCTAATGTCTGTATAAGAATCGCTGCAACAATAAACAAGGAATTTGCCTCTTAGCCCTGGCTGAGTGCCTGACTGTTTCAAGGAGGATGGGCCTCCGTGTGCAGGGAGGGTTTGCTCTTCCCAATAGGCCACCTCCGGCTCTAAGGATTATGGGGACTGGTTGCTACCCTGGTATTTATCTTATGAAGCTGGCTCTCAGTGGCCTGTCACCCCACAGTGTTCCCAGTCTCCCTGGAGCACGGGTGTCATGGGAGAAAGGACCCTGTTGGTTTCATACTTTGTGCCATCACTGAGGAAAGAAAGGCAGAAATTAATCCTTCCCACTACAATTAAATAAATTAAATAATAAATAAATAAATAAATAAATAAATAAATAAATAAATAAGTAAATGGAGACAGAAAAGGTCTTCATCAAGGATTGGGGCCACAGTGGGCAACAGTGCCTCAGAGGACCAACCTGAAGACTGTGAGAATGCTCCAGAAGCCTTTTACCTAGGACTCTGCAATCCCACTCTTCAGAGTTTGGCAACATGGTGTTCCTGCTGCCAGGGGCATGAGCGGAGCACAAGGCTCCCAAAAGAGAAGGCCTGGCCTAGTCTTCACTAGAACATCAACCTCCTTATCCTTCCAGAAAAACTAGTCCTTAGGGACTGTGCTCTGCAGCTGCTGGAAACCCTGGAAGGTAGAGGCTGGGAATTGTTGGGTTTTTGTTTTGTTTTTTACTTTTTTATTAATTTTTTTCATTTATTTTACATACCAACCAGTTTATCCTTCTTCATCTCCTCTTGTTCCCTCCCCTCACTCCCCTTTTATCCTGCCACCATCCACCCCTCCTGCATCATCTCCATATGGGGGCAGGCCTCCCATGGGTGTCAACAAAGCATGGCACATCAAGTTGAGAACAGGACCAAGCTCCTCCCACTGTGTTAAGGTTGGGCAAGCAACCCAGCTTGGGGATTGGGTTCCCAAAAGTCGGCTCAAAGTGCCAGGGACAGGTTCTGAGAATTGTAAAAGCCTTGTGGCAGCATGCTGTGCCCCAGAATCACTGGGTCTTTGTTACCATGCTTTATAGCTCTGTAACAAAACACTTGAGGTTGAAAAGCTTAAAAAAGATGGTGGTAGACTAAGACCCCCCACACACACACAGCTGTCTCCTCACAGAAGCATCTTAAATAGCTCTATTCACCACCAAAACCACTTTCACAAGAACTAACAAACCCAGATGAGGGATCACAGGACCTAGTTTTAGTGTGATAAAAAAAAAAAAAATGTGTTGACAGGAAGGGTCTTTATCCAGGAGCACTGACTTGGGCACAGGGTCTTCGGGATCTGCGAGTGCTCCTGGATGGAGACCACCCTGGCTCCAGGAAGAGAGCTAAGACTCCGGTAGGATGGATTTGTAAAGTAGCCTGAATCCACTCCAGCTGCTTCAGTGTCCTGCCACTAGTACACCATGCCATACCACTGTGGGTTTGGTCCCACTCCTCCTTACTGCACCAACAGATGGATTAAAACCTGGGTCAACTATGTGCTGCCTGCAAGAAATTCACTTCTGAAGATACATAATAGACTAAAAGAGAAGGGGTGATGTGATGGTTCATTTTCATTGTGCACTTAACTGGATTTAGAATCATATAGGAGGTTGGAAAGATGCACATCTGGGTGTATTTATGAGGGCGTTTCTAGACTCACTGAGGTAGGAGAGACCTATCATTGTACCTGAAAGAAAGAAAACTGCTAGATCTGAACTCCAGAGTTAATGGAAGGAAAAAAAAAAAGACCAAAAAGGAGCAATAAAGAAGTATGAACCATTAGCAAAATGAAAAGTTGTTCTTCTCAAAAACAAACTCCAGAGAAGTGAGCCAGACACAAAAGCAGAGGGAAGAAATACAACTTATACCATCGACTACAACAGCATTCAAGATTATGAACAATGACATACAAAAATTGATAAACTAAAAAAAAGAACAAATCTCTGTCCATATACAGGAAGACTGGCGGCATGGAGAAATAAAAACACTGGACAGTTGACATGAGCCTGTATTTAGACAACTCCCAAGAGTCCACCACAAAACAGCGACTTAATAAGTGAGTGTCACGTGATTGAGGGCAAGACCCCCAAACAGGCTGAAGTCAGGAGTGTCTCTACATAGCAACAGTGAAGTGATTGAAATGGAAAACAGTAGCCAAAAAAATTATCTAGGAGAAAAGAGCCCTGCAATGAAAAGTATAAGGCACTGGCAAAATGAACTGGGAAGGCCACAGAGAAACACAGAAAGATGTCTGTGTCCATGGAATCAAATGGTCGGTCGATACTAGCAAAACATTCATACTGACTGACTAAGCGACCTACAGATCCAGTGTGATCTCAGGCAAAATACCAATGACTTTCTTCCCATGTCTAGAAAAAGACCCTAGGATACATTTAGGAACACCAAGTAAATATGAACTAAAGCAAAGGAGAGCAAATTTGAGCCAAAAGAACATCATCTTGTCAGCTAACATGAAAATATACTACAAAGCTATAATAATCGAAACACGCTAATGATGTAAACTATGGGCCCATGGCACAACAGACTAGACCACGTAGGAGACTAGAACTGGACTCCATCTCTTACCACACACAAAAACTAGCTCAAATTAAGGACTCAACCATAAAACAGAGTGAAAGCAGACATAGGGAAAATATATTAAAAAAATAATTGGTTATTCCTAATAAGACTCCCAAACACAGAAAATACAAACAAAAACAGACAGGCAGGATAACACCAAACTGAAAAACCTGCAACGGTGAAGAAAAAAAAAGAATAAAGATCCAACCTAAAAACAGTGGGAGAAATATTTTCAAACTATGCATCTAACAAGGATAATTTTAGAATATGTTAGGAGATCAAGAGCAAATAATAATCTTCTTAAAAATCAGAACAAACCTAGAGTTATTTTCAAAAGGAAAAAACAGCAAAGAAATGAGAAACAGATGTGTGGCACCACGAGAAACATCACGGATGATCAAAGCCACAATCAGATGAACTCAGTCCACCTGGACTGGCCAGTGGCCGAGGAGACAGGAATGCCAGCAACTTCCGTGGGGAAAGAGAAGAAGAAAGAATGCAAATGAGTAGCGCCAGACGCAAATTCCTTAAGAACTAATTATGTGGTTGCCCTGTGATCCAGCAGCTCCACCGGTACGTACCCAAAAGTAAGAAGGTCCCAGTGTTAGAGAAGAGCTCTGGTCTCCACACTTGCACAAGGCGAGCTCGCTCACCCACTGAGCCATCACCACAGGCTTCTCAAGGCTGTCCTTGAACCATTACAACCAGCAGCCAGAAAAGCAACAGCAATCCCAGCATGGGGTCCCCCAGCCACAAGCAGCAGGGCTAGAGAGCAGTCAAGACTAATGGGCACTTTTAGCAAACTTTGAGAAACAAATATGTCACACACACACACACACACCCATGTGCTACCAGTCAGAGGGGTTTGGGATAATTCAGACAGGTGGGACTCCCAGCAGGGGAAGTTTTGGGACAGGACAGCAGCCCACAGGTGAGACTTTTCCCCCACGGCGGTCAGCTCACAATAACCCTTAGGAGGAGAAATGATTGTTTCTGGATTAGCTGGGCTTAACTATCTGGACAGAACATTTAAATGTAAGTCGGACTCAATCGCCCTGGTGGTGAGCCATGATGGAATACGAATTGCGGTTTTAATGAACACTCGAGATGGAAGTAGGACCTTTTGTGCCTTCCAGCCTATCGTTTACTAATAATTAACCCCTCTCCATCTCTTCTCGTCATTCTCTGGCTCTCAGTAATTAAGATATCTCAGAAGTTGGTTTTCTTATCGGTACCTGTATATCCAAACATCACAGGGCTCACTGTCACCCCAAAACTCAGCTCTCATCACAAAGGAAAGGGCTTTATTCTAGAGCCAGAAATGAGTGAGCATGACTCAGGGACACAGATTCAGGTTGTTCCAAATACCATATTCAACGTGGTAAGTTTCACCCAGTCTTTATAATTGCAGATCAAAAGACAGCTATAGATCCAGGCACTTTTCAAACGCTCAGGTGGAAACATCAGGTCGGCAGCTTCTGACCAAGCAGGGAAATCTCAGATAAATTTCAGATGCTGTCGATGCCTTTCTTAGCATCTGTGTTTGTGGAAGGCAGCG
Organism: Arvicola amphibius; assembly: GCF_903992535.2. NCBI lineage: Eukaryota > Metazoa > Chordata > Mammalia > Rodentia > Cricetidae > Arvicola > Arvicola amphibius. Next base: position 165,260,730 of record NC_052047.1, read on the forward strand.
TTCTGTTATATCCTAAAAGGGTTCATAGGCTAGTCACAAGGATGCTAGGTCAGACAGAGTGAGTGCAATGGACAGCTAGGAAGGGAGCTAAAAATCTCCCCAGAGAGTTGGATTTGGGCTCTACAGGATTCCAACACTCCATAACCACAGAGTTCAGTCAGCCTGCCTGGTAGAATCTTCAGCATGGTTATAGCCTTTTCCAAAGAATTTCAGTTCTCAATAACCCATATATGTACATTGTAATGTGTCAATTTTTCAATCGTAAAAATGGCGATGAACAGTAACTTCAAAAGAAAATCATTTGACTCACAGTTCTGGAAAATCCAAGCAGCCTCACACCAGTGTCCTGTCCAGGGGCCCCTGGTGGAGAAACGAAAAGGGAGCCAGTAGCCTGAAGAAGTGGCCTAGCATGTGGGGGGCCTCCCTTTATAACCACGGGCTCTAGAAAGACTAACCCAACAGCCCATCCCATTCCTCCAAGACAGCACTGGCCTTGCTGGAGAGAGATGGCCTGGTTCTCAGCACCTTCCCTTCAGCTGGGGCTCCTGAGGGCCCTCCTCCACACAGCCACACTGAAGGCTAGAATACCAGCCCAAAACTTCCTCACTTCCGCTTTGGGGGCGGGACTAAATCTGAACTAGAGCAGAGCCTAGTCTCCCATCACACAGAGCAAAGTACCCCCATCGTGGATGACCAGGAAGAGCAGGAAGATAGATTTAGCTCAGTCCTGAGGAGCTGCTCAGAGAGGAAGACTCTCAGTTGGTCCTAGAGCGGGGACCTTTACCAAGCACTTTCTTTTCTGTCCGTTAGCTTAATCCCCACAACACCTGAGGGAAGCAGAGGCCCCTTCTCGTTTACAGCCCAGGAATCTTCGGTTTAAGAAATCAAGTTACCGCTCCAGTGGCTACAGCTGTGCTGGACTATCCCTGCCTCGCCAGTTTTTAAAGGCATTCCTTTAAATCGTAAGTGATCAGCAGTGGTCCATCTCCCGTGACAACTAGACGCTGGGAGCAGCAAGAGAAATCTTTGCTTATTGCCTTCTCTCCCCCTCATGTTGTAGGTGAGGTAATAACAGAAGTTTCCTTGAGAAGGTCACAGACCACCCTTTCTGGCTCACCCGGCTGACCTAAGCTACTGACCAGGAATTCCATGAGATAGAGCCCATCTCGGGCCCTGACAGGCTAGTCCTACAAAGAGAACCCTCTTGACGGAGCTGTGGCCCTGGAAGCCAGCCACAAGCACCCTCCTCACCCAGAGGCCCTGGCTCCCCACTTGCCCCCTCACTTCCCCACCGCCAAGGGCACCATCCTCCACAACTCACCCTCATCGCTAGGAAAAGGAACTCACCCTCATCGCTAGGAAAAGGCTTCGCCAGCACTGGGTGGCACCAGCGTGGGAGGGGGGCGCGTCTCAAGGGCAGAGAAGATGCTTCATTTTCCTTACCCCACAGGGAGAGAAGGAAGGAAGAGCTTTCCTGGTCTCTGTATTTGACAAAGGACAGTGCCCCTCAATGGGAGGGCAGTATCACCAAGAGTACCTGAAAGCGCCTGTAGTAGTGAGAAGCTGATGTGGGCAAGCCCCGCCCTGTGTCAAGCCACGCCCCTCTGAAGCCCCACACTCTTCCGCCCCACCCCAGCCACCCTAAAGCTCACAAAATCTCTTGGTCTTAGTCTTCTAAAAGTCTTGCTGTATCTGCTCCACGGTTACTTGACCTCATTGAGCGTGCTCATCTTGTGAGCCCCTGTGTCTAGTACGAACAGAATTTTTGCAGCTGAAAGGGATATCTAAAAACGGTTAGTGCCTGAAGACCTATAGGAAGTTGAATGGTTGGTTTTTTAATCAAGACGAGGGCACACAGAAATTTCAACCTTAGTACAATGTTAAATGAGAATGTGCCCTCAGAGTTCCGTTCCCCCTACACCGAGTGATCCCTTCTTAAAACAGGTACAGGCTGAGCGCTGACGGTTAATTGTACAACAAATGTGGGGTGTTTCCTAAGTTCAACACCCAGCAATACAAATCATGTTTAATGTATTTCAGACAATTTTAAATTTTTAATGGTTTTAATGGTAGTTGTTTTGCGTATATTGGTTAGAAAGTGCCTTTCTGAGACTAGGGAGAGGGTGCTATAGGGATCTAACCAAGAAGGGCTCCAGATTGACGGGGTAGTGTGCATGAACGCCCTGAAGCCAGCGTCCTCCAGACAGCGCTTGACTCCAGTGACTACAGCTGAGCTTGGCAGGCAGAGGGTAGGTAGACCGGCAGATGGAGATGGCTGGGGGAAAAAAACTGTAGTGCTACACATTTCTAATTGCTAATTGCTTCAACATGCGTTTTCAACTCTCCCCATCGCTTCCCTTTGCTATCTCCCAGGGAAACCACAGGCTTCAGAAAGCCAATGGTGGATTTGGCGCCCTCTGACGGAATAGTGAGGGAAAGGCCATGCCTACAAGATTCCCAGAGGGCAGCTGCAGGAGTGATGAATTGCTCAGACCTAGACTGGCTCCCACAGGTACCTTCCAGATGAGGACGCTAGGGAGACAGGCAGAGTTGGTGCTAAGACTCACTAACTAATGCTCCGCTGTGCAAACCCAGAGGCTGACAGAGGCGCTTTCGTCAGGTCCTGGCATTACACGTCAGGGACCCTGCTTGCAGGCCATCCCAGAGTTTCTCAGGTCATTTGGTGGAGACCATACATTTCAAAGGCATAGACTCTGGAACAGCATGATAAGAAGACACACACACACACACACACACACACACACATACACACACACACACACTTAGTGCCAGGGAAGCGCGGGGTGGGGGGGGGGGGTAGAATTCCCTGAGTCGACCTAAAATTTAGACTATTGTTTCCTAGCTCTCCATGTGACTCCAGCTTCAGGCTGGCCATGGAAGTACGAATAAGATTTGGAAGGCTCATCAAAGTCAGGGTCTTATAATATCATGTATATGGGAGTGCACATCCCCTGTCGCTGGCTGATGGCCCACATGGCCAGCACACACACACACACACACACACCCTTGAGCTGCAAACACCCTTCTGCAGCTTTGCATCACAGAAGTGATGGGCAGCAGTGGCCGGCTCCAGGTCACTCTATCCTCATGGACAACAGTCAGCCCTGCTGAAGTCAGAGGTCACACTTTGCCCAGGCCTCTTACTGGCCCGCACAGGTGTGCTTGACTGAGCTGTAGGGAATGCCTCGCTCCCTCCCACACAGAAGAAACCCAAGCACAACACAGAGGGGAACATGAATTGCCCGGGGTAACCAGCCCAAACAGGATGTGCTTTGTGACACCTGCTACGTGGCTTCGGCTTGGTGTCCCAGTTCCCTCTACCCTAACTTCTAACTTCTATATGCCTAACTTCTGGCATCTATATGAAAAATTTGGTTCTCGCTTTATGGCATCAGAAAGCGCAAAAGCTCCCCCATCTTAAGTTTGCTCCCAAGAACCTGGAAAGAACAACTCCAACTTCTGCAAAGATGAGCTCCTCAATGGCCATGCACCCCATCCTTTCCCATCTGACAGACCTGGGTACCAATAGCAGCTACAGGGACCTCCCCATCCTCCTGCTATTGTTAAGGAAGCAGGCTTTAATCCTCCAGGGGGCAGGAGGCCGAAGACACTGAACTGCCAACTAAATGGGCCAAGATTGGACCCAGCCGCCTGGGGCTCTGAGTCCCTAGGAGAATTCCACAGAACACTCCACAAGAAAAGCTAAAGGGAATACATCTAGCTCCCAGTGAAGGAGAAAGACCTGCCTCCTTCCCTGTTGTAGAATATTTGTTTTACTATGTAAAGATGTGTTGCATTTGCATTGATTAAATAAAATTAGCCTGGGCTCAGAGAGGCGGGGTTAGCAACTATTTCCCAGGAAGAATGAGAGGGGAGAGAACAAGGAAGAAAAAGAGGATGATACCCAGGGCAGCCAGGCAGACATACAGGGAGGAGGACATACAGAATGAAAGAAAGGCAAATGTAGATGAAGAGAAATGGGTTAAATTAAGTTATAAGAGCTAGTGGGACAAGCATAAGATAAGGCCAAGCATCCATAACTAAGAGTAAGTCTCCATGTCATGTTTTGGGGGCTGGTTGGTGGCCCAAAGAAAGCCCGCTACACTTCCTATGTCTCCAAAACAGCCCTGGTTTCTCATGAAGAGAACGAACCCTGGAGAAGGAAGAAGTGTGGAGTTGTCACAGCCTCAGTGACTTCTGAGGGTCCCTGATCTTGAGAGAATGACCACAGCCCTTGACTGTGCTCCGGAGGTCTCACCCTAGGGTCAGGTGTGTACCCTCCTGTGGGGACAGCCAAGCCCATGGCGTGTGGCAGCCAGCTCTGATTCCCCCTGAAGGAACAAATGTTAAATATATCATTACTAAAAATTAATGTGTGGGCTGGAGACTTGACACAGATAATGGAGTGTTTGCTATAAAAGCACTAGAGCCCCGGTCCCATCCCGAGAGTCCATTAAAAGTCCCAGTGTGGCAGTGCAAGCCTGTGATCCCAGCAGGGCAGCAAGAAGGCGACAGGCTCCTGAGGGACTTGCTGTCCTGTCAGTATAACCCGTCAGTGAGCTTCAGGCTCAGTGAAAGAGCCAGTCACACAAACTAAGGTAGAGCGTGACAGAGGACATTCGCTATTGCCCTCTGACCTCCTCACACACATGCTCACATACGAACACACATGTGCACAGTATCAAAGCAAATCACACAGGAAACAAAGATACTGTGTCATCGGGACAGAGTACTTCCGAGTCAGTTCACATCCCACACGGGGAGGGCCCCTAGCTCACAGCTCACTGCCCTCGGGGGGGATTTGCACTGGAATTACACACATCCGGGCCCATGGACAACTTTGGCAATCCTCTAAACTAACAAAACTGATAAGAAAAACGCTAATCATGGGGAGTAAAACTCTATGTCACTCGGCTTATGGACAGCACATAAATTTGAAGTGAGTCAGAAGACAGAGACCAGGGTGGAATCGCGTTGTTTTCTGACAGAAAGCACGGTGGGCCCAGTGCAGTTAGATCATGGGGTCCACGTAGTAAAGGTCGGGAAGAAATCCTGTTTCCTAATTCATTTCTCACTAAAATGAGTTATGAGTGACAGCAGGAGCTCTGAAAACCCCCAGGAATTCTGAGAATCGTCAAGCTTAGAGGGGAGCAGGCATCTCAGTCACCGGACCCTGTTTGGCGCACCCAAGTCATTGAGCCAAAGACTACGGTACTCTGGCGCCACCTGGTGGCAAACAGCAAAATGCGGGCTTGCTGATTGTCCCCATTTCTCTAATCATCTGGTGATCCCTTGGCTTATTCTTCCAAAGCAAGTGAGGGTAGGGCAGGGAAGAAAGCCCCTCCCGCTTTGGTTGCTTTGCCTTTTTTTTTTTTGTTACTTTCATGAAAAGGTAAATCAAGCAAAGAGGAGAAGCTATCAAGCTGGAATACACTCTTAGGGGGATTCCAGAACATTCCCTCCACCACCATGGCCCCCACTGGGTTCTCAGAATTCCAACCAATCTGGCCCTGGGATGTGTTTCTCCTGACCTGGGATACCCAAGATTTCCACAATACATGGGACTGCCTTCTGGAGGATCTGGGACAGGGACACCCAAAAGGCTTCGGGAGAAAATGATCTCCCTACCCTCCACTCCTGCTCCTGCCAGCCAGTTGCTGCCAAACCTTCAGGCCTGGAATAGCTTCTGCAGCAACACCCCTGAGAGCACTGGTCAAGCCTTGTACTTTCCCTGAACCAGCTTCTAAGCCCAGCGCCTATCCACCCAAACCCTGCAGAGTTGTTTTCCCTACTGCTGCCTGCTCCAATCTGTGAGCCAAACAGATCAAAGGTATATGTTGTTCCTGAACACATGAAACTGACCAATGGATAGTTTTTTTTTAAATGTGGGAAGAGAATTCTTTGAAGTGATATCTAACTGAATATGCACTGAGAATATGCACCTAAAGGAAAAATTAATACCTAATCAATCATAATACCTTAAACAGCCAGTGGTGAACCAAAAGGTCTCTTAGCGTTAAGTGGAATGTTTGGGCTCTTTGTAGATTGCTGCCGTCAGTCATCAAGCGTGGCTTCAGACTTAATTCTGTGCAGCTGAGCAGAACCCAAACAAAATCCCTGCCTGTCTGCAATTTAGTTTCCAGAAGAAGAGATAAAAAAAAATAATTAGGTAAAATATATACTTCTATCATATCATGATGTACACTCATGGGAAAAAAATAAGTGCAGAGGGTTGCAGTGTGGGAAGAGGGGGGCAGAAGAGGCATGTGTGCAAAGGCAGGGAGGGGAGTCTGACAGACGCGGAGCAGCACACTTGCAGTGGTGGGGTGTGCAGAGGCCCTGCGGCAGGAACAGGTCCTAGACTGTTCAGGAGAGCAGAGTGACCAGACCACGGGGGAGAAGGGGCATGGCATAAGAGCAGGGTCTAGAAGACCTAGTGATGGATGCCCACAACACCATCCACACACCTGCGCACGTGGAAAGCATGGAGGTGGGAGGGGACAACCATAGACCTCCTCACGATCCAAAGAGAATCCATAACCCTAGTGGCTTGTGGCAGGCTTCCTTTCAGACTTCTAAATATAAAGTTGTCCTTTTAAACCTCCCATCAGGAATTATTTGGAAATATTTTAATGTTTTCATTATACTATCATATATATCATATATTATATATAATATATATTTGTTATGAAATACTTGTTTAACTATGCAAATATATGTTGCATTTGTTTATGCTATGGATCATCCTGAAGGACAGTATCTTCCCGCTCAAACTCCCTTTGTGACAAACCCCAGCAAGGATAAATCCTCAAGTCCTCACCTGCACACAGTATCACTGTGGTGGGCTTGAAGAGAAATCCTAGGAGAAGGAGTCAAAATCTCCATTCATCATAGGTTTGTGAACAAGACAAAAAGAAGTTTACTTAATGTAAGTTTTACGTGATGTAAGTCTCCCAGCCATAGACCCAAAGAAACATGTACCAGAAGGTATGAAGGGAACATATATATATATATATATATATATATATATATATATATATATATATCACAATGACAGACATGTATTGTGGAACTACCCCACACAGAAGAACCAGAATAAGAAATCTACCATCCACCATCAAATCAATCATCAAAGATCAGACATCCCAATGCTCTAAAATATTTCAAGGCAGCAAAGAAGGAAGGGATACATCCTAATTAACTTTATAGAGAAAATATAATAACCTTTTTGATATAAGATAAAGTCAGAGTAGGAAAATAGACAAATACCACTGGCAAATACCATTGTGAATTTCCTAAATAAAATATTAGCAGAGTTCCACATTACATTAAGAAATAATACATGATGAATTAGTGGGGTTTATTCAATAATTCAAGAGTTTTTCCAATAGAAACCCATTATTATCATGGTACAGGCCCATCTTAATGTGATAAATAATACATACTTTGGAACCTAGGGATAGAGTTCAGTTGGCAGAGAGCTTGCCTCGTTGTATGAAGGGTTCAATCCCCAGCCCTGCATAAACCAGGCATGATGGTATGTGCCTGTATTACCAGCACACAACAGATGAAAGTCGTGAAGATAAGATGTTCAGAAGTTCAAGGCCAACCTCAAATACATGACTCCCTGTCTCCAAAAACAAAAAAAAAGCAAGAAAACATTAGAAGTATTTCCTCTAAGATGGGAGGGGAAGAGGTAAAAATGTGTATCTATCAGTGGTCTTTCAAACTGTACTAGAAATACTGGCCAATGCAATAAGAAAAGATAGTTCTAGAAGATCTCATAATAAATAAAGTCAGACATTTATTTGAGGCAGGGTCTTGTAGATAATCCAGACTGACCGCAAATACACGATTCATTGCCACAGTTTCCCAAGTGCTGGGATGACATATAATCCACACTGGTGTCACTATGGTCCTTTTGGAAAAGTGCCCTTGGGCCGGTGAGATGGTGCAGTAGGTAGAGGCACTTGCTGCTAAGCCTGGTGACCTGAGTTCAGTCTCTGGGATTAGAGCCACACAGTGGGAGGAGAGAAACAACTCCGGCAAGGTGTCCTCTGACCTCTACAAACACACTGCAGCATGCATACACACTAAATAAATACACAGAAACACACATAAATGTAAAAACAATTCAAGAGAAGTGATGTCACGGTATTGAGTATTGATGTTTCGACTCCGTGCATGTGTGTGTGTGTGTGTGTGTGCATGCGTGTGTGTGTGTGCATGCGTGTGTGTCTGTGCGCATGTGTGTGTGTGTCTGTGCGCACATGTGTGTGTGTGTCTGTGTCTGTGTCTTCTCTTTACCTCCCAGTTTCCATGCACCAGTGTCCTTGAAGTGACGGGCAGACTCTCCTGACAGAGGCAGAAAACAGAGACCACAGTTCTATGACTTGTAGATTATGTAATCTCAAGCAAGTGAATTTTCCTTGCTGAATAGCTGGCTCCTGAGCTACAAAATAAAGCAGCAGCCCTCATCAGAGGCCTCTGGTTTGTGAGTTGGGTTGATTGTTGAAAACGTGCTCACCTTTCAAAAGCGGGCGTGAGCACCTAGGCAGAGCAGCTCACAAACCAAAGCTGAAAATCCCCAGCAATTCTCCCTGCTTGGAATTCTCTCGTGCCCAATCTGGCTCCCTGAGACCAATGTGAATCTCTCGTTCTGAATTAGAATCCACGCACAGTATCTAAAGGGTGCTGGAAAACCCTCTGCAGACCTGGGACCTGCAGCCACTTGGCAAGAGAGAAACAAAGACTCATCCAGAATTTTGACTCTTGCTTTTTTGTTAGGGCAAAACACGAGAGAGCTTGCCAGCTGCCAGAAGACAATGGCCTGCCCTTAACCAGCACAAAGGTTCTCTTGTATCTCACCCATTACTTATTACTTGTTTACTTGTTCTTATTAGAGGAACTCTCACACCTCTCTCTCTCTCTCTCTCTCTCTCTCTCTCTCTCTCTCTCTCTCTCTCTCCCCCCCCCCCCCCACCCCGTCTCTCTCTCTCCTTGCTGGCACTTCTCTCCTCAGCCCTGGCCCTCTGCCCAGGATTCCATAGTTTAGGCAATACCTGTTGAGTGCCTAGCAAATTGAAATGGAAGAAAGGTGGAGCCCTCTGGCCTCAGGCTCCGCTTGTTTTTCAGAGGCCCCAGGGAGGAACACCTTATAAACAAAGATGGTTTTGTTGAGGCCTTTTCCAGCTCCCCCCCCCCATTGTTCTCTGTTGCAGCAGCCTGGGGAAAGGTAGAGACGGGCTCATTGGGTGGCAAGGTTGGCAACAGCTCCCTTTCCCTCTGCCAGTTCTTCCTGAAGCTGACAGACTCAAGGAGCCTTGGGCCTTGGCACTGTAGGCCTCTCCAGGGAATCTCAGGTACTAGCAGCCTCCAGCACAGACAGGAGGCACAAAGCAAGGGTGTGTGCACACCTGTTCCTGCTCCCTTCCAGTCCTCCTCCTCAGAATCCCCAGGTCCCACCAGAAAGTACAGGTTAAGGAGACACTGGGTGAGTTAGACTGGAGTGGGCCCCAGACCAACTCCAGGCCAGTGTAGGTCAGAGACAAGGTTAAGTTCAGAAAACAGTTTTGAAAGTTAATCTGAAAGATCACTTTCATGGCTGAGCCAGGGAATCTGCTGGTCCTGCTGAAGCAGCAACACTCGAGAAAGCAAATAAAAGCGGCCTGGCAAAGGGCAAACCGGTTAAGACCAGTAATTGTCAAGATGGGTGCAAATCTGACCAAAGCCAGTCCTTGTGTCAAGGCCTTCAACACAACTTCATTATAGTGTGTTAGCAACAGTCTGGGCTTTTAGTGTCATGTACCTCTCTCTCTCTCTCTCTCTCTCTCTCTCTCTCTCTCTCTCTCTCTCTCTCTCTCTCTCTCTCTCTCTCTTTTGCACGCGCGCATGGTTTCTCTTGTGTGTACATGTGTGTGTTATGTGGTGGATGCCAAGTACGTGCAGGTACCCTCTGAGGCCAGAAGAGGGCATCAGATCCCCTGAAGCTGCCCTAACAGGTGGTTGTGAGTGGCCAACATGGGGATTAGAAACAGCTATACCAGCTCCATTTGTTGAAGATGCTTTCTAGAATAAAATAGCAGTCACTCTGAACCCCTGAGACATCTCTCCAGCCCAGCATGGCAGACTTGAAATAATAAAATCTCTGTGGTGATTAGGATCACTCTAACACAAACATAAACACATTTTGAGCCTTGTGCAATGTGTCCCCCAAACCTATTCCAACCCTTACCCATTAAAAAGAAAATACACAACTCCGTTCACGGCTGGCCTGCCTATGGAGTGGTCTCCTGTGGCTCTGGAGTAGCCTAGTGTGCTTTCCTGGAGTAAACATCCACTTTCCCTTCACTGCAGAACTAGGCTATGCACCTTCTAACTTACATAACACAAAGGTCCTGCACGGCTGAAGACATGGCCAGGAAACAACTGTGAAAGGGTTGAATTACCAAATTATGAAAAAGACAAGGAGGAACCTTAAATGTCTATTTCTTTCTTGCTGAAAGGAGTTGGCTGAAAAGGCTACAGGCTCACAGCTGCTGCCCTACCAGGCATATGGAAGCCACTTTTACTAAAAGGTGCAGACTCCTTGCCTGAGCCCACGGGGTAACTGAACCAGAACGAAAGCCTGGCGTCTCCACCTGCATTTTGTGCCCCATCTCCTTTACTTTGGGTCAAATTCCTGCTAGTAAGCTGCCCGACAGGCGCCTCCTCAGCCTGAGTGCCTGAAAGCTGAGACACCTACTTTACCTCATCCCTCTTTAAAGCTAGAACACCAAGTCCTCTTTAAAGCTAGAACAACCCTAACCCTGCAGCACCTTGGCCTCCAGGGACAATAGACCCTGGTAGGCAGGACAGAGCACGCACAAGACGAGGGCAGGGATACAGATCTCCTTAGCAGAACCAGACTGGGCCCTCTGACAACAGCCTCCATTAACAACTTTGGAATCCCTTGAAGGTCAGAAGCTGAGCTGGTGACAGGCCAAACCCTGTCTAAGACTGCTTAGATATGCAAACCTCTTGCCTCCTACCGCTGTCATCCTCTGCTTGACCCGAAACTCAATAATACCCCAAGGCCAATTTGGGGTCACCCAACCTCTTATCTTCTGACCTCCCCAATGGATACCTCCCTCTGCTTTTCATCGCTTCTTGTTTCTGTAATTTGTGTGTCAGGATGGGTGTCTGAGCTTGCCCTGTAGGGACTGCTAGGCTCAGGGGCTTTTGCCCTACAACTTCAGCTAAACAATTGCTTGAGTACTGGCTTCTTTGAACATAACATGGTCACATAACCTTGTCATCCCATCGCCATACTAGCATAGAGAAGGCTACCTTAGCTGGAAGCCATTAACCACTGCAACTAAAGAAAACACAATACAGTGACCGTCAAGTCGATGCCAGACCTGAACTGGAGGGTTAACTGAAGGAGACCCCAGGGTGCAGCCTCCAGGAAGGAGGTCATCGTCTATAATGGGGTGAGACTACGTATTGATGTTTAGGGACACCCATGTTCTTGTAAATTAATGTATTGGCTCACCATACTGGATTTGAGTAGAATCCTAGCTTTGGTCTGTTGTTCGTACCTTATCTGAGGTGACCAGACTGGCTTGCTCACGTCACTTCAGGAAATGTTAACACAGGAATTGTATGGCATTCCAGAAAGGCCAAAATTATGGAGACAGCAAAAGATTGTGTCTTTTGGGAGTTACAGGTGAAAAGAATGAATACTCAAAATAAAGAGGGCTTCCAGACAGATGGACCACTAGGTGTGGTACTATACTGGTGGACACATGGCACACAGCTGTCTGTATCCTTAAGATATAGACAAAAAGTAAACTCATGTGCACCTCTGTCCTGACCTGCTTGGCTTATAAAATGAAGAAACCACAGACACACACCTAGAAAGGCTGAGATAGGGTGTGCTGTGCTCTCTCATGGTGACACAGCCCAGGCCAGAAACTCAGCTCTTAGTGTATACCACGGAGGAGGGGAGCTCGTGGTATATAGCTGAACAAGGAGGAAGGTTTATTATACACATACGGAGGCAGGCTAGTTCATCGTGATAGGCATTCTCTTAGGAGAGCATTCTCAGGTTTGTCCAGGAGGATGCTGTGGTTGACAGTTTCTGCATACACTGGTTTTAGCTAACAGTCATTCAAAACACCCATATTTAGACCAGGGACGGCTGTTCATCCTCTGCTCCCGGTCCAGGGAAGGCTTTGCTGTTTCCATGGGTCGGAGGCACTAGGGTCCTTGACATGACAGTAATGCACACTCCCTCCGGACATCATTCAGTACCCACACACATGCACTTGGGTGGTAAGTATGGGTCCATTGTGGTTAATGTGCCCTTCAGGTGGGGGGACGGTGATTATAAGGGTAGCTATGCCTATGATGGACAGAGGACAGTGAAGACTATTTGTTCCAATCAATTTCCAGTGAGCCTAGAAATACTTGAAAAAATAAACCTCTTTAATGAGAAAGGGGCTATGCTATACATGCCTTTTTATTGCTGCTACTTTATTTTTCTGTCAAGCCAGTTTGCTATCATTTATAAAAGTTTTTAGTCCATGACAGACATGGGGAAAGGAGCTGTTCTTTTATCCCAAAATGAGCCGCTATGTCCTGAACCAAACACTCTGGTTCCAAAATGGGAAGTGCTGGGCTCTCACCTCTGCTGTACCATTAATACTGTGCCTCAGTTTCCCCACTTGCCAACTGAGCGAAGAGAGCAAGCAGATTCCACCAGTTAGGCCTTCAGCAAATGTCTGGTTCCTCTGGCAAAGGAAAGCAGGCAGGCAGCCGGAATTTGGAGCCTCCTCCACAGACCTCACCAGGCAGGAAAGTAAGCCTTCGGGCAACGGCCAGCTGGACAGGCCTGAGCTCGTCTTCGTGAAGTGCAAAAGCTTGGTGAAGTCCTCCTCTCTGGCCTCAGACACCAAGACATAGAGCTTGCCGGAACATTCTGAAAGAGCAACTCCTGTCCTGGTTTATCCTGTGCCAATCTCACAAAGTGGGCACCATGTTCTTACTCATGGAAGCAGAGCCAACCATGATGTACAGTGTTCTGGCCAGCCAGATATCCTGAATGGCATTTACTTCACTAATGACGCCTTTGATATTTCTATGCTCAGTGATCACAGCTCTGGTATCATTCTGAGGTCACATTTGAAATTTTTCATCCCTACCCCTGGATCCCTTTAATGCAGAACAGACTACACTATATGCATTCAGTTAACACATGAGCACATATGCACATTGTTAAAACTTCAGTATGTGAGAGTATTTCTCTTTTTTTTTTAATATTTATTTATTTATTATGTATACAATAGTCTATCTGTATGTATGTCTGCAGGCCAGAAGAGGGCACCAGACCTCATTACAGGTGGTTGTGAGCCACCATGTGGTTGCTGGGAATTGAACTCAGAACCTTTGGAAGAGCAGGCAATGCTCTTAACCACTAAGCCATCTCTCCAGCCCCCGAGTATTTCTTTCTTTACACACACACACACACACACACACACACACACACACACACACACACACATACACGAGCAGGGAAATTAATGGTATTACTTCTAAGTAACCCCAAGATAAATATTCATAAACTATTGTAGCCTCATCAATAATTACAATATTACAGAGAGGGTAGCAGCCAAGGAAGAAAATGAAGTCTTCCCCCACAGCTTCAGGCTCTAGAATTCCGTGATACATTTTGGTTCTGATAAACTGAAGCAACCCTCTGCCTGCCGCTCTTAGGCTTCATGCCTTTTCCCCTTGGCTTGCAGCTAGCAACCACCTGTCCTCAGGATGGCTGTGGTAGAATATTTAACTATGTAAAGATGTGTTACATTTGTTTATGTTGCAGAATATTACTTTAACTATGTGAAGGTGTGTTACATTTGTTTATGTTGCAGAATATTACTTTAACTGTGTGAGGGTGTGTTACATTTGTTTATGCTGCATTTGTTTAATTATGTAAAGATGGGTCACATTTGTTTCACCTTGCCTGCCTAAGGCCCCTGATTGGTCTAATAAAAAGCCCACCATTCAATAGCTAAGTAGGAGAGGGGTAGGCAGGGCTGGCAGGCAGAGGGAATAAGTAGGAGGAGAAATATAGGCTCAAGAGAGAAACAGAAGAGGATGAGGGAGAGAGAGGCAGATATGTCCAGGGTCAGAAAAGCCAGGCAGCCTACAGATAGCCAGCCACGAGAAGCAGTGAAAAAATATGCAGAAAGAAAGAAAAGTAAAAAGCCCCAAGGCAAAATGTAGATGAAGAGAAACAAGTTATAAGAACTAGTGGGACAAGCATAGGATAAGGCCGAGCATTCATAACTAATAAGAAGCCTCCATGTCATGATTTGGGAGCTGGTTGGTGCTCCCCCACCCTGCGCCAAAAAAAAAAAAAAAAGTTTGCTACAGATGACTGGGAGCATCTTCGTACCATGCCTCAAAGCTTTGCGCTTCTGACATCTAGCTGGCTACAGCCCACCCTGAGCCTCTGAGCTCAATGGTGGTCGTCAGGGGCAACCAGCAAGGCACTGGGGGAAAGGACCTAGAAGGAGGAGCAACTAGGGAGGACAGTAGAGCGGGGGCTGGGCAGAGGGTATGTGAGTAACGTCTGGCCACACACAGGGGCAGGGCAGCACCTCCTCTCCCCACCCCTGGTAGGCAGAGAGCTCCTAAAGACGATGACTGAGGTGGATGCTCAGGGAAATGGCAACACTCAGCCTGCGGGCAAGTCGTCAGCAGTGATGCCAGAGATCCCCTGCTGCAGAGACTACAAGAAGGACAGGAGCTTGAAGGTGGGCAGCAGACCAGCCCCAGGTGACAAGCTATCGCGTGACAATGAGGACTTCTAGAGAAGCCAGAAGATGTGTGCCTCACTCGGGATGGGGCAGAGGTGGTAAGAACAGAAATTGCCCTCTGGGAAGTCACTGTTACTCTCTACTCAGGCGGCTCACTGGGGCACAGTCAGCCAGACCCAGCCTTGTCATGGCCCTTCATTTCTCCTTCATTTCTAGATGTTTCAACAGCCCACTTCCCACCGCAGTTCAGTGACCCCCGGGGCTCACTCCAGTTCTCACTCTGGCATAAGGGGCATGAGAGTCCCATGAGCCAAGCATGGAGCTCAACAACGTTCTTACAGAAAGGGGACACCCAAGTACTGCTCCCTGGAAAGTGGAGACAGGGCCAGGTGGCTGAGTTGAACCACCTTTGTGTGAACGTCAGCTCTGCCCCTTGGCTTCTGTGTGACCTTGGACAAGTTATACAATATTATTATCCTATAAAATGGAGACAGAGGCAGCTCCCACCCAACAGGCTGTCATGAGCATCAAATGAGAATTTAACCACCTCATCATAGTACTGAGGTAGAACCCAATAAGAATCAGTGCACACCTCCCAGGCAACCTTAATCCAGCCCCTTGCTTTCTCTCCTATCTACATTAACTATTTCCCAAGTAGCATGGTAATCTTTTAAAAATCTGATTAATATTATCTTTCTTGTGGCAGAAACATCCGCGGGCTCTCACTGTTAGCATAGAACACGGCTTGCCGGGCTCCCATCCAACTATCCTTTGGTACACGTCTGTGGTCACTAGTCTGCTCAGTCTCCTGTCTCTGCCTGGAACAAAGGAATAACTGGTCCTCAAAGTCATGACCCAGCTCAAATATCATTTCCTCAAAGATGTCCCCCTAACTCCCCTCTAACTTCCTAGCACTAATCCTACCAGTAATTGCTTTATTGATTTTCTGTTCAGGGCCATGCTTAGAATGCAGGTCCATGGCGCCACTCAGTCTAGCATTTGTAAAATTCAGCCCAGGGCTTGTCTAATGCGTTGTTATCTGTGACGTTCAGGTACTGTGGAAATGAAACTAGTTTGGTGGGCATTAGGGCACTCTGAACACCACATCTCCACACTCCAAACCCCCTAAGACAGTGGTTCTCAGCCTGTGGGTCGTGACTCTGATAAGCCTCTAGCTCCAAAAAAAAAAATATTTTCCATTATGATTCGTAACAGTAGCAAAATTACAGTTATGAAGTAGCAACAGAAATAATGTTATGGTTAGGGATCAGCACAACGTGAGGAACTGTGTTAAGAGGATGCAACATTAGGAAGGGTGAGAACCACTTCTCTATGGGTTAAGGCCTGTACAACTGAGTGAACACAAATCCTCCACACGGAGCCCAGAGTTCCAAAGCCAACACTTTATTCTCTCTTCTCCCTTAAGTGTTCTAGTTTGCAAACCTGAATAAACAAAATCTACCATATCCCTCCCCCTTAATGCCCTTCATGAAAAATCACCGCTTAGCAGGTCTCCTATCCTTTCTAAAGACGGGGTTGGAGGGTAACCCAGAGGAGGCCGGAGGACTGCAGTCACATGGGGTTAATCATCGTGTCTCCTGCCAGCTCCTCTCACCAAGCGGCCAGAGGCCGCAGGCAGCTATAAATAGCCCAGCAGCTCTCCCCTTACAGCAAGGGAATGAACTTGACAACAACAAGAGCCATAAGGGGTGAGGCAGGCAAAGACTCTTGAGCCTGCTTTTGGCTCACCCAGTGCGTGCCCCGATGGGGATGCTGCAAGATGCAGCAGAGAGAGGCTCCCTGCCTTCACTTCCAACTGGGAGCACACAGACAGGAAGGCACCTACTTCACCCGAGTTCACCTCAGTGCCCTCATCAGCAAAAACAGGAGCCAAAGAGCAGAAATAAGTAGTCTCCCAAGGACCCCTGTTTTCAGGTTCCCAGGGGGACCCCCAGCTCCCAGACAGTAAACAGCACTGAGGAAGGACATCCTTCCTTTGGACTGGCTTTCCTTGTCACTCAGTTCACAGGACAGTCTCTCGAATGACGCCTATGAGGCTGTGTGGCCGCTCAGCTTCCGCTCGCTGCTGGGGCCTCCGCTCGGCTCTAGGCCTTCCTGCCAGGGAAAAGGTGCTCAGGTCTCCACAGCTGCGCAGGTGCAGCAGGCCCGGCTGTCTCCTCAAGGTCAGCACATGGGCCTGGGAAGTGCTGGGCTGTGATGGGGCCATTATCTTTGGGAAAAGAAGAGAGGGAAAGAGGTTAGCCTCACTGGGACTGACCTTCCGACCCAGCCCCTTGCGTCTGTCTGTGGGCTTTAATGTTTAGGTGCTTCAGAACAGAAAGGGGTGTTTTCCAAAGTAGAATCTACTTAGAATTCTAAAAATGTTTTAGACTTTGCCTCTTCGGTAAGGTTTTGAAGAAATTCTAATTTTCTATTGTTTCAGCTGTACATAAGCCATCTATAATGGCTCAATTCTACTTTCTGGTTTTATTTTCAACATAGTTCTCTTGATATTTCTGCAGTATGCCTGTGTTCCAAGTCAGTGACCACTAGTGGCAGAGAGGGTTCTGGGTAGCGCAGCTTCTTCGGAATATCAAGTCCCACCTGCCACCTACTCTGACAGTCTACATGGAAGCTTGGTGTGTGTGTGTGTGCGTGTGTGTGTGTGTACATGCATTGTGGAATACACTCTGAGTGTGTAGGACAGAGACATTCAGTGTCTTCCTCTACCAATCTCCACCTCATTTTTTGGAGAGTCTCTCACTGTACCTGATGCTGGCCATTTTGGTTAGACTGGGTAACCAATGAGCCCCCAGGATTTGCCAAAGTTACAGGCTGGTGCCACCACGCCTTGCTTTTATGTAGATACTGAGGATCCAAACACTGGTCCCCAGGCTTGCACAGCAAACAGTTCTACCCACTGAGCCATCTCCCCAGCTCCAAGCTTGGGATTTTTTAACAAGAAGCAGGTGGTCCCAACATAGAAGAACTGGTCTGGATCGGGTAAAGAGTTTATAAAATGTCAATTAAGATGAGTGACGCTTCAGATGGATCTAATAACCCTCGGGTAAACAGATGGATCTAATAACCCTCGGATAAACAGCATAAAAAGCAGGGCACTATCTGTGAAAGCCGGAGAATGGCTCTACTGCCGGGCCGGTCTTTAATGTGCCATATAACTTTAAACACATAACTGTATGACTTCTCCAAAATGCAGAAATACAGATTATTTCTCATCCAACTAGGACCGATGAGGGAGGACTGGCCAGCTGACAGATCTGTGCAAAATTGAACTGTCTTGTCGCTATGGTGTGCGACACTGTTAGTGCCTTGGGAGAGAACCAGGGGTCTCACTGCCAACGAACCCCACAGGCCAAGCATCCCAAAGCCACACTGTTTCAGTCTGATTTTTCAAGGTCATTAATACCCACAAACGCTGTGACATTAAACTTTTCTAACACACTGTTAATTATAGTCACCTATAAGGCCTGTTCCTGTCTCCTAATTAAGAAGACAATTGACTGTACTCTTTATCAAATTTGACTATTATAAGACAAGTGTTATTTTTTTTAACTGGGGGAGAGTAAAATGGATCTAAAGAAAGTGTGAAAAGCTGAGTAGAGTTGGAAATAAAATGTACTCTTGCATTGTCCTTGCCTCCTTTTGGCTGGGGAGGGGTGTGGCGCTGATACCCCATGTGGGGTTCAGAAGCAAAAGCCCTCAGCTGATGACCCAGAATCTGTAACAATAGCCTCTGTACTCAAACTTCCAACTGATCTGGGGCAAAAGATTCAGTAAACAGGAGCTTTCTAGAGCCTGTTTTTCCAGAGCTAACTGTTAGGGACAGAGACTGGAGAGAAGGGCAGACCAAGCGCCTGGTGGACTCTCTGCCTTCGAGAAACAATGCCAAAGGGGAAGAGGCAGGAATGACAGTGGGAGCATCTCAGAGATGGCAGCGTGACCCGGAGCCGCTGGCTGACCACTCTTGAAGAGCGAGCTGCAGGAGGGTATGGAAGCCAAGCATCTCCTCTAACTAATCAGATCATTCTTTTCCCATGGGCTCCTGGGGAACTGGGGGAGGCTCTGACTTTGAATTTTGGTATGTATAAATGAATGGATGGATGGATGAGGCCAGCGAGTGGAAAGGAGGAGCAGAAAGGAAGTGAAGAGGTGAAGTGTTCAAATCCACCTGGAATGGTGAAGTAGTGATTATACTGAGAACCAGCCCAACTCAGCATAAGACACATTTGTTGGGCACTCCAAGGGCAAAGGCACAGAGCAGGTAACACTGGGCCCTGCGGTGTACTGTGTCCACAGCATCTGCCCCACTGGCCCAGAAGAATGAGTAAAGAGCCACACAGTAGCAGCAGCTCCCAGAGGGGTAAAGAAATGGTTCTTGCTGGGAGGAAATTCCACTTACTTGAAGATACAGGGCTGGAGACTACCCCGCCAACCCTCCCTTTAAAGATGGGAAACCCAAGGCCCAAATGGATTCCATCCATGCCTAGTTTTGTCTTTTCCCAGGGCGGCTTCAGTTAAGGAGCCTTTTACTTTTTAATCTACGGAACGAAAGGTATTCATTCCTCTAAGTCCTGTCAGATAACTTGTCTGGCCCAGAAACTCATAGGCACATGAACAGCTGCTAGAACCTTGCCAATCTTGAGAGTCTGTCATCATCTTTAAGGGCTGAGAAAACACAATATCCTGGGCTTCCCACCACTGAGGAAATCATAAACGGGGTGAACTCCATAGTGCCCAGAGCTTTTGCTTTCTACCAGGCACGGTTCCACCTTCCAGAAAATGGGGTTCTGTTCCCTTGGCCAAGACACTGCGGGAAAGGGACAAAGCCCAGAAGGAAAGCTCTGTAGTTTCCTCTCTCGTGACATAACCCTATCCCCAGGTCCCGAGAGACTGTAATCACAGACTTCAGCCACCGTAGACACCGGTTATTGGAAGCACGCCTGATATGAATCATAACAGTACCTGTTCTAGGAAACTGGCGCTTGTGATGGCTTCCTCCATGTGCTCCTCGTCAGACTTCAGAACGGATTTTATGTTCTCTACAAGTTCGTGGATGTCCGGAGTCAGGCTGCAGGAAGACTGCTCCAGGAACCTGGCCACTAGCAGTTTGGTGTCTATGTAAGACCTGTAATCTATCAAAGAGCGGGGTCTGCCTCGTGGTGCCCTTGGTCTCGCACCTCTCCTCAGAGTCACCGCAGCCAGCTCCAGCCTCCTTTCTGTCTGAGTTGCAGCTTCGCAGCTGAGCACTGGAGCAGCTGTGAACAGAAGTAAATAACACGTTACCATTGGCCAAGCCCCCTCTGAACACTAGCCATAAATCTCAGTGTAGACAACGACATCTAGCAGGTATCCGATGTCATGCGTGTACATCTCACCTTCATCTTGAAGAAGGAAAGAAAGGAAGGACAATGAAACCTACACAAGCCTATTGTGTGAAGCGTACTTCCAATAGGCTATGTCCTGAGACGCTGGACCACGGCCCATAAACATTCCCAAGGCGAAGATGGATGACACAGCACAGAATTCACGGTGCAAGCCACAGGGGAGTGTGTTTCATGGGGTACGGCAAGAAGATAGGAATGGATGGCCAAGCAGAAGAAACATAGCGGACCGAGGAAAGAATGTCGGGGATATAGAAGATACAGAATGGTCAAAGAGAGGAGGGGCTGATGAGAGACTTGTAGGATGGGCAGAATGTTTACTGCCACAGTACCTCTGTCCTGAACATCCTCAAGGGCACTGTACTGACTTCTATTACCGAGGCTCACAACACAGGTAGGAGGCAGATCTATGGCTATTACATAAAACATGGGTGAAGAAAGTTACATCACTCCAGAAGGCAAGAGAAGGTCTAAAAATCCGCTGCAGGTTCTACTTTCCGAAGGTTCCTCCATCGATAAAGGTATAAAGACTGGCAGGAAGCTGCTTCACCATGAAAGGGGTGAAGAAACAAATCCTCAGATCTGATCACCATGGGTCCAGAAGTCACCATCAGCCTTCATGGCACACAACTGTCAACCAAACACCCAGAAACACAGGCTAAAGCTGTGGGGGGACTGAGTGGGTTTCACACTCTCTCACTTCTTGGTGCCTTCCCCAACA
Source organism: Arvicola amphibius (assembly GCF_903992535.2). Taxonomy (NCBI): domain Eukaryota; kingdom Metazoa; phylum Chordata; class Mammalia; order Rodentia; family Cricetidae; genus Arvicola; species Arvicola amphibius. The sequence goes on from NC_052047.1 coordinate 165,281,678, forward strand.
AAACAAGCCAAAGGGGTAAATAATATCCTTTCCTCCACAGGACTGCAGAAGGCAAAGGGGGTCGAGGAAGGTCTCCATTTGCTGTGCCAACAGTTAAGTGCTCCTGGAAGCTGGAACACAGCCAGCTCGAAGACTCAACTTGCCATGCAGAACACAGGAGATCCACAATGAAGGTGGGGTTTGGAACCAGAGGCCAGGCTGTCAAGCCTACTGGTCTGCAGGGGCGCACAGCTAGTCTCAGGAGGTGGGGCTTCCTTCCCTCCTGGAAGCTGCTGCAGACACAAGAGAAGTGTCCTCTGTGGCTTCCATCTGGTCAGTCAGAGCTGTGACAAATGACACTCACTGTCAGAGGGACAGAACAGAGACCACAAGGGCCAGACAGGACCCAAGAGAGCAAGGTTAGAGGAGGTCCAATTACCCTCACAGAGTTCCCGAAGAGCAGAGAGTAATGCTAGACTAATTCCCCAAAAGAGGCCCTGCTGGCTGAATTACAAAAGCTGTTCACTTTATTCCTTTGTTTCCTTTATTTTTATGTACTTTTCTCTAATGAGAGATGTTTATAGACATTAAGGTATTCATATATTCAAAAAAGGCTCAGCGGTATTATTTTGAAAATTTCAAATTATTCAACCTCTCTCTATACTCAAGCAAACCCCAAAACAAAGAGGGAAGGAGATGAAATACGTGAACATGTTTTACTATATCCAAAGTTTTAAAGACATGGTTAGGTCTCAGTAATTAAGACTACTCGGGGCTGGAGAGATGGCTCAGAGGTTAAAAGCACTGATTGCTCTTCCAGAGGTCCTGAGTTCAATTCCCAGCAACCACATGGTGGCTCACAACCATCTGTAATGAGATCTGGTGCCCTCTTCTGGCCTGCAAGTATACATGTAAGCAGAACACTGTATATGTAATAAATAAATAAATAAATAATATTTTTAAAAAAGAAATAAAAAGGTATATAAAACTGCTTCAAAAAAAAGTTTAAAAAAATAATTAAGACTACTCAAACACAGTAAAATAATAAAATAAAATAAAATAAAATAAAAAGCTAACTAATGCAAGATCATGGAGCAAAAGAGTAAAGACATATGCCCCTTGACTGGTTCTCGCAGGCTGCCAGCAGCTAGCAATCAGGATGTGGTTTACATAATAATCTTGCAGTTACACCCAGCATAACAACATGTGCAACCAAATGCTATTGCCAATGACTTCAGGAACACACTCTACCAGCCTAAAACAAAGTGCCAGGGCCGGTAAGATCATCATCAGCTAAAGGCACTTGCCTCCCACATGGCCGTCTTAGTAGAGTCCCCAGAACCCATGTGGCAGAAGGGAACTCGCCCATACAAGTTATTTCTCCATTCTCCATCTATGCACCATAGTGTACCCACCCTCCCTGAAACAAAGAAACGATTCTTTTTTAATTTTAAAGGCATACCACATGTATTTTCCAAATGTGAAACGTAGAATATCTTATTTTCCCCGTGGCCTCTTAACCTCTCTCAAGATACCATTTAAATTTGCAGGGTCCTCAGCTAGCAAGAGCCACCTGACTGTACCTGGCCCCTCCGACCAATACTTAGCACCAATCAAATAAACACAGTCGTCTATCTACCAAGGACCTGGGGAATGACATCACCTCTCTCTTCTGAATGGTGAAGCAGAGGATCGCTCTTTGACCGTGTCCTCAGAGGTGGGAGGGCCCGCCGGCTTCTGGGAGGTTGCACCAGGTTGGAAAGAGGAGTTGGCGCAGGTGTGTTTTCTTCACCAGCTGTGTTAGGAAGAACCCCACCTGATTTTAAAAAAAATTAAAAATAAAAATAAAAGAAACACGTTATTTCAACAGCTGCAGCCTTCAAAATGTTGGCCAGGAAACACCTGCGGGCCCAAACCTGCCAAGGCAACAGTTATAAAATTAATAACATTTATTTAGGCTGGTGGCCCAGTCAGTTTTTCATTCCCAGCACCATGGCAAAACCTTCATCTCCAGATCACCCTGCTGCACTTAAAACAAGCAAACAAGCACAACTATAAAACCAAAGGGAAAAGTTAAGAAGCCATGCGAGCACACCAGTTTGGTTTGTTTCCTAGGGGTGTTTAGAATCTTTCTCACTGGGGCATCCTGATGCAGCCTCCAGGAGCCCCTGAGCTTCTCACAGCACCTGGCTCTTCAGGGAGGTGCTACCTACATGGGTGAGGAGGGTGCTACCCAAAGCTAGCAGATGCCCATCTGCCTGGCCCAGGGCACACCCAGGTTGGGACACTTTCAACAGTCCAGCAAAGGAGCCAGTGGCTGGAAAATGAAGTAGAAAATCACACTAGTTCTGGATGGTCCCTGCTCAGGAAATGCAGCTACATCAACTGGAAAGCTGAGGTTCTGATCGGAAAAGTCCTTGTTGTAAATAAATAGGAATCACAAGCATGCTTAAGGGGGAGAGAATGCTGGTTTATAATTCTTCCTAAGGTAGGGTTGTAGCTCAGTGGCAGGGGCCCAGTCTGCCCCCTCCCAAGGGTAAGGGGAACAGAAACACGCTCCAAGAGCACTACTGAGACGCTGCCTCCACCGGAAATGGCAGAAAGGTGATCCATTAGTTATTGTCATCTGCAGCTTTGTGCCGGTGGACAATTCTCTAGGCCATCTAAAACCTCCCCAAAGACAGAAAGCTGGGACAACGGTGTCCTTAAATTACAAGCATAGATGTAAATTGACTCTCGCATGGGCCACAGGGCTAAAACATTCTAATTCTCTGGGCAGTAAAAGCCTTGGCTGTAAATGACAGGGCAAACACACACTGCAAAATCATAGATGAAGAAACACAGGAATCATAAATTAACCTCTACTCTATTCCATGGGTTCCTAAGGATAGCTTGATTATTCATAAAGAGATTTTGTGTTTATCTTTATTTCAGTGTATTTTTTTCTCCTTCCCGTTCACATTTTAGGTCTTACGTCTAAGCCCTAAGCGTTGGACAGGATTTTGGCCCTGACAAGAGGATGTGGGCTGAACCATTGGCTCCAAGAATACCCTACCTCCATCAAAACACTGGTCAGAACATGGAATCAATGAAGACATGCACTACCTTGAGTTATTTGTGTGAAAACTGGCTCCAATGGGCTCGCAGCAGCTTCCGGTCCTTCTGGCATTTGTAATGAAGACTCCTGTATCACAAAGGAAGGGAGAAAGATTTATCTTTTTTATGATGTTCAAGTCACTGCTCAGAGGACCCCAGTAAACTCCTCAGATGGTGTAAGGGCACCTGTTTCCTCTGGACATACCTGCTCCTGGTCGATCTGGCTCACCACAGCTTCATACGGAGGTGGGGGATCCAGAGGGCAGAACACTTCCACACCCTTGATCCGTGCTCCATAGATATGTGGCAGCGGGATGACATCAGGACCAACCATCCTAGGAAAAGCACCTGGGCATCAGGAGGTGCGCTCTGCACACTGGCCCCTACAACTGGACCCTCTGCCTTTGCCTCTAGGCTAGGAGGAAAACCACTCACAGTGGCTCAGTCCTGAAGAGGACTAGCCATCCAAGCTGTCCGTAGAGGGTCCTTAGGCAAATGACAGAGTATAAAATTAAGTGCCTTTTTTTCCTCTTAAGTACACCAGTGAAAACACAAACAATAGTCCATAGCGACAGAAAGCACGAGTGACTGCCAGGCTCTGGGGGAAGGGGACTAGGGGCTGACTGTTTATGTTTGGTGTTTCCTTAGAATGAGAAAGAGGTAGTGGTTACACCATGCGGTGGATACGCTGAAGACCACTGAGTCATAACAGTCAAAGCAGCTAAGGATGAAAGACATCTTGGTTCACTCCTGCATTAGTCTACAGAAAATGCTGCTTGCCTTGGTTTCCTTAATGTCTGATTCATGAGAGGACTTCACTGCTAATTATTTAAGAGGAATTCATTTCAAACAAAAGTTGTTTTGCAATGCCACAGCTTAAAGCCAAAACAGGCGCCAACAGAAAGAACCACAAAGTGACTCCCACATCTTCCTAAGGGAGGTATTCTACAGTCCCAGGCTAATGATGCTCTGTGCCAGGTGTGAGGAATTAGGTAAAATTTAAAAACAGTCATAGAAATGACGGTGAAAGAGGTGGATTAAGGCCGGCGTTTTCTTTCTCTCTGAACTTGATCTAGCAAATGTGGCTGAGTTGACAAAAAAAAAATCTGAGTCTCACAATTACCAAGATATGGAGGCTGACTTGAGACAGTCACTCTATGTGATGTGAGCACGCCTGAACCAGCTGCTGGTTTCCTGTTAATCTCTCCCGGCGCTCCACTTCCTCCCCAACCCATCCTACCGGGATCAACTATTTCCACTCTGTTCTTCATCACCCTTCTCTTGGTCCAACACTTCCACTCTCTAACTGGGCATGAGTGGGGTTCCTTAGAAGGTAGCATCCAGTACATTTAGCAAGGCAAATGTATGATGCCTCCGCTGTATAGAATTACTCAGTGTTCCTTTCCCAGTGCCTTTCTCCCAGCTAAGTTAGGTGCTTTTCCCTCTAATTACTTCTTAAGGAATAGTCTCTTCGATGTTTGGAGAGGGCACGAGGTCCCTGTGCTCACAGACAGGCACTAGGGAACCCAGAAATGTTCAACATGCAGGGTTGTCTCTTTAAAGGAAGAGATGTATGACCAGTCAATGGAGGTGGTTAAAAGCCTTGGCGACCTCTGTGCTATCTGTATGACCACGGCCACATCTGGCTCCCCCAGGCTCCTACAAATAAGACTGGAGATGGCTAATAGCTTCCTTAGCTGGGATTTTATTGCTGTGAAAAGACACCATGACAACTCTTTAACTGGGGCTGGCTTACAGTTTCAGAGGTTCAGTCTATTATCATCATGGCAGAAGCATGGCGGCATGCGGGCAGACTCAGTGCTAGAGAAGGAGCTGAGAGTTCTACGCCTTGATCCACAGGCAGCAGAAGGAAACCGCTGGGCATAGGTAAAGCATATAAGGCCTCAAAGCTCACCTTACAGTGACACACTTACTTATTCCAACAAGGCCACACCTCCTAATAGTGCCATTCCCTATGGGCCAAGCATTCAAACACATGAGTCTATGGGAGCCATTCCTAGTCAAACCACCACAATAGTCTGGGTGACCTCTACGCTATCTATATGACAGAGACCACACCAGATCATTTGCTCTATCTATAGAACCCATCTAGGGGCTGGATAGATGGCTCTGGCTAAGAGAACTAGGTGCTCTTCAAGAGGTCCTCAATTCAATCTCCAGCAATCACATGGAGTCTCACAATCATCTATAAAGAGATCCAATGCCCGCTTCTAGCATGCAGACATACATGCAGACAGAGCACTTACATACCTAAAATACATAAATAAAACTTTAAGAAAAGAACTCACTTAGGGAAGAGCTGACTGCACTTTGAAAGAGTTTCAATGTAATTCTACCTTAATCTCTACTGTGCACACAGCATTGTGTTACACCAGTAAACGTTTTCCAGATTGTACTAACTTCAATATGCCTAAAATAAACAGCCCAGGGTCAGACTCTAGAAGTTGGATCCAACACTGGCTACTGAGTCATGCTGAACAGACTTCCTTCTTGCCCCACGTGGATCAACACTCTCCTTGCCGTGATGTTTGCAGAGACCCCCACCCCCCGCTCCCCCAACACACACACACACACACACACACACAGTTGTTTGTTGCTTTTCCTATAGTTGAGGGACCCTTGACAGCAAAATAAAAAACAAAACAAAACTAATTAGATTCCCTGCCAATAGTTACAGCAAATTATCAAAAGAAGAAAGGACACTAGAAAACAGGGAACTGAATTTTTGAAGTAATTAAAAAGTATAAAAAGGTTTAGAAAAAAAAGCAAAAACAGAGAGCCCTGCACTCAGGCTGTACTAGAGAATGTAAACAAACAATCCACCCATAACAATATCTGTTCTTGGAATATGAAAAAAAGAAAGGGGAACCTTATGGAAGTTGGTGAAAAGAAAGACTCAAGGCCAGCTGCATTTGAGAGACTAATATTGAGGAGGAGAGGCAGCAACTGGATTTAAAATTCATTTTATTCCTTGTGCCCATTTATGCTGCCCTGGAACGGAAAAGTTAGGATTTTCTATTGGCACCTAACTTGGGAGGTTCCCAGGGTGGGTGTTTACAAAGGAGTCCGATGAAAGACTCTTCCTGGGTTGGCTGGAGGGTACTGTCATGAGTGGGCATTCTCCCGGGACAAGGACTCGGCATGGATTTCATCCCAACTCTCCCATCCAGCTCATGCGTTTAAGACTCCAACTGCTGAGTGGCTCCAGGAAACTAGACCCTTCCTAGATTTAGTGGAGGAAGCCTAGCTGTTTGAATGAGGGAGGCCTACTTTCTCCCTAGAGGGCAGGCCAGCCTTCAGTCTTTAATGAGCACGACTCCTAGCATCATAGTTCTAGCACTTATAAACCTTTGCCCCTTCAGCAAAGGCAGAGGACTGCTGCACCCCTTGCCTATAGCGTGACTACCCCCAGCACTGTTTGTCCTGTCTGTTATGACAGTTTTTGGCATTCCCAACCCAGTGACTACCATTGCATCCACAGAGGTAAAGATACATTGGCTACCATTGTATCTACAGAGGTAAGGCACAGTATCTCCAGGGACCAAAAGGTCAGGAGAGCAGGCTTTCACCTTAGATGCTAAACTACCACAGAATCTCTTCCAGAAGAAAACCCAGAAGTTGGGGAGGGCATTTTACACAATGTGATCACCAAACAAATGACTCCTACGATGGTTACAATGACCACTGATGCTGCATTTTGATGGACCACACCTCAAAGTCAGTATGGAAGGAAAGTCTCTCTCCAGGGAAGCCACTTCTTACCTTACATCACTTCGGCAAATAAGAGTCCATGGGGACCATGGCAGTTTGACTAGGAATGGCCCCCACAGACTCAAATGTTTGAATGCTTATTCCTCAGGGACTGGCACTACTTGAGAGAAATTAGGAGGTGTGGCCTTTTTGGAGTAGGTGTGGCCTTTTTGGAGTAGGTGTAGTCTTGTTGGAGGAAGTGTGTCATGGAGGGCCCAAGTGAGGCCCAGTGGCTTTCTCTCTTCCTGCTGACTACAGATCCAGATGTGGAACCCTCATACCTCTCCAGCACCATGTCTATCTGCCTGCCACCAGACTTCCCACAATGATGACGATGAACTGAACTCTCTGAAACTGTAAGCCAGCCCCAGTTAAATGTTTTCCTTTGTAAGAGTTGCCGTGGTCATGGTATCTCTTCACAATAGAACACTGACGAAGGTAGAGACAAAAGATTGTTATTTCCTGGAAAGCTATTTTCTCTGGGATCCTTTGTAACTCAGCCCTAGAAGAATCAGCTTGGGAGGTTCTAAAACCAGAGATGGACCGCAGAGAGCATGTGTTTTATTGCTGTCCCTCTTTGACATCTGCAGTTCTCCTCTTATTTTCTGAAAGAATCAGAATCACCCCAGCCTGGCCCCTCATGCTCTGCAATGCCAGCAGGCCACTCTGCAAACAAAAGACTTGCTCTTCTAGACGCAACATCGGACATCTGTCTGCCCAGCTGATAGCCCCTCCCCCGGCTTCATGACTTGTCTCTGCCTGGGCAGGTATTCCAGAAGGGGCAAGATGAGACTCAAAGAACATTAGCAATGCCTAGAAGGGACCTATTTCAAATGCATCTATAGCTGTCCTCAACTCTAAATGTACTACAGATACTCAAAAATACACATGCCTGATCCCCAAAAAGCAAGCTAAAGGTGTTAATTTGTCCTGTAGACTCTTTTCCTTTAGGATTTAACCTTTAAACTCAGCGTAAGGTCACTTCTCTAGGGATGCCAGTGCTGACTTGGTAACCCAGTTGGCTATTCTGGGTTTGGGCAACCTCTAGGCACTGAGTACTGTGGTCCCTTCAGCCGCATTAGTGATCTTGACTGAGCTCCTGTCCTGGAAGCAAAGGAAATGGGTCTGACTCATTCTATAATCCAGCACGGCACTAAGCAAGCAGTAGAGGATTGATAGTGTTTGAGGAATGAATAAATGAGATTATTCATTAAAGGTCCAACTCTAAAAATCACTAACAACCAGACAAATGCATATTTCATTCTAGAAATAGATTTAAGAAAACAGTCAAAATTTGAGCTGGAATTTGAAAATGAAAAAAAAAAAAAACATGGTATCCATTTTTTTTCTAAGCCAGAGAGATGCAATTAATATTTTTTTTCCTTAGTGCCTGCAAAGAATCTCATGACTGTTGGGACCTGCTGATGGTGTTATAATGAAATATCGATTTTACCTAACTGGGCACACTTCCAGAGCAACAGAAATTCTCAATCATGTCAAATTACCCTGTTATCTCCCTGGGTGTCCATTTTCCCTAGGAAGCTAATGGAAATTGAAAAAGTATATCTCTGGGTCAAGGTTGGACTTATCTTTGAAGTCCTCTGGCTTATCAGAGAGAAACAGAAGGGAAGAGAATAACCCTCCAGGACAATCTGTCTGGATTTTAGAGAGAACGTGGAGCTCAGGATGAGCATTCCGGAGACCACACAAGTCTGACTGCGGACCGTACCACGGAGACCCCAGCGGGTTTAGGAATGGTACCTGCGGTTCAGCCGCGGTGTGCAGGAGTAAAATGTGGCAAAGTAGGATGGGGGAGGCACGGGTGGCACGAAGTCATCTGGGTCTGGAATCCGTCCGTGCTCTTCCACTTCTTCTGCAGACATCTGGGATTCATCCTAATTAAAGAGCATGTCAGGAGAAAAGCAATGGATCACACAGCAGGGATGGACAGCTGGGCCGAGACACCACACAGCGCTCCCACACACAGCAGGGATGGACAGCTGGGCAAAGACACCACACAGCGCTCCCACACACAGTAGGGATGGACAGCTGGGCCGAGACACCACACAGCATTTCCACACACTTACAATACACGGCCTCCTGCTGGCGAAGATCTGGAGATAGCGCAGAGCCGCAGCCACCAAACACACTGTGGTGGTCAGGGCGTTCAAGGCACACAGGGCGAACAGAACTTTCTGGAAACAACAAGACCACTGATCAGAGAGTAGTGTAAAATCATACCAATAACAGCGCTGCCCAAGCTGGCAAGCTTCCAAGCAGACGATAGCTACCAGGGAGTTAGGCAGCATCTGGCTTGTGGAAGTGCTGATGTAAATGCCGGCTAGGGTAACCCTCTGCCAGAATGGAGGTTATTATTTTACTTTAAAACCTATGTAGTTCCAGCTACTTTGAAGACTAAGGGAGGAGGATCATGAGTTCAAACCCAGACTGGGCAATACAAATACCGTAAGACTGCCTATGCAAACAAACAAAAACAAAACCAAACTAGACTGGATGTAATGAGATACACCTGTAATCCCAGTACCCTGAAGGCTTGAGACAGGAGGAACAGGATCTGAGTTCCAGGTCAGACTCCAATTCAAAAAAATAAGTAACCTAACACACACACACACACACACACACACACACACCAGAAGTTCCCTGTCTCACAAAGGTCTAGTGTTACATACAGGGCAGTCAGACCTTCACGTTTACGAGGTTCACCTCACAAATTCAATAAACCCCAAATGGAAAATGCTCAAAAAAGAACAAGGCTGTGCTGAACATGCGCAGATCCATTTTGTGTCATTTTTTTAATGATATAACAACTATTTGTAAAGTACTTCGCAGTAGGTCCTACCTCTAACAATGGCTCAAGCATGCAGACGTGTGTGTGTGTGTGTGTGTGTGTGTGTGTGTGTATGTGTGTGTGTGTGTGTGTGTGTGTGTGTGTAGGTTATGTACAAACCTATGCCATTTTATGGAAGAGGCTTGGTTGTAAGAGTTCAGTCTCCTCAGGGGTGCTGGCGCCAATCTCCCAGGGACTCAGAGGAACTGGTTATAAGCATCTGAAGGCTATCTAGAAATGTTCCTTCCAGAAGAACAGTGAGAATCTTCTGTGACTGGTGCCCCGCCCCACCCCACCCCAGCACTTCCCAGCAGAATGCAATCCACTTAATGTGAGGCCACTGCTTCTACTTTGGAAGCCACAGGCAGTGATGCGCTGCCTCAGGCACCCAGCTACACACAGCGGGAACCAGGGGCAGCCAGTGAGTAAACAGGACTTCTTTCCTCAAAATAGCAGCAAAGGCAACACTGAAAGTTGCTGTGGCTACAGCCCCAGCTTCTTCAGGGGCTTTCCCCAGCTATGCCAGACTTAGAACGCTCCAGATGACTCAGCTGCCAAATATGCAGAAGCCAAAGCAAGCAGGTCATTTTGTAAGTCCTGTACTGTACAGAGCTGGCATCTCTGAAGAGTTCTCTCTGTGCTTCCTCCCTCCTCTTCCTCTTCCTCCTCCTCACCAAAACCAAAGATCTAAAGAGAGTCGGTGGTGGCTGACTAACCCAAAGCTAAATGGTCACCAGATGATTTTGCCACCCACTGCAGCCAGGCTACAGTTGTCCGGCTCCATCCTAAAAGCTGATTTTGCATTTCTTTTTGACCCAAGTCTTTTGAGTGTTTTCCTAAAGACAAAGATCTCAAGTGTCTCCTGTATTTTCTGGCTGGTCTTGGTCTAGGTGTCCTAAAACAGCAGCATTCAACAAGTTCAGGAACAACAGTGCCAAGTGGGTGTGCAGCTAGCTTTCCCGAGAGCTGTGCCTCGGATGTGCATATAAACACACACCTATGGACACTTAGACTCCTTCCAATTTTTTTCTTATAAGTTTATATTCTTTAATGCAATGAAATCTCTCCATACTTAAGATGCAATCTGTGACCTTCTCTTCGCTCCACTCTGACGGTGGGTCATTAGTGAGGGGCTGCTCAAACTTGCTTTTAGCAGTGTGACTATTAGAACGCCATCGCTGAAAGGGAATAGCTCAAAGAGCCTTCTTGCCCTGCCCCCCATGACTCCCCCAGGGCCCCTCCCGGGTGCATGTCTTGGAGGTGCCCAGCATACCTTAAGCAGAAGGTGGACAGCATTGCAAGGCTGAACTGGAAAGAGCTTCAAGGCATTTTCCTTGTCTGTGCATTTGGCTGGTTGAAATTCTTCACAACAGAAGCAGATCTTGCCTTCTCCTAAGTCCACCTGAAGGAAAGATGCAGAAGAACAATGATTCTATTATGGGGGGCAAGGGAGGGAGACCCTCTTGCTACACCATACAGCACGTGTCATACAGGATGTGATGTGTATGGTATCAGTCAAGATTTATTTTATTTTTAATTGAATGTGCATGTGTGTGTGCATGTGCAATGTCAAACAAACAAACAAAAAGGCCAAAAGAGGCACTGGATCCCTAGAAGCTGAACTGACAAGAAGTTGTAAGCCACCCGACGTGGGTGCTAGGAGATGAATTTGGGTCTTCCAGAAGGGGAAGACATGCTCTTAACAGCTGATCCATCTCTCCAGCCCCAAAGTTCAATTCTTATATATGCTACAAGGCAGGCCAACATGGGGCTCCGTTTGCAACATTCCTTTGGGGACTCAGAGTTGTGAAACGTCCACCATCTCAGCGCTGTGGCACGAGTGACATATCTAAGGGACAGGGAGCACAGAGGAAACGACACTTAAAGCAGGAATGTCAGATAAAATGTGGGGCGTCCAATGTATGCGTGAGTTAAAGCAATTGTCTAAAATAAAAGAATGTCTGTTGAGAGTAACAAAGTCACTAGCGGTTCACCCAAAATGCAAACTCAATTGAGTAGCCTATAATTTTACTAATCAGAGTAGTCAGGGTTAGTCTTGCCTGTCACTTGAGCTCATAACTTAAGTGAATCACATAATTGACTTTGATTTCAAGAAGGCAAGAGGATCCCAATCTACCTCAAGGGTAAAAAGCACAGGGTGAATTCTGTGAACCATAGTCCTGGACCATATAGAACGACCTCCCTCTGCTCATTCTCAGTGCAGGCACAGGTTTTCAGCAAAGTGAAAATCGAGGAGTAACCTTGAACACTCTTAATAAGGTACTCTGCAAACTTTGGCCACTTCCAAGTTATTCTTAAGCAAGCTGAGGAAATACATAACTCCTGGCTTGTGTAAATAAAACCCCAAACTAGAGGACAGAGGCAATCTTTCTTTCTTGCTCTGTAGTCTGATCAGGTGAAGCTGGCGTTGCTTACCTTCTTCCTGAAAGGGAAGGTAATAGCTCATTCACTAATTGGTAATTAGGAGGCTCTCAATTCACTAACTGAAAACTCCTCAGGAATCCTCAAGGACTGTACAGTGAGTCTTAACTGTTAAAGTGAGGGAGGTTATTTTTCTTACTGAACTGATGTTCTTCACCTCTAGTTGCAGTACTGACTTTCATAGTTTGGCAAAAATAAGGGGAAAAATTGGTTCTTCATATTGAAATTGAGTAGGAAACTAAAGGAAAAAAATTCCCACGGTTGGAGTAGGTACCATTCGGTGGAAATGGCTAGTATAGTTTATTTTCTTTTCTGAGGTAAAAATTGTATATTATATATAAACTAAACTGAAGGGGTGTGCATGAATTTAATCCCAGCATTTGGTCTCAAAGGCAGGTAGATCTCTGCAAAGGCAATCTGGTCTACAGAGTGAGTTCCAGGACAGCCAGGGATACAAAGATAAACACTGTCTCAAAAAAACAAACAGATGAAACAAAAAAAAATTAAATTAAAAAATTACATATACACAAATAGTAAATATATCATTTGAGAAGTTTCAGCAGTATACTCATGCAACCCAGGGTCTTCTCAGCACCAGCTGTTACCATCATATCCAAGAGCATCCTTCATGGCCCTGCTCCATCAGCCTCTGGCCGCTTCCTCTCCAGGGACAGCCACCCTTCATTCTTTTTGCTCCCAAAGATTAGTATGACCCCGTCTAGACCTCCATGGATTCTAACATTTTTTTATGCTTTCTCATAAAACAATGTTTTAAAGGATGCATTACTTTATCAGGTTTTTATATACATTCTGTCTCTGATACAAAGAATGACAATCAGTCACCTTGATGGGCTCTCTGATTATCTCTACAGTGCATCCCATGCACTCGGTCCCTCATGTTTTGCCTACTGACACCACAACTTCAGCAACATCCCCACACTTGAGGACCCACACACAGAGACACAGGGCTATCTGTATTAGAATTTCCCCACCATTGTCTCAGTGTGGTGAAGTCCCACTGTTGACATCAACATTAGTTTCTCACCCTCTAAGTGAAAAGGGCCACGGCCACTCCAGCAGGCTCTCGTTCTAAGCTAGGCTCCACAGGAGGGCAGCTCCCCGACCTCCCAGCATCCCTTTGTCCTCCTCCTTCCTCACATAAAGTTGTGAGGCCTAAAGCAGCACCAACCACAGTACTGGGTAGCAACAAGATAATCCTCCTGCAGATGACAACTAACTTATTCTGCTTCCTCCTTGTGGGAACCAAACTGATTTCCACATGACTCAGGGTGGTTTCTATTTCTGGTCCTTGGTGCAAGCCTCCAGGCCTCACGCAAAGACCCATATTCCATAGTTCCCTCTGACAGTGCTAGGAGTCACTTTACAAAGGGTCCCCTTCCTCACCAGCCCATACTTGCTGTTTATAGTGAAGGGTGTCACAGGCTGGGGAGGAGGAGTTAGCAAGGCTGCAGTCTCCCACCAGACAGCCAAGGACACGGGCACTTCTGCTGTCTGCAAGCTTCAGGGTGAGCCCAGATAGATGGCAGGATTGTCCAGTTGAGTGCAAGCTAATCCCTTGAAACTTGAAAGTTTAATCATTACATGGTCATGAATGACAACTACTGTTCCCATTGCCACAAGGAAGTCCCTGAGGCTCTGTGCAAATGCCAGTAAGCAACAGTGCATTTTGTGTTCCTGCTCCTGCACCACCCTGGCCAACTGAACACCTACATCTACATTTCTGATTCCACCTCTGCTCAGTGTGGCTAAAGATCTGCTCTGATTTCTCTTCAAATGCTTCAAGTCATCTCAAAAATACCTGTATAACGTTCCCCAATTCCAAATGCTAAATTCCACCCTTCAACCTCAAAGTCATTTCCTCGTGGTCATAGTGTTTTATCACACCAATAGAAATGCCAACAAGTTCAAGACCCTTTCATACTAATCAACCTCATACCTGAAAGGACTATGCATCGGCTTCCTTTCTAGAACGACCACCACTGTGTTTCTCGTATTGGATTGAACATATATTTTCTATTTCACCTGACGACATCCGCATCGTACCAACCGGTCACCTATTGCTTATCACTATCATTTGATCCAAAAGCTTTAGTGTTTGTTTTAAAATTTGCAAAGAGTGTGAGGAATAATACCAGGTTTTGTGAGTCCCTGGGGAGCTTTCCTGATTGGGAAGGTTGTGGGTTTCACCGCAAGGGTTTGACCACCGTTTTTCTCATAATAAGTCAGCCTTCTTGGCTTGTATCCTCATCATTTCAATAAGGTAGATTGTAATGGGGGTAGAATTCCAAATAAATAAGATTTATTATAACCCATTAGGAGTCTACCCCTGCTGCTGTACTAAGTGAGACACTAATTACTAGAGGCTAGAAGCCCCCCTTTTATGGTTTAGGTCCCCAGAAATACCACTTCGGAGTAACATACCCAAGGGAACTGACAGCAGGGCTTGGAAGAGACATTTGTGCGCCCCTGGTCACATGGGTTTTCTATACAATGATTACAGACAGTGTGCATCATAGGTATGGACAATTCAACCTTCAAAAGGAAGAGAATTCTGACACACACTAAACCGTGGCTATCCCTTGAGGACATTACCCACAAAAAGACAAAAACTGTGGGACTCTATTTATACAAACATCTTTGGAGTGTTTGAATTGATGAAATAGACAGTGGACTATTGGTAGCTGGGGAAGGGACGATGGAGGGACATGCAGAGCTCTGGAGACTATTTGCACAGCAGTGTGACTGTGTGTGACACTACTGAACTGTACATGGTTAAAATGGGTTGTTTTATAAGCATTTTGCCACAATTTATAAAAACTATTTGCTTGGGTTGTTTGGTTTTTGTTTGAGACAAGGCCTCTGTACACAGACCTGAGTATCCTGTAACTATGCAGACCAGGCTGGCCTTGAACTCACAGAGATCTGCCTGCCTCTGCCTCCTGAATGCTGGGATTGAAGGCGTGCACCACAGTGCTGACACTGTAAAAACCTGTAAATTTATAGCTGCTTATCCACACGTGTGAGATCCAGAAATCTCTGAAAATCATAACCTCCTGCCCCATATGCCACTTACATGTTACGTAATAGATGGTTTATGCATCATGGCTCTCTTCCAAAATCAGAAAAATCTCAAAGGCTGGCACACGCTGGCCTCCAAAGCTTTCAGATAAAGGACTTTTGACCTGGATTCTGGTAATACCCATTTCTAGATGAGGCGGGCACATCATTTGAGGAGACCTGATCCATCTGTCCCCTACCTAACATCTGTGTCACACTGCTCTGGTCTGGCGCTGTACTGACCACTTGCTACTCTCTGGTCTAATGGCCAACAACCGAGGCAGACACCTAGCAGCAGGCTGCTCCTAGCTTACTTTTCCGGGTTTGTGCACCTTGCCCAACAGTGAGGACGACAGTCTGGGCCCCGCCCCATGTGCGCTAATGCTGCGGGAGGCTTACCAGGTCACACCTGGGCACGCTGGACACAAACTGTGCTCCTTGACAGCCTAGGATGAATCCTGCGAGATTTAAGAGGATGCAGACCACGGAGAGCAGCACAAAAAGGTTCACCTGCAACGAGACAGAAGAGGTGCTTGGGAAGGAACACGGCTAGACATGCAGACGGCCTCGAGTGCAGATACAGATTAAATACATGCGTTTACGCCAGACATTACCTTTCAGAAGGAAGCTTTAAGGAAAAACTCAAAACTTTTTTTAAAAAAATGAAGTCATGTTTTAATTTTTTTTCATATTCCTAAGTGCTGTGTGCTTTTCAGTCTTCACAAGAATCTCAGGTTCCTATTTTCATCCTCTTTGCAAATGTTTTTCCTCCTTGATCTTTTATCTGGATCTTACACTAGGCTCCAGCTATTTCCTCCTTAGGCCATTGAGATTTTGCCTGAGTTTTGCCAGATCAGTTACTGCAAGAGGCAGATGTGGAACCCCTGAGTCTATGGGGACCCCAGGAGTAGATCAGTAATTGCAGGAGGCAGATGTGGAGCCCCTGGGATCTATGGGGACCCCAGGAGGAGTGAGAAGTTGAGTCATTAACACCCAGAAATCACAGTGTCTGAATTTAAGAAAGGGGAGAGGCTCTTGCTTCAGTCCAAAACAGCTTTAGGTTCTAAAGAATGTTCAATAATCTTCCATGAACTTTTTTCCCAAGTTAAAAATAGTATCACTTCAAATAATTAAGAATTGACTAAGAAGTCAGTATTTGCTTGGTACCAATTAGACATTAAACATGTCTTTCAACTTGAGAACTGATTACTACAAAGCTGAAACCTTATCAAAAGCAAAAGCAAATATAAAACATCAGAGTCAATAATTGTCAGTATTAAAGCCAGTCATCCATTTAGATAGCTGATAATGTCAGAGATGTCTGGCAAATGAGTTTACATATAAACTTCAATATACCAAAAACATCTTCCTTATTTCAAGTCAGGCCAGCAAGCTCTCCTCAGACCCATTCTGTGTTAACAGTTAATGCCACATGGTGCCACTTTCCCTGGGGGAGGTAGGCTTCCATCTTCCTCTGCGATAGAACTTGGCTTCTTTCCTTTCTCTGTTACTTTGCACAAAAGCCATTGTCAAATCTTTGGGAAATCCTGCGGGAGCTCCTCTTGTGACTGTCACAAGCTGGCATCCTTGCTGATGTGAGCAGCCCTTTGCACTGTACCACTCATGCCAACACTCGTGGGGAAAGGAGGATGCGGAACTGGCCAAGGGCAGAGTGCAATCTTCCCACACAGCCGCCACATAGGCGATGTGAGGAGCTGTAATGAGCCTGCAGTCTTCGGACCCAGCCACACAACTAGTGTGATTACAGAGAAGACTTCAGCTGGGCTCTGGAAATTTTCTTTTTTTTTCTTTCTCATTTTTTTATTAATAATTTCCATCTCCTCCCCTCCTTCCCCTCCCCTCCCCTCCCCTCCACCCATACCCCCACTCCCTCCCTCTCCAGGCCAAAGAGCCATCAGGATTCCCTACACTATGTTAAGTCCAAGATCCTCCCAACTGCCCCCAGGTCCAGGAAGGTGAGCAACCAAACTAACAAGGCTCACAGTGAGCCCGTCCATGCCGTAGAATCAAAGCCTATCGCCATTGTAAATGACGGTGGAAATTTTCTTTTGTTTCAAGATAAGGTACCTTGATAAGAAAATGTGGTAATGGCCTGTATCACCATCAGTGTAATCACTAATCTTTATTACTAGAAATTAACACCATTGCATGGAAAATGTACGAAGACCCATCCCTCACAATACTGGACCCCAAAACTCAACAGAATCTTAAGTTCATCAAAAAACACAATAAAATCAACAAGTATGTCACAGACTAGGAGAAAATACTCTCAAGAACATAAAATATTACTTATACATTTTTTTATATGTTTGTGTGTGTACACATATACATGTATGTGTGTATGTATATATGTATGTATATATTATATATTGCATGTGGAAGTCACAGGACAATCTCGGATGTCTTTTTTTCAGGTACCACCGACCTTGTTTTTTTTTAAACAGGGCTCTGGCTGGAGCTCACTGATTTGACTAGTTTGACTGGTCAGTGAGTCCCAGGGATCCACCTGTCTCTAACTCCCCATCGCCGGAATTACAGTACAACACCATGCCTAGTTTTGTTTTTTGTTTTTTTTTTAACATGGGTTCTGGGTCTTGAACTTGGGTCTCATGCTTGCAGTGTGAGCCCTTTACTACTGGAGTTATCTGTCCAGCCCCATTGTAAATATTTTTATGATATATCTGCATGTGGAACACAGAAATAACTACCTACCTCAGGAATGAAGTGACATCCCAATTAAACAATGTAGTCCTAGGCAAAGATTTTACACACACACACACACACACACACACACACACACACACACACGGAGGGATAAAAATGCAGAATAGCCAAGAAGCACACAAAAAGGTATTCAACATTATTAGTCATCATGAACAAAAGTTAAACCATAATGAGACATCACTATATACCATCATAATGGTTACATTTTCAAAGCCAACAATGTTGCTAAGGATGAGGAATATTTAGACACTGTTGTATGAACAGAAAATAGTGCCAGCACTATAGAATACAGAAACTAAATAGAAATCTAATCTGCCATGTAAAGGTGTCCCAAATAATTCATGAAGATACTTCACCCTCTAGTCTCTACTTCATGAACTGCACAGGGTGACTTCCTCCCAAAAAATATACCATCCAAGAAGGAGGCAATTAACTCAGAGAAACCAACAAACACTCCATCCACCAGGTGACATCGTGTCAGCAGCACGGGACCTCGGTAAGGTGGACTGGGATCCTCCTCCAACCCATAATATCCTCCATCTAATCCTGAGAACCACTTCAGACAATCTCAATCTTGCAAAATACCCAAGAAGCAACCCTCAAATCTGTCAATGTCATCCCAGGGAACAAGGGACCCCCAGATGCTGCCTTGGCCAAGAGGAGCCTCGGCAGACCAGGCAGCTATGTAACGTGATACATTACGTTATGTTGCACCAACAGCAAACACTAGGAATACACCAGCTGTTAAAGAGAAATTTCAGTGTTACGTAAGCCACTCAGCAATACCCAGAAAGGGGACTTTTTCTTACGTTTCATATATTTTAATCATTCTTTCCTTTAAAATATCACCACAGGTGATTTGTTTCTTCTTTATAGAAATCTGAAATATGGGACCAGGATCCAGTGCAAATTTGCAAGACTTGCTTTTCCTACCTGTTAAATGGGTCTTTGTCCTTACCAATCTCAAGAAATTAATGTGGTATACAAATTTTCCTATCTTAAAGGCCTTTGAAAAATGTTACATATTAGCCGGGCGGTGGTAGCGCATGTCCTTAATCCTGGCACTTGGGAGGCAGAGGCAGGTAGATCTCTGTGAATTCAGGGCCAGCCAGCTGTTATAGCAAGTTCCAGACCAACCAGCCAGGGCTGCACAAAGAGACCCTGTCTTGAAAACAGTAAATGAATCAAAAGAACAAAGGACATTCCCTCTTTGGAGGAGGCAGCTTGTTATCATCACTAAGTGAGTTTGACCAAGAATGTCACCAGGCCCGGCACCAGCTTCTCACTCGTTTATTCTGTGAGCTCCCCTTCCCACCCTCCCTTCCCCCTCCATCTGTGGGAACTTGCTCTGAGGACTTCTTTGCCATTGCAAAGTGCAGTTCAGCCATGGAGAGGCAATGACAGAGTCTTCGAAAAGGGGGGAAAGCAAGGAAGGCTGTGGAACTGGCCATCCGTCTCCTTCTTTACATCTCGGGCCAGTTGTGCCCTCAGGGACAGACATGGGCCCTCTCTGAGGTCCTGCCCCGGGATGGTGGCCTTTGGATGCTGACCACAGCTCACTGCCCAGGCTGAGAGAAGAGTAACAGTATGCTCCCCACAGCATGCATGGGTGCTTGGAACTGTCCCTTTTTTAACCTCATGTCATGTTATAATACTGCCATCTGTTCCATACTGGGAGCCTGACGCAATGTCTCTACGAACTGTGCCTGGATTTAGACCATGCTTTCTACTTTCTGAGTTCAGATCCTTGTACTCAAATGAGTCTTCATCTATTCGGTGCCACAGATTGGGCCAGTGAAGTCACAGAAGCAGACTCATTCTGAAGAAACGGAAAGTCCAGGGTAGAAAGAGAAATGTCTGTCTACAACTTTGATCTTAGATGGTGAGCTGTAGGGAGAGCCAATATACTACCCTGAGATGTTTAAGAATAAGGTATGCAATCCAAAATCCAGAGAGTAATCCTAGGGGAGCCTCCACATGTGCTTACTAATGAGATCTGCATTTTATGAATATTTATATCAAATACTATTATCCAAAGGTATGAGTGTTTTGATTTGGTATTATAAATTTGCCTCTACTCAGATCTCTTGCAATTGAGATGCCATTTTAATCCAGGTCTTAAGTGGCCCCCAAAAAGAATACTGGTGGACCCTGAGGCAGCCCAGAAGCAGGCCCTGGGTTTGCCTATACCTTCTAGCTGAGTGTTTTCCATAATCCCAACACACAGCATCATTAAATACCCATGCCTGCCATAGCTTGGTAACGTTGAGTGTCTCTAAATTTCATTCTAGAAACAGGTGGACCTTTCCCTCCTGCCTAAGGAATTTTATAATTGTTCTTTACTTTCATTTGACTCCAAGGTCAAAAAGAACTTAAGCTTCCTGTGTGTGTCTAAATGATAAATGGCTCCAGGAACTACAGGACAGCATCGGCTTAAATATAATTATGTTTAAAAATGAATTTAGACTTTTTATTCTCATTCTATGTGTTTGAGTGTTGGCCTGCATGTGTGTAAATACACTGAGTGGGTGTAGTGTCCACAGAGGCCAGAAAAGAGAATCAGATCTCCTGGAACTGAAGTCACAGAGCGTTTGCGAGCTGCCATGTTAGTACTGAAAAAAACAGCCCTGGTCCTCTGCAAAAGCAGCAAGTGCTCTTAACTGCTGAGTTCTCTCTCTAACCCCTCCTGAAACGAACTTTCACATGGTGAGTTGAGGGTATTTCAGCATATTTTAAATTTCTGCATTGAAAGATTTCACTTTAACGCTCTTTTGGTTTTTTTTCGGTAACTAATATGCTAAATCCCAAAACAGCACTAATGTGAGATCTTTAAATGCAGAAATTTAAAAGACAGATAACAGGGGAAAAGCACAAGCCTTTGGAAGGTAGAATTGACTTGGGGGTCCCGAGGAACTGGATTGCACAACACCAACAAAGAAAAGGTAAACATGACAAGATTTACTCATCAGAACGCCCAAAGACTCAAACATGGGCAGCCATCAGATCCCTCTGGAAATAAAAGGAAGTTTAAAATTAAAATTAATGGAGTCTACTGATGAAGTCACTGTAAACTAAAACAAGCATGGTGGAACATTACTGGCCTTTAAACACAGCTCTGACCCACAAGGAGTCTCCTGTAGTGAGAATTCTAATTGGTCTTTACAACAAAAACCTGGAGTCAGAAATTAGGGAGTGAAAGCTGAAAGATCAGAGAAGCAGAGCAGTCGGCCACTAGTTCTCACCTCTACTGAATCCTCAGATGGAATGGAGTATCCTGTCTCTACAAGTCCTCAGACTGAATGCCTTGAGCTCCTTCTTCTACTATTCCTCTCTCTGCCCAGCCATATCCCTTCCTGTCTCCACCTCCCTAGTGCTGGAATTAAAGGCGAATGACTCTCAAGTACTGGGATTAAAGGTGTAAGCCACCATCCCTTAGCTCTGATTCTCTTTTAGACTGGATCAATCTCATGTAGCCCAGGGTGGCCTGGAACTCACAGAGATCCATCTGCCTCTGCCTCTTGAGTGCTGGGATTAAAGGTGTGCGCCACCACTGCCTGACCTCTATGGCTAACTAGCCCCACACTCTGATCCTCAGGCAAGCTTTAATTGTTATAGCACAAACAAAATATCACCACAGTCTCCAATGGCGTCAAGCACAGCAATGACCAGGAACAAGTCACTGATACATGTGACAATATGGATGATCTCAGAAACATCCAAGTAAGTGAAAACATATATGCTTTGTGCTTCCACATATGTAAAGTTCTAGAAAATAAAAAACTAAGAAAGGGAGAGAGAAAGGAAGTGGGGGGAGAGAAAAACAGGAGATAATACTATATATTTCCCAGTAACCCAATCAGTTTGCATGGACCAGGGAGTCAAGTATTTCCCATAACATCTCAAAAGTTCAAACACCAGAAAAGAAATGATAAAATCTAAAGAGTCCACTTGTAGCTGGGAGCCTAAAACCAAGCCTGCCATAAAGCATGTGCCCAGTAAAAATGACCACATAGTTGACTCATTATTTCTCAAACGTTCCCATTGGTTACTGGTTTTCAACAGGTAAACCAGCAGAGAAGGAGGGAAATAAGTGTTGATTGAAACAATAGGCATTCCAGAAGAAAGCTGTAACACGGTTCAAACGGACCACAAAGCCTCGAGTACAAGCTGCAGTATGTGGCTTCCTATGTAGACGCGGGTCATTCCCAAAGACGTGCATCTGACAAATCAGAGAACGGAAGGACTTCAAGGACCCAATGTGGGATCAATCATTCAAGGTCTTCTACTTGTGACTAATTTGCGTTTTTAAATATAAAAGACCAAAGTTACTTGAGCTGTCCCAACGTCATCAGTGACAGCCATATGACAAGAGAGTCAGCAGACAATGAGTGCTTACTGGCAACAGCGGAAGTCACCACAGAGGGAGTTCTTTGCCACCAGAATGCCACCTGAGCCAGGCCAAGCCTATAGATTTAACAGCCGGTTACAGGAAAGAAGACAGAGGAACACAGCAAACCTACCATGAGATGCAGTAGAACTCAAATAGAGAAAAAATATATAGTTTGTCCATCAGATAAAAAAAAAAAAGGAGGAAGAGAGGGTTATAGCAAACATGGAGAAACATCAGCCAGCTGCAACCAAGGGTTCAGTTTGGTGCCAATTAAAACAACGTAATTATGAAAACTACAAAGACAACGGTTAGATGCTTGGCAAGCTCAATAAAGTATCTATCATATATACATATATATATAGATAGACAGATATCATATATATATATAGGCTACACATACAAATATATATATATATTTGATATATAGGATATACACACAAATATATGTGTCTATGTATATATGTGTGTGTGTGTGTGTATGTGTGTGTGTGTGTGTGTAGTGTGTGTCTATCCTAAGGCATTTAAAAATGAAATGGAAATATGAAAATGCTGGGCTTTACTTCAAAGTCATCCAGATGCCAAGGAGGAGGGAAGTCATTAGGAGTCTCCATGACATCATTTTGGACAAGTGTTGGTTACTGTAACTGGACTATACAGGGGGGGAGGCTTGCTAGGTTTCTCTCTACTTGAAGTATGTTTGAAAGTTTCCCTAACAAAAGAAGAGAATGAAGGAAAAAAAGTTTTCTCAGTAGGTAAAAGGGAAGGGCAAAAGCAATCTGAGAGTTGTGCTTGATTCCCAAAGCCATGTAAAAATCCAGATGTGGTGGCATACATCTACATGTAATCTCCATGCTCCTGTGACATGGGACACAGACACATAGACGCAGGAGAGTCACCCAGGAAGCACACGGGCAGCTAACCTCGGATAAAGCAGCAGAAACAAGGGAGCTCCTCCTTCAGTGAGGTGGAACATGGGAACTGACTCCAGAAGGCTGTTCTCTCCTCCACACGTGTGCTACGGAGTGTGCACAAACTCATGGAGTGGTGCAACATTTGCACGTGCACATGCATGCAGACACACAAACTTTTCCAAGAGGATTTACTTTTTATAGTAAATGTATAGTCTCTCTTTTGAATTATTGTAGATTTATTTATCTTATTATTTTATGGGTATAGGTATGTTGCCTGCATGTATGTGGACCACGTGCTTGCCTGCTGCCCACAGAGGTCAGAAGAGGACATCAGAAGACCTAGAACTAGATCTACAGATACCATGTGGAAAAGAGCCAAGGTCCTCTGCGAGAGCAACAGATACTCCCACTCTTCAGCCCCAAATGTTATACTCTTTTATTGATTATCTTAGTTTGGATTATTATCACTGCGATGAAACACCATGACCATAGCAACTTGGCAAGGGGGAGGGGTTTATTTGGCTTATACTTCCATACCACTGCTCATAATCAAAAGAAGTTGATGTGGAAGGTCCTCTGTCTATGTGTTGCTTTTATTGGTTAATGAATAAGAAACTGCCTTGGCCTGTTGATAGGGCAGAGTAGAACCAGGTGGGGAAAACTAAACTGAATGCTGGAAGAAAGAAGGCAGAGTCAGAAGAAGCCATGGAGTCGCCACCAGAGACAGACATGCCCAAACTTTGCCAGTAAGCCACAGCCATGTGGCAATACACAGATTAATGGAGATGAGTTAGTTTAGGATATAAGAGTTAGCTAGAAATACGCTTAAGCTACTGGCCAAATAGTATTGCAAATAATATAGTTTTTGTGGGATTATTTCAGGAGTTTAAGCAGCTGGGAACACACAAGCGGACTCCTACAAGAAGAAGTCAGGACAGGAACTTCAACAGGAGACAGGAGCTGATGCAGAGGCCATAGAGGGGTACCACTTACTGCTTTGCTCCCATGACTTATTCAGCCTGCCTTATCATAGAGCCCAGGATCACCAGCCCAGGGATGGCAGTACCCACAATGGGCTGAGCCTTACCCTTTCAGTTACTAATTAAGAAAATGCCCTATAGGCCTGTCTACAGCCACTCTTATGGAGGCATTTTCTCAGTAGAGGCTCCCTCCTCTCAGATGACTCAAAGCTGTGTCAAGTTGAGTCAAAACTAGCCAGCACATTAATCCTGCCTCAAATCTCCAGAAAGTCTGTTTCAAAGTCAGCAACGGAGGATGTTAGTATTTAAACTGTCAGATATGCTCTTATGTAGTTTTCAAAAAATTTAATTTATAAACTAACAGGTTTCCTATGGTATTTCATACATACTGCTAACATTTCTTTGATCTGTGGTTGACTCCCTTTCTGGGACTGAAGAGATATGTGTTTGCATCTCTCTAGGTAAAGTCAAACAACACTACTCACTACAATGCAGAAAACATATTTCTCAGATAATAAAAATATATTAATGTATCAATTATCTATCTTCAAAGAGAAATGAAAATGTAGCATACATCAAACAAGAACAACTGTTATGGAAAGAATGATTTAGTGATCTCAAGTTGTTAATAGTTTTACAAAAATATAATTATAAAATAAATACCACTATAGCATGGTAAAAAAGCAAAATTCAAGAAAACACCTAGAGGATAAATTAAGAACTGAAGAGGAGCTGGACCAGCAACTGGCAGCAGTGACATTTGCACGTGCTTACATAAACCACTTGTGTTCTTTAGACAAGTAAAATTTATGTACGTCAATTACAGCATTGGAAACCCACACTTAAGAAAAAGAATATGGAGCAGGTACATAATATCTGAGATGAGATATTTTGTTTTGTTCACACAAGAAAGCAAAGGGGCATTAGGAACTTCAGGAAACAGAAAGCTGTGCATCAAAGATGTGCTGGTTTGACTGTGAACTGTCCCCCCCACCGGCTCCGGTATTTAAGCATTTGATCCCTGCTTGGTGATGTCATTTACGGAGACTGTAGGATCTTTGGGAGGTGCGGCCTTGCTGGAGGATGTGGATCACTTGGGGTGGGCTTTGAGGGTTTGTAGGCTGACCACACTTGTGGTTTACCCTCTGTGTTTGTGGCTAATGATGTGATCTCTCAGCTTCTTGTTCCTACTATCACGCTTGTTGCTTGTTGTCAGGCCACCCTGCCACCATGGGCTCTTATCCCGCAGGAGCCATAAGCCAAAATAAACTCTTGCCCTTAAGTCGCCTCTGGTCATGGTGTTTTAACAAAGCAGAAGAAGAGTAATTACTAGAAGTCATGGTCCAAAACAGAAGCCAATGAAAATATGGCATCTGCAGAGTGAAGAATAGACAAGAATATTAATGCGCTTTGGCTTGGCTGCTGAGAACACTGCTCGCCTGAGTGACACAGGATTGCATCTCCTGCTCTCTGCCCATCATGCTCCCAACCACAGGAAACAATGCGTGCAAGTGGGGCTTGAGAGACACAGGTCACCTGTTCCTTCCCAGTGTTGGTGGCAGCCGCTCTGTGAATTTTGCCACCCTTGTCTATTTAGATGAAATTCAGGGCTAGGCCCTTGACTTTCCTTCCAGCGCAAGATGAAAAATGAGCTCTGGTCACTTCAAGTCATAATTAAAACTTAGGTCCTTGAGATGCCCATATTTGTGTCCTAGTGGAAGCTCGGGATTTCGTTTGAGTTTTGGCTTTTCTCCTTGGCCCTGGGCCCATGACTGCAGGAAATAAGCAGGGCTGCACGGGAATGGCAAGGGGCAACTGCATGTCCTGCTTCCTCTGTCTTGTGTCTAGGTCTCAGCTTGCTGTGATTGATAATGTCTCATTATCAATCAGCTGATGATCTTCATCCATCTTAGCGCGGCTGCAGACACTCACTCCACCTATGAAGCCCGCACTGGCTCCTCCGGAACACCTATTGCTGGACCATAGTCTCTCTGTCTTAGCATCAGCAGTGCAAGCCCAGCCTCCCTCACCTGTGGTCTCCCCACTCCTCCAGGGTCCTCACTCCACTTTCCTGCAGGTCCAGTCAGCCAGCTACAAGCATTTTGCTAGAGCCCAGGCTGTGACTACACAGCTGTTTCCCAACTGAAGCCACAGGGCATTCCAACCAGCCTTTTTTGGCATAACGCTAGCACAGTCAAGGGACCCATATCAGGTCTCCAAGTGCTTATCTCTAAGTACCCCCTGGGGGAATGGGGAACTCATAATGCCACCACAATCCAGTAACTTCCTCCATAACATTTGTCTCTTTAAGCCCTAATCTTTTTATAGGCAGAGCAGGGGGGTGGGGGGAAAGGGGGTAAGGGAGAGCAGAGTTCAGCTAAGGACTGCAGAATGGGTTTTCAGTAACGGCTTTGCAAGCCCTGCTTAGATCATCAAAGACCTCTAGGATACAGGAGAAACAGTATCTATCTCTCCTCAGGTGAATTCAAAACAATCTGCTCCTGGCTCCCTAGGGCAGTACCGTCCACATCACACACACGCAGCAAACACCATGGATGGATTTCTCTGTCATATAGGTGGTGTGCAGGCAAGATCTGGATGGCATAACAACCTCGAAAAGCAAAATGTCTGCGCTATGACAGTATGAGGATAGCAATGTTATTGTCAAAACCCGGGGAGTGGAAGGAAGAAAGGAGGGGACATGGCTAATTTCTTCTTAGAAAAGGCACAGTCTGAAGAGACGATGGGAAGCTAAGGAACTATGTGAGACAGAAGCATATAATATAATTCAGTATTATAAGGTCACCAATAGAGAAAACGAAAACTATTTTAGAAAGAGGGAGAAAGGGAATACGGATTAGCACAAGGCAATGAGAGTTTACAATGCTTAACAGCAGCATGTCATCAGATCTGAAGGCTAGAAGAAATATAAAAAAGCCATAGCTTTTATTTTTAAAAAGAGTAATATGGTTAACAAGTTCTTTTGATAAACAAAAGTGGATTTTTTCCCCCTCGTATTTGTTACTTTTTCTTACTGCTGTGTGTCTTAGTTTGATTTCTAATGCTGCGATAAAGCCGATTACTAAAAGCAACTTGGGGCAGGAAGGGTTTATTTGGCTTCCATGTTCCTGATTACAGTCCATCACTGAGGGAAGCTGAGGCAAAAACTCAAAGCAACACTCCAGTCGGAGAACCAGGAAGCTAACTGTAGATCTGCAGCTCCCCCTCTAAGTCCAGCCCCCAG